>NC_088098.1:181947272-183197272 GCF_036370855.1 Dromaius novaehollandiae
TAGAAAATTAAATAAGAGTTCCTTTGGGGAAGGGAAACAAATCAATGGCTTCCTAGCAAAACAAGGCTTTACCAATAAATGAAATGAATCTCCTGGAGCAGAATATCAACCACTGCTGCCAGACAGGCATTCACAGAAAATCAGTTAAAGACTTAACTGTCACTGGTAGCTGCCAACAACGAAACAGGAATAGGGCACTTCTGCCTCTGCCATGCTTACCTCTGTAATTTGCACTTCAAGAGACCCTTTTATATAAACACCTCAAAGTACCATGCAAACATTAAATGTGTCAATCAAAAGCTTCCAAAATACTATCTTCCTGCTACTTGAAAGGAAACTGAGGCACAATATGGTCAATCAAAGTTCTCACAGAAAAAAAAAAAAAAAACACAAAAACACAACAGAGATGGAAACATGATCCTAGGTAACTGACTTCCAGTCTTGTACTTTAATCATCAGCCAAAAACTTCCTTTGTACATGAGATAAATTTCCCTCCTAATGAGCTGACAAAGTACAGCAATTCTGATTATCACAGCACAACAATTACTTCGAGTTTTGTTGGATTTTCTGCATAGCTGCTACGACTAAAAGATATACAGGAAGCCAAACCAACGCTATAGCAACCTCCCTTGCACCCTGCTATCGCACATTAGAGACTAAGCAAGTTGTTGAGCTAATGGGGCCTACGGAGATTAGCATCAGCTTCTAATATTACTTGATTTTTGAACTCTGAAATTCCAACTTTGAGAGAGGTATATATCTCTGAAGGAACAAGAGAGGAAGTTGACGCTGTCAGAAGCCTCTCTACCCGCTTTCCTCAGGGAACCTTCACAGAAAATATCTTCACAAGGATTTTGCAGTTCTGGACAGGTTTGGCCAAAATGGGAATAATAGCAAGCATGAGCACCAGGTGAGTGCTTCTGCACTGTGGGCAAAGCTTCTCTTTAACAAGCTGCTGCTGGGAAAAAAAGAGTTAGTTAGCATGTTTCTGTGAACTGAGCACTTGTATACTCTTGAAGCAAGCAAACTCTCTCTGACAGGCTTCCACACATGATCCCTTCTTGGATGGCATCCTGTATCATTAGGCCAAACTCAAAAAGGCTAAAATAAAATTTAATTACTTGGGCAAAAAGAAGCAGCTTGTCACTGCACTGCCAATGATTAGGCAGCAGACAAAGATTCATCTGGTGATTTCAAGCCACTGATGTTCCTGTGTATTTTCTTTACTCCATTTAGAAAATTTTTAAAATATAGACATCTCAGGGTTTTTGAAAAATCCTAAGGAGTTTGAAAAGAAGTGACTGCTGTAAAGTTACATCAGTGGAAGACAGTGTAATCCTGTATCCCATTCTATGATTTTTAAACTAATTTATCTCTATTGAATCCTGAAATAATTCAGAAGGTATCTTCCTGAGGAAAAGCACAGAAATCAACTTTATCAGGATACTTGACAAATTCTTGCTGGTAACATGGTCTCACTCACTTCAGGGAGGTGTGCTCAGGATCTGTCCCCACTCCAGAGGAGATTGTGGCAAATAGATACTTTACATGTAAACGTGTTGGTATAGACTGGCCTGTGAATATCTAACTTACTTGCCAAGAAGCTATGTGAAAACTCAAAGACTGGAAAGTACATTGCTGTAAAGAGTTTTGACTTCTGCCTTTAAGTCACTAGTTTTGACACATAAAGAGGTGGGCAGGGGAGAAAATGTGGGTTTGATGTGGGCAGAATGTAAATGAAGGGACGTGCAGACATGTAACCGATAACATGTTTTGCGACCAAAAGCACTACAATGCCCTTCGCCTCCCCACATACAGTAAAACCAGGCCTGAGGGGGAAAAAAAAGAAAAGAGTTTTGGAGACACAATCCTGACACAGCTTTTTGAACCTGGCCTTTAATCTCCTTCCTCCCAGCTCTGCTTAGAGTTTCAGCGAAGTCTTTCAGATAACGAAAACTTGAAATAAGTTCTCATACCCAGCTCCTTCCCCACTCCCCCTTTACGCACCAGTGTCTCTTCTAGCAGGGAGGTCGACAGGGTCAGGGGTATTCACTCCTCTCCTACCTTGGAGGCAAAGACAGGGAGATCTAAAGGTTTCACACCATGTTCCCCAGCTGCGTGAGTTTAAAGGGCAGTCTGGCTCTCAGTCACTGCCGTGCCAGAAAAGAACAACTCGTACTGACTGCCTGAGAGAGAGGGGAGCTTCATCTAGCCCTAGCCTCAAGTTTGATGATCCCAAGCTATAAAATAGTAAGAGTAATTTGGAGGTTTTCCAGGCAAACTTCAACCACTGTCTCAGTATTACTGCACTTCACTTGGCATCTGTCCGTCCCTACACGTTTGCTTGCCCAGAACTCCTGAAATGGGACACAACAGCCCCTCTCTGGCTTAAAATATCTGGTATAGCCCAATAGAGAGAAAAAAATAACTAAATATCAGTGTACTGTAGATTTCAGCTATTCAGAAATTTTTATACTGCATCTCTCAGTATTTCAAAGGAAATGGAGGTACTTCCAGTAATAGCAGAGGGTCATTTTACCAATAATCCTGGTAATATAAGAAAGCCCTGATCCATCCTAGTCAATGGAGTTGTGCTCGTGATGAACTGAACACAGGCAGAAAGGGACACTGGAGATTTAGCTCTATCCAAATGTGAATGACATTTTTAATCTAAGCAATATCAGAATGCATTAAGAATGTTTCCAGAAAGGAGCCCAGAGAAGCACAGTGTTAAAAAGTCAGGTGGAAATCTGAACTAAGCCTTTCTTTTCCTTCATCCTGAAATTCAGTGATGACCTGCCTGTCAGTATACAGTCTGTATTTGTCTGCCACTGTGCAGCTGTGTAGGTAGGAACGATTCTAATGCCTGCTGATCAGATCAGCAGTATTAATTCTTCCCATCTTTTCCCTTGTTAGGCTAATGAGATGATTTCAGACTGATGTTGGGGGTATGAGAAAATGCCTTCCTTGGTGAGAGTCACTGTTTGTACAAGCAACAGCGAAAAGTCAGACTGGCAGTCTCACAAAGAGAATATTTATTTTCAGTCCATTTTTCAGGGAGTATGTTGAAGTCAGAGCAATATTGTCTATTTTTGTCACTGCTGCATGGATGTAGACACTTGCATAATACCTTTTTCTTCCAAGAAAAGAGGGCAGAAGGGGAGGTGCTCTGAACAAGTATTTATGAGAAGAATAAATGTGTGGTTATAAAGACTGTGAAATGTTAGACCTTAATGATGTGAGAGTTGTCTGAGCAGATGTCAATAAAGTGCATGTATAAAATATAGCTGTGCTTAATCAGCGGGCCAAGCATTGGACTAGGCCCAGACTAAGTGCATTTGGTTTTCTTTTAAATTTGTGCAACTGGCATGAGAAACTTTTTGCGTGTGTAGCATAGGTATATTCAGTGTTGTGGATGGAGGAAAATACTGATATGTTATAAGCATAAAATTCTTCAATATTTTCAGTACTAATTACACTTTGCTTTCATTATCACAGGTTAGAGGCTGCCTGCCTTTCAAGTGAGCATCTTCATTATATTGCTGTATTTTGTATAGTGTATTTTATTGTATTATGATCAAAGAATGGCCTACAAAATAGCATTTAAGACCTCAGAACATCTGAGTTGTACAAAGTGACCTATTTAAAAAGAAACCATTTTCCTTCACAGAACAGCTATGTTTTACATGATGGCAGCACTTGAAAAATGATCCACTCTCCCAGGTACTATACACAATGATAATACACTGCAGCCCTTGTCACAAAGATTTTATGAGAGAGCTTAAACAAAACATTAGAAACACTTATTTTAAATTAAAGGATTTCAGAAATCAAATGGTAAAAAATTCATCCTACTTTCTAAAGCAAGAAATCCAATTTGCTTTCTAATTCAATGGTTAAGCTTCCAAAGCCAACAGCATTATGCAACTGTACAAAACAGCATGAGATTATAATTAGAATTTCAAGAACTTTGGATTTTGAAACTTCTTGAACTGTACTAGGTTTATACTAAGCCAAGTAACTTAACACAACAGCATGAAAAAGTAGAAGAAAAGTCTTCTGTAAATATCTGATATGCTTTTCCATCAAGCATGCTGAAATCTGTTTTAATACACTTGAGCCAGATTAATATCTAAATGAATCCAGCTTTCCATTAGCAGGCACCAAATGGAAAACTACACCAGGTTTTCAAAATTACTCTATGGAAAATGGTATAAATCAGAAATTAACTTTAAGAAAAAGCATCATTTTGACAAAAGTATATTACAATTAGCATAAACTGTATTGATTGGTCTATAACACTGCACCATTTACCAATGCAATCTAAAAACATCTGCTCTTCTCTAACTGCTTATTTAGGTGGCAGTTTATGAGTTTTCTATGCTAAGCGTCTCCCTTTAAATCACTTCTTCTTGCAAGTTATTGAATGAAGGAAGAATACCTCTATCATATAATTAGTGCCAGGACCAGAAAGAGATCAATAAAATGGCATTAATAAGGCTTCAAAAGAAAATATGTGGCAATAAAAGGAGAAGGAGGTACTATTAAAATTACTAACTGCAACCAAATAATAAAACTGTTTTAAGAAATTTCAAAATGTCCCAGAAGTTCTTAAATGGCTTATATCAGTTTTACATACAGGCTGATTAGAAAATTCCATATCCTATACACTGTGTTATATTACTAACCTGAGCTTCATGAGGTGGAGGCCTGTAGTCACAGGTAGCTCCATTTTCTCTATTTGATGGTCTCTGCTTGAAAAAAAATCAGAGGAAAAAAATATCATTATCCAAACAGAAGATAGTCCTTTTTTCTTTTGAAGAGAACAAGCTACAGATAATAGGTGTGAGGAAATGATGAAGACTGCACTTTGCACAGCCGGGTCTGTCAAGACATATTTTCAATGTAATCACTTGATTTCAGTTCTTGTAAAAGCATAAATTGGGCAATCATCCCCAAAGAAATCAGAGACTCCATCATAAAAATCAAATGGAATACAACATCCTTACATTTCTCTAATTGCTGCTCTTGCCCCTTGCTCTGGAGTAAGCTATTTTCATTTCTCTTCATTAAAGAAGAAGTTCACTACAAATGTAGGAAGACAGACCATGAAAAACAGGGCAAGAAAATGGGACTATCTAAACGAAGATCAAAATTCACACAAACTCAAAATGTGAAAGAAATAGACAGGATTATTCTTTATCCAATGTGGAAACAAAGGAATTGCATTCAAAAACTTTTGACTAGCAACCAGTTTCTAAAGCAGCAGTGGCTAATGTTAGGTCTGCCCAGGATAATGGACTGTGACTGTCTGAAGGACCCTTGGGTAAGAATAACAAAGAAACACACTTATATCCAGAAAAATCATAAAGAAATGTTGATGGAGACAGATCTGAAGTTCACCTTTACCAATTTTTTAGTGTATATCATCCAGGAAAAACAATTAATTTTCAAAGGGCTATGACCACCTAAGTATGAGTAATCAGAGTTGAATGATGAATAAGAAAATGAACCTACTTCTGTGTATATATGCTCACAAATGAAACTGGTCCCAGTGTAACTTTAAACAACTAGGACAAATACCCGACATAAGAGAAGGAATTTTGAAACATGGATGTCAAATCTAGCTCACATCTGAGTATAACCAAGCAAGTTTACTAAACAGTAAGTACAGCTTGAGTAACAGGACACTAGGAGACCTGGATTAATTTCTGTGTTTCAGAAAAGCTTGAAATGATGATATTTTGTGTGCTGAATCTCTTTCTTCACAATTTGCACTTCTGATGACAGTACCTTTCAAAAAACTTACTAATTTTCTACTTTTTTTCTATATTTTTATTTTAAATTTGTAATTGAGGTATTTCTGGAAGTTCTTTAATCCTGAATATCCAATATCCAATGACATGATATGTATCCTTTAAATACATATATCATCTGACCAGAATAATGCTTGCATCTTTCCAATGTATCCAGATAAAAGCAGAAAATCAATCCTTCTCTTCCTGTAAGTGAGGAAAAGACTTGTATCTCTTTGTTAATGGGCATGGTTGTGTCTCCAGGTCTTTCTGTAGCATTTTTCTTTAGATTTGAGCAGCAAAGCACTGGCCACTTCATCACAGCTTGCACTGGTTTTCATATTTTAGAGCAAAACTCCTGCCAAACAAACATCCCTTTCCCATGCCTGAAGGCATGAGCGGTATCTACTGGACACTAATCTCAGAGCTCAGAGAAAACATGTGTTACCTAGGAAGGTAATACATGTTTTTTTTACAGAAAGCTCCACATGACAGCCCACCAAATTAGAACCAGACTGTGTACTCAGACCATGGGGTGTTGGAAAGCAATAATGCAATAGGAGTACTGTGACTCCCATTGCTTATGGTATGTTAATAAGTTTGTGGCAACTTAGGTTGCTAGGAGAATGGATGTTGGCATTATGAATTACAGCTGAAGCTGTAGGTCATGAATCCCATTCTTCAACAGTGGCTGTAGAAGTCAAGCTGTCTCATCATGCTCGCATGACCCAGCAGAAAACGTTTAACAGAAGAGGACTCCATTTTTTGTTCAGTCACTAGATGGAGCAAACCTCAGTAGACACTGAAGATTAAGCAATTCAAAAAGACTCCACACTTGCAAAGCAGCTTAGTTTGAGACTGGGCACTCTTAAGCAAGTTGTCAGATTTTTCCAGCCAACCTCAACAGAATGGTGTTCAGGCCCAGTTTGAGCAAGCAGCTTAGTAGCCCAGAGTGAATGTACAGCACTGAGAGATGCAACTGGGACACACTGATCGTTTTTTCTTAATGTAATGAGAGTGTTGAAATGAGCATCCATCCACTCCTAAAGCCCACAGCACAGGTACCCTCTCTGCTCACATGCTGAACATGAAATAAGATTTTGTATTCTACACCTGCACGGTTCAGAACCTGTAGAAGAATTATGCAGGGGACCACAGTGATAATCAGCTAAGAGAAAGAACCTGAACTATTTATATTTTTCTTTGCATAATCTCAGAAACAGGGCAGTGTGAAAGCTTAAGAACAGAGTGGGGTAAGGGCCCAGAAAAAGAAAAGAGGGAAAAAAGAATGGACCAGGGCAACTGAACACATCCAGAGAAGAGGTGTTAGTATCTTCTGATACACACAAAGAGGAGTGCTGGTAATAAGAGAAGAGCCTGCAATCAGGGATCAGTCAGAAGGGCAGAACTGCATTCATCTGGCAAGCCATCACAGGATAGGACTGAAAGAAAGGTCTGATAATAAAAGATCTGATACTTCATTTTGTAAATATCTGATTTTATTCTCTACTTAATTTGCATGTGGAAACAACTTTAGTTCCATTATTACTAGTTTTAGAGGATCAAATCTTATTTAATCCAATCTTTATTTAGGCAAAACTGTTAAAGACTTCAAAGAGAAACTGGCTTCAGTAAAAACGAGTACAGAAATAATTGATGTGCTCTTATGTTTGTTTGCACCCTGTGACTAGTCACTGGTTGGTAGTTTCTAATTGACAGACAATAAGGAAGACAACGGAACAGAACTGACACGCATTAACAAAGATATAAGGGGAAGTTTTCATGGTATCTATTTGCCCTATATCTGGCATAAGGAAGTACTAGTACCTTCGCACATTGATGAGGATTGAATTAACCCGGAAGTTAGAGGGGGAAAGAAAAGAACAAAAGGTGAGAGGTTCTGGAATAATTAAGCAATAAAAAGTTTAATACAATGCAAGGACAGTTTCACTGAGCACGCACAAACCTGACTAATGGTGACAGGACAGGGCACTGTCTGATATTTCAGATCAAGCAGACACAGGATCAAAATGTTTTCTTTCCAGATGAATGCTGAACCTGCTGAGACCGCAATTAATAATTATTTCACTAAGCCCAGGTAGAATCCTACAATGGATTCTCTTTTATCCTTGCAAAATAAATGGACAGCTGGCACTTATAAAGATAACAAAGAAATAATTGGCGTGTCCTCCCATTTCTTCTTGCAGATGAGATCCTTCACTACTATTGACCTCAGTTCTTCCATAATATTGTATATCTCTAGACCCACACGCACAGGTCAGCCATAAAGGATTCACTACCAATTTCAAAGCAAAATTTCCAGAATTAAGAAATACATTCGAGACCTTACATTTGGACATATACATTTGCAATATGATCACTTGTCAGGTTGGTCTGTGGGATTCCAGATATGGCAGCTTCCCATTTCAGAATGGAATTTTCTAAAATGCTTGAATGGATTATAAGCTTTTAAGATGATCAAGTCCCATTGACTTGAACTTGAAATCCTACCAAATTACATTTGATTGATCAGAAGAAAAAATATAACTGTGGAAATGCCTGAGAGTCTACTAGCCATTGGCAAACTGGATAAAAAAGCTTCAAGTGTCTTTACAATTAACATTTTTATAATTTATTTATTTAATATTATTATAATTTATATTTTATAGTCTCAGATTATAAAACAGGGAAAGCAGGCAGAAACCACACAAGCTAAAAACTGTTATGACATCTTTAAATGGCTTTATTTAAACAAAACAAAAAACCCCACACTTGAAATACATCTTAATAGAAAAGCATTTTATTTACTGCGACATTTTCAGATGGAAAAACACCTAAAGAAGACATATTAGCACTATAGGGAAGGTGAACTGAATGAAGCCTGCTGGGCTACTGATCCATGTGGTGTTACTGGCAATTACATCATATAGCTCCTTCTGTGAAATGACTGTATCATCTCTGTTGGAGGCCCAGGAAATATGACATCATCCTCAGAAAATATATTATGCATAACCCTGATTATCAGACTATTACGACTACATTATATGCAAAAGAGGAACAGAAAAAAAAGCATCTCCTTCATTTCATCTATGCCTCTCCCCCCTCAAATATACTAGCATCAGAAACAAACATATGCTTCAAGTGAATGAAAGAAAACAAACTGAATCATACTCAGCCTCCATGAAAATTGTTCTAAATCACCACTAAAATAATCTGCAAGCTTGTCTTTTTTTCCCCAAACTATATCAATAAGTTTAATCAAGCTTATTACATCTCCCTGCAAAAACTGCCTCGTATATAACCCTCGGAACATCACAGCTACAACACTGTTTCTACATGCAAACCAGGCATTTTTGCTTCTCCTGGATAAAAGATAGCAGACAGCTGGTATGTCCTTCCTGCCACTTCTCTAATTTATTTTGAAGTTCTATTTGATGAAATAAAAAAGTCCAGTTCCAACACTTAAAAATAGGTTAAATGACTCTGTTCAGCTATGTTCATACCAGCAAGGAGTTCTATGATCTTTATTGAGGCTTGATTAAGATTATGCTTAGGTGTGAACTGGTATGCACAGTACTTGTAAAATCTTACTTTCATTGTGATACAACTATTATATACTTATTTTGCTTTCTGACTTGCTTGAGTGGATGAAAAGCACAGCACAGTACAACTGGCATTCACTATATTCAAGAGTGAGATTCTTCACTGGTGCAAGTGTCGTTGAGCCATCTAGTCCAAATGAAGCTATGTAAACTTAGAACACCTAAAGAGATGATATCTGGGATTTTGACCTGTTAACAATAAATTGGACTGTATCCTTGTGTGCCAGGCAGTTGCAACCCATCCCTCCCTGATTATATAAGGCTAAAGTGGTTGTCCTTCTGACCCAAGGGAATCATTAATTCAACCAGTTCTGGAAGCATTAGCTTGCTGGACTCTGCAGTGTGAGGCACTGAATAAATAAGTTAGAGAATAGCAAGAGTGACAGACAGAGAGGAGAAAGAATCAAACAGCAAAGAGGCAATAAATACATTAAAACCTTTTTTAAATACAGAGAAGAGGGAAAATAAGGACAAAAGAATTAAATGGTAAGAGGAAAATAAGCAGATGAAAGATGAAAGAATGCGCAGTAGGGCAGGAGATGAAAATACTTTGGATTTGCTAATTCATCCTCACAAAGCAGAGCTCAAAGAAAGGGTTGATAAGCAACTGATTAAATTCACTGAATAGCTATGTTGCAAATTCCACGTACTGTGTGGGCTCAGAAGAACACGGAGTTAACTAGTCAGGGGACACAAATAGAATTAGGTATGAGAAACTGGAGGGCTAACACTCGCAAAGTTGATGTTAAGCCATGGAAATACTTTTCAAACATGAACAGTTCACTCTTAGCATATGTCACATATCTAATGTATGTGTCTCAAGACTCCAAGACAGCAAGAATGACATGCAGCAACCAACATATGCCTGGCACTTTTCAAGTACTGACATACTGAGTGAAACAGCAAGTACAAGGTGAAGAACAGCATGAGTGTATTAGCATCTTCCATTCTCCTGGAAGCTGAGAGTGAGATACATTCTGTAGTTGCCAAAGGCAATATCAGCTTTAGACAGAGACACTAAGGTAGGCAGAAAGTGCTTTACATGTGTTACAGGAGAACCACACTATATAGCAAAGCTGGATGTCTAGCCAGGTACCAAAATAATTAATCTACTCTCAGCCAGTATGTATTTTATTTATTCAAAAGTGAAATTACAGAGCTGCTGGCCAAGCCTATTTTTACAAACAGCCATAATGCCAAAGTACAGCTGAATCACCCCCATCTACAGAAACAGCACTAAAGGAGATCCTGGGAGCTACAGTGATTCTGATTTCCATTGCTGGTAAAGTGGTAGAGTTTATAATACAGAATAAGACTACTGAAAACATGGATGAACACAAATTGCTGGGAAACGAGTCAGCACAACTTCTTAAAGTGAAATCTCGCCTTGCTAACCTGCTGAGTTTGGAGAGGGTGTCAGTAAGTACTTCGATAAAATGAATCTGTCTATGTAATGTACATGTCTATATAAGTAAAGATTCTACATCAAAGATTATTAAAGAAACTAAGCTGCCACAGGAAGGGGAGGAAAGGCCCTTTTATGGACTGAAAGCTGATTAAAGAACAGGAGCTATGCAGAAGGTTAATGGTCACTTTTCTAAATGAAGAAGAGTCATCAGTGGGGTCTCCCAGAGATCAGCATGGGAACTCGTTTTACTCAGTATTTCCAACAGTGACCTGGAAAAGGGAGTAAACAGCAAAATGTCCTCATCTGCAGAAAGCTGTCACCTATGGCAAAAAGGTGAGTAAGTGAGCTTCCTTGTAGATAGACATGAAAGAATGCATCTAGGGAAGAATAATCTAAATGACGCCTACATTGTGCTGATCTCAGAACTGCTGTTAGAATTAATGAAAGAGATCTTGGAGTAACAGAGCTGACAGTTGTCTGAATCATTGGCATGATGTGCAATAGCAGCTAGAAAAGCCTACAAAATTCTGGGCATCATCAGGACAGGTCCTGAACATAAGACAAAAAGGGCATCACTTTGCTGCTATATAAAAACCTTGCTGTGTACCCACACTGAGTTGTGTGTGTCATTCTGTTGTCAGCATCTTAAAGAACGGTGTAGTGGAGTTGGAGATAGTACAGGAAAGAGCAACTAAAATGATCAAAAGTGAGGAGCAGCTGCCTTGTGAGGGGCACAGGCTGAAGAGTTGGGAAAGGATAAGCAGGAGAGGGGATATGACTGAGGTTTACAAAATAATGAAGGCAATAAATAAGTTGAGTGCAGAACTGTTGTTTACCAAATCCCACATACTAAAACTGGGGGGGCTCAATGAAACTGTAGGAGTTAAGTTTAAACTGAACAAAAGCTTTTTTTTTTTACACAGTAGGTAGTGTTGCTGCCACAGAGGCTGTGGAAGCAGACAGTATCAGCAGGATTTAAAAGGGGTTAGATAAATTCAGGGACAACACATCTACTAGGGGATAATGAAAGGACTAGGCAGGGATGCACCCTTTAATATCACTAATACAGTATTTGTGAATGCCAGAGTAGTGCTAGGGGGTGGATCACAGAAAATAGACAGACTCATGTGTTCTCTCTATAAAGCATCTTCTTTTGCCACTATCAGACTATTGGGCCTTCTACATATTCCCATGCACCGAAAAGACAGATACAGCTTAGAGGTGCCCTGCCTTGGGAGACAGGTACACGTCTTTCCAAAGTCCCTAAGCATCAGGCAGAGACAGTTAGCTTTTATATTCACTCATAGATGCCCAGTTTGAAGAATGTCTAACAGATGCTAACAGAATTCAGTTAATTAAGAAAAAAAAAATACAGCCAATGATGATGATGTTGAGAGGCAAAGCGTAGAACTGAGTGAGAGCACAGCATGGATTTCCTACTGACACTGGTCCATGTTTGTCTGACTCAGACTACAAGTAAAACTACACTGTGTCTGTCTGCAAATGATCATATAAGGTCTGTCTTGGAGAGAACTGGTAGGAGCAGTTCAGTGCATAGAAAAGGACAGAGCTAATAATTATATAGTGACAATTAGGGTCCAGTGCTCAAGCTTGCTCCTTGGCCCTCCTTTATTTAGTAATAGGGAGGCATCCATTGGAGCTGGACTGTTTTGTCAGACTTACTGAAATGGGGCCAGATAAAAGATGACTTCACTCTACTCACTATTAGAAGAGTCTTAACTATAGCATTATGGAAGTGGCTCAAGCTGATGTATCGGAGGCTGTTTTAACAGCAGCCAAGCTGGGTCCTGCCAGCAGCGTAGCAAGGGAAGAAGGGTGCTCAGCATGGTTATATCTACCAGCTATATACCTAAGGTCTACAAAGGGTTTCTTCCGCCAGCTCTGAGCTCTGTGCTGTTTTTACTACGTTGTTGTTGTACCAGAACTAGCAGCCTACAGTAGCTGCACTGCATTTTGGGCTGCAATGTAGACATTGCAAAACCTGAAGCAGCAAAGGAGGTAAAACCCACTGAGATCACTTGCTACCTCTGTAATTTATCATGTACCAGTCCCTACACACTTTGAAAGGTAGACAGACAGGCAGGTGAAAATGTCGCTTGTTCATTCCAACCAGAAGAGAAACTTCTCTCTGAAGTTCTTTGTTGGTGCTTTTCCTGGCACAAATTTGTATCACATTTTCTGGCAATGGATTTGCCAATGACTAGGAGAAGTCACATTTAGTAGAAATAGATTTACTCCATCTCAAGACTAACAGACATTGATTCCCAACTTCATTAAAAATCATTCTTATCTTACAGGATTATAGAAGTGAACACAGACAAACTGGCTTGCTTATTTGGCTTTAGTTTGTGCCAGAGCCTAACTGTTCAAAAGGATCAGTCACATTTTGTTTCCGTATATTTTAAGTTCCTTCCCTCAAGGTAGCTGCATCGACTTACAATCTGCAGAGTTCTGTGTTCAAAGAAAACACTTTGTTTAACAGCAAAATAAAGAAAACTTGTGACCTGTTGTCTATGGAAGACAAAACGGTGGCTTTGGAGAGGAAAAACTCATTATGTGCAGGGAAATCAAAAGAGTTTACAAGATATCCCCAAATTAATCAAGTTGCACAGAATAAACCCATTGATAGGGGGCTCTGCAGGATAGGAGATAGAAGAATTTCATTTTCTAGCTGAGACTTTCATAAATCTAACATGATTTTTTTGTGCTCATGTCACAAGTACAGTAGATCTTGTTCCCCTGTGCAGATGACAAATGGTGATAGATATTCTCCTTATTGCATTTATGGATTTTTTTCTTTAAAATCTGGAATAATTTATCTGTAGGTAGTGTAAATAAGAATACAGTTTAACTGACTAAACAGAACAACTGTACTATATAACCACTAATCCTGCTATTACCATCATTTATAGCAGAAGAGCCCCTCAATCCACTTTTAACATTGTTTTTAAACACAAACCTTGCACCCGTTTCTACGTGCAGTTTTACTGCCCTGTATTTTCTAGAGTAATGTCATGAACCTTAATGATGCTCTGCACTGTTGCAGAGGATAACAGCAAATCTAGGACACTAAATGTTTAAAATCACTTTTCTTCTCAGTCTGCAGCAAATGCTCTTTAGAATTATTTAGCTGAAGCTGGTATGACACAGTAAAGAAAGCAGCAGCAGACATGATCTCCCTGTTTGACTTTTACTAGTGAATCTCCTTCTCTAACATTCAGAGGGTTAAGTGTGCTTGCAGCAAGTCTTTTGGTGGTCACAAGACACAGCAGCATGAAGTCCATCTCAGTTGAGCACATACCCTACATGCATCCGACCTGCTACCATCATTTATCCTGCAGGTCACCAGGTGCCTGAACCAGATTGTAACAAGCTGTCCTGCTCATTTCTGCCACAGCTACCACTTCACAGCTACCAGCCTCTTGCCATTTTTTCAAACTTCCAACTCTCCTATGTCATTTCTAACTCCCAGGTTCTCCAGAAGCATCACCTCATGATACTCCATCAATATCTGTAGCTGCTTCCTGCAGCTCCCCTTCCCTCCTCTTCCCTGACTTCATTGCATCTATCTTCTGCCATTCAAACAGCCTGGCTTCTTCCTGCTTACTGTCTGAACTATTGTTTTGCTTCTTCACAACCGCCCACTCACTCATTCTCCTTTGCCATAAATACTTGGTATCACCTTCATCCCATCTGTCCCCTTAGCATATTAATCTTTCTTACTTACCCAAACTACCCTTCTGCCAGAGTGGGCGATCTCAGAGTGAACACCCTTTCTCACTGATGGCTACCCACACTTTTCCTGTGCCTACTTTCTCTCTATGGCTTCCATCATGTCACATCAAATTCTTAAGACCACACTGTCTTTGTCTTTTTTCAGGAATATTTCCTCTCCAGCATTCCTTCCTCCTAATGTTTAAGCTGCTTTTTAATCTGCCTGATGGGCATTTCCTTACCTCTCTGCTCTCAAAATACAACAGATCTTAACCAACTCTGTAGGATGCTGGAAGATTCAAAGTATCCAGCACGGTTGCTTGAATGGCTCAGTAAGTTGGACTGTGCCACACACCGATCTGAGGTGCAACCTGATATTCTCTGTGACTGTCAAACTCTTGCTCACGTCACACACAAGCAGGGTTTCTGGGCAACAAACCAAGCTCCCCCTTCTGGATATCCTTCCCAGTAGTACCAACTTCTGATCAAGCAGCGAGGAGTTCCTTCATTCCCTAACCCAAACTTTTCTTTCTCCTGGCTCCTCCTCACTCCTTCCACTGAAGGAAGAAACTGAACTAGAAAGGTCACAAAGAAATTTTGTGACAGAAAGCTCTGAGGAGAAAGAATCATTAGGGAACTCAGATGGTAAAAAAACAATCCATGGTATAACACTGTTTTTTGGTTTTTTTTGATTTGTAATCAATGTTAAAATAATCTCTTGTTACAATTTTTATTGATATTTATTTATTTAAATATATATTCTGGTGTGATGCTCTTTCCTTCCTCTGTGTAGTGCATGTCCTTCTCATAACATTCCAGGGTAATTTTTCCTTTCTTTCCTTTTTTTTTTTTTTTTTAACTTGAAATCTGATTACTTTATCACATACAGATTAATCTATCTTGTTTGCCTCCTGGTAACAGCTCTCCTATCCTCTTGTCTTCTAGGGAAAATGTACTTTAAATAACACAAGTAAAGCATCAGATAGATAAGTTTACAAGGAGCACTCATTGCAGGGAAAAAACAGAGACAAGCAGCCAAACATGGAAGAAAGCATTTCATACCTGGAATACTGAAAAGAACTATGTCCACTCCGCTGCCTACAGCATGGAGATGTCTGCTTATATATTACTCTGTCCAGTGATTTATTTGCTAAATGCCTGGGTTGCAGACTGGGGAGACATCTCAGGAAGAACTTAATGAGGTAGAAAGATTGCTTAATACATTTAAATATATGATTATTCAAACCACAGGAAAAAGATGAGAGAAAATCCATTTCCTGGCTAAGAAGTCATTGGCCTCTTAAGGACAGGAAGCAGATAGTTTAGGAGGGGATGAGTTTTGCTAGCACTTTTCTCACTAAAATACACAACAGCTGCAATGAAACATTTTGATAATCTCCTATGTTTGTAGAAGCCTTTGACTGTAACATTGCTTTTATACACACATTTATCCAACCACGAATTCGTTGCATCTTATTTCTTGGTCTATCAAGCATTACCTTGAAATATCTCCTTTTTGTTTTGTATATATTTGGCTATTTCTCAAGACAAGGATTCTCCTTTTATAATGGTTGATGAAAAGTCCCATTTCCCACCAGTACAAAAGCAGTGCTCCTTTAAAACCATTTCACATTTAAACCAATCCTGTTAAGCATGACTCAAACAGCCAGCTACTGCTGTTTTTCGAGTTGCCCAATACACATAAGTTTGAGACATTCCATCCATTTGTGCAACAGACTTTCGCAAACTGGCCCTGACCAGCACAGATGACTGAGCTGGCTGCCTAAAATGTGAACTATTTTAGAATTTACTGTAACAAGTTGTAGTTACAATTGCTTTTGCCATCCAGTGTAACAAGGTGCTTTCTAATCCAAAAGAGTCTTATCTCAGTGAACTGTTGCATTTCTGTCATTGTTGCAAACAGATAGTGCGGGTAGAATTTTGGATAGGATTACATCTGCTAGTAAGACCTGTACTGTTCCCTGCACAAACGTGCCTCATTTCAAAATAAACAGAGAGGAAGGAGCTTTTCAGATGCACATTAATTAGGCCTTGTTATCAGTCAAGCAGACTATACTACCTGGAAAGGAGAAGCTGATTTGCAACTCATGATACAGTTCAACAGAAATCAAATATCCATTCGGATGAGTTGATACGCACATTCACTGTAGTGGAAAGACCTCTCTCCTCTTGCTTACCATGGATGTGACTTACATACATTCAGGAATCAGCTTTTTTATACCTCCTTGCTGTACAACACACGCAACTGCTGCAGACTTCCAGCTAGGAAAAGCACTGTGAAACTATATTCCTGAGCACATTGTCTCCCTACCCTACAGTGCTGGGTAATACAAAATTGATCTAAAGAGCAGATCAGACAGCAGTGTCTGGATAAGCAGAAGGAAGAGGAGGTGCATACAATTTAAATTATTTTTATGATCTCTGTTGTATCTCTTTGACCTCATATAAAAAGACTCAGATTAGTTACCTATAGAAATATCCCAGGAAGCACTAATGGCAAAAATAATAAGGAAATATTTATTTCTCATTCTTGG
Organism: Dromaius novaehollandiae; assembly: GCF_036370855.1. Taxonomy (NCBI): domain Eukaryota; kingdom Metazoa; phylum Chordata; class Aves; order Casuariiformes; family Dromaiidae; genus Dromaius; species Dromaius novaehollandiae. Next base: position 181,964,369 of record NC_088098.1, read on the forward strand.
GTGCTCCAAAATGGTACATTAGTGCAGACATCATTGGTGGGTGTCACAGATTATACCAGCCTGGCACCTTTCAACCTTCACTTTGATTATGGAGGAGCCAAATAAAATCAACTTCTTTTCAGGTCTGTAAGAAAGGCTGACATGTTTTAGGAGATGAAATTGGAACAATTGAATTAAAAGATAAAACTGCACCCACATCAATAGATTTGAGACTTTGGCATTCTTTGAGAGACTTCTGCAGTCAAGTAGGTAATCTGTGTTAACATCTCATCTCTGAAGTGTTGACCCTGGTTTGATTCAAAGTTTATAGAAAAAGGATTCACTGCTTCTTAGTTTCAATCTGTTTATGTGGCTTAGAAAATAACTGCTTTAAACAGAAGACTTTCTACTTGTCTGAGTAAATTGTGTTCCAATATTTATTTTGGCCACAAGTCAAAGATAACAGCTGTACACTTGTGGGTTCACTGAACTTTACGTGCTTGTTGGCTGCATCACCAACAAGAGGGAATAACCAATAATTAGAACATTTCAGGTCATCTTGAGAAGAACAGACTTTTCCTGTGTTTGGAAAGGTCAGGTGACCTCTTTCTCTGATTTTCCCAAATGTGGAACTGTCAACCATAGAGCACAGAGCTGCATAAACAAATCAAACAGCCATTATTGTTGTGAGACTGATGAAAAAACAACAAAAGGATCTAGACCTGATGATGAATATTGCACAGAGATTTTTAACTACATATAGCGATTGTAATTTTTAACTCTGCATGTCCATAGCAGACCCAAGCAATACCAATAGAACTCATTCACTTATTCTTGGCACATAGGCAATGCTGGTCATAATGATTTGCAACACAGACCTTGAAAACCTTAAGTTCTTTTTTCTTTTTTTTGTTGAATCAATACCGGTTTACATAAATATATGTTTCTGTTTTCCTATTGTTCCTGCAACAGCATTTATGTCTATCCACTGACAAGAACAACAACAATAAATGTAGCAGGATGAAAGCAGAAAGGAGAGAGAAAATAGAGATGATTCAGATTAAATGGCTTTAGGTGTGTGTAAAATTCTTCTCTCTGCTAGAAGTGTAAATCTATAGTGCTTTATAAAGAAAAATAAAAGGTACCACTCTTCGGAAAATCTAACTGATAAAACTATGCTTTTCTTGTTACTAACTTTATAGAGCCCTCCTAATGTGGAAAGAAATGAAAATCAGTTCTGTGTAACACCATTTAATCCCCAGGTATTCAAAAGCAGTTTGCAGAAGTTACATCCAGTAGTTCAGTAATACATGCTCTAGATGGTTAGATTATCTGGCAATATTGGATAACTTACAGATATTAGCAAGCAAATGTCTAAGATGTGAATTCTGGCAAAGATGCTACAGTTCGCATTGCAAAACAGAAGTCCCTTTATCATTACAAAACATGCCTTGGGAGCTGTCAGTTCCACCTGGTGTACCATTAGAGACAGGGAATTGCTCGAGCATCACTTGATACTGCCAAATGATGGCATCAGTGGAAAGGAAAGCCCTCCTATCCTGCTACTGATACATTGTATGGGTTCAAATACAGAACAGAAAACATGAAGATCCTCACACAATCATTTTTGGGTGTTCGCCTAAGTTAAGAAAGGCTAAAATTCAAGTGCTTATTTTAGGTGATCTAGTCCAACAATTTAAACTTCAGTCTCTGACATCCCAGATGACTGTCTAATCCACTAGGCTACTAAGCAGTTAAGGAAATTGAAGGGTTTTCTGGGTTTTCTAGTATCTCTTGTTGGAGTTACTTGATGTATAAATAAATATCCTTTGGAAAAGATATCTGATCTTTCATCTCCCATACCCAAAAGCAATGCTGAAACCAGTCTCTTTCATTCTGTCTCAATGCATTATTAATTTTAAGTGGAACAGCTCCAAAAGGAGAGGCACATCCAGAGTAGCTGCAAAATGTGATGGTCAGGCCACTCATTTAAGAATGGAAAGGCTGCAGATTACGTTCTCCTGAATCAGGCAGAACAGCAACTTAACCCTGATTTCCCACCTCATGCTAAAGGGCCCAGAGCTAGCTTCCTGTTCTGATCTTAAATTCCACCATTGTTGAAACTAGAACATATATTCCTGCATTTTTAAAAATTAATTATTACTTGCAAATAACTTTTTCCATCAAATAAAATTTCCAACTGGAAAATTCCTGACCAGTTCTATTTATGACAACTATAACCTTACTGCCTGCTTGCCTTGCTTGCCTACCCTGCTTTTTTAAACAGACTACCATTGTGCTGACAAATTATACATATACTGTACATAAGTGCAGAGTTAAGCCCATTGTTTACAGGATGCTGTTAAAATGAACTGTTGAGGCTGTTGCGGATATGCATTCTGCTCTCATGTTATTTCACAAGTGTCGTCTGTATTTCTTTATATTCCTATAGACTATACCTCAAATTGCAACAGAGTATACATTCATGTAATAATACACAATTGCTCTAGTCTTCAAAAATGCATGCATGAAGGGTCCCATATACACTATAAAATATATAGAATTCTGACAATAGTTCCCAAAAAGTCACACTCCCAGTCTGCTTTTGGGACAGTTAACTTTCATATTAAAATTTGCATGATACTGTCTACCTCCTGATGCCTTTTTGAGGGATATATCTCCAATATGGTAAAGAACTGACCCAATAACATACAGAAAGATTGAGCAATGCAGTTCCTCGTAATGTCTCTGAGATGATGTTTCGTCTTCTCCACTGGTTTATTTTTCAACCAATTGAAAGTGAATAACTATTTATTAAGACTCCAGGGGAAGAGGGGAGGCAGAATGAATCTGGATAGGAACAAGCAAAATAACAAATAAATATACCTAAGGCAGCCAATTCCATTTAGAAGCATTAGCCTGCCCTGTCCAGCTTTTAAATAGCAGTTTTCATGTGCCTGCGTGTCTACAAATCCTTGATAAGAGTATGGGAAAATTAGTTTTGCAGAAGTCTGTCAGTCTTCCGATAATATTTATGCCTAGGACTACAGCTTTTTTGAAAGCCCTCTTGAACAGCAAGGAAGGGGGACAGTTGTTCACTAACCTCTGCAGAGAGCAGAATGAGGAGAGCATGAGATTTATGGGAATTAATTTTATATCCTGAGACAAGTCTAAAAAGCTCAACCTATGTAATTAAATTTGATATTGAGGTTACTGAAGAAGAGACATACAACAGGATGCCATCAGGATATAATGCTAATTTTTATCAGATCTTGGAGTCTCTCTCTCAGGACAATTTTTTATTACCCACGCCAGCAGCTTGTTAGTAAAACAAATAAGAGAGCGGCTACCACTGTGCTGGAGACACAACAGCCTTGTTGAGCTGCAGGTGACTGGTAACGATAATGAAACAGTTGAAAATACTGGAATGGATGTGAAGACAAACTTGTACTTGCAATGGCAGAAAATGAGAGTCACCTTTGATTCAGTCTGGATCAATACTCTAGGCCACTAATACCTGAACCAGAGCTCTAGCCATATGCAGCTTTTCTTAGCCCAGCCTGCAGCTTTAGGGAACTCACGCGCAGATCAAAGAAACAACTGGATTTAAAATCAGATAGCTCCCCCAGCTGCTGGAGGCAGTGAAAATGAAGTGCTGTAAATAGAACTCTGGTATCGCATTTATCAAGAGAGCAGTATTATTCCCCAGTCCACCTCTTCTTTAGTTTAAATATTTGGGTTTTTCTCTGAACATTGCCTCATTTCCCAGTTGTGTAATATCTATAGAACATTTGTGAAGCTTTAACATTTTGTTATAATTACAGGGATTTATTTTACCCACAAAATGTCGAGATGTGTCTCTGACTCTTAAAACTGCTGAAAAGAACAGCTGAAATACTGACCTCACTGAAGTCAGCACCCAAATTGCCACAAACCTGAAGAGGATCTCAATTCCATCTAAATGCAGTCAAGTACTTTCTGTATCTTCCAAAAGGTCCTCAAAACCTTGCAGGATAGGATACTATATTACCAAAGCAAAATATACTGCATCAGTGAATTAGATTTTCTTATGGACTGTAAATTACCTAAAACAGTAAATTATTCTGGTCATTTGTAGTCAAGAAAGATGAACTGCAGTTGGTATACAAGAGGTGTTAGGATAAGGACTGAAAATGGAAACCCTTCCAGTGAGAGCTGGGTTTGTTTAGCCTGGCAAGATGAAAGCTAAGAGGGGATATCACCTGTTTCCAAAAGTGTATTGCAAAAGCGGGATGGAAAAACTAAATGCAAGGATAAGGTTGGCACAAAAATTAACAACATGTGTAAATATAATTAAGCTGCAAGTTAGAGAAGGGTTTCTAACCTTTACAGAAACTAGGTTTTGAACAGCCGTATAGTAGAATAATTAAAATCCTATCTAGCTCTAAGATGGCACTTGATAAACTTAAAAAATCATGTTTGTGGTTGCTTGCAGGAGAATTCTTGCTTTATGACCGAAGAGATTCTTTTCAGACCTACATAAAACACTAGCATCTCATGGGTATAAAAAACATAGCCAAACTGAGCAGCAAATTTCCTGAGTTTTTAATATTTCTGTATATTTGTGTGTATATTTGTGAATTCAGGAAGTGGGACGAATTTAATACTCCAGTAAGTACCCATAAAAAGTATGCTAGTTCTGAAGCTAGTATTTTTATGACAAGGAAATACAACAAAAAACAAGAAAAACCTAGACATTTTTTGAGCACTCCAAAACTTCTCATGCTTACCACTGAGCAAACATTCAATATAGTAAAGGTGCCATTCTAGTTTAAATCTACTGTACATCCCCCTGTTATTTTGCTTGGATATATGTAATTAGATTTTTAAATACATTTCTTGATTTTGCCCAAATAATGGTTTAACATATATTTTTCCTCAATCAAATGACATAGCGTTGCAAATCAGGGAGGATTCATTCAGTGATCTTACCAGTGAAGTTTTATTAGACTGTGGAGCTGGCACTGCTGCAACAGCAACTGGCGGCCCCAGGCCGGGCTGAAATGGGACCGGGGCTGGGCGAGGGGGAGCCGACGGTGGGCTGGCGCTGCCTTCGGGGCCCTAACATTATGTAATTCAAATTACTTTTTCTGCCCACACACATTTAAATGGATGTGAACGAACAGAAAACCAAGAAGCTACGGTACAAATTCTTTTTGTGCACTAGTATGAGTAATTGCCGTTGAGAAATTACTGAAAGATTGCACAGGAGTAAGTCTTTTTTTCTGCTTTTATTTTGCACGTACAGCAACAGTGCATGCAAGTCCAATTCAGTGCTTGTCCTGTGCAGTCTGTCAGCTTCTAGGTCTACCTCCGTGGCCTCACTGGGAAGTATATTTTTATCCACAACTGTTGTGGCCTGGATTGCTTGGACCCTCCTAATAGGATAACAGATTTAGATTCTCCTGATCACTGGAAGACCAATGCTGGCTTAGTTTGAACCAGGCAGATATTTCCTGTTCATGTCTTAGAGGAAAAAAAAGAATCTCAAAAAAACAAAGCCACCAGTGTCTCCTCTCCAGTTGTGAACGACCCCTTTGTTACAACTCCCCATCTTATTTTTCAAAAAAGATCTTCAAAAAGTGATGCTGAGAATGTCTCCATGCTGCAGCAGGGAGTCTCTCATGTTTACTGTTTTGTTTACCTGCCCCTCATGTATTGTGGGATTCCCTATCCTGTCTTCAGAACCAGGGCATTAAGCAGCAGATCACATTTAATCGATTTCGACAGGCCTCAGTGGCTGGTACCTCCTACAGTGACAGCCTCAGAGACAAACACAAGGCTATGACAGGGTTTAAAATCTCTGTATTTAATCACTAGAGCTTACATAATTCCTTTGCCTGCTTGACATGAAACCATTCGTGTCATAACTAATGTGCTTAGTTTAAAATTAAAAAGAAAAAATATAAACTCCTTTCACAGTAATTTTGGAAAATGCTTTCATATATTATATCCTATACATTTTACTTGTACATCACATATAAAACCTTTTGTCTTCACCTTGCTTGAACTTTGGCACTGTGCAACTCTGGAATTGAAGCCAAGAATTTCTGCACTTTTCCAGCAAAGCTTCCATAGTCCAAACTCCCATCAGCACTGTATGGCAATGTTGCAGAAGTAAAAATAAACGCTTCTGAGAGGCTTTATGCAGAATCCTTTGAAACCCAACTGTGAAACTAAAGCTTTAGAAGTTCATTTCTCTTTTTCTGAGGAATTTACTTGGGGAAGAGCTGATCTGTCTGCCACTTTCAAGAGCTTGTGCCAACCAGGAGCATTTGTCATGAAGTCAAGAAGTGGCGCATCACAGTATCTCTTAGCAGAGCAGGGGCACACGAAGCAGTTCCCAAAGGGCTGGGCAGGATGATCTGTAATGCACTGAAGTAGATTACATGACAGCAAAGAAAAGAAGACTATGTCCATTTAATTTACTTAGTTTTTATGAAACATTCCATTCATTCGGGATATAACATCAAAATATGACGTTTACTTGTACATGTCTAAATATGTCCTTCATTGACACCTGTGATCATCTCCCCACTATCAATGTTTTAGTTGGCAGTGAAAGATTTGCCTTACAAAAGAGATTAAAAATCCTGCTATTAGAATTTATGGTTTCCAGGTGTTTAAAATGCATTATTTAATGTTAACACTCTTGTGGAAGTGCAATGTAGTAGTAAAAAAATTCTTATGTCTAGATATATATGATAGCTAGAAAAATCTATTTACAAGTTTGGCACTTTTATGAAGCAATAGCCACCTATATAGGCAATTACAATGTCCAGTGAAAAGAAATGCACATCTTTTTATGTAAGAGAGAACAGAATTAAAGTTCTCCAGATTGGGGACTACACAGTAAAAGAAATCAGTGCAGCAGTTCAGGCAATATCATGATTCTTCAAAGATTTTATTAATATATTTGTCATTAACATAACATGCTTTTTCTACCGCTCAGGTGAAAATTAAATTTGCTAGCAAGTTATGGCACTATTTAATAAGAGACAGGGAGACATTCAAAGTTCCAGGAGTAAAAACTGCGCCCCAGTTAGCTGCAAATACAAGCCTTCTGCAGATCATTAGTAAGCGTAATAGTTGTTAATACATGATTGCTTCATTATAATAGTGACATTCCAATTAATTGTTTCAGCACCTTTCAAACTGAACAAATTTCCTTGTGACATTCTTTATTGTGACCTTCATATTCTCTCGTAAAAGAGAAAAGCCACTAACTTGTTTGAAATGCAAGCAAGTAGGGATTTTTCAAGTCCTACTTTTTCAAGCAAGTTAGTGCCTTTTCTCTCTTAGAAGAAACCATAAGTTGCAGAAATCATACTTTCACTCAACTAAGATTGGCCATGTATTTTACAGCATCTAACTACACTCCAGATATCTGCACTTCCCTTATCATGCGTGGTCCTTTAATAAACATTAAGTACCTATCAGCTAGAAGAAAATCGTAAGATATGCAGCATGCATCTGAACCATATCATTAAAGGGCTATATTTTACACCTATACAATACCATTTGCCATTCCTTTAGAGCTAGGATTCTAAAATAGTGATAAATAAAACAGTAATTAAACATAATAAAATACAAGTAGCAATAATTTCTTTGCCTTATAGTTTCAGCCCAGAGCTTGTGTATAAACAGGTTGTGTGCACATGGTATAAGCACACTAATAGCATTTGAAACGGAAAATTTTTAAGTATCTTGAACATGACTTTCTTCACATCACTCACCCTTGGCAAAAAACTTAAGTGAATATTTGAAGTCTTGGTATGCCATACCATCAGCCCCTTTCAACATCTAGATATTTATACAATAACCAAAGGCACGTTTGGTGTTGGCTTTAGTAAGAGCTACTGATTAAAGACAGATGTGGGTTTGAAGTTTATTCCAAATGCACAGCTAATGTGCAAAAAGAAGAACGCACTAATGGTAGCAACAGTATACATAACTTTCAAAATAAGAAGACTAGATACTACTAAAAAATACTGACTCATTCAACACAAAAGACAGATGATGCTCAAAGTTTGAGCACATGCTGTTTTTTTTCTTTCATCCTTAGTATTTGACATGTGCCCTCAGGCCTTATCTGCTGCAAGTTATTCAAATGTCATTCTGAAGACTGAATTATTACTTTCTGCATGTGTTTTCCCTATGGCACCTGTTATTACTGTATTTGAATGCTTCAGAAATGAGCAGTTAACCATCCTCTACTTTACCTCTGCAAGCTTTGTACACATCATAGCCACCAGCTACCCTCTCAATACTGTTTAATGTCTTCACCAATGACTTGGGCAACGGGATGGAAATCATTCTTGTCAAGTTCTCAGGTGACACTAGACTAGGGCAAGCAGTTGATATGCTGAGGGCAGGGCTGCTATTCAGCAGTACCTTGACAAGGTGGAGGAATGGGCTAACAGGAAATTCAACAAAGACAAATGAAAAGTCCCTGACCTGCGATGGAATAACCCCATGCAGCATAGGCTGACTCTGAGCTACTGCCAGGCAGCAGCTGTGCAGAGAAGGACTGGTTGAGGAGGAGCAAATGTGGTCTGTACATCAGCAGCGTGGCCTCCTGGAGATGAAGGTTAACCACACACTGGACTACATTGGCAAGAGGATAGTGAGTAGGTCAAGGCAGTGAGGGACAAAAAGCAACAGTCACAAGCTCCAGCAAGGGAAATCCTGGCGGGATAAAATTCTTCACAGATGCCCAGTGAGGCTGTGGAAACTCCCTTCTTGAAGATTTTCAGAACTCGTCTGGACAAGGCTCCCAGTGGCCTGACCTCACTTTGAAATTAGCTCTGTTTTGAACAGGAATGTGGACTAGACAACCTTCAGAGGCTCCTTCAAATTTAAAATATTCCATGATTCTATGATTTATAAAGCATTTTCTATCACTACAACATGAAAAAGAGTGCTAACTTGTTCATTTGGGAGAGAACAAGCAAGGAGCTTGACTTTGTAGCCCTGTAATGACAACGCTTCTCTGGAGGGAAAGACACCCTGGGTTTAGTTCACGTGAAGAGTGCTCCACTACTTCAATATAGAATGTTATGTAAATCTTAAAATCCTTGGACAGAACTTGCAGAGAATGAACGTGGAGAGTAAGTAATACATAATAACCGGAAGCAAAGATCTATACTAAAATTTAGTTATTTTAATTTTGGAGAAGAGCTGCTACCTCTGGTAAGGCAAACAGGTTATTAGCAAGTACCCCAATAAGTACTCAGCTTCTTGCTGTTACAAATAATTTCTCACTAGTTGAACTTTATTCACGTCAGTCTCAAAGTCATCTGTTCTGAGAGGTTCCCAACTTGTTAAAACATTTATTGGGGTGGGCCAGGAAGATTTTTATTAACGCTAGCAATATTTAGAGAACAATCAGTGCAGAACTCTAAACAGTAATAAATTATTTTTAAAAGGTATGAAAGAGATGCTTTCATTAGAGTAAACACAGTTAACCATCTTTGCCAACTTGATATGGGCTTTTTAAGTCATAAAATGATGAAATGAGATTATTTTTCTAAGATAATGGTGAAGTGACCAGCACAAATAAATAAAGATTATATAAACAATATATAAAGAATACTGAGAACCAAGCAGAGACCGTATTTTAATGCTGGCTTGGAGGTAGCAGTAGCCAAACACCAGATTACATGCCTCTAGAGAACAAGCTGGTGAGAAGGAATTCCACCGAGAGCATTATAATAACCCTGATCTATAAGTGGAGTTAGAATTGAACTTATTGTTACTGTGTGGTAGAAGTTTTTATACTTTACACTAATAACTTTCCAGCCCCAATAAAACAATTCTGCTTATCTGAAATGCAAGAATATTAACAAAGGCATGGTTGAGATTTGAGCTTGCATGTATGTATGGATGTGGGCAGTCATGCATAACTGCTAAGAGTTGGAATTAGAGCCAAGTACCATGTTCAGGATAAGCTGAGAGCAGAATCTGGAAAAGCTGAAACCAAGGGGCAAGATCAGAGTGCAGTCAAAAGTCTGTTGAGGATCAGCAGGAAGGTCTCAATGCAGAATTCAGGAAACAAGGACAAAGATGAAGATGAAGAAGCACAGCTTCTACCAAACGGCAAGCTCAGACAGCTCATAGGTGCACACCTCCTAGGCAAGCCTGTCAGTCTCCTGGTGCCTGCTTGAACATGACTGCTATGGCAAATCCTTCCATTGTAGACACTAGTGCTTGGGACATTTTCAGTCCTTACTTTCAGCTCAAGAACAACATAACATACACCTAGACAAGCCAAGGTACCACAGCATTAATAAGCAATAAATGTAATTTTGAATCTACTGCAGTCAGCAACTTCAATCACTCCAAATAAAACCAAATCCCACCTTCAAATTGAACTCAGCCACGCAGTGTCCAAATTGCTTTCTACCTTCCTTCTCCTTCCATTTACCCAATTTCAAGCATGTCTCAACCAACATCTATGAAGATATTCTGTTCTCAGTTTCCAGTGGCTATAACAATGGAGAATACTCTACTATACAAACAGAACAGTGGAGTGGATCCATAATACCTATATTCTATAATATGTTTCTGTGGTATAGGAATTCATGAAATTTGCTTCCGTCATAATGGAAAGGCAAATTCGTTCTCAAAGCTACATATGTTACCAGCACATTTGGAAAACCTAAAAAGAAAAATCATGAGTGAAAAACCGCTGAAGCTTCTCCTGCTGGAATATTTTCTAAATCACTTTTGAGTTTCCTCAGCCTCAGAAGGACAGTCCAACCTGGCCTTTTTTTTCTGCTGAGTAACAGGACATATTAGCCTTTCACAATCTGACCTTTTATCTCCAGAGACCTATTTCTTGTGAGTATAAAGGAGTTAATAGAAATCTTCAGAGAGTTCACAAATTTCTTTTGTTTTATATTTCATAGCTCCAATACAGTTCCTAATTGCTAAAATAGATCTTTTTTTTCCCCCCTGTCTGAGACTGTAAGCTAGCAGTGCATGAGCTTTATTGCTTCTTTCAAGAAAATGTTGCTACAGCCATCTGAAATCTGTCTGGTTCTGCCCACAGTCCCCCGAGATTAGTATTTAACTGCCCTCAAAAGGTAGCTCAATTTATGATTTTCAAAGCTGCTTTTTAAACAGGATTTTTCTAATTTTAGATCTCTCTCTGAAGTTTATGGCCTTCAGCTCCTTTCAAGAGCTCCCTCCTCCCAATCCAACCCAAAGCTGTATTAGTAAGTCACGTTATTACAGTTTCTGATGTTTTCCAGGCAATATCCAATGCTCTACGCTTTTTATTGTTTCTGCACACTCTTTCTGTTTCCTCTCTCAAAATATCCTGCATCATTAGCCTGCATCACGTTTATTCAGTGGCTAGGCAGATTTCAGTGCTACCCTGCCAGAGCATCTAGAGTGGGTTCGAGTGGAGACTTCAAGTGGAAGAGAAATCCATTGAGAGTTACGAAGCCTTTGGCCGCTGTCGGAGACAGGATACATGACTAAATGAACCTTTGGTCTGCTCTAGTATTGTGGCGTTCAGGATCAGATCAAATTAAAGTCCCGCGTATTGGAAGTGTTCTATGTGGAGTATCATCAAAGGGGGAAGAGTTCCATCAAATTTAGGGGGCTGGGGGGAGTTTAGGTTTCACCTTTGAAGATCACACTAAGAATGGGACCACATTTTAGAACAGGTATTTAATCATGCTAGATGTGGAAAGTCGCAGAATCGTCCTTCACATAGGACAGACAGGATGCACAGTTTTCGTAGTCTCTTTTCTGTGTTAAAAAAAAAAGAGAATGTTTTCTAAAGTTTTAACCCTCAGGTGCTGATGCCAGGAGCAAAGCCACAGACCCTTATGCCACCCCTGGAGCAGGGCTGTGCAAGGCCGCAGCATGCAGCCGGGGTAATAGAGGACATAGGTACCCAATTGGGGCCTGCGGCCATCTTGTTGCCCCCCGCCACAGCCACCCAGAGCTGGGAGGGAGCAAGCAGGGGCGGCCTAGGCACAAGCAGGCACGGTGCTGGAGCGTGGTGGCGTGGGCAGGTCTGCGCCGCACTGCAGTGGCGCTGCGGGGAGAAAAAGACTCCTGCTGTTGGGCTTTTCTCACTGGCAACCTCTGCGCCTGAGACCAGGGGAAGAGGGGAACATGCGCACCCCAAGGAGTTGAGGTGCCAACGGGAGGCTGCCTGACAACGTGTGATTGGCTGCAGTTGGCTCAGGGTAGGACATCACTGGTTGTTAGGCAGATTTCGGTCACCTGGAAACCCTGCTCTGCGCACACTGCTGGCGGCAGGGGCCCCAAGAGGCAGGCAGGTGTGAAGAGGCCAGCAGCCCACTGAAGCCAGAACGGCTGGTGCTGTCGCTGTTCTGGTCTTCCCAGGCAGCTTTCTAGTCACTGCTGTGGGGCTAGGTGGGCTGGAGCTTCACCCGCGCTGTCACACAGCGTCTCGTGTGGTCCGGGAGCCGTGCCCTCGCAGTGGTGCAGCAGCGCAGGCCTCCGAGTCAGCGGGAAGCATGGCAGCTGGCCTGCGTTGCAGTTTTGGAGGATGCACACCGCGCTGTGCCTTACAAGATGTTCCTGCCGTTCCCTGGGGGATACACATTAGCAGGGTCAAACTGCCAGGAAGAGACGTTCCCAGTTGTGGCTCAGTCACTAACAGCAGAGAGGCAACATAAAGAGGCAATCCTGATTTTTTGTGCCCACTCTCTCACACATACCAAAGTATACTGAGCCTGCTTTGGCCTTGAAGGAGAGCAAGGAATTTGGCTTTAAGGGCAATCAAACGAGACGTGAGGATACAGTCCTTGAAGACAATCAGTCATTAGGATTTTATCATCGGGTTTTTTTTTTTTTTTTTTTTTTTTTTAGATTTTGAGCATCTGTTGGACTATTTTTGCTTATTGATGAACGTAATGTGGTGCCACTGCCTTTAACACAAACAGTTTAAATGAAGGAAAAGCACTAGACAGATCAGAGAGAAAATTAACACCATGTCGATATTACCTTAGGAGGGATTAATTTAAGCCTCCTCATATCACTAAATCTTTTTTTATCACATCTCAATTTAGCTATAATTGATCTCTTCAGTCTCTAGAGAGTGTGCTATAGAATAATCCATATTACATCCATGCTAAAAAAATGCCTCTGATAACCCCCAAAAAACCCAGTTCCCCCAAATGTCTTCAGTTACTTCACTAGAACAGACCTTGGAAATCCTGCAGTTTAGTCCAACTGCATTACCTATGAAGGCCCTTAGTCCTAGCAGAAAACAAAACAATGGCTTGTCACATGCCAAGTAACAAAAGGTATATAAAAGAACACATCATCCACAGAATCACAGAATTACAGAAAGGCTGAGGTTGAAAAGGACCTCTGTAGATCATCTAGTCCAACGCCCCTGCTCAAGCAGTGTCACCTGGAGCAGGCTCCCCAGGATGTCTTTTGAATATCTCCAAGGATGGAGACTCCACAACCTTTCTGGGCAGCTTGTTCCAGTGCTCAGTCACCCACACAGTAAAAAATCTTTTCCTTATGTTCAGACAGAATTTCCTGAGTTTCAGTTTGTGCCTGTTGCTTCTCATCCTGTCACTGGCTGCTGCTGAAAAGAGTCTGGCCCCATCCCCTTTATACCCTCCCTTCAGATACTTACGCACACTGACAAGATCTCCCCTTAGCCTTCTCCAGGCTGTAGAGTCTCAGCTCTCTCAGGCTTTCCTCATATGAGAGATGCTCCAGTCCCTTAAATCATCTTAGTCACCTGTTGTTGGACTCACTCCAGTAGCTCCATATTTCTCTTGTATTGGGGAGCACTCCAGATGTGCCCTCCCCAGGGCTGAGTAGAGGGGCAGGACCACCTCCCTCGACCTGCTGGCAATTCTCTTCCTAATACACCCCAGGATACCATTGGCCTTTTTGTCACAAGAGCACATTGCTTGCTCATATTCAACTTATTGTCCACCTGGACCCCCAGGTCCTTCTCTGCAGAGCTGCTCTCCAGCAGGTCAGCCCCCAGCCTGTACTGATGTTATTTCTCCCTAAGTGCAGGACTCTGCACTTGCCTTTGTTGAACTTCATGCGGTTCCTCTCTGCCCATCTCTCCAGCTTGTCTAGGTCCCTCTGAATGACAGCACAGCCCTCTGCTGTATAGCCACTCCTCTCAGTTTTGTATCATCAGCAGAATTGCGAGAGTGCACTCTGTCCCTTCACCCAGGTCATTGATGAAGAGGTTGAACAACACTGGACCCAGTACTGACCCCTGGGGGACACCACTATCTACAGGCCTCCAACTAGACTTTGCGCCACAGATCACAACCCTCTGATCTCTGCCATTCAGCTGGTTCTCAGACCATCTCACTGTCCATTCATCTAGCCCACAGTTCCTGAGCTTACCTATGAAGATGTGATGTGAGTCAGTGTCAAAAGCCTTAGTGAAGTCAAGGTAGACAATATCACTGCTTTCCTCTCATTTACCCAGCCAGTTGTTCCATCGTAGAAGGCTATCAGGTTGGTTAGGCATGATTTCCCCTTGGTGAATCCATGCTGACTACTCCCGATCACCTTCTTGTCCTTCATGTGCTTGGAGATGGTGTCCAGGATGAGCTGCTCCATCACCTTTCTAGGGATCAAGGTGAGGCTGAATGGACTGTTGTTCCATGGGTCTCCTTCTTGCCCTTTTTGAAGACTGTAGTGACACTGGCTTTCTTCCAGTCCTCATGCACCTCTCCTGATTGCCATGACCTTTCAAAGATGATGGAGAATGGCCTAGCAATGGCATCAGCCAGCTCGCTGAGGACTTGTGCATGTATCCCATATGTATCTCTGAACTGAAATTTGGACCCTTTCTTTGCAGCCTTCTGTGCAAACTGCTGCATCTGTTGACTGCTTATTAGCTGCTCCTATCATATTAATTTCATGACTGCTGTGGGCCAAAGTCTCAGATTTTTTGTGTGCATAAGTTTCCAACTTATATCGATAGATTTTATGCATCTCTCAGGTGTTCTATATGCACGCAGGAGAATTTATATAACAACACAGCTAATAGAACAAGCATTTTATCCTACAGAGGTATCTTCAGTACTAGTCCCTAATCAAGTATATTGTGTCAGTAGAGCTACAAATTAAAAGACACATACTATAGGTGGAGACATGAGAGCTAGAACGCCTGCAACAACTCAGTTTTACTGTACAGATATACACATAACAGTAGTGATAAATTATCTGAACTACTGACATAAAATAAAGTTAGAAAAGTAAAGAATATTTCATAAATGTCTTCAATATTATCCAGAGTTGGCCCACCAGATCACCGACAATAAATAAAGTAGTGGTAAATCTTACACCACTTCCACAAGACTTATTACAAAACTGCTGCCAACCTTCAGCTCTAGGCAAAATATAATCCCACACATTGTGTTAATGTTCTGTTTGGTATAATAGCTGCCTCTTAGCCAGAACTTTTCTCTTTGATAAGAACAGCAGTTTTGCAAAGTCATTGTTTGAAACTAGTATTTCTGTCATTGATCTTTGTGCTTGATAATATCACTAGAGTGGTAACAATAGTTTCTTACAGATCTGGATTATATTACCTGCAAATTTATGTTAAGGTACCCCTCGCCCCAAAACTCCTAAGAGAATGCTTACACTTCTGCAAATAAAGCACTTTCTGCGGGGCAGGGTTCTTTTAAAGAGGTCAGGAGTATGTTGAGCCTGCTGGTTTTACTTGCTGGCTGTGTGGACATCAAATTTACTGATTATTCTGAGTAGAAGTTGTCTGTTTAAACACATGATGTGCTTTAGAACTGGTAGACTATTTCATGCTAGTAGAAATATGACTATTACTGCTATTTAACTCTTTATTGCTTCTTTATTGCTGTTTAACCCTTTGTCTGTAATTACTAACACCTTGTCCCAGAGAAAAGGCTTTGTATTTTCTCCTTATTTACTAGCATTGAAAAGAATCCTAGGCAGAATCTTACTGTTTTAACATAGTTAAGAGCCTGCTAAACTTTGCGTTGTTTTAAAACACTCAGTACACACATTTTAATTTTATGTCACTACTTTAAAGTTTATTTCTGTGGTGTAATTGGGATTTGATTTTCCATCTTACTCTTACTAGTGCTGTCAGTCATGTGTAAATAGATGTATTTTGGATTCCTACCACCTTGGAAAGAGACTTTTAATGACAGAATGCTTCCCTTAATCTACTTTTTTATTGTTCTTTTTCTTACCAGATGAAATAGTCAAAATTACATTAGGCTTAGTCCTAAAAGGTTTTGAACACCTATCATTTTAATTTAATCTGGCAGGATCTATCAGTGCTTGGCACCATTTGTCATGCCCATCAGAGAACGGATAGAGAGGTTTGGCAGAACAATTGATTGAGTTCCCTTTTGTTAATGAAAACAATGCTGCTGACAATCCATTAAAAACATCCCATTCCTTTTTAATATTACTGAAGTAGTAAGAATGGAGCCAGAGGGAAAGCTGAAATTGGAAGAATTGTTTTATACTTCACTCTTCTCATTTGTGTTTAGACCTATATAGAACTGGGTCCTCCTGATAATTGTTTACTCTGATCTCTGTGACAGAAGATAAAAGGAGGAATGGAAGTGCCCCGAGAAACTCGCTTTTGACATTTGAAAGCAGCTGCACCAAGTCCCTGCTATCTATACACATAGCCCTTATTACAATAGATTTATTTTGGCTTTTGTGTCTACTGAAAATCAAATCTGGATGTCCAGGCTTGTCAACCGCAAGTCTTCAAAACTAACATTTTAATCCCTTCAAAAACAGGCAATATTCATAAAATATGAATTTTAAAAAGGATTTTTTAAAATCAAATACACTTAGATTTTGTTATATGATTTACTGGTTTTTGAGTCATCGAGACACTTTATTTGTATTTTTTTATGGGGATTCCACTGCCACAAAAGATGGAAGCTCTTTTTCTCCATTGAAAAGTTGTTACATTGACGAGTATAGTCTGTGCGTGAAAATAAGATCAGATCTGGATCTGAACGGTGCAGCAAAATTCTGTGTTTAGAAATGAGCTTGTTGGTACATGAGTTGCATTCTGTTCACAAATTTTAGCAAAAATAAAAGTAGCAATAACCTGCTGCTCCAATTACCAATGATATATTTTTCTAAATTTGATCCAAGAAGAAATCATATATACATTTTTGGATTTACTACAGTGTTTAGCTTTTAACACAAAGAAATCTAATTGAAAGTAAAAGACGTATGCTACTGAATAGCTTAAATTATGCCAGCTCATTTAAAAAGAAAATTGCATATTTAGTGATAACTGTGCTTCTTATTTCCTTTCCTGCACTTCTACCTTTTCCATCCTGGTCAACACAGATATGTTCTTCTGTCCTGTTATTCTTTGTCTGCTAATGTTTCTTGGGGTCATAATGAAGTCTTTCCATTTGTGATGGGTACCCAAATCTAATCCATAGCTGAATTGTAACATTTACTAAAAAGATAACCTTGGACTCTGCTGACCTGCCAAACAGTGCTCAGCAAAACTGTTCCAGATCCTATCCTTTAATTTTTATTGTCTTTCAATCTTTGCAACTGTGCAATAATTGTACAAAATAGAGATAAACGGGAGGTTTTCATTAGCATGCACAAAAACTGTGTAGATTATTCATGGAGATTTACCATTTTCAGTTGCCAGCACCTCAGTCTTGGTTCATTTAAACTTTTTCCATAGTAATAAGTTCAGCTAGATTTTAATGCAAATGAAGCCATTCGAAAAAAAGGCTTGCTTCTCAAACACTTACTGCAAACAAGCAACATGTACCCTATCCTCCTACTCTGCAGAATAGTCATTTGAAAGCAAAGGTAGAGCAGATAAATCAATTTGGATTTAATTTCTTCATTAAGTACCACATATGTCTACATATGCTTCTTATTAGGGTTGAAAAGCATAAACCAACTAAGACACCACAAAAATAACACGCTAACAGCACATTACAAGAAATGAAAAGCAAATATATTTGGAATTTCTAAATAAGATAAGAGAAGGACACAGAAGTTTGTAAATATTTTCTCCAGGTTTAGGAAAATCTTTAAGTAGATTCTTTTCACTCAGCAAGTAACTGTATTAAAATCAGAGGATATAGAGGTATTATTTAATGACTCAGCAATACTGTTTTACTCAGTTTCCTTTGAGTTTATTTCTGAGTCAGGCAATACTTGTTACACCTTTTTTCCTCAACCTTGAATTAATATCCTAGCACTCACACTACGACCCTATTTTTTCAGTATGATTTGTGGGCCTGGCATACCTCCATCTGGCAGATTCAGTGAGAGTATTTGTGGAGACAGACACCTTCACTGGAAGACAGGATGCTTTAATACTAGACAAGATACTCCTTTAAAACTCTAGATCAATGTAAACAAATGGGATACATCAAACAAGAACATCATAGAGAATGTTTGCGAAAAGCTAAAGTTTTTTTTTTTAAGATGGACTTGATTTGTTCATAAGCTATGACTAAAAATTTAGAAAATATTACAACATAAAAAAAGTTCCGTACTGAAATAAGGAAATCTGTTCATGATAATCTCATGTTGAGATTTTACCATCTCCACAGGAGTTTTACAGGATATCAGGACACAGATTCAAAGTTCAGTGCTCAGGAAAAAAACTCTACTCTATTAAATGCTGACACAAATTGTGTACTTGTTTTAAGGCTCTACTTAAAATAATTCCTCAGATCTAGTAAATGGAAACAAAATGAAATATTTTGGATCTATACTAAATCTCACTTTGTCCATATATGAACCCAAAGGCAAAATCCAGCCTTATATGAAGACTCTGACTTGTCAGGGCTTGTGAACAAATTATACCAAAGTGAATTTCTCTGAAGGAAGTATTTTAAGTAATGGATATATTTTGGATGAACACTAGCATTGTTCTGTTCACATCTGCATCACCTAAACAAACAACTATCTAGCACTTTGTTAGCAGGAAAATTAGCTTCTGGTTTTATTTACGTGCTTCATCTTTCAGGAACAAAAAATATACTACTTTTCTTCTTCTAAAAGTCATAGAGGAGCCCCCCTTTTTTCTTAAACAAACTTGCACACATACACATACATACACACATTGTTTCAGATGCTTTGTTGCTTGAAGAAAATGTCACATATAAACTTGTTAGGTGACAGTAACACTTATTAGTCACTTAAATCCAATTTTTCTAAAAATATTCTTGGTCTATAACTGGTAAGATATATAAAAGTCTAGATTTTTTTCTCTGTATTTGCTTCATTTCTTTCTATGCAAATTCTGAATTTCTATCACCTAAGTCAAAAGTACTGAATTCAGTGGAGGAATCAAATTTTTCCAGTGTTTTGATGTCATATACATTAAGGAGAAAATGAATTCAGTTTTTCCTTTTTTGTTGTTTTTTTCTACATTTTGTTTTACTTGTTTTCCATCTTATATAGTTCTGGAGACTTCTGTGCTAACATATTTTAAATTTTAGTTTTATTGCAGCTTTTAACAGCTTGTCTTTTTTGTGTGTGTGTGTGAATTTTCATTCCCTAGCATCTACAGCTATCACTTTTGTATGGTTCTGGTGATAGCAGTACTCTATTTCACTTGATTAATGTGAATTCCTTACAGCATGTAAATTTTTAATTAGAAGATTTTTTAAAAACTACAGATTGAAACTATGTAATTTAACAACTTTTTAATCTCAAATTTTTAAAGTATCTTAGAAACTAAAAAGGTATTCAGATTTTAAATTTCAAGTAACAATGTTAGGTGAAGGCAAAAAGAAAATGTATATGAAGTTTTGACAAACAGTGACTCCATGTCTTACAATCTTAACCATATATTCACATTTGCTTTGGATTCATCTTAAGAGAATAATTTGAAAGCTAGAGTAAAAAGTGAACACAGTGCTAGAAGGATGTATGTTTCACAAATGCTCAGAGAAAGGAGGGGAATCTAGAAATGAATGTATTACAGTTTCACAGAAACTACTTTTTACATGGCAGTATAGCAGCAAATTTGATAAAATTTTTTGAAACCAACTTAAGGTGAAGTCAGCCATCTCTAGCAGAAGTGAGTGAGTATTATTAGCATCAGAGCTAACTTTATAGAAAGCCATTATTAATTGCTCGCCAAATTGAATCTGCTATGGCAGAATCAGAAATATTTGCTCAGGAAACTACAGAATATGTCCATCATTCAATTCATTAAGGGTGCAATCTCCCAAACACTGGCAGAACACTTGCAGAAAAATCATGGTTAGCAGCACAAAGTTTCCTGGAGCTAGCAAGCTCCAGCTTTACAGCAGGCTCCTTTACATTAAAATAAATGCTATATGATGCAAATGACCAGCTCTTCTGGATTCCTCACAAAATACTCTTAGGGACACCAGTTTAGAAAAAAAAGGATATTTGCTGATGGCCATTGTGCTTCTTTCTACTAAAATCAGACACTGTGGGAAATGTTCACCTGACTAGAGGCTGACATCTACAGTGTTAGTGAACCAGTTGCCATAGGCTGTCTTTATAATCAGTGGAGAAAAATAGATGTACACAGGGCATACAGTCTCATCCTAGTTAGTCAGATGACTCTGATGTGAAGCTTAACATGTTTTTTTCTCTCCACTAAATAAAAAGAACCTAAGGTCATTAGTTCAGGGGTGGACCCTCCAAGCAAAAATAATTGATGTTATATGATATAATTGTACTTCGCTGTTTATTTACCTTTGTTTACTTCATAACTTTTTTGCTGGTTTGGGTGACATTTGCACCCCTACAATGCAGCTACAGTCTACTTAGCTAATACTGTGTACTAGTTCAGCTGCCTCTGGTTTACTATTTTCGATGTTTTCTTACTTTGAGGTTACAGAACGTAAAATATATTTATTCACTTATACTGGGATTGCTTAATTTTAATAGAAGATACATGTGCATATTCTTGATATGAACAAGACTTTCTTAACATGACAAATTCTTAATGGTTGAATTCTTTTATTCCTGTCCAAATGTAATTTATTTATTTTTTTCCATTGTACCGCATTTCACCAAGTGAAATGCACTGGTATTCACAAAAGCTACTGTATATGAAGCAAAACACTCAAGGAATTGTTATTTAGTATTTATGTAGCATCTTCTATGTGCATGGCATTTTACTAGAAAGTAAGGAGTGAAGGTTTCTGTCCTAATGACTTTACAATCTGTATACCCTTACAGATTAAATGAGAAGATTTTTACCTGCAAAATAATTCTAATATTTCACTTGCTATATAAAAGGAGATAATAATATATTTTAGAGAGCTAAGTTTGTTGAAAAGATAAATATCATTTAGGACCAAAAAAGGACTGTATTGAGTAGAATAAGATAGTAGGAGAGTGGTACTGTAACCTGAAATACCCACAGTTCTAGCATTATTTTTGTCATATCATGCTAGACCTTTCTCTGAATAAAACAAAAAAATGAAAATCTAAATTCAATGGAAAATGATGGTACTGCTATGTATGAATTATCAAATGGAAAGTTATGAAAGAGTATGGCATCGTGCTTTTATATTAGGAATGGAAATTTCATGTTTCTAGTTCCTTTAATGGGTCCATGCCAAATACATGGTAAAATGAAGGTGGGAAAATTTCCATGGTGGTGTAAGAAGCACATCACTTGAATGAATCTGAAATTACCCTTATAGAAAAAGATCTAGGAAATTAAATAGAGAATAATCACCTTTCTCCAGGAACTGTAAACCTCTCTATAGCAAAGATATAATTCTCTATTAAATTCTATAGACTAGATTAAACCTGGCACAGAAATAACCTATTTTCCTCTTAAATATAATGTCTTAACTTTGTAGAGAAATTTCTGCATAACCGTATTTCATTCTA
Source organism: Dromaius novaehollandiae (assembly GCF_036370855.1). NCBI lineage: Eukaryota > Metazoa > Chordata > Aves > Casuariiformes > Dromaiidae > Dromaius > Dromaius novaehollandiae. The sequence goes on from NC_088098.1 coordinate 181,986,254, forward strand.
CAGAACCTATAGAAATGGATTTTCCAGTCCACTAGGTCTGCTGCATACTGCATATCCTGACTTTAAAAGATAGTGAACAAAGGATCATCCTTTGTAAAAAGGAACATTTATGCTTCCTCTACACAAGTCAGTCTCTCCTTTTAGTGTGAAAGGGTGAAAGAATTAAATATCAAGGATGTTGCGATCTTCTGCTGAGGTAGCAGAGAGCACAATGGAGCCAAAGCCTGGTATATGCAATACTCATGAGACAGGGCACACAGTGATGAAGTAGGCTAACACCCCTGCTATGTCTCTCTGGGCCACCTGGCTTCCGGCCATGATTGCTACTAATGCTACAGCTATGCTCAAGTCCAATGGAGAATTAAGGTGAAAGACTTTAGTCTGCAGCTATCTTGTGGCACACGAGCTTATCCTAGACTAGTCATCTATATTTTGTCAGCTGGATAGCTCTCCAGATGCCTCTAACTATTGACCAGAAGCGAGGTACAAACCTCAATATCTGAGATACCCTAGCTGGCATGATATAGACATAGACCCTATGTGAGACCTTGTCCTTCTGCAACAAAAGCTAAAGGCCAGGAGGGAAACCACAGAGAAGCTTAAGTTCAGTTTCCTAAACATCATTGTTGAGTACCATTCAAGATTCTTCAGGGTATCTGGGAGATAACTGGGACTGGGAGATTTAGGACCAGAACCAACAGGAGATCTACACCCTTCTGTGCCAGGATCTAGAAGCCAGAAGGCATACCCTAGGGCATCTCAAATGGCCTTCTGCCCTCCTGGACTAACCATTGTTTGCCTGAGACAGCAGGGAATAAATTCAAAGACTCAAGGGCTCCCCTTCAGTCCTCTGTTCCCAACTAAAGAAATTGTTTTTATTAGCTTGAATGTGTGTGTTTTTGAATCTGATGATATGAAGCAACCTCTGCTATTAATCCTTTGGCTAGTATGTATACATGGCTATGTTAATGAAATTACAGTTTCCAAAACTGTATCAGTCATGTTCAGATAGCTTGCCCAATATTTTTCTTATCTGGTCATTGCCTGCCTTTCAAAGTATCAGTTCTTCATGTCAAAAAGTTACTGTGAATCCTATCTCACCTTTCTGTGTATGCACATATGTTTATAAATGCTGGGAGGTGCTGGGCCAGTCCTGCATAACAGCTTCAGAAAGCCCTGAGGAACCATTATAATAGTGGGTTGCTGTTTTAGTGCAAAAGTGCTCTGGCCATGTTTCTTCTTCAAGAGGCCTGAGGTAGACAGACAATATAGGCAGGAGAATTTCTAAATAACAGGTTAAGCCAGCTGGTTTGAGGCTTGGTGATACATTTTATTTCAACACCAAGCATTATACAGACATGATTAAAAATAATGACAGCAAACAGATGGTCACTCTTCATGGAATTACGTTGAAGAGATTTGTGTATTTTTTTTCTTTGACTGTATTACATCAAAATAATATATTTTACAATCTTGCAGCATCTTAAAAAGTAAAGTAGTTTCCATGATTTTCTAGTGAGGTTGTTTAGTAAGTATTTTTCACTTAAAAAGATGATGGAACTAGATACAAACATGCTTCCAAATATTCTGGACATTAGATATGAGTAACATTTGTTTAAAATGTGTGTAAAAAATATTATAAAGCATTTTAATAGTGTTCAGAAAGATTTTCTTTCCTTTTCAGGAGTATAAGCTCATTGTTCAGTAAGGAAACATGCAGACATATTTAAAAGCTTTAGTCTCATGAACAGCTTGATCTGGACAGAGTACATTACCCCTAAGTTGTTTTCAGGGTGAATAACCTTTATAAATAAAAATGTTTTTAATAGCTGTGAAAGGCATGCTGCTAACAAGGGGTTATTCTGAAAGACCGATGAATAATCCCATCATATGCATCAATATTATATGTCTCATGAGCAGGCCTCTCCACTTATTTCTCTACAGTGTGCTGTCATGGCCTCGTCATGAATTTCTCGGTCAAGCTAAATCCTATTGACTTCAATTTTGCCTGATTGAATAATGTACACTTGGTCTTTACTTGCATGAACGATTTATAAGTTTTAAAATAAACTTCTCTCTCTGTATATTTCAGCTGGGTGTTGTCACTTTTATGCTAGCTCTCCCTATAGAAAGTGTTGATTAGAGTATGAGGCATGACTACAAAATTGCAGTATCAGTGTACTGTCAACCAGTCTCTGAAATCCAGTGACAAAATGTGTGCTTTCTTCCCTTCAGATGTCTGTCCCACATGAGGGATGTTAGTATACTACATCTATAGTTATTCCATTAGCTCCGGGGATAGAGACCAGTACTGTAGGTCTAAAGATTCGGTCTCTACTGATGGCTCCTCTCCCCTTGCAGTTCTTTGTAATGGGAAATAAAACATTTTTAGTTTGATTCTGCTGAAAAAGTGATAGTTACGTAGTTGAAAATCCTCATCTTACAGAGACATTTTTACAGTTTTTATATTTTTAAACTATCAGAATATCACAGTTGAAAGAAACAAACACTGAAATTATCAAACGTAATATTTAAGTTGCCTAAGCAATCTTAAATCAACCTCCCTTTTGGTGTACCCTTTTGATATGGGATCACATTACATTTTTCTAGTGGGACCCCTGCTTCATCTGTTATTAAGCTGTGTATTGTTGAGACTACCTGAAAGAATCAGATGGGTAAAATGCATGAGGTTTTGCCTCTAAGACCCCTACCTCATCTACTGCTGAGATTGGTATGTTGGTAGTGAATAAGGCAGGGAATTCAAGGAAGATACAAGTCTTTCCATCCTGAACATACTTCTGCCACAAGTTTCCCTTGAAGAAAAAGTGATATGATAAATGTTTCTCATTCATTCTTTATCTAATCTAAGACAATTGGAGCGGGGTTCTTCGTACTTGTTTTGAATGACTGAACTCATCTCCCTTTATGGGCAATGAGGAGGAATAAATGTTATTAGACTGTCTTCCATCTGACCTGTCTTGTTTTCCATCTTGAGACTGACTACAGGAATCCTACCACCTAAAAATTGCAAGTGAATTGAACAGAATCTGCAATTTGAGCAGAGAAAGTCAGGTTCTAGGTATTTCATACCCAGCACAAAATATTAATGGATACTGTGTTGTACTGTGTGGATATATTAGCTTAGTTCTGGTGGATATATTAGCTTAGTTCTGGAAACAATTTACGCATGTGAAAGAAGGAGCCTGGCCAGCTTCAAGCTTCCACAAACTCTTGAATACACAAAACAAATCACTAGCTTGGACTGGCATCAGCTCAAGAATCTCTGCTACAAGTGACATTACCAGTAGCGCAGTGTAGAATATGTGTAGGCATACCTTAAATATAATTTTAGCTCAGTGACCCAGCTGGACAATGGTATAATCTGTATTTTTGTGACACATCATTTAAAATTTCAAAAATTGAATTGTCCAGAAGGAAATATAAAAGAATCATGTATGATAAATGTGATTTGGAGGTACATACGCAAAGACTAGAATATAAAGGGGCATTGAATAATTATGAATTCAGAGCTAAATCCCATGTATACAAATTCAGTGAAAGTCCCAGTGTGGATCCTTGTAGGTATCTAGTCAGTCTGCCAATTGCTTGTTTCCATTCTGTTAATGACATAGGAGTTTAGTTAAAAAAAAAAAAAAAAAAAAAATCTTTGTCTATAATCACATAATTAGTTATTGTGCCCTAATCCATGCATATTGGGAGCTAGCACTTCTTGATATTTTTGATAGCTTGAATATCTGGGGGGAGAAGAAAAGAGAGAAGCTGAGCTGGTACGTATAGCTTTGTTACAAGGGTTACAATAATTTTTCCCAGCTGAGAATTTGGTTGCTCTTATTCTGGCATTATCATATACCACATCGCTTTCCATACTTCCCATATACCACGCTGTACTATTGTCCATGCTGTTTATGCTGTACTTCTAACAAAATACTGTTTTAGAAATATTTTAGCTTATTTTTCTTTATTATTACTATTGTACTATTTCTCATGACCTTCTACTTCAAGTCTAGTTGGATTTTTTACCATGTGCTCCAGAGTATGTGATACAGAGGGAGAGGAAAATTATAGCTAATAAATGTTTGAAGCCTCTAAAAATTACCTTCTGTAAAATAGCTTTTCCATACATAATAATGTGACTGTTTTATGGCCTGATGCTGCCTGACTTTCCATTATGAGAAGCTGAGGCCCCTTTTTGGTGGTGTAAAGCTCACGTTTATAGCCTTGCATGGTTGTAAGATATTGGACCTTAAACATGTTACTTGTGGGATAAAGAGAATTGCCCATTCTGGGCTTCGGTATTATTTGATGGCAGAGGAAGGGAAACAGGGGAAACATGATTTCGATACTGTGTATCTGAAAAAAGTACTGGAGAAATACATTTAAAACTAAACTTCATATTTTGACTAAAAAACCCAACATATCACTGACTACCAGAGTTTTTCTCTCCTGTGTTGATTCATTGCCATGGTTCCCTGTGGGAATACAGTACTAGCTGAAGTAGAAGTCAATTGGAAACAGTCCTCAAGAATTTATTCTAACATCTATTGAACTAATAAAGATTTTAATGAGATTCAATAAGAGAAGGAACAGATTTTAACTGGGTAGTTCTGCAAAGTTATGCATATCCCTATGCTTAAGTTATTCACAAATGAGGTTTATTTTACAAAATCCAATCACTAGTTTTCCAAAATCCACAAAGTTATAACATCATCGTTAGAAAAAAACCCAAGTTCCCTGGGCTTCTATTGTATGCAAAAAAACTGTAAATGTGTGACAATGGAAAGATGCATTTATGAGTAATCATTTTTTTCAAAATATTTCAGTAAAAGAACTGGAAATGTTCAATTTTGAATGGCTGTTTGTTTGTTGCTTTTGAATGCATTTACCACCTGCAGTTATTAACCCCAAGCGTTAACGAATTCAGGATCACAAACACCTGCTACTGCATCTAGTTTAGTCCCTTGCCAGGCTCAAACTCTATATTGTTGGAAAGTGGATTTCATCTTTCACTGCAGAAATTATGCATATATTTTATTTGGTCAAAAATATGGGAGTCCCATACCTTGATTGCATGTCTGCTTGCAGTTTGTAAACCTGTTATTTGTATTCACAGTTTGGAGCAGATGATGAATAAATATGAAGTGGGTAGGATGGAAAAAAGGGTTAGAGACTTTAGCAATATCTTGTATTGGGTATCTTATTTGCAACTATAAAGTTTGTACTGTGCTCCTGAACCATATTAAGATGCAGGCAGTTCACATTTACCGTATCTGTGGGGGGAAGAGCTGATGTTATATTTGAACACTCTATGCATGTTGGATTTTTAGAACACAGGTTTCCAAACTCAGTGACATTAGATTGAATCTTTTCATGTGGTTACTTTAGCTTGAAAATCTTTTTCTACTTAGTAAAATCTTGTGTATTAAAGAACTGCTGGAGCTGCACAGGCGTTTTATCTACAGTAAACCATCATGAAAGATCACAATATTGAGTCTCAGAGGTTTTAAATGTATTAACATTCCAATAAGATGCTAAAGATCTTTTTTTACTGGCAAGAACTTGATGTACGCTGACCTTATAATAGGAAAATAGGATTTTTCTATTCAGGATTTTTAAATGCAGTATCAATATGGATGTGAGGAAAGAGGCTTGAAACACCTCTGACATTAAATTCATTTGCGAAGGTGGTAAGAAAGCTATATTTAAGTTTTTATTTTAGGAAATCAAAATTAACTACTCCCATTGTTGTCTCCTCTTCATATCTGCCATATGTGCATTGATTAGGCTCTTCTCTGGGAAATACAGTAAAGCAATGAACATTTTGTGAAAGAATCCCTGAATGCTTCAGTTCAGTTAATTTAAGCAAAAAGATTAATAGAAATTTCAGCTGAACACAATAGCAGTTCAGAGAACTGTGAGACAGTTGCTTAAAAATTGCTTTTTCAGGACTGGTGAAGATTACATTGCTATTCTGTATGTTTTGAAAGATCCAGTGTGTTGGTCCAATATGATCAATCCTGGATCAGGTCCAGGATGAGCATGTGAATATTTTCTGAATATTTTCAGATTTAGATCTTCCGTTATTATTCAGATGCAAATTGTGATAAATACAAAAAAAAAAAGGAACCTTAATAAATACACAGGAATGGCTTAGGTGGAGAGACTATAAACACAGGAGGCAAGATGCAACTAACTGCAGTGGTAGAGGTGCTCAGATTGCTGCCTGCCCAAAGGACAATCTTCATGCAGAGAGAGAGAAGGAAAAGGAGGAAGAAGTGACAGGTATACTAGAGGGCTAAGGCAGATACTAAAATAATGTTAGAAGATGATAATGATGAAAATTCAAAAGCTTGCTTTAAGTGTTCTGCTAGCTCAAAAACACTCCAAAGTGTTTCCAAGAATACCCAGCTCTCAGGTTCATGGCAAATTGGTTTTGAGTTGTGCACTTAAAAGGAGATTTTAAAAGTATTGTTTTAGTGTTACTTGTTTTGAAAGATTTCCATTTTTATTACTGATTTTAATTTTTTCCTTTGCTATGAGATGCTTGAGGAGCAAATGACATCATTTTGATGGGACAAAAGTGTACTCCTGAATGTAAGACTACTGATCATTTTGGTATTGTACACAAAATTTAAAACACGACAATAAAAAAAACCCAATGCGCCAGAAAAGAGCCATAATGGCTACTGTGTGGTTTCTGTATATATATAAGGATCTGTTGCTTTAAAGGCCATAACCCTCAAAATGAGAGGTGGGGGTTGGAGGGCAGAGAGCTAATCGTGAGATTAATGTAGATTCCATTTATAATCCCTCCTGTGTTTATATGCTTTTATCCACTGTTAGTTTGGAAACAGGACAAATCCCTTTTTAATTCTTGTTACTAATGAAGGTTTGTCCAAAGGCTTTATTGTGCCATCACTGGGAGCCCTGTGCTTGGGAGATGCATAAGTTTACCAGGGCAGCTGGACGACTTAGAGGTAATATTCCTCAAGTTCAAGACACGTGCGGCGAGAGCACATCTGTTGGTATATCGTGTCACATCGCAGTCCGTTCTGCTGGAGATAGGGCCACAGCTGAGCTGCTGGCTGTGGGGAGCTGTGCTTGCCACCAGTCCTGTGCCCGACTCCCGACCAGTGTCACAGAGTTACATTGAACAGCACCGAGCTACTCTGAAGAGCATATAAATCCTGGGCAGCCATACATAAATATCTGCTCAGTACCATCAGAACAATTTAATTCTCTACATGAGACACCTAACATTAGCCCAGCTTCTTTCTGCTCATTTATCGTTTTGTTGTTGTTAGTTAACATGGTAACGCCAGAATTTAAGAGTGGACGGTTGTGAATCATGTGGGAAAAGGGATGGGTTGTATAATTTCGCGAAAGGTAAACAACATCTTTGTGCTTCCCTGGCCAGAGCCAGATTGACAAAGTTGGATCTTCATTCAAATACTAAAGCAAAACAAAACCTGAGCTGAATGGCACACAAAGTGCTTTGCCAAACTTTCTGCTTGGAAGCATCTGATTGAAGTACCTATATCCCACCTCTGCTTTTGGAACTTTTTAGTGGGTATTTTTAAGCAATTCTCTGGTTAATGCATAGACTCTAGGCTGTGCTTGTGGAGCATGCTTTCCTCTCTCTGTTGAGTATACAGCTGCTGAGCTCTAGCTTGGAGGACTGTGTAATCATTCTGATATGAGGCATCTAAATTTTAGTGCTGCGTAAGTAAGACAGCTAATATAAACTGCATAGACTTTGCTTTTCATTGCTTATTGACAGTCTCAGTGCAGGACTGTTTGTCTGAAACTTCTGTCTCTGAATCCTAACCCGTTCATCTTGAAGGCTGTGTTATAATCAAATGTTTTATTATCTTTGTTTCTGTGATGTTCTATCAGATAATACGCTGTTGGGAGCTTGTGCCTGACCAATGTACAACACTAATAAATAGACTAGCTGCCCTTCCCTGTGGTTTGAGTCAGCAATGTGGAGTGTGCAGGCTGAGCTACAAAATGAGAGCAGAGCAAAAACAGACCGAATATTCACAAGATTATAACAAGAGTGACTCAAATTATGAGGGAGCGAAATTTTGCAAAGGTTTTGTTGATGAAATGACTTTCTTCACTGCATGAAAATTAAAGAATCCCTGGACCCGCGCCCCTTTAATACCCCAAACAAGGCTTCTGCCACCACAGGAAGTCAATTATCTCCATGGCAACCGAAACAAATAGTGAATATTGCCTTGGCAGCCACAAAGAATAAAAGGTGCATCTAAAATTAATTTATGTCTTGGGATCAGACACTTGAGATGAGAGAACTGGTCCATAAAGTACCCAAGAGAAGCTAGTAAAAGGAAAACAAAATAAGTCCCTTACTGAGTTATTGAGGGAGTTGTGCTTGGAGTGCATAAATTTGCTTTTCTTTTTTTTTTTCTTTTAAGAAGAATATTGCCAACATGTCCGTATTTACATGGATAGTCCCTTAACTTTCTCCTATAAATCTAAGTCTTGACAAACAATGTTTAGTAATATGTGTCTCAAAAGGCAGTTACTTCTTAATCTCCTTCTTTGTGCAGAAGGATCTGTTCTTTATTGTGTTAATTAATTTGGAATGAATGAATTTCTTCCTACTTTCTCCCCTGAGTAAGAAAGAACACAATTCTGTTTTACTTCCTCCCCTGCCTAAGAATGGGATTGTGTTTAATTAATATTCCAGCAAATTGAAAAAAAAAAAAAAACCCAAGGTTGAGGATGTAGACCTGGAACTATATACAGTTTTCATTAAATTTAGAAAATTAGAAGAGAAAAAAAATCACAAAAATGTAAAGTAAATCAAAATTGGAAAAAGGTCACAAAAATTTTGTGATGTCAGGAACAGTGCAGCACATTTAGGTATTTATCCATTTGCAGCCAACGCTGGTATCGTATTTCTCCTCAAAATATGGCTTTACTGAGCAGCTCCTTACTGCTGCAGGATACAGTGCTGCTGCTGCAGTAGAAGCACTTGTGTTGTGTATGTCTGATTTTATAGCTGAGCTTTGATTCGTGCTACACAACCTATGGATTAGCACCTGTACCAGGGATGCCCTAAATCATTGATATTTAGGAAGGCCTGGCTGGGAAAGATGATGCATCATACATATCCTGTTTCTTATACTACTCCCTTAGCGCCTGCTGTTGGCCATGCTGGGGAAGCTGGGCCTTTAGGGTGGTAGAGCATTTCTCATGTTCTTATAGTAAGCATAAATAATGGCCAGATTTTCAAAATAGCTCAAACCTGGCATCTCCTACTACAGCACCTAAACAGGTAAATTTTCAGAAAGCTTTTTCTTGGCTAGACTCGCTATGTATTGAATCCTTTGAAACTCTGGTCCTCTGCCTGAATTTTTTTAAGGATTTTACTTCTTCGTGTATTGTGAAAAGTGAAATTTACTTTTGTCTTTTGAAGTATAATTTTTTCTAGTCTTTTAGCCCCTTCTCCCACCTTGGAAAATGTAGCTAGTATCAGCAGAGTGGTAAAAAAGACTTTGACGTATTAGTAAGACTTCGTACAAAGAACTTGAAAAATTACACTGACAGTGTAGAATGACTATTATTTAAATTCAGTAATTCTTTCTATGCATTCCAGCTTTTGCTATGAGATAACATCTTTCTATAGTATAACAAGAAGAAAAAAGCAAGTAAAATTTTTGATCTGTCTTTTTTCCAGAGCTGACCACATTCTCTCAACATAACAATAACAAAGGTAAAAAGAGGATTCTTGCCATTCCTTGCCATTTGGATATTATTACCAATTGTTAGAAGATGAAAGGACGTTATAGCCAGCTTCAAATGTCCCCAAAGAGAAGAGATCATGCTTGGTACAGTCTTTCCTTTTGTTTCCTTATTGAAAATAGAAAAATACCCTAATAAAAAGGGTTTGAAATGGTGGTCTATGGGCTAAAATTGACCACAGAGTTCTGTCTCCTAAAATAATTTAGCAGACCTGTTTTTGCTAGCTATATAGACTAATCTTCTATCCTTGAAGGCTGAGTTAGTAACTGAAGCTAGATGGGGTGAATCTGAGCCTTGGCTGCTGGTCCTTTTCTTTTCATTCATTAAATTTCATTAAAGAAAATACAAATATTTAAAATAAAGTCCTGCTGTCATTCTAGGAGTTGCTTTCAGGCAGAGGGAACACTGTGTAGTTGCAATCAGAATGCAAAATGTTGCTCAAGCTAATGTTTTTCTCAAGCAATTTAAAGTTTAGACATTTAGGCTATATTCATCAGAACATTTATCAGAACTGAGGAAGTAGGTAGGCCAGCTGGTACATAATGTCCCATGTCTTTTTTTAGTAAACTCTCAGGGCCTCAAAGCCATGTAGCTGCACGCAAATTATCTGTTGGGAATAGTCCCTAGAACACCCTAATATTTAGACCATGAACAGGAGCTATTTGGGAGAGGAGCTATTAGCATTGACCATAATTTTGCCTGGGAACGTTCAAGTAGTTTAACAATACCAAGAGTCAGGGGTCAGTGCCTGGAGGGGTTCCTGAGCATTGCTTAATTTATTAGTGTCTACCTATCCTTAATTTGTGCACCTATTCTTAGCACAGGATGAATGCCATCCCTGTGTGGTATTCCCTACTTTCTCCACACATTACTGAAAAACTATAAAGTGACTAGCTGGGATTAGTTGCCTATGTTTTAGATAGCTGGATCCAGAGGAGCTGAATATCATCCCTACAGGTATTTACTGTGTTTAAAATATTTTCTTCAGATATTATCTTACTGTTCCATAACACAAAAGATCCACATAGGAACTCAAAAACGAAAATGAGAATCTTTTAGATGAACTACTGTGAAAACCTCCTTCTATATACTCTGTCTTGGATCAACCAAGGAACTCAGAAAAGAATCAAAATATAGGTAATAAGTGGAAGCAAACGAAAGCAAAAATGTATACGATGTTTTTATTTACTGAATAAGGACAGCATTTCAAGAACAAGCTGGAATATCACGGACCATGTTAGTAGCTATATTGTAAATATGACTTAATTGCTTTGGAAAGTAATCAGAAGAATCCTTATTCTAGGGCTTGAAGTCTTTTAAAAACTGTTGGTAAGAAACCCACCAAATTAAATCATACTCTACATGATTAGCATAGCTAGTTCTTTTCATAACGGTACGGTGTAACAGTTCAGCATGATCTAATAAGTGTCGGAAAATACTTGAGAGTAAAATATAAAACACTGAAAGGGAAATACAAAATTGTGAATAAAACATGGAGACTTTTTTTTTATTCCCATGAGGGGTTAAAATCTAGAAGATAAAACAAAATAAGCAAAATAGGGAAATTAGGGAGCTTGGAAAGAATTAATGTATTTCATAAAAAGACAAATGAACAAGCGGAATAAATTACCAGGAAAGGCAATTGAAACAAAGATTATAAATAAAATATGAAATATAAAGTATAAATGAGTTTAGAAGACTTAGATTTATTTCCTGAGAAAGAAGAAAGTGAATGATCATAAGGGGAAAAGTGGGAAGGTGAGACTAATATATTAAAAATGGAAGGTTGCAATTGCATTCAATCAGTTATTTTTTCATACATCATTGAAGTAATTGTTAAAGATAATTTTTAGTATATAATTAATAAGCAGTAGTCAAGATGAGCTTTACTTATAATTGTGGAAGATCCCTTGACAAAATGGAAAATGGTCAAGGAAAGCACCAGCACAAATAATGAACATTATGTACAAGCTAAGCACCTGGTACTTTACACATCGAAGTCACAATGTAAATATTTAAAAAGAACAGATGAATGTGAAGACTCCTAACATAAAATAAAATAGGAATAATAAATATCCTGCAAGTTAAAAAAGGTCAAAAGTCTTTCAGATGCAAATTAAATTTTCATGGTGTTTTCTCTGGAAATATGACTGTGTTCCCTTAACAGAAACATGACCTCAATTAATTTGTGTCCTAAACAGGAAAAGCAATGCAGAATAAGATTTTTATTGTTTTTTAATAAAAATAAGTGTGCTAAAAATCTTCCATATACAGCAGGCAATTCATATAACCTAATGATTTTTTTCCTCAATTCCTATTGCACATTCAATAGCTCGATCTTTAACGGTCAGAAAGATTTGTTGTGCAGCATCTACAAATGCCCATTAGATAACCACATTCAATTGTTTTATTTTTGTAATTAAAGAGAACAACAGCAATATATAAAGATACAGCAGCATTCTTTCAAAAAGAAGAAAACAGGGACCTAACCCTGAAATAATCTGACTTTAGTGGGACTCTGCCTAGTATAAAGATATTTCTGTTCTAAATCCTGGTAGCGTTTGTGCCTTGGGCAATATGTTACAGAAGACAAAGAATTTCACTCTTGCAGTCAGTACCACAATACTAAGACATCAAGAACACTAACCTCAGCCGAATCTTTTAAAGCTGATGTTCTCTAGCTCGGTGTTTTGACAAAGGCTTTCTCAAGGGCATTTCCCTTTTAATGTTAATTTATTTGCAGTCTTTTATCTCCATAGGAAGAATCAATGCCATTTAATTCTCAAACCTCCTGGAGGGGAAACAGCAGAAGCTATGTTAGGTAAAGTCCAAAATGAACTTTCAATCAGCAAAGCATGAAAGTATACAAAGACCCTGAATTCGTTTCTACCTCCTCGCAAATAGTAGCCTCCAGCCTAATACATACTTCTCTCTCTCTTGCCACCTTTTCCTCAAAAGAGACACGTAACGTCTTCCTTGCTCCTGTGCAGTCCAGTATTTACAACCCATGCCACTGTCTCTGTCTCCCTGAGTGGGTGGTGTAACAAGGTAGCTGGAGGCACTTTTTCTTTTGTGAAGGTAAGTGGCCCAGTTTGGAAAGGTGGGACTATAGATTGCAGGAGACACTCCAGACCTTGGGCCTGGTTTAATGGCATTGAGTTGGGACCATTTTGGCTTAGGTGTTTGTTTGTACTTAAGTATAATACTGCAGGCAAAATCTGAGGCAAGATAAATGGAAACATCTGCAAAGGTTAGCTTTAGCTGAGTAGGGACTATTTTTCCAAGGCTGCCTTTATGAACAGTGGAGTGGAGCACTTTCCCCAGGTGCTTTTTGCCAGCACTAAAATTAGATTCTTGCTTTGAATCACATCCTGGAGAATCCTTTCTGCTTGCTGACTGCAGACAGAGCCTACACAAACTACTCTTGATAAGTTAGATAGACTTTGTGAATACTCTGCAGTCTCCTCTTGAAAACTCAGAGTTTGGATGCCTTGGCTTTAGATCCAGGTTTTATTTACTCCGTTTGTGATGGTGTATTATCTACTGCAGGAAAGTGCTCATTGTGCTGTTGAAGGCCTTGAAAATAATTCACAATTTTAAATACTTGAAATACTTGATCTGTAAAGGCTTTTTCAGGCCAGATATTTCATAAATTTTAACTAAAAATAAGTAGAATGCATTCCATCAAGAGGGGTTGTGGAATGAGCAAAACTAGAAGGAAGCATATAAAAACTTACAACCATTACGCTGGGCATTGTAACCCCTTTGTGGAGTACCAAGAAAGCCCACTTTAACAGAATTTTTTTTTTGTATATTCCCATCATAAAAAGGTAAAATATAAAATCAGTTAGGAAGAAAGAGAGTCAAGTGGATACCACTGAAACTGTATTCATGAAGTGGGACTTACTGAGAAGTATTATATTACTAGTATTATATTTCACTTTTGCAGAAGCAAGAAAGGAGGGAAAACCCCTCTTGATCAGCAGTCCTGCTACCTAGGAAAGAACGCCTATAGATTTCACACATTATTTCACAATCCAACAAGCATGTTATATAGTAGATCCCATTTCTCGGATGGACTAGAATAGTTTAAACAACTTTCTCAGTATTAGTACACTAAAAAATGTGATTCTTTTATCGAAGTTTTGAGTTAGGTGCCTAAAAACAGGCACCTAGTACTATCTGAGATTCTGCAGATATCCAGACAGACAGATGTGATGACCCAGGACATGCAAGAAATCTGGTGCCTACGAGAGTTAGCCATAAGTGAGGAAGGATTCTCCACAGACCCATGTGACACTATAAATTTTTGTTTAGACAGCTGAATCTCATTCCAGATATCAACAAGGTAGGGGTTCAGGTTTGGATTGTAGATACCTACAAGTAGCTGTTTACCTTAGAATTAAGATGAATAGCCCAAAAGGCTCCAGTAACTATGCTGATGAGTTCTGCATTGTCTATGACGGGAACTTAGGAAGTACAGTTGTCTGTACAGCTGTTTTTCTATTACAAAAAATTGAGAGAAAAACATGATCATAGCAAGAGAAAATTCATCTGATTATTTTGGAGGTATACCTTAGGATAAATGAAACACACTGCTACATTCCTACATGCGGAAACACATTGTCTGTAAAAGGAAATTTAAGTGATTATCTCTGATATAGATGTTTACATCTCACCACATGAAGCAAACCAAAAGGTTCAGTTGAGTCTGGTGTAAGAAAGGCCCATTTGCAAATCCTTCTGACTCTGTGTTTTGAGGCTCACTCAGCGTTTATCTCCTTAGAATCCCAGCTCTTAAGACAAAACCTTTGTTTTGTTCCTGACTGAGAAGCCCACCAAGATCTATATATTCATGATGAATATATTTACATTGTTTGAAGGGTGTGTTGTATGAGAATCTGTATTCTCTATGCTAATAGCACTCTTGTCATGCTCACTAATTCTTTGTTTCAGTGCCCCAGAAGTCTTTCCTATGCAAATGAATTCACAGGGGCACTTTAACATGTAAATCACAATCTGCCTCACATGTGAGGAATTGATGGATTTTAAATTCCTAGTCTGTGGGGAAGTAATGAATGGTACTTATTTAACATATACTACTACTACCCTAGGCACATCTCCTGTCCTTAAAGTTACCCAGTAGCAATGCTGTACCAAGAGTAAGGCAACATAGGTTTAGGAGTACACAGAGAAGAAGCAAAAATCTATTATACGTATATTTCTTTACTTCTCTTATGTACCAGAAGTAGTAAGCCTGATAAAACATTCAGTGGCATAGGATGTTGGCTGAGAGTATGGTATTGTTCTTTCATTATGGAGTGAATGCTAACTCCTGTGGGAAGGGTTACTGAATATTTTAACTGGTTCCAAGACATTTCACATTAAAAAAGAAAAAAAAAAAAAAAGGAAAATTTTTAAGTCAGAAGAGAACTGACTAGCCAAATGAAAACGTGATCTCTACAAAAACAGTCACATAAAAAGAGTCAGACAAGCTAAACAGGACAAAATTAGGTATAGAAATACTTGTGAATTTAAACACATAGAAATTAATGGTTCTGAATAATATACTTCCTACTGTATTAAAGGAATTAGTAAAATTAAATCACCCATAATTTTTTTTTGAAAATTCAATGAGACAGGGGCAGAGTTGCAAGAGATTTGGCAGAAAACAAATGCTCTACTGATATTCAAAAAATAATAAAGTCCTGAGGGTTGCAGTTATCAGAGAAAGGTCACAGACAACTAATCCAACGTGTGTGGCTGTACCAGTATGGAGGAAGAAATGAGTTATTCTGAAAATAATAGACTCTCTTCTTTATAAAGGAAATAGAGATTTTGCTTCACTTTGCTTTAAGCAGAAAACCACAAGCTTTAACCTGAAGAAGGTTAAAATGATAAAAATGGTAGAATTCTGCAAACTCAGCTCTAGCCATATTACCCTCAGCATTGACTCCTCCATGGAATTTGTTTTACGTCAATAAACACTCATTCATGTGAATAGTTGTGTGGGTTATTTACGTGCATATCCATATCTTGGTAGTGAACCTCTCTATGTCTCTTTTAATAAAAAGTCTATCATCACATTCATTTCTTCCTAAATCTATACGTTATTCTATGTGCAGTGTCTGTTTACAGTAAAGAATGACGTATGACAAAGATGTTGATTTTTAGAAATGTGACAGGTCTGGATGCTTTTGGTTGGTTTTAAAGAATGTGTTATGTAGGCATGTATTTTTAATGATTACAGTACAATATAGGTGCCTAGCTACATTTTACATAGCAAAATTGTAAAGTAACTGCTTTCAGCAGTAGAACTAGAAGAACTTCCATATAAAATGTACCTATCAAATATTATAACATGCCTTTTTAAAAGTCTTTCTCTTCCTAAAGACAAAAATGTGGTGCAATGCTGCTTTGGAGATCCAAAAACAATTTAAGAATGAAAAGAATCTGACCTAACATGCTTGGTAGGCCAGAAAAATGAAAAATGTATACCAATTTCTGAGAATCTGTATATTCAGTACTTAGTTCAGAAGGAGATTAAGTCCAGGTAAAACTAAACTCTATAACATCTTTGGAACTGTATATGTGCACATACACACATAGACTTGCACACTTAGATATGGAAATAGTCCCTCTCATCTGTTAGCAACTTGCAACCAAAAATGCAGTACTTAACTTTCAGGTCTCCTCTAGCTCTCCAATTTAAGAAAACAACACAAAGTTTTGCGGGAACACTTCAAAGGATGGGAGCCAGCTCACTGAGTGTAGAGGTATAGAATGTAAAGGACTACATCCAAGTCAGTCATCTTAATCTCCCTTTATGAAGAGAAATAGGCATTTCTAGGGCATGAACCATCTTCTTGTAAAATAGGTCACAGGAGTTGTGCCTTCAAATACCCATTTCTATTCACTGACTAAAAAGGGAATTTCAGGTGAGTGATTCAGCTGTAGTTGTGTACACCACAGATATCTAAAATGAGGTGATACGTATATCATCCAAAATGGTTGTTAATGAAATCACTCATTTGAAAAATACTTTTATAAAGCTGTAGTTGCAATGTCATACTTGTCATACAAGTATATCTAACAGCTTTCCCTTAAGCCAGAACATCAAACAAAACCACGATGGATTTTAAAATTATATTTTAAATTATTAGTTTGGGTGAACCATTATATTAATAAATGTAAAGACTACTATATCTATGCATGGGACAAAGAATTAGCCATAGACCAAATGTAGATCTTAAATGTATACATATACCATAGTACTCTTTCTGAAATTGGTTAGGACTACACAAGCAGTTGACAGGGCTTCCCTAAATTCTTTTAAGCTTAGAAGAAACATGTTTGAAGTTTGTCTTCCTTCTCTTTTTCTCCATATAGCAGCTTAACCTAGATTAATGGGAAAAAACAGATTCTTCAAATAACCTGCTTTTTGTGGTCTAGTGTCCACAGAGATGAGATTTAACTTGCCTAACTTTAGATGTCATCACTGCAAATTTCTGTAGCTCAGCTAGTCTCTGTAACCTTCCTTTATAATCAGTGGTGAGAAACAGATATTTCAAGACATGGTTAACATAAAATATTAAATGTCTATTAGATGAGTCATTCCTGGGAAGTACATATTTCCACTCATTGGCTTGGAAAGAAGCTTAGTGTGACAATCTCAGACATGAAGCAAGTCTATATTACTAAACAAAAGAAGGCCAAAGAGCAAACGTTTGAACAACCACACTGATTAATTGCTGTCTCATTTCTTGGCTCTGTTTTGGACTGTTCCAGCTAGCTTCCTTTTGTCAGAGAAATAGTTAGCTCTTCATAACTGGATAGGAGCAAGGCAGTGTCAATTAGTCTTGGAGGACGGCTCATAATTTCTTGCCATTTTTTTTTCCCAGTGTTAGAGACGTATCCAAAAATGTCTCCATTCTGGATGTCTGCACATGGTCAAATGAATCTCACCCAAGGTCTTACCTTGTACCTATAGCACCTTGGAGAACAGGACAATATCGGAATTGCTTAGCTTCCCAGAACAGGAAAAAAAAATCAGTTCACTGTGCCCAGTCAGTGAAGTACAAAAAGAATCTCATGATATCCTAAATTCTTACAGCACAGTCAGCAATACTTACTCTCTAAATGGAGCCTTACCAAAAATATGACATTCATTAAGAAATAGACCTTTCTTCACCTCAGAAATTGCAGGCATGAGAAAAGAGTAAAGAAAGAAGTGGAAGACTGAATTAAAGCAGAAGACTTTCAGTGGCATAGGGTTGTGGTTGTCCATGCAATGTATGATTAGGAAATAAACTGGAAACAATAGTAATTAGGATACAAATTCTTTCACAGTTGACAAATTTTGGCTGCTCTTGGTATGACATTTTACCCTTTCTTTTACAAACCAGTTTGCAATTACCTATGAAACAAGAAGATGCACAACATTTTCAAATAAAAAGCTTGAGGATCAAAATTTGTTGTATCCACTGGAAATTTTAGCTTTGGTGGGATCCATTAGTCTGAAATGTTTGAGAATCACTACCACAGATAGTAATCTTAAATATTTAGTAGTATTTAATGTGCCTATGTGCCATAATCCTATGATATATTTTAATTTCTTCATTTACCATTTGTACGGTATTGCTCCTGTGATGAGCAATTCTATTTTGCTAGCTGCAGTTTAAGATGATAGCAAAAATATATTTTCTCTCCATCTCCCTGATACGTATGTCAAAGTAATAATGTTAGTATTAGTAAAGCACTGTTTTTCTTCAGTTATTCAGTGATTCCACTTCAACAATAAAGCAAAGCTGCAGAACCATCCTAGATTTGTTATTACAGGTAAGAATGAATTTTTTTGCCATTCATTAGGTTCTTCAGAATTAGATTTGATTTGGATACCTGTTCTATGTAAAATCCATTCTGGCTTTTTTAACTAGTTAAAAAAAGTGTCTATGCATGTCGTTAATTTTCTTGCAGAAGTGCCCATACTCCTAGGTCTCAAAAATAATAGTGTGAAATAGAAAAGCACTTATGAGTTATCATTCCATCAGCTTCTAGGCAAATCATATACATCTACAAAGGGACCTGAAAGAAATGCTATAGCTTTTAAAACTCTACAAAAACTTATATTTAAGACTGTTTAAAGGATCTTTCGTAGGTCAATTGTGGTGTATGAAAAGGAGGTGACAGTACAAAGAAACGACCTTTAGTCAAGATCGTTATATGTTCTTGATATATTTTAAAATGAGACTTAGTTTCAGTGATCTGGTGGGAGAATATTTTTGTTTTGTTTTTTTAGTGTTTGAAGGTTTAGATGATATAAGGTCAATAAAGGATTTGTTCTGACTGTACGCCTTCATTTCTGCTGTTATTAGCAGTCTTGAGACTTCTGCCCTTCCTAGAAAATAGAGCTGGCTTTTCAAGATCACAATATAACATACACACAATTTTTGAGTCTGTTTCTCACATTTACATCTTTAAAAAGGATATGGTGTATACTCTCCAGCAAATGCAGATGGGGCAAGGAGAATGCCATCCCCATAAATAGATGCGAAAGTATGTTTGCAGCTTCTTTCTAAGGGATACTCTGGCTATTTTTATCTCCTCTTTAGATTCACTCTGTTTGTGTTTGCCTATACCTTGGAGCTGTTGAGAGACAGCAGTGTTTAAGAAGAGGATTTTGTTTTTATTGTGATAGCTTTGATACCTATTCATCAGTCTGTAGAGCTTTGCCTGCCTTTGGTTTTATTTTATTGGGCATTGCACAATGAGAATATATGTGTTTGTGTGAGTTTACTTATGTGTGTGTAATTTAGTAAGGGGATTATTTTCTCTGGGCAGGCCAGAGGACACCTGCTTGCTGACATGAAAATGTCTGTACCTCTTTGCTGCCAGCATGGGGTTAGAGCGTATTTCTATGGAAATGAGCTCTGTACTATTTATATTCGCCAACTCACAAATGATTCATTAATAGTATCACCTTATGTAGCTTGGCACAACTAAGCCTTCATGTGTGAACAAAGTGCTATTGCATCAATAAAAACAGCAAAAGTGCTGTTCATTATACTTTAACAAATGAGGAATTTAAAATCCATCAGATTGTCATGTGTGAGACAATAACGTGATTTACATATTAAAATGCCCCTGTGGGTGGATTACCATAGAAAAGATCATTACATAGTAGAGCTGTTTTTCCCCCTCATCAAAATCTCTTTTTAAATGTCTCTTAGAGAAACAAACGAAGTGAAAACTGTCTTGATTATATATCTCATTTCATTTCTCTTGTCTTTAAAAATCAGAGAAGCTGAAGAACCCAATGAAAAAAAACAGCCTAGGAAACAGGAGGAAAAAAAAAAAACCTAAACAGACTGAGAAATGGCTATGGAGAGAGGAGGGAAAAGATGGAGCAGAGGGTGAGAGGGATATACTGAGTATTCCAATATCTTAGGTGAGCTTGCACAAGCAGAATAAGCCTTGAGAAATTAATGTCAGGAACAAAACAGGAATGATTGTTCCAGGATGAGCTACTGTCACACATGCAGCAAACAAGAACCAATTTATTCTACAAACTAGTTCATTTTACGAATATGTTTTTCTTTTTCATAAATATATTAACAGTACAATAACGGCATGCTTGTGTGGTTGGACAAAAGGAATAGAGTATATACAATTTAAGACCATGATTTACAGAAGAGTTCAGTGTAGTATTCACTCATGGATCTAGAATTTTGTAGTTTTACATCTCCAGAATGAGTATTTTTGCATAATGGATAAATGCTAACACTGACAGTTGCTTGATCTAGAATTTGCACATGCAAAACATATTCACATACATGGGCTTTTGCATGCAAATTTAGTCCATGGATCTCAGCGGAACTTATACTGAGAAAGCACTGAGGCAGGTGTTTGTACATGCAAAGTCTCTTAGATAAAAAGCAGAGAGCAATCTGAACATTGGGCTCTGAAGATCTAAATGTTCCTCACACTTACTTAGCATTTTGTGGCAAAAATACCCATGCTAGTGATTTTTGATTCTCAGCATGGGCTAAAACATTTTTTCACAAAGCAGACTGTATAGCTTTTCCTGTGATCTAATGTTAGTGGTCAGTGTGAACAGAAGCTGGTCCATGAGACAGATTCGGTGTTTAAATGCATCCCTTGAAGAAGTTTCTGGAAGCCTTATCTTTTCAAAATGAAATCAGAACTGACAAAATGTCTCTGCATGGACTGTCACAAATTTCTAAAGCCTCCAGGCCTGACTTAGAGATTTCTGTGAAATTACATATTCTTGAGGCACATTGAATAAAAGCATTCTGGTTTTGTAGAATCAATCTTTCTGTCTGTATCTTTGCTCTGATCCAGAACCTATTAAAATCAATTAGAGTGGCTGTGCAGATGAAGTGACGTAATGATAACGTAAGAGTCATTGTGCTATGACTTGCATTAAGCTCTCAGCCAACTTCTTGTAACTCAGTTCCATAAACCTCAGCAGATTTGTACTGGCTGAGTGATCATCCAATTAATGAAAACGTCATATTCTATCTGTTGATAAACTTCTGTGTCAGATGGTTTCTAATCTAATCCTCTGTGTGAGAGGTTATTCCATGTATTTGTCCCTAAAGTTCCTTTTTGCTGTGGGCTGTCAGTGGTCCATAACAAGCATTGTTGACATTGTCTGACAAATTATCAAGCAAAAATTATACTAAGCTTATAAAACTTATAAAAATTGTGTTCAAGACATGTAAGCACTGAAGAAATTTTTTTTTTGGTTTGTTTTAGCACGTTTCATGTATTTCTACTGAGTGCTGAGAGGGAAAAGTTCTTGTTTAACCCCCATTTTGGAGAAAAGGATAGAGTTAATTTAAATTGTTTGTTCCTGTGCCTTTTTATTTTGAAGTCTGACAATATCTTTTAGGAGAAAACAAGATAAATACATGGGTGGAGAGAGAAGATAAGAATAAAGTGGCATGTGAAGATGTATGCCAATTATTTGCTGAGAGACCACAAGAATGTTTCACAAGATGATGCTTACCATGACAGGTCCCTAAGCTTTGCAAAATGCTTGTATTTTTGCTGTCTTTTTCTTCTTGCCAATCTGTAGTAGACAAGTCTTTTACTGTAAGATAGTTTTGGCATTGATTTTAGCATGAAATCAAAGTACAAAGAAGGTGGAAGAGTAAGTGGCAAAACTGAAATGCCAGATACTGATAGAGTAATGGAAGGAAGATGAAGAGTTGAAGGAGGGTTGAGTTTCCATTTCATTTCAGAGGACACACTGAAAGAACTTATGTTACTCGGTTCCTCCTCTTAGCTTATTCTATGCAGAGCATCCTTAGTGATCAGTGAAGAAAAAAACAGAAAGGGCATGCAAGAAGATTGTTACCTTGGGGCGATAGTGTTGATAATGTTCCCCACAAGACAAAAGGGGAAAGTAAGCTGCCAAGCATTTTTTTTAATCACTTTATTAAAATGGACAATAAACGTGCTTCCTTAAAAGTATTCGTGAAATCCATAATACGGTAGTGTAAATGTGCACAGTCCTCCCATCTTAACAGCACAGTGAGCTGTTGCTCTAGCAGGCCTGTAACCTTGCCCATGCTATTGTGAACATGCACTCAACAGTCCTCCTAATCCCATCAGTTCCTCTCCATTTTATTTTTTGACTCAATTTCTGTATTTTTTTTCAATAGTGGTTTTACTTTTATAATATAATTTTCCAAAGCAGCCATTGTTGTTGCAATCAAGCTTTTGTTGAAATCAAAAGGGCTTTTATTGACTCCCGTGAACATAAAGTGTGGCCCAAACTGCATATACTTGAAAACTCCAAAGCATCGCACCTCCAGATCTTTCTGTTATGCTTCAACCTCACTACAGTTCCCTTCAATCTGCTTAAGACTTCAACCCCGATGTTCTTTAGACACACAAGTGAGGACAAAGATCAAAAGGCTTGTAAGCAGCTTTATTCATCCTATCTACTTCAAATACGGACAAGTTAAATATTAGTCTAAGCTAGATGTCTAGACAGCCAGTGCACTCTATCTCCAGAATATCTTCTCACATCCTAACATATGCTCAGGATAGGTGTTCTGAATTTCACTTTTAAAAGAGAAATTTACCTCTTTAATAGTGTTTATATCTTTCTTCTGACTATAAAATCAAACTTCAGTTAGATGGCTAATCATTAGATAATTGCAGTTAGGTGACATAAATCCTATTCCTTAGGAAGAATTTGACTGCTGTGTGAGCACATATTCCCCGTATGTGAAGTACTAGTAATTCTGAGTCCAAGATTACTCACAATTTCCCAGTTGGGAGCTTTTCTCCCAGTGTTATGGCTTGTGCGGGAAAAATTTCCTCAGATTTATCAAATGGAGAGAAAATATTAAGGAACACCTTACAGCACTTTAGATTCCTATTGCTTTTCAATGGAAATTGCAGGCTTCAGTCCCTTTGGATTTTTTTACAACTTATATTTAAGGAATTCTAAGGTACAGTTCAAAATACTGTAAAAATTTAGAACAAGACAGTAAGCTGAATATTGCCTTCAGTAAAAATCTTGAAATCAAACTGGGTAAGAGAGAGTGCCTGGTAGCAGAATTTGTGCCTTTATGATGAATGACCATCTTCTGCTTGGCTAGTATGACTAGCATGTTGGTACTAAGGGCTGACCCATTCACTCCTTTAATGAGCATTCTCTCTGAGCATGGGGAGGATTAGGGCTCTGATATACATTATAATATTATTTAAATTTGTCTATTATCAAGAAAATAAAATGAAAATAAAGACACAAGCAAAATATGCCAAAGCTTCCAAATTTGAGTTAGGCCATTTTTTGCAATGTAGTAAATTAGGGCTAATTATTGTACTGTGCCAAAGGCATTGACTTCAGAAGCTTGATAAAATTCCTTCCTCCCACTCTCCCATTAATACACTCTTACTTCTCTGTAGTTTCTGCTAATGTCTCTATGACTCTGGTTTAACTGACTCTGAAAAACATTGACCCATACCACCTCAGGGGAAATACTTGAAGTTTTTTTGAAAAACTCTTCAAAATTTTCTGCACATACACAGGACATGTGGCTGCAATTGCAACACCTTTTGAGGTGACTATTACCTTCACTCAGATAGCAAAAGGAATCATTTTGTGGAAGGGGATAGCTATGTCCCCATTTTCATAGCTCCTCCTCCTTCAGGGGTACTGGGGTTCCTGGAAAAGTAAAGAAGGGACAATGCAAACACCAGACAATTCTGACTGGTCTTTATCTATGTGGGATAAGGTTTTGAAAGTGTAGTTGCGTCCTTTGCCCTCTTTGTCATGAAGGCAAAACAGATTTTGCCCCTATATAAGAGTTGCTGTGTATAGAAAGGTATCACTGTTATGCTTGCATGATCAAATACCAAAAGAGAGAAGAAGAAAAAATGAAAATATATGTGCCTAAAAATATCTCCCCTGAGTTCATATATTTTTAAGCATCACACTTAGCAATAAAACAAGGATTTTCATTTTACTTGCTTCCTAATCAGCTATCAAAAGTAACTCCCAGAAGCTTTTGCGTTGACATTCAAAGGCTTCTTAGACTGCTAAAGCTCCACATACTTCTGTGGAAGACAGGAATTATATTGCCTTACAAGCCAAGATTTTGCTGGCACCAACTGGGGCTAGCTGTACAGTTGCTGTGTGAGATATCTAATAAAATTTTACTCACCTATGGGGACAGTTGAACCACAGGTTTCCATCCTTCTTCTGTTCCTGTTGCTGTGTGTTCTATAGTGCATCATTTTTCTGTTGACATGAGTGTTGCTTACCAAAGAAGTATCTTCAGTAAGTATTTTAGAGCAGGCTAATAGTGCAGTTTCTATCCTCCTATTTCTTTAAAATTGAATTCTAGGCTTGTGAGTGACGCCAAAGAAAACAAATCTGTTTTGTTTCAGTGAATCCAATAAGTGAAATACACTAATTCAGGTGAAACTCAAATAGTGGCAGCTGAGGTTTACCTGCACCTCAAACTCCCCTTAATTTGTTTTTGAGGGAAGCCTTCATAGCAGCAATTTTAGAAGATGCACAGCTGAATCGTGAGAATAATTTAATTTGACTAGTGAAATAAAACAGCACTGAGACATATTTGGGTGGAAAAGCAGGGAGGCAGATTCTAACTGTGCCAGGATTATCTCATTGAAAATGTAGAATTACTCTACAAAAATCAGCATTCTTGTTTATGATTTGCAGCATTGTAATTAAAATCAAAGTCCTACCTGAGTTTCACAGATTGAACCATTCCATTTATGACATTGGAAGCTGTTTTTAATTTACCAAAATGGCCCCAAAACTGTACTGGGATGTAAGATAGGATGCAGTTTGTGACTGCTCCATTAGATATCTTCTGCAGTTACTCAGCTTTACAAGAAAATCTATAGAGATAACATATTGCACATTATTTTTACTTTTAGGCATTCTAAAGATAGATTGAATGATAATGACTTACATGTATAAACACACTTTTCATCCAGAAAGATTAAAAAAGCATTCAATAAAATGATCATATAAAATAACTTGACAAACTACAGATACATAGTCACATCTGTATTACAAATTCAGTAACTGCTTAACAACACACAATACTGGCAAATATGCATTGCAGGAAGTAGAGAAGAAAAAGGTATCTAATTGAAACATTGTAACAGGGAATCTGGTTTGAATGTAATTATTCAGGTTGGAATTTTCTGCTCTCTTTTACCCAGGTTTTTATACAGCCCTCAGCAGTGTAATATATGAGTATATCCCAGAAGATCATTAACTGAAGTGGCTAGCATTTGACACACCTTAGTCTCACTTCCTTCCTTGAAGGGGAAAATTATACAGTTTTTTGATTTAAAAATATGTATATACTTATATATTTCATGTATGCAATACTATGGATATTTGCGATTGAAATCAAGATCAAGAAAACTTTTCCTGCATTTGAGATGGCAGCTGCTGAAATTCATGGTAGTGATCATAGTCTTTGGGAAGTTCTTCTACCTTTTGATAGGGAAGAGAAGGAAGCCTTACTCAAACATACTGTCTTGCAGAGCAAAACTGTTGCTTCTGTTTCATGAGGTCTTTTGTTTGTTTATTGGGTGAGTATACTGTTTTTAAGTACTGTTCCCTTATTTACAAAACCATAGGAATTTCACTGTGCACAAATGCTGGGTAATTCCTTGCGTTGCATTTCTGCAACCACTGTAATTTGGAATGGTATCAGACACGCTAGGTGTCAGTGCAAGGTGTCAGTCCAAGAAACACTGTTTTTTTCATTTGTTTTTCAGAACAAAAACTTCACTAGCATGCCTTTCTGTGGGCATTTCTTCTAAAGGAGTTATTAAAATTCAACATTACTATCAATTCTTTGGAATAGCAGAATAAAGAAAGAGAATGCAATGGCTATATATTACTATGTTTTTTAGGCTCGTGTTAGTATGTCCATCACATGTTTAAGAGTTTTTGAGATGACTTCAATAGTCATCCATACCTACTTCCCCTGTTTTTACAAGCAACTGAAAAACTGAGTTAGTGGCATGGAATGGATAGTTGTAAGAATTTTCTTGGTGTATGTGGGCAGCAAAATTTTTTTTCTTCTTCATCTTCAGTGCAGTTAGATGTTTGCGACTCCAGAATCTATCAGGAAATGTAAGATTAATTATTACCTTTTCTCCCATAATGTGGTAATTTGAGAAGCTGCTGAGGAAGCACTGGAAAAAAAATGAGAAATTGGAGAGGTGTGTTGGAGGAAACAAAGAAGTATCGGGCAGATCTGGAAAGAAAGGCTCAAGAAATAGATTTTATGAGATAAACTGAGCAACACAAAAAGAAAAAGCTCTCATTAATCTTCCATGTATTTCTCTCTTTACTGATTGAGCACTAAAACAGAAATAATGCAGCTGGTTGGAGATCAGCAGTTTTGTTGCGAGCAGAGCACTGAGGCGACAGATCGGTGAGCACCAGAGTGCTACAGGATAAACGATGCAGATTCTCCCCTCGCTCAGCCTTTCAAACCATTCCAGCCTTGCCCGATTGTTCTTCAAGGGATAAGAGAGGCAGGATTCCCAGCCCCATAAATCATTTAGGAAAGTCAGGTATATTCAATTTAAGAAGTAGGAAAGAAAGAAAACATTTCCTATGTTGTAGTAATTCGGGCCCATTGTTGATTTATTTTTCTTTGGCTTTAGGATGAGGGTCTGCTGACTGCTTTGAATTTGACCATTTGATGGAATGTACTGAGAAGACTTTTTTTCCCTTACTTTTCAAAGAATGAATGGAAAAGTTTCTTAAGTTTTTACATTAAAAATAATAACAACAAATTTAAAACATGTCATTTCTTTTAAAATTGCATTTGAAATTTACAAATTAACTTAAAAGTATCTGTCTTTAATGTCAATGCAAAGATCAAATAAACAGTCAGGATGGATATATGCATTCTGATTATATTCTCTAAAATGTGGAAATCTATTAGATTGTTACCTGGTAATGAGGGTTATAATGTCTTTCAGAATAGTTTAACAACCCCCCTGAGCCCCTCCTTATGGACCCTAGGGTTCATTCAGACTTAGAGATTTTTCTGGAGATCAAGGCTAAACACAGAGATATTTTATCCTGCTTCACCTGCACTGTCTGTGCCCGGGCTCAAAGTCAGATGACACTTCTGCAGTAGAATCTGTCACCGGCTGCTGTGCCCTGAACCCAAGTGCCATGATGCTGTTGACACTGTCAGAGATATTTGTTGGATCTGGAAGATGGTTGCTTACTATGGGTCTGTCTGTATTGGTTTTAGCAGGTCAGATGAGAGATCTGACATGCTCCTTGAGATAGCTCTGTCTATCTGCTACATCTGTAGCTCAGCATAGCCCTGGTATGTTGTTTTTGAATAGCAAGCCCTCAGTGGTGGTCTGTATTTGTCCTTTGACAGATTATATCCAGATTTCTCAAACAAAAACCCTATATTTTGTGCTAGTGCTCCTATCAGTTTCCGTGCTATAGCACTCTTTATCCATTTGCCATGTAAGTAAGTTCACACTTTAGACTGTGCTAGTGTAACCTGTAGGTCTGTGTTTTCTTCTCTTTCCTGCTCCTCAAAGTTGTATCAAGCCCATTTCTGAGTTAGGATCTCCATGTACAGTTTGTGACCTTGAATTAGGTTTGCATATGAAATACAGTCTCGACATAGCTTAGACACAGGGTGAGGTCCCTGTTTTGATGCATATTGCAAATTGCCTACCTGGATTCAAAGAGAGAGGGCAAGATACAGAACAATGTTATGTAGAAGCAGCAGTAGCATATCAGTCTACTTTCAAGTAAAGAAAAAGGTCTAAAAAACAAGAAATGAATAAAATTGTATGAAGTGTGAACAAAGCAAATTACTTCTAAGAAGTTTTAGATTAGATACAGACCTTCAACAAGAAATGCATAGTTTCTCTAGTAATCAGAATATGGTAATCTTTAAAATAAATTATCTCACTGAGAAAGGAGCTTTGTTGCTTCCTAGAGACATATCCAAAAAAGAACTGTAAAACAACACTGAACTGAATCAGGCCCTGAGACTGAACAGAGAACTGGATTTAGCCTGTGGCAGCCTCATTGTATCAAATTTAGCTCAGGACATTTAATTTTTTTTCCCCACTTTTCCTCAGTTTCATGCATCTTCTCTGTAGACATTTGAATGAATACAAAATATGTCATTCATTTCAGTCTGAGAGACACAACAGACAATTGCTTCAGCAATGCTCTTTTTTACTCTAAAATAGAATAACTGTCTGATGCAGGTTCTCATCTGGCATGTATATCGTCATTCTTAGCTGGATATGGAAGTGTTATCACACTCCTCCTCTCCTCTCCCCTTCGTATTGATCTTTACAGTAGACAGAAAGTCTTAACCTTTGGAATTTATCACAACAGCTTTTCTTGCCTTATCAATTCTAGTGGGTTGAGCTCTCCCTATCTGCAACTGAGATCTTTCCTATCTTCTTGCTTTCCTCACATTTCAAGAAATCTGTCTAGTTGAAAAACTCTCATTAGAAGAGATTATATGATTGTTTTTTGGTTTCTAATCTCTTTGAAAAAGAAGTAGTTACATTCTTCAGAAATTAAAATTGTGTGTCGAAAGGAAACATCTCATTTTCAGAAAACCTTATGTCTAAAGTAAGATGATTATTCTCTGACCTGATGCCTTCCCTCCCACCCCATTTTCTGTTTTTCTTCTCTCTTCAGATGTCTGGATTTGATCACATCACTGCCAGGACATTTAGTTTTATTTAAATGCAACAACACAAACACTGCTAATCTGGTTTCTGCTCATTCATTTACACACTCCCCATCAACAATGGTTTTATCAGCCATCAAGATCTAATTGAAATGGCAGTACTGCATGTAGTCATCCAATAATTATAAAATAAATAGACTGAAAATTCAGATGCACTTGAAAAACAGCCCCTAAAGTAACTTATACAGAAAATGGTAATTAAAGAGCTCTGTCTATGATTTTTTTTATTAAAAGAGTGTGTATTTATCTAAAGGTATCACTACTAAACACCAGAGGTAGATTACTATGTACTATTCCTGTATTACAAAAAGAAAACTGACTGGATGGAGTTAATATGGAAATTTGTTCTAGTAAATAGTGCCAAAAAACCCACTTCATCATTGCACCTCCAAAACATGCTTTGCTTTCTCTTTGGAGAACTCTTGCAGTAATACGCACATGACAGTTAATAATAGATTATAAAAAGCAGTGCCCTTTATCATCTAAACACCAAATCTTTAGAGGCTTGCACATAGAACAGTCTATTCAGTGATTGTAGAAATGTGACGTCAAAAGGCTGTTCTGCTCCTCGTTTGAAATCTCATCGTGTTATTCCGTATACTCCACACCCTACCTCAAAAAAATCAGGGCTGCGAATTGTCAACAGGCTAGAGTTTTGCTCTGATGGAAACAATATAGCAGCAGCATATTTAAACTTTTGAAAGAAAGGCTAACAAAGCTCTGAAAATAAGCCTTGGTCTTGAATGTATATATATAGTCCTGTGATGGGTTGGCATAGCAACTATTTCTTAGAGCTCCGTTGCTGCTTAAGTAAACAGCTAAAGCACAGAGCATGTCTCTGCTAAGCTGTGTCCATCTGTAGTACAAGTGTGTATAAGAACTGAGCATTTTCCTCTGTAGACAGGGATATTTTAGTGCTGCTGACTTATACTGCCATTGTTGTTAGTGTATTTGTCATAAAAACGTATTTTCTCACTGCTTCAGTGATGTAATTGAACTGAAGATTCAAATTTAATGTTTCTTCAGTTCAGAACAAAGCCTGGCATAAATAGCTTCAGCCTAGGAACTTTTTTTTTAAATCCCCTTGGTTTGTGTAATTTTTTAATAGCGTAGCTTTCAGACAGCCAAGAAAAGTTAAATGTGAACATAAATTAGTCATGGCAATCACTTAAATGAGCGGCATACCAGATTGCATATATCATGAAAGGCCACTTCAAAATTCAGTCTTTGTATGTGTATTTATGGCAAATTTACTTCAATGTGTTATCCTAAGGTACATTTTAAATGGCAATAGTTTAACCTAGCTGCCTTTCTTTAGTGAAAAGCACATATTTAGATGTATATCATCTGATCTTGAAAAACAAACAAAGCTTGCAATCCTTTAAATATTCATTTATAAATAGTTTATATTGAGTTTACAAAATGATTCTTTAAAATGGTTAATCATTTATAATAAAGTCTAACTCAGTCATATGTGGCTTATAATCAGTTATAACACCTATCAACATGGTTATGACTATCTGTAACAGATAGTACTTATGTCCCCATAATGTACTGATAAACTGTTAATAAATACTTAATAAATGGTTATAATCTGTTCATTAGAAGGTGTTATTGATAGATACAAGCTATCTACTATTCTGTTAGATTCTTTACCAAATGATTAACCATTTCAGTTAATAAAGCTTTGCAAACTCTTTATCCATTTTTTAATGAATGAATGAATGAATGTTGCAATTAGTAACTTTTAAGTGCCTGATTCCCAGAGTGGAATGTGAGATTCTCTTTGATGTGGTTTCTCTGAGCCTTTTGCTCTGCACCTCTCTCCCACCTGAGCTTCACTATTCATGCCACCCAGGCTCAACAGCACACTCTCTCCTCCCTCTTCCTTGTTCACTAGTTTCTTTTCTGGGAACCTTTTATGACTCCTCTTCTCCCGCTACTGTTTAGAAAAGTGTAATGCTCCTGTCCCACCTGAAAGCATGCCTGAAGACATGTGAGCACGAAGGAGGGCAGAGCATCAGCTTTGGTCTGCTCCTGCTCCAATCTATTTGGACATGAAGCAGCTCAGGCTGGACACTCATTAAGATGTAACTGTTGAGAGATCACTACGAGTCTGCTAATATTCTTTAATTTGCTGCTTATACTAGGCTTTACTAATTGTGTATTTCTCTCCCACTGAACTGTCACTTCTTCCACCCTGCAATTGTATTTTTATTAAGGATGTAGGTCTCGATCCATAGACAGTCAGGTTCAACAAAGTATTTAGATGTCTAGTTCTGCATTCACTTTGAAATACTTAGTAGAATTTCGGCCCTAGGCACTGAGGTACTTGCTGATCTTGACATCAAGCATGTTAATAAACAGCTGTTATTGCTTCTTTTGGAGTGTTTCATTATTGCCATTTTCTTTTATTTCTCAGTCCTTTTAAATAATCTTCTCTTCTAATTGCTGGTTCATTTTGCCACTTCATTGTGTGTGGGGTGTTTAAGTGTGCTCAGTAAATTTTTATTCCTGAATCAATTGTACAAACTTATTCTAAGTGATTTTTGGTTTCTTGGTGTAGATACAGGATGCAAGATAGCCTGTTAAAACGTTTCACTGCTGTATTGACAGTCACTGTAGTAGTGCCTTGGGGTGGGAATTGTCTCTCTTGACATCAGTTCTCTCTAATCTTCTTCTGTAGACTGCCTCCATAGTCAGTGGAGAGTAACAGACATCTGTTAATAGGCATATCGTATCTTAAGAGGTGTGATGAGGCCTTTAGTAGGTGTGATGAGTCATCCACTGGAAGTGCTTCTCTGTCAAGCTTCTGCTGACTACAAGAAGAAGCTGACAACATGCTTAGACTGGATACTAAATTTTATATGACTAAAATTGCAACATGAATGATGTCACGAGAGTGGGATTCAGCTCTTGATTTAAATATCTAAATGTGGTTGTTTTTAATATATCTAGCTGTCTATATTTGCACCAGATGTCTAAAATTCCATCACAGTTTATAGAGGCCTAGTCAATATATTATCATGGAGACAGGAGAGTAATTCATCCCTCTAAAATAAGCATATACATTTGGTCAGCTGAACAGTCCTGTGGACTTCATTGGCTGTATTGGCTATCTCTACTGACTGTAACAGGATCTTAGGCACCTAACTCACATGTCGATACTTACATTTGCAGACACTGAAATTTAGACAACCTGAATTCCACCACTGATGCCTGAATAATAGACTGCAGTGAAGAAGTAAACTGTGTGGTCCAGTTATAATTATTATTGTAGATTTTTTTCACAAGGCCTGTTGCGGTTCTGTGTAATTTCATTGCCTTTTACCAACTAGCAACACCACAAGAAAACCTAGTAGTCACAGTGTCCTATATCCTAGCTTCCATTTCATCATTGGTATCATAAAGCTACTCTTGAAGTCTCGATATCTTGGTCTACGCAGCACTGCTGCAGAGCATGCAATGTCACTTCATTCTGGATGAACAGAGCACTGTTCCTGTACGGCTTTGGTGTATACCTGAAAGAATTTATTTTACTGACCTTGGTTTTATGATTCAGTTGACTTTATATATGATGCTCTCTTGGATTCTCAGCTCATCTGGGTAGTTCTAGTATTCTTGGGAAGCAGACAAGGCTTCTCCCACAGCATCTGGCTGTCCTGACAGTGTGTGACAGCATGATAGATGCAAGCACTTGTAAATCTATGTCTTGTATCATTTGTTCTTAGGTATTTTGTAGCCCCTACCTTGAAACTGGCATATCACAGACTTAGCTGATGCTTATGTGTCTGTGCATTTTCTGCATTATCAGGCTAGAGATTTCACATTCTTGTTCAGTTGTGGAAGTTGTGCACTGCAAGGCTGCTCTGGATAAGAAATCAGCAATGTATTTGTCAGTCTCTTTCATGCTGCACACATCGCAGTAGCAGTAGCGTACACTGAAGGCTTTCTGTGACTGACAGTCTTTTTTTAAAAGTACTCCCAAGTGATTTCTGGGTACTTCCTACTGGATGGTTTTGTATCTTTGAACCATATTGTTCGAACTTTTCACATGCAAATACTGTTATAAGACACTCCTTTTCAATTTTGACTGATTTGGGTTTGGGTGATGCCAGTAATCCTTGACATGACAACTTCAGGCTGTCTCTTCTGTAAGACCGCTGCCCTGTGTCCCATCTCACTAGCTTCAACTGATAGCTGTTTTTTTCATACCACTATATTGTTGGATTAGAAGGTTGGTCACCGCTTTATTGATATACCTGATGACTACATGTTGTTGAACTGTCATATGACATCTCTGTTCAGCAGTAGCTTCAAAGATTTGTGCACATGTTTCTTTTTTTTTTCTCCCCATACATGTATGTTTATAATTCTTAGTAGCCTCTGAAAAATCTCAAGAGTGGACATTTCCTAGTTTGTGTTTACTTTCTTAAATTTAAGATGCTGGGGAAAAAAAGAGAGGACCATTAAATGTGCCATGTACAGTAGAAAGTGTAGCTAATCATGAAGTTGTCTTGTACTTAAGCAGTTTGTGACTGACTTCCTTGATTTCTTTAGCATGCAAAGGAGTTTATGACTGTGATCTGCTATATCCTCTGCAGTGTTCCTGATTGGCATCAGCTGTGATATAGCTGGCCTACCTTTCATTTCAGAGAATGTCATCAAACAATTCGGATTCACTTATGTTATGCAAAATACTGTGAGGTAGCCGCTTTTCTTACTCAGTAGTATTTTCCAATATCTATCTTTTGCATTTTGGAGGTTGGTGCAAGAATTTTTTTCCTTTAATTTAAAATTTTTGATTTTGCCAAGCCAGGTAATATTTCATGACATTTGGCAGTGCACACTTTGCGTTTTATTTAAATAGCTGGAGTGCTTCTTGCCTGACATTTCAATATCTACCATACCAGCTTACTTAGCCAACTTATATGCTCTGCAGCTTTCACAAAGATGTCTTCATATACCATTTACTTTGTTGCTCCTCTTACTTATTTGTTTTTCTTCTAATGCACTGGGTACATGGAGGGGCGGGTGCTGTTCTAGACACATTGTTTCATCCATCTTCATATATAACACAGAAGAAGCCTTTCCAGATCTTCAAAAACATCATGGTAACCTTTAACAGATAGGTAGCACAGCGGGTTTGTCTGTGCTAGGTGATTCTTTGATTACAGCATGATTCTTCTTTGATTCTTCTTTGATTACAGTATGAATCATTGGTCCCTGCCTGAACTCTTCTAAATTTATGAATTAACCCGCTGTGTCTGAAATTATTGTTCCTGTTTCAGACGAGATGCCTGAAATTCCAGCCTTTATGTATTTTCCATCGGTTTTAGACTTGCAATTGATATTGCAAATGCCATAATGTGATTTTAGTATAGGTTGGTTTGATAGCTGTTTTCTTTGCCTATGTAATGCTGAGGAAATCTTTGTGTAGTGAACTTGCTATCTATTTGACCTTAAAATTCCTGTGTTTTCTACTATCTTGTTTTTGCAGTTGATACCAGTCCACACTTTGCAAACCACTTATTTTTGCTTATTTCCACTGCATTAATGCTATACATGTGCAAAAAAATGAACCTTTGAATCAACTCTTGCTTGCCTGATATGATGTATTTCCCCTATTTTCCTTGATTTAGCATACCAATTTGTCTCCGCTACAACAGTTGATATGGCCTCATAAGTAGAGAATTTCCAAAATCAAGTTTTTCTCCACAGACCTTTCAAGCCTTCCTTGTAGCCTTATTATTTCTTTGAATTACATTTGTTTGTTTGTTTTGCAGAGGATTTTGGTGTTTCCCCACTTTGTATTTTCATACTTTATCAATGCTGATCAGTAAATTACCTATTTGTCTGTTCAACTAAAACTCTGCAGAGTTTTTTGACTTTGCACATACCTGTAGGTTTTTGTAGAGCTTCTATGGGATCTCTTGAGTGTTTTCACTTTAGCTGCTGTATTTTTTGTTTCTGTTACTGATTTATCACAAATTAGTTTATCTCCTAAAATTTGTGAATCACACACCAGCTGTCATGTCCAATTTGGCAATATACTTTATTATTCCATCAATCTTCATTTTCAGCTGTTGATAAAATGTATATAGCATCTTTGTGTCTCCATAAAGATTTTGAGACCCCTAGGATTTTTCCTAAAAGACCTAAATTCCATTAGAGCTTGGGGCATACGTTACAATTTATAGAGTAGCTATTCTGGGCTTGTCTGTGCTGAAGATTATAGCAGCACTTCTCAGGTCTAGGCCTCGGTGAATATGCCTGCTGCATTGGCATCCATTTGGAGGTAAGACCCAGGTGCATATCATCTCCTCCCTTTCTTCATGTTTGCCTATTAAAGAAACGTGAATCTGCAGGAGGGGGGGAAGACATGGTATACTTCAGTTTTATTTTCCAGTTTGGACAGTCAGGGGAAAGGATGAAGTGGCATGCTGTTGACCAGCAGTCTAGACATAGCTTTAGTTTGCATTCTTTTTTAATCAAGCCTTTGCAATTTGCCCTGTATGGGCTAAAGATTGCTCACTTGCTCAAGAAAGTTATTCTCTAGCTCACCTGCTTATGCAAGCAAATTGTGATTTTTGCTTTCTCTTATTTTTTTTTTGTCTTGTTTTCTTTGTATATGGTTTCACATTTGTGATGCAAAGTTTTCGGTGTTTGAGGAGGAGAGTGGAAGAAAGAGAGAGAGGGAGAGAGAGGAAAGACAGTGGTGCCTCCAGACCTTATTTTTCTCTTTATTTAAGCTGTTCTTTCTTACCAATAACCTCCTGGAACAAGAATTTTCTAAGGTCCTACTGATCATAGTAAAGGGCCCCCTAGTGAGAAGCTATTTATCTTAGCAAAAAGAAACAGGAATCCAAGATCTGGATTCAATAACTAGATCTGCTGTGACTTGCCAATCTTGCAACTCACAGTCTCTCTCCATGAATTAACAGTAATTTATCTTACTGTCTTGCAGAGGTGTTGAAAGTTTTCATTAATGTTTGTAAATAGCATTGATAGACTTGTTTGAAAAGTGTATAGAAGCTGTACAGAAGTAAAGCATTTTCTTATGTATTTTTACAGCTCAGGTTTTTGTCTTAACTCAAAGCATTCTCTGTGCTAGACAATATAATGAAGGTTTGAATATTGTTGTTGGAAAAGTAAATGCATTGGATACTGAGACCTATCAAGCAGCCACTCTGCATAGAATGTGACTACATCAATAAAGGCTTTAATATGCAGGTTTCTTGTGTGTGCATGGTGTATGATACTGACTGTAGATTGTTTTGTGATGATAGACTGTAACTGCTCTGAAGGAGGTAGTTTGATGTATGGTATTGATACACTGTAGATTAAAATTCCCTTAATTCCTCCTTAATAACAACACATGAGATTTATTATCATCTATTGCTATCAACAATCTGAAGATCCTTTTGTTTTGTTTGTTTGTTTTCAACAATATACAGCACAAAGACACATAGGTAAAAGAAAATGTTAAATCTGGGGAAGATTAAAAACTAAGAAATCCACACTTAAAGTTTCAGTGCCTTTGCTTCAGAAAGTATGCATTGATTTCATTGTCCTGGGAAACAATGATGAGGAAGAAGCCTGATGATGACATACATATATCTGACTCCTTGAGTGGAAGTAAGGGCAAGTTCAGAAGTGAAAGTTGAATTTCTGTCCCTTTACTATTGAAACATTTAGAGAGGAAAAACCCAAACTGCCAGACTTTAATTTTTTGGCTTTATTACTAATCGTCTGCAATCCTTTCCCTTTCTTTCAATAGTTCAAGACACAAGTCAGAAGCGTGATGGAGAGAGACGTGAGAGAGTCCTGTTGAATGCTTGTTGGCCAATGTCAGGCAGTACTCTTTAGGTAGGATTAT
The DNA here is from genome assembly GCF_036370855.1 of Dromaius novaehollandiae. Classification (NCBI taxonomy): domain Eukaryota; kingdom Metazoa; phylum Chordata; class Aves; order Casuariiformes; family Dromaiidae; genus Dromaius; species Dromaius novaehollandiae. The sequence goes on from NC_088098.1 coordinate 182,023,214, forward strand.
GTGATGGGATTACAGAATAGGGACGCTGCAGGCAAATAAGAAAAGGGTGGAGGGGAAATGCTGTCAGGGCCTTGCTTGAGATGCTGCAATGGCTCAGACATTAGGTGTTGATGCAGACTGAACATGCCTGGGGCGAGAAAGCTCAGTCTAAAAAAAGACATAATGCTGAGATTTTCAATGCCTAACTTTTATATGCCTCAAATCCTGCGTTGGAATCCAGGCGTCTCTGAGGCACCTGGGCCCTTTGCAGCGTGCATAGGGAGTGAGAGATGCCTGCGGGATGGATTCACAAAAAGTAGCATAGTCTGCAGATGCTGCCTAGAGGCAGTCCACGAGGAAACATGGAAGAAAGGGATGTGTCCGAATGCCTTCCTATTGCTAAAGTGCAGGTGTGTAGATAGTGTGCTTTTCCAAGCTAAAACTGCTCTTATTTGCACTGAGAACTTCTGAAGCAGCCAGAGAAGACCCAGGCATACAATATTTTTACCTTTGTTCTCTATGCATTCAACTTTTCAGAGAAATAATGAATTATGCTTTATACAGAGGCTCTACCATTTAAAGATCTTGCCTGTCAGTACTCAGACTGCAATAAAAGTGGGTTAGGAATCTCCTCTATGTGGCTAGAGCTCATCTTGTCAGTGTGTCACATCACACAAAGCAGAATTGTGCAAAGGCACAAACTCAGATAGCAAAACCGGTGCTGTAAGTGAAGTTCTGTGACCAAGCTGGTGAGCCCATCCTCTCAGCAGAGCTAGTTAGTTTTAAAATAAAGCTCTGATGGCAGGTCTATACCCATTCTAGCCTCATCACTGTTGTCCCAGGGTTTTCCTACCACACTCCTTTGCTTGTTGGAGACATGCCCAGAATGTCCTTATTCCCTATTGATTGCTTCGTTAGAGCATAATTTCCTACTGATTTTACTGGAAGCTGCTCAATGCTTTAGGTAAATATACCACCTATGCTTTTTGCTGTTAGTTGGCTAAACAGCATTTTGAGAGTCCCACAAACCTACATACACATTGTATGTATTTAGATAGATGTGTGCATTTCTGTCTGTCACATGACTGCATAAATGTGTAATCTACATGAGGTGTAGATTTGCAATCATGAAAATATACAAGACATTTACACATGACAGTAAAATAAAAGAAAAAAAGCTGCTAAATATATAGTTTACTCCTTGAGAAAATTAGAAATTAAAGTTCATTAGGTAAATGAAAGCAGACTTTCATTAAGGCTTTGTTTGTACCCAGTGGAAAGGGATGGAGTAAATTAGGTCTTGCTATGTTAACCATAGAGAATCCGTTATTAAAGCATAAACCAACAGTCTTGCATCACAGCTCTAATAGTAATAATAATGTGCTTTTTTATTTTTGTGTTCAGGAACTTTTTGAATTTTCTGATCACTGTATTATTGACCTGCCCTTCTTTTTGTTTAGCATGCATGGAGAGCTGGTAGTAGTGTTTCTGTGTAGGGAGACCTTGGCTTCCTGATATTTTTGAAAGATAGACTCTTGATCAGACTAGCAGGCATCTATTGATTTATACCTTAATGCCGAGCTCCAGATAGAGTGAGGCTACATTCTATTGGCTGTATTGAAAAAAAAAAACCTATTACATTCCCATCTGGTGATAAATTTTAGGAAGAAGGATATGTATCATTAAAAGAACTTTGTGTGCTATTGCTTCCAAAACCCAGCATGCAAGCATAATATTAGGGTGTGAATGATTTTTGTAATGCATATAGTCCCACCAGTGATCCTACAGTTAATTTCCACACTTTTACCTAATTATCCAATACATGTTGCTGTTCACACATACAAGGACTAGTATTATGTTATCATCCTTTCCCATATGCTGGTAAAGCTGGAAGGGGAATCAAAAGGAGATTCTTTCTGTTTGTTCCCTCATAGTCTCAGTGTTGCCCAGTAACATGTAAGCTTTCCTTCCATGGTGAAGCCGCTAGTATTCTCTTGGTGTAGTATTGGCATACCTGAAAGCATTACCTGCTGGGTGCTAGTGCTGCTGTACATGAGGTATTCACAGGTCATGTAAGTCAAGGTGGTTGGCAGAGTTTTGTGTCACTCATGTCTTAGTTCCATTTATGCTTGTGGTGCTTCAGATTGAACCCCCTTGTTGCATTATGTGAGCATCTGAAAAATATAATGCTGCTTATTCCTTTCCCACATAAATAAGAGAAGGGTTAGTATGAAAAACCGTGAAATTGACTTTTTAGTTATGTGGCCGAAATACAACATTGGGAAAAGTGCTTTGGGTTTCATTCAAAGTGCAATATTTTAGTTTTTGTCTCAGTGAAATGAAAAGTTCTACAAATTTCATTTCATGACAAAGAAATAATTTATGTCCTGAAAATTAGGTTTTTTTTCTTTTCCAAATATCTAGGTTTTGTAAAATTGGTTTAACATCCTTTCAGTGTAATTGCCATTCCAAAATGGGAAAAATACATTCATTTCAAGTATATTTCTTTCTAAAAGTCTAATATATCCACTCGAGCATCATTTATGAGTAGTTTAAGTTGTCTCAAAACCTAACTTCTTATCTTAAACATTTTTCCTCAAATGAGTTGCCCACTCATAATTTGTACTTGCAAGTTTCTTCTGAGATATTAAAAATGCCATTGGTATGACAGGCACCACAAAGGCAAGCAAGGGACACTGGATGGTGCAGCCCATAGCAGGGGCGTTTGCTCTGGGGTGCTCCCTAAGAGTAAACCAACCCCGAGCGCATCATGGCCAGCGCCACCACACTGTGGGGTTGCTGCAGTCTGGGGGCACATCCTCTACTGACCCAATGATTGACAAGTCCAGACAAAGGAGAAGTGACACCACAGATCCACACCATAGACATCTTGGCTGTGGAGCCCTTCCCCACAGAACAACCTGCTAAGGGGTGCATTGCTACCCACCGAGCAGGGCGGTGGGCTGAGCACAAGGTCACCTGCTGATGTGCGTGTTGGCGTTGACCAGAGCCATGTAGACATGGTACGGCTGTGGGCTGGTGTTGTTCTGACTGGGTATAAAAGGGACTAAGCCACATTCGCTTGTGTGGGCTCAGACCCACGGTGAGCTGGACTGTGGAACTGAGGACCCATTCGTCAGTGGGGACATCCCTGATGTCACCAGAGTGGTGAGGAGAAACTGGGGAAAACTAGACCAGAGGGGTGTCCCATAAGGGGCGAGAGCAGTGCTTATACCATGCACTCGTTGTTTGAGAATCCAGGGAAAAGTGTACCGGAAGGGTGGTCCTCGAGGAAAGGGTGAGAGCGGTCATTGTACCATGCACCCATGATTGAACTGTGGACCTCTGATACATGTATATATATTTTCAGTTCTGTTATATTTCCAGCTTTCCTATACTGTTAGCTTTGTTATAACCTCTTAGCTCTAATAAATTCTCATGCTTGACAAATGACAATCTCTTGAGTTCAGTACAACTAACTCCGGAATCCGAAACAATCCTGAATGCCCCTCTGGTGGTGTGCCACGTGGTAAAAACTGCCTAGTCTTTTGATTTTGATAGTAGGATGATCTGAGACTCATTTTCCTTATCCTGATGAAATTGTTTCCTTGCTGAAAGCATCATGGACGAAATGGCAAACTTAGTGCTCTTTGTTTTCTTCTTTTGGGGAAATTTGCAAAAAGTTTCACCTATTCTGCTGTCCAGACTGGCGGATAGCAATTTACTGGAACAATATCTAGGTGCAAGGGATTCTACGTGCAAGATTCATGCAACCGTTACATGAATTGTTGGCAACTCTCTATTCTTAAGGTCGATTTATTTGAATTTCCTCACATAGGCTTATTCAAATTTCTGTTTTCTTTACTGTTTCTAACTTGAAAAGCAGTTTTATTTTCAGTTTTCCCATAATAAATTCTCATAAAAAATAAATTTCCAAGATGCAATGGTCTCATGCTTCACTGATGCTATCCTATAATTTAACTGTACTATAAGCCAATCGGAGATTGATTCCACGAGCTTTTTCAGAATGAGCTATATGTTTCTGACACCATTTTCCAACTACAACTAAAAAAAGCCTTCTCTAACTTTTTAAAAGGGAAGAAAGTAAAAAAAAAAAAACAAAGTTACTCCTCTAGATTTCTAGAGGTTGTAGATTGCATGTTCTCGTGTATACGACTATATCAAACTCCTCTGCAATTTTTTATACTTGTAAACAAAACCCCTATGTTTATCATTAGATAGTGTGTGTTAAGTATAGTTCAGCAAGAATTGGTAGAATGTACATAACCATCTAGTCAGCTGTAAAATCCACTTGTAAAGCTATGTCAAGTAAATGAGAATGTGAGTGTAGAAGAAATAAATTTCCTCAGTTAACATCAACAAATCTGTGCCTGCTTTTTGCTCTTTGTGCAGTTTCTCCTGTGTCACAAACATGAGTTCTTTTTCTATTTTGGCTTTTGTTTTTACTGTATGAGGTAAACACTAATACCTACCTTGCAGATGTCATCTCTAAACATTGTCTGGTATTTCAGCATCCATAAATAATCTTCCTGTATAGTTTTCAATATTTTTCTTAGTCTTCAACATTTTTCTTAATCTTCAACATTTCCAACATTAACTTGGAGTACAACGTGTGTGATATGTTTAAAAAAGGGTTCGTGAAGGCCTGAGACCTCTGTCTTAAGATAAGGCTTGGAGGTAACTAGTCCTATCTTAAGAGCTGTGAACACATTCTGTAATTTCCTCTCCTGAGCAATTGTTCTGAGAATCACTGCCTGCATATTTTCCTAGGCTACTTTAAAAAAAAAACCAAGTTGACCTACAGTATCTTACGCTTAAATCTGTTTTACCTCTCTTCTGCTGAATATTCCACAGACTGCACAGCCCTCAGGTGTTCCTTGGATTTATGCTTGATTTGAAAATCTGAGATCTGTAACCAAAGGAATATTTTTTATACTTGGGGAATGGGACCCACTTGTTCCAGTTTAGTCAGCTAACTGGCCATTTTAGCAGCTAGAAAATCAGTTTTCTTAGAGTAAGTGCTTCACTTCTCTACACAGTCAATATAAAGCAGTGGATGCCTTTGAACGCCTCCAGAGGGAGATCCTGTCTGCCTAAGTTTCACTTGCCTAAGTTTTAACAATGCATGTCAAAACAGTTTGTTTTCATCCAGTGCTGGCTTCCTGCAATTAAAGAGATGAGCCATCCTGTACCCATTTACTAAAGCTGAAGTCTCCTTCCCTGTCTGAATGCACTGACATGCAGGTTTCATCAACACTACGTCATTAGCCAATTTTGACCAGACTCCTGTTACTGGACTGGATTTACATCCTGCTTGGTAGAGTCTGGAGACAACTTAATTTCCTGCCGAGCATCTTTGGATTAGGGACTCTTTTCTTAGTTTTATTAAGATTTGCAAGTAGCTGCTGCTGGCTTTCTTTCCACAGTAGCACCCCTGTTCTCATTATAAATGTTCTTTTATGCTTTACCATTCCAAGGGCTCCTTGTACCTCTTCCCTGTCATTTAGGGCTGGCATGGTGATCAAAGTCTCTACCCACATCAAGAGCAAACTCATAGCCTTTTCTGACTTACCATGTTTTCCAGGTTCATTAGTCCCAGGAATTTACATGTTTGTTTAATTTGAAATCAGTTGTTCTTTTTTTTTTTTTTTTTTTCTTTCTTTCCCCAGAGCTTTTCAGAGCTATGGATGATACTCTTCTGCTACTTTTCTCCAGATCAAAACATCAGAACTCTTAGAATTTTCTGTGCCATCAGAATCAAAAGACACAGTAAATGGACCAAGGTATGCTTTTTTTGAAAAAAGATGTCACAGAAATCTTTTGCTAAAGCACAAAATAATATTTGGATTGGCTAATTCCTTCAGTGTTTCACTTGTTTTCTTTTTATCTTTTTTAAAGTTTTACTTAATTCTGTTTACCTGTGCATAAATAAAGGCTTGTGATCTTTTTTCCTTCAGTGACCAGTGAGGATACTTTGTGGTGCTGCTAGTCACTCTGAGAATCTTAGAGCAATGAGTGTAACTAATTAGTCAATGGTTCTTATCCATTTTGTACTATTCTTTGTTCCATGAAAGACAAACTTTTTCTCAAATTGTTTTGGTCTATCTCTTGTACATCCAATAAAGGTATTGCAGTAACGTTAGGATTCTGCACTATTTCTATCAAAGTATACATTTAAATCTGTGCACATGCAAGCATATCTTTTATTTGCTGAACAAAATCCACTTTCAGATGATTTAATATAATTATAAGAGATCCTTTATGGAACCAGATAGTTGAAACAATAGTACCCTCCACCCCAAATTCAGCCATCTGCCACTATCCAAAGCGCTGAGAGCAAGCATGTGCGTGTGCCCATATGGATGAAAGAGTTTTGCTGGCTATTGTTTTTGAAGATGTGTGCATCTGTGAAGCAGAGATGCGAGTGCCGAGAAGCTGATTGGCAGGACTGTAAGTAAGAATTAGACATCTTTTGAACAAGTCCTGAGACTGCAGCTTGGAGAAAAGGTAAGAGTCAAAGCTTTTGGGAAAAGATCTAATTAAAAATAGCACTGGCAACTGTGACCAAAGACAGTGTTTAATGTATTTTTAATTCCTTTGCTTATTCCCTTCTTTATTATGAAAACCAGGATTCTGAACATTTTTATAAATAAAAAGGATGATATCAAAGAAACACCTGACTCTACTACAGGTTTCTCTTTGAGAGGGAACCCACACTTACCTCTCCTTGTTTGGTTAGAAGAGAAACAGACACAAATGTATGTGGACATATTTGTGTGTATTTATAGCTTTCTAATGACTGTTTTATCTGAAGGTAAATGTCAGAAAAGCTAGTCTGAATGAAGTCATTTGTATTCCTTAAATCTCTATGCTTCTTATTTACAGGTTACACATTACTTATTCACTATTTCTTACCTTATTATAATATCAGTATGTCAAAATGTCATGTATTGTTCTGTGCTGTTCTAGAAGACTACATCAGCTCCAAGACACAGGGACGAGCATGTGAATTAGAGTCACAGACAATTTTTTTTTGTCCTATATAATGCCATTTACATAATAAGCTAAACTGAGCATAGTATCTGGCCTTAATTTTGACTTTTGTGTCTCTTATTTATCATTGCGGAGTTTTCGATTTTGAATAGGTTTTTGTATTCTTATCTCTGTCTGTATCAATTTGTATAAATACAGATTTTTAAGTTATTTTGAAATGGGACTGCTGTTTTAATAACTGTCTGAATACATAGTTACCTTCTGGAGCATTAACAGTTTATTTATGTAAATATTTATTAGGCTTTTTATAAAATATATATTACTTACTGGACTGATAGACCATAACAGAGCTCTTAACTAACATGTAATTCTACATTTGGCTCCATCTGAGCCGTTAAATGGTATTGAATCAGTTTGTGTTTTGAAGATGTTATTTTAATGTGTCTTTCACAGTAATGGTTCCATATTGTGTAAGTTGTGTTAAGCTATTATTATGTTAATATAGATACTCCTATAGAGATATTCTGAAAAGTTATTTGTAATTTCAATAATCTTTTTCACTTAACCCTGCCATTTTGTGATTTTGTACTAATACAAAGCCCAATCTATACTGATGTAATAAAATTCCCATTTAAGAGTGAGGCAGTTTTTTATTAGTGAATGATGCCTTAATGAATGTGCCCAGATTGGCCACATAGGTTTCTCTGTTAGCTTCTGAACATTTCAAAATGAAAAAAAGAAATGTTTTTCAGATTTTCACATGCAGACATGAGTTTACTTTTCTGTACCAAAACCTCAGAGTAAGAGAAGTCTGCTAAGGAGGTACTTTTCAGCCCTCTTTGTTTTGGAGATGTCTGTTCATCTGGGATCCTTTGCTTGAGAAGATAGTAAAGGTAAAATGGTTCTTGCCTCCTCTTCATGATCTGCCAGGGGACTGTGCTAGTAAAACTGAGATGGCATACGTCAAATGCCTGCTAATGCAAGATTCAAGGCTTGTTATTCTATAGTGTAAAAGCCACTCCTTACTTTGTGTCCACAATCTACAAAGTGTCTTATCTATACTCTGCATATGTTCTTTGCTTATTGCTTTCTTTAAGGTTATACAGAAAGTCTGACTTTGGACTGTTTTAAGTTAGCCTAGCCCATTGCTTAGTAAGAACCTGGCCCTGTGCTAGTTAGTGTTTTGCTTGCTTTATGTTGAAAATAAAGACATTTTACTTGTAAGTTGGGGCTTCATATCTCCACATTCATCCCAGAGATCGTTAATGTTGTATTGCTTAAGTCTATACAAACTTGGGGCACATGCTAGGACACAAATCTCCTTAAGGCACATCCAAGAGAAAGGTATGTGGAAAAGGGAATGCTCAATGAGCCTGCAAGTTGAAATGTGACTGCACGATATCTCCTACTAATGTTTGTGTGGTTATAATGTACTGCTAGCACCAGCACCCTCCCCTTCTCTTTTTTTTCTGCTCACTAATGAAAGATGGTGCCGTCTTCCCATGGTTGCTGTATATTGTATATATGAACATAACACAACCTGCCTTTAGCTGGCTCTGTATGTTTATATAAACGAACGTAAGTTGTTATTCTGCACAGATCGAGCACTGTGCTGGCCTTTTGATATAACACCTTATCTACATTGAAAAATGGGTAGATTAATGTTATTGGATACAATTTCTGCAAATAGATACTAACAAATGTTGTTATTGGCTTGCAGGGACATTTTGTTGACTGGCTGAACTCAGCAAGATTAGCAATGCTTCGCATGCCATTGGGAATCTCATTTTTCTCTTGAATAAGATTCTTCTCCAAAATTTTTAATTTTTTACCAGGGCAGTTCTGTACCAAACTGAAATGTACAGGGTAGCAGTATTCATGGCTCTTTGCATTTTAGCTCCAAAAGATGGTCTTAGGCACTTTCAGACATTGAATAGCACTGGTTGCAGTTCATATGGATAACAGTGCCTCCGATGGGAGAATATCATGAACAGTTGTGCGAGGTTGATCTGCAAAAGCTGACATTAGTAACAGCAGCTTATTTTTCTGTCCAAAATTTGTGAACAGACTTCCTGCTTATGGAAGTTAAGACATGAATAGTGCTGGCTTGGGAAGGAAGGAGCTGGCAGTTGCTACACACACTCTTTCCTGCTTGTCTCTGCCAATACACCATAATCTTGATTAGTGATACCTCCTGATATCCCACTCCTCCACCTCTCCCGAGTGCCGACTTCCAACCATGCAGAACTGTGCCATATTTGGAGGTTCAGTGGGGTGTGACAAACAACTCATTTGAGACTAAAAGCAGTATTTGAATCCAGCTCTCCTGAGGTAAAAGGCTAGTTCACTTATAATCTATGTTATCTAGCTCACTCATGACAAAAATTTTCTGCACCAGAAATACCTTGACAGGTGTTAATACAAGACACCATAGTCACAATTAACGCAACAGCTTTATTAAATTTGACGTTGACATGTGTATTAATAATCCTTGGACTGGCATAAGAAAATCATGCAGCTATATTTTAAAGGTTTAATTATATATGTGCATATTTGTGTGTGGTGTCTCTCACACCCACAGTCAATTTTCCTTGCCTAATGCCTTCTGTCACATTGGTATTATAAAGCAGATGTTTATTATAAATTATACCTCTTTAATATATGAGTATGTAAAGTGAGTTTATGACTTTTCAAGATTGTGTCTAACAAATTAAACTACATATGAACATCAATCCTACAGATTCATTTACAACTGAGATTACCTGAAGTGCAGTATTGTATAACTGAATACTAAAGCTCTGGCAGAGAAAGTATTTAAGAATGGCTGAAGTACTGAATGTAGCAAGTGTAAAAGAGACAAAAGACTCTAAAAACTTCCCTGTCATACTCAGTTCTTCTCCCCATTAATACTCTTACTACCAACCTTTTCTACTGTTTTAAAGCTTTAAAATTCAAAAATGTGCTCAAAAGTGGTAGTTGTTTAAGCTGTGTACAAAATGCTCTACACTTCTAGTTGTATATAAAACAAAAAAAAGTGTAACCCAATTAAATCTAAAACAAAACAGGCTGTTTTTATGTGTGTCTTTTCTGTAATTGCAAAGAAAAAAAAGAAAAAGCACAAACAAAAAACTTTCTCTTCCACTGATGGAGTGAAATTTTTGTGCTTTGGTTTTTATTCCTTACATATTCTTTTTCACTCTGAATTGTTTAAACTCCATCTCACTCTGAAAAAAGGAAAGTTTTCAAATTACCGATATTATATGGCATGGTAATTTGGAAATTAAAAAATCCCACAACCCTGCAGTTGTTGTAATTTAGTAATTTAATGTCATAAGATAATTTCATCTATAGATCTGTCAATTACACTTTGACCCCCATGCTGAGTTAACAGCTTTGATTCCAACTAAAACTGTAGTACAGTAGAGTTTAACCCCCCCTTCTTTTCTCCACAATTAGTACTTATAAGTACCTTAACATTTGTAAAAATAGAGAAAATTATTTAGCAGGCATAAGAAGGAAACTGAATCAAAATACAAAACATAATATTTACAGTTAATTTCAAGAAAAAAAAGTTCTGTGAGGATGCCTTTAAAAAAAAATCTTTCTTTCTATCCTTATGGAAGGAGTAACTTTCCTTGAATTCATACAATTTGAAACCTATCGGGATGCTACTAAGTGTGCCACACAGAACAAACTTGCAGTGTCAGGGAAGTGGACCAGACGACCTCTTGGTCTCTGATGGAGAGGAGAGGCCTGCATGCTGCTTCTGATCCATCAAATGAGGATGAACTGAAATTCAATATATTCAAGGATATATTCAATATATTCAAGAATTTTTTTGAGATGCCTTTTTATTTTTATCTTCTTTTAACTTTACAATTGTATCTCTTTAGCTTTTGAATTTTAGGATGCATTATATACTGGATCTCTGGTGTTCTGATGTCTCCTTAAGGTTTTCTCCCTCTTTCCCTTTGTTTTTGTTTTCTTTTGGAGTAAGATTTATATGAACAAATGGAGACATCTACAGTGCAGATGCACAATGTAGATGTCTATATCTGGGTTCCTATATCTCCCACTGGAGAAAGTAAGATACTATTAAGCTACAATTCTCCCCATCCTAATGTAAACACCTAAATTAGGTCAGATGAAACACCTTAGACATGCTTGTTCCCCTCTACTGAGCTTTAAAAGTGACTAGGGTGAATAATATTAAGGTAGGTGTCCACACTGTAGGCAAAAAAGTAAGTGACATGAATCCCACCTTGTTATCTCTTATTTAGTTAATCCTTTCATCAGGGCTGCTGAGGCAAGCTTGATCTCTGCCATAGGGAAGGCTGTCGCTGCCAAGTCTCGCCCTCCTTTCCAGTGGCCTGATTTTAAAAAGGAGCTGCAGCATTTCCTTCTTATTAGGTTGGGGGAAGGGATATCCCTATTTTCCAGTGATGAAGAAAGAGAGCAAATATAGCTCGTTACATAGTTTTTTTTTTTTTTTTTTTTGACAGAACATACAGATTTTGACTAAACACATTTTGATGAAAATTTTGCATTTTGATTTTGTTTCCTGGCTTGGAAAGAAATAACTTTCCCATTTTAACAGTTTTAGTACTGAAAACTCATGTGACGAGGGAGAAAAGTGCTAGAGAAAGTAAAAGAGAGGAAGGATTTATTTTTATATTCAAATCAGTTCTTCTTGTGTGCCTTTTTCTGCTTCTTGTAAGGGAAAAAGAGGCAAAAAGTCAACATTTTAAAAGACATATTCTTACCTTCTTTAGTTAATGCTAAAACCAGAAGGTTTGGAGCCTGGGCAATGTCCTTTCTGACAGTACCTCTCAGTGTCTTCTCATGTCAGGTTTCTTTCCCAATTTAGCAAAAGAGATCTACTGATGTATTGTTTAAACTTTTGTTTCTAAACAGCTTTTTTTCCCTCTTTTCATGGCTTAGCTTCGGGGTTGGGTTATTTCCATCAGGATTCCTAATGCATGGCAGTTTCTCATGAAACGGTACTGTTAGAAGTAGGTTAAGCCTTCTGGTTTCATTAGTGAATGTAAACAGCATTGTTTCATTTTGGGATAAAGGTGAGAAACCGTGAAACTTCTCAGTGGAAGCAGACAACTGAAACAACAGCAGTTGCCAGCAGGACATTTGAAAGAGGGATGAGTGTGGAGGGATTTTTCTCGGATATTGTTTTTTTGGGGTCTGAGAGCTTGTGAGAGAGAAGCAAAAAGCTCAGAGAAAAAAAGAAAGGGTAACGAGGAAGAAAAGGCTGTGGTTTTGGTAGTGGGGTAGTATGACGTGGAGGAAAGGCTGAAAGGTTTAGTTTTGAAGCTGATCATTTCCTATCAAGAGCTTGAAGCAGTCAGCGGGGAAAGCGCCTCCTGTTTGATTCTTGCTGTGTTCAGGGAAGCAGCACTATGTACATTTTTGGCAAATAAACAAGATTGAATCAAACATATATGATGCCATCATCAATATATTCCTCTAAGTGATATTCCCTTCCCCTGAGCAGTCTAAAATTAGATTAATTGATCTAGTCAAAATAATCTAATAGTGCACAGGGGAGTAGAATAATTGGCATGGGCCCAACTGCACACATGAAAACAGTCGTCCCCAAGTACACACCAGTTCTTACCTCTTTCTTCTCTTTTCTTAGCTCATGAGAGGCCTGTGGGCTCTGTTGTCATCCCACTGTCTATCTACTCACTAGCTGCATCACTGGCAATATATTTATTTTCATGCCAAAGTGACCCTCCAGATGTGTTTTGCTGCACCAAACCTGAGGGATTAAATTTGTTCATATTTTTCCCTAGCTGTTGTTGTCTTTGCTAGATTACTCCTGTATTTCTTATCAGTACAAAACTTTGGGCTTCTGCCTTCATGGGATACCCAGCTGAGGGCAATAGATGCAAATACTTTCAATGTCAAACTCTTCATTATTGAAATACTTCAAAAGCCTCATTAGTAGGAAACAACACAGAAACTCCTACATTCATTTTACTTATCTGTGTCATCAGTGACAGTTAGAAAAGACAAACATGCTTCCCCTCCATTACTGGCATCATTCAAGCTATAAAGCTTGAAGGAAAGCAAATGCAAATAAATACATGAAACTTATTGCAATATTTAATGATGGCTCTAGACTAACAGGCACTGCAAAATGATTCAGTCCTAAATAATACCAGGAAATACTTTGCAATATCCTATTTTTTCCATGACATTCAGTGCTTCTTGAAGATTGAAATAGAATATCTCTATTATTTCCATAGGAACTAGGGGAAATAACCTTCTCAGCAATTTCAAAGAGAGAGGGAAGAGATTCTGTATTTCCTTTTTGATCTAAAACCTGAAAGTAATTTGGCTAAAACTGAGTCACTGAGGAATGCACATGCAAAAACCTTGCAGACTATCTCCTGTATGATGCATATATGTTATTAAACCTTTAAATTCCTACTTTTGTAGCAAAGCACTATCTACAAACTATTGAGCATACAATATGAAAAAAATGCTATTGGTAAATGTATCAACTGCACAAATATATGTACTACAAGATGAAAGTACTGTGAGTGCAGAACTGTTATCACACTCCCCACAGTCTCATTCTCACTTGTTTCTCTGCTATACATGTGTGGTTGGCTGGCAAGTCACTTGATTACAATGTGGGAAGTGTCTAAGTTGAAAGTTAGACTTGCATCTTTGTTTTCCCTTTGGAAATTTTTTTTCACCTAACAGTCTTTTTCTAGTTTCTGCTTTCTTTTTTTCTTTGAAACAAAGTGTTCTGACTCTATTTCAAACAAACTTTTTCATTTCAAATTCTTCCCCCAGAGGATTAGAAGATGTCTGAAATAACTTGAAAACAAAGCAAAATATTAGGCTGAATTTTTGTCGTTGGTTTCTCAACTGAATTAAAATAAAATCCTTTGTTCACACAGTTCTAATAGAAAGGCCATGAAGATGGATAGGAATATGTATATAGCACATAATTCCATGAAGTAATATATTTATTTACCTTCCCAAATGAAAAGCATATAACATTTGCGTTAATGGCAGTTAGTTATTTGTGCCTATGTGCTGTCAAGCTCTTTTGAGATCTATGTCATGCTTTTCATTTGCTCCACCTGGGTTCATGACTTTCCAGTTATCCTGTCATTTACACTCTATCATTTTTCTCTACGTAGCTGATATTCAGTGAAACCACTTGTGCCCATGGAGAGACATTTATTCTTCTCTTGAAATGTGACCCATTTTTTGCTTCAGCACTTGAAGTCACACAATGTTTTAGTTTATTCTTTACATAAACGCTTTAGTTTGTAGTGATTTATTACATGTTTTGTTGCCTGTTTTGATCTACAAGTTGATAGCAAATGATTTCTTTTTCATAACTTACTTTTATTTTTGATGTTTATTGAGGGCTTCCTATTGCAATGGAAGAGTTAGATGATACTAAAGTTTTTGTGTGTGTCTTTTAAGTAGGTGGGTTTTAGAATCCTTTAAAGGGAATGTTTCTACTACAGCAGCAAACTGGTGACGGAGGAGGAGAGGATGTGGGAGATGTGTTTGGAAAAGTAGTTTTTGGAACTGCATTCGCTGTAGTTAACCTCAGTCTGATGCCTTAACTGAGCTAATGAGAGAGGGGGTGGGAATAGTGAGGCTCACTTGAGAGGAAGACACAAGACAAAATAGCTTGGTAAATACTGCATTATGTTATTACGAGTCTCACTGAACTGAGAGCCTGGGAGATGTGTATTTAATCTATCTAGAAAGTTAAATAAATAAAATGAAAATGCATCAACGCTATACAGGAAAATTTAGAAAAATGAATGTGATTAATCTCTTCTCACAGTCAATGCTGAGTAAAATACAGCAAGTAAATGAAAAATATAAATTGGCTAGATTTATTTACAACAATATTTTAGCTTTCACAGTCTCAACTATTTTTAGTATCACAGATAACCCCTTCTTTAAAAAAGGATGTTGTTGCTGCTCCTTTATTGTTGAGCTTTCAGATAACATGTTATTAAAAATTATTTTACGTAAGAAAAGCAACTCCTTTTTAACCGTCAAAATGAACCATATGAAATTAAGCATCAAATAAGAATAACATTCCCATTAAAATTATTTTAAAAGATGAAAACAATCTTTTCCTTGAATAGCTTTTATCATTTACTTTTAATGTTCTCTGCATTTCCAACTAGATTTTAATCTGCTTTCTGGGTTTGGCCTCAGCACACCGCTGTGGCTGAACATTTTTAGGCAATTAGGACAAGACTCTGATGACTGGCCCCTGTCCACACTTAATAACTAGCACTTGGTCTTGATCCATTTTCTATGGAAACAATAGTCTCTCCATTGATTTCAGTGGATAGTTGGGTCAGGCTGCTAGTGAATTGGCAAATCAGCCATACAATTACTGATTTATTGTTACTTTTTTCTCTCAGATGTAGTATGCCTTAACTGGATGCATAAGCAAAAGTACATTGCATCAGTCACAGAAGTCATTTGGCTTGGACGAGATTCCCAGATATGTCAGGTAGTTGGTGTCTTTGCACTGTGGCACGTTCGAATGTTTAATTCGTAAACTGCACTATTTGCTTAGATTAGGCGCTAGGACTGTCTCAGAATACTCAGCTATTTATCCATATCGCATCTCAGAGAACTAGGGAACTGCTTCTGTCACTGTTTTGAAGCTGAGGAGCTGAAATGTAGCGTTACTGACTTGCCCAAGGTCATGTAAGAAATCTTCAGTGAAAAAAAAAACCTGGCTAGAACCCCAAACCACTGTGCAATCCTACCTCTACCATGTTTAAATCAAGAATAGGCTAAAACCTCAATCTCAGAGGGTGTTTTTTGGGCTCCTTTGGCAGCATGCTGTATTTCTAACTGTTCTATTAGTTAAAGTTTTTCTTTTACACTTAACCTAAATGTTCTCTACTGCAGCATAAGCCCATTAGTTCTTGTTCTGTCCTCATTGACTAATGAGAATAATTTGTCCCTATCCTCTTTATAGCAACTCTTTATGCATTTGTAGACAGATCATGTCTCCCTTCAGTCTTCTTTTCTTTAGTCTGAACATGCCCAGTTCACTTAACCTTTTCTCACAGATCTTATTTTCCAAACCTTTTATCATTTTTGTTGTTCTCCTCTGAACTCTTCCCAATTTGTCTGTCTTTCTAAAAATGTTGTGCCCCAAACTAAACACAGTAATCCAACTGAGGCCTAATCAGTGTTGAGGAAAGCAAAATAATTACCCTGCTTGTTTTACATGCGATAAGTCTATTAACACCATTCAATGTGGTATTTGTCTTTGTGACAGTGTACTGTTGTGAAATTTATTTAGTTTTTCGTTTACAACAAAGCCAAATTTTTCCATGTGGTATTAATTTCACAAACATGCTATCATCTTCTATACCCACTAAGCCTCTAAATATACTTCTTTTATTCTTATTCCTGTTATTGTTTCCTCTCTCTCATTAGTCTAAATCTGAAGAGGCTTTGTCACCTACATGTGGCCAGGCCCGTTGAGATTCTGGAGGTCTGAGGGACATCCGAGAGAGGATGAAGAGAAGGACAAGTTTGATGGAATTTGTCAAACACTACTTCTTTCTAGCATATTAGTGACTTATGATCTGTGCTTTCAAACCCTTTGTGATATCCTTTCAAATGTCTCTGCTAAGGAGCTAGTCATTCCTTAACTTTCTAAATGAAACCTGTAACTCTGAGTAGGCTTGACAAACATGTCTCTGGCCCTTTTCTGCATGGCCAGGAATGGTTCTCCTGCCAAGAGAGGGAATACTGCCAAAGAAAAATCAAAGCACCTTTGTTTTAAGTTGGGGTATTTTTGGAGGGTCAGTATCACGAATAAATGTACATGTACATTTGGTTATTCCATCCTACAGTAGCCGCAGTGAATTTGTCTTTACTGAATCACATTCTACTGATTTCAGCAAGAATATTTTTTTCAATATATCAAGGTCATGTTACATTCTAACTGTGGGCTTCAATGTCCATAAAATATCCCAAAAGACATACTCTTTGCTTGTTTTTAATAGTTTTATAAGTTCAAGTTTTGTCATAAGTCTTTGAGCTATGTACTTTTGGTTAGTCTTTACATGGCTGCCAGTCCTCAGGTCTCTGAACATTTGTGAACTTGTTTGGATTACCAATCCATGTCATTTCAGCCTCAAAAGCTGCTGCATGAATTAATAGTTCCCCCTGCTGACAGCTGGTATAGAATGATTTACATTTTTTAGTATGTAGTCAGATTTTCATTATTTAGGTATGCTACTTTATTTACTCAAAATATGGAACATAATATTTCACTTATTAGCCTAAATACAAAAGGAATGCCTGCCTATTGCTAAGTATAAAAAAACCCTGAGTCCTGTGTTCAGCTATTATTAAAAAAAAAAAAAAATCCTTGCTAGCTAATGGAAAACTGAGCTCTGACAGGGCTGCTGAGCAGATGTAAACCAGACATGTTAGACTGACATATTTGCTTCCTTGTTCATGAAAGGCCACGGTCTCAAACAGTTTCTAATCACACTGTACTTCAGCATGGTGCACCGTAAGTCAGAGTAAAGGGAGAAAGTGGTTTGTTAAGAATTAGAAATCAAAACAATCCATAGCACACTTCAGTGGAATTAGCATTCTTTTGTTCTCGAGCACTACCTGACTTGCTTCTAGCTGGGCATTCATCAAAAGAGAGTGTGGAACTTTGTTAATTATATTCTAGCAATTGCATACTCACCCTTAACACATAAGAAGAAATAGAGAAGTAATTTATCCTTTTTCTTGAGTTAAGATTTGGTTTGTCATTGTCTTATGCCACGTCTACAGTAATTACCTCATGTTTCAGTATTTCACAAACTATGTAGACAGCGTGGTTTATTCTGTGGATCTTTTTTTTATTTTTAAAGTTGAATCTGGTGTTAAGGAAGAGCAGGTAGAGCATTTGCAAAGATGAAGACCATTCGGGCCACCCTAGGTGGATTTAGATAGCATTTCAAGTAATTTATAAGGTAAGGAAGGAGATGTGTAACAGACAATTGGCTCAGGGTCCCCTCACTGTCTCATAAGAGCTTTGCTTAGAGTTCAGTTTATTCTTTTTTTGTTATCATTGGATGCAGTAAAGAGCACAGTAACCGTCACTTGCTTGGACTGACCGAGCTTGTGCAAACCAGTGCATCATTTTTTTAAAGTGGAGCCCAACAACGAATATAAAATGTCAGAGTCTCTGGGTGCTGCAGTGCAGCCAGTCTATGGTTAAAGACAGGAAACACGAAGCAAGATTCTGTGGCTGTTTCTTCTGTGTATAATTTACTGTACAGCTTAAACTCTGGACCTGTTTAATGGTCCTAACAGCAGAGTTTCTAGGCCAAGAACTAAATCAGCCACAGTGCTCTGCATTTGCAGATGGGCCTTATGATTTACAAAATTTAATAAGCTGGCCCCTTACAACTTTTTTTCAAAGACACAGCTTTTATAGTAGTTGCCAAGAAGACTGTCAAAGGTACAAATACCCATTGGTATAATGAAACTTTACTTTTTTGTGCAAAAGCATACAAACAGTCTCCAAGCATTGCTAATTCATTAACGATGAATAAATTCCAGAGAGCTCTGCTGGCTGGTTATGGTAATACATTAGTGACTTTTTCAGTGTTGCTCTATGGCAGTGATATTTCTTGAGCAGCGATGCAGTGAGCTGCTGGCAGCTGGAGGGTAGGCACAGAGAGAGACGACTTGCACTATCTCACTTGTACCCTGCTTCTTTGTAAATCAGTGCTGCAAGAAGTCAAAGTTCTCTGCTTCACCCAGAAATTCCTTCTCAATATTTAGTCCCCACTACATTTTAAAGCTAAAAATCTTTTTCTAGTATATTTATCTCTAAACAAAGTATCTTAACAAAATTCAGTATGCTGTAATAAGAAAGACTCATACACATCAAAAACCCAAGGCCACTTTTTAAGTTAACAGATCTTTTTTTCTTTCTTTTTTTTCTTTTCTTTTCTTTTTTTTTTTTTTTTTTTTTTAACTTGGGCTTGTTGAGCACGCTTGTCTATTCAGTATTGCTGTTTGGAAGAAGAAAAAAGTAAATTTTCATTTCTCTCTGAAATTTGGACTCTGCTAAGATAATCACAGAAAATTATTTAAGAACTGCAATGTTTTATGCAAGCACGAAAATTGTAAAACAATTTATCCTGTGAATATGCCATCAAATTCCATTGTTATAAACTTAACATGTCATATTTACAGGCTCCATGCCCAGCTTTTACTCTCTCTTTCTTCCTTTCTCCATTTATGTTTCTTCCTCTCAGTTCTTGCCTAGTATTTAGGGTACAATTTTCCCCAGTTTACTAGTCAGTACTTACAGCCAGACAGAGTCTCAGAACATTTCAGTTCAATACTTACTGTTATTCCATAACAAAATATTTGCTATAAGACAAACAGAGTAAAAATGCTTTGATGCAGTTCTTCTACCCTGTTTGGCTGCAAGGCAGTTAGCTTATTTGAGGAGAGTTTGGTCTAACAAAGCAGTAGTTTCCTTCTAAAATTAAAACAATTTGGAAAGTAATTGCTTCCCAATATAAACATCAATATTGGCAAAATAAGGAAGAGTCTCACTGAATGTCTTTTAAATTCTTTTACACATCTATTAAATTATTTGTCTTTTACATTAAAAAAAAAGAAAAACATTGTAGTGGGGATTATTTCTTTTATGATGAAACCCACTTCTAGTTCTGCTCTTCCTGAATTCATTCCCCCTTTTATGTTTGTATTGCTCAATGTAGATACTGTGCCAGCCTGTGTTGCCTGTATTGCCGATGTATCGTGTACAAGAGAAATGTGAACAAAGTCATGGCTCTCTGATTTTCTTTTAATATGTGGAATATGTCCGTCTGGATTTGACAAACTACAGGAAAATATCACTTGCTTCTCCAACCACTCTGAGACATGAAGCTCCTCATGGAGGTAACTCGGATGCACTTGTCTTCCTTTACAGGTGTCTGTTCCTGTTGAAGCAACTTTTATTTTGGTGTCTGTCATTGTTTAAAACTTAATCAGTCTTCCTCTTTAAGACAGTTTTCCTCGTACAAAAATAGCTAGTCGTTCCAAGTCTTTAAATCAGTTTGTCTTCTGTGTCCGGTTTCCGGTCTTCCATTGTTCTTGTCCCTTTTCTTCCCTGCACCCACCTCCTTCAGCTTTCTCCATTACATGATTCACATAAATGTAAATTATTCCTACTGTTTCTCACTCAACCTAACCTTGAGGGAATATTACCGCTCTTAAAACATATACGTTTTGCAGAGCTGTTTGGGAAGAATGGCTTAAATGTGGTGAGAAAATAGGTAAGTTTTTATCGCAACCTGCCTGCAAAATTTGCTTTCCACCATAGGGAGTTTTCATCGATGCATGACAAAACAAATTGCAATCACCTATGTTTTTTCCACTGTATTTTAAACAATAAATACAATTATCATTATCATTAATATTATTGTGAGAAATATCTTTAATATCACCTCTATGTACTTTGAGTAACACAGCAAAGTATTTTGTTTCTATCCCAGAAGAATCTCCCTTTTATTTTACTATTTAACATTGTAAATATACAAGATCTGTGTGGGACAGCTTTTAAGGTCAAGCAGAAAGGAGGATTTTCTTTTCCAAACATCTGTCAACAACCACATGGAAGAGAAGACAGTACTAGCACAATTTAATGTGCTTTCATTTGGTGAAAAATGCTTTTTTGACAGTATGTCATGACTTGTACTTTAATAAAGCCTTTTCAGGTGGTTTATCTTAAACTGTATTGCTTTGCTTTTCTTATACTAATATTTTTCAGTTTCCTTATTGTTCTGGGCTACAAATGTGTCAAAAAAAAGGCTCATAAGCATTATTTATTCTTTTGGCATTCAGTGTTGACTGTGATAAGAATGAGCAGTTGCCATTCTGCAGATGGTAGGAAAACCAGTTCCAGGTTTCAGTGAACATACAGGTCAGTCATGACTGCTGGAACACCACTAGCCAGTGATTAAACAGCAGGTTTGACAGGCATAGTTGTGGCAAGAAATGTGAATTTGAGAGCTACCCTTTTCCAGCAGAGGCTGCTGCAGAGCAGCAATAACCACAGGTCTCTAAGGGACTTGACAATTTTTTGCAGTCCTGCTCCTCCCCATATACGTAACATATCTCGAAACTGTTAGTTCTGTTGAGTCAAGAGTCACTGAAAAAGAAGAAAGTCACTGAAGAATATAAAATCTAGACTGAGACAAAATGAATGCTCTTGGAACTTTGAATAAAATATGCATAAGCTGTATCGAAATTATCTCCGTGGATAGGAAAGACTTGCAAACATAAGATGTAATAACATAAAATGCTATTCATTGCAAAGCAAAACATCTGAAAGGAAAACAATGTGCTGTAAAGAAAGTGAGGTTAAAGCTTAACATGAAAACTCCCACAGTAACCATAACCTCTGTAGTACTCAGGGTTCAAAAACCTAAGGGCACCACTTGCCTGATGCAATTACGAACACAAAAATCCAATGAAAATCCAATGAAGAGTATTCTAAAGATGAAAGATAGGTGTGATAATGTAAGAGTCTGCAGACACAAAGTTTATAAGGAGAGATCTCTTTTCAGGCCAGATAATACAGTCAGAAAAAAAAGTAGATATACTTGCAGGCACAAAGTCCATTCAGCAGGTTAGACAAAGCTCCTGTGCTTTTTCCAACTCTGCTGGGAGGTATAATAAGGTACATGGCTTCTCCCTATTAGCTTTGATTAAGATTCACGTCTTCTTTGATAGGCATTTTACTGTTGGATAACTACAGCTGAGTTGGCCTCTATAAATTCCCTTTATAAAAATAATCACCTCCAGAGAAGAATTCACCTCATCTTAAAGGAGGTATTTAGGGTAGGTCAGATGAATTACCCTCTAGAGGCCATTTCTCTCCTTTGACTATTAAGGAAGCTAGCTAGGACTAAGATGTTTACTTTCTGTATGTCATGATGATATGAATCCTGATCCTTGTGTCTCTTACATGCCTAAACCAGCACAGCTACAACATTGATACTTAGTATATTGTTATAAATATTTTAAAGGACTTTTAGGGATCTCAAAAAGCTGCTTCTGCTGTATGTTTGTACTGCGGGTTTCACATACAGCAGTTTGGTTACATTGCCAATGTTCCACTTATTAAAAAAAATACATGATTATATTGCTCCATATTGCTACTTGTCTTCTGAAAGAATAAAATGGATTGTGGTGACAAAGGAACAGACCTGCTTACATGTAATTGTGGGATATCATCATCATGCAAACGTTGGCATAAGTGCAAAATCAAATTAATAAATAAAAAATAGCCGGTGAGGTAAAGAAGGGTTGGATTTTTCTGGTGAGACATGATGATATACCAGCTCCCTGCAAGGAACAGGACTTTCCTTGAATTGACCATAACAAATACATTTATCCCTGAGTAGAAAAGAAGTAGTGAGAAAAATTTCATGCTGAATGAGCTCTGTGCAGACTCGCTCGTAATAGCAACACATATGCTGTACAGAACAATTGAAGAACAATGCATGGGCTTAAATATTATGACAAATGTAAGAAAGTAAATTGACAAAATTGTTGCATTATAAGGTTTTTCCTGTGGATTACTCTATAGGCTTAGTACATTCTGGCCTTATCTGCAAACTAGTTTCAGTAACTTTAATTCTTTCACCAGCTTGTTTCACTCTAATAAATATATCTTTTTAGATAAGGTTGGACCAAATGGAGTTTCCATACTGTTAATGATATTTCCCAACTATATTTCTTATGTTGTTCTCCACTGTTATCTTTAAATCAATCATGATTTTATTGAAACAATGTGTCCCGTTCTTGAATTATAATTTAAGTTTTTTATATCTCAGGCTGAATGAGTTGCACATATACTACATGATTGTCTTTGGAAACCAAAATGACTCAGTTCTGATATTTAACTGACTTTTATCTTCCTAGAGACTGTCAACTTTGCCCACCTTTTCCAAATACAAGACTACTGGTTATAGCTTGTAGAGCACGGTCTGATTATCTAGAGAAACAACATATCTAATAAGGAAAGGAAGTGTCAGACTTTTTTTTCTTCTGATTAAATGGGACTGATTAATGGGACAGATATAGTTTCTCAATCTTTCCTGTTAAAATTGTTTGAGTGAATAGGGAAATATTCAGTGAACCAGCCTGGTGCAGAGCTTGCTCTTCTTGATTTTAGGCATTTAACCAAAGTGTCTAAACTATGAATTTCTCAATTTATGGTCCTTTTTTTCATAATGTCTTAATTGTGAAGAAGTAAGGACCTCCAATGGAGGATTCAGCTCATTTGAAGTCCAAAACGCTTGCTGGAGATAATGGTCTCTTTCTATTGCGTAGGAAGGAAGACTTTGGGCTTGCATATATAGATTAATAGTTAGGGCAACTGCCTGAAAACTGGAAAAGTATAGAATCTGTAGAGAGTTTTGAACATACATCTCCGTAGTGTACAACCTGACTATTGCCAATCTGACTATTGAATATTCTGTGATGAGGCTGGGGTTTTTTTGGTTATTGTTTTTGTTTGTTTGTTCGTTATTTTTCTTTTTTAAGTCTGAGCTGCTTTCTAAAGTGGGATAGAAAGTAGGTAGTTAAATCTCAGCATTTTCATAAAATAAAATTCTTACTTTTAGACTTCTCTACTGTTTATGTTGAATTGTGTTCTGCTATCTAGATTCTTAGCCATCTACTCAAGATTGGAAGCAATGGAAAACATAATTTCTGGTACTTTGTACTATGATATGCACAAAGAGAATTTTAAAGAGAGCTCATCTTTTATTTATATTACCAAAAAGCAGCCAGATTTCAGAAAAGTTCAGCACTGAATGTGCTGAGCTTTTGCAAAAATCTGTACATAATGAAACTATGGGCAAAATGTTACAACGAGAGCTACCCAGTCACTTCAAAATCTGGCTCATAATACATTACGATAGAGACTTAATAAGTCTGAGTGAAACCTGCATGAGTTAGATCAATGTAAGTTTTGATATTTTAGTTTTGCTACTGACTTCACTGGGATGAGGATTGCACCTACTGTCTTCTGTTTTGACATGTATTTGAATCAAAAGAATCTGTCTGTAATGACACAGAAATGATCAGACAATGAGACATAGAGACCTTTCTTCCAGTACACTGCTTGCAGATCTTCGGCAAAGGTGATGGGCAAACTTTCCACACTCCTTTATAGAGTAGATACACATGCTCTTAACTAGTCCAGATGTCATCTTCCTCGAAGGAGGTTCCTGAAAAAAACATTGATGCAAAAGATATGTTAAAAAAGATCAATGACAAAATGTCACTGACAATCGAACTTGTGTAAAGATCCTTGGAGTGTCAGAATATAAAGTGAAAGCAATGCAGTTACTCTGCTTTTATCTCTTTGATCCCATGTTCAAGACTAGCACAGGCCTGCAGCAGTGCTTAAACTGTAACACTGTTACAAGAGCAGCTATTGACTTTGGCATTATTGAGAGCCTAATACCATTTATTGAAGTCAGGTTTTACCGATTTTTAACACTGACAAGATTTCTGTAAGGGCAGATCTAGTAACTGTTTCTTTAGTATGTCTCCAGAACATCTCCTTATTCTCAGAAGTAATTATGTAAAGAGTATATATAGGATCTCAGTTTATAATTGACATGATAGAGAAGTGGAAAATATATTCTCATGTTGTAATACCATAACCATAATAATATAATAATACATGTTGTAGTACCATAACTATAACATGACTGCAAAAAGCACATATGATAACTAACCTGTTAATACATGAAGCTATTTCACATTGCCTGAAAATATGTATTTTTAAAGAAAATATTTTATTGAAAATTAAATTCCTGGATTTTATTATTGTTATTCTTATTTTTTGCAAAACTCATTAAAAAGAAAAGGGATTGAGGCCTCAGTATCTAGACTGGTCATTTCGAAGACTTATTTTGATCCCTGTTCTGTGGTTACAAACTTTGGTTTCTAGGCTAGCCTATACTGGTCAGTGGTAATACTCAAGTGTTAATATGAATCTGTATATCAAGTTCAGAAGGAATAGGCTGCCAGATTTTGAGCTGCAGGATTTATCCCTTGAGATTAACCGAAACTTAACACATGGCAATTAAAGGTTCCTGCCGCATTTTTCTGTGAATTGTCTGGGATCAGCTTCCAATTTTATGCACTGCAAGCATCACTGTTTAAGAGGTGGCTCAGTAGACGTCTCTCCTCATTCAGAGGTACAGATTTCCAAATTGCAGTTGTATGTCTGCTTGCAGTGCATTGCAGGGAGAAGCCAATGACTTGTTTTTGTGTATAAGAAATACCACACATACAGTGAGTGACTTAACGTGTGATAGCTATGACAGGTGCTGTGAGAGATGAACGATCTTTTAAAGAATATCTGTTTGAGTAATTTTCTGCATAATACTGGAGCTACCATTTCTATTTATTTCTTATGGTTCACATCTTTTAGATTATAAAATATAGTGATAAGGATAAAGGCTCCAATAGTGTGGACTTGACTGAAACAATGAAAACTTCTGAAATATGATCATATATCTGAAGCATTTCCTTGTTTTGACTAAATTTAGCATGGAAAAATATACATATTTAAAGGACAATCCACATTTTTTATATATGTCTCCACATAACAGCAAAAGTAAAAGCAATATAGTTTTAGTGTACAGAGGCATAGACACATGGACACAGATACATGCACAGACACATACACAGAATTACATATATTATACTCTGTAGTTCGTATATGAGTACTGTAGAAAGCACATCTGAAAAGCACTAGTCACTTAAAATGTCATAGTCTGGAGTTGTGCTGTCAGTATGGGGAATGAATTCAAATAATAGGTGCCATTACTGTAGCATGAAACTATTAGTTAAAGTTCACAGTGCTTGACTAGATCATTTAAACCTTTATTAGAAAAAAATGAAATTTTGAACGTTTGAATGTTCTTCTTCTCTTCCTTAATTTGAGCAAAGGCTCAAAGTTTAACCAACAGCATCTGGAAATAAGTTCCACTGCCATACTCCAGGTTCAAGTTCCAACGAGCAGAAGGCAAAATTCCCTGTGCATGGCGCTAACTAATATCACGAGGATGTCAAGCTTGACTTAAGGTGGATTGACATGTCATTATTCCTCTCATTCTTCCTTCTTTTTTAATGATCTGCACCTGAGCTCCAGTGTGTATTTTTGTGACACTTATTAACAATCTACAGGTTTGAGACAACTGTTGTTTATCCATCTCTCACCTGTGAAAATGTTAACAACAGAAGACGTGCAGCAGCGTCTGGTGCCAGCTGAAGGTCATGGTGAGAGTGAAGAAGTATCAGACATCTGTCTCTCACGGTGGGCATTGCACTGTGTTTCACTGAAAGCAGCAGGCTGAGTGATCTCACACCATTAATATCAATGGGGCCTGAGTGCCTGCTACCTGCATTAGTTCCTCGGCTCCAGGAGGGGAAGCATGGAGCTATCAGCACACCTCATTCACATCCTAGATAAGGATGTTGAAATAGTTCCACATGGCAGATGAACAAAAGAAGTCATTAGGGTTATTGTTGTCCACATGCACTCAACTGCCTGACAGCAACTGCCCCTGCTATTTTAAATCAAGACCGAGAGACTCAAGGCTACTGATTTACTGAATTTCAGTCCACTCAGATTCATCTTTTCTTCCTCTTATTTTTCTTTTTGTGAGGGGCTGCTTCAGAACAACTAAATCTCATTGACCAAAACAGCTACTTTGATTTCCAACCGTGCAGTATTTTCACAATACAGATGACAATATAATACAGATGACATTTGCATTGCGGAGAATAAGCATTCTTTTCAATCAGAAGCTTCTTATGATGGGATAAATGTCTCACATGCAGCATAATTTTAAATAAGCATCTTTGTGTCTATGAGTATGTATATGGGTGAATGACGGCGAGTGAAAATATACATTTATTTGCGAATATTCCTGTGTGTGAATTACATATATAGACAGATAGAAACCAAAACACTTATGCATATATTTATTATATTACAAACACTATATGGATATACTGAGGAACAGAAATTGGTCTCCTATTGAAATACATGGAAAGATGTTTTGCAGGGTGTATATACAAAACTATTATCTTTTCCCTTTCCTTTTCCTTTTTCTTTCCCTCCTTCTCCCCTTCCCTCCCTCTTCCTTCCTCCCTCCTTTCCTTTTTTTTTCTTTTTTTTTTTTTGTATAGTGGCTTTTTTCTTTTTTCTCCTAGTAACATTTTCTTTCTTTTGCAAATCATTCAGACACTTCGGCCCATGCTGGGCTGGCACAGCCACTAACAACTTCACAGAAAAAACCCTTCCATTTCTTGTATAGCACATAAAATGATGCCATTCAGCAGATAGGCAGTGGAAGCAAGGTGTTCAGCCCTTTCAATTTCTATTTATGGCAATGGGGAGCATATTGCTGGCAGTACATAAAAACAGGCTTACTTTCTGAAGGAGCCAAATTTGTCTTGATTGTCTCTGGAACGCAGACTATCTGTCCCAATAGTCAGTGAAAACAGCTCTCTTGATCGCCCACTACCTTTTCTTCTGAACTAAGCATATTCTCATGAATGGTTAAATACCTCCACTCTTCATATTTTGAGTATAAGGCCCTGATCCAGGCCCCATTGAAAACAGCAGAGGGACATTCAATAATCTAAGAAGACTTTAGTTCTGGCACTAACAAATGTCCTGCTTTCTTAGTTCTTCCTAAGGTAGGCAAATGAAATATTTTTTATGCAGCTCTATCAGAAATGAATACTAGTTTTTTCTCGAGTCTTTTTCTCAGAAGTTCCCATTGATGTAGGCTATACTGGGCTTTGGAATATGACATTCTTTTATCGGCTTGTTCCTTTTGAACCAAACTCCAAATCATTGTTTTGCTCTGGTTTGGGGCTCACTGGTGTTTAAAACAAACTCCCAACATCTTGCGAGTTACAGTTGTACTCATAAGTACAGTAGTGGGCAATAAATAAGAAAGATTAAGCATTCTATAGCCAGGTTGTAGTGGAACAACAACAAAAAAGAGCCTGCTGCATTCTTTCTAAACAAACAAAAAGCATAATTGGAAAAAATCATTTTTATGTTCTCTTACATTGGATGGGACCACTGAGTGAAACATTCACTGATGAATTACTCCTCTAATCTGCAGAGGAAAAACAGCTACTGGCAAATTAAAGAGTCCTGGAACACAGCCATGAGAACTAAATGGCTAAAAAAGAAAACAGGCAAACATTTGAAGAGTATTCTACAGAACACAGATCTTTCAACACCTCCTCCTTTTCCATGGCTAATTCATTGTCATGGAAACTGAATTTATCAAAATGTTCTTGTTCGCTCCTAGTGACCCAGTGAGTCGACTTACAGAGCTGGTGAAAGGTAACTCAGGCTGAAGCAATTTTTACAAATGATATGTAGCAGTTCATAAATCGGTGAATTTTGAATGGTACCATTGTTCTTCCCAAATAGTTTCCCCTAGTCTCAAAAGACTTTTTATCTGTAAGCCAGAGGTGTCTGAAACCCTTACTAATAAGTTAGCATGGGAGGCATGTATGAGTTTAGTCCCTTTCTTCCCCTCTGCTCTCCTTTAATTTGTTTTTCTTAGTCTGTGAATTTATGCTAAAATCCTGTTATTTGTGTCTTTTATTTACTTTGTGCATTTTCCACAGCATTTTCCTTTGCTGATCTGTAGCCCAAGGATGCAAAAATCCTTCATCATCTCATCACAAACATCTCTTCTTATCTGTTGCTGAAGGTAGGTGTTGACTATCAAGTGTAATACACGATGACTATTGTATGCAGCCAGCTTTGCCAAATCTGAAATCATCCTGGGACTCTAGGTGCTTTCATCCTGTCTCAGAATGTGGGGTAGGCTGTATTTCTTCATCATACAAGAAAATTGTAATATAATTATTTTAAGGGTTTTTTGGCTTCCACGTCCCTGCCAAATTCAGTCAAGGTTGATTTTTACTTTATTTTATGTTAGCAATTAATGACTTGTTGTCATGGAAACCACATTTCACATGATTCTTGAACTTAAATGGCTGAATGTGATCATACAGCAGCCCTGCCTTCTTTTAGCCTCAGTAGTTAAAGTCTTGTTTTTGTGTGCATGTGTCATCTTGATTACAGATTCACATAAAATATCTATAAACACACAAAATAATAGCAGAGGGCTACATTAATTAAAATTGAGTATTCAATAATTCGTTCTTTAATTAAAGTTCTTCCTTTTCCTATTGCTGTAACCTTTCAAGTGTTAAAGCAGACATAAGAGCTAATCATTTGTAAGAAATATCTTTTCTAATTAGCAATTTGGGAAACAATGACGAAGAAAGACAAAAAATGGTGATTTCAAATACTTTTGCTTTTCATGTTTAATGCAAAGAATGTAAACAAGGAGGCTTCAGAGAGAAAATATTTTCTAGGTGATATGTCTGTGTTTGAGGTTATAGATGGTATGTATTTATGTGCAGAGAAAGGGATGCATTCAATCCAGCTTTTTGTTGGTAAACAGACAAAGCTACTCAGGACATAAAAGTCAAGGGATATGACACAGTATATCATGAATAATAGACATGCTTGAGTTTGGTCATCCAGTAAATATGTTGCATCTGTGAATCAAAATCTCAAATTTTACGCCAGAGGCTACATTTTTCAATATGAAATACACTGAAGGATTAGTGGATTGCATTTTTTTCACGTGAGTGATGTCTCAACCATTTAGAAATATGCTGGTTAAGCTGCATCATAAGGATCTGTTCCATAGAAGAGTTTTTATATTATACTGCTATAATTATTGTGGCAGAGTAAGTTGCAGTAGACCAATATAAGATTCTGTGTGTAGTCTGCTATTCCAGAATAAAATTACTTCTCTTTGGTTTTGGTTAATCCATTTCCAAACTATCAGGAAATATATACACACACATATATATATTTATATATATATATGTATATACACACCCACACCCACTTCATTTGGAAAAGGAGTTCTTGAGAGAGTTACACTGATATGACTACGATATTGTGAATTCACAGCTTATACAGGCATAACTTTGTTGTCTAGATAAATGGTTCATGTAGTTTCATGCTCATATCTTTTTTGTCTGAATCTTGCAAAATGCTAAATGTCCTGTAATCAATGAGAGTTCAAAACACTTACACTTGATAGGAGATGATAAGACCCAGTCCTGCGCATATGAAATTACAAATATCAGTCTAATGAGTGCTAACCAGTGGACATAGCGACTTTTGTATACTTTCCTGGTGCATGTTGCATGAGAAGACTCAGCCTTGAAAGGATACTGCACTTTTTATTAAACTTTTAAAGTCTATTTTGAGTATTAGAACTCAACTAAACCATGGGATAATGTACCTATTAGAGAGGGAGAGTGTTCAAAGGCACAATACAACAAATTCTTCCCTGAGGTAACACAGCTGAATTCAGTATTATTTTTCCCTAGCTGTCCTCCCTTGTATTGGAGACTCATTAATTGGACTCATTAACTTTACATAGTAAAGAAAGCTGTTTGCTTTCAATAATGCTAAAGTAAATATAGTGCGATTTCAGCAAGCAGTTAGTGTTTCCAGAGTTGCCTACAATGAAGCAATTTTGAATTATTTTAGAGGAAGAATATTCACTGACTTATTTTTTCAGTATTCTGTATTAACATCAAGCATTTGACTAAATGCATTTTTTTAAAGGAATAAAAAAAAGAGGTAAAATGGCCAATTTCCCTATATATTTCTTATACTAGTGGTAGTAAATTTACCTGACAGAGTTTAATATGAAACTTATGAAATTTAAAATAGTTACTGATTTTTTTTCAATTACACATTAAGAGAATATTTAAATTTGTCACTGTTTGTCCTATTTTTTGTGTTAACTCAAGTCATAGGAAATCAAAACAATTATTCTCAAAACCATGTGGAAATCAGTGTGATGCCAGCATTTGCCTAATACTATGTCTTATGATGCACTGAGTTTCTTATTGTCAGACTAGGAATGATATATACTGGTAAATTGTGAATTTGGACTGTAAACTATTTTCCAAACATTCCACCTGTTAGCATGTCAGGTAACTCTTGGTTCTTAATTCTTTAGAATTATCTCAAACATAACTTTGTAGCGGTAACTTCTCATAAAGTTTCTGAAAAGTAGAATCTATCCTTAAGGCTTTTAAAATCACAAATATTGTATTAATAATCATATTATCCATGTGGTTGCCACAAAACAAATAGGACATTTCTTGAACATTTCCAGTAATAATGGTGTGCCATTTCTTATTTTAAAGAGCTGCATTAAATTAGCCCTTTTTACTCATTTTAATC
This sequence comes from Dromaius novaehollandiae, assembly GCF_036370855.1. Classification (NCBI taxonomy): domain Eukaryota; kingdom Metazoa; phylum Chordata; class Aves; order Casuariiformes; family Dromaiidae; genus Dromaius; species Dromaius novaehollandiae. Next base: position 182,054,625 of record NC_088098.1, read on the forward strand.
TGTATTTGTTTTCACAAATATGAGAAATTTTATCTTTTTGTTCACTAAAAAATGTAGAGAATGAAAAGGATAAACTTACTAATTCAAGTTTATAATGGAGTGAAACATTTGTCCTTGCATCATGTTCCCCAGAATTATTACTATTATTAAAGCAAATAATAAAAATAATGTAAATCTCATAAGAATGCAGGGTACTATTCTTCAATAAACACAATTAAGAAAACAAATAGTTCTCAAAATCAGATGTAAGCATAGCTTCAAAATAAGAAGCTATGAACCAGCTGATTTTCTTCATTGTGTGTGATTTCTTTGGGGTATTATTTCTCTCTTGTAATCTGTCTAACATTTTTGTACTTGGAGAGACAATAGGATATGACAGGTTCTTTGACAGTTTGCTAACACAAATTAACCTCATTTATAGGAAAACTGGCTGTGTGCGAACATCTATTTTTGCAGTGCTTTGTAAAACAGTCTCTAAATTGCTGGCTTTCTGGGAGGTCTGCTTCCTAAAGCTTAGAAGTTCTGCTGAGCAATATCACTAATAATAAATTGTATCATGAGTTACTTGCGTATGGATGACCTTATATTATTTATAGAGGAAAAGAAAGGAAAAGGGCATACTTATTATGTTTTTCTAAGCTAATCTAAATTCTTTTCAGCATTTCACCTGTAAAGCTCTGCCACTTTTTATGGAATTTCATTGGGGTAATAAAGCGGGGTATTTTGCCATGGTTTATTCTTTAATTCACAAAGAAACCATTTAAATCAAACTCAATAACAAATATTTGACGCCATAAACTTATCACATAGAAATAATATTAGCCTGAAGGAAGTGCTTAGGATTATATTTGTTCTTTATTTCTATCTTGTCTAACAAATGAATAGATAATTAGCCTCCAGGAACAAGGGGAAGAATACAGAAGGGCTGATGTCAGTGTAATACCCTTACAAATAGATGGTAACCAAAATAGCTACTAGATCCTTTTTATGTTTGTTATATTCCATAGTGACTGTGATTTTTAAAACTTCTATTATAAGTTGATAGGTAATATATAAATTGGGTGAGGATGATGAAGAATATGCATTAAAACAAAATCAAACTCCAGTGGACTTTAAAAATAAATTTACAAATCAGAGAGTCCTGGATTACTATCTATTCATCTTCTAAAAGTATGTTTTTTCTTCCTTTTAGTTAAAAATATATTATTGAATACATTCTTCACATAGCTAAACCATCTAACAAAGTTCAAAAGGTTATACAAAAAACATGTTGCCTCGTGAACTTGTAAACCAAAACTTTTGGCTTGGTTAGTATTTAAATAGTTTTTTTTATATTTTTTTTTCTGTCGAACTCCTGGTGCTGAAGGAAGGAGTGAGGGAGTTTCTTCAGGGGTGCAATGGGGAATGACATTTTCTAGTCTGAATTTTGGAGTGAAAAAAGCAGTATCTTCATTGAGAAATACTTGCTGTGTGGACTTAAAAAAAAAAAAAAAGCTGACTTCTTCTTTAGCAGACTGAAAATTTTCCCTTTGGGCTAACTTTTCTGAAAGTCTTTACCATCAATTTTATTTGTTCTGGATGACCTATATTTATGGTGATAAAACCTTTAATGTATAATCATATCATCCTATTTTCTGTATATGCCACATATGTTAGAGATAAACTATTTTGGGTACATTTTGAAGCATTAAAGTATGTTTATGGATTATCTCTTGTACAGTTAATATAAAGTTAGATCCCTTGGTTGCTGTAGGTACAACTGTGTGCAGGTTTCAGAGGGGGCCTTTGAAACCTCTAAATATAGCTTAAAAGAGTTTCTCTATATCTAAAATGTCATGACATTAACATCCAGTATCTTGGGATACTCCGAAGTTAGAAACTGGGAAACTGATCCTTTCCAGTAGTATAAAGCTCTAATTTCTAGCCTTACAAGACTTCAAAGAAACGAACTTACCTTCTGACATTTTAGATATTAAAAAGGTGTTGTGAGTCTTGCTCATCCTGTATATGAGGTAGTCATGTTTTCTAAGAAAAACTACCTGTTTGAAAAGAGAAAGAAGTAATACCTGTCTGTTACGTTTAATTTAAAATCAACAAAATCCCTACTGTTTTTCTGCAGGTATTCAGTAGTGTGGATTTTTACAGAAGGGCAGGCTAGCTCATAAAAGATCTATTAATTTATCACAAAGAGCTGTGATTTATCTTATAAATATCGGCTGTATATTTATGAAGAGTGGACATACTTATGAAGTTCTTTTTGAAACTAGAATTTGAAGATGTAGCTATATGTGATTTTTATGAGCAGAGAAAGGAGATTTTAATTGCTGCCAAGCAGGAAGTTCAATTAAAGGGAAAAATAGAGATGTAGTGTGTGCTTAGCTCCTCTTTGACCCAATGCTCATCAGTGTTGATTGTCTATTCAGGGCTTTTTTGGTGGTGAGACTGAATCTGTAATTGATTGCAGATATGAGTTTGAAAGGAAATTTACTATCTCAGTACTCTTCAGTAAAGCATTTTGTTGAGCTGGATGACAGATCAATGTCTGAAGCTGTATGTCACAATCAGACTACTTTTCCATTTAGGGCCTATTGCTCAGCGACTGAAAAATAGTCGAGTGGTTCAGCTCCATTTGCTGAATAACTTGGAGGTCCTTAGGGGGAAAGGGGAAAAAACTACTGTGTCTCGGAGACTGTTGGATTTAACCTGATTCTTGGCATGCAAGAAGCATACTCCTCTTACTTGCAATACCTTGTGTTAAGACCAGCTTCGACTAGCGTGGTGGGAATATCAGACATCTCCCTAGAGTAATATTTTGCAATACAGCAAAAATAATATGCTGTTATCTGTATGTTTGCACAGAAAATTATATATACATTTTTGATCTGGATCAGTAATACCACTTGATATTGTGCATGCCACTTTACAAAAGAGGATTTGTTTTCTTAATTTTATATCCAGGAATTTCAGAATTGCCAAGTGCCTCAATTTTCTGTGCCTAGGTACCTTGGAAAGGCCTTGTTTTTAAAATGTGAATTTTCACGGCATTCTGAAATGATATCTTGGATGGTCTGTAAAGTACTGAGATAACCAGATTCAATAGTTTATGTTAAAGCATGCAGTCCAAAATAACTTCAAAGATTTATCTACTAAAGTGCATTTTACTTCAGCATTACATCAGCATTAGCATTTCTTACATATGAATCCCCAGAAATACATAGGATCTGTACATATATAAATATGTAACAAATTATACATTAAAAGTATAAACTCAGAGACAAGTATTAGAGACATTCATTCTTGTAACTTACATTACTTTCAAGAAATTCTTTAGTCTACTGTAGCTGTAATTATACGCATAGCAGAATATGATTTCTAATCATCTTATGGCCTAAATGCTTTGCTTGCATCATACCTGACTTACTAATAATCTATAAAAAAGGTCAGCTGTAATAGTGGTGACTCAGGAAAGGCCAGTAGTGTCACTGCAGAAAAAGTAGAATATTTAGAGACTGAAAACTCAAAAAAATTGGATTTATTTAACTAACAAATGCTTGCTAGATGGTGAAGGCATGCCTGGTTCAATACAATTCAGATGCCAGTTGAACTACTTTATTTTCCTTTTACATTTTCTTGTTTCTCTATTTTCTTATTTCCTATTGTCTACTTCCTAAATGTGAAGTTCTAAACCAGTTATTTTTAGTCATCTAGCTATCAGAAGAGACTCTTAGAGAGATTAGAATGGATAAAATTGGATAGTTTTTTTTCCTCCAGCTTTTCCTTCCCTCAAACAGACATTGACCATGATCTGAAGTGAATTTTATCCCTAAGTAGCTTTATACAGCGATTCTGAAGTAACTTTCATATATTGAGTTCATTGTTGACAATTATAAACCATACTTTCACATTATCCATCATGGCTTATCATGAACAATCCCATTATTCTCTCTAGCCAATTCAGTAGCCTTGACAATGCTGTAGTGGTGGTGATGTGTGTTTGCATGTAACTGGGGCATGGCAGCATCCTTCACTTGATATTTTCTGTTCTGGAGAGGTGTTACATAGAGAGGGGATTGATCAAATGGTCTCCTACAGGGGTGGCTTTGCTGCAGGATGGTCATTTAGGATGTCCAGAAACCAAATTGAGATAAATAAAATTAAAAAAAAAAGCACTGAGTCATAGCTAGAGGCAGAAAAAACTGTCAGTCCACTCTCTTGTTATAGCTTTGCTTCAAGCATCAGCGCTTGTAAGCAGCTCCAAACTGGCCCTAGGATGAAGCTGTGTAATTGGAGACAGGCAAGGCACAGATGCTAGCTTTTATTAAATATCAACAGATTTCTACAGTGCCAACAGTCTGGTGCTGAAGGAGATGGAAGGATGGGAAGGAAATTCCTTCCCTGGGCTAGTTTCATGCTTACTGTCCTTCAGACCTACTTGTCAGATCTGCCATTATACTCTACATCTCTGGCAAAGTCAGATTCTCTGCAAATACCCAGGTAGTTTTATGCACTTGTGTCATGTCATGTGTAAATAACCTTTTGCTCATGAGATCCTGCAGGTTTATCCTGCCTGGCTTCCAGCTGCTGCTACAGAAGGGTACAAGTCCCTTGTAATTCCTGTGTGAAACCTGTCAGCCCTCTGCATACATCTTGGCTTCCCTGGAGTGTCTCAAAAGGCGCTAAACACTGATGTTCAGACAACTGAATCTGTCCCAAAAGGCTAAATGGACTCCATAGGTAGATCAAGGCATGTGCCAGACATGTTGCTAACCCCATGCAGTAAAATGTTACTTGTTCCTGTTTCCTTCTCATATTTAAATTACAGAGGCTCCTGGAAAGATGCAAAATTACTGGGTCAAACTTTGCTCTCTGGCACCTTTTAGTCTTTGTTATGAAAAGGAAATGGTTAATTTGATTTACAGAGGGACATCCTTGGGTTATGGTAGTTTGCTATGCATGGTAGTAACCATGTCCACCTGGAGAATCATCTTGTTAAGAATGTTTTCCACTGGATGGATTTACAGCAGCTCTTTGGACTTCTTCATATTCTCCTGGGGAGTGCAAGTAAGGTGCAAGTAAGGTTTGAGAATATCTCTAATCTCAGATCACGCACATCCTGCCCCTTCACAGCATTCACTGAAAATGGAGCAGAGTAGCACCATTTAGAAGAAGCAGGCTTGTTTGTTTGGGTTATCTCTTTCTCCAGATTATCTGAATAGTGCTGTGTTGTGTAGATTTTTATCTAAGATCATACAGAGGGGAATGTTATACGAACCTAATTTACTCTGCCTAATGCAGCAAATTACTACTGAAATGAAAAGCAATCAGGACACTTCAGTCGGTTCAAACTACTTGTTTGTTGCTGCTCCCACATAGCTCGCTGTTTTTTCAGGTGGACCATGTATGAGCTTCCCTTGTGCTGCAGAACGTCCCGCTGAAATGGGTCCTCAACAGTCATTACTAAAAGGTGATCTGAAAGGTGTTCAGTGCTGGTAGCACCCTTCCTCCCTCCTTCACCTCCCCTCAAATCCCCCAGAATGGTACAGAAAACGCTAACTATATAGGTAGTCCCAGGAGAGCTGCTTTACTTTGCAATGTTCATGCCAAGAGAAAGCACTATTTTTGCCTGAAGTTCTCTTTTATGACATCTACAGATCAGCATAAAGTACCCTGCAAAATTAATTGAATTCTCCAATAATTGTTTTAAAGCCAAATGCCATATAGAGCCTTAAGATATATATGCATTTTCAAATGCCTTTGCAGCCTGATTTGGGCCATTTACCTCAAGAAATCTCAACTTAAAAGGGAGTGCATTAGTGAAACTGTGAGTCAATGTAAATTTCTTTTCCTTTCTTCTTTCCCTTTTTTGATGTGGATGCTCTCCTGTTCTGCTACAGTGAACACATTTCTTAAGTTTACTTGATTCCCCCACTTGTTGGTGACAATACGAGCGAAAATCGGGGAATAACAGTGGGTAGGTAGAAAGAGAAAGAGAATTGTGCCAGGAAAGATTAGGAGGAAGCATACAGGCACAACAAATTCAGCCTGCTATTTATAGGGGATTTAATAGAGCAAGAAAATAAAAGTTTAGTTTTCTAAAGCTGTCTAACCTGGGGACAGTACACTGTGCTCTGCCACATGCCCTATTCACTGGTTCTCTGATTCCCCCATACTGGGGGATCTGCTGTCACCGATGTCCTAAAACTGAGGCACGAACTCACTACATTGCCACTTAGTTTAAAAAATGGCCACCTGTATCTCCTTGTCAGCATGCAAACTGAGAAGTAAGGCTGGTCAAAGCCGTCCTGAATCAATGAGGAGAACACATATATCAATACAGTAAGGTGGAACATTGTGGCATTTAGAGAACTGCAAGGAGCTGAGCACCCGCCGCCACATAAAATCAAGGGAAATGTTCCTTAAGTGATAAACTCCAAGGTGGATCTAAGATGTCAGCAGCAGTTTATTAAAACAAACAAACAAACAAACCCCCCCCCCCAAAAAGATAACTTGTGGACAGAACTTTTCCTTAGTGTAAAATAGTTCCATTACGACTGCAACACCCACCACTGGTAAGAGTCAGCATGTAAAGCATCAGTAGTTATACTAGCTGCATTTACTGTAACAAGTAATTCAGCTGAACGGGGAAGGATCAGCAGATCAAAGCAGGTCATGTTGACACCTACATCTGCCCTATATGAAGTCTGGAGGTTTAATTTTGGACTGACTTTAGCACTATCCCCTAGACTGAACATCCCTGCTAGGAGTGTGATTCAAAGCAGTTCAAATGTTCAGACCTTTAGGTCCCCATCATGACATAGATACACATTTGGTGCTTATACAGAATGAGCTTTTCTGTTTAGATTCCTGTGAAAGGAGTCTATTTTTCAGTTACTGAACAGAATCACGCATGATTTAGACCAAAACACTAGACACAACCATTGTTCAACATCAAATAAATACATAAATCTATTGTTAAGAGTAATAGACTGGATTCTTCATACATCACAGCTTGTCTCTAATTATAACTCCAACTTCAGTGAATTTATTTCTAGTTGTATTGGAACAAACGAAAAGACAAACAAGCCCCATTTGAAGAAATTGACCTGCAGGGCTAAATATGATATCATATTTTCAATTTTCCTTTGTGTACCTACTGTACCTAAAACAGAGCAGAAAAACATATAAATGTAAACCTAAATTAGGGTTAAAGTAAAATGTATATATATATATTTTAATTTCTATGCCTTCATCAGTTTGTATGTATATATATATACAGGATTTCAGCCTCATGCCTTAGTACTTGATTGAATTTGCAGTTTAAAAATGAATGTTGTGTTACGTTGTGCTGGTACTGTTAATTCATAGATGTAGCTGAACAGTAAATGATGCTGTTATAGCTTTACTTTCTTTTATTTATTAATTTAGCAATTTTATTTTTGAATGTACTGTTTCCCACATATTTACATTATGGGCTTTATTTTATTATGCCATTTCCCCCTCCTATTTAAAGCACCACTAATTCACCTCAGTCCAGCAATAATGAATAACTGGGAAGGAGTCTGGAAGGAGAGAGAGGGAAAGAGAGCGCAATTGAAGTAAATGAAGCATTACCCATGACTGCTGCACACACCAGTGTCTGTTCCTGTACTAGTGTCATATCCCTTCGTCGAGCATTACAAAGATAACTCATTTCCCAGTGCAATCCATGCTCAAGGGCAATAGTTACCTACACCACAGAGAGGATTAGTACTGGCTGGAATAATTTTGGAAATATGTAGCAATTACTTGCAGCAGAAACTCAGATCTCAGTATTCCTTAGTGAAGAGTGACAAAGAGCTGCATTCAGAGATGGTGGCCCAGAGCCGTTAAGTTCCCTGTTCTGTACTATTAGTTGACAGAATCCCCATGAAGATTATATATCCTTTCTTTTCCTGTTTTTTCTGCTCCTTTCCACCTGTATTCATGATCTGATCAACATAGTATCCCAACTTTTTTTCTCCTTTGCAGTGTGTTTACTTATGATTGCATTTGGCTCATTTTATGACTTACCATAACTTAAAAACTAAAAATATTTAAATGAACTACATTATACTGTTGCCTTACTTAAACTTGCATTCTTCCTGGTTTTCCTTGGAAGTTGCTAGGCTACTTGCCCTTATTTTTTTATTGGTGTGTCTATAACTCACAATTAAATCTATTTTACTTGGAGGATCCTAAGGGTGTATGAGAGCTATGTGTGGCAGTAAACTGCTATATATATAAAAATGTATGTGCACTACTGAGGGTAGCAGTATAGACAGACCTCATTTTGGATTATGCTTTTTGTGATAAAACCAATCAAAAAGATAAGCTTAAAGCTGTTTTCTAAATATTTGAATTTTCTAGTGGCATTCGTTTTCAAACTGACTCCCAGCAAATCTTAAAACTGAGGCTGATGCCTGTCTCTTTCTGTAAGTTTCATTTTTGCATTACTGTTATGAAGGCAGCTTTGGCTGAAAAAAAATGCTCAAAGGAATATCTGAGAGATATTGTGGATACATAGCTACGCTGTTTTGAATGGATATTTGTTTGGCACTAGAGCTTTTCTTTTTGAAGGGATCTTGGAGAGTTGTTTGAAAAAGTCATGATTAGAAGTGGTATTATCAAAAGCATCCTGGTGTCAGGAGTACAAATCTGCTTGAACCAGAGCAGTGCATTTCTCCTGAACCACACTGACAACTCCAAAAACCTAGCTGCAGGAATGTAGAGGTTATAGAGAATGCCCATTTCCTCGCCAGCAAGGTGTTCTTGAACAAATGAAACTTCAGCTGGAACACTGTATCTTTAGAATAAATGCTTAACTGATCATACCTTGATGGCTGGACAGTGATTTTTAGAAGATGCCTTTCCTAATAAATACTGTCAAAGTTATGAGGATTTCTATTAGCATCTCTACTGAAGGATCCTGGAAACTATTTTTTTTTCTCTTCCCCCACAGCTGCTCTCATTAATTAGCATTAGTTGAAGACAACACAAAACAGTTTATGAGACTGCCATTAGGCTAACATCAGGATCACCTGCAGTAGAACAGGGCCAGTCAGGTCCCTTCACCATGCTTTAACGTGCCTCTTGCTAGTTGTTTAGCACTATGGAATATCAGATCAATTTGAAGGAATTCAGTTTCACAGGATTACAGAATCACAGACATTGGAAAGGACCTCTAGTCCACCCCCACTGCTCAGTAAGCTAGAGCAGGTTATTCAGGACCCTGCCCAGTCAGGTGTTGAATATCTCCAAGAATGGAGACTCCACAACCTCTCTGGCAAACATGTTCCAATGTTCAACCACCAATAAAAAAAGTTCTTATTTTTAAAGTATTTCAGACTATGCCCATTGTCCTGTCTCCGGGGACCACTGAGAAGAGTCTTGCTCTGTCTTCTTCCCACCGTCCTCCCACAACCAGTATTAATACATATTGATAAGAGCCCCAGTGCTGACCTTCTCCAGGCTAAACAGTCCCAGCTGTCTCAGCCTCTCCACATATAAGAGATGCTTCAAGCTCTTAATAATCTTTTTGATCATTTGCTGGACTCTCTGACATGTCTGTGTCTCCCTTGCATTAAGGAGCTCACAACTGGTCTGAGCACTCCAGACATGGTCTCACCAGTGCTGAATAGAGGGGAAAGACCTGCCAGCAATGCTCTTCCTAATGCAGCCCAGGATGTTGTTGGCCTTCTTTGCCTCAAGGACACATTGCTGGTTTGTGTACAACTTTTGTTCATTGGGATCCCCTGGTCCTTTTCTGCAAAGCTGCAGTCTGACCCTGCTTCAACTGATGCATTGGGATATTCCTCCCCAGGTGCAGGACTTGGCATTTTCCTTTGTTGAACTTCATGAGGTTTCTGTCAGCTAATTTCTTCAGCCTGTCACGGTCCTTCTGAAAGGCAGCCCAACCATCTGTTATATCAACCCTTCCTCTGAGTTTCATTTTTAAGCTTGCTGAGCTTGTAAGGTTGCACTCTGTCCCATCATCCAGGTCATCAATGAAAATATTAAAGAGTATCAGCCCCTGGGGTACTCCACTAGAGACTGGCCTCTGACTGGACTTTGTGCTGCTCTTTCCAACTCTATGGGCTCTGCAGTTCAGCCAGTTTTCACTCCACCTTGCTGTTCACCTGTATAGCCCACACTTCATCAGTTTGTCTATGAGGGTGTTATGGGAAATAGGGTTGAAAGCCTTACTAAAGTCTAGATAAGCAACATCCACTGCTCTCCCCTCATCCACAGAACTGGTTATGTCATCTTTGAAGGCTCTGTTTGGTCAAGCATCATTTCCCCTTTGTAAGTCCATGCTGACTACTCCAGTCACTTTCTTGGCCTTCATGTGTTTGGAAGTGGTTTCCAGGAGTATTTGCTCCATCATCTTCCCAAGGATTGAGCTGAGGCTTGTAGTTCCCTAGATCCTCCTTCTTGTCCTTCCTGAAAGTAGGAGTGACTTCTGCTTTCTTCCAGTCTTCAGAAGCCTCCTCCGGTTGCTATGACCTCTCAGTTAGATTGAGAGTGGCCTCACACTGACCAGCACCCTCAGCACTCGTCGGTGCATCCCATCAGGACCTATGGACTTGTGTATGTCTAGTCTGTCTGAATGTTCCCTGACCTAATCCTCTTCCACCAATGCACAAGGGCAAGTCTTCCTTTCTCCAGACTTCTCCACTGGTCTCAGGGATCTGGGATTCCTAAAGCTTTTACCAGTAAAGACTGAGGCAAAGAAGGCATCGGGTACCTCAGCCTTTTCCATGTTCTGTGCCACCAGGCCCCTGCCCATTCAGCGGCTGGTCCACACTTTCCCTAGTCTTCCCTTTGCTGCTGATATACTTGTAAAGACCCTTATTGTCCTTCATGTTCCTTGCCAGATTCAATTCCAAGTAGGCTTTGGCTTCCCTAACCCCATCCCTTCATACTCAGACAGTGTCTCGGTGTTCCTCCTGGGTCACCTGTCCTTGCTCCCACCTCTTGTTCGCTAACTTTTTATGCTATAGTGTTGTCAGGAAGTCCTTAGTCATCCATGCAGGCCTCCTGCTGTCTCTGCTTGATTTCCTGCTTATCCAGATTGACTGTTCTTGAGCTTGGAGGAGGTGTTCCTTGAAAAATCAATCAGATCTCCTGGACCCCTCTTCTCTCCAGGGCCATCTCCTATGGGATTCTTCCAGGCAGATCCCTGAACAGGCCCAGTTTGCTCTCCTGATGTCCAAGGTTGTGATCCTGCTATTTATCTTGTTTGCTCCTTGCAGGATCCTGAACTCCACCATCTCATGGTCATTTCAATGAAGGCTGCCACTGATCTTCACATCCCCAGCTGGTCCTTCCTTGTTTGTAAGTATCAGGTCCAGCAGAGCCTCTCCACCTCTTCAGTTTCTTGATCACTTCTATCAACAATGCATTATAGAAACCTGAGTAGCTTGTGCCCTGCTGTGTTGTCCCTCCAGCAGATATCAGGGTGGTTTAGATCTCCCATGAGGACCAGGGCCTAAAATGTGAAGCTTCTTCCAGTAGTCTGAAGAAGGCCTCATCTACTTCTTCCTGATCAGATATCCTGTAGCAGACATCCACAACAATTATCACCTGCATTGGGCTGCCCACTCATCCTCATCCATAGGCTCTCAGCTGGCTCATCATCCATCCCAAGGCATAGCTCTATGCATTCCCACTGCTTTCTCACATCAAGGGCAACTCCCCTTCCTTATCATCCCAGCCTGCTCTTCCTAAAGAGTCTGTATCCCTCCACTGCAGCATTCCAGTTGTGTGAGCTATCCTACCACATCTCTGTGACTCCAGTGAGATTGTATTCCTGCAACTGCACACAAACCTGTAATTCCTCCTGTTTGTTCCTTATTCCGGGTTCATTAGTGTACGGACACTTCAGATGGGCACCCAGCTGTCCTGATTTCCCAGAAAAGGTATGAGAGCTTCCCCCATAATGCTGTCCTATAGGCACTTCCTTATTTGTGTGCATATGCTTGAGGCTGGCCCCTTTCAGCCTTGTTTTGTTGATTAAGATGGCTCTCCTTCCCACATCAGCTTGAAACCTTTGCTTGCCATCCTGGTCCACCACTTCCTCACTTGACAGTAGATCATCATCTCCCTCCCTGTCATTCCTAGATTAAAGCTCTCCTCACCAGGTTAGTCAGTCTGCTGGCAGATATGCTTCTGCCCCACTTAGTCAGACGAATCCCGTCTCCTCCTAGCAAACCTTGATCCTTGAACAGGGTCTCATGGTGTAAAAGCCAAATTTCTGTTGTCAACACCAGCTGCGCAAACAGTCCCCTCACCAACAGGATTGAGCAGAAAATGACACAGTCCCCAAGCCCTGCATCCTCACCTCCAGAGTGACATAGTCATGCTTGATATGCTCAAGGCCTCCTCTACAGTATTGTTGGTGTCTGCAAGGAAAAGCATCAAGGGCTAGACAGGCGTTGGTGGTCTTTCCACAGTGTCCTGGATTTGAGCTCCTGGCAAGCAGCAGACTTCCCCTGACAACATGTCAGGATGGCAGACAGGGGCCTCTGTCCTCGCAGCAGGGAGTCTCTCACTGCTACCACTTGCCGCTTCCTCCTGGTGTAGCAGCATGGCATGGCTCAGGTTCAGCTGGCTCAGCTGATTCACTGGACACAGCTCCTGTGTGCTACAGATCTGCAGGTGAAGCAGGGACTGTCTTCCAGGCAACAGAAGTCACTGTCTTTCAGCCTTCACCATCACTGGAGCCTCAACTTCCTGACCAGAAAGTCTCAGACTCTGCCTGCCCCCTCTACAGTCCCCGTTCAGGCTTTTGAAGCTGTAGGGTCTTGGAGAAGATCAGGTTTCACTTTCTCATCATCCCTGATGCTGCACAGTCTTCTTACCTCCTCACACGGCTCCTTTGCTTGCCCCCCCAAAAAACTCTCACCTTGCACGCCCCCGTGGCCAAGCAGCTCATCTCTCGCTGCCTCTGCTGCAGTGAGAGGCTCCAGGCACCTCTGCAGCCTCAGACCTGCAGAGCCGCAAGTGCCCTCGGGAGCACGGTCACACACGAGGACTCTGATGTGCCAGGGTAGTTGCTGCAGTGGGTGCTGGGGACCATGCCTTGTGGCATGTCACCACCACTGATGAGCAGGTTTATGCTGTCCTCAGCAGAGTTTCTGGCCCACTTCTGTGCATCCTTCAGCTCAAACTCCTCTCTCTAGGCCCAGCAAGCACCTCTCCCAAGTAGCTGCTGAAATGGTGCTTGACTGTCCCTATTCAGGAGTCAGCTGGAACAAGAGTGCAGCGCACCCTTTGATCAAGTTTCTGCAGAAGCTGCAAGCATCTTCTAAGAATGGGTCTGAAATTAATAAAAGTGTCTTGAATAACAACAAACAGTCCCCTACTTTTAAATCAAAACTGAATAAATTGCAATAGCTTGGTGTGAGAGTACTTGTGATATCCACCTACAACAAGCTAATAGAAGAACGAAAGAGAGAAAAAGACAGGGCTGATCATTAGGAAATGTTACTGCTGTAGGGGTTCTTAGCATTGAACTTGTTGCTTTAGCACTGCCAGTCAAAAGTAGGTGAACCATGGGGTGTTAACAAATTAGTATCACAATGTTAGTAACTTTGGTTTTAATTTTGAAAACTTCCTGTGTCCTTATTTTCTATCACTAATTGTGTTAAATGATAGTAACCTTCCAAAAAATCATTTATAAAAATTAGGCTGATTTCAAATGCTGTTAAATAATGCTAATTTGGTGTTCTCTGTTACACTCATGCTCTGCCAGCATTTTAATGTTTGTAGAGCAAATAAAGAATTTCTAAACAGTGCCAGAGGGGCATCGTGTTAATTCTTTGAGAGAGAAAAGCCTTATAATTTTAGTATGCCTCGAGCACCGCTGGTTTATGATAAGGTCTTTGTAGAACTGCAATAAAGATGATGGCTTAGTTAAAATACTATCAATATACTCAGTTAGGAAATGAAAATCCAGTCTTTCATGCATCATATTTAAATGAGTGAATCTTCCTATTCTTCCTTCAAGAATTTCAGTGTATACATGGGGAATCTGTTATGATGATTATATTTTTGGCATCAGTGTATTTGAATGCAGAAATATGGTTGGGATTAAGAGTCAGCCTTCTCTGAAAGAGTCCTGTTCTGAGAGAAGGATGAACTCAGTGGAATGAGCAAATACTATTATAGATATCTTTTCAAATTGATGTGAAAATACAAATGCCCATGCTTACACAAAACATGCAAAAGAATTTTCTACTAAATTCCTTTGTGCTTTGTGAAGGTGGTCACTTATATGCAAAGCTGAAAAGCATTAGCAAATAAATAATCAGCATAAAAGTAATTTAAGATCCTTTTTACAGATTTTGAGATCCATCACATTGTTCTTTGCCTCTAGGTTTCAGCAAAGGATACTAATGGCATGTGGCACTAATGTAAAGCAAGCAGTACATAGTTTACTTTTCAGTGGCTGCTTTTGACTGCAAAGGCTGTTTGAAATGTATGCAGGTAGTAAGTGCAGAGAGAGGACAAGGATTTATTTTGACTGTCCAGGAAAGAGAAGTTCAATTGCCTTTCTGTTGTTCTCTCATCACATGAATAAAATATGGATGTAAAATAATTTGCTCAAAGCTGAGCAACAGCACACCAGCAGCACTGTGAAAAAGCCTTAGATATAGCAGCATGTTATACATATATAGAGCAGTATGTTATGCATCATCATATTTTTTCCTGCTAAAAACTGAATGGAATGGCATACGCCTTTGTGTATGACAATGTGTATTTTGAGTGTGTTGTCTTTCCTGGGATAAATATATATGCACATATGTATGCATACATGTATGCATATATGTGTATATATACACACATTAAACAGGACACAAGTGTCCTCATTTCAAAAATCTCATTTGCCAAAGATAGTATTTCTTTAGGAACTTGGGTCCAGATTTTCAGGAAGAAACTGAAATAGTGAATATTGATGTTTTTTCTTACCTCTAGTCATCTCAACATAGTAAATTTTAGCTATGTTGGTTGGTACTCCCAGGTCACTTAAATACTTAAAGAAAAAAAAAACACTCTTGATATACCTCAAACAACGCTGAAGATTGTTATAGATTATGCCATGCTTCCTTATAATACTTCTTAAGGTCACTTAACTAGTCAGTGACAGTATGAGCTGTCTATATCCTGGTGTTTTCTGCAGACGGTGTTGGCTCACAGTCACTCATTTATGAGAGTATTGAGTCTTCAGTCAGATACTGAACTTAGATGTTATGCTGGTAACAATTCCCCTGGCTCCTACAAATGTAGTTATTATTTTCCTGACTTCTCTGGTGCCATACCTTTGACCTTTTATTTATCGGATATATGATAATAATTCTACTATTTGATAATAATTCTACTGTGAGGTAACAGCTGCAGCTAGTCTGCAGCTACTATCAGGCATAGTGTTTTTGTTTTTGAGATGACAATGTGGACAATATTTTTCTGATAACAACTTTATGTTTTTTCCTTTTACTCAAGAGCTTTTTGTGATCCAGAATGACAAAACTAAATCTGAAGAGCTGGCTTTTTTTAGTGTCCTATTAATATCTGTGAGATAAATACTTGGAAAATTCTGAAGACATAGTAGGTTAAAACAAAGACAGTTAATATAAAATGTAGTCCAAATGTAACACTTTTTATAAAAATGAATGCAAGCGCCACACTGAAGAAGGCAAGTACCATTAGGTTTATTTTACACAAAGAAAACAAATCAGAGAATTAATGGGACTTGCCCAAGTTTGTCCACAAAATTAAAAAGCCAAATTCACATCTCAGTTTTCTCTAAGATAACGTGATGCTTAGTTAACTCTAGGCTCACTACTTATTCTTTGAGGCGAATGTGATTTTCCTTCCCAGAATTTAGTACTTTAAAAGATTACGTTCCACTGTTGGCAATAATAGGTGCTATGCCGCTGCTTCCTTTGGTAGTTAGGTATAGCTAGTTTTAATATTTCTTCTGTTTTTCTTCTAGGAAAGCTCAATGAGCACAGAGTAGCAATCAATTAGAAGTAAATAGGTAACTGACAGTTTAAAAAAGTCCAAATGAGGATGCCAGGAGAAAGGTACAAGAAAACAAATAATTTATATCTGGAGAAAATTAATCAAGAACCCCCAATTCCCTCTGTCTTCACACACAGGTGCTCAATTACAGTACTACTAAGAAGAGGCAGGAGACCAATAACCAAACATCTGTGACATAAATGAATTTAACTATTAGGGAAGAAAGTATTCAAACATACAAACATACTAAAGTAACCAAGCCAAATTACAATACAATGTACATTTATTTTGTATAATGCCTTTCATTGGATTATTTCCCAGAACTCTTCATATAATTAAATAATATGAACACTATAGTGTATAAGTGACTATAGTCACTAGTCGAGAGTCCTTTTAATGGAGAAAGTGAATCATAAACTAATTCAAAGAGGAGAAAAAATTAGGAAGCAGAGCTAGAGAATTTCAGACAAAGATGAAAAGTTAGCAAGTTAAGCCTTGGTATTGAGCCATTAAAATGAATAGAGGTTATTACATGGGCCTCAGTGGAAGCAGAATAACTCCTGAGATTAACAAGGAGACACTGGCAGCATTGATGCAGAAGACAAAAGACAAAGACAAAGACAATGGCAGTGAGTGTTCAGAAGAGGGAACGGAAAGAAGAGTGAATAGCTCTGTAAGGCCCCTCAACAATTTCAAACACAGTTGCCTGTCTCATTACTGATTTTCTTCATTTTGATGCCTGCATAATCCAGATGATATAAATGAATTGAATTAACAGACCTATCCCAGTTTAAAGCACGGAAGGGACCTAACAATGCAGTTCAACATGGTTTCTAAAGTGACTGTTGATCCACACACATGTAGGAATAGTCCTTTCTATTCCACTGGTACCTCTACTGTTCCATAAAGCATGAATCCACCTGGAACATTAACTGTGACTTTTGAGACTCCCAGGGCAAACTCAGCAACTTGCTCATCTGGTCACTTCAATGCTGGAACACAGCTTGGCTGCTGCTGCGGCTGCTGCTGCTAAGACCATTTCTGTTTGACTCTTGACAAATCGAGTAGGTAATAGGTTATGTACATAGTTTTATTTACTCACCTATTTTGATTTTTTTTTAATTGACTAAGGAAGAAGGTGATGATACCTCTAGTTTTTACATATATCTTGCATTTATACCTACATGCATACATACATATATAAGATTAAATTCAAAGCCCATTTCCTAATTTCTCACAGCCTTTCTAGATCATGCCATTTACAATTCTGCTTCAGTATTATTTTGGGCAGGTCCTTCAAAAGCATTTCCATAAGACTTAGTAATCTGTCATTTTTGCTTTATTTTGATATTTATCTGCCCCAAATAATTTTTCCTACTCTTCTCTTTTATTACTCAGTAACTACATGAAGGTTGACACTTCACCTCTTTGCTGAAATAGAATTCTTGTTCATTTCTTCCCTAAGAGCCCAGGATGAATTCTCCCTTTCTCTTCTCATTACATCTTATAAAACTATTATTTTCCTCTTATGCAAAATGACACCTTGGTTTTTGTCACTGAGACCTTACTATTGTTGCACTGCTGTAGTCAAAATATTTATTTCTGCACAATTCAGTTAATGAATCTCACTAATAGATTCATTTGCTCTAAAAGGGAATATGACCTGTAGTAGATGCAGGTTCAAGGCCTTATTCCCTATGTTTTACACCAGTGATAGTCACTTAAAACATACAGAATAGGGGTAAACTACTATCGGAACACATTATTTTTGAGTGATGCAAATGATCATCCAGAAAGCCAATCAGTAGGGCACAGATCTGCTACATTAACAGATAGTATGTCTCAAGTCAGATTCTAGATAGTTATTAATAGCAGTTTATTAAACTTACTTTCACCAGTTTTGTGATTATTTTCTACAGGTATTTTTAAATTTCTTTTATTTTATTGGATCTTCAGAACTTAGGTAAACTGTCTCCACATCTCCTTTACTTATGTAGCATAAGTTATTTTTATCTTTCAGTAATGTCAATGAAAGTATACACAGTTGCTTTTTCTGAATAATACCTCTTATCTGTCAGAATGCGGATCCTCCTATGCTGAATTTAATTTAAATTATATTTTTAAATTTCTTCATCCTTCCTGTTACTCTGTGAAAATTAGTTTCATGTTGAAAGTGTGCACTTTAACAATTAAGCTGGTTTTATCGAGTTTATAATAAATCTTTTTCTTTTTTTTTAGTTCATCACATGGCTAAAATAAAAAGCATCTGTTCATTTTATTTGGTATTCTCAAGAACCAAAGTTTCAATGCCACTCCAACATGAAATTAAGGACCTATCTTTACTTATACAGAGTGAGAGATTCCAGACAACTGTGTAGCTATAGATTTTCTTCACATGAGAACCTTTCTTCAAAGTTCAGTTTCTGGTGGTTACCTGAAGGCTGTAGGCACCTAAAACAGGGCAAAAACTCTCTGAGAATACACGTGTTGTATCTTAAGTGTGAGCCCAGGCCCTTCTCCAAACTTGCACAGTGACATTTTGAGTGAGCTCTGGAAGGTGGTGGAAGGTTTTTGTGCTAATTTGTTCCCCTACATGCAGCACCGATGGGCCAAGCGCTGGCAAGGCCCTGCTTGCCAAGTTCAAGTCCGTCATATCTCCATATTCCAAAGGTCCCTGTGGTGATGCCATATGGCCAATACGAAGCAGATAGATACATTGTTTTGGGCCTTTTCCTAGAAGAGCTGAATGTCGCATGCTGCAGGTGACTACGAATATGCATGCAACCGAGATACAGGTATTTTAGGACTATTTTAAGTGATATGGAGTGCAATGGGCTTAGACGATGTGGAATGTAGGCCAAGGAGCCTGCATGAGCCTTGCTGAGGACCAGCTCTCCGCAGTGTAAACATAGACCACAGCTAATATTACTATCTAAAGGAATCCTGGCTTAGTAGCTGCCTACATGTAAAAATGTTTCATCATGTTTAGACTGAAATGTCTTCATTGTCTTCATTTCTTTTTCTGTGCACACCTAAACTGCTCAGCCTAGGAGCACCCACCTGGGCTTCACTGAGGTCTAGAAAGTAAGGGCTCACACTAGTTGAATTAAGCCAAAAAAAAAAAAAAAATTGTTGAAACTGCTCTCTTTTTAAATCTTGACTGGAAGAAATTTTGTTTTTGTTAATTTCCCTGCTTCCTTCTCCCCTGCTGGTTAGAGCAATCACTGCAGAAATAGCAGATTTTAATCCTCCAGCCTCCACAGCACAAAAGAGATGAAACCCAGCATTGACACTTGCCAGGAGTGCCACCTAAAAACTCATCTATAGACAGCAAAGGGTGAGTCAAAATATGAATTTCCATGTTCCTGTTCATGCTGCATCACTGTACCACTGTAGCACTGCACCATCAAAAGAAATGCAGTGAGTAAGAAAGGGATTTCTAGGGAAAAACAGCTCTGTAGTCTAGTTGTTCAAGCAGGCCCCTACCAGAGGGTTGTCATATGTTCTGATCTACCAGCTTTTGTGTATTCATTTTATATGGAACAGTGATTGTAAGTACAATCACAAAAAAGTAAAATAATTCTGCATGAAGAAAAGAGAATCCCTTAAGGTTTAGGAGGACTTCATCCCACTTCTTACTCATGGCAAACACTGCTTCTTCTTCTACTATGTAAATATTGGACCTTTCTTTGAAGGAACAGCAATTGCAGTCTAGACCCAGGGCAGGATTTCAGACCTAAATTCAAAATGATGAAGGGCATCTAGGCTTTTGGGAAGAAAGTTTCAGAGACAGAGTTGTATTACAGACATACGTTAGTGGTAAATGTTTCCTTGCTGCTTATTTTTGGCTTCTTACCCACCATGTGGATTTTTTCATTACCTTTTTGAGATGCTCTTCATGCCTTATACACAAGTTATGTGTGTTTAGCTCTGAGATTTGAATTTTACTCTGGGAAACAGGCCTGAAAATTAAATGTTACAGTGCATCTAAGTTACATAGGCATTTCAGTCCTTTACTGCAACTAATCTTAAGTAACTCAGCTCACGACACAGAAGAAGTGGTAGGCAACAGAACATTAACACAGTATTTTGTGGATGTAGGCGCTGTCCCCTGTTTTGAAAGTGTGATTCATAACATTCAATTTGTGTATTAGAAGTTATTAAATTACAGTTTGACTCATCTACTTGATAGGATACGTGGATCTGATCTGATTAGGAAATAGTTTTTATTCCGAGAGCTTTTCTGCCACCTCTTCAGCATTTCTCATCAGCTAATAAATTTCATTGCTTGATTTAAATCGTATGATTCAACAATACGTATCCATATTTATGATTTTCCAATCAAAAATCTAGGATTAGCACCAGCTGTAGTTTGTTCCACTTACTTTGTATCATCTTCTAGGTGTTCTGTATTATTGACTTAGTTTTTACATCTCATGAAGGAATACAGGTTTTCTTTCTTTTATGGATAATTTCTGTATTAGTTTTTCAGTCTACAGTCAGATATCTCACATTTTTGCCAGCTTTTCTGTTGTGCTTGAGCTGATAAAAGTGTTGTGATAGGACCCCAGGCCCCCAGTCAGCCAAGGCCATGAGGTGGAACTGCTCCATTCTTTCTTTAAAGTGATCATACTAAAAGATACCAAAAGGCTTTCTATCTTTAAAGCTGTGTTTTGTCAGAAGTAAAACAAACAAACAAACAAGTGTAAACTAGAAAAAAGGTAACCCTTCAGTCTTGCTTTTCATCCAGCAACTCTTAAACTGAACAATTTATACAGTCTGGATCCCCGTTATTCGCCTCTGCTGTGAGAAAGCTCCTTGTTTCCCTCATGAATCTCAGGCTCCATTTATATTTAAAATTCCCTGTTTTCTGTGTTTTTCTCTGCTTGCTCCACTGTGTATTTTAGACATTTCTTCCAGTGGAACTTGCTCAGTTGCTCTTGAGAAAAGGCCAAGCAAATAAATAACAGAAATATTCCTTTTGTTACAAGGATTCACAGACTTACCTACGAAGTAGTGAATTTTGATTTGCTGTATTTATATTGCTGCTTATTTGCATTTTATTTTCTTTTATGGAGAATAAATTTTGAATTTCAAGTCTTTTTTTTTTCTGTGATGCAAAAGACTTTGGAGAGAAAATAATAGAGAAATTGTCTTACCTTCTAATTTGTGAAAGAGGACAGGAAAATAAATATCTTTTTTCTAAGAATCTGAAAAGAAATAATTTATGAATAAAAAGCATTTCTGAAAAAAAAGGAATTTCTATAGGTGGAAAGAATTCAAGATTTTTTCCTGGATTAACTGTTTTGTCTGTATGGAGAAATATTTCCTTTTATTGTCCTAAATATTTCTAATCACATGCCTTTCCATGGTAGCTGTAGAAAATAAAATATGCTGTAGCCCTGCTATATGTAAGTGACAGAATTCAATAGTGGTCCATTTTTTTCAAAATGAGTAGCTGTTCATATAACACAGGCCTTTTGGTATCCTGCTACAGAAAATTAAAACTGACTGAATTTTTAAGACAGTTTATCTTCAGTGCTCTCTGAAAATGGTATGTCTTTGCATTGCATCTTCGTAAATACTGCGCCACTTAGCATCTCTACACACTTCTGAAAATCTCAGCCATGTTGAACAAATTGTTATTTGTGCAATAAGAGATGTAAATTAACACATAACACAAAACACTGATTTTTTTGTTTTTATCTGAAGTGACTGTAGAAGCAACTTGTGCTTGTGTTTACAAAAATATCTTACATCAGCTGACACCTAACACTTAAAAGGTATTTTGGGTACATTTTGGCCACATATACCCATCTATGGCACAATGCTGTTGTCAAGCTAGTAAGCGTGACCACCTATTTTACAGAAAGAGCCTGCATCTAGACATGTACTAGAAAGAGCTGAGTAATGTGCTCTGCTGTGTGACCTTTCTGTGGGAAAGCGGGATAGCTGCTAATCTGAGCATCGCACCCCACTTTGTGGCGCATGCCTGCTTACGCGCTCCTCCAGCCGCGATAATAAGAGCAGCTGAGTGACATTTACAGGCTTCTCATCCCACCACCTCTCCCAGAGCTCATTCCTCCTTATCACCAACTTTAAGACGGTCTGGCCTCTCTATAAGGTAGACAAATAAATTATCCTTCCCCATAGCAGGCTGTGGCTGTTCAAGGAGATACATTTCCAACTACCAAGCCAGCAACTTCCTCAAATGTAACACACACACATTCATCTTGCAGCATAAAACCCCAGCTGTCTTACTGAAACTAAGGAGCTGGATTAATTTTTTCTCCCTCTAAATCAGATCGATCTCACCAGGGAACTCATTATCTTTGAAGGTCCTTCTCTGGAAGTAAGTTTTGTTATAATAGATCTCACCTTGCTAATCCACTCCACCTTTGCCATCAGTGTGGTGAGAGGATAAGTGCAGTTTTGTCCTGGTTTTGTGTCCTGACAATATGATCAAAATTCTCAAAGTTTGTTTTGAAAAGAGTTAAAGAAAAGGAGAATTTTTCTGAGGTTTAGAAAATCTTAGATTCTAAAATGGAGAGATGCAGGGTCACATGGCATTTTTTCTTCAAGTAGGGATAGGCAAAAAGTCTAAACCTGCTCCTGAGCACCCGACACTTATGTCTGAACTTCGCGAGGGGAACGGAGTCCAGCTCTGGATTTGAGTTTAGCAGGTGAAGCCCATCTGTATTTTGAAATCCCATTACATGAGTGTGCAGTGTGGGTGTGAGAGAGGCATGCCTGATGAGTGTTGCTCTTACCCTGAAACAAAGCACATTTTATAAACCTGTGTGCTCCAGGAAAAACTTGACAGGTGGCATCCTAATGGGAGTTTGAACCTGCACAAATTTGCCACTTCCACCCTGCAAAAAACAATCCGACAGACCTGACTGTCTTTCCCCCACATAGCTTTAAAGCTGTCATTGTTTCAGAGCGCGTTAACATACACATGCAGTGACAAGACACATTAGATTTCCAGAATTTTTTTTCTTTTTTTTTTCTTTTCTTTTTCCTTTTTTTCCTTTCTTGTCACTGATGGTGCAGAACCTGCTCCTGCTTATCATTTTCTTTTAATCTGGCCCAGCAATGAAGCAGACGACTGGGGCAAGCTTGGCAGTTGAAGGATCCAGATGCTAAACTCCAGGATTAATTCTTCTAGCAGAGGCATCTGGGACTCAGATCCTCTCCCCCGGCTTTTCTGGCAGCTTGGTTTAACCCCCAGCAATCCAAAAGGCTCATTTTTGTGTTAGACTGGGAGTTCAGTTATCCTGGCAGGTAAGGACTGCCAGATTGACTTTGTCAAATGAAGGAATTTGTATTTAAATATCAGTGCCTCGATTTTCCCAGGGTTGGGAGCTTAGTCCTTGAGCACTTTTGTATTCATTAAGGATGCTTTCCTGTGGCATCTTCCTCCGAATGTGGCAAAAGAAGGAAGTTGACAGTGGCAAGTGAGAACAATGAAGGGGAGGAAAAGCCATCAAGCAGTGATACAGTGACATTAAAACAGGAATGCAATTCTGATCCGTGAAGAGTGGAAATCATAGCAACTTCATTCAAATCAGTAGAAACATAAAATCAGTGTAAATGAGATCAGTTCAGCATCATTTGACCTTAGCCTGTTGCCCTTTTCCTTCATTTTTTTGAGAAATGACCTTCTTTTATACTTGATCACGAGGAAATAATTTGCAACAGAAATGCAGAATGAAGAAATCTTGCATTTTTCCAGTAAACCTCTTCTCCCTCAAGTGGTAGTACTTTATGAAAAGTAAGCCCTAAATATTAAACTAATCTCAATTTCTAAATCGGGCATACTGTAGAGGTATTGACTATTAGTCATCAGAAGCCCTAAAGCAGTATAAACACAATATGGGTTCACAGTGATAGTATGAGAGTAATACATTGGCTTCTTAACAATAGCTTACTTTTATTTTTATCGAGCAATATAGGTAGAAAGTGCATCACACAGTAGGTGACAAATATGTCATTTCACAGCAATATAATTAGGGATAGAATTAAGGTAAGGAATGAGACTGAGAGGGTAACTGCCACAGGGAAATACTTAACAACAACTATATGTAGTAGTGTGAATGACCAGTTTCACATTCAAAACAAGTTTATTTTATGCAGCCATTTGTCAACTAATTGCATAAACTTGTGTAGTACTATAACAACTACTGATTAAAACAAAAAAAAAACCTGAATATAGTGTACATCTCAAAAACCAGGTAGGATTATGTTCAAATAATTTTTCCTCCTTCTGCTAATGGGTCATTCAAACTCATCTTACAACTTCTACCTACAAATACTTACTTTAAAAAAGGAAATTCAGCAAGCCGTGTGGAACACTCCACAGTCAGTGACACAGAGACAAAAGGTGATCTCAAATGTTACATTTATTGGAAAGATTTATTCTGCTGCCTCTGACAAAATTCCTGACCATAAAAGCACTGAGGGTGCTTCATGGGAGAACACGGATTTAGAAACCAGCTCTTGCAGGTGAAGGGGAAGCCTGGGATTCAGGGTTACTCCTCTGCTGTCCTGGGAGGGTGCATTTTCCCCAGAATGTAGAAAGAAATCTGTTTTCCTGAAGGCGATGAATGAGCTTATGCTCGCTGTTTCCACATTTGTGCTGTATCCACACTTCAGCAAGCATGCAGTCAAGGTCAGATAGGTTTTCATTAATAGATTATAATACCGCGTGTGCAGTGTAAGAAGTGCATCTGCTTATGTGTTGATCTGAAAAGTGATCTGAGAGTTTTTTGGCTGCAATCAAGCTCTAATATGATGCCAAGATCCATGACCTCTGGCTCACTGGCGGGAGCACAGGTCTTGGAGTTGTTCGTGAGCAATCAATTACATGCTCTTGATTAGAGAATTTTGGAGTATGGCTTTGGTCAAGGCCTTGTCAAGTGAAATAGACCCAAGAAATGATGGATCAGCAGAGGGATTAAAGCCTGAAGAAATGCATTGAGGCGTCTCTGAGGATAATCAGACCTTTACTCCAATTAAGGAAAAGTTGCCAGTATTATATATGTGAAAAGAACATTAACAGTCTCTAACCTGCATTCAGGTTACACCTTGTAAAATTAGAGTTTTCTTGCCTGAGGTAGAAACCTTTGCAGCAAGGACGCTGCAAAGTGGTATTAAGTCACCTGGCAGTGTTTCTTACAACTCCCCAAGCATCGTCATTACAGATGAAACCCCAGCGGCCTTGAAACCAAAGACAAAATTCCCATTTACTCCCTTGGAGTCACAATTACAGGTTTTTACCCTACAATCAGATTTTATTTGACTGATAGTAGATATGAATCTTCTCTGCAGATTGGGTTAAAAGGGAGAAAGAAACACCAATGCATATCATTGAAGGGGGTTTATCAGTGAATTGTTTAGTTTTATGTAATTTGTAGTTTTAGTAATCTGTAGCCAATCTCAGGTACAGGAAAATGGAGATAGCCAGCTACACAGTTTTAATGGGAATGAAGCCCATGTTTTCAAATTTTTAAGATATTTTTTGTCCTTTATTTCAAAACTGCTGCAACTCGCATTGATTTTCTCTTTAGACCATCCTGGCAACAATATCAAAGAACTTGCAGAGAATATAAAATCTCAGAAAGAATATTCCTTTTAAGTGGATCACTTTGGCCAAGTAAAACAAGAAAAAGTCTTGTCACTTTTTAAGTACCTTTTTCAGAGTCCATGAGGTCACTGTGAATGGTTCATCACGTCAGGATAGTGAATTATTCCAGATATTTGAATATCAGAAGTAACCATTTAACAGTCAAGTTCCTAAAAAAAGAAAGGACACAGATGGTGATATCCCAGTAGAATTATTTAATTCAGACATAACATTTTTAAAAATAAGAATTTGGAGGCATGTTCTTCAATCGTGTCATTAAGGCATATAAGCTCATTGTTTAATTTAGAGTTAGAGACAGTATGTTGTCTCTAAACAACGTGATATTATGCTTTTATTCATTTATATGGGTACTGATGATATCCTTGCTTGGCAAATTGCTATTATGAGAGACTCTGTAGATCAATTTAATTTTCAGTAAAACCTTGCTACAAAAAAGCTAGCATACGATTAATCCATGGAAGCCTGTAAAAGCTGTAGGAACTCTTCTTGAGAGACATAAATTACTTCTTTTATCCACATACATAAACACATTGGTTTGAATAAAGGAACATTCAGAACAATAGAAAACAAACTAGTCATTTTTCATTGAAAAACTGTAAAATTTTATGCCAAACTAACTGACATTTATCTTACCACATTCGTGTCTGTTCGTAAAATATTTGAGAATCTTCATATTGTTTTGAATTAGTTGCTTGCATATATGAGGCTGTGTCACACTGGTTGGAAAACAAGACCTCATCTGACAAAGCAGATACACCGGACTACATTTACAGAAGAAATGGAAAGGCCAGTAGCTATATATCAGTAAGTAGGCCTGAATTTGTTGAAAGGAACCTGCAGTAGTTCAACTGGTTCTCCTAGGGTTTTATAATATTCTGTACAAAACCACTAAACAAGCTTTCCTTTTCAAAGTTTTATTAAAATATGAAGTTGTTTCCAGCTGCTAAATTAATAGAAACAAGTTTTACACATACTATGTGTCCATGGTGTCTACAAATTGGAGGCAACAATCTAAGAGCTGAAAAAAAGGGAGGCTTTTTTGCTTTCTTCAGTTTTCTATTCCACAGATTGAAAGGGCCCTTGGGTGTCTGTTGTAACGGAATGCTCCTATCTGCGTTATACCTGGGAGGGCCTGTCAGTGAAAAATGTTAACTTATGAATTATTTCTGAGCAAATGATTATACTGCAGCTCCTTCTATTCTATGATTTTTATTTGAACTTTGTTAGACTGTGTCTCTCTTTTGGTCAGCCAAATGCTATTAATCCCCATTTGGAGTTTTATACTCTCTAAAAAGGAATATCTCCTTTAGTTGTCTTGAAATATAGACCCAGCTGTGGAATGTGGAACTAAACGCATATGGAATTTGCACGGCATGTTTTGTCTGGAGAAGAAACATGCGGTCAACAGATTTGACAGTAGTTGTGACACTTTCTTTGCCTTCCAAGTCTTGACACTATCTTTCCACACAACAACCTTAATTGCACTTTTGAATTGAAACTTGGGTTGAATGCTGTGCAGCAGAGATTGTGTCCTTATGTTTTTTGCCAGGAATCTTATCGATAATGCTATGCAAATAAGCATTTATAAGGATGTTACTACGTTTCATACTCTATCTAAAAGTCAGCCTATGGGAAATAGTGCCTTAGATCTGATCCAAAGAAAAAATATCAGCCATTCCATACATAAATTTTCAATCATCACCAAAGTATTCTTTTTACTTCTTTGTGTGTAGCAGCCTTTATGTTCTTTTTATGTGTTATTATTAGGATATCTGTGTTCCAGTAGCGCCACATTTGAAGACTGAATATCTGTCTGAATAATCAGGAACAGTACTCTTATATCTAACCAAATCCATATATTACTCTACAGCAGGTTTTTCATTTAATAAAAAATATAATTTTATTAAGCAGCACATTAAAATAATAGATATGAAGAGCATAGTGCATAAGAATACAAAGATAACCCTGTCAGTATTTTGGTGACAGAGGCAGCTTTGTCATAATGACTCCTTTTAGAAATGTATTTGTTTAAAAAACAAATAGCTTTTTGCCCCCTACTTTTCCTGTTGAGTAGCTGTTCCACAGCCTCACTGCTCTGATGGTTAGAAACCTTCTCCTCATTTTCAGACTAAATATATTCATAGCCAGATTATATGCATTTATTCTTGTGCCAAGATCATCCTTTCGTTTAAGTAGTTCTTATCTCTCCCTGGTGTTTACCCCTGATGCATTTAAAGAAAACAGTCATATCCTCTTGTAGCTTTCATTTTGTTATGATAAACACTGGAAGCTTCTCTCGGGAGATGCTCTCCATACTCCTGAACATCCTACTAACCCTTCCTTGTACCTCTTTTACTATGAATGAATGTTTTTTTGACATAAGTGGCAAGAATTGTACACAATACTACATACAGTAGTGCTTATGTACTTAGTGAAATTACTAGTGTACTTTACAATGACATTAATGATTCCTTCTCGTTCCCGGAACTATTTCGTCTAATGCGTACCAGGATTGCCCTTGCCTGTTTTGCAGCCATATCATCTCTGTAGCCCATAGTCATCCTATGATCATTTGAATGCACAGTTCTTTCCCTTTTGTCATTTTGAAATGATGAATGCCCTGTTCCTAGCAAAAATGATTATTATTAATCCCAAAATACATGCCACTGTACTCTACAGTATTAAATTTAATTTATATTATTATAATTGACTGTATCAAATTCTTCACTGAGGTCCATGTTCGTCCCTTCTCCCTCATTTCCTTTAACTATTTGTCATTTAAATCATCTAAGAAGAACATTTAGGTAGTCTGTTAGTCTGGCTAGCATAATTTTGATGAATTCAGGCTGTTTTTATCTAATTTTTATTTACCCTTATGTCTTAACTCATTCTTTCCTTCAAATTCGTTCTAAACCATTACGTAGCAATAAATGCTCAAATCATGTTTTTCCTCTTCTCAACCCGGATGGCCTGCATGGAAACCAGCAATTACACCTAGCTGAAAGAGTTAAAATTATCTGAGCTATCACTTCATCTTTCTGATAGTGATTATCCTGTCCCCAGCTTGAGTGCATTAAATGTCTGGTGGGATTTTTTTGCATCATACTTATGGCAATTTGCATTTGCAAATCCTGATATCTATAAGCTAGCTTGCCTTTTATACTGTGCTTAATGTCCTGAATTTTACTGAAAACTGAGGCAAAATATTAATTCAGTTTTGGAGCCATACCTAGATTATACTTAATCCTTTTCCTCAATCTATTTTTAATTATGTGGATAAGGAACTTTTTAGTATTTGTTTTAATATCCTTTGCAAGATCTAATTTATCTTGGCTTTTGCAGTTTTCACTTCTCTCTAAACATATTGACCTGTAACACACAAGTCTCACTACTGATTAAACCCTTGTTCATTTTCTTGGAGGCTTACTACTTTTCTCACTTCTGAAGACGCTATTCATCCACTTAAATCTGAAGCCCCTTCCTACAAGTTTCCTCTACTTTGCTTGTAATGAAAATTGAAGGAAATTCCTGTACTTTTGACTTAGTGAGATTCCAAGCCTCTGCCACATTCAATTCAGCTCCTGCAAATTTTCTCTTTTGAAATTAAAATCTTAATTATAGAGGTACTTTTATTTGGTGAGCCTTCATTTCAGATGAGTCATTCACAACCACTTGATCCAAAGTTACACCACTTACAACCACTTGATAAAGAGTTTAATACTAGTGCCTTATCTCAGGATCTACTATTATAAAATTCATATTAGGAAATGTAATTAATATAGATTCACATGAATTTATCGGAAATAGACTGTCAGCCTGTGTATATATAATGAAAATTTTGAACAGTTGCATTTCTACCATTGTCCCAAGACTGTTCTTATTCTATTTCCTGTTTGCAGGAATGAACTGGGACAATAAAATAGCCACTGGTAAAAATTGGAGATGACACAGTGACTGAAGGAAAATAGTTAACTTGTAGGGAAGAGAGTGGATTGCTGCCGCTGCACTGTCTGAACTACTGAGGCAGACTGGCACTAGTAAATGACATAGATTTTATTATGGCCCAAAGTAAGATCAGGAAGCAATGAATATAATTGTGAAGACAAAAAGAAATGTCCAGGGACTAACTTGTTATTTAAAAGACAATCATTACTATGTCCTCCTCCACCGGCTGAAGATAAGACTGGCCTAGAAAGGTAACTGCAGGAGACAGACTCAGACTGTCTGATACTCCTGCTTAGACATCTCTTGTCTTTAAGGGGAAAAACTATCCTGCCTTTTGCTGATGGTTATTTCAGACTTTTCCATGAAGCATGGTGTCTTTTGAAGATCCTACTTAGGCACCTCAGAAAATGGTGCATTTTTTCTGTCTGCCTGGAATCTGCCTCCTAGTTTTGGTTCTGCCACGTACCTATTGCATAAGATTGCACAAGGTGTCTAATATCTTGCCTCAGATTTCCCGCTTGAAAAATGACATTATTTCTCTTTCTCTTTGTAAAGTAACATTTTAATGATCTCTCTATATATATCTGTATGTCTGTGTGAGAAAGAGAGTTCCATGTTGCTTTCTTTATAGGTTTCCAACAGTTGGATGAAGGTAATGTAGTGCTTTTTGCACTCTTTTTTTCTGCCAATATGTTTTATACATCACATTTTACATTTTAATCATTGAATAGAAGCCAAAAATATTCCTTGGAAAAGGAAATAGATTGCTGGACTCCTCTTCTGCCGCCTTGGCACCTAATCTCTTGATTCCCAAAGGCCTAGTTTCAACAGGTAAGATTGAAAGCATTTTTCCCTTTCCTTTTTGCCACACTGCAGCTAACCTGCAGTCTGAAGCTGAGGGTTCTGGCGTTAGGGATTGAGGATTTAACTTCTCTGGCCAAAATGGGCCTAGAATACAATGTTATGGTTAGGCATTTGAATCGACAGGCTATTTTATGAAAGATGTATAGATAACCTGCTCCTTTTCATAAACTCTTTTTTTTTAAGAATGAGCCTTACTTAATTGTTTCATATGCTAACTGATGACTATGTTGTACACTTCTACATTAGCTGGAAGTGCCTGCTAACAGCCCTGACTTAGAGGTGCAGCTGGAGAACGGACAGGGTTATTAACACGTCCCCCATACTCAGATCTTGCTGCTGGAATTTCCTGGAATTGAATAGGGAATGGAAGTAATTCTCCCTAGGTTTCAGATTTTACCCCAGGTGTTAGCATCTGGCAGATATAGGTTACTGATACAGGCTATGGATATAGGTTACTGGATGTAACCCAATACTGAGAGATAAAGGGTTGTTGAGCACCTGAGCATGCATTTAGAGTAGAAGGAGGATTTGTACAGAAGTTTGTGAAAGCTGTGCTCAGGAGGTGAGCAGGGATGTCAATGCTTTCTAACACTAGTAGCAGAGCCATTTATGAGAGATGCTCATTACTAATTTATAATCTGTTGCATTTCTGAGAACAATAATTTTTTTATATGACTGGAAATGGTTAATTCCCTTTTGAAGACAAGAAAATGGTGGGGCTACATGCACTTTGCTTTTCACATTTGAAACTGAAAGACTACCATCCTGGGATTTTTCTGGTCTGTCTTGATCTCTAGCTTACTCACACATAAGATCTCTTAGTACTTAGTCAAATATGTAAATATGCATAGCAAGTCAAGCAAAAAATCTCTTGCCAGGCTCCTATTATTTGGTACCAGATGCGTCTGAGACTCTTGTCTCCATCTGCCTGTTTCATCTTAGATATGAAAACATCATAGTAATTGTGACTATCATATTAATTACATCTGATTGTTTAGGACATGAGTTACTGAATGTGTCTCTCAGTGCAGGTGGCACAGTTTCCAATGTGATGAACTATAGTAATCATGGAAAACTAGACAATTTATTTATAATTTACTCTGAAAGAGTGAAATTTAGTTTTTAGAGAAAATATGTAGATCTTTCAATCATTAAGGAAATTACAGTCACTTTTGTTGTAGTAATTTCTCTTTTATAATAAAATTTTGCTTAAGGAAGAAAAATGACTTGACTGTAATTGATTTCTACTATATTTTATTCTTTTATGCTACACCTGTCATCTTATCTGCATGTCTCACAGATTTAAGACTACAGAAACTGCTGTAGCTCAGGGTGATATTTGTGATGTGGTATGGATTGTATCGAAATCTTTTGAACTCATTTAGACTATGACATTCTATGGCAGATTAATTAAAATAATTCACAGTTACTTCAGCCTGGGATGGAGAGGGGAAACAAGTCTCAGATGTGAAATGCACTCATCAGATTCACTCATTGCTTGATTACTCTTGTAACCATTGCATTTGCTCTGCAGTGAGTTAACGTCAATATTTTGGTCACGAAAAAAAAGGCAGACAAACACTCTTGTGGTTAAAAAGGGCAAGTCTTTTCCCACTGGCAACACAAATATGCTTTCTGTGTGCTTGCAGAAGCAAAGTGAACAATGGAAAATACTTCCCTGCTTCAAACAGTCTATCAAAAGCTCTGCATGGTTCACCTCTGCGACCTGTTTGAGCCTCTGTTCAGCAGGGAAGCAAAAAGCTTGAGGTTGACTCTCCTGCTCAGCCCCACGCTCTCACAGCGCAGGACTGCAGCCCATCTTCAAGGCCAACCATAAACTGCTCGAGGTGGTGGCAGCCAGTGGTATTTAAAATTCACTTCAGAAGGCAAGAAGTCATTCAGCTGTCTTTCTTTATGTTATTCTGTCCTTCACAAAATGCCTAAGTTAAAGAGTATTTCCTGGTTCTCGATAGTTCACAATCTTTTTAGCTTATCCTACCAACAGTTTGCTTAGGGAGGGGCATTCTGCTGTGAGCAATGGAGAATCAAAAACTCAGCTAAAGAAGCTGCCTTAGGTGTCTTATTTCAGGAAAGAAAGGTTTATCTGCACTTAATATTGTCATATGACTCTGCTGGGACTTCATGATTTCCTCAATTGATCTTTGTGCTTGTTTTCTCATTTTTCAGCTGAAATTCAGTTAGTGCTGGGACATGTTGCTACTGTGTTTACCTTCAATACCTCCTGCTGCTTTTCCAGGGATCTGTGATGACACATCTTCATCTGTTCGTTCCTGGCTTATTCTGTCGCATTATCAGAATTACAATGTGTGTTATGTGCATTTCAGACCCTTGAGTGTGATAATGACCTTTGAGTCTAAAAAGGGTACTGAGATGTCAGAACTGAGATGTGATACTTTACTTATGCAGTCTTTCTTTGATTTGTCAGTACATTTGAGAAAGTACATTCTGAAAAAAAAAAAAATTGCCTTTAAAATACAAATAAGTTGTCTGAGCCTGCCAAGCTTGTGAACCTAGGATATGCCTAATTGAACTCAGCAGAGAAAGCCACACACTGTGGGGTCTCAGTCGGCCCTGAGTTGTAGCTTGTGCAGTTTCACTGAAGCAGTGAACCCAAGAGCAAAATTTGGTATTGATGTTGCAGCCAACCTCACAGCTGCTTGAAAGCGTTTTTTTTTTCCTTTACATTCTAATTCTAATTCTCTTAATAAGGCTAATTCATGCTTTACATATCCATAGTACTCTTAAAATGTGAATCAGTTTAAGCAACTCTATATGACAGCCTGGCTATGAGTCTAAAAAGAGGGTGGGAGGGACAAGGCTGTAGTTAAAAAAAGACCGTTGAAGGAGACTGCTGGAAATGGTAGTACAATTAAACAGTTCCCAGATATTTCTTAAAGATGTAAGTATACACCTATACTTTAAGAAAAGGAAGCTAATTGGGCTTTTGAAAGAGTAGTTCTATTCTAACAGAGGGCACTCCAAAGTTCTTCCGTAGCTTTACAATCTCTTCTAATTTTTCACCTGCATCTTACTTAACAGTGTGTTGGAATTTTAAAATGAACATGAAATGGGAAAGAAATTTTTCTTTCACACTCCGTCAGTACCTAAGGTCTGAGGTCAAAATCATGGCTCCATTGGCAAAATGCATATGTGTATGCAAATGTATAGCCAAACATAGCCTGTGTTGGTAAAAGGTCGGGATCTCAATTTGCACACTGGATTCTGAGTGAATACAGCAGATGTAGGGAGAGACAGGATAACATATACTGTGCACATTCATTAATTAGGTGTTCCTCATGTGTCCTGGTGATCTGAGAGGATATCTGTGTTTGGGATCTTACGGTGTTTTCCCATAAGGAGAAATTCCTGACAGAGGCTAGTTGTTTGTTGCCTCCCTGTTTATTTGCAAAAATTAAGCCCTCTTTCAATGAGCACAGTTGGACTCAAATAACAGGCAATTTCTTTGCTCACTTGCTTCCAAATCTTCCCTTGCTCAATGCTCTCCTCAAAAACTTAATGTTTGCTGCACAACTGCTGAGGCACTTGGTTCCTTCTTAAAGTATGCGTGACAGAAACATGCATATACGGGTTGATGGTCTCTGTTAGCTGCAGCATCTGTGGTGCACAGGTTGCACAGTGTAGACTGTCTGTCTCTACGCTTTCCCTTAAGCATTATCGGTGCTTCTCTTGTTTGCTTTTCAATTCTTTTGTTTCCCACAGGTACAAGCAAGTTCAGCAGTCAATATGCAATTGCTGGCATTTGCATTCAGCCTTCAGCAATATATTCTGCCCTTGTATGTCACATTTATAGGCATTTTGTAAGAACTGTTGTTCTGTCATTTACTCCAGAATGGACTTATGTGCTCCTTACCACTATCCTCAATAACACAAAGCTGTTATGTTCAAGCTGTGTAATTAGCTAAGCTGCATTATTAGGTGACCATAATAGTGAAGCTATATGTTCCTAACCCTAGGTGTAGAAAACATTTCAAAGCTTCAACTCTTGAATTTTCGTAAGCTTCAAAATGACCTTTTTTTTAAATCACATTTTATGGATATTTTACGCACTGTGATATTTTTGTCTGAGAGTGTTACTGGATTGCTCTTTTAGGCCCTGATTCAGCAAAGCACTGATGTACTTCCTGCTTTAAAAAAGATTAAAGGTCTTAAAGTAATCCTTGGAAAGTTTGTCCTAGCTTGCTGAGAATTTCATTTAAAAATTCCAGCAGAGACTGTTATTCTTCAGACTATATCATATCTTAAACACATCTAATGAAAGAACATAAAACCTTTCTCCTTACTCACTTACCTTCATTTTCTGTAGGGAGGTTCACGAGGCTTATTTATTTGATAGCTTATTTATTTGAATTGTATTGTTTCCTTGTAAAAGACTGTAAGACCCCTACATTACAAGCTGTGTCTCCTGTAGGTTCAATACTGTACAAAAACACATGGGTGGTGGTGAAGATATAATTAATGGTACTTGCTCGTCCCTGTTAATTACACTATTTCTCCAAAGAACAAAATGAAGATACTAGAAATAAAAATCTCAGTGAGGAACTTAATTGTCTCATGTTTTTGCAGACACTGTAGCTTTTGAGAAATGTCTTTTCCCATGATATTAGCCACTAAAGAAGTTCTGTTCTGTAAAACAGGTGTCCTGTAGAACTGATGCCATCCTTGATCAAAGCTCTCTACTGAAAAGTACAGACCAGTATCTCATAAAGCAAATTACAGCTTAAAATATTACATCATGAGTTTTTACGGTGGCATAATAAAAGTGTTGCCAAAGCAGCCATATGGCTGCCTGCAGAAAAGGTCCTACTTCACTAGTGCAAGAAGTGTGTGTGGACAGAAGTAGGCCTGGAAGATCGCTGCTTGCTGCTCCCATGTTGCTCCCTTGGTCTGTCAAAGGGCTACTTACTGCGGGTGCTGTTTGGGTTTGAATACCTAAGCTCCACTGGATGCTTTTTCTTGCAGCCTGCATAGATCAGCCTCACTCTCATGCACTGGAGCAGTGCCCCAAGTTTTACAGCAGCACAAGGGAAATTAAGAACTATAATAAAAGAGATTTTACAAAACCAGAGTAGCACCCATGATACAGAAATACAGTCAGATAAAATGGACCAGATTTTGTGTCCTTCTTTCAGGCAGAACTCTGTACACTTCAGTAGAATTAGTTCACATTTAACTCTGCTGTAAGTGAGGATCCTCCAGCAACTGAATGTGTAATAGGATTCAAGCCTTTCTTTTTTTTTTTTTTTTTTTTTTTTTTTGGATTATATGCTCCTGGCATAACAGCCAAGTGAAAAGCCAGGAGCCTTCTGTAGTCAAAATCAGCACTGAAACAACACTGTCACGATCCTTTCCGTTGCAAAGCCACAAATGAGACATTTGGGAATGGAAAACTGTTTTGAGGGAACATTAAATCGGCCAAGAACAAATTGCTACAGAAAATGACATCGTCTTCTGAACATCCATTAGTTTCTGATAATCAGGAATTCTCGGATGCTTGAACATTCCATTAGGATGAAACAGCAAGCTAATTGTAATAATTATCAGCAGTTTAATTGTTTTGTTCTAATGTATTTTGCAGTTTGTTTGACAGTGCAAAATCAATATGCACCTCTAGGAAATATAGGCAGTATAATAAAATTAATCTCCATTACACCTCCCAGCCTTAGAATTAAACTTTGTACGTAAATATGTATTTCTGTTTGTGTACATAGAAGAATTACATTGAATGAGTAGAGGAGCATAAACATATTGGACCTTGTTAGAGTGGAAGATGGATTCTCTTCTAAAGAATTGTATCTGCCTTTCAAACCTTTAATTTTCAGACAGGAAATCAGAAAAGTGCTCATATCTCTCTTCAATGTTATTGAATATTCTGTGAGATTACAAAGAAGTATTTTAGAGACATATAATCATGATTTCTAGAATACCTTTACTTATGTCAGGTTAACAAAAATATGGTGAGGTATATGAATATTTAAATAATAATGATTTCCAGGTGGGGATCCCAAAGCACTTAGGGACTATAAAGAATTAAATGTCGCAACATGCTTGAGAATGTTCTCCTTGCATTTTTGTAGAGCTGGAGTAACAAAATCAGAAAAATTTGAAAAAGAATTACCCAAATTTATATAACGATCTTCAATACAGTAAGAACTAAACCCCAGACATTTGAATTCCCATCTTGTATTTCAGTTATAAAAATCACATTGCATCTCTGCTTACATACCATGAGAGTGTTACCTATGGTTACTCAGTGTCTGTCTTGTTCCCTACAGTCTTCAAATTCTTGCTGTATATCATAGTGGGGAGTCTGACACAGGGATGGGATTCAGTTTGGGGTTATATATTTTGAATAAGATATTAAAATATTGGAGGTGGTGCAGAAAGAGCCTCAAGAATGATTTGAGTAGTGCAGAAAGATGTCTTTTGGTGAGATGTTCTGACAGTTTTATCTGTCAAAAAGAAGCTTTGAAGGCAGCTTGATTACAGTGTTTAACTATCTTTTTGTGAGAACACTCTATATAGTTAAGGGCTTTTTAATCTAGTGGAAAAAGAAAAACAAGAACCAATGGCAGGATGATGAAATAAGAAAAATTTAAGCTCAAAATAAACCTTTCTGTTTAACAATGGTTTTAATGGATGATTAACTATTGGAACAAACTACCAAAGGAAGTGAGATATTCTACATTTCTTCATTTCTTCCAGATTAGATACCTTTCTAGAAGGCTTGTTTTAGTCAAATGCAAGTTATTGAGCTCAGTAAAGGGATAAACAAGATAAAGTGTAATGGTCTAAGTTATAATGGTTTGCGATATACAAGATGTCAGACAAAATAATCTAATGATTCCTTCTGGTGTTATGCTGTGATTCAATTACCAGAGATTATTATCCACACAATTTCTGTTCAGCCTCCACATCTCTTGGCAAGAGAAATAAGTGTCTGCCACTGTCTTGGGAGTGTTAAAACTTTGTCATTGTTTGTTTATTCTTTTTGTTTGCCTGCGGAAAAAGAGAGACGGCGCTGTGAGTCCTGGAGAGCCGGGAGCAGGGCAGGAGCTGAGCTGCTTCCCAGAGGCATAGCACGAAGGCAGGAATCATGCAAGGCAAGAAGTCAGGGAAGGGAAAGGATGACAGACGGTGAAGGGAGGGTAGTGAGACCCACCTGAAAAGCAGATCTGTGATCACTACACTAGAAAATAGATGAGAATTTGAAATGAATTTCCAGCTGTCTAACTTTTGTGTGAAAACTGAAGGGTCAGTGCACACCCTAGCAAGGAACTACATGAAAATGCTTTCTGATAACCAGCCCCAATTCTCTTTGAAAATCCCTTTCAGAAAAAGTTTGTTCTATGCTTACCTTATTCTGAATAAAAATGTGTTTGCTGGTTTTGGTGTGTGTGTGTGTTTGTGTGTTTTGTTTTTACTTCCTGTAGGCAATTCTGTATCTGCTCATCTTCATATTTCTTGAAGGGATACAGGATTGCTCCTGAGCTGGACCCAGTGGTCGCCCTGCTATATTTTCAGAGGCGCAGTGCAGCTGAGGATGTGTTCAATATACCTTTTTGCAGTCACCGTAATGAATGAGCTCTACCAACAGCCTTGGCTAAAAGCCTGTGTCACAGTTCAACTCTTAGGATCACATTTTCAAAAAACCCAGTGTGAATAGTGAGTACTGTCTCTCATTGCTGCTCTGCTCTTGACTATAAATAAACAGAACTTTAACCTTTTGTAAGCTCAATGATAAGTTATTTGTCAGAGCAGTGATATGTCAGGCCCTAGCTGATTCAGAAATGACAACTAAGGAGCGAGCAGGCTATGCTTCATGTAAAATCCAATTGTAGTGTCATCATTATAAGGGAGGCTTGAGATCTCTGTTGTCTTTTCAGTAGCTGTCATTCCCTCTGCCAAGGGCTTCATCTGTATTCAGAACATATCCCCTTATTTCCTTATAATGACTAATGATGATTCACATTTTTCCTTTCCACTGTCTTAGATTCTAACAACACATGTTTTTATACCTGCTCTCTTAAATCCCTCTTTTCACGGTTAAGGGGGAACTTCTAAAGCAAGCAGTCTCTGGTCTTGCACATACTCTCAGCTTCCAGAGAGTCCTCAATAGCTCCTGAGGATTTTTCTGTCTTTTAATACTGTCCCTTGCTGTTTCAGCTATTCTGCCATCTTCAAGATTGTAATTACTGTTGTCATTACAGGAGCTAGACATGTATGTGGAGGCTGTTGGGGAGTGTTACAGAGAGATGTGAGCAGCACCTTCTCCCTCCCCTGGGTCCAGAAGGGCAGATCCTGCTAGTCTCTGCCAGTCCCAAAGGAAAGAGTCATCTGGCTATTCTTTAACCCTGACCTCTTGCATAGCAGCAGATAAAGCGGGAGCCAAATCACTGAGCTGACAGTATATATAATGTCTTACTTCATATTATTTCCCAAATTTTGAAACCCTGAAGCTACTTTTTGACTTTTTAGCAACATTATTATTTTTTGATGAAATTTGGTATTTTTTTTGGAACTGCAGCTACTGATGGTTATTACAAGTGACTTAACACATTTCTTCTTATAAAGACAACTGGTAGTGTCTGCTTTCTCAGCCTCTCTCTTACAGAGACTGGAACTAGTGCTTACTTTTAACTGTATTAAGACTCTCTTCCCTTTTCCTTTTTCTAAGCTACCAGTAGAAGACATCTAATGTACTTTCCTTATACTTCTGAAGCTAACTTTCTTTGTGCTGAGGCTGTGGCTTTGACTGTATTTCACAATGTTGTTGCTTTTCCTCTGATAGGGAAAATCCACTCTGAGATGTCACATTGTTTGGAGAAATTGGCAAAAAGCTTATGGAAAGCAGTTCGGGAGGAGGAGGAAAGCTATGTAAATGACACATCAGCGGTTGTATTCAGAGGCTGGCTAGCTGTCATGTACACAGGATGCAAACTAATGGTTATGAAGGAAACAAAAGAGGATATTTTTGGGGAAAAGCAGAGGTTTTCATTGAATGATTTTTGTTCAGTTTATTTGCAGAAATGGATTGATTATATATTTCCTCAGAATCCAAGTCTTTGCAGGAATAGCTTGTGCTGGCACCATGCTATGTCAGAACTGCTGCAGACTTGAAAGGATTTTCAATGCGTTTTGTTATATGCCTAACAAGAAGAGACAAGTTTCCTCCCCATTCCCAAGAAAGAGGCTACTACTTCAAAACCTTTCTCTGCAAATATGCGAGAGGAGGGCAGAACTTCCCTCAGACTAGACCTGATGAACTAGAGTAACTCACTGAGGAGCAAGAATGAGCACCACAGGAGTATAACAGTCTCACCAGGTTGCAGTATATCCATTTATTTTTAGACTTCTGTGCCACAGCTGGAGCTGACAACTCCAGGAATAGTAGTTCTGTCCATGAAAAGTAAAGAGAGCTGTGTTCACAACCCATCCTCTGAAAGGCATTAATAATAAAAAATAGAGCAATATATGAAAGATACCATTTAAAGGATACTTTCAAGATGGCCTGTGTATTGGCAGACTGTGTTCAGAGGAAATCTCTGAGACAAATTTCACTAACAAGGAGTAAGGTATTCAGCATGTCACACGGGTAATATCCAAGCCACCATTTCCAAGCGTGGCTTAAGTCAGAGGAAAACAAAATGCAGATGTGCCTTTCCGATTTCTTTTTTGCTCTGTTAGGTTTCCCTATGGTATTTTAAAGTGCAATTTCTGCATATTTTTGCATTAAAAATATTAGGTTATCACATCCTTATGTATGCTCAAAGATGAACAAACCAAGAGGCTTCACAAGAGACTGAAACTTTGTACAAATTCTTAATAAATCATCTGGGAATGGAGAAGAAACCTTTCTATATGAAAAAGTCAGTTCTTTATCCTTTCATAAAAGGAAGAGGCAATTCTTAGTCTACTTACCCGGGACATCTTAAGCAAAACCAAGAGAGATCTATCTCTAAGTTAAAAAGACCCCAAGATCACTTTGTCTTGATTAGGAAAGTCACAGCTTCTTACTATACCCCCCAAAATAAATTTGGCATAAGTTCTTCTCCCCAAATTTACCTTTCCTGAAAATGGCTGTCTCACTAAGAAGCACGTTACAAGTATGTTATAGACCAAAATTTGAAAACTACCATAGTGATTGCTCAGCTATGACCAACACAATACCAAAGTTGTGCTAATTTAAAATGGAAGCTCATTCTACTTAGTATGACACTAAGCCTGCTTGTAAAATCTGTTTCACCACTGCTGTTGTAAAGTTAAAGGGCATTTCTACAGCCTGTGCCTATTGAAAGCAGTTCTCTTGTACACAGTAGCTGGATTATGACCAATATAATAAAACATTATAAAATTGACCAAATTGTTGTTTTCAAGGGAACTGTTGTGGAATAAAAGAAGTATAAGAAATCAGAAGATTGAGGATACTGATTTTATCATTTCTGACTAGTAAGAGACAAACATTTAGTCTACTGAAGCTTCAGAAATACTGAAATAACATGACCGAGGAGTAAAACAACAAAAAATTTGTTTTACTGTGCATGTGAGATGGATATTCTTGCTTCCTCTTATCTAGGAAGAAGCAGAAGATATGTTTACTCGCAAATATAAGATGAAAAATATAAATGGTTTATTTATTTATTTATCGAGGAACACACTGATATCAAGGAAATCTTAGAAATGAAGATAATATTTTTCTAAAATATGTTTTTGTTGGTCATTCTGACTCAAATTTTGTCAAAAATTATGCTTTCATTCAGTCAGCTAATGTATCTTTCAACACTTTACAATCCGCACTTTATAATCAGCAAGGATTTATGATGTTAAAAGTCTAAAGTTAATGTAAAAGCGATATATTTCTAATAAGTTCATTAATCTCCTAAAATCTGTCTAATTTCTGTTTTGACACTTCTCCTCTTCCTTCTTGGAGTACTTACAAAAGAGGATTGCAGATGGAAAGAAAAAAAGTGGAAGTGTGTCAGAGAAGAAAGATTTCATTATGGTGAACTAATCTCAGGAATTATATTTCTGATATATTTTTATTTTAAATAAAGTGTATACCAGCAGGTTAAGAATAGATTATTACTTCTGATGTACCATATTTGGAATGAACTACAACTGTTTTGACGCTGCAGCACTGCAGCATTCTGTACTCAGCCAAAATGATAATAAGAGTAACGTAATGTATTGTAATGTATTGTCTCTCTAAAGAAGAATGTTTCAAATCCTCTTTTTGTTCATAGAGGATTTTACCTCATTGCCACCATTGTGATATTTGATCACCTTTCAGGATTAAAAAAATTACACAGCAGTATTTGCTATTGGTATAGTTTCTTCTCCTAGCTCCTCAGAAATGGATATGCTAGATAGTATTCATTATGTGTATATTTTCCAGAAATGCTGACTTTCTGTCCTGAAAACTCAAGTCAAAGAAAGTGAGGTTTGCATCTGAACCTCAGATCTGTGGTATTTGTGATTATTCTTGGCTCTTGTAGAAATTAATTCTGAAGAGAATATTCTCTTGCTGAGTAAGCACAGCAGTCACCCTTAAGGTAGATGGGATTTTACATCCACAGGAAGCAAATGAAAAATTAAGATCCTCAAGAAAACCAGTCAGACGATCAAAAGCAAACCACTTACATGGTGAGGTTAAACAAGGCCTGACAAATAAAGTTTCAGCATGTGTATAAAGTCATGAAACTGATATGCTGACAGCACAGGAGTATTTTAGTCAGTGTGAGCATGGTAACAAGTCACACCAATATCCCTAGCTACTCATACTGCCACAAGACCTGGGTACTAGAGACTCTCTGTCCCATGTAGCCAGTGCTGGAGGGGGCCATGCTCACATCCCCAGCTCCTGGCTTGCAGCACCCGCTGGCCTTGCCAGCCATGCGTACAGGACAGCAGAGTCACACGTGTGTGTGGAGTTTGGATGTGTGAATGGATCATGAGGAGGTGGTTGGGGGTTGTGTTGTTTCAGGAGAATCCCCCTAAAATAGGGAGAATGGAGGGAGCTCCCTTAACGCACCTCTCAAGATCTCTTTGTGTTGCAGCTTCTACTGCAGGTGAAGTCCCAGAAAGAGGACAGATTTCAGCCCAACAAAAAAACAACAGAAATATACATATATATGGAGCCAGAGAAGGGAATAGAGCAGATAAGGAGAGAAAGAGAGGAGGAAGGACAGAGGGAGAGAGAGCTCTACCCTTAGCAAGGTCTCCTCCAAGACCTTGGTGACTCCTTCCAGATCAGGAATATCATGTAACAATATTTGCTGATACTGGTATCAACATTCAAATGCTATTGCTAGTGGAAAATGAGTGATATCTCAGAGGTGAACCTTTCTGTTTTTAGTATTAACCTAGTGAAGTTGCAGCTACCTTGGACAAATCCTGGTGTTTGCAAACTCTCAGGTTTATGTTCTGAAGCCAATAGGGAATAGAGCTAGCCTGAACTGGCTTCAACAGATTCATTTGAGGACTTTGATCAGATAAATTACAAGAACAGTAAGGAAGCTGAGGCAGGAAAAATATTTGTTATTTTGCTTACAGTTATGTCTTTGTTGTAGTAGTTAAAGTACAGTCCAAAAAATCTGTACACTTTCACTACTGCAGGTACAATGATCTCTGAGACCATGTACGCTTAAGCTACATGAGCTTAAGCAGAAAGCCAGCACTGGCCAGGGGTGAAGAGAGAATGGACAGAGGGAGAGGTGGGGCAGTTGGCTCATTACACCTCATTTTTGTGATGCTGAAGTGGACAGGGAGCTGTGTTTAGGAAGTGTGTTAGAAGAAACAGGGGAAAAAAAAAAACCCATTGTTGAAACCTACTGAGAACAAAGAAAGCCTAAAAGCATGTGAATTCAATGCAATAGAAATTAAACAGAGCAGCTTGGTGAAAATTCAGCTTGGGAGGTATTACCTGGGCTTTATATTAAAACCCAAGTATTAATAATTGATCATTCAAATGAAATGATCTCATAAGATGTTAGTGGTATAAAATATCCCTATAAAATGGAAGTAAGCTCTTATCTAAAATGAACATAAGGAATGATTCCTCCCCACCAACTTCAAAAACAATTTTTCATCCAACTCTGAACACGATTTGCTAGAATAGGCTCAAAAGTATGATTTCAGGGCTTAACTCCAGTAGCATACATAACAGAGAAAGATGGAACTGACTAATGCCGAAAAAAATCTTGTGATCTCTTTAGCATTTTAGCAAAATTACAGATGTTTAGAAAGCAAACACATTTATGGCATTTCTTTTCTTTTGTTCACTGTTTCTTCCATGTTAAGAACATTTCAATTCTACCAGTATTCCCAGTCTTAAATAAAATTTGTCTCTGAAGCTGTGAGAATCCTTCAGACTGGCAGAAGCTTTCAAAGCATGACTGCTGGAGCAAACCAACAACTGCTAGCTCTTTAGAGCCAGCTCGGTTATGGGAGAAAAAAAAAAAGAAA
The DNA here is from genome assembly GCF_036370855.1 of Dromaius novaehollandiae. Lineage (NCBI taxonomy): Eukaryota > Metazoa > Chordata > Aves > Casuariiformes > Dromaiidae > Dromaius > Dromaius novaehollandiae. The sequence goes on from NC_088098.1 coordinate 182,098,624, forward strand.
AGGACACAATTGTGACTCTGGTAACACTTCAGAAAGCATAGCCAAGAAAGTGAAAAAATACATGTAACATCTTAACAAAATAGACGTAAAATCAGAGTTTTAAGACTTTCATTAGAAGATACCACATATATCTAACAAACCTGCTTATTTCAAAATGACTAAAGATGTGTTAATCTTGCTATAGCCCTATCTGTCTGACAAACACAATTTTCATTGATATTTTCTGTTGTGAGACTTGACATGTGTCCTACATATATACAGTACATTGGTATAAGAAAAGAAGGTAATCAGGTTCTCAAATGAAACAAAAGAAGAATCTTGTTAAGGGTCACGGTTGGAGACCAGATACTAGAAATAGACGGATCATAGTCTCATCCAGCATAACAGTTCCTATGTTCCTGTTCCCTGTTGTTACATTAGCATAGTATTTTTAACTGTAAGATAAACTATATTTAAATATAGGAAGTAGGCATGGAGAGATAGTTCAGTCTTAGAGACAAAAAAATTGTCTTAAGTTTTTGATGAACAATCCATTTCCTGACCACATATAGCCCTTTTAGTAACTGGAATACATTTAACCCCTTCCAGATTCGATGCAGTAAATCTCACCTATGCTCTGGTTTGCTTGAAAACCTGCAATTTGTCATCAGGTGATGGTGTCAGCAGGTCATCTCCCATGGAGAGGAATACAGTTTTATCAAATAAATTAGATGAGAAATAGTGGTTTCCCTCAAGGTGTCAGTAACATTTTGGGTGTACTTCTGTGTACACCACACAGAAACAGTTAAAAAGTTATGGCCAGTCTAAAGTGCCTTTCACTGCCATAGCTGCTCAGCTCTTTGAATGACTCTAGCGGTTGAGCTGCTTTTAGCTCTCTGCAGGTAACGTCAAAGGGGAAGAACCTGGCAACTGCCAGTCGTACAGTTCATTAGCATTTTGACTATGTTGAGACCCTCATAGCTGAAGTGTGGGTCACAGCACTTGACTATTACGCATCACGATTTAGGATTCTGAGGGTTGGTCAAATTATTATTCTTTGAAAGGGGAGGTTTTTTAATGAAGCTACAATTAAAAATCCTACTTCTTTTGTAAGTCAGTAGGAATTAGGTACCCAAATGTCCTCTGTGCCTTTGAAAATCTCTGCCTAAGTTTATAAATTTGATCACAACAGTCCCTTCTGGCCTTCTAATCTATGAATCTCTTAACCTTCCTATCATGGGAATTAAACTAATTTTCAGCTCATAGATTGGTTATGCTGAGATCCACTTCATTTACTTACTGATGGGATTTATTTTTCCCTGTTTTATGCTGAAGGAAACGTAAAACACTCCAGCAGAGTGGATAGCTATTGCTGATTTTGTTTGTTTGCTGGGAGTTTGTTTCAGGGGGCAGATGCCCATTTCTGCATATGTTATTGAAGACAAACAACATGGTTTAAGTCAAATAGTTAAAGTTTATATCATATGATTCTAATATTCTTTCAAAAGTAAAGAGAGCATGTAATCAGCCAAAAGAGAAAGTAAGCATCCTGAAGGGCTGGAAGAGAAAGCTCACTTTGATTTTTTCCCTCCCCAATGACACATGATGAGAGCACATTATGGATTCATACACGATTGCTGTGTCCCAGGAGGACTGCAAAGTGACTTTCGTCTTTCTCAGTAAGACTTATTCATAAACAACAATGTGAGACAAAGAAGGGATAATTCAATTTTTTCTGTACATCTTTTTTCTTGTCCTTCAAAAGTGTCTTGAAAAATCATAGAAATCTTCATAGGACTTTAGGGTCCCATGAAATGAGCATCTTACTTCTTTGTATAATGCAGAGAACTCTGTTTTCCAACACAGCCAGGTAGACCAAAAAGACTTCTCCCCAAAAGCCTTACATTACATATATCTTCAGATCACCATTACTGCTGTAATATTACAGAACACTGTAATGCAAAAATTTGGATTTATTTGAAATACAAACAGTTGTTTATTTATTTTTAATTCCTCAGTCTGCCTCCTTTTAACTCATTTTACTTTGCAAATTTGTGAATCATAGGAACAATACATTTTGAGATGCTTGCGCACGCAGCCATTTAATGAGATACTCACCCCTCATCCATAGCCTCCACTTGCTCAAAGTCGACCTTTTCAAGTGCAAAAATCGTTACAATTTACAGGAATATATTTTTTTACTGGAGAAAGAAAAAAACTTTCTTGCAGCAGGGACGTCTGCTTCCCTGTAAAGAAAATCTTCACTAAGTCCTTTAGCAACCATTTCACTGCTTTTAGAATTTGATTGTAAACTCCTGTGAATGTTGCTTTCCAATTGTATGCTTTTATAATATCTTGGGGGCCAACTGGACTACCGTAATATGGATAGTTGTTTTTAGTATCAATAATAATAATAATCATGTAACTAAAATCTAGACCAGTCTGCACTCTGCTGTTCCTATAAGGTCTGGAAGTATTTTTTAGTCAAAGCTTTTCAGCAAGACATTATAGGCTCAACTCAGTTGCCTAAGCGCAGCTGCCTGTTGCTACATGAGATACCTTATAGTGCTGCACCTGACCTTCAAAAGGTGCAGGTTTTGCATGAGTTATGTTTGTTGTCTTTGAACGGACATCTCAGATATCTTGGGCTGTCTCAGTAGCATTGAATACCCATATGTTGATAGCTGAATCAAGGGGATTCAGTCAGGGGAGAGCAAATCTTTCCATGCTGAAGTAGGCACCCATATTTTGTCAACTGAGTAATTCTCTGGATTCCACTGTCTGTGTTGACTGGCTCTCTGTTAACTATCAGAGGAACTTAGACACCTAGTTCTCATGCAGATGTATTTATATCCTCAAACTTAGTATTCTAGAATCTAGAGCTCATTTCCACCCTTTTTCAATTGAAGGAAAATAGTTATCAATGGGGCATGGTATATGATAATACAGGAGAATTACTAGAGCTTTCTTCTTTCATTTAAAATAGTAGAAATACCACAAGTGCGTTAGAATTGAATATTTTTATTTTCCTACCCTTTTGCCCCCTTTTGGAGAGTCTGATACTAGCAGTCTGATAGTAGCAGGAAGCAGTGCTTCTACGAAAAGCTGGTTGCATTCTACCAAATCCCATTGAAAGAACATAGTTGTCTGAAGGAAAGTCTCTCAGATGGTCCGGAATTCCAAAGGAAAGTTAAAGTTTTGATAACAGTTGGAAAAGGGCTGTGGCAAGAGTGGAAGCAGAAAAGTACTGGCACTGTGTTATTGTGTTTATATAGCTTCTGGGGCTTGAACTATCATCACTATGTGATACCTTGCTGTTCTTTGTATACACACTCGGCTCATCTGGAGCAAGGTCGAGTAGAGATACCCAGTTGTGTGTCATGAAGGCATAAAATTAGTTCAGTCTAAAGGAAGATTTTAAAATGGCTGACTTTGCATCTATAGCCAAAGGCTTCTACACATGTGACTGAAATAACTGAGATTGAAATTAACTCTGAGTTGCCTTATGACACAAAACAAAAAAAGACTGAGGATTAACAGAGCGCTAAGTTTAAAGCCAGTTCTTTATAATGAGAAAACAGTGGATAGGAAGTTTAGGAGAATGTAGGAAAATAAAGTAAGGTGACTTAGAGGGAAGTAAACACAAATTAAAATATTTTATTGGGTAATCAAAGTTACCAAAAGAGTTAGTTTGCATTAATTCTTATGGAAAATAAAATCTAGATCTGCTGGGATCTCCTCTTTCAGGTCTTCAAATCTCTTTTCTTTTAGAAATTTTAGAAATATTTCTTTTAGAAGAAAACTATCTAAGAAAATCACTGTTTAAAAGAAATACTCATTATTAGTGGAAGGACAAGTTCATGCTTAAGCCATAATAAAAATGCAAATCGGTATATAAAAATACAATTTTTTAAAAATCTTCCCACCATTTATATATCACTCCCAAGTTAATAAATGCTTAGGGTATGATTTAGCAGCCTACATGCAGGCATAAAGTGCTATTTCAGATGTTTTGTGTCTGCGACATACAATATGGGGATGACAGATATGACCCATGGAGGTTCAGTACCCTTCTTCTGGAGTGACAGATGGTGCCCTTATTCTGGAGTGACAGGTTGGGTGCAATACAACAACATATCTAAAGTGGCATTCTTTATCCGTTGGACAATGGAATCACACCTTTTAAAACAGAGACCATGGGTGAAGTCAGGAGCAAAAACTTCCACTGATTTCCATGGAAATACTCTATGGTTTTAATGTCTGCAAATCAAATATTGCAAGTTGCTATAGTTCATAACAACATCCTGTCAGAGGTCCCCAAGAGCCTTATTAATAGCGGCCTTCTTCTCCAAACGTCATCAATAGAAGACTTTCTACTGATTTTAACAGGAGCTGAATCAGGACACAGGGGTAAGTCTTAGGAATACCTAATAATTGTAAAAAACACATATGAGGTTTATTAGGATCCCTGTGTGCTCTCAGGAGACATTGTGTAAACCCTGCTGACGTGATTAAAGAAATAGCGTTTACCTACAGAAAAATATAGTGACCGATCTGTATCTGTCTGAGTTTGTCTAGATGTCTTAGAAGTTTTCTACTGCAATTTTCTTGGTGGTAAAACAGTTAAACATTTTTTTTCTAAGCAAAACCACATCATGATTTAAGCAGATCTTTCTTTCTGAACAATTAAACAGTAATTAAAGTCACAACTTGAATTATTTATAAAATGCTTTTCAGAGATAGACTCAAGAGTGACTTCCCATGAACTTATTGCTTTTGTGAATTATGCAACTTTTGTAGCCTGACAGCTCCTGGTGAAAGGAAATCACACCACCATGTCACAATTTATTTTGCTCTGGAATAATAGGAATTTGAGCATGATTTTCACTGGTATGAAGTATCGTCTGACTCAGTCTGCCCTAGCATGCTCCAGTAGCACCCCAGTTCTAAAGTTAATATTTAAAATAATTTCAAATGGATTCCTGGTTTCTATAAAGTATTTTGAGAATGAGAGAAAAAGGTAGGAAAAGATAGATATTCTGAGAAAAAGATAGGAAACATGACCTATGTCAGCAATCTTGGAGTAGATTATTTTTCTTCAAAAGCACACATTGAGATGTGGCATACTACACTGCCAACCAACTATGCATTTCTGTTAAGACGTTACTGTGCTAATAAAATGGCAATCTGTTCTGAGAATTAATATAGACATAGGCGTTAAAATGTCCTTAGAACCTTCTGTCCCGATCCAATATCGGGGGGGGTTTCGTTACGATCCCAAGGACGAGATTAAGACGCTAAAACCAGTCAAATATTGTACAACCTTTTAACTTTATTTTCCACAAAGTGGGGAGAAAAGGTGGGGAAAAGGCGAAGGGGAGATGAAGGGAAGAAGGGAACAAGGGTAAGGGGAAAGATAAAGTTGGAAAAGGAGAGGAGAAACTAGCTACCACCACTCCGCGTCCGATGATGTTCTGCCGACTCCGTTCGAATTACAGCTCAGGCTGGGTGCCTCCGAAGAGGGACCCCGAACAAAGAAATCCCTGGGCAATTATACTTTCCAATCTTAAGCTCTCCGCCCTTCACGCAGTAGTTTGGACCAATAGTAATATTTAGGTCTGGGGTCCCCTGCTCCTTATTGGGTCCCTAGGTAGGTTGTTTACCGTTGTGGTTTCTGCTGACAGATGCGTTTTCATTCTTCGGGTCTTGCCCTTATCTCTCAAAGCCCTGACAATTTATTACTTCCCCAGCAGTGACGGTAGGTGTTATTTCCCAAGGTCCAGACAAAGGGAATATGATCTGGACCCCAAGATAGCCCAGACCCCCCAATCAGCATTGTTTCCGCAGCAAGAGGAGGCCCTGCTCCCCAGGGTCCCGGTGCCCAAGCAGGCCTCACTTCAATGCCTTGACATCCTTCCTCCCGGAGCGTGAAGCATGGGAATGCAAACTGCTGGTAACCCCCTTGTCTTTCCTGCCTGCGCCAGCTCTGGGGCCCTTTCTCACTGAACTAGGGAGTGCGGCCTAAGGCTTCAGCAAATTTAGCTACTCATGCTAAGCAAGCTTTATAGAAGTTGTGCTAAGCAGCAGTAATTTATAGTCCAGGTCCCAAAGTCTCTGCCCGATCGTGGTCTGGTTCAGCGCGGTCTGGTTCAGCGCAGGCTCGGTGTGTCCCGGGTGGTCGCAGGGAGACCATTTCGGGGGTCGCAGCAGCTCAGTTCTGTTCCCGCCGGGAACAGATGGCTTGTTTGGGGTTATGGTTTGCTTGCACCTTATGTACCAAGAAATATTTAAGGCAAAAGTTCACTCATCTGTCCGCCACACCTTCTAACGTTCCTTAGAAAACATCATTGAGAGAAATACTGAAGGAGTATACTATGGTAGTCAGGATGACGTCAAACAAAAGAGGAGGGTGAAAAGAAGAAACACAGGAACTTTCAACACAGAATTGTGAAGCTGAGAACAAAATTAATCAAGACACCAAAAGACGAAGACAGAAGAAATTCTTTAATCTTTAATTGCCTATACACCAATGCTAGGAGCTTGGGTAATAAACAAGAGGAATTGGAATTGCTTATTTATGAGCATAAACACAACTTGTTTGGTAAAACAGAAACCTGAGGGGATGATTCACATGATTGGAATGTTAAAAACCAACATTTATGCTTCTATTAGGAAGGAGTAAAGGGAGTGGCACATTATGTTAAAAATGATTTTATATTTTCTTGAGTCATGGACAATTTAGAAAAAAAATGATGATATTCAGTGCCTATATGATAAAAATTGGAACAAAATAGCAGCTACAAATATAGTCTGCTAGGCAGATATACAGATGGAGTAAATATACTAATATCAGGCCACCAGATCACTCTGCAAACTGGATGACTGACTCCCTAAGTATATATAATACTCAGGAGCAATTTAAAAACCTGAAGTGGCTGGCAGTAGTCTTGGGGACTTCATTCCTCAGGGCATAAAATAGAAGCTTCAGACTACCACTAATAAAACATCACTGGAATTTCTTAATATTATGTAGGACAATTTTCTAACTCAAAAAATGACATGCAGATAGACTGAAGAGAATTCAGAGAAGTACCACAGGCCTGACTAAGAAGAAGAAGAGCACTGTAAAGTGAAAGACTTCTGATATTAAGACTATTTTTCTTATCAAAGGGAAGATTAAGGATGACTTTATGACAGTCTATAAACAAATATGCATAAAAAGATATAGCTTCCCTATATATAAGGAGAGTTTCTGTTCAACACTTCCTCTGGGTGCCCAAAATGCATTCTACCATAAAATGTGTAACTACTTTTAGGAAGACTAGAATACAGATTTCTTTGCTTTCAGATGAGTAAATGTGAATACAGATTTTGCCAATGTAAGAAAGATTGTGATTCCAGAAGTGGAGCAGCTTGGAAAATACAGGGTTAAATTTTCATGCAGTTTTAAGTTACTTCATCACTGCTACTTGGCAACACTGGTTGTTGCTCTCTCTTTGATCTGTAGGGTTTGTCCATTCTTGTCCAAAGTGTTTTTCTTAGCAAAGTATGCAGATCACACCAAACGCTGTTGAGTACAATTTGTAGAAAGAATAATTTTGCCAGGTAATTGGAAGTATAGGCAGAGGACGTGCTATAGTTTGGTAAGGAACACGACAAAATCCTCATTTGATTGCTCAAGTATTGGTTTATTATAACACTTTTTCTGAATGGCGTTATGTATGCTATATAGATTTCACGCTTTTTGTATATTAGGCAACTTGTTTGTCAACTGCTGTAAATTTCACAGTGATGGGAGGGTAATGAGACAAAGTGCCAAACTACATGAAAATCAAATTGTTGTACCTTGTTTAAAGAGCCTGCAAACTTACTGCTCAAAGGTTTTCATGAGCTTAAACCAACTATGGCCTCAAACTGTTGAATGTAAATGCCAGAGACTCTATGCAGGGTGAATGAGCGTGTCTGAGCTGTATTTCCATTAACACACAACATTTCTTTGTAGTTATAGTAAGGTTGTGATGAACGTTTCTACCATCCTTTCTTTAAAAAGACAACTGTCAAGGTATTTCTCATGATTTTTAAACCTTTTCTTCTTCTTCAGCAGTTATAAAAGATCACTGGCTATTTGAAATGGTAACGGTAGTGTGGTAAAAGTGATTTTACTCCTGCAAACTGCTCACATATACTACAAATAATTTGAACAGTAATAAAGAATAATTAGCAGCTAGACATGAAGGTTCTGTCTGGATGATCTGATGACCTAGTTATAGGCACAAGGAAATGCAACTCAGCATCTGAATACATGAGAGAGGCAGAAAACTTTTAAAACATTATTAAAGTGAATTGTACAGTCTTTTTAAACTTGATGCATTGCATATGAAGCGTATGCACAGTGGCATAGCATATGTGAAGTCTTGACGATGTTGCATATTTTTCTGGTTAACAAAATGAACATTCTGGCCTCTGAGATACTCATAGGACTCTCAGTGTACAGAATTTTGTGTTTTTGGAATAGGATGGTCTATGTTCCACTTCTTATTTATCTGGATATTTGCAGCAGCTGTAGAAGCAACTCTCTTGTGTGAGGTGGCAGTTTGCTACAATGCTTTTATATGTATATGTTCTTAAGCATAAAGAAATGGTGTTGAATTTGATCAGTATACCCCCCCCCCCACACCCATTTTACTTACCCAGACTCTTTTCCTGTGGTTAACTAAGGTCTTTCACAGGTGTGACGTCAGGCTGCAGACTACAAGAATGCTGGTGCATCAGATAATGAGTACATTAGTCTGGATTTCAAGGGACCTGTGCTGCATAGAAGCAAGGTAAGTTAAATCATTTATGTGAGGATTGTTCCCATTACCCTTGCTATTTGGGACATTCAGCACATAAAAAACACATTTAGTTATTCAAAAATAAACTCCAGGTCACCTTTAAATCACATCTTTGTTTCATTTGTAAGAAAAGAGATTATTTTCCTGATTTTTACATGTAAATCATTGATAGACCTAGACAGATATTGACAACAGTTTGATCACTGCTCCTAGAACAGATAGAATCATAATACAGCATTTGTCATGTAAAATGCATGTAGGGTTTCTAATTACAGCTTTATATCAGAAGGACGGAAAATATAGTGACTGGTTCTCCTTGGAATAGTGTCTCTAAGCGCTTGTTGTGTGCTCTACATCTGTTACATGACAGGTTGTTAAAGATGTGTGTGTTCATTAAAGGTAAAGTGCCTCCTGTGTGTTGTAGCCCTTAAATCTGTCTCTGAAATCCCTACTTGTGTATCAGTGCTACATTTCCCTAGACTAGGTCCTCTGAGATGTCCAAAGAATGACTATTAGCTGTATTGTTCTTAATCACTTTTCTTTCAGTGGTCACTGTTATTCACTTCACTGTAGAATTATGTGAGCAGAAGACAGTAGAATTACCAGTCCCGATACAATTTACTAAATACTGAGATACATCCTCATGGATTTCTGTCTTCTGGCTTGCTTTAACAGTCCTTAGGCATATACATAATGTAGAAATGTATTCTTTTTAAAATTTTATATGATGCTGTTTTATCAGCCTAGAGATAGGCTTGCATTATCTTGGGAAATTATGTGCAACAAGTGAAAGATCTATCCTTCTCCTTCAACTTTTTCCTTATTTTTTTTTCCAAATGGTCTTCATCTACCCATTTTGTTGACTAAGGTCACTGACAGACTATTCTTTTGCTTAGTCAGGGAAGTGTTTAGTAAGTTTATTCTCCTTGTTGCTTTTGATCTTGTTGGTCTTTCTTTCTACCTCTGCTTTCTCTTTTGGCTATGCAGTCTTTTCCTCAAATTTTATTTGTCATGAAGTACCCAGTTACCTTGGAATTACTGTTTCTTAAAATGGAACTTCTGATACTACTAAAACTATGGAATGAACATCAAAAAGAAAAAAAAAGCTAACTGAAGGGTACTCTAAAGCAATAGGAAAATACAAAGAATGTGCTTTGCTATAAAACAAAACATTTTTGACAAAATTGCCAAATGGATGAAGGCAGCTATAATGTAATTGGATTTTAATAAAGCCTTAGAATAAAAATTTTATGGAATCTTGCTGAAAAAAAAATCAGAAATGATTTGTTGTAGGCTAAGAACTGAGGAATTGTAAACAAAAGGTTTTGATGAACAGCATCATATCAAGTTGTGGGTTCAAGGATTTCCATTGTTTCAGTCACAATTACAAGTGTAATGACAATGAAGGCATTGAAAGAATAGATTTTATAAGGGAAGTTTAGAAGTACTAAATAAATTTGTCTCAACTAAGCAAAACTAAACAGGTCATGAAATAATGGCCTGCAATTGTCTGCATGCTATAAAGACCAAAGGTAAAACCAGAACTGAAGTATTGCCATGGAAGTTAGTGGGGTCAAGATCTTAGCCCAAGGAGATAAAGACTTTTTATAGTCTTGTAAGGCATGTAATTAAGATTAATTATAAGAAAACAAAGGCTAAATATGAATGAAAGCTTCATATCCAGTTGTGGAATAACCTCAGAGGATGATTGTGATAGCCCCATTGCTTGAGATATTAAAAAGAAGTCTGTACAGAACTCTAGAAAATGTGCTCTATGGAACAATGCTGCACCAGCTGATAACAGGACTGGTTAGAGGATTAATTGATCTTTTTCACATCTAACCTCAGTGATTCATTAGGAATTTTCTGTCACATTGGCTGTCTTGGTTTGTTATTGGCACACAACACTGGGAATGCAATCGTGACAGAATATCCACGGTACGCTGTTCTATTTGCATGCAAAATCAAGCAGTATGTTTTTCATTTGTTGAAGTAAAAAGAAAATGGAGTTGTCACCTTGTAAGAAATTAATTTCTAGTACTAAGGTTGCTTTCATGGAGGTTGCTGAGCTGTAGTTGTTACTGTTACAGTGCTGTCAATGTTCATTAAGTGTCCCAGGCTTATGTGGAGAGTGAACTAAACAGAAGTGGAAGATATTTAAAAGAAGAACTATTTGGGCTTTTATTTATTTAGTGTTTATTAAATAACCTGTTCTGAAAATCTTGCTTCAATGAAGCCCACATTTTTCATTTTTCACTTTAATTTTTTTTGAAAAAAAAAGATTTTGTAACAAGTTTTTCTTGTTTTGCAAATAATTATCTTATGACAGTTTTTTTTCTCAATCAAAGTGACATATTAATTTGTTTATTAATTAGCAATGCTGACCAGGATTCAAGCAGTAAAAGTACTTAACATTTCAAATTATAAAATCTTACGAGGAAATATAAGTCAAGAAAATGGCTACAGATGCTAGTGTTTGAATTTATACTTTAGATCAAGTTGTATCTGAGTGACGGTGGAAAAGTTTGACCTCCAGAGTGTAAACATAAAGACTACCTGTTACCTGTGAGGGCTAATTTCCCCAGGTCCCTTCTATAATCAATAAGGAGAGAGAGGTTCCTCCTGAAAGCAAAGCAAAATCTAGAATTAGACCCAGAATTCTTGTTCTGAGGATTTCAAATCTTCTTCTGAATTGCCTATAGACATGCTTCTATCTCTTCATCAGCTGTAGTGGGAGTCGTGAGAGATTAGCCTCCCTGAACTAGGGTTAGTTTTGTGAAAGGCTGCTCTTTGATTTATTGAAGGCACCTTAACATGAACTGCAAGGCTACTGTTTATTTCTATGGTCTTTGGACCAGGACATTTGTCAGTATGAAAAGAAAGCACTCCTCTAGAAATTGAAATGTTTCTATTCATACTAAGCTGAACTTATCCTCATATTTTACAATTAAAAAACAGAATGCAAAAGATATAAGGTGCCATAGTGCACAATATTGCATTATCTCTGTTGAATAGGGAATAATGTTCAAGGAATAAAGTAATTAAAAATGAGCACAAACAAAGAAATGTTTCATTTTGAAATATAATTTACTTTTTCCCCAAATTAAATTTACCAAATCCATTTATAAACTTGTTTCACAAGAAATGCTGAATATTTAGTTTAAATATTGAGAATAGAAACCTGCTTTGAAGTGTTAAAATGGGATTTTCCCTTGAAACCAAATTTCTGACATTTGACTGTTTCTAAGTACAAGAAAAAAAATGTAGCCTAATCAGCAGTAGTTGTTGAATTTTCAAAAAAAAAAAAAAAAAAAAAAAAAATCCCTGCTAGATCTCTGGTATTTATTGACTATATCTATACCTCTAAATATCAGGTGGCCACAGACTTAACCTTGGCCCTGAGGCTAAATGGCATAGACCCACATCCACACTAATTTAGACCAACTGCTCCGGAGTAGAGCAGCTGTATCCATCCTACGCAGCACTTGGCTGTCAGTGTCTTCTGGGCCCCTATGGTGCCCTATGGCCTGAAGACGTAGCTATTATTTGTGTGTTTGCCCTCTAACATTGTTTTTTAACAGTATCACACTTAGGATATCTGCAGGATACTCAGCGTATAGCGTTTCCTTGGTTTCCCCAGAGATGCTTTCTGTGGGAAAAAAATTACAGGAGACGATTTATTTACAAAAACCCGGAGATATGTGAGGCAGAGGAGGAATTAAATTGGCTGATCTAAGGAGTCTAAGCTGGCTAAAGCTCTGATGTACAACGAACGGCTGAAGCCCTCTTTTTGCAGCAATCATGGAAACAGAAGAACTTTGTTTCTCAAAAGCTACGTTTTATTATGGCACAAACCAGAATGACGTATCTAATAGCAGAACTCAGATCTGTTAGGTGTGACAGACTAAAATATAATTTGCAAAACAAATCTCCCTTGCCCACCCTTGTGTCACAGGGTAGGTCCCTTCCTTAAAGTTTGTTTTGATTGAGCAATTGTCAGTGGCTTCTGGATGGCAGCAAAATCTACAGAATCCCTAATAACTCTGTTTCTGTCATCCCCAAGTCTGGCTGCGTGTCTGCTCCCTGGTCTTCTTAACTGCATTGTGGTCCGTACTCCTGCTGCAGAATATGGAAGTCAAGAAAAGGCAGACTGGCAGCTTTCGTCTCACGTTGTTCTTGAAAAGCAGAAAATACAGCGAATGTTGAGCAGACAAATTAAGCAGTTATACAAACTGCCATACATGGGTATGTAAAAATTGGTGGATGCAAAGGCTTTGAAATACTGCTCGAACATTGCTTCATGGGGTGCAAAATATTTTATCTGATAGGAAGCTGAAAAGTTGCCAGACGGGGCCAGGCTAGGACAAGCAGGGTCATTATCAGAACAAGAGAGACTGCACCTCCCCTCACTGAAGGATAAAAGCATTTTTGTGTGGGGGGAGGAGGTGCTGTGTGTTAGAAGATGTGTTTATAATTTAAGGATCTAAATCCTGGTGAAAGGAAAGGAAAGCAACAGTAAGGAGTGGAGATTTGCGTCCGAGTGGGATACTAGAAAGGTGCTAAAAAACAGACTGAGTAAAAATATGTACAACTTCTCCCAAACTTGGGTTTTCTTCCATGAGTGCAATCTCTAGATACAACATTTGCACAAATCTATGTTCGTGCAATTAAATAAGTGTCTGAATATTTTTCTGGAGTTGCTAAAAATCCCATGGAACTGTACAGGTTGGAACTTAGGAGTTCGGACTGCAATGGCCTCTGCTAAAAAGAGCAGGCTGCTCTCAACTTTCAGTGAACAGCAAAAGCAAGGAAATCTTGGCATTTAGTAAAGTTTTGTGAAGACTACCAGAATTCAAAGGAAGTTTATAACATATTTTAACATTGTTTTCCATATCTGAAAATGGAGATGCTAAAATATTTCTTATTTTTAAAAGTAGGTAAAATCTTATAAGAACACCGCTTATAAAAAAAAATATTAATTAACTGTTTTTACTAAGTCATTTGTAAACTGAATTGGGGGAAATATTTTCAGTTATTTTAGTCTTGGGCATTTGCAGTTCTGTCATCTGGAGTCTGTGTGTGCACCCTGTTGCTCAGAGCTTGTTGGCTATGCTTTTCCTGTAGTGCTGAAGTCAGTGTTAATTTTGTAGACTTGAGCCCAGTGTGTCCAGCATTCATTATTAGGAAAAAGCAGTTTATTTCCGATTAGTCCCATCTTCCATTCCCTTCTGGAAACCTAATTTTGAAAACCACTTCAACGCAAAAACTGAATCCCTCTTCAAAAAGTACAGCAAAAGAAAAAAAAGTGAGGCAAAGGAAAATCTTGTTCTTTTCTTTGCTGAAGTCAGATAATACTAGCTTGTGAATAACTATTATTTCATACAAATTTTTGTCAGGATTTAAAAAAGGAATGTGGTATCATTATAAGCAAAAGCTGTGATAAATAATTGAATCTCACTGAGATATTAACTTTAATAACATTTGTTCTGACTGACCATGAAAAGCATAATGACTTCCAATGAGCTACGTCCTTTAAAACTTTCTTCAGACCTGGACTATAATTCAAAGAGAATGTCTGGAATTTTCTTTGATATTTAAACCTTATGTAGCTAATTGTATCAGAAGACTGCTCGTAATCAAAATTAGCTCTAAGAGAGTTTAGAGAACAAAAGTGGATAATACCCATGCTTTTTAAAATGTGGTTTTAAAACCAAATAACCTTTAAACATTTTCAAAGTAATAGTGAATTGAGAGCAAACAAAATATACTTCATCATTTTAGGCAATGTTGTACTTACTGTAAAAAATATATGTTAAAATTTCAAATCAAATAGTACATTAAAATGATAAAAGGGAGCACTAGTTTCCTTTTATCTAAGGAAACCTAGATAACACACTGGTTGAGTATAAGGGAGGCATTCATATAGTCACCGTAATACATATACAAACCTGTTCATTTCTTCAGACTATTTTTCCTCATCATGAACAAACCACATAATGTGAATTTATTTAAAAGAGTAAGATTAATAGTATTATAGTATCAGCAGGTATTATCAGCTATTGCATTCATTTTATTAAGATATGCTTAGAGCAGGATAATAGATTAGAAACAGTTTTTTAACCTTGCCATAAAGCCTAAGGAAATAACCTTAGCATCCAAATGTATAGGACTATGCAAACATGAAGTGTTTCATTTATCATTGCTAGTAAACAAAATAATGTCCTATTCATTACCAAACAGTGTCTAATTAACTAATATGAATATTTGTTACTGAAATAAGTACATCTGAAGGAAGTTATTTAGTGTTACACTGCTTATAGTTATGTGTTGGATTGTTTGCACATAGTCAAACTTGAAGAATCATGAAGAATGAATGTTTGAAAAATAGTCATTTGAACATTTGATATAGTGATGAAACAGTACTGATAAAACAAATAAATTCCATCTTTCTATATCTGCTCTGCTGGATGTGTTTTCAGCCTGATAAACAAGGAAACTATCAACCTTATTTTCTCTGTTGTTTAACAGCATCCTTGTTTAATTCTTTTTTTTTTTCTGTTGGCTCTCTTCAAGAAGGTTATTACATTTCTCTGTCATCTATTATTTTTTGAAAATACAATTAGACTTAAACCTTTCTGAGAGAAGTTTATCAAATTCAACAGCTTAAATGAGAGATGTTGTCCTTTGCAAAATGTTTTCATTAGATTAAAAGACCTCTCATCAGATCTTTTATTTAAATTTATATGAGATTTTTGGTATGTAATTCCATGCTTAGCAATATTTGATTTCTTCTGCAATATTATCTGAACAGAGTTGCTTTTTTATTACATTTAGTGTTGCATTTTCATCCTTTGGTGCTTTTATGCTGAAGGAGATGATAATTAAAATTGTATAACTTTAGTTGAATTTTTTTTAATCACAAAAAGATATTTTTATGGGCTCCAGAAAAATAATCACTAATAGCTTCACTAAATCTTCAAATGCACTTCTAATGAGATAAATTTCCTTACTGAATTAGATGCTTGTTAGCATGATAAAATTTTGTTCTTTAACCTTTACAAATTAGAATAATAATATACAGGATAATACTATTAACCCTAATGGAAATAGCATTAACAACTGTGATTTTTTTTGTTGGCATTTTGATCAAAGGCAACAAAAGATTCAGATTTGAGCCTGATGGTATTAGCAAAAAAGTGCTGCTTGGTGATAGGAATGTCATTCTCTGTTGAAGCTGACTGGGGGAACACATGATAACGACTTGTTACCCAGAAAAATCCAACTTTTAGCTAGATAATGGCAGTCTTGAAGGGCCATCTGTGTCTCTGATACATCAAGATTAAAACACACCTAATTGGGCTTTCTTTTAAGCATATCCTTGTGATGGAAGTATTATAGTGGTTCTACCAGCTTGCTCTGTGAACTCAAGCTGTGGGAGCTGGCTGAGCTCGCGCCCTGAGTTTTGAGGGAGGTTAAGACACTCTTGTGTAACAGATTGTTGAGTTCTGGCAAGTGCTAAAATACGTTTCATTGATATACTGAAATCCGGTCTTGTGCTCTGAGGCCGTAATTGTCAATCAGAAGTAATAAAATGGGAGCATTTCAGTGGAAATTCTGGGCACTTGTTATTTCCAAAAAGCAAGCAGATGTTTATGACAGCAAGTATGGAGCCATAGATACCGTTCTTTCATAATGTTGGGTGCGTGATTTCAGTAGATTCTTTCCCAAAATTAAAATGCATCCTCCTGTCCTTGCAAATCCACAAGCATTTTTGGCCCATGTTGATGAGATAAGAGATCATCTTTAAAACAAATAACCAGGAGTCAGCTACTTGAGCAAGCTAGTTGCTCACAGAAGCTGAAAACAAACAAGAGGCCTAGCCCCTGAGAGTTTAATGCAGCCAGACATCAAACTCCAGAATATGGGAAGGCAGTGATTTCCCACTGGGAAATTCCTTTGACATCAGATTGTCAGCAATGAACTTTCTAGAATTAGGTACTTATGGCCAGCTCTTTCTCCTGGGAGGCAAGCAAGAACTTCCCTGGACACCCTTGGATATCCAATACAGCAATCATCAGGACAGGGCTGAGTCCTATCTTGAAGTCCCAGTGGCGTGGTTTAGAACAGAAACATAAATCCAGGCCTCCTACAGCCCAGGAAAATGTCCCAGTCTGTGGGCTATTAGAATGAAACATTTCGTTATTTCCTCTCCCACCTATTCTATTTTTTTTAATAAATAATTGCATATGCAAAAGAACACAAAGAATCTAATTTCCTGGATCCCAGGTGAGAGTTTGAACCCCTGAGCCAATGAATCAATCACTTCTTTTGTCTTTCTCTTGGTTGCCCAATGAATATTCATACACTAATATCAAGCCCTGGGAACAAAATAGGCAGGGGACTGATTAAATTTCTGCCTGCATATAGGGGAGTGCCAGGGCTCTGAGCAGCAAAACGATGTCAATATGTGGGCCAATATATATGCTAACATATATATGTACCTATCTATGTAGGTGGATGGGTGACTTTAGTAGCAGAACTATAGGTACCATAGGCATCTGAGGCACTTCGGCACAAGATACTGTCTGAGTGTGGAATATGAGACTCAGCAACTCCTAAGCACTGTATTTAGACACATTAAGTCACAATCAGGCACCTGAATTTTGGTGTGAACTTATCTCAGACAGCTGGGATTTTTCAAAAGGGTCTAAGTGGAATCGAAGCGTAAGTTTAATTGGCTTTCAATGCAGCTTGTGCTCTAAAGTCACTTTGGTGCTTTTTGAAAAGCTGACCTGATCAAATCAGCTAAGTTGTCTGGAATTGGAAAGGCAGCCGACTACCACTCCTAAAGTGCTCCCATACCATCCAAATGGGAAGCATGATCATTTAGTGTTTGGGCTACTGCTTTCTGCACCAGAATCAGTTTCTAAATGGACTTGAGGGATCCTCCCTAACTAAGGATTCACTGAAGCTAGCTGTATGATCAGTGGTACTAAGAGGGATGAGGATGGTACATAGCTGATATCATTTCCATATAGAAAATGACAGTGAAAGAAAAAGGGTGGTATACCTTGCCTGGCCATTTTGGCGGTGGTTTTTGCACACGTGGCACTCAGTTTGTAGAGGTATAAATGATGATACAAACTGCAAAGCTTTGAAGAATCGTGTGCAATGTCTTAACGCCAAAATCTGTATTAAAGAGGAAGGATGTAGTGAGGACTGGTGGCTTTTTCGTGGGACACTTTGAGGACTAGAAGTAACAAAATCTGGCTGTTAATGTGCAGCCCAGTGACTCTTCCAGTATAGTAAAATCACTGTTGATGCTGAATATTTAGCTGTAGGTAAGGCTGAAATCAGATGAGTTTGTCATCTCTTTTCTCTTCCAAGTAAAATGTTTACAATAATACTGTTTCCTTTTCATATCAGCAGAAGGAAATTCTTCTCTCAAGGGTCTTTTATTTCTCTCATGATTATATTACTCCAGGATCCTCTTCAGAGCATTTCTTTTCTCCCTTAAACAAATTTTTACTGAAGGCAATGTTGTATTTGTGGAGTGAAAGCAGTTGGCATCAAGTGAACTCTTTTATTGCTGTGATCATGAACAACAACAGCACACAAATGCAGCGCTCCTGTATCTTCTCGGCCACTGCCGCATGAGGGGACTCAAGGAAAAAAAGGACATGACATGAATTCTGTCTGCACTAACAAGGACCAATGTCCTGTGTGCTAAAACGGTATCTTGGGTGAATACCCATGCCACACAAAACTATAATGCTCTCTTGTGCGTACATAACAGGTAGCTCTGGTCTTCCTGATCTACAAAGTGGTTTAGTGCTTTGTAGGTTTTTTTCTGCCTAGCCATTGCTCTTAAGGACATGCCTACCCATGATTGTTTGTTATTATAAAAAAAAATATTGTTTTAATTATGGTTTGGCTTATTGAATTACCTCTGCTGTATCAGTTATATCCGTTTAAATGAACTGATTTACACCTGTCCATTATAATTGGGCTTGTGGAATTGTCACTAATTAATTTAGAGGATGTTGTGTAATTTGTATAAAGCCTTTCGGATTAAGAGTTATTGAGAAATAAACTGAATTTTTCATTTATATTAAAATTGTTTGGATTCTCTAGTTTCTGTATTTCCCTTTCTTGTTGTCTTTGCGTATCTCTCCATCATTTCTGGGATTTTTCTCAAGTTTATTCTCTTTTGTTGCAACATTGTGTCTTCAGGCCCATTTTGTGGACTCCATGGCTCTGATTCATCAAATTCCTGCTCATGAAGCAGATCTGGATTTCTAGTTTTCTAACCACTGAAACACCTACATGTTTTCTTGCACCTGCTCTGCTTTTTAGACTGCACAGGACTAGTAGTTAAGAGGTAGCCCCATACAAAATGCCCATAAAATGCTAAAAAAAGCAAAGTAATTTCAACATTTCCCCACAAAAATCAAAGTAATTTCAACATTTAAAACAGCAGAAAAGCAGGCAGCTGTTTCTGCAGAATATAATCTTTCTGATACATGGAGGACTGCAATACCCAGGCCAACAGTTGTAGTATTTTAAGAAATGATAAATATTTGCATGAACGAAATCATTTTATGATTTTGCAAATTTCATGTCACATATAAGAAGCAATCTTCCGCTATTAGCTTCCTTGGAGCTTCCTGGTGCCAGCAGGGACTAGAAACAGAAAGGGTCTGGAGACAGACAAACGTTCGTATTCTTGAGACTGAACAGGATTGCAAACTTTCTCTTAGCTGTTCTATGTCCTGTCTAAACTGTACTGGCAGAAATCAAGAGAAAAGCTTTTACTACTGTTACGTGCTGTTTCTGGTCTGTGTCCGCATGGCATCCTGCTCCTGGGCAAGTGAGTGGGGCCATCTTGCTGAGCTCACCAGGTGATTGGAATCATCGTACGGTCGCAATCAGGGATAAATGGCCTTAGAAGCTAGAAACTGTCCAGAAAACACTGTTTTGGAAGCTAGTAAGGCTTTTGAGGGGGAAAAAGAAAAAAAAAAAAACCCGATATAGAAGGGTCTGGTATGACAAGTGATTACCCTGCTTGTCAAATAAGCAAAGTGTTACCAAAGGGATTGAGATAGGTTTGGAAGTGGATTTCAAATAGAGTTAGACATTTAAGCTCTGAAAATCTAATCTCTTGTCCCCACAAGCAAGCAAAATGCTCTAAGAAGTCCTCTATTGATCTTAGCAATTCTGAATTGTGCGGTTCTCTATGCTTGTTTGTAAGGGCAGGCCTCCTGTGCCAGACACAGTCCAAATGACTTTAACTTGCTTTTAACAGGGTGCTCATATCTACAGAGGTATCCACCTGCAGGGAAATGTTTGCAAAATTGGGACTCTGCCCAGCAGGGCTATCGGGAGCCATTTTCAAAATGTCCAGGTGGTTTAGGAGCACATGCATGAGTGAGTTTCTAAGTCTCCTTGACATTAAAAATCCCTGCCCTACAAATGCATTTTCTGTCCCCTGCGTGTACTGATTTAGTTAGTTCTTCTGAAGTGTTAAAGCCTGTTTTCCAGCTTGCCTTTGCCCAGATTGAAATGCACCTCACTGTGGGCATAGTAGAAAAGGAATCTGTTAGGGTTTGGGAAAGAAGCATTCATACACACTCATTTTGTGTGCTCATCTTTTGATCTCTTCCTTAAAACTCTGCATGACTCATGAGAATGTGTTTATAGCTGAATAGCCCTGAAATGTTATGTCGCTGATGCAGATTGACCTCCATAAATAGCATGTCCTCTATACCAGGATCCATTTTCTCCACTCTCTACTGCTCCTTTGAGATGATTTTTACTGTTGTTCCTAGCTCTGGGGATTTTTATTGAGAGCCTGTTTGCAGAACACATACCACACATACCTTTCAAGGCTCTCTGACTCTTATTGCCGGTATTACTTTTAAAAATGATTTACTGAAGGCTACAGATGTGCTAAGTGGTTTGGCAAAAAAGCATGGAGTGCCTCTGAACAGGGGGCACCGACCTGCTGGTGTGTGAGTCACTACTTCTTTGGTTTTACAACGCTGAATGTAAAATAAAGAGCAGATGATAAGAATTGTTACACACCGCAATGAAACATTGAGAATGCATGTTTCACAACAGAAAAGTAAATCACTGCTGTACGTTCTGTTACAAAGTGTTCACTCTACTGTCCATCTCTCAGAAAGGTTTCAGCGAAAATGCAAAAGCTCCTTTTGCAAAGCATTTTAATTTCAGATCAGCCTTGCAATCTTCCAGTCTGCTCTGTCCTCTCCCCCAGGAAGCAGCACCTTTTTCACGTACTGAGTCATGAACGGCAAGAGCCTGACCTGAAGAATTTAGCTGCTATTAAGTTACTTGAAAAACAAGAGAGAGAGAGATCAAATATCAGCATCGTAAGCTGCTGTTTAAAAGGAAACTAGCTAAACAAAATGCATTTGGCATAGACACAGTTCAGTGCCACAAACTGCTCTACTGTGATGAGGTAAAGAAGGAAGCATAAAGGAGTGTTGTTTCATCCTCCCCTGGACTGTGGTTGTGCCCAATAGCGGGTTTCTTAATGTTTCCATTACCTCCCCCTATTTTTAGAAGTCAATAGCTCAGCTATAACAATTTGCTTCAGGCTGAAGCTTGGCGTACAAGGTCTCAGTCAGGGAGCACATTTAGTGAAATAGAAGATTACCCATTTTGGAGCCATATTTTTTTTTCTGTCATACAATCTAAAAATATTCTCCGTTTCAGAAATTACGTTTGGCACTTGATTGATCTGTAATGCAATCTGATATCTTTTCTCACTGCTTTTGACCAATGAAAAGCCTCATATGAGAGAAAAAAAAAAATTTCCATCCTCTAAAAAATTTTGTTTCCATGTATCTGTATGGGAGTAGTGGCCACAATACTTACTTGTTTCAGGTTTAAAACAATCTGCAGTTATTTGGGATTCAAGGAGATTTATATGAAGTATATTATATGACATGCCTGCTGTGAGTCTTTTTGCTTTGGTACAGGCCATTGCCAGAGAAAAGATGTAGGACTAAACAGACTGCGTCTAATCTACTGTAGTAATTCCTATGTTTCTTTATTTCCTAGACGTTGGTCATTCAGTACTTACGCAATACCTACCTGAAAAGATGCTTTCTATAAAGACAAGGTGTTTTGTCCGAACAGAAGATGAACCTTGGAACATAAGACACCTGTTAGTCTTCTGTAAATCTCTTTTTCTGTATCTGCAATTATGCTAAATATAGCAGAATAGGTGGATAGAAAAAGGAGAGTTTTGGAGAAAAGACAAAAAAATCCCCGAACTTTCTAGAGAAATGAAGACAGCATTGTAAAATGGTGCCCTGGTAGTTACAGAAGCAAGATGTAGATATTTTAATGATCTAAAATGCTATAAATAACAATAGACATTTTGCGCTTGATTAAAAGGTATTTCTGATTTTTGGAGGTACTTTTGTTTTTGCTTGTGTTGTGACTAAGTGAAAATGAATTTCCCAAGTCATAATATTTTTTTGCTGTAT
This sequence comes from Dromaius novaehollandiae, assembly GCF_036370855.1. Taxonomy (NCBI): domain Eukaryota; kingdom Metazoa; phylum Chordata; class Aves; order Casuariiformes; family Dromaiidae; genus Dromaius; species Dromaius novaehollandiae. The sequence continues at coordinate 182,120,954 of NC_088098.1, forward strand.
AATACTTCCAGGGCTGTTCTTAACTGAAAAGTTGTAGTAAAGCTATGTTTATTCCTTATTTCACTGTTCTGAGTTCATTTTACCTATATAACATTGACATTCTTTTTTTTTTTTTGTTAAAACACACATGAAACTGAAAATACATTAAATTTATGTTAAAGTAGGAAAAGAAAAAATGAGATTTCCTGTCCTTTAGTCTTGCAATGGCATCTATAGAGAACCCTGTTCTGGACACTCTGACATTGTCTTTAGCAGGATTATGTCTCTACAGAGAGGTCTGTCCATTTCAAACAGCAGCAAGATAATGTCTACGGTGCTATTATCTGCACCAACTCTTGAAATAACCGGGTAAAAAAAAAAAAAAAAAAAAAAAAAAAAAAAAAGGGTAAAGGTACTAGGCAGTTGTTACAAACCAGAAAAGTCTTTCCATACTTCAGGAAGTATCTTATTCTTTCCTCATGTGATAGAATGCACTTTGCTATTATGGGCTTTTGTATCAGCTCATTCACATTGAGATTTTTATTTCAATACCTTCTTTTCTTACTAATATTTTTCCTTTGAGAAATTCCATGTGGAATAAGTCAGCATTAGAAAGAACCTTTGTAGGAAATCCAGTCATTCTCAACAGACACCTTCTATGACAAAGAGGGCAATAAAATTTAGTGTACTTATAAATTAGCCATCTTGTAGTAATACTTGGTTGGGTAATTTCTTGCATATTGTCTATCCCCCACCCCAAAATGGAAGGCCTGCTGAGCTGCTTCCATTCTCTGTCTCTTCTCCCAATAAGCATTATCAGGTCCTGCAATGCTGATCCACTATGTTACTGGCATGTAAACATGTTACAAGCAAAATACGTTGTACAGTAGCATTAGATCTTCCCCAAAGGACTCCCATACGTCCTTTGCTCAATGGGGAGCATGAAGAGTCAGGACTTTTCTCATACACTACCACTTCTAGAAAAGTACAATATTTTGGGGAATTAGTACAAACAACAAACATCTTCAGTTTCATCAGGGAATGGCAATTTTGTGCTTTGAACCACAGGCATCTTTGGGTATATTTGGGAAGTCAGTCTTTGGAACTGGAACATTTATTGAATGGGATTTAGGCAGTTTAACAGACTTAATTTTTTCAAATAATGCATGCATCTGACAAGCACATTAGTCTCAATTTTGTTTTTCATCCTTTGGTCATCTACAGTATAAATAATATAGAATCAGCCAAACCCCATGAGTGGTCACTGGTACGCAAAAGCGATTTGATGAAGAAAGGCAAAGCCTGGGTCTCTCTCCCTTCCTTCTCTTTTTTCCTTCTCTTCCTTCGTTCTGTTCCTCCCTTTCTTCCCTTTCTTTCCTTTCGGTTCTCTAAACCTCTATATTTATCCTTTCAACTTGTGAGTTATTACATATCATACACAGTTTAAAGTAACCTTCACTTTAAATTCCATGGCTTTTGTTGGCTAAGTCAAGGCTTCAACAGCATTATTATAGTTTTCTTTGTGTGAATATTGTCAGTCAGACACTTAGCACAGGTAAGTATATTGGAGTTATACTTGCGGCTTAGTGCAGAATGTCACCTATTAGGCCTTTGCAAAATCCTCGCAGCTGATCAGAAATTCCAGTGCATGGAAAAATTGTCTATTGTCAAGCGGAGCTTTAATTAAAACTATACTTTGTTTTCAATCCAATTTAGGAACAAATACAAAAAAAAGAAAGATGTAAATTTTACAATGCCTGGCAATGTATCCAATTCTGAGCTGAACAAAGAAGCTTATATGCTGAAAATCTTGTAGGAATAAAGCGTGTAAGATAAATAAAAAGCTTCCAGTGCTTAATTCCAATCGTCTCCACAACAACTGGAGCTGCTGATAAGACACCTACTCAGAGTAATGATGCATAATGTGAAGAAGCAATAACCCAGACTGCATAAGTATGAAGGAATGCCATTCTTTTAAAGAAAAGTGTGGCAAATGTGAGGCTCTGTTAATGTTCTGAGCTGTTTTCAAAAGTATTTTTGTGATCATGGCAAATTGCCAAGGTTTAGTTTTTCCAAATAAGATAGGGAGAGCAAGAAATGCAACTAATATAAGGACATCAAGCATTTGTCCATGTACTATCATGTAAATATTTATGTATTGTCAGTTCATTATTAGTGGAGGTTCTAATAGGAATATAAATATTATAAAGTGTGTTTATGACAGATAAATCATAGGGGTGCTGAAGTGATTTGCAACAGTAAAGCTCATTTTGGATAATTACAGAGCCCCAGAAGATTGCATTTATGTATTACAAAGGAAGGGGCTGTTCAGAAGAAAACTGTTTTGGGCTGCTGACGTTCTGAGGAGGCTGGAGGCTGATCCGGCCGGGGACCGGCTTAGGAACGTGTGCAAAAACTTGCGAAAGATTTTGTGAATAGAAGGGAAAGAAAAATCAGTGTGGTTTCAATTGCAAGACTAACCTTATTCAGTCAAGTTTCATGCAGATGAATTACTGTAACTATAGAAATAATGCAAGAAATGATTAGTTAAGATTATACTGGCAATAAAGATACTAATATTTTATTACATACTGAGTTCTATTTTGCATATTATGTGGGGATAAATTAGACTGTAATGTTGTTTATCCTTGTTTTATGGAGGCTATTTTCATATCCATATTAAAGCTTATTATTGCTCTTGCCTTCACCCCCTCCCTATCCACATTTTATCCAGGCAAACTAAATACTTGACTCTGCACACCTTCTTCTGCATGCCGTAAGTACAGTTAAAGTTAAGAACAAAGCAAAACAGCCATTCCTCTCCTCTATCCTTCTCCCAGAAAGAGCTAAGAAAAAGAGCAATAGACTTTGGAAGGTCATATTATAATGAGATTAAAATGTAGTTCCGTGAGTTAGTGCTCAGCTGCAAATAAATGTGGTTCAGCTCTTTTTCATGAATGTTTTACTGATTAGATTAATTTCAAGTGAAACATACATTCTTCCCTTCTATGACAAGCGAGTCAATGTCTATCCAGTAGACGATTGTTCAAGTAAAACACTATGAGAGGGAACAAAATTATTTGCTGAACAGTGATAAAAGAGCTTAAAATTAGAGTGAAATCTCTCTCACACACTTATTTCTTTTAAGGATAGTAAAAGCTATCAAAGCCTGTGGCGTATGACGACACAGACCTGAGGTAGGGTAGTGCAAAAGATCCTTTATTGAAAACACAATGGCTGGTTATATAGCAATCAAGCCCAGCCACTCCTCCAAGTATCTTCTAGGCATTGTGGCATCTTGTGATTGGTAGGAAGACATCTCCTGATCCCTGGCAGGCAGGCAGGCAGGCCAGCAGGACAGGCCCACCGTAGCTGCTGACACGTAGGCAGGAAGGCACACCGTGACTGCTGGTACACAGGGAAGAAGGCACATCATGATCACTGGCAACTCACGTGCACACATTCTGGCCACAGATCATAGTTACCACATCATCATTTTCTACCTTAGAGATTCTCTGCTGTCTTACACAGTGCCATCCTGTTTTGGTCCCCAGCAAAAGCCTACATTGTTTGTAGATCTGCTTTTCTTATTGGACTGGTAATTGGAACACAAGTGCATTTGGAGGGCAATAGGGCAATGTTTCACCTAGAGATTTGGGCTAAGGAGTATCACACCTTTTTTTTTTTTTTTTTTTTTTTTTTAAGGCCTGGGAGTTTAAGGCATTCAGGAACTGGTTTGCATTTTTTCATCCAAAGACAAATACAGTAAATGCAATAATGAGAAGCTAATTGGTTTTGGCAAGGCAAGTGATCAGGGTCATGGCTCACTGAAGTAGGAGTTACACAGCATAAGGACTTTCCTACACTGACCACTGTTTTACATAGAGATCACACCTGCATAGCAGCATCTGTCTTAAAACCCAGTTTGTTACATGGCAAGATAGATATTTTCCCACAAATATACCCCATTGTTCTGCCTAATCCAGCTCCCCCAGCAACTCCACACAACCAGCCAGACTCCCTCCTGCTACAGCTCCCCCCTGTTCACCTGCCAGACCAGGGACCTACTTGCACATGTGGCTGACTACATGTCTGCGAGATTTAAGTTGTGCCATGCCAAGCAAAACTGAAAGCTATTTCTGGACAGGCTGGGAAGCCTGCAGCCAGTTAGGCTGCCTCTGGTGATGTCTCACTTGTTCTCTCCACAAATGTTATAACATTTTCTGCATGTGCTCCCTTTCCACTTGCCAATGCCATCTCTGCCTTCCATCCGAGTCTCCCTCATGGTAGCGTGATGTGTTAAAACTCATGCCACGGGGTAGGCCTGGAGGGACAACTTCAAATGCTTAGAAATAGAAAATAGGAGTTGACTTGTTAACTAGACACAAGAACATTATAAGTACTTTCTATTTCTAGTACTGTCTTCTGTGTGGTTCAAGGAATTAATTTAGACAGCATTTAGCCAGATGGAAGTTGAAAATGTTTTCTGAGAATATAGCTGGCTTTAATATTTTTTTCCATTGTTATTTTTGTATAACCTTATTATCAGTCTTTTTGTTTTCAACTGTCATCTCTTTTCCTGCATTCTGTCTTCACATTCTGGTTTTCAAAAGACTTTGCCATCATCCTATGTGTGCCTATGTGACATTTTTTATGCTAACCCTCTACTTACTAATCCTTACACACAGATATTTTTGCGTGCTCAACTACTGATCATTTATTAAAATGTAATTAAAGTGAATATGCTGAAACTCTATTACCAAAAAGGAGAAGGGGAAAGGCAAATGGAAACTCAGCTTCTTCCCTTATACAGTTTTCATTGCACTGGAAGCTGTTAAACACTTAATCTTCTCTCATAGTAGTTCTATGCTTTTAAGAGGATTATATTATTAATAATTTAATTATTCATTATGCAGTATTTTTCCAATTGTTACAAAGGGTTTTTTCATTTTTTTAATTAATTTAATGTTTTATCCTTCTTAACAGTTATGACTCATTCTAGTTTCCCCTGCACTTTCGTGAAATGTTGCCTGAAGAAGGACATGAGAGGATGCCTGTAGCAGAAGCAGACAGATCTCCTGCCAGTGCACTGACTCAACCTGCTGGGAGACTAGCAGTCAGGCTGTACCCCAGAGACTGTGGTTTGATTACTGTCACTGCCAGTCGGATCATTAATCATAACAGTGGTAGTGACAGCAAGTTTCTTGACCTCATCATAAAAGGCAGGGAGGCCATCCGCTGGAGCAATTCATCCTTCAGGCAAAAGAAAACTACAGGGAGGATTTCTTTTATTTTATAATGTGTTCCCTTTTATCTACTAATTCTCCCTATAATCTCACCAAAAATGCAAGGGCTTTAGGGAGGTGGGGATCTAGTGTTTCTTCTGTTCCTAGGGAGAAACCTTCTGTTTCTGATCACTGAGGTACATGTTCTGGTTCTCACCCCTCTGCCTCCCTCTGCACATAGTAGTTTGGCATTGAAAGTCAGAAATGAGAGTATCTGCAGCTGTATAATGGTAACAGCATATGTGGCTATCTGTGGTTACGTGCAGGTTGGTTTCATGGAAGCCTGGTACAGGTCTTTTTCTGAACAACAAAGCACATATTCCTTACAGAATGGTCATTTCGTCAGCGACTGAGGTATATTTCCAATCTGTTGCTGCAAAAGGATTTAACGTTGAAAAAACAGAGGCACTTCTTTTAAAAACTGAAGATTAAAGATAGAAAATGTCTGGGGTTTCTGTTCTTTTTGTTGATGGAAATGACAGCACTGTGACCTGCTTTCCCATCCACAAACCACGTAGTACATTTTTGGTCTGTAATAACTATGCTGTTCTGCTGAGAGCATCTGTTATTTGTTATACTTTTTCATTTCCTCATGTAAAGCTCCTTCGTTATCCAAGCTGTTTGAATACAACCAGTCTTCAAATAAGTGATCTCAAGAAACCGCTGACAATTAAAGCGAACAGGACTCTCCTTTTCCTTCAAGATTATTTGCAAAAACTGCTACTTCTGTCAACATGAAATTATAAAATTGCATTTTAGATCTTTTTTTCAGTATAAGCAAGGTCAAGTTGTAGGGAATTTGTATTCTGAGATTAGAAAAAATATGAGGAATGATAATATCTTTAATGAAAAGCTTCAAACGCATATGATCAAATACAGTGACATAGTGCTTGCAATTCATATGAAAAATTTCGAAGTATCTATGCAAATAAATACTCACATAGGAGGATAAGTAACATGGGTGTGTCAAAGGGGTCCCTTTATGCCTCCATTTCATTTCTTTTCTTCATTAATGACTCACCGGCCACATGAAGTAGGCAATGTAATGTCATTGGATGATTAACTAGAAACATACACTTTCCAAGACCATAGAGAACCGTTCATTGGACTGAGTGTTTTCAGCAATTTTCTAATTTATATACTGCACTGAGAGTTAATGGGTATTTAAATGGTTTTAAAAGCAGTTTGCAAAATGAAATTTTATAAGAAATAGCCATAATAAAATTTTAGCCATGAAACCTGCCTTTGCACACAGAAGTATGCCTCATTTGGATGGTAATATGGGAAGTGGACAGCAGCTCTGATTCATACACACATAATTGTATAATAAATGTCCATTAAATGCCACTGGTCATGACTTCTATTCATAGCAGAGGGCCCTGTGCTTATTAGCCAAAGGCAACATATGTAATACTATACTTCTTCTTATTCAAACAGTGGGTGCTAAATTATGACTGAGTAACTAATTATATGCTCAGGTAGGTCTGCCAACAGATGTATTTCATACTTCCAAGGAAGTGGAGCTAGTTCTAGATATTCTTTCATGTCCTTCCCCCTGCCACTAGCTCCTTTTATTACTATGACTTCACTTGTGCTGATTCAGCTGTTTCTGTGGCCACTGTCTAAACCAGAACTAGTTGAAAAAGGAATTATTTTTGAGAGAAAACATTTATGAGGTACCTTCCAACCTAAATCAATCTGCGAGTCTATATTTATCCCGAATTCGCTGCGTGGATCAGTCTTAGCACAGGATCACATGAATGGCTGAACTGGCACAACTGGTAGAATGGTGACAGTCATCAGGTTGGCAAGAGCAGCCAGGTCCTGCCAACCAGGGAGGAGCCCTTGGCATCAAGGGAGCAGCACCAGGGAGCAATGACCACATGGGCAGCTAGAGGCCTTGGTTTCTACTGTAGACACCGGAGAGAGATAGTCAACTCCATAAGACAATTAAGATTTTTAGCTGAATCCTTTTGAGGCACAGTTAGGTTTTTTTATCTCGGTTAGGGGGGACAAACTGGGCCTTTCCGGTGGGTGCAAGTACTGAGACCTAATTTTCACTGTGTTTACTTAATTAAAGTATCAACATTTTACTTCATAGACTACAAATAAATGGAGAGTTACTGATAGCGTTGACACTTCCATGTTTTCAGCATTTGCAGGACATAAAGTCAAAGACATCATTTTATCTTTTATCTGTATAATTCATACTTATATCACCAGTTGCTCAAATTGCCTCTGGAAATAGCCACTTCAAGTTAGGCTCATTTGGATTCTTGCTTAAAGTCTAAAGCCTTTTCTTGTAGCTGCTGAGTCCTAGACTGCTTTTAAACTCTTATTGACTGCTTCACCAGCTTAGATTCTCACTTTTGCAGTTCTGGGGAATGCCACATTCTGTCCCCATATTTCAAAAGATTAAAATTCTCTTAACCTGCTCCTGCCAGAGCTCAATGGTCTTTGGCCTGTAATTGGATATTTAGTTAGTGCTTTATTTATCCTTATTCTTTCTGACTCTTCTCTTTCACTCTCTCACTCTTTTTTTTTTTTTTTCCACACAGACAGTCCACAACATTGACATATGTTCATGTAACACTATTTGGTAAACGTCAGTGTTTATACCAGTAGGTCACAGCTAACCCTCAGCTAGTGCCAAGCTTTAGCACTGTGGAAACTTCTCATATATCTCACCAAAGCATCTCAATCTTAACCTCTGTCTCATCCACTTTGATGTGGGCTTTACATCACAGACAGTTTATAAGTTGTTCAGAAGAGACAAGAAATTATGTATTTGCATTTTCTCTTAACAAATACAGGGGACAATACAGTGATTATTTAAGCAGACTTTGAAATAAAGCTAAATGAAACTTCTCTAACAAAATACAAAAAATGCAACATATATCCTATGTATCAATCTGTAAGGACCATAGATGGATTTATACTTTAGGGTGAAAAGCACCTAAAGCTTAGTAATTTTGTCAGAAGTCTCCATTGCTATTTTGAGTTAATGTTAAAAAAAAAAAATCTAGTCACAGATCCTTTTAAACTTAAACTGCAAAAGTAAAGAAGAAAAAAGAGAAGAAGAGAAGAAAAAAGAAGAGAAGAGAAAGAAGAGAAGAGAAAAGATGAAAATGAATCTCATGCAATAATGCCACATTACTGAAAATATAAATATTTGGCAGGCTGTAAAGACTATTTTAGTTTTCCTGTTTCTGGTTTCCAGTTTCCTTAGCAGTACTGTTTAGATGTGCATGTAGAGATGTAAGGCTGTATGTAGACAGCTTATTTTTGAATGGGAAAGAGTGAAGGAGGAAGGGGATCCCTGAAACATAACTGGAGAAAAAGAAAAGAAAAAAAGAAAATTGAACTATAAGCCTTACCTACTAGGGTAAAATAATGCTTTCATACATTCAACAGCTGTCTGATTACAGTTGGGTTTCCTGCTACGTGCTTAAGTGGACAAACCAAACAACCATGTTTCATAATGTATTTCTTTGTTTTGTCTGTCTGTGAAACCTGAAATCACGCCAGAGATGTAACTTTGCTAGACATTATCCTCCAAACATTTAGGAATAGATAACTAGATTGACATTTTGTTTAATTATCACTATTATAAAAAAAAGCTTGCAGTATACTATTGTAATAAATTTTAGCAATAAATGAAATAATGCACTAGGATTCTCATAAAGAAAAGGCTCTTTCTGATGGCAATTTATATCAAAACATTAAAAATCTATGTCATTTGGGTCTGTAATAATAATAATAATGGTAATATAAATTATATGTTTATCATCATCTTATCAAATATTTTATATGTTGATACCTGAAAAGGGTATGAATTAGCATAGCCTAAGGTGTTATTTCTATCCTGATTTCTGCTGAGCACTATACAGGAATACAGAGGTAAAGCTTTGTCATTTTGCTACATCTCAGAACTGGTAAGGCACTCATTGATTTCAGAAGCAGATCAATGTACCTTTCTATGTGTCCTTGAAATACTCTATTGTTCTTCTATCAGATCTGAAGCTCACCAATATAACTTGTGTTCTGTAACATGATCATAGCATTTTCCAAATACAATAACCAGTATTCTGGACTGAAGTGGCTGTGTTCTGGAGGTATGCATCCTTTGTTGCAAAGTCTTTTTCACAAAATAGTGCTGTAGAAAGAGTAGTCCTTCTCTCTTTTACCCAGTAGTGCAGCAGATATCCAAGATGCTCACCTAGAAAGCAGCTGGCTCAAGTTCTCATCCGTCCTTGGCTAGGAGATTCTGAGGATATGATCATCTCTCTTTTGCACATCTTTTACCACCAAGCCCATGGGATTTTTGGTGCAAGGTTATTTTAACTTCCTGCTTTGGAAGCTGTTCTGCTTTGCATAAAATAATTACAGATTCATAGGGGTAGAGGAAGCAAGAGGGAATAACTATCTGGAGCTATTTAGTAGGATTAGTACACTCAGAAAGGTGAAGCTCCAATTTCTTTTCCAAACAGCATTTCATTATGTTACGTATTTAGTTTTCTTGCAGATTTCGAATCTTTGGGCTTCTTAATAATTTAGACACTTTTGAAAGTTTTAGTCTTTGTGTCATATCTGTTGCTTTATATTTAAAAATAAATAAATGTGCATTTAAGCCATGATTTAACTCTTTAGGATTACGTGGTCGGTGAAATCAAAGACACTGACTGACTTCAGGGGGGGGGTTCGAAAGGATATTGGTCTTTATATCACAGGAAATACACAGATTTAGCCAAAATATTACCTTCTATGCATTTCAGCACCTAAATTTTCTTGCCAGTCATCAGTGTTCATTGAACTATGGTCATACATTCTAGCATAATTAAAAGTCTTGAGGTCATGCTTTGTTTAGTAAACCAGAGAGCTCGTCATTTTCAGCATGTTTTCTTTAACTTTCATTAGTTTTAAAAATAAATGTGTCCCTTCTTCCTCCCATTTTGTATAACCAAAGTCTCATAGCCTTTTTCCTTCTCTCACCTCAGGATTTTTTTGTATCAGAGGAGTAAGAGAAAAATCTTTTCTCACTTCCAGCCAATTCCCCAAACATATTCCAAGTGCCATAATTAATATTTTCCACTAACTGGGATGTACAGATGCTAGTAGCCTTTTCAGCAAAAGTGAATATACCCAAGCATTTCATGATACAGCAAATTTCCTTGTTATAATTTCATAATGTTAGCCAGAATTAATAAAAGATGCAGATTCCACAAGTCAGCACAGCTTTTTTTCTTTTAAAAAGCATTCAGCCACTGCTTTGCTGTTTGAAACGTAAAATCCACCATGGGCAAGATCCTGAAGTTTTTATGTTCCATAAACCTTAATTCCACTAGAGGCAGTTGTAAATCCTACTTTCCCTAGTGCAGAGGAGTGAGGATTTTAAAATCCAAAACTCTCTCTAAATAAATAAGCAAATCTTTTTTTTTTTAACTTTTGTTTGTTTTCTCCTCCCAGTTAGGAATCAACATACACATTTTAAAATGCTCATATTTTAAAACAATGCCCTTTCACAGATATAATCTGGGGAGAACATCACCCTTTCAATAAATGCTTAGATTCTGATATGCTCAGCATGAAAATTGCAGTAAAAGAATAAGTTTTCCTGAGAGTAAACCCTGTTTGCTTATTTCTTTGAAATCTTTATTTTGAGGGATCAACAGAATTAAAATATCATTAAAATAAATCTGCATACTTCTCCCTCTCCAGTGCTATGTCTTTTTAACTTTAAAGACAAGGCCTAAGGGGATTGGCTGTGCAATCTACTTTGCAAAAATCTGTATTGTGATATATGACATGCAAGGAAGTAGGCAGCCAAAGATACAGAAAAAGATTGGGAAATTACTTTCTGGATTGCACTATGCTATGCAGTGAACACTGATTTTCAGTTATATCCTACAGCTATCTTGTCATAATAATTTTTTTTTTGCAAGTCCTTTTCTTTTGTTTCTAGTTTTTCCAAGAAGTAGTGACCTGTCTGAAAGAAATAAACGGTAACTCTGAAAATTCCTTGGTACAGTACAGATACCGATTAATTTTCTGATGTATTTTTAGTCATGTTCCATTAAATATGTAAAATGATGAGTCGCTGGTATTGGTGAGAGGGGGAAGTAGAACATAATTAATAGATGAAAGAATGCCCCTTCAAAATCTAGCTGCTATAAGTACACTTGGCTGATCATGAAATTTCTAATTCCAGCCCTCATATCTATATTTTAGATTGACTATACCCTGGGGCCTCAGAAGTGAGCTTCATTTACTGAAAAGTCATGGGAAGTCATGTTTATTGTCTCAGCAGGTAGCTGCACTTTAAGCGTAATCCTGAAAGACAAGAGAAAACAGAGGCTAGTTTATGTTATTAGAGGCACACTATAGCTTCCTGACAGATGCGCACGGCCAAAAAAAAATAAAAAAGAGAGTAGTACATGCATCAGATTCTATCAAGCTTTAAATATTTCTGCTTTAAAGATGTCAACCTGAGTTCTTTACTTTTCCCAAATACATAATAATGGTGTTAGCAATCTCTTCTGTGGAAGAAAATGTGACCAATCTAACTGTATAAGAAACCCTGTCTGTAATCCTTTGTGTAGGCTCTAAGTATTTCAGCTTCATTCCTCAGACTCATATCAGTTCTTTAACCATACACATGGAAGGATTTGTGTATTAAAACTGACTCCAGTAATGAAATATTTGTTTATTCGGTTTCAGAAAGGATACTTATCTCTCAGAGGCTGCAAAGGAAAACATTATGCTAGCATATTTCATATATGTAGGCAGCAGCAAGGCAACCCTAGACAGTCTGCTCCCTTTTTGTCACATAATGTTCTCAGCTTCTCATACCATTGTGATAAAGGGGCCATACTGTATCTGTGTAGCCATGTTTATTGCCATATGGTCATTCCCAAACTACATTGCATTGTGATGAGCAGAGATTGGCCAAAACGGTCTGGCGAGCTCCCAGCTCTGAGTAGCGGCTGACAGGGCTGGTGCACACTGGTGGTGGCAATACAGCTGATGACGCAGCACCGCCGATGGTGCTCTCGTGGAGTTACCTCTGCTGCCAGCTGTTAGTTTCTACAGTTGCAAAAAAGCGTTTCTTGTTCACCGTTGTTACTATTATATATCCCCAAGACATATCATCCTTGCTTCCATTAATAACACCTACCCTGGTGTATAATATTAATTAATTAATCGATGGTTTAATAATAAGACCTCGACAAAGTTCATTGGAGGTGTCCTATTAAGGGTGTCAGTCATATTAGTTACCCTAACCCTTTGACTTCCCTAATTGTTGCTAGTATTTCTGGGAGAAGTAGCCTATATGATTTTTTTAACATGAGGCTCACAAGATTGATAGGGATGAGCCAGTGCTTAACTTGGATCAGCACTCCAAATGATGTATGTGTTTATTATGCTTCTTAACACTCTGACCTACAATAAGCAATGCACCTCAACACAGTTTTTTGACCATTTCATATACTCTACTGAGCCTTTTGTGACATGCCTGGCTACTTAATCGCTATATCTTTATCTAAATAAACCTAATCCAACCCTAACCTGATTAATAATGTTTATTTAGTACAGTTTAACAATCTAGCATTTGTTTATGTCCATGCTGTGGACTCTAGTGTAATGAAAAGACACCTAAGCACGTGTTAAATGAATCAGCTCACATACTAGAAGCAGTTTACTCATAGAGCTGAAGGTTGCTTCACAGGCTAACCTGGCTTCTTGGAAAAATAAACTAGTTTACATTAATTTTTTTTTATAGGTATTCCATTACATTACCCTGCCATCAGTAGTGTTGCCATACCCTAGATTATTATAGCACATTTCTATGTTCATGAATAACTCTAAAGTTACTGGAGTAAGGCATATCTGAGTCTGTGACAGAAGTACTTGCTTTTTGGAATTATTGCATTGTACACAGAAAACATCTCTTCATATTCTCTTCATAATTACATCTCTTCATATTCTATTATATCCTATTATCCCACAGTGGATTAGCACTAATATAATTCACAAAATGTTTCCAAAACTAAAGTACGCTGGAAAAGTCAGGAGGCTTATACTAGTTCTTGAATTCACAAGGGAATCTTAGTCTGCTATTATACCTAGCACTTCATAAGCTTTTGTTTCTTAAGACTAAAACTGTAAAACATTCTGTGACACAGAATGACATTAAGATTTTATAGAAGCTGGAACTTATTTAATAACGTTCATGAAGTATTTTTTATGTCTTAACTAGAGCTGTGTGAATAACCGATTTTTTAGATGAGTTAAAAATTCTGGAAAAAAGTATGAGACAATACTCTATATTTCTTACAAAATTAAAAACTGGAAAAATATCATGGTACTCTGAACAAAACATTTCTGTTGACTTTAATTTTTTGGTGTTTCTTGACATCTTCTATTTTGTAAAATCTATATTGTAATCTTCTATATTGTAAAAATTATATTTAGCAACATTTATAGGTGGATATTTCAAAACAAAAAAATCAAACTAATATGTTGAAATTCAGTGTTTTGTCTTTGTGAAATATGTTTTCATATTTCTTTAGGGTAAAACTATTTACCAAACTCTATTCAACTTCATGAATGATTTCAGCTAACCCCAAACTAAGTGCTTTCATGAATAATTTTTCACATAATATAATTCTTATAAAATATTAACTTATAAAAATACAAATGATTATTATTACAGCTTATTTATTAAATCCCATGCATAAAATTAAGATTCATAGAATAAAAATTTCTTGGATTCAGAAAGACTTTCATTAGATGAAATGAAACACTTACTTTCAGAAGAGAAAGGACACATAGCTACTACACTCCACCCAAGCGCTGCTCTTTAGTCTTCACTTTTAAGCTGAACTGATAAATAAAAAAAAAAAAAAGATGAAAAGTCCTGTTTCATCTGCAGTGGCTTTTCTCGATGAGGAATCCATGTGCTGTCATGACAGTTATACTTCATATCCTCTGCTTTTCTTATGTATCCCCAAGCTCATATATATCCTATATATATCCTCTTGGATGTAGTGTTGAACTGCTCTTGCACTTACAGCGTGCATCCTTGACTGTCCCATCATGCTGATCACTTATTCTCTCAGGCCAGTGGTCATATTTCCCCTTGGTGGTTCCCGGCTCTTTCTTGCTCTTTTATGACAGAAATATCTATTTTCATCACTAGGATCTGATATAACCTTCCTTAGGTTCTAATGCATTTCATATGAATATTGGAGATAACAAATATCTTTCTAGAAGTGTCTTACCTTCTCTGCGTTCACTTCATTGGTACGTACTAATGAGTAGTTTTCACAGTCTGATGAAATGCAGACGGCTCCATGCCTGCGACATGTGAACATGCTCCAAAGAAAAAAATGTGCAACAGACACCAGTATTGTGCTAAAGTGTGCTAAAGTGTGCTAGTGTGAAATAGTTTTAAGAGTCCCAAATGCAGCTTTCCAGGGCAAAACTGAGCATCTGGTTTCTTCCTCCACCAGTAGACCAATTCTACTCCCACTTGTTTGGTAGAAGTCAGCCTAAACCCTAAATTCATTAGAAGAGGGTCGTCACTGAGGTATATGATCTCTTACACCTTTCTGTTTGACTTAGCTCACATATAGGGGGGAAAAAAAATCAATCCTATGGACTTATTTTGAAACCCTCTCACAGTGAAGAACTTCAGTCTGGCAGCAGCATAAGGAATACATAGTGCTAAGTGGAGTGGGCTCTGATCACTGGCCGCTAAATATAACTTCTTTTTGAAGTGGAAAGTGAACAGACTTAAAAGACAGTTGAAAAGAGATCCTTCAAAATCTCTTGATTCCAGACAGAAACTGAAACAAGTAATGAAGAAAATTGTATTTTTCTATGCGGATGTCAGGGCCCCGAGCACCTTGACATCCTCTTCCCCTCCTCCCTGCTCCCAGGGGTTTGGCTGCCTGTGCTCCAGGCCAGCTCTAATGTGGTGCAGCCGTAACCTTGGGTCAGGCTCCTGGGGAAAGAGCGGTGTGAGAAAGAGCTGCGGGGGGCAGTGGCCTCATCTCACTTTGCCCAGGAGCTGCATTTAAGCTGCAGCACTCACCCCCGGCTCCTTGTCCGAGCTGTGTTGCAGCTATGCCTGTGCCTGGCCATATGCCTTGCTGATCCCACCCCTGACCTGCTGGGCTGAGTTCCTGGCTTGACCCAAAATCTGATTGAAAAGCTTGCTTCTCTTAAGGTGGTTGTAACAGAAGACATTGTGCTCTGCAGAAATAAGGCAAACAGCAAAAAAAGGAAATAACGAATAAATTTCTGCTTGGGAGCAGAGCAAAGACAACTTCAGATAACTACCTTAGCACATTTAAATGACTAACCCTTCCATACTGATTAAGATGTCCTTTGCAAGAGCGAGAGGCAGTTACTGTAAAGAGCCTAAAGGTTGTAACCCTCACAGATATGTGTTACTAAGGAGAACCAAAATACTGGCAGAAAAATTGCTTGGCATAATGAAAACATCACTTGATTATCATTCATTCAGTAATATTATATTCATTAAGTAAATGGAGATTTCAAGAGCTTTCATGCCTCAGTCTCTCAGAGGGAAAAAAAAATGCTGAAAAGCTGACCCTCAGCTTGAATGTCAGCTAATAAAAGCTTTTCCAAATTGGAGGTAGGCAGTGGTGCCTACCAAGGTGATGTTTGTCACTGTTTGAATCGACCTTTCTGTGAAGCCTGAAAACCAAATCAGATGTGATTGCAAAAGCCGCCTTTTGGTAATATCCTATTTTATTGACAAAAGGGGATGAGGTCAACTCATTTTCATAACAGTCTGCTTGAAGAAATCCTTAACTACTCTATCATTTACAGTTGTTTTGCAATACAGCCTATGAAAATATTACTGGGAGAGAAGAATGGGGAAGATAACAACTTCTTTCTTTTTCATTTTCACTTTTTGAAATAGGTGTTTTAAGAAGAAAAATCTAGAGTTAATGAGCAAAAAAATAAGCACCATAATTTTTTTCTGTCCATTAGTCTATTCTAGCTTTGAAATATTGCTTCCCTTAAAGCAAACAGTTCTTACTGAAACCTTTCTCAGCTGAAACAAATGGAAAAAGAAATAATGATAAAAAAACACAATGCGAAACAAGAAAGTGATTTTCAAAAGCAGACACATTCGAAGGGCTTCTTTTTTGTAGAAGTCAGCAAGGGCTAGTGACAATGCATGATAAGTGGTTGTCAGGTGACCTGGTTCTGTTTCTGGTTCACTATTTACAATTATGGCTTCAGTGAGTTTATTCTTTTACCTGATTGTAGATTATCCTAGTTCAAGTCATAATTTTCACTGCTTAGTTATTACTCATAATTGGTGAGTGAATCATTTGTTTGAACAGATTGCTGCCTATCAATTGTTCCTGAACAGTTCACTATAAGTTATTTGTAATTTTCTCTCTGAATTGCATGAATGGGTTACCTACGTCACGTAGCAATGTTTTTGGTCCTTGATGGGATGAAATAAGCCTTCTAAACTACTGTGCCTGAAGAAAAAATCTGCAGTTTTGATTTTTGTCGTTAAGAGTGGTTAGAGCAGATTGTTCTCTGAGCGTAGGGAATTACAGATAGAGGCAATATACAGGCACAGGAAACTGTAAGATACTTGAAATATTTTTGGCTTCCTTTAGCTCAACACAGGACATCCTCTTCCACGAATTCCAGATTTAGAAAACAAGCAGGGCCATTCTGTCTGATGAAACTCATAGGCAGATTTATTGGCTGTCTAGAATTCATTCAATTTTCTCTTTCATATTCACACCAAGTATTTCACACTAAGCATATTTCTAATAAGAAAGTTGAAGCTAGATGAGTGTTTTGTTCATCTGCTTGTTTCTATAGCTAGAACTAAACATCTTGAGTGTTTAGGAAGCTGCTATGTAATTCCTCCCTCCTATAAACAACAGGTCACTTTTATATATCTGCCAAAGAAGGGCATGGATTGAATACTCTGCTCCTCACTTAGTGTCATGCTGTCACCAGTTATTCACTACTCTTAACAGTGCGAATGTGCACAGTGGTCTTTGTCTCATACTGAATGTGCTAGTGCCAGGTCTCTTCTTTAGGCTTTTAGAGAACAATGCCTTACTGCTCTGTTAAGTATTCCAAATCAAATAAACCCCAAAGGTCATCTATTCTGTCAGTGCTTAGCTGTGTTCAGCTAGTCAGCAGGATTACCAGATGCATCCTTGGTCCTCAGTGTCTTCCAGGATATGGGGCCCTATGAATTCTTGTGGCATTAACACTTCTCTCTGTGACTTCTATTTTCCGCTACTGTTGCTCATTGTTTACTTTGGCCTCCTTCTCTTACACAGCAGCCTTCCTCCTTCCCTTTCCTCTGCCCGCCTTTCACAAAGCCTATGTTCATATGTCTACTTGCATATTTGTGCCTTCACAAATCTTCTCTACATTTTTCCTTTCTGTGTTCTGAATAAAATCTTGCTCTCTTGAATGCTTGCAAAAAGGAAGCCAGGCAAACATGAGCCAAATCAATTGGCAAATGCTGTTATTTGCAAGCACATCTTGCAATTTTTCTTTTGCTTTCCCTGGTCCAGTATAACTCCCTCAATAAATGGGTCATGAGGACTCCAGGGACTGTCTTCCAGAGGTGGAAACTGGTTGTGTTCCAGGGGTTAAAACTGCTTTATTCCTGCTGACGGCCTAAACATCTATTTTTAATTACTGGTTTTGTGATTATGTCTCCAATAATGCTCTTTCCAAAGACAGTTATTTCATTAACACAATGTTAGCCAATTCAGCTACTTAAAAAACCAAACACACCCCAAAATGTTTGTTTTAATTAATTATAAAGGGCAAAACCAAGAAAACAAGCAAATATTAATAAAAGACAGCAGTCTTGAAAAGGGCACGGGGGAGATTAATACATGTATGTACTATTGTATAGGGAGAAGCACTTTAAATAGAGCTGTGTGCAGAGGCAGGCACAATGGAATATCCATTCCTGCAAATTGTTCTCAGTAAATCTATCTAATCTATTTATTTATCCTCAGATCGTGCACATTTAGACCAGAGTTCTGCCAGCTGAGTTAATAATTCTTATCTGAAAGTAATTACGTTGGTCCATAAGTTTTCACCACTGTGTTGTTCCACATCATATCAAATTGTGTGATGTCTCATCACATTAGCATAAAATGCTTTGTGGTGTTGCACAGCATGGTGTGGTGGCAGACTAGAAATGATGCAGCATTCCTAACGGTAGTGAACTAGTAAGTGTCACTGGTGTTTATAAACTTGTGCATATTGTGGTTTGATTCCTCTCTGAGGGATTTGGTTTTTATACTTTCCTTTACATTTAAAGGGCTTGGACTGGATGTTAACATTTATGAGCCAGATTCAGTGCTCTGGAGAAACACTGTCAGAACCCCAAAAGCCTTCAAATCTACCTTTTAGTTACAAAAATGTGTCAGTTCTGAATTTATTGACCATCTGTCAGACTTCACTCACTACTAGCTAGCTGTCATTGTTTGTTATTTGATGCACTTCTATAATGACTCACTGCAGGGAGCTACCAGTGTCTCCATCACAGTGATTAATGAGGTCACTGTCTACCCGCAAGCATCTCAGGCTTTAATTATTTCTAGTCACTATTAGCTAGTATGCCAGATCACAACCAAAGTAATGTGTTTATATAATAATATTCTCCTTCAATTTGAAGATATTCTGCTGCTTCTTTGCAATTAGCATTTTTCTTTAACTGTAGTGGAGACTGCTCTTAAACTACCCCCATCCAAAATCTTCTCACATGTGTGAAAAAAACAACTATGACAATTGAGCTCAAGTCCTCTTCTCTTTTTCTGCCTTGAAATCTCTACCGTATTGCATGTGAATATATTTAATATGAATATTTCTTTCCAGTTTATGATAGTTTTGCTCATAAACAAGATTTTGAAATATTCTCATTATTACTACTGTTACTGATGTAATTTTAAGATAGTGGTCCTAGCCTCAGTCAAGAATGGGGCTCCACTAAACAAGTACAGAGTGATAGGTTTTCCTGCCTTGAAAAATCTGGAAAATTTCCCTAATATTGTGTTTTTTAGAGTAGCAGTTCTCCAGAAGCCCTGTAAAGACTACAAGTCTATTATGCAATGGATTTACCAGTGTACAACAAGACATAATTCCCATCTTGAGGAGTTTAAAATAAAAAAAAAAAGGTAAGCTTCATTGTGTTAGGGACCAAAGAGAGGGATAAAATATTTCAGCAGAGTTAGAGAAGAAGGATTTTCTTGTCAGTCAAGTATCACAGTAAGAGGAACAGCTAGGCTTATCTCCAGCAAATTATTTAGGGCCATGCAAAATGCCTCTTCTGAACTGATAGATGTATTTTGAGTGCTTTTTGTAGAAGTAAAGACAAAAGGTCTACATTCAAAAAGCAACAGTGAGAGTTCCTACTCTTCTCCCCACCCAATGCCCTTTTCATGTAGCAGCACAGCAGAGAGGAGACTCATCCAAGATAAGGGAGCTGTTGGGTTCAGATGCTTTCTATTCCAAAGTGATTTCAATAATCCTCCTACAGGAAAACGGCAAAAAGAACTGGTAGGATATGTGAGGCCTTCTTTTTGTCACTTTAGTTTTATGTAAATTATTGGAAGAGTTAGAGAAAAATTACAAATAATTCTGGCTGCCGTAGCATCACATTTGCTGAGCTCATGATTTGTCAATTTACACTTTTGTTTCAGCCATCGAGTCTATGTTCTGTGTTCATAAAATAACTTATGAGAATAAATATATCAATATTTGTGATGCAGTAAATTAGTACAATGGTGTAGACTATGTAAGTAGAGTAAAGAGAGGCAATGACAATCTTTTTATTGACAACATATCGAGTAGTTTTGGTATATTTTGTTGCAAGCTGACAGTTTTTCACAAATATTCTGATCATTCATGAGTCAGTGGGAAATGTGACCCAACCGAAATGAATTAGTGAAACATTATGTGATTTACTAGATCATTTCTTTTAATTATGTAATTGCTCTTCAACTGTTTCTTTTTATGATGACAATAATCCCTTGCCCTATTTTTTTTCTTTTTACCAGAATACCTTGCCATAACTATTACACATTTTTAGAATAATTAACTTTTCTATAAAATAAGGTAACCAAATTCCTTTCTTTGACAAAGCCCAGTCATAGGTCTACACTGAAACTCATCTCATTTTACCAAGGTAATAATTTCTTTTCTTGCTACTGGGTTTCTCGGTTTGCCTTTTTTGTAGTGAAAAACTTCCATCACACTAAAGAAATTGTTTTCTTGAGGAACCAGCTGAGGCCTGGTGAGAAATCTTTGGTGAGACCAAGGGTACCATGAGATTTCTGGGCAGAACTGATAAAGGAGCAGAGGCATTTGCCAATAGGAATTTATGAGATGGAGACAGCAGAAGCTAGAGAAAACAGCACACTTCTGCTGATGTGCAGAATGAGAAGAGGTCTTGGGTTAGGTGAGCAGCAGAAACCTTTTCCAGGGTCAAATTCAGAAAAGGAGTGAAAACTAAGACATCGGTTTTGTCTGCTGATTTTTCAGTGCTGAAGAGTGGTGGAGACACAAAAGAGTATGGGAAAGTTGTTCAAGTGACAAGCTGCTGAAGTGATATTGGCAACTGGCAAGTCTGGTGTGGGAAAGAGATGATCATCACAGACAGCATCTGAGGAAGGTCTTCAGACAAAGGGTTAAGAGGTACATTAATCAAAGATTAACTGGATTGCATGTAGAATATCTCTGTAGAAATGTCACACCTGAGACTTATTAAACTCCCTCCTGAAAAGGTAAATAGAATTTGTGATAGTATTGTGAAGGACATTTTTTTGTACTGCTGGAGAAAATAGCTCCACACAGAAGTGACTCTAAGGCTGCAGAGAAAGGTAGAGATGTCCTGGAAGAACTCTTGGTGAAAGAGATATACATGAAAATGGTGCTGTCTCACAACATGAGAGCATGTGTTGGCCTGAGAATTATATCTGTGCACATCCAGAATACTAAACAAACACCAGTTTGTTGATGGTTTATTATCAACAATCTTTGTTTTCAGGCAAATACATTAATTTTTGGCTGCTTCCACACCTTGCATGGAAAAGCAGACAACTTTTTTCCTCCCCCCCCCCAGCCTTTGAGAAGTATTTTTGGGAAATGGAAGGGAGAGAAACATTGTCTAATGCTATTCTCACAAAAGAGAAGGAGGGAAGAGAAAGAACCTGGTGGAGGCAGTCTGCCTTCTCTCTCCTTTTCTTTCTCTGAAATACCAATTTGGAAGAGATGGGTGATTAACTCCAGGATAAAAAGGTGAGAAGTGAAAAAAGGACTAATAGGGGATAGATATTTCACTGCTAAGCTGGGGAAGGGATGATGATTTGAATGGTGATGCAGAGGCAGAATTAATGTAGAGGAGCTGGGGAAGAGATAAGCAGGTACAGGACAGCGGTTCCTCTCAGTTGTTGGTTTGGGTGAGGCTCTGGGTGAGGCTCTATAATATTAGGCAAAGAGTGAGAACTTTTTCAGTGAATGTTGAACTCAGCTTAGCTTATAAATTTGGAAGAAACAGCAACACTGTGGCTGCCAAAAGTCTGGAGGTGACCAGGGGATTTTGAAAAAGTTACCTAGGGAAAAAATAGCCTTAAGAAAAAATCTAACTGATCGGCAGATAGCAGATTTCACTCAGGTTTTGTGAACCTTGGGGTTGGTAACACTGTACTTTGACAGAAAATCCCCAATCAGCTCTAGTAGAATGTATTGGAATTTAATTAAAATAATTTTAGAAATGACCATATGTAATGTTGAATCAGTCAACAAAAAGGCAAATTACAAACTCAAGATATACTCCTTTACTTATTTTGTTTTATTTCACAGTCTATTCACTTGCTAAAAGACATTTGCTTAGCTTCATAATATTACAGAATTGGCATTTTTATTGTAAAGAATAAAGTTCTTGTTTCATTAAAGGATTTACTGTGTAAAGCTATAGGAAACCTGTACAATCCCTTTCCTTACATTAACTATTCTATTTTTATTTTCATTTGAATTTGGTATTGTTTGCCACCATACAGCTCTGTCTCATGCAGATTGTCAAATTTGTCAGGATTCTTTATTTGTTTGAAACTTTTCAAGCAGAAGGGTTATTTTCCTACTAGTAGTTCTAAAAATACATCCCCAGAAGACATGATTTGTATGATGATAACCCAGGCTGCAAGAAGGGACCCAACTGGATATTAGAAACAAAGAAACAAATAACCCTCCCTCCAACATTTCTTTCACATGCACAAGTCAGCCTATAGTTCTTCCTTTTTCACGAGTTATTGGATTTGAGTGGATCCAGTTATTTTCTATTGTGAAGGGTTGTAATTAGTCAGCACTCCACCTACATTTGCTTAAGAATCACTTACTTTCTGGAATATGGAAAATGTTTGAATGAAAGGAAACCGTAGGACTTTTGACTGACCTAACCCACTGGCCTGTCTGGAGATATTAGCGGCTTCAGTGTTTATAGAGGTTTCAGGGCAAACACTAAGAAACACGGTCTTGTCCTGCATACCGCTTCTTTCATTGGTTTATTGCTATCACTTATTACTGTCTAATTTTATGATGCAAGGTTTTCGGGGCAAGATTTTTTAAAGTTATTATGTGTTTTTGCAGTTTCTAGCAGAAGGCGAGCCTGAGCTGGGGACTTGTAGTGCTATTATTATAGAAATAATAATAATTGACAGACTTTTGTCTCTAAGGCATTAAGGCTACAAATTGAGCCATGTTAATGACTAATTAGTGTTTTCAGCATCTTCCCAAAGCACAAGTCAAGTAAAAGGTAATTTCTTGGCTTTTCAGTTACCCTTCACAATGCTAAGCATTTTGTTATATTAAGTCTTTTTTTTTTTAAGGAAAAAAGGGAAAATTTCATTTTGAAATTTGAGAACAGATCACATGTAACTTGAAAAATTTCTAGCTATGAGAACTTCTAATATTTTTTCCCTCTCTTACGGAAAATCAATTGCTGTGACAAATGATGCTTATGAATATAAGGAAGCAACAAGATATAAACATTATATTTGAATTCTTCATGGATGGAAGTAGAGGGAGACTTTCCTTTACCCACTTCCAGAAAGTCAATATGGGGTCTATATGATTTTAAACACGTGACTTTTCCCAGAAATTTTGTTCTATCCTTTTCTGCAGGTTTCTGCATTCCAGCACAGTTGCAGGCTAGCTAACTTTTGAGGCTCCTGGTAATTAGAAAACAGTAAAAAATAAAACCCCATAATCTTGGTTCAATTTGATAAGGAGAATATAAGATCAGAAAGGGCTCTGACAAGATGTGGTGGTTGTGAATCTGAGTATCTTTACATTTTGAGTAAACAAAATGTCTTTTAAAAATCATTTCAGTTCAGCATATTCTTGACCCTAAGGTGAATGTTTTTTCCCCAGATTTCAATATTGCTAATGAGTAATGAGTAATGAGTGAGACAAGCAAGCAAAGAAAGGTTCTTAATAGACAATTTTTTATTAAAAAATCAAAATTACGTATTATTTGGAAATGAAAGAAAGCTTCATTTTTTTTCCTTGGATGAATTGCATGTTTCCTTCTTCCTTCCTCCCCATTTCTTTCCCTGTCCTCTCTGCTCTGAAAAATTGTTCTAAAACTATAAGGCTCATCTTAATAGTTACACCTCGCATACTAAGACAAGACAGTCCTTAAAGACCAGCTTAAGATTAGAGGTTTCTCAAATATAAAAAAAGAGGCACTGAGGAAAAATTAAGAATTTGTTTAAGCAGATGGAGTCCAAGATGGCTTTTGCAGACAGGTCAGAAAACTTCTAGAGAACAATAATATTTTAGGTGAGGTTTCTGGAAAAAAGGGAAATAGCCTGCTTTTGGTTTCCTGTATTGCAGGTAAACTGAACTCATCTCTGTTCTGAAAACAAATAAATAATAAAATATTCTGATATTTTAGCACTAATTTCTCCTCCCTTGAATTGCTGCTGGGGGGGAGCTGAACTCCCTGCAGGCCTCAGATTTGTTGTCACTTGGAAAGAGCAACAACTTTTAATTTCCTGCTTCTCTCCCACCTCTCTATTTAAATAGTGCAAAAAGTAATGTCTGCCTTTTCTGATAAAGCACTTATTTCCTATTTGCCTGAGGGCTTTCTATCACTTTTCCTCAAATAAATAGATATGGTAGTTGAAGCAGACTTTTCAAAAGCATTCAGCGCTACATTAAATATCAGGGGTAAAAGTCTCCTCAATTTCAGTGGACAGATTTAAACAAAAACTGAATGTTTTCAGAATTCTCATTCTTAATATCTACATGACCCTTAGCTTTTGATTTTGGTCTTGTGTCTTTTTTTCGTTTTTCCCAAATTCCATGCAAAGCTTAAATTCATAGAGTCATTCCGGTGTATCCGCCTGTGGCATGGCTTCGAGATGCATAGGAAACACCATATCTGGTATAGACCTCAGCTGGCTGACCAGGGTCCTCTCTAGAGATGTGGAGAATATCAGTTTCAACTGCCTCATGCTGAGCAGGACAAGGAATCTCAGTTTCCCACTTACTACATGAGTCTTCAAGCTACCAGATTATAATAGTATACATAGAGTCTTGTATTCTCTCTCCTCTTTTTCTCTACCCCCAAATCCTTTGAGAGAATAGTGATTAACTGCTTCTCTGGCTTATGAAGATACGCTGAAATCCTGATCTAGGAAGTCAGTTGGAATTTTTCCACTGATTTTTGCCACGGTGAATCAATATAGTTCATACTGCAAACAAGGGGCAAACACCAATACGGTGTCTGGATACGATTTGGCCTTGTGTCCGTCTTCTGCAATGCCAATGTGCCTTAGCTGAGCGTATACATGGAACTCCTAAAGAAAGCAATAAGAGTCTCATATGTACATTATGGGGAAGAAATATTTTACCTGGAAGCTGTCCCTTCTCTTGGATATTTTTGTCATATATAGATTTGAGTGTCCATGACTATACATCTGTGGGAAGTCCGTATAATGACACCTTGGCCACACCTTGGCCAGGGTTATTCTCATTGAAATCATAATAACTAAGTTGGTGGAGAAGATGAAGATTTGGTCTCATGCTGCAAATTTGTCTGTCTTTTGAGTGTCTCTATTAGAGAAGTACCACCTCTTATACAGCTTGCAGATTTTTTTAGGTTGCTCATTTCTCAGGTGTGTCATTCTGTATAAACTGTATCCTGAAAAGAAATATGGAAAGGAAAAAAGAAAGAGACAACTCAATATAGGATAAGGACAGATAATCAGTCAGAACTCACAAAATCAGCAGCAGATGTAGCCCAATTAAACTCAACAGTTCACAGGTGTTCACAGGAATGACTTTAACATAAAAGCACACTTCTCTTTAGTGCTCCTTAAAAATTTTTTTTAGAGCTCTTTAAATTTTATATACTTCACCTAACTAAACTAGAAAAAGTAGACAGGTAATTGGAGATTAGCTGGATATAACTGACTTAAAATTCAACATGTTAATTGTTTGTTTGATTTTGGAATCATGATGAGCCATACTTACTGAAGGGATGAAGGTTAGATGGCACCAGGTAATTTGTTCATATCATTTGTTTCTGAACTCCTGGCAAAAGACACCCACAATTAAAACTGATACACACAAGATCTGCAGGTTGCTAGAAAATGCTGGAACACTAGTCCAGGCTGGCTTCAACGTGTATAATTCTTCCTCAGCACCATGTGATGGAATTTGTCATTGTCTTGCTTCCTGGACACTGTGCTATCAACCAGAAACACAGCACAAATGCCATTCATTCTTTTCAAGCTGGTGCTTTCCTGACTGCTATTTTAGGAGTTTATTGAGGGGAATGGGCAGACTGATAATGCACATATTTTTCATGAGTATCTGTTGTTATGGTATTAGCATTAATCCTTTGACTTCCCATCATACTGCAAAATGGAATGGCTTTCTTTGGCCCAGGTGCTCTAACATGTGGAAGATAGAATTCCATCTAGTTTTCATGTTTTATATTATATTGGGATGATTTTACTCTGGAAATCACATAACACAGATTTGGATTCAGTACAGCTCCTAAAATGACGGATGCCTTCTTTTCTTAGTATGTGAGCCCTTACTAAGGTTCTTACTTGCACACTGTATTTGTACCTGCAAGTTCAAAGAATGGGCTGGAAAGCATGTATGACATTGTCATCGTGAACTACCTTTTGCAATGCAAAGCTTACATAATTTAGCTTTGTTTAACCTGCTCTTCAGTGCCATTTTTCATATGCCAGTCTGCACTCTGCTTCCTAAGCAAACGAGCTCTGACTGGTTTAATTTGCCCAAATCTTTAAGTTCAGACCAGGTAGCCTTTAGCTTTTGGATTTATAGATTTGGCAGAAAATGACATCTAGCCACCAGGATAAAGCTTCCGTGGTGTTTTATGAGAATTAATGTATCTATAATTCTCACATCAAAGTTCGTTCCAATATCTGACTCCTCTATTTGACTCCCCTGTAGGGATTTCCATGTTAGTCTAATGTGGCTGTGAGTGACCTAGCAAAGATGCGCAAAACACTTCTGCATCCCTGTGTTATCATTTGTACCTCCTCTCGCCCCATTCTATCTGTATGAGTATGCCTTTCAGTGGTATATCCTGCGAGTCTTTGTTCCTGTTGATTCTTTCATGCTGTATAATGAGAAGTTACATGAGCCCTCTGAAAACACAGGGGGAATTGCTGGAAGGTACTGGTAAACTACCAGGACTTGAGTAATTTAGTCTACAATCTCAATTCAAATAATGATGAGTAAAAGCAGCATGTGGGCTCTTGTCTATAGCTCCAGTCATGCTTACTGGCACTGTTAAATAGAAAGAGCAGTTTTTGTTTGTGTACAAGGAGAAGTATGGATGATTTTGCCAAATAATGCTGCGGCTGGTCCAGCAGTGTTTTTTTTTAAAATATATTTATTTTTCATTTCTAATACATTTCTCTAGAAATTGACTTTGTGTATGTGCTAATGCAAGGCACTGCAAGGCACTGGCAGGGTAAACTGCTGTCTGGATCTTACTTTGCCTCATGTGAGATAAATCTAGCCACTGTTTCTTCCGCCTCCAAACAGGTGATATTAGTTCCCTCTTAACAGCTGATACTAGCTCCTCATGTCCTATCACTAAGTAGAGCATCATTGAAAGAATGAGTTGTTCCATATTCCAGGAGGATAGCTTTATGGATCAGACCAAATGTTCATTCAGATCAGTTTCCCATTTCAGATCAGGAGCCCCAGGAGATGCCTGTCGCGGAACAGAAGAACTCTGTAGTGCTCTGTTAGTGTCCAGTGATTCAGGGACTTCCTGAGTCAGACATGGTATCTTTGTATTTAATCTGCAGATTTTGCTTCCAAAAATTTGTCCAACTACTTTCTGATTCCAACTTTTAACTATCTACAATGTCCTATAGACAGAAGGTTCACAACTACTTTTTCTGTTTTGAACCTCCACTCTGCTATTTTCACATGATGCCCCATAGTTTTTGTGAAGTATTCACCTCCTTCATGACATTCATGATTTTATAGGTCTTTGTCATATCCTTCTCAATTTATCCCATTCCCAGGCTGAAAATGCCTACTTAACTCAATTCTGCCAAAGAAGAATTCTTTCTTCCTAAGGAAAATGTTTCATAACTTTGATCATCCCTGTTGCCCTTCTCTATATTTTTCCAGGTCCATGTTTTTGAGATGGCAGTATGGTTGTGTGCATGAAGAGGGGAGCAGAGTGAGGAATGGGGTAGACAGGATCTTCAAATAGTGTTCAAGGCAAAAAGCTCTCTTGAGGAAAGAAGATATATTCTCTTGCTTTTTGCCATATTTTCATCCCATAGGCCATTTTTAAATGGAACAGTGCCATGGACTGAATACAAAGTTCTACTCTCTGCTTCTCCAGTTATAGATATCTAAAACTTTTCCACATTATAATTTTCACTATCAGCAAGAAATAAAGTATTATTTAGTTACGAGGGTATCATGTAAATTAAATAAAGTTGATATTTAAGCAATCATATAAAAATAGTGTCTTATGGAGTAATATGTATTGTATATAGTTTGTTATTCTCTGTTTTGAGGAGACCATGATGACAAACTGACTTTAACATTTAAACATTTTTGACTCACAGGTTTCTTTTTTAAAAGGTAAAAGCTGCTTCCCAGCCTGACACAGCAGTGAGTTTCTTACACCTTTCGATATGTAAAGTAAAACAATTACTCATTTAAGGAATTAAATTATTTAAATTACATGTGGAATTTGTTACTCTTTCAAGCAATTTTTAAAAATTAATAAACCATTACTTAAGTAAATTTAGTGCTTTTATCTCAAATATAAAGTAATAAATTTCACATAAATGAATAAGTCATTATTTAATTTAAGTATTAAAACCAGATCATTTCCTAATGGTTGCTGTGAGCCTGGAGAGCTTGTGACTTTTTTAGCAGTAGACATTGATTATAGCGCAAAAGCAATTTTATCAGTCGGCTTCCCAGACTGGGTTAGGATGGCAGGAAAGGAGAGGCTGGTACTATTGAGACCTACAGGACTCAGTGAA
The DNA here is from genome assembly GCF_036370855.1 of Dromaius novaehollandiae. NCBI lineage: Eukaryota > Metazoa > Chordata > Aves > Casuariiformes > Dromaiidae > Dromaius > Dromaius novaehollandiae. Next base: position 182,149,827 of record NC_088098.1, read on the forward strand.
AAAGGAAGAAAAGAACTGAGGGAATTGGTACACCTCGTCAGTCTGCTCCACTCCATTGCTCCTCCTGCATTGCATTGCTTCATTCCATATTTTAGGCACAGCACTCTCCTTGACATGGTTATGTATCCTACAGGATTTTCTATAGGATATATCGTTCAAAATGAGTTCTGCTAGCATAGTAGTAGCACTGCACAGTGGAAACATGCTTCAGATTGTATCGGGGAACTGTTATGTTGTTTGACAGGTCCCTGCACTCCATCTGCATCCCAGCTGCAAAGCCGTCAGACCCCCAAACCCAGCCCTCAGACCCTACTCAGGAGGCTCTAGCTGAGACTCCAGAATTGCAAAAGGCCACGCTTCCAGATCAGCACGCTCCCAAGTGTGAGCTCCCTGGTGCAAAGCTGAAAAAATCTGCAAGCCAAAACGTCATTGTGATAGACAATGAGCTCCAAGGCACAAATTTTGACTTTTTTTTTAATTCCCTTTCATGAAGTTTTTCATATGTCCACTTTAACCCTCAAGATGATGATCGTCCAATTTGTTTTCTAAATTCCACTCTCCCACTCTGTTCTCCCCCTCCTACAAGGTTGGCTTGATGCACGGTTACAAGTTCTTTCAGCTTTCTTCCCAGCCCCAGATGCTCTCTCTGGGAGCCTTATCCTGAACTGCAAATCTTGGTACTCCAACTTCTTCAGAGTAGGCAAGGAGTCTGGTCATTTCAGGAGTTCCAATATGCAATGGTTATTGTGCGTGGAAATTGAAGAACAACCACCATTAGTTCTAAACAGTCTTAAACATTGTAATTAATGGCAAAACCTAATTTTATTTTATTTTTCTAGAGCCTAGCAGGTACTCACTGAATGACTGAGTTTTACAAGGAATGCTTAAATTATGGTTAATATAGTATTTATTTTAAATTGCATTAATAAATAATATTTAGTAAGATATGATATGATAATAACTGCTACGAAAAATGATTCAAAGCTTCCAAGAATTGGTTAACTGTAATTTAAATTTATTCTTTTTGCTGATATGCAAACTGCCTACCACAAACCATAGCCACCTCCATGCTGTTTTTGTGTTCGTGTCTACATTTAATTACATAAATGATTACATTTTTAGTTCATCTTTCAAAACTCCATATGTATCAAGAGTGGGCCAGATGATACATGACAAGTGATACAGGGTATTTACATCAAATCGAAAAATACTTATTCATAATTACTTTTTAATCGTGTAAATGAGTTAATAGCATTAGATGACAGTAACTTTACCTCTTCCTGATGAAAAAATACATTATGGGGTATAAACTATTCCACTTGTGGTAAATTAGGATTTAAGGAGCATTTGCCTCCTACTTCTCCTAGGGCTGGAAATTTTGCCATTGTGGTGAGAGAATAATGTCAAAAGCTTGTCAACTTCTTGGAGACGGAGAGTCAGAAGGAAATGAAATTATTAATCTGTTAATCTAATTTTGAGAGTGAGGATTTAGATAATCTAAAATTATTAATCTCATAATCTACTAATATACTAGGTCTGATATAAGCCTTCTGCCATGCTGCACTCTCAGTTCCTTCTAGTTCCACGTGAGCCAAGTCACACCTGACTCTCTGTCCAGTTGTTCATTACCTCTGTTTGCTGAGCTAGTCAGCAGTTTTTTTATTACATGGATTTTTATTGGAACAGGACAGTCCACCAAAACCAAAACATTTAGCAAACTCTTCTATTTTGAATAAAATTGCATCACCAAGACTAGTTATGTTTTCATTGGAAACCATTATACTTCTCTGTGGTTTTAACTTTTGGGCTGCTGGAGACCACAGGCCTTCAAGATCTCTGGCTGTAGGGCAGTGTTGCCATGGGCTATATCCTAGAGCATGAGAAACTGGAAAACTTGGGGTAGCTACAGCTTGACACACACTTTTGAGCTAAGCGATGTTCAGGCTCCCTTGATGAGGACTTCCATGACTTTTACAGATTCTCTGGTCCAGTCTCCAAGGCCTCAATAACAGTTTTGGTCATACTCTGAGGATATGCAGTAACCAGTTGTTCCATTTCACCCCACTTGGAAAAGGCTGAACAGAAATATTTTTTTTTCCTTGACTGTGTATAATACTGCTTTATCTCTGCAAGAGGCCGATTTTGTAGTTAGCTTTTCAAATCAGCAGGATCCTATTCTGATTTTTTCAGTTTCTTCCAGCACAGAAGTTTTGAGTTTTGATTACATGTAATTGCCTGCTATTATCTTTCTTCAAGGAAGAATACAGAGGTTAAAAGTGCTTATTCAGAGTGTATTTCTAGAGTTGCTTGATTAAACAAATCAACATTTCATAAGAACACATTTTTATCTTCAAAATCATTGCACTGAAACATCAAAATGTTTCAGTTAAATTAAGAATTTTATTTCAAATAAATAAGGAATTTCAAAGAAGTGTATTTCAACTTTATTTCAATTTCAGTTTTTCTGGCTGTATCATATTACAGTAAATCCCACCTTGAGCACATTATGGATGATGACTGGGAGAGAAGCTCAAGTAAATAAACACAGCTTCTGTGTTGGCTTGCTCAGGTGCCAGTGAGCGCTTTTGCACCGCAGTCTTGGAAGCAAAAGTACTGAGGAGAACAGTAGCAAGAAAAGTGAGCAGCTGTGGGCTGATGCTAAAACTCAGTGCAATATTGCTGGAAATTACAGCAGAGCTGGTTGGAAAGAGGAATTATTTTGAGGGTGAGGTGGCTGGCACCTTACCTGAAGAAAAATGTTGTTAGGGTTGAAATGAAATCTTTTTGAAATATATAAATTTGGTCCCCTCACTCCCAAGATATTTCAATGTCTTGTCCTTATTTTTGGTTTATGGCTATATTTCAGCATGCTTGCACTTTGCATTGGATGGAAATTCCATCCTTCAGAGAGATCCTATTATTTCCTATTTATAGTACCCAGTCTGCTCTATCTCAGACATACAGCTTAGATGTCTTTTGGATCAGCATAACATACTGTGACCAGCTACTCACTATTTTATCATGACTGTTTAGTACTTAGTGAAATGATTATGTGAAAAAAAAAAAAAAACTTTTTTAGCATATAATTTTCTACTCTATTCTTCCTGAAGTGAAAAGAAAAACTTTTAAAGTGTGAAATCTGAATGCTCAAAAGCCCACAATGCAGACAACAAGCAAACAAATGGAGAACATTAATAACTTTTTCTTTAAAAAATTATTTCTATAAAAATCATATTATTTCAGACAAATCTTGATATGGGTAAGGAGAGGGACTAGATAGTAGTACTGGTAATAGTACAACTGGTAATACTGGTACACAAATAAGTGGTATTTTCCTCAGGAACTTTTAGCTTTTCTATAGGGGACGAGTCTGAGGCCTTATGTGAAATTTGAGGTTTTTCTGGGCTTTCAATTCTTGCGTTAAAATGGAAATGCCAAGTTCCAAATTCTTAAAATAAAAACCTTTAAAAAAAACTTTTACAAGTTGTTATTCAGGTTGTCAGTAGATATCTCAAGAGATAGTTGGGTTGATGGTCACTGAAAGGTGCCTTTATCCTTTGATTATAGAGAGTGCCTAGGTTATAGCTGAGAGTACAGTTTCAAAAATGCTGTTTTTTGACAGACAGCTTCTCTAACCCATTTTTCCACTGCTCTGGTCACTCATTACTTTCTATCTGTCATAGCTTGCTGGCTCTTCTGTTGTTTCTTTTTCATAGAATTATTTTTATCATATATCATTTGACTTGACCATGTTACAGTGTGGCCCCACAACCATGAGTAGTGCTATGTACACACTTCTGAGTGTGGCAAGAACTAGGGGCAGGGGGAAGACACATCCGACGCTGCCAGCTTTGCTGCTGAAATCATCCTATGGTAAAATGGTAAAACCCTGAGACCAGCTCTCAGGCAGATAAAACTATGGGAGAGGTATCCTACCCTCATGTAGCTGGAAAATCTAGCAGAAAGAAAACAATATTTTCTATACTTCCTTAGTGGGAATCATAACAAATACTCACTATCTCGTGAAAAAAAACAACTGAACAGTTAATAGGGTGGATATATGACATCATTAAGACTAAGTCTTGCTGGACAAAAGCTGGAAGAAATAAAAGAAAATGTGAAGAAAAAACAGGAAGAGAGTTCAGAATGAACAAAGCAAAAAGTGGAAGTAATCTTTAACTTGATTGACTTTTCTTGAATAATTTGTTCTTTTCTTGCTGCTTCTTCATTCTTCAAGAAAAACTGAATAGTAACATCTACAGCCAGGATAAGAAAGACTGACTACAGCTAGTCAGTACAGTACTGAGCATAATACTTTGTTGTCTTCTTTTAGTGTTTGCTTGTGCGATGAGACGAGTAGGTTAATGTCAAACATGTAAGGAAGAATTTGGAAACTGGACCTTTTTTACGGTTTAGAGAAAGTAGCTCTAAGTCCTAAACAAAGTGGTTTTTTTTCCCCCAAATAATAACCTATGTTAAATCCGTGTTATCAGGAAATTAGTGCTGTATAGAAAGTACTGACTTGCAGGAACCCTGAGTCTTCTTTAATTGTGTTGCTTATCAAGACTCTTTCCTGACCGAGAGGAATACCTTTCTGGCTTCTTTTGCCTTACTTTCTCCTCCTTGATATAGGAATCCTATGCTGACTCACAAATACTCATGCTCTGCTACTTATTGGCTTGGATCTGGTGTGAGAGGCCCAGAAGTTGTCCACTTCCAATGCTTTGAAGATGTTTGAGATCATAACATTTGACAAAACATCCTGCTTTGGAATCACCTGTAGCTCACTATCACTTTATATTTCCAGTCTGTTTCTTGTGCACTGCTTTCCCAGCTACCCATCCTTTTTTATGAATAACCAGAATATCACTTATTACATCAATATTTGCAGCCAAATTTTATCTTCCTCTCTCCTGCAGTGCTGGGATAAATATCAACACCATTTGCGACTGGAATTTCGGAAGTTATTTATTCTCTTCCAAATTGGCTGTGGAACTGATGGTATCACACAAGATTAGCAGGGATTCCACCACTGATCCTGTCTCCAGGCTGCTTTACATAGTGTGTGAATACAAAAGCTATAGAAAATATTTTTGAGTAAAAATGTATTATAAAGGGATTTGCCTGCCTTCCTAAAGGTCTACACCTGTCTTGGGAAGGTTCAGAAGATCTCAGGAAAAGCAATGGGGTATTTTTTTTCTTACTACTGGATAATGATTATGCTTGCTGGAAATCCCTGTTTCTAAGCTATTATATTCTTATATTATATTATATAGGTGCCTGTATGTTCCTGTTTGTATCTTTAACAGCTATCTTAAGATATCTTAAGACTGCTCTAAGAGTCAGATTCACCAAGTGAATGCCATGTTTTTGAAAGTATGTAGCCTGGCAGAAATAATGTAAAATGGAAATCAGCTCAAATTTTCAGCTTTAGGACTGTTATTTCAGCTGTAAGGCCCAAATCCTGTTCCCATACATGCATGCATTTTCCTTTCTGATTTCTGCTTTTAGAGTAATTGAATCATTACACTACACTCTATATGACTCCAATTAAATATTGGTCACTGCTCCTACAAAAAGTGCTTACATTTTAATTGTAAAGACATCTTGATTTAATAAATATCAACAGCACTGTAATTGTTCCCTAAAAATGAACTTGTTTCATAAATGTATTGATGAGCTTGTATGCTTTACAAGCAATGACAGTAGCACATGGAAAAGTCAGGCAAATGTTAATTTTGTTGTGTAAAGCCCCTTTAAGATGTACGTTCCTTGATTTGAAATCTAAGGTACTTCAAAAGTATTGTGAATTTGGAAAAGTAATACGTCAGCTAAAATCTGGAGGCTTTAGGTTTGCTCTCCTTCACCCCATTGAGCTTTGTATAATAAGGTAATGGAAAATGTCTTTTCATTAGTGCAGTTGTTAAAGTTAAAACCTTTCTTGATTAATATTCTCTTGCAGAAATCAGGTACTGCCATGGATTTATGCTACAGATGTGTCTTGGTGCTTGTAATTTCTTTTGTACTAAAGATACAGCTGATACAGATTTTATTTAATAAGGATAATTGTTGTTGAAAGGTTTGGATATTTAATATTCCTTAGATATTTCTACTGACAAATCTAAAAAAATGTAAGAATCTCTGATACTTGACGATGACCTTCAGTGATATTATAGGGATTTTTTCAAGTCTCATTCAGGTAAATGGTGCAGGGAATAAGGTGTTTCATTGTTCTCACGTTGATACAGCTACAAAGATAAGGCATGCAGATGGTGGGTACTGTGGGTAACTGTCTGAATTTAGATTTTGACTGTGCTAATGCTTAACACAGTTAGTAGACGGCACCCTTTAAAATTCCTATAAATCTTATTTCAAAGAATTTTTGAAGCATTTCAGTATTCTGACCTTACCCCAAGTCGTTGGCATACCACTTGTTAAAATTCATGTGAACTATATCAGGGATAATCACTTCACATGCCTCAATCACAGCACGTATTGGCTATATCTATACAAGTAAGATACACATGCCTGGGTGCTTTCCTGGGCACTAAGGTCAACTGGTAAGAAGCGACACATGCTGATACTAGTGTTAGCCTCTAGAACAGGGGGCTGCATGCAGTCTGCTGGGGAAGGTCCCAGAGAAAGGAATGCATTAACCCTCAATGTTGCGTCCAGGAGTTGTTTGGGAGAGCACGTGTAGGACCTTGGTCTAAAAGCATGCCAGGGTCTTTTCTAACAGCTTAACAGTATAGATGATCCCCTCCCAGTAGTAGGAGATGTTCTGTAGCACTGTATTAGCAAAAAAATGTGGCCTTTCTATCTCAATTACTCTTGGATTGTTGGCTGCAACAGGGCTTGTACAATTACTAGTGAGAGAAGAACATATGCATGGATTTCTTAAAAGAAAAAGGGAACGTGTAATTTATGAAATTCAAGAAGTCTAGAGAAGAGACTAGAGCGATACAAAAGAGGGAAAGGTCATTCAGAGAATATGTGTCTGGACCTACACCACAAGTGTATAAATATTCGTATATGCTAACACACTCTCTCTGTGGGCTTGTGGAAAAGAAGCTCTGCTGATGCAAAGGGAGATGCTCAGCTAGGAAACTGCCTTGACTTTGTGTACTCTGGAAGCTTCATTTGCTTTAGCATGCGTCACCTAAAGACCAGCTCTGTTGACTGTTGGAGATTAACTCCTCCACAGCTGAAAGGAGATTATTCACAATTACACAGAATATTTGAAAAAAGTGAAGACATTTTCATACTTACTGAAGCTCTGTGCCTACAAGTCAGTTTAGATACTGTACCTACCAGCCAGTTTTGATATGAATACTGGCTTCCTCAAAGAACGCAGGAAGAAGAAGGACACACTCTTTGTGCATGAACCATCAGTGTCATAGTTAATGGAAGACATAGATTCTCTTTCAAAATACTATTTTGCTATTTTCTCAAACTGACATTAAAAACAATTACTGGGGAGGGTTGCTCAGCTGGTGTAAAGTCATGAAACACTTTTGAGAATTCAAGTCTAAAGAAGCTGCTGAAGATCTGTGTGTTTCATTAATCTTTTGCAGCAAATGTAAGGCATTCACAGCAATTTAAGGGTTAGCACTTTGCAGCTATATGTATTCATTAACTTAGAATGTTTGTTTCCCCCCCGTTGTCTTTCTTATGAGTATCTGAACTCTTAGGGCACTGCTTTGTATGCAAGAACTTTAATTCCGTTTTAATTCCACAATGGTCATATCTATCCTCCACTAAGTTTAGGTTTAGCTTTTTTCACTCCAGGTGTCATTTCATCACTGACTAAAATTCAGTTGATGTTAGCAGCGAAAATCATTAGCTGAGTTAGAGACATAATTCTATTTTTCTAATGATTTTTTTTCCTAAACAAATTTATTTTTAATATTTAAAACAGCATAATACATTGTGGCTGATCAGATCTTTGGTCCTGATCTCATCTCTGATCACTTTGGCATTGATTTAACATTATTCTTGCCTTGCTGGGCAGACTAGGATAAAACCTGTCGTGTGCATTCATCTTTGTTAAAAGATGAATGTATAAGACAGGCTTTAAAAGCTTTTTAAAGAGCAAGATGCTGGAACTGCATTCTCAATCTGCATTCTTTCCTGCTGTTTTATGGGTTGTATTGAAAATGTGCTTTTTAGAGGTCAGATCATTTTTTCCAGGTGTGAAAAAAAGGATGTAAGTCATAAATTAAAAGGCCTATAGGATAAGTTTAAGAACCAGTGCATTCCAGCTTCAGACACCCTATTCCCTTGAAAATTATGACTCATCAAAAGCAAGAATTATATTTTATTCCTAGAATTCCAGATAGCTTAATTCTTATACATTTGTGGATTGGACTTTGCCATTTATAATAAAATAAAATAAAATAAAATAACATAAAAGAAAAACTTATTCTGATAACTCAGGAAAGAGAAGTACAATCTATTGGAACAGAAAATATTTAGAGGAGTTCTTACTTTCATCTTTTATTATCCTCTAAATTAGCAGCCAACAGATAGACAGACGTATGACATTTTCTAACCAGCTGCCCAGCACCATCTTTGTGTGAGAAAAAAGAAGAAATTAATGAGTTCATTGGAACTGGGTAAAGAACAGAAAGTAACAGAGAAGAAGACTCAGAATGGTCAAGCAAGCATATCCAGAATCAGAAAAAAAAAAAAAAAAAAAAAACAAACCATACCACATTTGAGAGTTGCCTGGCATTTCTAGGGGAACTACCCCTTTTCTGGTATTTCCATTCTCAAATGAAGAAAAGAGAGATGCACACATTATCTTTTTTATAAGTGCCACTGTAGGAATATTTTTCTATATTTATGGCAAAGGATCCTGAGCTTATGCTGTCAAAATTAATTTATCCCAAGCAGATAAGTTAGTTTGGAAATTACTTCTTGGTGGACATTAAGTAATGTTTGGGAAACAGCAAGATTATGCTAAGTAACATAGCCTTGAGACTGTCACTGCCTTTTTTATCTACTACAGAAGCTGTTTTTCCAGCAGACGCTCTTGTACAATATAGATAGAATGGGGATTCAAGTTACAGTGTAATGTAGGATTAAATTCGGCACTTGGATTAGGGCCCTTACTTCCAATTCTCCTTTGGTTTGCTGTAAAAAAACTAATAAATATGTGTCAGATCCTCTTCTCTTTTACAGAGGTTTGTGACAGGAATAAACCATATTCTTCTGCTATTCTTGTTAGCTGAAGGCTCAGCGATCAGGTGCTGTACTGTTTCTCTCATTTATTCAGCACTGTATTAAGTTCAGTTGTCTCTTGACCAATTTGAAGTTACTTTAACATTAGTAGGCCACAGAGAAGATTAGAAAATTTCCATTTATCTTTTGGAGACTTTGGCTCAGGATTTTGAGCATGACAGTACAGTCATGGCATTCCAGATCTGGAAGAAAAGTCAGATACTGGCTCAGTAAATTAGAGCTGGGCAGAAAGTAGATGCCAGATACCAGGACCAGGAAAATCTTGGTCAGTTGTTGCTTGTCCCTCGCAATACCTAAACTGGAGAAGTACACTGTTTTATTATCCTTGACACTTGTGCAGACGTGGGGATCCATGCCTTTGCATGTGTCTAAGACCATCTCGATATGCCCAACCAGCACAGTGTCAGAAAACATTAGAAGGAGTAGCTTCAATTAGCTTTAGCCATCTATAGTATAGAGTCAACATCTGAACCAGTCACGGCAGATTAGTCATATGTAGTCAATGGAAGAAAACAGGCAGTTCTGGGGTGAGGTTAATCTAACGATAAAGTAAATGAGTAAAATAGGTCAGACAAATCATGCCACAAAAGTACCTCCTTCTCTCCTGTAACTGTACAGGGAATTTTAACAGGTATCTCAGATGAAGGCATTTAAAGTTAATTGAGATGAAGCCCCCCATTCTTCCTTCCAGTTCCCTGAGGGACTAAATACAGGATGCATTCTCAGAGCATGCATAACACAGACTGACAGGACTGGATACTGCACAAAAACGACGGAGACTTCCACTTTTTTAAAAAAGAAAGATATGGTTAAGTGTTTCTGTGTCACATTTCATAGCAGCTTGTAGTGGCCGTGGTATCCTACAGTGGACAATCAGTCATCCTCCTGATATCCTTTTTGGCAAGATCACTGGGCAGGGAAGAAATGGAGAAAGGAGACAGCAGGACTCTATCGAGCCAGAGAAAAATAGAGATATTTGCAGTACTTCTCTGGTATAAGATCTCTTTCTCCGTCTGTTAACACCTTATGTATGATGCATTCAGTGATGAACGACTTAAGATTTTCATGGTTGATGGATTTAATTTGAAATCCATCATTAATAATTTTAAGGAATGGGCTTGTCACTTCATCAATTCCAGCTATGTTCACTTTCCTGAAACGCTTGTTTTGCACTACTGAAAACTGTAATTGCTCTATTCCTATTATTTCTATTAAGCTTATAAAGGTGTTTCAGACTATTGATGGTGTACAGTGAATCACATTTGCTCTTTATTGTATAATGAAAAGCGATTGTTTGTTTCCTAGAAGAAGCTAAAGCAGGTGATATTTCTAGAGTTAAAATCTGAATTAAAGTTTGAATGACACAATGCTACTGCTATGGGCTGTCCCACTTGCAATCAGGAAAGAACTAGTGAACTAGTTTAACCTTGTGGTTTATGGTATCATCACACATCTCTGCTCTCCTGCTAATACACATCAGTGGAGTATTGCTCTGCTCTCTTTTCCCTGAGTAATTACATAGCGAAAGCAGGATAGCATATAATGGCTACTATCATGATGGCAATACACTCTCCTGAAGCCTTTTTCGTTATTTTGTTATTTATAGAGAAGTTAGTCATTTTGACAAAGAAGTAAATCCCTTAAATAGTGTTATCCTTTCCATACCCAGTTATTAAATCAACAGATTTTCAGAGACAATGGAAGACCGTTGATCTATGATTCCACCTGAGGAAAACCCATGCAAAATAATCCAAGAAGCATCAGAAGATGAAGAAGAAGAAGAAAAAAAAGACAGGCAAACCCTAACATACTTTGCTTTTTACTTTTTGTTGGCACTATCATTCGACAAGAACTCGCAGGCTACACTGATGTACATGGCACTACAAGGTGCATATGGGTATGTCAGCATTGATGGAGATAAATTGGTGCCATTCTTTACACCCAATGGACTGCAAAGTGACATCTCCTGCTTTATTGCCTATCTTTCAGCACTCAGTTGCTGGTAACATTTTCTGCATTTTCAAGCTCTGATTCTGGGTTTGGCTAAAGCTTCTGCATGCCAGCTGTGGTGGCAGGTAGATGGATATCACAGATTGTCACTTGTTCCCCAACAATGCCTCTGGTACAGAAATAATCTAGGCAGGATTGATCTCACTTAATTTTAGATTTCTACTCACAGACACCTACATTTGAGCCAGCCACCTTCTAGGTGTGCTACTTCTAGGAGACATTAATTTTTGACTTATTTTCTGCCTTGCAGAAATTGAAGAATTGTACCCACAGAGTGCTTTCTTCTATCTGTTGACTATGTGAGTTTAGGCAGACAAGCTCCAATGAGAACTTTTCATTAGCAGAAATTTACTTTTGGACTGCTGAAGGGCATTCAGTGAGTCATTACTTGGATCACTCTGGGCTGCATGAATGGTTCACAGGACACTTTTGCCAGCAGCTGTCTGCCCAGGAACTGACTACCTATGTGGCACCAGCATGAAGGAGATGTGAAAGCTGCATTTAACATTGAACCTAGTCCAGGAATGATTTAAATAGCAGCAGAAATTAGAAAAGATCAGCCTGTCATTTCTGCCACTGAGACCACTTCAGGGCTTTTGTCCAGTGGGAGCACGTCTATATCAGTAAATTAAATGATTCTAGGAAATGTTCCTGGGTGCAGAAACTTGATTGTCTGTACTGCCGAATTATTGAAGTGGCACTGGCACTGTTCTGTCCTGTGCCAATGGTTCTTAGACAAGCCAGGAGTCATTACAAGCCAAGGATACAAACTGCAATAGGCAATTTGGATATGGCCACCCTATTCTGGGGAATAGACAAGTTTCATAATGTGGTTGTGGGCTATTTCATATCAGTTGGACTCAATGTCAGAAAATATTCCTGGTCATGTTCAATTTACTAGTAGAGGTGTAGCCTGAGTGTATGGATATATTGGTTCCTGATAAAGCTAACCTGGTTGCATTTTCTGAAGCTTTCCTGAAAGATGGCTGGAGGCTGACCTGCTGGAAAGCAGCTCTGAGAAGGACCTGGGGGTCCTGGTGGACTGCAGGCTGACCATGAGCCAGCAATGTGCCCTTGTGGCCAAGAAGGCCAATGGTGTTCAGGGTTGCATTAGGAAGAGTGTTGCCAGCAGAGTGAGGGAGGCGATCCTGCCCCTCCACTCAGCCCTGGTGACGCCACGTCTGAAGTGCTGTGTACAGCTCCGGGCTCCCCAATACAAGAGCGACATGGAGCTACTGCAGTGATTCCAGCAGAGGGCTACTAAGATGATTAAGTGACTGGACCATCTCTCTTATATCTGGGGAGGCTGAGAGAGCTGGGACTCTTCAGCTTGGAGAAGAGAAGGTTCAGGGGGGGATCTTACCACTGTGTATAAGTATCTGAAGGGACAGTGTAGAGAAGATGGAGCCAGACTTTTTTTAGTGGTTCCCAGTGACAAGATGAGAGGCAACAGGCACAAACTGAAACATAGGAAGGTCCATCTGAACATGAGGAAAAACTTCTTTACTGTAAGGGTAACAGAGCACTGGAACAGGTTACCCAGAGAGGTTGTGGAGTCTTCTTCTCTGGAGATATTCAAAAGCTATCTGGCCAAAATCCTTGGAAATGTGTTCTGGGGGACTCCGCTTGAGCAGGGGGGTTAGACTAGATGACTGCCAGAGGTCCCGTTCAACCTCAACCACTCTGTGATTCTGTGAAAGCTACCTCCAACCCCTGTTTTTTAGAAACACTCTGGAGTCAGTGTCATTAGAACGATGGCGTATTTGATTATTTTTCTGATTTGTGTGTCCTTTCACTGTTACTGAAACTTCCAGTAGCTAACTTTTCCTGTGCACATTGAGAAAAACAACAAATGCGTCTAAGTGAATACTGATTTGTATTGAAAGTAGTGTCCACTGATAAGTGCTATGTCAATATAAGGAAATCACACTTGCTCTGGCCGTACTGAGTTTCACATGTGTAGTAGTATGAACTAATGTTTCTGCTACTCAACCTCATTCTTTTGCAGCAGCTTGACTTCTGAGCTCCTTATGACTAACCCTGAGAATCTCTCTTCACCACAAATGGAAAAGAAGTCCTTTGCAATCACAAATCTGTCAAAATTCATTAACATTGTCCCTATAAAACCGTAACCTCTGGAGAGAATTTAAACAAAATTTTAAAAAGAAATTTCATAACAGGTTGGCAATATCCAATCACAAATAAGATTCAGTGTCATGTTATATTTACATAACATAAAAATCTCTCAGGTAACACTCATTTGTGAGACACACAGCTTATATGAGCAATTATCTCTGATCCTTTCTTGAATACACCAATCAAATTAGCATTTCTCAGGACAAAAAAAGTGGGTTTTTTTTAACAATAAAAAGGAACAGAAAATACTCTCTTAGAATAGAAAACCATAATGAGTGTCAGTAGTTCTCCCAATGGAAATTACTCATGAATTATGTCAACTTTTTTCAGACAAATTCAAATTCTGAGAGAGAGAGAGAGAGAGAGAAAGAGAGAGGGAAAGAGAGAATGAGACCCACAGAAGTAGCAGCAGAAAATTTCCAGTCCATTTCTTAAATATAGAGGTCTGACAAGTGAGGTAAGGATTCAGTATCCAACCTAGGAGTGGTAGATGACTTTTTCTAACGTCTAACTATAGGCAATGACATATCTTCTGGAACAAAACCCCAAAGGAGGTGAGCAAAGAATTTAACAGCCAATATTGAAAGCTATGAGTCTGTTTTCTATGTGAGATAAATTGGTGCAACTCAGCTTAAGTTTAGGTCTGTGAGTTTAGATCGTTTTTGTTTCTTTACTGCTTCCTTGCTTGTCTTCATCCAGATAAATGACACTGTAAGACAACAGAAGTTTATCCTTGCCATGAGTTCCCTTCTCATTCCACTTCTCAGAAACATTCTTATAGTTAGGGAGTTTTTTTAGGGGTTTCATATTTCCAAGATGAACAATGCAAATCCCAATACTGGATGCAGTTGTGCCTTCTACATTAAATGAAAATAGGTGAAAATACTGACCTAACCTGTGGAGCAGGGATCAGAACCCATGACTCTCCTCCCAGCTTTGCACAATAATCAATAGGCTGAAGTGTGCTCCTCCTTCTTTATAGTTCAATGAATCCTGAATTTATTTATTTTTTTGCAATGATGAACAGCTTTAGCAGTTGGAACATAGAATTTATTTCCTCACTGCAAGCAGTCTATGAACTTATGGGAAAGGAAAAGATACCAGTAAGTACCCTGCAAGCATACATAACCAGTCTCCTATCTTTTACTTGTTTTGTGTAAAGGGAGGAATCACCATGACTGTCTCTTCCACCTGCCTTCTGTGTGTCTTTTGTTTCCATCGTTCTATTTTGGTTTAAAAAGAATCAGCAAGCAAGTATTTCAAAATGCACATTCTGAGCAGGCAGGGGCCTTCTCCCAACCATTTCTTGGTCAATGAAAAGACAGAGAATGGATTGGATTTTAATATATGCCTCTCACATCATTTAAAATCAGCTAGCCTGGAAACTCTGTGTTCCAATCATCCCAGTTTGAGGTGCCAAAGTCTCCCCTTGCACTTTGTAAGAAACTGAGGTGTGGCAACATGCATTTCTGGGCTGCCTGTCTCTTTTGCTTTATATCGTGTTGAACCATTTGTCTCCAGAAAGCAGAATCCTAGCGGTAGTAGACTACTAACAGCTGGGTGTGTTTCAGTGTTTTGTATTTTAAGACTGAAAGATTTTGGGCCTCATTTTGATTAATCTTGTTTTAATTTTACACTGATGTGATTTTTCATTGATTAAAAGTATAAAAAGGTAGAGCATTGTTACATTAATTAGGAGAATTTTGTTCCTTTTTCTGTTGACAAAAACTGAATGCTGTGATCTAGAAACCACCCTCCCTGCTATTTCTGTAGACAAGGAGAACCTATGCTGAGAAGGAAACCAGTGTCACAAGTCTGAGGTTTGTCTCCATTTGGAACTGGTGCCGAGATGACAAAGCTAATAAACACACATGAGGTGACCACTAGTGTGGCAGCAAGGCATACAGACAAGATGAGCCTCGCTTCAACCTAGCTCTCTTCCATGCTGC
Source organism: Dromaius novaehollandiae (assembly GCF_036370855.1). Classification (NCBI taxonomy): domain Eukaryota; kingdom Metazoa; phylum Chordata; class Aves; order Casuariiformes; family Dromaiidae; genus Dromaius; species Dromaius novaehollandiae. The sequence continues at coordinate 182,165,165 of NC_088098.1, forward strand.
TGGTGGGATAACTGTGACAGTGCAGAGCTCAGCCAGGGCTGTAGGACGCAGATGATACGTGGGGTAAGGAGTTGGGTGTCCCTTGAATTGTGTTGCCACAGCTAGACATTAACACAGAAGGTAGCTAGTGCAAACTCAGATTAGATACATCTATGCACAGTTGCATCTGTGCTTACTTCGTAGGCAGTTTTGATTGAGAATATAAATACTTATTTCCTGTTCATTTCTCAGTCTTAACAAACATCACTGTAATATGAATGATTGGCTGTCATTATTTCTTCCAGGTTTATCTCACCTTAACTGCTCTCAGCCTTGTCCCTGGTCCTAAAGAAATAAAGTAACATGGTGAGGATGATTGAGGTCAACGAAAAGGCAGAAGGGTGGCAGGATCACAAACTGGATGTCCCAGCAAGACTGTATTCAATACTGTTTCTTCTTACCTTACCTGCTTCTCTGTGTCTGGAATAGCAATTTTCCGCCCCCTTACAGAGATGTTGTGAGAATTAATTTGATAATGCTTTCAAATGCTCAATATAGTGGTCCTGGAGAGATAAAGGGAAGGTCATACAAACAGATATGAAGGAAAGAAATCTGGCATTTTTCTTAACGAGAATTCCAGTTGTCGAAGAGTCTAGCTAAACCATTTATATTTCAATCTGTCCTAATAATCTTTATTAATTTTTCTACATTTAGCCTTAATTATTATATCAATATCCCTAAATCTGAACTCATTGATCTGAGCACTGCAAGAATCACTAAGTCTCTCTCCCTCTCCCTCTTCACCGAGGTCTCAGCTTTCTAAATCTCACTTTTTCTAAACTGAATAACCTTGCTCACTTCTGAATCTGAAGTTCAGTAACTGGGCAGTGGAAAGTGGTGTTTATGGGGCCCAGAAAGTCCTGGGGAGTAAGTATCTGGTCAGATGGATTTATTTAACACACTTCAATTGTGCATTATTATGATCAGAGAGTAAAGTGATTCCCTCCTCTCAGCTTGATGGCATTTCTGTTCTCTGTATGGACAATGACTTCTGAAGGATGCATCAATTCAAGAAATTCAGCAGAAGTGCCAGATACAAGTCATTACCCTGGTCACCACCCAGTCAGTTTGAGAAAATCCTTCATTTTTATTCTGCTCTGTCTGTCTGTAGAATTGAACAAGTTGATATCTCCCAGAAAAGAAAACTAGGAGAGGACAAAGAATTGAGATGGAGAGTCTTCTGCACAAGAAATGTCAGGAAGGCCATTTTAAGAACAATCAAAATTGCTGACAGTATTGTGAATGGGCAATGAACAAGTGAGGTAGAGAAAAAAATGATGAACAAAATATGGAAAAAGAAAATACAGTGAATTTTTGATCCTGATGTAAGGAGGGAAGAACAACATGTATAATAAGTGATAAAAGATAACTGAGGGTCAGTGGCCACTCTTGGCCTGAATGAAAGTGTTTATCTGGAGATTCATAAAGCCCCTGAAAGGCAGAAAAGTCCATGGGTGGTGCACATTAAGCAAATGATGTGAAATGGAGGAATGTGAGGCACTCCTGTGTCTGCAATCAGTTGGAGCAGTAGATGCAATGAGGTAAATCAGTCTTATTTATATACTATTACAGCAGTGCCTGACATTTCACAACCTTGGGGAAGACTGCCTGCAGGAGAGAGTAGTTATTGCTCAGAGACCAATGAGTTGATTAGCTTCACACATTTCTTGCTGGTTTTAGTATAATTAAAATAGTGGGGCTAGTCATTATTTTAAATTCTGTACTGGGACAGTTCTTTTTAGAAGACAAAGCATGAATTTAAAGAACAAAGACTGACATATAAGATGAAGCTAAAGCATTTTAGCTAGGCTACAGCTGAAAATGTGTTGATTGTGGGTCTCTGCTAATCCATTTTAGTACCTCGGCTGAAGTACTTTAGTGAGATTGATTTAACCCTTCACAGCCTTCTTTCCACCACAATACCCAACCTCCTTTCCCAAAGTTATCCTTTCATCCTGAGGTTCCTCTATGAACAGGGGGACAGAAAGTAGAGCTTTAAAGTTTCTGGATACTCATGTTTATGTCTGAGCATCCAATCACGTTTATAGTGTCCCTTAAGATAACTGATTTTTGTGTGTGTATATGTACAAAGAGCATTTTATGGTCTTCTAAAGGGCTGGATCAACACTTTTACTTTATCTTGGATAGCATAGTTAAGGCATTTACTATTTTCTCAAGGTACTGGCTAGCACAGGCATTCCATAAGTGCTATCCGTATTTATTTTTTCACTTGAATGAAGTCTTTAGTGCACTTTCTTGGATCCTTGAGATAGAAATTTTTTTAAGGTGACCTGATTGATCTTAAAAATATCTCACTGGAGTGAGAAGAGACTTTTTTTTTTTGCCTATATTTCCTAACTGAATCTTATGCATTCCAGCTGGTTATGTGAGTGAGGGGAGAGGAAAGAGATAGGACAAGGGGTAATATTTATGTTTGCTGATGGATCTCCCATTCTGCCACAGTCATTTATGAGCCTTTTGGCCTGTTATGAACAGATTTTACAGAAAAGGAGAGTTTCTTTGGAAACAGCTAGGTTGAGGAGAGAGTGTCTACTGAGCCTGCCACTGAGGAAAACTATACAGGACGGCAATCTCTGTTTATACATATTTACCATAAAGGAGACAGGCACTGTGAATGTCCTAATCTATGGGAAAAAGGTTAATCAGAGATTGTGTACTGATAAACAACAGAAAATCCACTCTTTGATCAAGGTTTCTTCCCTAAAGAAGCCTAACAAGTCTAACAAATTGAATTTAGGCCCTTTAACTGCAGTACAAGTTAAAATTCAAGCCAACATTGAGAAACAAATTCATTAATCATTAGCTCTGTTTACAGAAATACTTGTTGTCTCAAGAAGAAACTCATGATGGGCTAGATTGCATTATCACGTTCTGCTCTATATTAGGAAAACTGTGAGAAGTTCTGTATCTCAGACGACTGATAATGGGACAGAATATCTTTGTGAGAGTATTTTAAAAATATCAAACACTGATCTAACTCTCTACTTCCTGAAAAAAAATATCAACACTTTCATGAACTTATTCATTGTCCTTGCTAATAACTTATCACTTCATGTTAGGATCATGGTTCAAATTTAGACTAGTAATGAATGCAACTTGTTACCATCTCGCACAATATTTTTTGCTTGCTTTGATAGACTAAGCCTTCTTTTCGGAAACAGGAGCATAAATCCACCCACCTCACCAGAACCCTTTCAGGCTGCAACAGCAGGAAGTCCAAGAGGGGATACAGGCTACAACTACGACACTGAAACCATTAGTTTCTAGGAGTGATTCCTGATGTCTGTGCCAAATGATGCTGAGTGGTGTAGCCACTCTGCCCAGGGCTAGTCTTTTCTAGGGCAGTCTGGATGTGTCCTTTCTGTAAAGCACTTGGCCATTGGCCTGCTTGATCCTAAGATAAAACGTGTGTGCGTGTGTGCGTGTGTGCGTGTGTGTGTGTGTGTGTGTGTGTGCGCGTGCACGTGTGCATGCACGGGTAAGTAGAGGGGATAGTGTCTATGTTTCAGCCTGCCAAACATTTTTTTTTTTTTCATACCATGAAACCGAGGGAAAGTTAAGCATGCCCTGTGATGTGGTACATGAAATATGAGATTATCTGAGGTACAAATATCCTGGGATAGCATCAGAGGACTTTTTAACATGGACAAATTCAAATCCGGTGCCATCTCATCCATCCTACTTTCTGGAAGCAGTTCCTGGAGAAAATTAGTCTCTCAGAACCAACCCCAAATTTAGTTTCAAAGGGAACTAACTGATTTGGTAGTGGCTGGATGAATTAAAAGAAGTGAAGAAAGTCTGGATGACAGGACAGTAGGGGAGCAGAACACAGGTTTGATGTGTAGGAACGTTCCTTGGCCTTGTTGGACCATTCTTTGGCCCTGAGGATGAGTGGTATGCATAACTGATGTCCACAAGGCTAAACTCCCTTTCCTTCTCCGCCTTTCTCTCAAAAAGGAGATTCTATCCAGATCCCCAATAGAAATAGCTCCTGGCATGTGCCTCCTTGTTTATGAGAGCACTAGTCAGCAGAGCCAGAGAGGATGCTTATAGTTAAAGAAGAACTACAATTTAGGGCCAGTGCTCGAGCTAAGGCACTAGCCCAGCCTTTTTTTTTTTTTGCTAGTATGGATGTAACCAATAAATCATGTTTCTTACAGATGCCTATTCAGCAGATATAGAAAGGGAAAAATAATTTTATTTTTCAGAAATAAATATTCAATAAATATGTAATTTTAATTAAACACAATAGATGCATTCAAAATAATTATATGGCCGTAAGAATTCCTAAAAATATAATATCCTCTCTTAATTGCTTTAAACTGCAACTCTCAAACATTTACTTTTGGATAACCATTTTAAAATTAAAACACTTTCAATTTTATCTTAATTGCCTTTACATTTAAAGTTCCTCATTAAAAATAGTAAGTAATGTTTATATGTTAAGTTGACTGCGCATCCCTACTTATGTTTTTTGGGTAAAAGTGAAAAATAATACAGAAATGCAATAGTTGTGGTATTCCTCAGAATCACTCCAAAGGCTAAGAGTGAAAAGTAACGAATGGATATAAAAATACATTAAAGAAACCCTTTAAATTTAGGTTAATTTTGAAAAAGAAGGAGAAAAAGGATGGAGGAAAAATATCTCTCAAGCTGGAGAACTTTCAGCTGCATGATTATATCAGAGCGTCAGTAAGCAGATAATTCTTCACAAAGAAAGCTAACATACATTCAGGAACAATTTCTGGATAAAGTTATACTTCTTCTCTTAAAAAAATAAAAGCCACATTGCTGGAAATAGCCACAAGCATGTTTGTGCTTGCATTTATGTCCAGGTATTTATAGGGTTAATTCTCTGAGAATTCATCACCTTGTTGCTTCTGTGTTTACTATTTAAATAGCAGAAGTTCCCAGTCTCTGATGAGGCTCAGGGCTTAGCTGTGCTAGATGCTCTCTGAGCACAGAGCAGTAAGAGTCTTTAGTCCCAATGGTATAGGATATGGCAGGAATTAATGCTGTCTAGAATAAGAGCTGTTGGGGGTCTTTTTTTGATGTTACTTTCATGTGTCAAGACAGTTGTTCTTAAAAAAAACATATCAGAAAGGGGATATTATAGGACAATCCCAACTCTTATGTCAAATCATAGCCTCAGTCAAAACACATGACCAACACATTGCCTCAAGTAAAATACCCAGCTGAGTGGAATCTAATAAATCTTTAGATTCAGTTTATTATTTTTCTCCCTGAAGTTACTGTTAGTACTTGAGAAAGAAGAAAAAAAAAGAAAAAGGAAGGTAAAAGTGCCTGTATTTTTCAGTCTTGTTGGTAGCCTGCTGATTTTCCCTGCTCTGTTGTGCTCCGCTGCTTATCTTCTATTCTACTTCAACAGTTTTAACAGGTATATGTGGATCGTTGGGTTGGCTGCTTTCCATGTGTTCTGGTCAAGCTTAAGACTAATATCTATGGCATTTTGTTTTCTACTGCAGAAATAGGATCTTATTTTCCATTAAAGAGCAGCTTTGGCCTTAGAAAGTTTCACCTAGAAAGCAACATCAAAAGAACTCTACTGGCTGGCCTTCAACCACCAAAGGATGGAAATTCACAGTTAAAGATAAAACCTGTGAAACCTGAGTTCAGCAGTGCTCTCTGTGGGTAGTCTTAAGGCAATGACAAAGCATGAGTAGGCAGCGGAGCTTTGATTTTTAGCTGTGCTATCTAGTTTGTTTCAGTCACCAAAGTAATATTCTTTTCATTAAATATTTAATTTGAATTTTCCACATTTAACTGTATTTTTTTTTAGCTTGATAAAAAATCTTGTGTGCTCGGGGCCATTATGATTCTTTTACTGCCCAATGCTAAATCTGCATCTTTCTCTCTTTCTTTCTCTCTCTTCCCCCTCCTTCTCCTTCTCTCACTTTCTTGCTCACTCACTTGCTTTCTCTTTTACTCTCTTTTGCTCTCTCTTTTGCTCACTCTCTTTTTCTCCCATCTTTCTTCCTTTGATGACCAGTAATCTTCCCAATTAACATTCTTCTGTATGTACAAAGACTGTTTGAAATCAAGTCTGAAAAAGTCCGTATTTTAGAAAGGCTCTTCTCTCTCTATTTTTCTGTCTATTTTATTTTCTTCTTACCTTTAGTGAAGTTATCTGATCTTTGATTTGGATCTTATTGATAAGGACTGCTTGAAGATAAGAAAGGTAGGGAGGAAATCCTGGAGAAAAAGGCACTTAATGCAAAAAGTGTCTTGATGCCAAGAGAAAAGTTCTCTATTCCATAGGAAAAACAGGCAAACAAAAAAGACTGGAGCCCAGTAAGATATTAGGGTTCACCTAATTTACCTATTAGAGCTTGAATTTCTATCCTAACGACCTGCTAATTTGTTCTGTCTCCAGTAACATCAGCAATTCACAAAATAAAGCAGAGACCAAGGCAATTTTTATTAGTCACTTGGTGAATCCATGAATAGCTCTGTCTGTTAAAGGTTCTCTTTCATCCACGCTAGTAATAATTTCTTCTGCATTAAGCAGTCTATTTGTATGAGTGGAGGTCATTAAAGCTCCTTTGAGAGCCTAGTGGAGTAGATGTGGATGAGTTCCACCTGGATATGTTGCTATTCTCCATGTCAAACATGGAATATTATTTCTGAAAATGTTTACAACACTGAATATAAGGGAACAAGCATGATATTGACATACTTTCTCCAAAATTTTATGCAACTCTGATAAGGATTTACTTTATACTTTACACACTGAATTTCTTCCCCATAAAAAAAGAATCTACCTCTATCTTTATCATTTCAGACTTCTGTGCTATGGCTATCGTCAGTTCGGTAAAATACTCAGCTTGGGGCTGAAAGAAGACACAAGTATATTTTGGGTTATCGTTGCATCTGCGTACTTCAGGGCTGGAAAGACTGCCGGTATTGTCTGTACAGCTTTGAAGGACCTAGCTTATCCCAGCTTCCCTAGATCTTGAGAAATGCTGTCTCAGATTCTGCAACTCAGAAATTCTCCCTCAGCTGGATACTGAGCATTTTGATTGGTGTATAATGTTCTAGATCTCAGGTCTGGCATAAAGGAGAAAGATTGGAGTGATGGAAAGTAATCTTTTTTTGGTGTTAATAACAATAAATCTGACTGAAGATGTAACTGGGAACTAAAAAAGGATTTTTTATGTGTCTGAAAACTTCCCTAGTAGTGATGGTTGAGATGGTCTAAAATACATGTATCTACTCAGATTACTTTAAAATAATATCGTCAGTCTTTAATATCTAATCATACCAGTGTATGCTTTATTGTCCTGGAAAGCTCATATGTGGTAACATTGTTATTCATGTTCATTATGATAGTGCCTAAAAACAATTTGAATTCTGAAGATCTTGCAATCTAAATAAACAAGACAGAGCAGAGTAGGGAATAACAGATACTAACACAATCCCCTCATACTCCTACAACACTTTGCTTTATGGGCTGCTGCACATTGCTAATTAAGGCTTCTCTTTGCTCCTCAGATAGACTCTAGCATAATCCTGAGTCGTCTCATCTTGACGCTGCATCTAGTCTTCCTTCCCACCCACTTATGTGTCTTCTCTATGTTCTCCTCTTCGGAGAGGAATAGGGATACAAACACTTTTATGTGTACTAGTGCCAAACTGAATGACTTAGCAGTCAAAGAACAATTGACTTTCAATAGGATCTAGGCTTATAAATGATTTTTAACAAGTTCTTCCTGGCTATTCTTCAGTGTGATGTTGTCTGATAATTGTTTCTTAATATGTCCTCTGAGGCTGGATCAATCAAATGCAGATTAAGACAAGTAGGAAGCAGAAATCCAGGTTGACTGGTGAAATTTGAAGGTTTTTTAAATTGTGGAGGAGACTATTTGCTGTCCAGGAGCAGAATTCAAACAGCCTATTTTTAAATCCAAGAGAACAGTTCAGAAGACTGAACAACCTAATTCTGGTTCATTCACGTTCAATTGGTTTCTTCATTTTACAACGCAATTTTCTTCTGGGCTATGTTGATATTAGTTCCCGGGCACAATATAATTGTTTGTGTTGCTTATTATTAATTAACTATTATTATTAGAATGGTTCCTTGCTGATATCAAATTATCACTACCTCAGACAATTCAAGACAAGGTTAGGAGTTAGCAGAATATAGGAACCATTCCCAAGGGTTAGGTTTTGCTCATATTTCCACTCCAAAAAAGATTTCCAGGAGTGTGTGGGAAACCTCTGAGGTAGCCTGTTGATGCTGAGCTATTGTGAATGTAGGAATGATTACTGGAGGCCAGAAAGAAGAAGAAGAAAGAAAAAAGCCTGTAGTTTGGAGGAAAATGCAACCCAAAATCTAATGAGTGATACTGAATGAGGTGTTTGCATTCCACTAAGGAGCAGGTGTTCAAACACAACTTGTTCATAAATGATTGTTTCTGGGAAGTGTCCTGACCAGCATAGCTATGTCTTTCTTTTAGTGCAAACCGTACAACAAGACAAAGTGCCTAATTCTAACACCTTATGTGATCCTGTGGGGATGAAGCTTTTAGTTTCCAGTGCATTATGATGCTCTAATTCTGTGAAGAATTCATTTGGCCGTCTTGGCTAGTCAGCTTAGGCTTTCTGTGTAGCCAATGGAGAGAAATACTTGTTTCTAAGGTTAATTTATCTTACTGGGTCTGCATTTTCTCAGAAGATTCACCACCCCCACCTCCCACTCCCCCCACCCCATGACTGTTCTCTTTACTACCTCTAAGCAGAGTCTAGCTTAGATGCAATCATTTAAATTTTTACATGTTTTAAGTCATATGAAGCCCAGTCTGTGAATATGACTATAGATGTCTGAATATGTGACCTTAAAAAGTAAATAAGAAAATCCTTTCTTTGTGTCTCCTGCAGCTGCTTGGAACACATAGGCTATGAACATAGGACAAGCTGAAACACTCATTTGCTACAGGATCTACATGTACAGGAATTGCCTTCAAAAATGGTTCAGATTCTGTTATTACTTGTAATCACACAAATTAAAAGTGCAAATTCCCATTAGATCAAGTTGCTTAAATTTCAGAAGAGCTGAGATTGTTTTGTGATCTGAAAGCTGATATCCTGAGACAACATAACAGCACTATGTTCTATTCTTTTGCAAACACCTGTGATTTTATAACCTTCACCCTGTTCATTAATAGAACTTAAGCTGCCTACAGGAACCCTTAATTCACTCCAGCGCATGTTAAAAAACAGCATAAATTAATAATTTATTTAACTTCAATACCTTTTGTATTTTGTTTACTACTAGACCAAAGAAGAAAACTTCCTAATCTGCCCAAGCCTTCAGCTTTGCTTTTTGGTGACATTAAAAGCTGCTGATTGTGGCAATAGAACAGAACAGATTCTTTTTCTCTATGGGGAAAAGGAGGAATTGGCCACTGACAATTTATTTGCCCAGAAGGATCTTTAAAGTCATCTTGAAATCAATTTCCTATATCAGAGCTTAGAAGGGTGATGAGACAAAATGCTTACTTTAAAATATTGTAATAAGTATTTACTATAATACCCAGTGTAGGGTAACATTAACATAAATGAAATAATTAACTAAAATTTCTCCTCACTTTTTTTGTCTTCTACTTGATGAGCAACTTAAAATTGCCTTCAGAAGTATCAAAAGGTGAGAGAAGCAGAGCGGGATTCACAGAGGTTGAAGCTTTTCCTCTCATTATGACTTTGCCCCATTCTTTACACTTACACTTTGTCCAAAGAGTTGCCATGCAAGCCTATCTATTTTGATAGCCTTATTTCAAACTTGAGTTACTGGTGATGTTACTAGCCAATTCTCTCAAGCCCTACGGAGTGATAAGACTAATAGGAGAGAATGATGAATGAGTGGAGAGGCAAGGCTCTAGACTAATTATAATTTTTAAAAAAAGACTGAGGAAGGAAAGTAGTTCTTTGCCACCAGGGAAGAGAAGAAATATGAACATCTTTGGATCATGCAGCTCAGATGACTTAAGGCAATTCATAACCAACTACTAAAATAGAATATACTGTCAGCAAACAGAAGAAGTACAAGGTACGGTAACAGAAAACAGGTTTGTCAATGTATCTTCGACAATTTAGTAGAGTAATAAAATTCATGTGTTAAACTGTATAATATTCAGAAATATGGGTAAAGTGAAACTAGGAGTATGCTACTACTGCAAAGTAATCCTGCAAAGAGATGTAGGTCTCTATTAAGGGAAACTGCATCTACTACATTAACTCCTTGATCTTTTTATTTTAAAGATAGAGATATCTGGGTACAAATGCATCTGGGCTTGACATTAGAAGCTGCAAGGCAGGGGCCCCACATGTATTTCTCTAGGTGTTTCATCTTTATGGGATCACAGCCTTTTCATTGCCAAGTGCTCCTTCCCTCATGTCATAATGTTTTGGAAAAGTGCTTTAGTTATGAAGTGTCACTGCATTGACTCATCCCTCCTGAACATAGGTTTTTTTGTTTTAACATAGGTTTTCTGTAGCTATGCTTTTTTGCACAATGAGGGACTTCATCAGTAGTTACCTGGATCAGTGCTTACCTGTGGACTGCCAGAGAATATCCTGATATTCTTGACTAAAAAGAGGACTATATTCGAAGCCAGTTTTGATCAAAAGTCTTGGTGCCAGGAAACACTGTGTGGCCAGCTGTATTCTTAATGCAGCAGAGCACAGATGAGATCTGGTGCTGAACCTAGTACAAAGACACAGAATATGGACAGACGTAAACTCAAATTCATGATCTTCACAAAGCTCTTAATGAATTCCTTTATAAGAGAAGAGGTATCATTTTTTCCATAGTGGCTTATTTCTAGCACCAAAACTAATATTTATTCACTTAAATATCCTTCAGATTGCTGCCTGGATAGGGCATACTTCATTTCTCATCCAAATTTGAGTTTGTAGTATTTTTATAAACTGGTAACCGTTTCCTTTTTTTTCAGCCCAAACGTCAGCACACTTCACTCTTGGTGAAATTAGTTCTTTGTGGGATTTTCAAAAAATTCTGGAACACAAAATAACTAGTCCTGCATCAGTGAAAGATTTAAGATCTAAATACCTAATAAAACATTAAGGGTAGAAAAGGGTAGTGTATATGTCATCGAGAAAGCATTCTTCTTGAATATAGTGTCTTTGGAGGTTTTAGATATTAATAGTATGATGTAAATGTCAGCAGTCTGGACTAAGTTTGGATCTGATATTGGCGCTTTGTGGGCTACGTTCAGAGAAAGGAGACAGCCCTTGCTAAGTTGCCATGGTAATGGGTAGTGTGGAAAAGCCTCAGGTAGACAAATGGAAGCAGTCAGGATGTGATTCCCCTGGCTAAACATAATCCTCTAGAGCCATCTTAGACACCCAGGGTACCCCTCTAACATCCAGCTGCTGCTTCCCATGTGTCCTTGCCCTCACCTCCACATTCACATCTCAGATGCACTAGAGTATCTCAGAAATCATGAGATAACCTATATTAAGCAAATGACCTACTCCTTCAGAATCCATTGTGACCTCCTTTATCTTGTGTAGAGAACCGGTACTAAATGCGGTTTTGTCTCGACATTGCTGCTGCTGCTGCAGAGCTGCCACTGCCAAGGTGCGTCGGGCAATGCCGCGCCGGTGCCCCCAGGAGCCGTCCGCGAGGTAAACAGTCTCGTGCACCTGCATGGGGGAAAAAGGGCGCGAAAAGGGCAGAAGGTCACCTCTAGGGGAACAGCACGTCTGGCACGAACTGCACGTACACGTTTGCCATCTGCGCATAAGCAGGAGACCCCCAGATGCCCCCAGCCTGTTTTTGGAAGGTTCGGAGAGGGCGGACTGCGCATGACAGCTAATCTGCATGGGAAGTGAGGAAGCACCTCCCAGAGGCGGGGCAAGAACCTATAAAAACTGCAGACTGGGTGAATTGGGGGTGGGGTGGGGGGCAGGGCTTGTTTGTGAGGACTGGAGATCTTGAGGCAGCGGAACATCATTGGACTTGGAGTGGCGGTACCTAGTGTCTTTTCTCCTTTTCCAACTTTCTCTATCTTTTCCCCTTATCCTTGTTCCCCTCTCCCCTTCGCCTTTCCCCACCTTTTCTCCCCACTCCGTTGAAAATAAAGTTTAAAGGTTGTACGGTACTTGACCGGTTTTAGGATCTTAATCTTGTCCTTGGGATCGTAACGAAACCTTCCTGATATTGGATCGGGACATCTTGCCAATCCAGGTTTGGCTGTTTTCTCTGTTTATAGTTCACCTTCTCTCTTCACAGCAAATGTACTTCTGAAATACTGGGCTACCTCCAGCATCTCACATCATTGCTTTTCAGTTGAAGCTCTTGCAGCTGTGTGAGAACCAAGGTTATGAACTGCTCTGTACTCAGCACAGCCCGCAATATAACTGTGGGCATTAAATCCACTAATGTTTCTAAACCATACTTCTGACATTTTCTCCAGAAATCACAGTCCACAGAATTAGTGCCTTCAGAGATGAATCTAGACAGTAAGCTAGAAATCCCAGTAAACATGGCATAACAATGTTTTTATATAGCTGGTGAATTTTAAGTATGCTTTGTGCATACGTTCATGGTGATCTAACTTGGGATTTAAAAGTATTTGATGTACATATGTACCTTTTTTCCCTCCTTTGAGTTCTTGGCACCACTCCTCATATTCCATCAATTGTCAGTGTAATTCATACATTGTTTCACCGGTTAAGCACACTAACAGAAGCCCCATAGTTTTCCATGTCTTCAGTGGGGGGAACATGAACTTTGCTGTATTGCAGAGACTCTAGAGAAGGAGGAGGGAAAAAAAACCACATTGCTAATGACAGTGAATCAAGAAGCTCAAACACTCCAAGATGTCCAACATCTTCAATTGAACCTTGTAATTTTAATGAGGTTTGGTTAGGGTTAGAGGTGAGATTCATGTTCTGATGTAGTTACTTAACACATGAGATCTCAGTGAGTTGCTCTTAACTGCTATGATAATCTGTGAACAACAGAATTCTATCATTGGCAGCTGTTTTACATTGGCCTTGTTATACATGGATGTGGCTCCACATCTATGTCTAACAATTTGTCCTGCCAGTCAAAAATCTTGTCAAATATTGATCTGACATCAGATCCATGTATAACAAGATTTTTGATTGACAGCTGAGCAACTGCCCAGAACTAAAACAAAACCCCACTGTTTTTAAAAGCTAGAACTGCCAGACAGTAATCTGGCTTTTCTGTAGCATTTCCCCATATACAAACTATGTTGTATCTTTAACTTTACATATGAAAAATCCTCAAATTAGGAATATTACAAAGATTGGATTTAGCATCTTAATGAAATTTTAAAGATAAAAGCTGGTGTAGCTATGTTAACAAATGCTATAGAAAAACATGCTTGGCAGCTTCAATTTCAGTGCAGACATATGAGATATCAAAACAGCAGGAAGAAAGTGAAAAGGCCAAGGGTAAGCAGGGTGACATGAGTAAGAAAAACATGTTAGATGTGAAGTTTTGGAACCTGGGTATTATCATTAAAAAGCCAAAAGCACCGTCATGGTTTTTGAAGGCTATGGAAACTTGACCAAAATAAGAGTCTTGTCATTTCTGCTTGCTTATCTCTTACAATATTTATGCTGTTCTGAAGAAGCTTTCTGGATTCTAGTGATTAGCAAGAGGAAGAGGAGGGGAGAACAGTGTCAGCTTCGCTAAGCTTCTGGCAGGCCTGTGCAAAGGACGAAATGGCAGGCATGAGACAGAGAATAAGAAAGAACATAAGCTAGAGTGAAGAGATTAGGCATTCATCATTGAAACTGCCACAAAACCCAAATCGGTCAAGATGTATTGTCAGTAACAGCTACTCAGGCGGCGTCAGTCATTGAAAGCAACCAAAGATATGGCTGAGAATTTTATTGCAGAAATCCCATCAACACCACGAGTATAGGATATATATATATATATATATCCTTACTTTTAAAAATCACAGTAGCTTTGTCTGCTTAAGCAATTTCAGGCAAAAATAAATACATTCAAGAGAACTTGTGCCTTACAGAAGTTGTTAGCTGTTAAGTACAAAAAAGACTAACAAAAACAAATTTTCAGGTCAGCACTATAGACTAAAGGGCAAAGGAAAATAAATGGCTGATGCATTCCAGTAAATTAGACTAATTATGATCAGCAGTTTAAGACAAATGGGAATCTTATTACTGATGTCAGTTGGCGGTGGATCACTCTCTAAAGGATCTCACCTACCTCATAGACTGCCTTCACTCGTTTACTCCAACTGCTTTGAATTAATCTGATGACCCAAGGCATCCACTACAAGGATACAAAGTACCCGTTAACGTAGCTTAACTGGTTGGTTAAGTCAGGTTTATGGCTCCTCTGTGTTGCTCAAGTATTGCAAAGCATCCAGAACAAACCAAGTTTAAAAGCTGTAGAGACAGATTTTAAACACATATAAACACGTATGCACCATTTCTTCTGTGCTTATCTTCAATTTACTCAGCATCCTAAACCACTTAAAATACATTAATTGAACCTTACAATAGCTCTCTATATTTTTTTACTGGGGAGGGCCCTGTATCTCTTTTATGGTTGAATAAACAGTGGCATAAGGATGAGATAACTTGCATGGTTAGTTCTGTTTTTGCAATAATATTTCTATATTATTGGTTTCCAATTACTTTTATTGCTCAAATAAATAGCTAGGTAGACAACAGGACCGAACATGAGAGAGAGGCAAAAACATAGGCAAACAGAAATGTATGTATTTCCAGGTTTCTCTTTAAAAATATTAGATTCAGTAGATGAATATGAAGAAGATGTCCAAAATCAGAAAGTCAGAGAGCTGCAGAAGCAGAATCCAGCTCAAAGTACTGAAAGTCAGCTTTCAGCTTTACTAATGAGGCTTGATGTTGTTAAGTTATGAGACATAATTCATGGGTGGGAATATACTTTGCATTTGTCTGCCTTAGCTGCATGTGCTGCAGGAGAGAGGAAAAGCAGGAAAACCTCTTTGTCAGGGTAAGGATTTGTGTGTGCTGTTTGTGTTTTATTCAGTGTAATCCATTATTAATTCCTATATTCCTAAAACCTCCACCAATGTTGAAACCAGCACTTTCAACTTCAGCCTGAGCCATCGTAGCTGTTAAGTGAGGCCTTTGAAATCTCTGCGTTTGGAACTAGTCTCAAATCAGAGAATCTGGTAAATCTCTAGCCTCTGCATACGTCTGTGAAAAGGCTTAGTTTTAAAGAACTGCTTTTTTTTTTTTTTCCCCTCGGTTGAGAGTGGCTTCAGCCTGAGTGCTGATACTTCAGAGAATTCAAACTACAGTTAGATGTGGCTAAGGCTGAATCTGAGGTCATAATATTAACAAAGAATAAATCTTTCAGTTCCTGTGACTTATTGTAAAATTAATTTTAAATCACAGCGTCCTCTGGTACAGTCTCTGGATGTTGAGGATGGGGAGTGCAGTTAAAAGATGTGGTAAGCTATTGCAAAAATCAGGAAGTATTTAAAAAACAACCCCCTGCCCCAAAGATCCATTAACCTGAAGGAGGGAAAAAATAGGGGGAAACTTTACCACACAACCCAAATTACTGTCCTGGAAACTTTTTGTTACACCTGACAGCATGCTGTTCTAGCAGGGACAACAAATGGAGTAACCTTTTTCTATGGCTTTTATATTTTCCAAATCTTGGAATACAAACAGGTGTATTCCAGGAGGTTGTCACAGAATGATTTTACTTGAGATTTCTTCTGTTCTTTTGGACTATGGGGTTTTCTCTTTCATTTCCTTGGGTTGTAACATCTGTCAGTTCTGTTTTATGGGTTTGTTTGTCTACAGAAAATGGAAAAAGTAATGATTGTGCCAAGAGACCTCTTCTTGTACCAATATCTATGTATCATTTTATATGACCATGAAGAATGGTCATTCATGACTTGCTTACAATAAAGAGAGAGGGCCTGATGCCGATGTCGGTTACGCCAACGTAAATCAAAAGAAGTTCCACTTGATTTCACTAGTGTAAAATTAATGTGAGATTTGAGGAAAAGCTTTTCAAGAACAGGGTATAAAGAAATTTTTGTGCAAGTTCAAATACTGTTTTTAATAAGTAATTTTAAATGAGTTTAAAATCTCAATTTTCTGCCCTAAAAATGTTTTAATTGGCCATAAGTGTGATAACAAATTCTAGGCTGTTCAGCTGCTTTAAGAATACCATGTTTCTCATGCCTCACTATGTATCCAAGCTGTGTAGTTCTTTCCTAACAGCTGCACATGCTGTAGACCTTAGGAGCTGCTGAGTAGTTTCCCTCCAACAGGGTTTCTACACTGGCTTTGCTGGGCACTTGCATGGTAAGTGGACCCTTTAGACAAAGCCATTCTCTTAATAAGGACTCTCTGGAAGCTCTGTTCAAATACCAAAAGATGGCTACCCTTCTCACTCTGATCTGGGCTCACGGTAAATGGGAAACACAAGGAAAATAAAGCTCAGCAGAAAGAAAAAAAGAAGTTATCTTGTTATCTTGTGCTTTTACCATGTTGATATTTGTCAAGAGTTACTCTTTCAAAGAAAAAAAATGCCTAAGTAAACTGCTGTACAATAGATTGTCTCTATGACCCAGGGTGAGTCTTACCTGACTTTTCTTTCTGTACTCATCTGTTGCCTGTATAATGGTGGCAGTACCACTTCTGTAGGGCATGTCAATACCTCCTGAGAGTAAATAATTACTTTTGTGGTACTCAGATGCTACAGTGATGGACATTTACATGAACTGATATACATGTTCAATATTTAAAGTTCGCTAATTGAGCTGTATATCTGGCCAGAAAGTTGTACAGGGTATACTTACTGTTCCCTGAGTAGATGACCTGATTTTCAGCAGCTGAAGCGGAACATGATGGAAACTTTGGAGAGCTAAATTGTCCTATGAGACAACGATAAAGCTTTAGAGTGATAAGTAAGTCAGTGAAGAAACTTACAGGGTATGTTAGTTTTTTTCCCTGCCCTTGCATCAGAAAACTTGTATTAAGTGACTTTTGGAAAAGAAATGGGTTCTTTCATAACTGCAGGAAAGAAAAAATATGCAAATGGATTTAATGGCTTTCTGGTATATTTTGCAATTGATGCAAAATAGCCAAAAAAATTGCTATGTCTGTCGCTGAGGTACTTTGTTTCTAACTTTTCACCTACAGATCACAGACCACAAGGCCACAAGATCATGTCCATAACTAGATATGTTGTCAAAACTGTAGATATTCCCAAACACGAACACTTCCAGTGGCATGCACAGGTAATGCTTTGCTCCAGAGTGTGTGAACTGAGTATTTGCAAAGTGACTAGTGAAAGGACTTCCTTTATATGTTCCAAAATGCCCTTAACTTTTTATTGCTCATGCATGATGCTCACTTATTTTAATTTACATCAACAACTTGAAAATAACTTACCTTCTCAACTCTCTTTTTTCTTTCCACCTCAAACAACTTAGACATCTGGATCTTCTGTGGAGATGCGGACGAAGTGGCCGGGTGAACATTTCTCATCATCTTCTTTCCAGATGCAAACACTTTTCCCCTGAACATTGGTGCTGGCATTAATGCCCTCGATAATACAAATGTGAAAGGGCAAATGTATACCTGGAATAAAATATATATGCAGGAAAATTCTATGTAGGAATAATTGTGCCTAAAGATGAGGTGTGATAGCTTTCTAAAAGAACAGACTTTGATAAAATTTCTGGAAGACGTTATGTGGCCTGTATATTTAGTGAAATTGTGAGCTGGGTTGCACTGGTCTTTTCTGGCCTTGCAATTCACAGGCATGTATCTTCCAGTTCATGCTTTTCCTTCAGTGGTCTGAGGAAGAATTACAGTTCTGGAGAGAATTATATTGCTTGTAATGGGATTATAATGCACCTCAAATTTAAGACATCTTGTTTAATCAAATCATATGGTTCACATCTGAGAATTATAATGATCAGGAAGAACTTTTTTTAGTAAATGAATGGGTTGTTTTTTGGGACTGTTTCTTTGTCTTCTTGTGAAGCACCTTCATTGGACTGGTGCCAGAGATGAGGTATTGAGCAGATAATGCAAAAAATGCCATTGGAACACACTTTATACTCCTACTGACTGTAAAATTTGGGTTCCAGTATGTGACTTTTTCTTCAAGTCAGATTGGAAGATAGAGGGAGAATAAATGCATTGACAGAAATTTTGCTGGAAGTGGTTCTGGAAACAAAATTTTCCCCACCATTTGCCTATGCTGTGTATATGTGGGTTAGTGACTCTATTATTATGCTAATTATTTTAATATATAATGGATTATAAGATATCTTGACCATAAATGCCAGATTATAAAGCAAATTCTGTTTTGCTTCATAGATGGAGCCTAATAAAAAAATCTTTGCTGTTAAGCTGAAGACAAATATTATTGGCAAAATTCTGGTCCCATGGAATTCAGTGACTAACCTTTAATTGACTTCAGTGGTTAAAAATTTCAAACTGCATGGGTATATTGATTGCATATTCTTTTAAATTCAGAAGGTTTCTGCATATCTAGAGCTAGAATACTTCTGAATATTTAAACTGAAGTCATATTCAAGCAATCCAATGAAAAACACCTGTTGTATCTTGTTCTCCTCCAGCAATGGGGGGGAACAAAGTGATGGAGAGGGTCTGACTTTGATGTGAGATTTTACTTCTTCATTCCATTTTATGGATTGGTAAGAGTAGAAGGGGCCCCTACCTGTCTATTCAGCACTGAAAAGACTTGTCTTATTACCTTGTCTTGGCACATGTAAAGAGCTAGATAGCCTATAGAAAGGACTGGAACTCAAAAATGACTGCCAAGTCATGCAAGACTGCCAAGGTCAGAAACTACTACAGATATTGATAAATCTATTTTTAGCTCCTGAAAGAGGACAACTTTTCTTACCTATGTTTTCCTCTCAAATTCATTTTATGTAGTCATCTCTATACTGTTTGGTGGTGCATTGCATTATTCTGTACTTAAGAAAGTATGTGTAGCAATGAAATTGTGCAATTGTAACACAGAGGTAGTGCTAATGAAATCTGTGTAAGCATTTGGTATAAGCGATAATGGCTGAAAGAGGTGAGGAATATCTGATACTCTGCTAATGAAATGCATTTTTTGATAGAAATTACATATCTAAGCTCCAACTACATAATGTTCTGGGCAATCATTTTCAGACTTTTAAAAGTCTTATGATTCACTGTTGAGATATAAAGGTTGCAGACATGACATGAATATGCCAGTCAAGCACTGTACAAAATGAAATGATGTTATTTAATAAAATTATGAACTATTATAACTTCCACTATTCCACATAGTAAGTCCCTTTTAAAATTGGTAGAGAAAGGTCAGCAACAGCAGTGACAGAAAGTAGGGTTATTTCTACCACATTTCTAAAGGAGTTATTCCTTTAGAAAGTTTTGATGGTATACTTTAAAGGTTATTACAAATCAATTATTCCTTTGTCTGGAAGAAAATAGTACCTGTAATGTGATTGTTATGTCAATATCAGTCATGAATTAGGTTGGGAAGCATGCAGAAATGCGAATTTCTACTACATGCTGAGTATTCATCCTGCAACTGATGAATATTCACTTGACTCTTGTAACCTAACCTAATTACCCATAAAGCTTCAGATAGATTTCACTTGACCCCAAACTTTGTACTGTTAGCTGCTCCTTTGCCTGATACGAAGTGATAATGCAATTAGTTGTGTACCAAAGCAGAAAAAGGTTGATCCCTAGTAATACGTCAGTGAGGTGCATAACATGGGAGAAACTCAGCTGTTTTGGAGTAATCCCATTACATTTTTAATCATCTGTCTAAGGACAGTGAGAGTCTTTTATCCATGACACAAAACAGTACCTAACCTAGGTTTTGCAGCATCAACTGTAAAAAAAAGGGAGGAAAAGAAAATAAATAAAATAACCATGAGAAATGAAAAAGTTCCTTTGTTTGGGCTTAAGTTTAAGCTGTTATATGTTTATTCTCATTCCCTGCTTAAGACAAAATCCATGGCATCAGTGTGTGTGTGTCTGCATAAGAAAGGAGTCAAAACTGAGAAATGGTCTCTTGATTCGATCCTCTGTTTTAACAGTGAGACAAAGGTCTAACAAGTAAAATGCCTAAACACTGCCAGCTCTAGCTGGGAGAAATAGGTGATAGAAAGTATCTGTACAGAAATCTTGGAAAAGCTGGGAAATTGTATCTGTACTTTTTCTATTTTCCTAGTGTATCTGTATTTTCTAGAGAAGGATTTTACCGTCTCGCTTCAACAAGTAGCATACATTTCTGTATGTGTAAAGATTCTCATTTTTCCAGTGAGAACAGACTGCAGCTGGAAATTGCTAGAAGAGCGCCTGCCTAGAGCACCTCACGTCATGCTGGCAAATACACAACCTTTGCTTTTTGGACTTGCTTAGAAGATGACGTTCTTATGCTTTGTTTTAAGTTGTAAATCAGCAGTAATGCTGGTGAAATTGCTCCTAGCCCCTCCTTCAGTCTTTCCTACTTGTTCTTGTTGGAGGGTCATTTTTCCACTGAGTTCAGTTCAGTGATCTGGCCTCACTCCCAATTTGACTGGGGAGATCTGTGACTTGCAGCACTGGGGACAAACCAGGAACAAATAGCAGAGACAGGAATAGTGTGGGAGATCCTTTTTGAGATTATATGATCCCTCTCTCCCTCCAACACAGAAATTTGTGCGAGATCAAGACTTTCTGTCCTCTTATTTTAATAATTCTGAGAGCTGACTAAAGTGCACTTCAATTCTGTTGTAAAAATGTAAAGTTCTGGGTTTGGCCCACCCTTATTGTCCATGTATTGTAAGTCTTCACCTTGTTTTTTAAAAGTCTTTCGTGTTTCCATTTGTTCTACTAACAGTGACAGTTCATGCAAAGAGCACAAGGCACCTGAAATATGTTTGCGAACTCTTATCCCAGTGAACAAAGCTGCTGCTTTGTTCTGCAAGAGGTGCAAGTGGCAAAAAAGCTTTTCTGGCCATTTGCACTAGAGGGAATTAAAACAGTAAAGCTGGGGCATGATAAAAACCTGCATGACACTGTCAACTTGTCCATCATGATTAGTGCCGTCGGAGCAAGGGACTGTTCAGTTGTTCCTCAGAGAAAAGCTAAGGATTGCTGTCTTTCATGCTTTTCAAATTGGGTAGAGAGAGGCTTCCAATGTGACCACTTATATTTCCCATTTTTAAATCAGGATTGGTCACAAGTGCCATGATTCTAGGTACTCTAATGAAAATACAGTATAGATCCATGCAACATCAGGAAGTAGAAGCTAATGAAACTCCTGTTTTCGTGCCTCCTTGTGCTTCATATGCATAACTGCAGGAAGAGATAGCAAACAGTATGGCCGAAGCAGAGATGGTGTTCATGCATATTTCATAGAAATAGATTCAATTCTAAATCTTCATGAAAGATTGGGTCAGCTAGTAAATTCTTGATTGTTCAGCAGCCCTATACAAGCCTTGTCTATAGACTAGGGTGAGTAAGACCTGAGAGGAAATTATTTCATGCCTAAATAATGTATTCCTTGCATTCCCTTTTCCATTCAGTTTAAGACCTTTTCTACAGGTGAAAAAGATCTGTAACTTCTGAAAAGTTTGGCTGGAAGCATAACCTTCACATGTGAAAGGGCATTTTGAAAAACTGAAAGAATTGAATCAGTAAATTTCAGCTATGCTGCATCTTTAGGATGAAAGTTTGGAGAGCAAATGTGGAAATCTAAGAATAATGATTTGAGGAGATCTGGTTGCTAAAAAGAATATTTTAAGAAACAATTTACTAAAGACTATGGGTCAAATTCAGCTTAGGTGTAGGTGGGCATAACTTCCATTGCCTTCAAGGAAAATTGCACTAATGTAAAAATAAGTGTTGCCATATATGTCACTTTGCTTTTAAACTGAGTAACTGGGAAATTACCTTAAAAGCAAGAAAGTTTTCAGATTATCTGCTGCCGATGCTGAAGAGGGAGATGTAGAATTCTGGTAGGTAATTTACAGAGAGGTGCTTTTGTATTTAATGTATTAGGGATTTCAGCAAAGACATTCTGACCTGCAGCTAAAATAGGTGTGAATCCTTCTACCTGTAGATGACAAGATGCCTCCTGAAATTATTTCCCCTGTACTGTCTTCACAAAGTGACACTATTCTCTCTGCAGACAAGAAAGAAAGAACCTAATGTTTCAAGGCCAAAGAATTCACCTTTTCCCTGATGTAGCAAAATGCCCTCAGCTTAGGCTATGTAGATTTATGAACTTAAAGAGGGATTTGTAGAAAAGAATGTTAAGAGTGCTTCTTTTTTATTATCCAGAAGAAATTAAGGCTCCAAATGGAGGAGAAAATATACCTTTTTCACTGATGGACGATGCCAACAGACTGTTTGATATTCAGTTGGGAGCACATAACCTATTAAAGATGACAGAGGACTCTCTCTCTCCACATTGCCTCACACACCATGTGAATAAATCCCACTGGCTACCTCTGGAAAATATTGTACAAGAGAAGAAAGCTTAAGATTCTTCTCTTCCACTGGCCTTCATTACACCAGAGTTCTTTAAGGTTACTGTGATAAAACCCATAACAGGATGAATTATGAATTAGGATAGAAATTAGCTGATGTAACCTGTTATCATGCTGCAGTAAGTCCCCAGGATGTGTGACCTCAGTGTAGATGGGACATTACAACAACTAAGAGAGATGGTGTAATCCAGGGATAAAAATGATTTACATTGGCTCTTTTCCATTCTTCTGCAAGTCGTCACTTAGAAATATTATATCAGGTTTGGGGAGCGCCTGGATAGGTCAGCATAGCACTGGGCCAGCTTATATGGGTAGGAAATATTGAAAGCCAATACTATGCCATTCTGTAGCCTTTCATACATTTGAAAAGCATTGGAATTATTAATGCTTCTAATTTCTTTCCTTTTGTGAGGTTTAAAATAGTGAAAGGAAGTTGCATTTCCCAAACTTTTTTCATTGAAATGCATTATTATTTTGGTTCTCATTCTGGACCAACAATATGTAATTTTTTTTTCTCTATAGTTGATTGGACTACATCATTTGTGCTACATCATGTTTGATGACAGAAACTAAGTTAAGGATTGAAGCTCAGAATATTTAGAAGCATGAACGGGCTGTCACATAAGGGGAAATATAAGATATTAGGGATCTTTGATTTAGAAAGGAATTATATTAGGAAAAAAGAATAACATGGCATAATGAAGACCAATGTAAATCCCATTTTCTCAGTCATGCACTGAAAGAACAAAATAGCATTCAGTGAAATCATAAGTCTAAAATGGTTCAAACAGTATTTATATAAAGCAAATAATCAACCACAAGAACCTACCTCCTCATGACAGTACTGAGAATGCCGGGGAGAATGCTGGAAGTAGGAGCTTTCCCTTGCTAGTTAGGATTGGACTAAATGGAGTGCAGATGCCTAACCTAATGTTTCAGTAAATGAGCCGAGGCCATATTACAGCAATGGAAAATGCCAAATATTTTGTAAATATCATAAGTCATATATGTTTCACACACAGATCAAGGATTTTTGCTTAAAAGTATGATTTTTTTTCAGAAAATATCAGGGTTTTCTAATTGTTTCTTCTTTGCTGAAAAAATAAAAATCAATCATTTATTTGAGGTTGAATCCATATGATTTTGTTTGTGCCCAAGCTTATAGGAATTGTTTTTTGATCCCCTATGGGCTTTTGATTCCACCAGGTCATGGACTCCCCATCTGGACCGCAATTCCCAAAATGCATTCTGGACAGTCTCCTGACTGACCCATGCTGTGCTTCTACCAGATCCGACTGTGGTGTGCCACTATTTGGGAAGGTGGGGCAATAAAGGGAAATAAAACACAAGGTACCACTGTGTTTCAGGTAGGTGAAACTTACTTTATTTTGGGTTGAGCTGACAAGGAGATTCATCTACAGGAAATGCAGTCACACTTTGTTTCATTTTCCTTTGTCTTTCAACATTTTCCATCCTAAATCTCCTTTTCTGCCAAGAAGTATGTTTTAAAGGTTTTTCTTTGTTTTTGATCTGTTCTAATTATGAAGAATTCTTGCCATCCTATTGAATATTTGGCAGAAGCTATTGGATTAAATGAGTCAGTGATGGTTTTTTGTATAGCCATTCCTACTCGTAAGGCATATATTCTGTCTTTAAGTCCAAATGAGGACATGGAGTTAGCAGTGAAGAACTTCTAGGTACATGGATTTTTTTGTTTGTTTGTTTTTCTGTTGGGATACTATTTTCTTTGACCTCTCAATATATTTTGAGAAGATTTTATTTTTTTTCTTGATAAAACACTGAAAAATAAGGTTATATATAAAGAATGAGTTCTATAGATGCATACATTCATGGTGAAGGTGAAATATGGAACAGAGCCTGGAACAGACATTTACTTTTTTTTAGTTTAAAGAGTATATATTACTGATGAACAATCACAGATTGACAGTATTACTACGTACTGTTGAAAAATACGGAACTGACATTGATAATAGAGAAAATACATAAAAATTGTTGCTGTCATTATCTTTGCTCAGTACGTGGCATGGACATGTCTGTGATGCTCTACAGAGCATCCCTTTGGAATACAAAATCTAACTCCTACTTATCTTTAATTTTTGAAGCCACTAACCGTCCTTTTAAAATATCCCTTAACATTAACTGCTGTCTCCACTTTAATAGCTACACTTTTCTTCTCAGAGTTTCTGTTTGCGGTAACAAAGCAGTTCTATTCTGTTAATATAAGATTGTCTGAACTAAAACAATGTCATTTCTACCTGCCATAGTTTGTTTAATAGTAATACTTTCTCAATTTTAGCTATACAGTTCCTTTATTTATTTACATCTGCAATCTTTCACATCTTTTATGTAGTGACCCAAAAGAAATGTCGGCTTTCCTGATCCACTTCCCACGACTGTCATTTGGCCCTGCCATCCTGCCTTTGCTCAGTTTACTGACAATAGCTCATAGCATCTGGCAACCCTAAAATTTCATACTCCAGCTCCCTTCTTACAAAGTCTCCAGGAGAAACTCTGCTGCTAATACCTGAGCTTTATTTTCTCATCAAAGAGGCTTGAGAAAAAGAGAATCTTCTTTCTCAAGTTACCAATCAAAGCAATTCCTTTCATCACTCCTGTCACATTTTCCACCTCTCCAATCAGCAACCAATAGCTGTCCTCATGTCTCTAATCATTGCACACAACAATTTCTCAACTGCTTTTAATTTGAGCACATTTCTAGTGATAGTACAGAGACTATTTTCCTTCATCTAGCTAACAACCTCCTTCTTGCTCGTCTCCCCTTTCCTTCTAGACTTTAGTTGACTTCTTAAAACCACGGACCTCTCTATAGTTTTGGCCCAGCTCTACAGATGGACAGACATCTTTTGTTCCATTCTCTTACAGTTATATTTTTATCTCAAAGAATGAATACAAGAAATAATAAACACAAACAACAACAACAAGAAGCAGCTCTTTGCCGCTGGTCCTTTCATGTTTCCAAGACCACCTTCTATAGAATCACTCTCGGCAAATTTCATCACTTGCTTATTTTATCCATCAGTAGTATTCCCTTTACATCATCTTGGATGCAGTCCACAGAGATCATTGTAGTACTTAGGATGTGATCCTTTTTTTAAAGAGCCATGTCACCTGTTTTCAGTTTGTCTTCTGATCTTCTCCCATTTCAGAAAATGAGTGTCTAGGATTAGTATTTATTACATTTACTCCCCCTCCCTCCCCTGATCCCCCCAAAAAAGCTGACTGTAAAGCTGCCCAAATTATTCCTTAAAAAGTGGAGATCCATTGTATTTGGTCCTTTCACCTATGCCAAATACCATATTGCAGGCAGCCTTTTTAACTTCTTCAGCAATGAAGACCTTAAAATTGTCCTTCCTAAGAATATAAAACCAGGCTAGTTTTTTGTTTTTTGTTTTTTTTTTTCATTTTTTTAACACACTTCTTCATAGTTCAAACATTCTGCTGTCATTTGAGGTGCCCTTTTGTCAGGGAAGTCCCTGGCATTACCCACTTTTAAGGAGACCTGACTAAGCAGAAATAGGTGCAGCTTCTGTCTGGATTGCCTAATTATCCAGATATTCTCACATACCATGGCAAAAAGACTCAACTAGCATTGCCAATGATTATCTTCTGGTGAAACTATTGCAGGAAATAATTTGGAGTGTATCGAGTCACAGAAAGAGAGAGAAGGAGCTAGATCAAAAATAAAGATTTGATAAAGTTCCACTTTAACGCCTCTTCTTGTGCACACAATGGGATTCAGAATTCAGAGTTAGATTTCTGTCTTCTCACAGAAGACCTGAAGAGAGCTGAGTGACTCGGAATTGAATCCAGGAAGCCTCTGGGGCTCCCAAGGAGCTACCTTGATGTAACTATGGGAATAATTGAAGACAGGTGTATATCTAACAGCCTGACCATCTCTGAAGTGTTCTGGCTGACTCAAAGCTTTTAGGAAGGTGCCTCCAGCCACTTATGATCCCTAAAACAGTACCCTTGCTGGAAGGTAAGTCACTTACAGTGCAGTGGTGCCACTACTGCCCAACTTTTGTTGAACTGTCATATTAGACATTTATAGATTGGGAATTCTATAGGTTCAGAAGTTATTTGAGCCTGAAAAAGCCAAACTCACACCTGTCCTCCCTCCCTTCATGATTTTATATGGAATGAGCTTAGCAGGACCCCTTCCCTGTCATCTTAAAGCATGATTTCAAGATATATGGAAACAGAAATAGAAAAATATGAAGAGCAGTCCCATAGACTGTAATACTTAAGGTGCTCGTGTGGCAGGTTAAAAGCTTACTAGTTTTATCACGTGAATATATAGAGAGCTTGATTTGGGCGATGCTAAAACCTCTAAGATTTTGCTACAAAGGCCTGTAATCCCCAGTGAACAAAATGCTAGTAGTCTAGTTATATCTGATTCACCCAGCAATTTCCATGATACCGGGAAAATGATGGAGAAGTTGTATGTTCTATGTACTACTAGAGAACAAAGTGATTATCCTAGTGATGTCTACTTTAGAGTTAATGGCTGTTTTGCTCTGGAGATACCGCATGGGGAATACCTGGGAGTGAAATCCATCTGATTAAATGCAGAAATGTGTAAGACAGAATGAATCACCCTTGACTCCTTTTACAGTTGATGCAGAGAAATGAGCACTTCTGAGGAACAGTTCTAAGTAACATCCTGAGGTACATGGCTAAAACAGGTTAGATGAATTGCACCCTAAAACATCTTTTCTCTCTCACTGGCTATAAAAGGAAACAGATGTAGATAGGTACTCTGTAGATGTCTACCGTTATAAGAGAATCTCAGCCCGGGTCATTAAATTTATCCAAACAGGTACTCATTTCTAATTTGTCATGCTACTGAGGGATCAAGATATCTGTGTTTTTCTATATTATTAACTATAATTACCATATACTATCCACGCTTTATTTTTGGTCATTTGAGATCCATGTGTGTTTCCTGACTGGGTGAGATGACCTTTTCTAAATACAAGAAAAATAAATGACAAATAGCAATAAATATTAAAAATACCTGATGTAAAATCATTTGTGCTAAAATTTAGGCTTTGCAAAGGTATTTGCAAACTTCTGTTAACTGTATACTCAGACAGGGAATAATGTGCACTGAAAGTAAAAGCAAAGTAAACTCATTACACTTCTCTCTCTCCCTGCTCTAATATCACTTTTTGATATTACCAGACCTGCCAGACTTTGATGCTACCATTCTGATGACATAAACTATGAAACTCCTAAATAACTGCAATGTCAGTAGCAGATTGGCCAGAAATTTGTCTCCCTCCCCCTGAATTTATATGCAACAGCAACTGAGCAAGCAATCTTATCTGACAGGACATATGTCCCTCCAAGAACAGCTAAAGCTATGCCTAGGAGAACAGTACCTCCTTTTTTTTTTTGTTACAGTTTGAAGTTTCTCCCCAAATATCAGAGAGAACATATGGTCCACAGATTACTGCAGACAGGGTGAGGCAATCTGAACTCAACACAGCTCAAGAAGATATTCACAGGTGAATTTCACCTACGCTTGATTTCTAACTAATCCTGGGGTTTCTATGATGTTTATTTGGGATACTACAGAAGAGACTGATGGCTGTTTTAGAGATGACAACTTTCTCATAGCCTCCATGGAGGTTCGGTCAACAGACAGACCACTAATCTGAACCTAGTGGGATACACTGAATTGGGGTACCTGGTCTGCAAATCAGACACCAGTTCAGCTCTTGCCACAGTTTCCATCCTCTCCAGTCACTTATTTTTTTGTCCTGTGGAAATCAGAACTTGAACTTCTTGTTAGGACAGTAAAGAGTAGTGGATGGGAGGTGGGTGTCCGCATGGGTCTTAAAGCAACAGGGAACTGCGGGACAGCTTGGGGGTACATTCAGGCATTGGAATTCAGAAGAACTCCCAGGTCTAGTAATGTGTAGATAGACTGGGAATGTGTCTACAACACTGCATTGCCAACCTCAGTCTAAGTCTGAGCCCAAGCCTGGTCTATGTCTCGTTTCACTCACAGGTCACAAAATGAACATCCTAAATCCACCCTATGGCTCTTTCTATCCAGAGTTTCAAAGTTTCAGCTGCCTTCATTGACTTAGACCACTTCCTTGCTCATCTGACATTATGCTGCAACAAAACAGAAGAAAAACCACTGCAGCTCTGGTCATGCCTGTGAGACGGCAACTACTGAGGTTGCAAGTCCAGAGCCTACTGCCACTCACCTAAGATGCTGCTACTTATATGCTAGACTCACAAGCAAGGCACAACAGAGTTACTGAGTCAATGGTCAAGGCTTACTTAGGCCAGCATCACACATGCAGTATAGTCCCAATGAACATTTAGAAACCCTTTCTTTTCACATTTCCATTACATGATCCCAGTGTATCATTTCATAGACCAGATGGTGGAATATATAAAATATTTCATACAATATAGCTTCATCCTTTTGTAATAAATTAATCTGCTATCATCAGCATTGTACCTGGTAAAACACAATAACTGGGGAAATCAAAGCAGGTCTTTGAAACTGTCCAGTATAATTACTTTCACACAATAGTCTTTTCAGAGAGGTATAGTAATTACCAAACAGAAATATGTGCTCATTATTCTAATCCAATTACCTTTCAACAGTTGGAACAACTGTTTCTGTCATTGGTTTTCTAGTTTTAAATTTTGCTTTAAATTCAGTAAAAGCCACAAGCCTTTCCTGTTCACAGGTACTTTTGGCTCCTGGACTGATGATAAGAAGGAACTATAACAGAAGTTTACAGGATATCTAGCAGGATTGGCTGGGTCATTGGTTAAATAGATACACTTTGTGCTTCTAGAATAGCAGACTTCATCTGGCCTATATTAATATAAAAAAAAAAAAATTACCTGCAGCAGACTAGCTGATTTTTCCTAATAAGAATAGATAACCCTCTTCCATTCTGATTGTTCTTTTTAATGCTATACACTTACCCCAGGAGTAACTTAAATAAAGCAGTTATATAAACGCACTATATAACTGTTTAGATAAAACACCACTATTAAAATTTGCATTTACAACAACAACTATGGCTGTAGCAGAAAATTCATTTAGGTCTGTAATACTTCAATAACATTATTCAGTTAAGAAACAGGAAACAAACACATATATACATATATACCTATAGAACAAATATAACACAATATAATGTAATATAATGTAATATAATATAATATATAGGTATGTATTGTGATGATTCCTGTCCTATATCACTTTATAACTGTGAATCTAAAAACTGTTTAGAATTCCAAACCTTAATGTTTGAAATTTCTATTGAATCCTTAATAGAGAGAAAAGAATGATATTTTTTTTAGTCTCTAACTAAACTCTCAATGCCATTTGTGAAACGAGTGATAGTTTGGAATAGGTGCACATTTTCACTTAAAATCACTACCCCTTCTGACATTTTTGATGTCAATCACAGTGAGAAGGTCAAGAGCTGAATAAACGTTACAGTAGACCTCATAGTATTACAAATGGTTCCAATAAGTCTGCTTTACACTCTGTAGGAGAAAATTTCTGTTATCTCAAGCCAGGACAGGGGAGTGTATTTACCCACTATAGGTCAAGCTGAGTTGTACCTATAAATTTGTGAACCAAATGTGCAACCCTTAAAGGGTTTAGCCCCTCTTTACTGGGGCAACTATATCCCTGGATGAATCAGGCATACATGTATCATGATTACAATTACTTACCCTTTGATGCAGAGTCAACACATTTCTCGGTCTATAAACTGCCTTCCTATCAGTGTTCTGCTGTCACAGAGTTTATTTCTTGAAGTTGCCTCTCTATATATTCATTGCCTTAGTCCACGTTGCTTCTTTTCTGAACATACAAGATAAACAAGTATATAAATATAAATATATCCCTTTGATCAGGGTATATTTAAAAACAAAATAAAACAAAGCAAAGCAAACAACCTTCTCCACTGAAAAGCTATGCTTAATATAGGGACTAGGAAATAAAAGATATATTTCTCCACATTACATAAACATTTCATGAAGTATAAAATGACATATCTTGCAAGCAAAAGTATAATATTGCCTCTACAATGTAAGGTAATGGAACTATTCTGTAGACAACCCCCCCCCCCCCATTAGTTATAGAAATGATTAAAAAGTTGTATAGAATCATCTGGCAGCTGATGGCACTAGTTTATGTCCAAGGCTAATGGAATAATACTAACATTTTATTTTTAAGAAACACTGCAGAGAATCTCTTGCTTTAATTTAGTACTGCAGGATGAGCTTCACGACGGAGTGGCTTTGACTGAAATGAATGCACAAATGAAGTACTCAAAGTATAGGGTATGAGACATATGTGATGTGTAGGCTCATGCAAGTAATAAGTATAAAAGGGGAATTTTACCCCAAATGTTGTTTATCTAGAGAGCTGCTGTCTAGAAATACTACTAAATGATGTAGCTGGTTGCTGTTATGGGAAACATTTTGGTATTACGATGCCACCAGAGAAATACAATTCACAGACAACTTCTGTATCACATATTATTGTTAGTTGTTGCTTATTAAATGATTAATTGCCAAAAAGTGCAATGGTTTGACATTCAAAACACAGCCCTGAACATACTTCTAGGACATGTTTCCTGTATTTCATTATATTTGCTTTACTTTGAAAAATGTGGTTCTGTGCTTTCCAGACATTTCAGTAGACTTTTATAGGTAATTTCTTCTCTAGTCTGGACAGGTCTGCTGCTTTTATTACCAGTTACAATTTACAGCAACAGGTCTGCAATATTTTTCTACTTGAACTCAATGGACCACATCATGTCCTGATTACATCCATCTGACCCCAAGAATGTTGTTCCAGTAAGCCCATGGGAGATGTGATACAAAATCTTCAGAGTTACATGCAATTTGGGTCTATTTGTTATGATTTATGGTGCTGTCTTTCTTTTAATGATATCTTGGCTTCCTGATCAAGGAGCATCAATTCTCTTTGTTGCCTTCATGTTTCTCATCCAAATTGTCTCTATTCTCAGTCTCCCTCTTGTTTGAATGCAGTTTGGCATGTCTGAAAAGTCTACTCAGATTGTTTTATCCAATGGCCTACTTTTAATGGACCACTTTCTAGGCTTCTGCATAGCTTTAGTCAACTTTAAGTTTTCTAATATGATATGTCCACCAAAGAGAAATCATAGTATTAAAAGAATCCATACGTCAGCAAAACATTTAAGAAACAAGGCAAACCAGCACACTGGCAAAAGCTCAACTATTTCAAAAAGTTTTTTTTTGTTAGTCCCAGATGTTTTAAAATGAGTGAATGGCACAAAAAAACCATTCACTTCAAAGTATTATTTTTGGCAATTGTTGATTAATAGACATTTAATTTTTAAATACTGTCATTTCGCATCTCGGATTGGCCATGAATGTTTCACTGCAAGCCATGCTGATTTCTAACAGTAGTGTTCTGCAAACAATCAATCTTCTTGTGATCAGGATTATGCTACTTTAGGAGTTAGAAAACATGCAGGGGCTTTGTACACATAGTACTTCAAAAATACATGGAAGCGTGTAAGCAGACATAATGTGCTTAGTAATATTAAGAGGATTTTTGTTATACTGTATATGGATTTTAGGCATTATTCTTCATAAATGACAAGCTATTCTAGCTTACTGTGGTATGCTCAGTTTTTGTCTGTGAGTGGAGGATGATGTTTGCCGTGTTTTACACACAGTTCGGTGGCCTGATCTTCCAAATAATTATATATGTACAGAGCTTTGCTAAGAGAATTACTCAGACGAAGTTACTCACGTGTAAGTGTTTGTAGGAATTATTTATGAAGAGAGACCAAGGCAGTGCAAAAATGATCTGTTTCAATAACGAAAACAAAACTAACGGCAACTATAAACTGGCTCGAGGATTGTGGATTCAAGTATCTGAAAATTGCTTATGGGGAGGACTGCTTCTCAGCATTTGGCACACGCTGTCTGCTTTACTGAGACAGCTAGTGTTATTTTGTTTGTTCATGTTAGCTGACAAATCTACTGGTTCTTTTTCTATTATGTGGTACTAACTGTATTTCTATACGGTTTTCACAGATACCAAAACTGCTCTTGTATACCTTTGTGCCATGTGGACTGTATTATAAAAAAAGCATTTGCTGTAGGCAAGAGGAGATGTTGTGCCGTAACTGCCTTACTTTTTCCCTCTTTCTCCAGTTTTTCCTTTCTTTCTTTTTAAATTAAAATTCAATTGAAAGTCTTTTCAACTAAAAATATAACCTTTTGAAGTTGTTCATTATTTCTGAGCAAAGTAGAAAAGTGTGAATATGATAAAAGCTTTCCAAAATGAAAGATAAAAATGTACTCAGTTTGAAATTACAGAGCAGAATCTCTCTTTTGCATAGAGAAGATAGTTTCCTTACACATTGTATATTGGCCATGTATAACCACAAAGGTACATTTACTTTTCATATATGGTCTTGTCTTTTTGTAATGGCTTTCTTGTTTTTATAGAAAAGAATTAGCATCTACGTAGAGTGGTCGTATTTTTTAATGCTTCCTCTTTCTCAAAATATTGCACTGAAAACAATAGACATGAAAAATATCTTTCCCAAATGAATTGGGCATCACAGCAAAAATATACACAGTAAATCACAGTAAATGTATATCCAAGTATATCGATAATATGAGAGACAAACAGACAGACTATATAGCTGAAGAATATTTATAGTACTGTGTGTGTTTTGTTCAAGACTTTGTCCTGGATAAGTTTTAACTAATGAGAATACCTCATTATTCTATCTGGCATTCCTTTTAGTACCGGACAAAAGCTGACAGATCCCAAGTTTCAAGGAAGCATACAGGCTTGAAGGAAGGCCTTTAAAACTTTTAATTTTACTCAGGTACCCATGCATTGTAGAACCTCCTTAGACAACTGAGCTGGGAAAAAGGGGAGAGCACTGAAGATACAGTCTTCGACAGTCAGAGATACCTTTCACCAAATTATTTCTTATGAAAGAGTTCAGATATTCAAACGAGATATGGAAGCAGTCCTCCCAGCCTGTCTAAAGGAGATTTTGTCGGTGTCTGCCTTGTCAGGTCATTCTCCACTTATCTACTCTCTGCCTGGCCCTTTCAGAGACCTAAGTACCTCTCACTGTCAGACTGATATCTTGTGAGAAAGATATACTGACTTTGCAGCGTTCTTATCTCACAGTGTGTGCTCACGTTCCACCTTTCTTCACAGACCTTAGCTTAACCACAAGGTGCAGGTCTCAGAAATGAGAAAAGGTGTCTGAACCTGTCTAAAGACAGGATTTTCCCTGGAACCATGAATACTTGTTTAGTCCCATGGTCTGCATCCATGTTAATAAACTAAGCAAGGCCAGGTTGTGGGTTTGAGCATTGTTTGAGCATTGTCCATACTTTTAAATTGTCAGCATGGTCCCTGCAATAGGACTGCTGCTAAATAGGATTTCTGCTGATTTGCCCAGGCATGGATCAAGGGTTTGTACAGGCCAGGGGCTGTGCCTAGTAGGCAGTCTTTGTGCCGCATGAAACATTATCTTTCTTCAGTAACTGAGGCAGAGAACTCCTCCTCCCTCTTGTTCTACAGCCAAGTAATTACAGTATTGAGTTGAGAAATGTGAGACTGAAGTTTAGTTTTCCATTCCTTTTAAGAGGAGTCAAAGCCAAAATTTTCATTTCCAAGGCAGGTGTTGAAAGCGGTACCTTAATATACAGAGAGGACTGAAGACACTCCCACCAGCTCTGATCCTTCCAGACCATTTAAAGAAATGGCTATACTGAGATTTTGAAAGGAAGAGCTGATGTACCTGAATGAGGAGAAGGCTCAAGGGCCGAGACTGCCTAGTGTTTGTAGACATACTAACTCTCCAGTACAGAGCCTAAAAATAGTCTACTTACACTTTCCCTCCAGTTCTGCCTATAAGGCAACACCCATGTTTCTTTATAAGAAGGTTTTGCCTTGCTGTTGCATGGGTGTGAAGCTCCTACTTAAGTCGTTGCGAGTTAGGCACTGAAATCTGGGATCCAAGCAACTGAGAGTTTGGCTGTTCAGCACTCACAGCCCGTGAGCCAAGAGCCAGAGCAAAGGAGTCTGAAAGCGGTCTGCCTCCTAAATTGTAACTACTTAGCCCTTTATACATTGCTATTATATTAACAGCTGGTTTTAAACAGCTTGCACCGGGCTTCTTAAAGCCACATTCTCCTCATTCCTTTGTTTCTAGCCAAACTTAACAACAGTAACATAGCAGTCAACATGTAGCTTAGCATGATGGAGAATTTCAAATATGTGTAATCCAGTTGCTAATTACAACTAAATAGAAATGTGCGATTTAAGCTTAGAAATGCCCTGCATGTAGCCCAGGGACAATGTGGGTGTGGGGAGGGTGTTTCCTTTGAGACATAAAGATGACGGCTGTCAGATGGCAGTAAGCCTATTAGTTCTGGTTTTGCCATATCCTGGGGCTCAGCTGTTTCAGCTAGCTCCAGCTGTTTACCACAGCATGTGAGGCATCATGTTCTGGTTTCAATAGATTCTTACTTTGACCTCTGCATGCTTTTCTGCCTCAGGTGTTCTTTATTGCAGTGTTTTAGATTCTCTGTCATGTCTGCAAGTCTCGGAGGGCTATCTGCAGTCCGCAAGTTTGTCTGGTCTATGTAACTGTCTCTGCTAGACAAATCCTAATTGTTGGTTAGGAGTTAAATCTGAGTCGTACATAAATTTTTTCTTTCATCTGTTTTGTTTCAGATTCCAATCGTGAGCTGATATTACCAAGGATTCAGTTTATCCCTGAATTGCTACTTTAGCTCTTCGCACATGAGCACTTCTATGTTTTCATTTTTTTCTGCTCTCTATTTGGAAATGCACTGCTGATGTGTTTCATTTTTATGTAATGAGCAACACTTCTCAAATCTCTGTATTATATCTCTGCAGTTAGCCTCTTCTGCCTGAGCCTCATCTACCTGAATTAACGGCAAGCTACTACAAACATTAAGGGCTTCAAGACCAGCTGTTATCATCAAGTCTCCTCTGTCTGTTTTCTTTTCTGGTGGTAACCATGGCTTGCAGACACAAAATGAATCATTACTTTAAAAACTTTCCTGTTGTTGTCTGTCTTTCCAGGAATTTCTGTTTTAACAAGGCTTTTGACTGCTAATTCAGAGACCAAGTGAGATCTGTGGTCTCTATGCTGTATCTAAATTGATCTTATACTTACCGCTGTAATCACCAGGATCCTAGTCCACTGATAGTCCAGACATGAAACTTTGTGAAACTGCAACATAATTCTCTCTTGGTCTTCAACCCCAAATTTGTTTTATACGTAAATGGATGGGGAGAGAGGTGGGTGTGCTAGGGTGAGGTGGAGAGGGGCTGATGCTTCAAGGGGGTCTCTGCCTAACACAAGTATGACACCTCCTTTGTAATACAGTATCTATAGCAAGTTTACAGCTACTTTACACCCCTACTCCACATGCAATTTCTGCATTATTTCCACATTGTTTTAAATGGAATTTACCTTTCATATGAAGGGTTCCGTTCCCCCAGCATCCCTCCTCCCAGTGCTGGGGTGGCCCTAAATACATAATTTGGACAGGGTCAACTGCTGCAACCCTATGACAGTCATTTTAACAGCTGGCTGTGGTCTGCTTTGTTTTTTGGTTTGTTTTTCATTTTTTTCCCCCACTATCAGGAAAATACCTGTTTTATTTTATTTTCCCCTTTCTTATAAAAATGACACATTCTTATAGGTTTCATCTGCTTATTTTGTAATTCTCCTTTAAGAAAGTCTTCTCTTCTCTCTCTGTGAATCTTGCCTAGTAGGCATAAGCTTGTTGGAACCAAGGTTTATTGTTCTACAATGTCAAATCATTCCTTTCTGTCAATGAACTGCAGACAGAGGAGGTGATCTTTTCAAGTTGGAGTTTGTACTCTATGTGTTATAAAGTTGTCTTCCACACAATAAAGTTTTTTTTTCCCCCTCTATTACTCATTACCTACGTAATTAAACTTATCCATTACTTTAACATTCAACAGCCTCAAGAGTTCTTCTGGTAATGACGTGTACTTGTTGAACTCTTCTTTTGGTGGCAGATAGCCATTGCTGTTTCAGGATTAAATGACCTTGTAAAAGTTTTGTACCTTGAATTAGTTTGGAATTTGAAAGTTTATAAGTTTTGGGTAATAGGTTTTTAGGTGATGAAGGCTATATCTACTCTATCTGGGTTACCTGGACTGGGGATTAGGCTAAAAGCTGATAAATTCCTGATCTGGCTCCATATTAATACCCATAAGATGCTCATAGTTTCTACTGCCAAAGCAGTATTGTTCATTTTGAATTTAATATAAAATAAAATAGAAACCAGAGCTTCCTTTTCATTGAGGTTTTGGGGCAGGGGGTGGGGAAGCATAAAGCAAAACCTCAAATGTCTCAGAAACTTTCCTTTTGGGAAGGAGATCAACTGCATATATGTTGTCTACATTTTGCATGAATCTTTTTGCCACTGTCCTGCATCCTCTGATTGTTACCATGCAGGAAATCCCATCAGTAAGCCAGTTTCAGAGAATACTTACTGAATTGGACCCTGGAGGTAAATAAGCAGGGAAAAAGTTTGTGAATAAGGATTAGGGTTGCCATTTTTGAAAAGATCCGCTTCATACATGGTGCTATTTCTATAACATAGTGGAGAAAACTCTTCCTTTCTTTTAAGATGGCTCTGGGCTGCACTTTTGTTAGACTGGTTAAAGGTGGATGGTTGGTATGTTCCTGACAGAGATTTGACCACAAGTAAGACTACACATCAATACTGAGTCTCAGACTTTTTGATGGAAGGTTTTGAATCAAAATTTTGGACATAGATTCCTAAAATAGTTATGAGCTGGAAAATTAATATCAACATCAACATCAAAAATTAGGAGCACACAGCAGACTGCTTCTGATCTTTGGTATAATGAATCAGACAACTTCTATGAGCAAAACCAGACAGAAATATCTGCTATTTTTTAATAAACTCATGACATTATTTCTGTTGTGGGGCTTGTCAGTGTTATGCTACACTGAATTTGATAATATTGTTGTAGGTTGAAGCAGTACTGTGTAGATTTAAAGATTAGGAAAGCTACTTATTGTAGCTGTGCCACTGAAGTGATGGTTATTTGATAATCAGATTAACAGTAGACTAATGAGCAAGATTTTTGTTGTCCATTGGGTTAACAAAGTTATACACACAGTCTGTGTGTATACTGTAGGAGGATGATGTGAGAATATCTACATCTAACATTTGGAGATATGAGACAAGTGCAGAAATATGCATATTGTGATAGCAACTGGAGTCATACTGAGTGCATGATTGAAATAATTAACCAACTAAGAATGACTGTATCGGCATGAAAACAGATGGGAACATGCATGATACAATTGTTAAGGAACTGGTAAATATAGATAAATGGAAGCCATTTGATTCATACTGCTGCAGAGGTGAGCCTCACTGTGTGTTGCTTGGTCACTACTGTAAAGAGTTATGTTTTTATGTTCACTACTTACTGTTTGAGAAACCAATGTCATGTACCTCATCTTAAATGAAGTTTGTGGTTAAAAGTTACTGAGTGTGTTGGGGTCTTTTGTTGGTGAGGAGGCAGTTTTTGGAGCAGCTGACATAAATATAGGCTGAGGAGTCTACCTGAAATGCCAAGAGAGGGTTTGGGTCCCAGAAGTACTAGCCAAGAGACAGACTTTGGATGAAGTAGCCAATTGCTTTTTATGAGGGATTTTTAACTAAGTTTGCAATCACCTAGTTATGACAGTGAGATTCATCTGACTATATGTAAACTCCCTGTAAATTTTTGTGCTAGTTAACCTAGCTAGACTGTTTCCATAGTGTATGTAAAGAAAGATCCAGTTTATCTGATCCTAATGTAGAGGTCAAAATTAGGTCGGATGAACTGCTGCCTGAAAGTGCTATTTTTCACCACTGCCTATGGAAGAGTGTGGATAGGCAGGTAAGTGTCTCCTGTGGGGAGAATCCATTCTGCCTCACTTGATTAATAAACAGAGAGACAATATTAGTTATGATTTGCCAGAAACTGGAATTTATTTTAGAAGGAAACAAAGACAATATTACTCCCTACTCCTGTAAACTGATGCAGGATAGCCAGAGCTATGACTGCTTCTTCCTTCCTCAAGGGAGCTAGCTGGTACATCATGGAGAAGGGCAGAAGAGACAGGAAGAAACGGTCCTGTGTTTAAACCATTGAGAATATCCTCAATGAATATCTGCCTGGCTCCTGCATATAGCCTGGGTTAATGTCTTAGGCGCCTTTAAGCAACTCTGTCAGCCTCATTTTCCCATTTGTAGATTCGTACTTTCATTTTCTTTTCCTGCAGTTTTCCTATTTTCTCTCTTTCAACTGTTAATTTGTCAGTGATGAGTAGTATCATTCCAAGCATGGGTTCAGGCACTGCCTTGCACAACAGAGCCTCAAGATGCTCATGTAATACAAACTTATATTAATAATTAATAATACACAAATTCCTCTTGTGCACTAGGGAGGTCCAGGAAGCAGAGATTCCACTGTAGGGTTGTGCCTAAACTGCATGAGTAAGACTTTAATTAGTTAAAGTAATAATGAATATGGCATGGTGTGTTTTGTAGATTATCATGCCATTTTCAAAGCCAGCTAATGAAGCTGAGGAGAAGCTTCAATCTGCATCTGAAAAATGTTTTACAGTAGTGAGGTGCACTGTGAAAAAATAACAGAGCTATGAAACTGAATTATTTGGTCATATGAATAAAGGAAGACTGTGTTTTGATGAGTATATTAGCAGAATAGCCACTCAGGTTGTTCTGAATGTTGGTCCTTGTACTTTGTGGAAGCATAGAATATTTAAGGTTGGAAGAGACCCTTGAAGGTCCTCTAGTCCAAGTCTCTCCTCAAAGCAGTGCTTGCTAGCTTTGTAGTTAGATGAAGTTTCTTAGGGCCTGGAGCTCAAGATGGACATTTCACAGCCTCTCTGGGTAATCTACCTATTCCAGAACCCAGGAGAAGGGTCTGCCTCTGTCTTCTCTGTAATTCAGCATTAGGTAGTTGAGGAGAGCAACTAGATCATCCCTTAGCCTTCTTATGAGTCTAGGAAAACCCAGTTTCTTCAGCCTTTTCTGGTATATCATGTGCTCCAGCCCCCTAACCATTGTATTGCTCCTCTTCTGTACTATCTTCACTTTGTCAATACCCTTCTCAGACCAAGGGGCTCAACACTGGACTCCAGATGTGATCTTCTAAGTACTGAACAGAGGGAAAAATTCACTTCCCTTGACCTTCTGGCTACCCAGATCAATATTTGGTGACTCTTCATTGCTAGAAAGGTGTTTTCCACCACTTGTTTCATGTTAAATAGTAGTTTTGATTTTTGAAATAATTACCAAGCAAAAATTGTCACAATACTGGAGAATGCAGCAAGATAAAGAGGAAGCATCGACATAATAAAAATCCTTTTTCCAAGGTTTCAGAAACTGAAGTAGTCTCTGATGGTTAGAGCATAACTCTCATCGGGGTGAAGAGCAGGGCATTCTGTACCGTGGTAGACCAACCCTTTTTTTCTGTCTTACTGAGACCTACCTTGATGAAAAAGAAGTGAATCCCTGACTTCTTACTTCTGTTTCCTTCATAATTATGATTTCCTGGGGAATTCATACTGATTCATGGACAGCTCAAGCTAGAGAATTCCCTTTCCTTGCACAGGCCTATAATTTTGCAGAGCCATAAGGTAGCCTTTGCCCTGAAAGAAAAGTAGTAGATGGGAAACATTCATGCCCTCCAGCAAAAGAGTTCATAAGCATCCCATAGCTCTTTGCAAAATAATAAAACCCATGGAGTCTGAGGCCGATATAAACAACCAATTAGGCATTACTTTAGGTTTTTTTTTTTCTGTTGTTTTCCTTTAGTGCTCTGTGGAAAGACACAGATCATGTCCTCTAAATAACAATTCATTCTTCAGAGATTTTCTGTTTATTTTTTATTTATGGCTTTTTCTTCATCTTTTACCTTAACACATAACTTATTTTATTTACTTGCTTACTGTTAGCTGATGCTATTTTTTATCAAAAATATATAAAAATGAGAAATATTGCATGGGATGAAATAATATTTAAAAAAATACAGCAAAGACATGAATATATAGTGAGAACAAGATACTGTTTTGATGATATAAGTGATCAGGTGGAAAGAGGATTCATATGGAAGATATCACTAGTCATTACCTCTTACTCTGGGAGTTTCTTTTGTGTTTTCTCTGCTTAGTTAGGTTTTTCTTGGTTTCTCTTGATGCATTGCTTTCTTTTTTTTCCTTTGGCAGCTTTTAAGACACAGATACGAAGAGGAGTTCACAGATCAGGAAAGGGGTGGCTGGCAGGGGATCAAAGCCAGCATAAAACAATAAAAATAATACTTGGGGAAGCATTACTTCATAGACCTGTATCAAAGTTGTAACTGTTTATCAGCCTGTGTGGTTGGATCTGAAAGGACTCGCAAATAAGATATAATTATAGTGAAATATGCCCATTTTCAGGGAAGCACCTGAAATGGAAACATTGCGATAAAAGTTCTGGATTTTTCATTCAAAAGAATACCTTGTTTTACAATCTTGGTCAGCGAGGTCCTTTTAAATAGGCTTTGGGGAAAATAATTACTTGATTATGTTCAAAGAAGCTGGAGATGATTTTTTGGCCAAATATGGATCAGAGAGGCATGAAGCTGAAGTTTTTGAATATTATCTGCAGTTATAGCATTTAACCTTTTTCTTTATTACAAAGAAAGAAGTACACATTATGTGCCTATGTTACAATAACATACAAAAATACCAAGGGATTAATAGGCTTAATACATAACAACACACATCAGAAAGAACATCAGTCAGTAGAATGTGATAACGTTTCACATAACAGAAATAGAGTCACAGGAAGGATTAGAAGAGCTGTGAGATGAGGAAAAGAACTTTTAATCCAGACTACAAGTGATAATCGAGTGTTGAGAGGAACACAAAGGGCCAAATTCCTTCCAGGTATGACTCAGCTGAAATCAGTACAATTGAGCCTGGAATGAATTTGGTCCAAAATGTCTTGTAAAGGATAGACATTGGAAAAAGATGCACAGCGTTTGTGATTGTAAAGAGCCATTTTATAAACAAAGTCTCTTTTGGTACATCACCTGCTTTCAAATACTTCCCTTCATCTTTTTGCTGTGTGCAGAGCTGATGACAGAAAAAAATCATCAGAATTAAAAAAATATATATATCCTTTGCTAAATGAGACCAGACCAGAGAATTAGTGAAGTAATATGATAAACTTAGCCTGGTATGCTATACAAATGGGGCTATTAGTGTAAATGGTACTTCATTAATAACTCCATTTTCGTCATGACATTTCTATTTGTCTGGGCAGTGTGAGGGTGGATTTTACATGATATGCAGTAGGCACCACCTGATATAATGACTTGTCTGAATAGAACATAGCAGCATATGAATTAAATTGTGTTTTAAGTTCTGAGTTACCCATCTAAGACGAGTGTCAATTAGCAGATCCTGAACATATTTGCAGACCTGTGGGTAAAGAAGCGTAATGTAGCCATATGTTACAGACAACAGAGATATGGTTACTATATAAATGGTGCACAGCTGGGCAGATTGGATTAGAATTCTGATCCCTGAGATTCTGTAACAGAAAAAGGTTGCATGTGTAAAACAGATATTTGGAGAAATAGTGTTTTTTTTGCCAGCACTGTCAATAGATTCATAATGCTCTCTGTAGGTCAGATAATAGAGGTCAATATTATGATATATACAGAGCTGTAGGGGTATCTTGTTCTCTTTAATTCTCCAAAGCATATTATGTTTTTGGTACATTCCTGGAATTATCACCCAGAAGAATTTTGGGAAGGTACTAAAGAATACTGAATGCTTCTCATAGGTGATGTCATTAGAAAGAATATTGTTTTCCACAAAAAAATACCATTGTCCTGAACTGGGTTATGAAAGCATTAAAAAGAATTTATTACCATATTTCATAATGTATCTCATCAACAATTAGCTCTATCCTTTCAGGGGTAGGTACATGTGTTCAAGGTGAAAAGCACTGCAGAATGCCATAGTGGGAAGATTTACCATCTAAACTGCCTTTTCAGCTATTTTAGGTATCAGCAGAGCTTTTTACTGACTTTCAGTAGGTCAGATTTTGCCCTTTGTATTTACATTATGCATAGATGTTGAATGTGTTCCTGGAATCTGTTTCCTTCCCTTAGATTTGATCTTACGTCCTGATTATATGATAATTAGTATTTTGTTTCCATGCCCCAAATTCGCATACAGTTAGCATCTATGACCATGATTCCATCAGTTTTTATGTGCCCAAGAAACTGTGTGATATAATGAAATCTCTGATGAATTACTAAATGCAAAAAAGAAAATAAAAAGAAAAAAACAGAGCATTGATACAAGTCAAAAAATATTATTTGCACTCCCAGATTTGTATCTAAAAGATTTTAACCAAAGATTTACAAATGAAACACCACAAACTGTCAACTACACACCATATCTTGATGAAATAGATGAAACTTTGGGGATTTATGGACATTCTCCTGGGTACCTACCATTTGTCTGAATAATGATTAAGATCACACAAATCACTGAGCAAAACTTTGTGTTTCTTTGAATCATGTTCTGACATTACTGCACCTTTTCCATTCTTTGTAGTAGTAAGTGTAAGTAAAATAACATGGCTTTTTGTTTTTCAGCACTGTCTAACTAATTTTGGTTAATGAAAGAAAATGCTGAAATAAAATTCAAAGTGAATATTTTTAAAGGTAAATCAAACAAACCCAAATAATATTAGTTTCCTTCCTGAAGTAGGTACCTATGTTTGTGCTTCCGGCAATGTCATTATGATCACAAATGCATAATGTGAAGCAGATTGCTATAGGTTT
Source organism: Dromaius novaehollandiae (assembly GCF_036370855.1). NCBI lineage: Eukaryota > Metazoa > Chordata > Aves > Casuariiformes > Dromaiidae > Dromaius > Dromaius novaehollandiae. The sequence continues at coordinate 182,208,827 of NC_088098.1, forward strand.
TTGGTAATCTCTTTTTTTTTGAAGAAGAAAGGTCTAGCACTGAAATCAGGTTCAGTTTAAGTACCTTTATTGATGAAGTATTGTATATTGGGTTAGTCCTTCCTTTCATTTTCCTTAGGAATAAATAATGGATTTTTATTAAAAAGATATAGAAAAAAGAAAATATTCAGGTGTCAGCATAAGACAAATCAGATAGTCCCAGAAAAGGGTCAGTTGATTGAAGAGAGGTCAGTAAGTGCATTCAACATTATGAGTTATCAGGAAAGACTGAGGAAACAACTGAGGAATGTCGTTATGGCATCAATTAAACCGTGCCAATCTGGACTTCGGTATGCAGTCTGGTCCCTCATTGTAAAAGGAGTATAGATAGTAATGTTGGAGAAGGCTCAGTATTAGGCAAACAAGAATGAGGAAAATTATGGAGTGGCTTCCCTAAAAGGTATGACTATGTAGGCTAGAATTTTTCAGAATGAAAAAGGAGGGAAGGTAGAAAACAACAATAGAAGTTTATAAACTTTAAAAAAAGAAAAGGTCAAGACGATGATTAGAGTTTGTTTGTTCATTGCATATTCTTATAGAAGTATTACAAAGAATCAAACAAAGCTGGCAGATAAGCCTTTCAAGCAAAAAGTCTTGCATACGATGGAAATGGTTTGGCTGTAGAACTGCTTCTTGCATAAAGTTGTGTTTGCTCAAAGATTACTTACGTTCAAGGTGTTTCATGGACAGTTTCATTGAAAGAAACCCATTGAGGTTTACAAAATACATAGGAACCATTCCTGGCTCAGGAAGTGTCCAAGGTTCAATTTTTGAGGATAGCTACATATTCTGGGACACTATCATATCTGTCTACCCTGTCCCTATATTTTTCCTTAGGCATTCACTGCAACCTCAGGCCTCTCTCAGAGGCAGGGTATTGGGCAAGATGGATTTTTAGTGTGACCTAAAGTAACTGCCTTTATTTTCCTTAAACTTTGGGGTGCCAAAAATTTTCAATACAACCCCTTACAGCAACTACAATAATTTCTCTTTCTTTATGGCTCAATTGACAAAGTAGTAGATTGCAATACAACCACAGCAAAATGGTGGCTCCTGAACAGATGCTCGTCTGCTTTTCCAGTATGGAAGGATGGCGCAGAGATGAAGTGCCACAGAAAGCCTTGGGGAATGATCTCTTTAATCTCTTGCATGCAATATATTTTCCAGCATTTTCAAGAAGTGTAATGGTTTACCTTGTCACCTCACACCTGCTAACAAGATATGATTTGCATTTGAGCAGTATTGATATCGCTACACTGTCTTCAAATGGCAGTATGCTGCCTGTTGTGCAAATGAATGCACAAACGTGGCCCCTCCCTGTCTTAGGGAGCAAGAGCAAACTTGTGATTTTTAACTCCAGAATAATTAAGAGAATGTTTTAGTTATGTTTCATAAAGTTGTATTTGAAATCTACCCATTTCAAATCTGCTTCATGACATTTATGGTCTGTGACGTTTTTGCTGCAGCACTCACTTCACCCAGTAATGAGCTCTTTGATGTACCAGTTTGGTCTGTACTAGAGTTGAAGTAGTTTCTTGAGAACTGAAAGCCTTGTGGCTCAATTAATACCTTCTGTGTTAGGCTTCTATGTGCAAAAAGCTATCCCTGTTTGTGATCTCTGCAATCAATGGTGAGTGGTGAGCTGTTTAAAACATTTTGGAGGATTCATATCTTAGATAGACTGAACTGCCGCCTAGAGATGCCTCTTTTTCACCCACTAATGAGGAGCCCAGAGTAAGTGCACTCCAGTGAATTTGACCATGCTACCTGTCATGCTCAGTAAAGAATTAGGGTTTCTAGCTGGGGATGAACAAGATGCATTGTTTCTATGTCAAGCCTAGAGGGACAGACCTACTGCTTTCCATCTAATGGGTTATTATGATGCAATTACCTGTTAATGAATAAGTATTAAAAAGTCATCTTCAACACTGATGTAAATAGCAATGTTTTTTTGGGGGGGTCAAGTCAAAATACATGTACAACGATTTATTTCTCCTTGCCCAAGTGAATTTCAGTTCCACTGAAACCTTCATTTAAATCTAGTTTGAACCCTATGCTCAATGAAGCATCTCTTCATTACTCCTGAATCGACAGCATTTTCCTAAAGAGTAGGGCATTCTGGGGTAGCTGTGGCAAACTTAAAAGGTGCATGTTTCAATCAGAAAATAAAAGTGAATGTAAATTTCTTTTATATTGATGCCAAATCATTGTTTTGAACACCACAAGAAGTGAAATACTCTTTTGGTTATGTGTATGCATATATCTGTTGGTAATATATGCTTTCCTGGGTGTTGTTTTCTAACGTGAAGAAAACATCCTCTGTCCCTACATCTAGCTTGTATGTTTTTTTCATGAATTCTGTAAGGTGCAGGCATCTTTAGATCCGGAAGTCAATGGGGTCTTACAAATAAATACGCTGCCTTCGTAGTAGTTGCAATGTAGTCAGAAGATGGCAGCTCTCCCTTTTCAGTCTTTTGAGCCTGGGGATAGTTTCCAGAAACACATCAGACTTCCCGGCTGTGTTTCTTGTTTACAAAGTGCTGTATACATTGACATTTAAGAATTTCTGTGTACTTTATTGCAGACTATCATACATCACATCATAAAATTAAAGGCAGTTAATTTCCCACAGAATCCTGGGTCAGATGAAAATTGTTCTGCACTCTACTGGCTGTTGTACAGTACTTCAAAAATACATCCTCCAAAAATTACCTTTCTGAAATCCCCATTGCTTTACTAACTCTACTTCTGGTAATGTTGATGATGGACTTTTTTGACTTTGTAGCAGGAATCCTGATTGAAATACAATTTAGTCATTTTGCCCTTACATTTTTATGTTCTGTAACAAAAAGTACAGGGTGATCTAATATGCTTTGAAGGTGAACTCTATATTATATGGATTAGCTTTCTTTAGGGAGATGCTTTCTAAAATCCTGTTTAACAATGTAAAAAGAATTAAATAACCAACAATGAAGAATTTAAAAAAGATAAGAAAATAAAAAATGACTTTGAAACCAGACGAGCTGAATGTACAAGACAGATGAAATCTTTGAAGATAAGCCGAAAGAAAATATGATTAACACTGATGAAGTAGAATAGTGCCAAATATATGTAATTTCTGAGCCAAGTGCATTATACAAGGTGGAAATTGAACTTTCAAGACTCGTGTTAACATTTTACTCTTATGCTTTATCAAGGCAAGTAAGTGAGAAAAAATAAAAAAGCAAAACCTGCAAAGTGATAAGTCTGTTGAAGGTTAAATATTGTCATCTGTCGACACTTTGCTCAATGACATCATTCTGGTAAAGTAATTACTGGGTTAAGTAATGGCTTGTTTCTAAAGGCTGGTAAATATTAAGGTCAGATACCTTCTGAGGGTCAAAACACTGGCCTGGGAAGTTTTCATAGTATATTCTTAATCTCCCTTTTGTTTGCGGCTTGTATTGAGATCTGCACTTCAGCTGATTTGTAGAGATATTTTATGCACTCACACAAAGCAAATCCTTTTCATTATGCACTACTAAGGGAAAAAAAAATTCTCCATAGAGCAGGCCGCAATCTTACTTCAAAATGATAAATCTGTTTTCATGTCATTGTTCTGACTTTATTGCAATAGTAACAAATTTCCCTTCAGTCCATATGGTATAACCTCTTCACAGGGTCTGTACTGCTATTTCTGTTAAAGACTTCTGTGCTTGGGATATAAACTATCATAAAATAATGTTTTGATTATTTTTATTTATGTTTTGTACAGCATATAATAAAATGAAGGCTCAGTGATCCTGTACTGTAAATAGCAAAGAGCAATGTAAATTGTAAACGTAATGGTAAATAAAGAAGTAATATTATGAGACAGATGCAGCTTTCTGTGACCTTGATGTAAATTTATTCAAAAGCAGCTGATCAGATCAACTTAGCTTATGCACACGTGTAGTTATTAAAAGTTTGACTGTGCTAAATGGCCTACAAAGGTTTTCTCTATATTCACAACTCATACAATTAAATAAGAGAAAAACTGTCCAGTGCTCAAATTGGTTTAGGTGCTTTGATTCCTCTGAGTTTATACCTTCGAAATGCTCACCCTAACCTCATTGGTAGATATTGGCTTTTGCTGGTTGATTAGATATAACTGTTTTGTTATACCATCCCTAACCTGCCCACCATATATATAATTAGTTATTATAAGTCCGAGCTATATCTGATAATAAGAGTAGTAATATTAGCTATGTGCTCAATAAAGTGTAAATTATAAGATTAACTAAAGAACTAAGTCATTCCCTAAGAGAGAAGAAATGACTAGAGAGACACTGAGGCTTTATGAATTTAACTATTGATGTTTCCGTCACATTTCATTTGTCCTATTCTATTAGTGCCTCCAAATTTGAAATGTCCTAGGGCTCAGGGGAAATGTTCTGAATCCTTTGGCATCATAAGGCCAGCCTTCTTCACTGATTCTTACTGCTGCCTCATAATGAGACTGTATAGCTCTTTTGGGCACTGAACTGCCATCATTTTTTTCCTCTCACATGCACTGTTTTTGTCTCACTGTGGAGTTTACCTGGAACAATTTCTGCAGCCTCATTTCAGTTTTGTAGATGCCACAGGGCTGTTGCCAGCTACCTTGGGGATGATCTTTTAAAGTGCTGATTACAATTTATAGAACTTTAAATGTTCCAAGATCTGCTTAGCTGAGAAACCACATTTCCATGTTGAGAAGTTTCTAAGCCATTTTAGGTATTTGACGTAGGCCACATACAGAGTAAAACAGATGGACTACTGGGGAAAAAACATTTCTGTGGACTTTGAGAACCTAGAATTTCTTCTCTACCTTTTCTCTGAAAAAATCTGAATTTAGCAGTCTTCCAGAAATACTAAAAAATTTCTATGTCTGATAGTTTCTTTGGAACAGGATGAAATTATGTCCCTCAGTGTGAGAAGAGAAAAGCTTTTTGGGGCTCTTCCTTTTTCTGTAGCTAGTAGCTGAGGAAAACTATTGTCTGCATTTAAATATTTAAGGCTGTTGACCAACAAGGTTAATGTATTCTGAGTAGTTATGTGTGTATGCTGTTGCTATTAGTAGCATAATTATTGTCAAGCACTCAAAAATTTTATATTAATGTTCTTTTAGTGCTAAATCTGAAGAAAAATAACAGTAATATATCTCAAGTCTCTAAATATATATGTACATATGAGGTTCCTTTTTTTTTGCATTTAATAAGACTACAAGATGAAAAATTCCTAAGCAATCTATCTATTCTACTGATACAAGGAATCTATAAACTAGACATTTATTAGGGAAGTATGACTTCTGTCTTTAAAGAGTAAGAATTCTGTTTGGGAGGAGAGAAAGCTTTTTTTTTTCCCTGAGAAAGACAGGTTGGTGAAAATCCATGGCAACTATAGCCCACCTCTCCCCTACTCTGTCCTTTCATTCCCCCTCTGCCCTCCCCATGACCAAATAAAGAAAAAGAAAAAGAAAAAAGTTCCCTGAAGACAGTCAGGTTCTGGATTTGCTTGAATGCCTCCAGAAGATTGCTCAGCTGCCAAGTGTCTATAACCCAGACTGCTTTGTCACCAGAGGTGACTTGCTGCAGCCTCAGTTCTGTAATCAGTATTGTCCTGGAGAAGTTTGGCTGCTTGGTGATGGACTTTTTTTTCTATGTGAAATCTAAACCTCCACTGGGGCAGAGACTGGAACCTAAGTGTCTCAGTGCCAAAATGAATATCATATCTGTCAGATTGGAGGTACCAATTCTGAACAATTTATCTATCATTCTCAATGGTAGACTCCATACCTACCATACTTCAGATTGGCAGATACTGAAATTTTCCTAGTATTCTGTAAATAAAAATCTAAGGAATTTAAAGAATGTAATAAACATAAGGACTATAAAATTAAGCAGTATTCTTATATTCCTTAAATATAAATATCCTCAAGTTTATAAATTTTCCTTGCTGAATACTTAACAAGTACGGTTAACCTATTTAACAAACATGTTGGCTGATAGTATATTCAAAGTAAGGCTATTTCAACCACAATACCTGGTGTTGCTGTTCCTCCCTTAAAATAATGGAGTGCTATTCTAAACAGAAAGTGAGAAGATAATTCTTTAGGCAGGAGTTCACCTAAATTCTTGCCCCTTCTCCAAGGCTTTACTTATCAAAACTGAATGATGTCAAGAAGACACACTGAGAACTTTAATTCTTTCCAAATATTCTGTTGGTCTGACAGACACAGGCTTGCTGGACACTGATCTCAGAGGTGGCTATTAGGGGTTCAGATCCTCCTCAAGAGTGTGTGGAGACTGAGTCTCAGTCTCCCGTGACGTGTGAGTCCCCAGCACCTGGACTAGGAAGACCAAAGCCAGCTCAGTGAAAGCTTTCTGTTCAGTTGATTGATTACCAAACATTATCCATTTTCTGCAAGGAATGATGAAAGAACTTGTGTAAAAATATTATCACATAATTATGAACTGCATCATAAAGTATACAGTGAAGAGAGGTGAATGAAGATTCCAGCACTTCGTAACTTCTGAGTGCTTCATTTTGCTGATTGACCACTGTGTTCCTTTAATAGTTTTTAGATTCAAAATATTACAAATACAGGGAAAGGCTGTGATAGCTGATTGCTGAAATATGTGGAAGGAGTGGAAATGCAAAGCTGAGTCACTTTCTGTTCCTCCAGAGACAATATTAGACACAATGTGTTAGGATATCTCAAGAATTCCCTACATTTTAGGTAAATCAGAATCACTGAATTGAAGAAGCTCAGAGGGCCTTCACCTGTGACTTACCAATATTAAATTTGTGTGGGGAAAAATCCCAAGCCTTGTCTCCTCCTGAGCACGGTATTTTAAGTCCTTAATACACCAATGAAAGCTCATAAAGGATACTCCCCCCGCAATTCCTGTGGGAAAGGCTTTTTTTGCCCTCCTTTTTTAATATGTATATCAGGCAACTACAATGTGGTCTGTAAAATGATTTTGGAGATTTATCTTTGTACTTTTATGCATTAAACTGTGAATTTGTAATGATAAAGAAGCATTCCCCTCCCCCTCCCCCCCCCCGTTAGAAAATGTTATTAGAACTATGCTGTAGTGCCTGGAAAGCAGTGTCATTATTTGATGGCATAATTACTCCTCCAGATTGACATTGCTGAGATAAATACTTAATAGTCCCTAACAGATCAAGTTAAAAACAATGATTTTTGTTTATTGCAGTGTGAATAATGTCATCTTCCTTTCTAAAGTATCTTAGTAGTAATTCCTCAGGGTCAGGAACCTTGAAACCACTTTGTAATTCCAGTATATTTTTGTTTCATCATCATACTTTTTCCTCTTTTCTTTTTTTAACCAACAGCTTATAATGAGAGGTGAAGGCAGAATATTCACTGTAGATTAATGGATGTCAAACCATAAAGAATTTCAGGAAGCTGATTGACAGTATGGGGAGAAGAGAGAAACAGTCATAAAGAACTGAGATTTATGTTTACACGTTTGTGACACTCCAACACTTATAAAAATTGTGGATTATTCTCTTTTTATTTTATTTTATTCATAAAATACCAATGATATAATAAATTATTATTATGTTTAACAATTATTTAATTAACTTCTCTAAAAAGCTACAAGTCACATTTTGTTAAAACTTCTTTCATATTCTTAAATGCAATTATCTAAAAATTATCAATCATTTTTATTAGTTAATACTTGAAATTGCATGCATATCCAATATAATTATTAACGCCAATCCATTTACTGGTTCATTTAACTCTGGCTATGCACAATTATGTGTGACATTTTAAAAAGAAGCACCATTTTCATAATGATACGATCATTATTTTTTCTGAAGATCAACAAAAGATTTATTCATTTCAATTCTATTGCTTATCTTTCTACTGTCTAACTTATAAGGATAACAGAAGCCAGATGGTAATGGAAAATATAGCTGTTGCAGTCTATATAATTGCCACTCAAATTGTTTTTCCTTTTGTACTTTCACTACAGTACAAAATAAGGACAAAATAAAATCATCTAAGAAAAAAATAATAAAGAGAAACACTTCTCAGAGGTGAGAAAGTTGATCTCCTGAGGCCTGCAGTGAGCAGACTGGGTTTTGCACTGCATCTGTTGATCAAAGAACAATGTTGGTTATTCTTTTTCAAAAAGTAATGTTGTAGAACATAAGATCATGAAAAAATGTCATTTAAATGTTTGGGACAATTTTGAAGACTGTTGCAGTAAGGGATAGAGGAGGTTTGGTGACATATTGCTGGCATAAGACTTGGGATAGAAGAGAAGTTTTCTTCCCTGTTTTTTTCTTCAGACTTTCTTTGGACATTGAAGAAGTCACTTAGGCTAGATGTCAAAAAATATAGCTAGGTTCCTAGGATGTTTTAGAAGTCCTCATATGACTTAGAACTATTAGAGGATATAGGTATGAAACAGTTCATATAAAAATCACGTCTTCTGTCTAGTGCCAGAGATGTCTATGGGTCTATATGTCTATAGAGATGTCTATCTGAAGATACCCTACCCTCTAGCAGTTCTGAGTTGCATAGAGGTTTGCCTACAGGAGGATCTAGCTGGTTTGGTCTTGAGATGGCTAGATGACTACTATGCTTAGCCCTACTAGGATATAAAAATCAGTCATTCCATTATGTCAACCACTGAAGGAGGAGGATATTGTAGGCGTAGTTAGGTACATCTTAGACAGTTTACATAGCTTACACAGTCCAAAATGCAGCATAGAGACATGACAGTCTCTGTCCTGCTCCAAGAATAATTTATGACATATGCTAAAAAGGAGTGTGGCTTATACTGTGCTTTATTAAGTTATTCTTAGTCACTATTCAATATCATAGACATCTTCACTTCCCCTTTATTGATGTGAATGAGCAGGTCTGGAAAAGGAACAGTCACCCAAGGACAGATCAAATAGAGATATTGAATGACCATGTGAGGATGGATTTTTAGGGATGGACTTAACAGTTAGACCTTTTATTAATACTACACTTTCCTTATGGTCAATAGAGAGAAAAATTCTCTCTTTAAAACATTTAGGGTAGGTCAGACATACAGCTCTTTGGAGATTGCTCTCTCTTTTATTTTTATTTTTGTCCAGTTGCCTTTAAGGAAGCTTTGGGCTAGTAGCTCAGACAGTGATGCTCAACTTTTAGTCCACTTAAGTTAAATGAGATGAGTACCACTTTTGGGATCTGGAAGAGTCGTAGTTGGATACTGTCCATTTGTTTCAGTGTGTCAGTTGTAGGTAGTTGCATAGGAGTGTGCATTTCAGCCTTTCTTTAGCTGTTATGATTGTAAGCAAGCATACTTCTCTGATGTGTTTTTGCATTTATAGAAGTAAATAAAACAGTTCCTGATATGGTCATCAAGTTTTGCGGAAGTCAAGTAAATAGCTTCCCTATGAATTTCCACAGTTTCTAAGTGTTGCCCTTGTTAACCTTCCTTTCTTTAAGAAATATCTATACTATTTTTCCCAAGTACCTTAGGTTCCTTTGTATAAACTTTAGATCCAATTTGTTTCTTTCAAATTACTATCATATATCATCTTTTCTAGCTTTCAAAATAACTGTTGACTATGTCAGGCCATATAATTAATTCACAGGCAACAAAAACTGAGGAAAGAAAATATTTCCCTGTGGGTTCTCTTTTGCTTTAGATTTTAGCAACATTTTTTAAATCAAATGTGGGTCAGGTTTTTAAAAAATAATATAATTTTGCAATGTATGGATTATGAAGGGAAACACCAAAGTGCTGTGAATTCCAGCATGTCAGCTGAGAGCCTTGGACAGATGACTTATATTTTGCATTGCTAACTGCAGGTACAGCAGTAAATCTTAGCTTACCTACCAGCAGTTATTACATCTTTTTTGGGTTATAAATCAGGCATAGCTTCTGCACGAGAGAAAAACATTACATGTGTATTTAGACACAATACTGCAGAAATTTTAACTAAGTCATCCTACCCATACACACCTGCAAGGTGGGTAAATTAAGTACAACCCCTATCTCCTGGATAGGAAAGGTGCACACGTGCACACGCGCACACACACACACTTGCTTTAAAGTCATGAAAAAAAATAAAAAAAATAAAAAAAGGGGAGCTTAAGGTCATCTGCTTGCTAGTTCTGGATTCAATCTGAATAGAACAGAAATACAGTGGAGTTTGGTGCCCATGTTTAACTGCAATTAGAGATTTTCTGGTGCCTTGTCTCTCTTCTTCCACAAGTCATGAGTTAACCTGTGGAATAAAGGTTTGTTCTGGCTCATTTTGAGGACAAACAAGTGTTGTTGTACTCTACATCTCCATAAGGACTATACTGTTCCTGTTTTGCCTTGGGCTTCAGTGCCTGCCTTCCTCTTGTGTTTTAATGTTTCATTCTGAATTTAATGCTCCTGTACTACACCAGATGGATGGCCCTGCAGATGGAACTCCTCTTTTTAAATTATAGATGCACTACAGGTAAAGAATGAGCAATAGCTGACAAGCTTCCCTCATGTAGCCTTGTCTACACGCTGGTACAAAGGGGACACCTTTCAGCAAGGTGATAGTTCCATATCTATATTCCTTCCATCCTTGACTTTTGTGGTGATTGTCCCAAAAGAGCATGCAATGGGCTTGTTCTGGGAATACTGGTCCTGCATGAACTGGTCTGAGAAGAGCAAGTGAATTTTACATATGCTTTTCTCATGACATAATGAATTTAAAATAACTTCTCTAACAGTTCCCTGTGTATTCTTATTCTGAAGTTTAAAGTGTGCTCCACCTTTTTTTTTCCAGACCCTAATCCCCCCATTTGCATGTGCCATCTCCTTACAGTCTCATTAACAGTAGTAGGGAATGGTGAGTGCTTAAGTCTACCGGTATGTGACAAATTGCTGGGCTGGTAACTGCCCCATTCAGCATCATGTTGGAACTCTGGACATCCTGCAAATATTATGTAGTAATGCCACTGAGTGCTTATTAGAGGCTAATGAGATTTTGGTCACAATCATCTTGAACTATTCAGCCTTGCAATGGAATGCACAATGTCCCATTACCAAACACCTCAGCTATTCAGTCCTCCATTTTGCCAAGATATTAACTAAACATCTTAATTAATTTTAACTAAACAGTTATTGCCTTGCAGAGGATCCTGACCAGGTTACATTCTTACTTAATGAGGAAATTACTCTAAAGCTGTTAACAACTGAACAGCGCTCCCCTTGGGAGAAGACATGAATTCTTTTCTTAAGAAGAGACTGAGCAACCAGATGGGCACCTTCGAGGCATACGCAGCTTCAAGGGGGATGCTTCAAGCGCCTCAGCTTGTCAGCAGCAATGCTGCTTGTTTACCATGAAAGGATTTTCTGTGTTAGCTTGTTTAAATTTATAATTTGGGAATCATCAAATAACGGGATAAAGATATGCTAATTGAGGTGAATTGTGCTAAACTCTTCAGAGCATATAGACATGAGTATTTGACTGAAAAGGAATCAGTGGAAAAAGTCAGAACAAATTCAGAGCTGTGGGTTTCTTTTTGCCTGTTTCTGCAGCATTTGTTTTAAAAAAATAAACCCCCATGTTCCAGCAGTAGTTGTGTTTAGTACATAAGATACATATTTGCACTGCAATTCTTGCATGGTACTGCTGGATTGACTCCAAATGTATATTTTGATGATTAATGAAGGCATTAGATTTCTAATCAGAATGCAAATAGGATAAGATAACCCTTTCATAAGAAAATGTTATTTTTTAATATTGGACTGTCAGCACTATCTAAGAATTATTCAGCTTTGATATTGCAGTCATGATATGACTGCATGATATCAGTCATGTTAAATTCTGTCCTATTTTAGAGGCAATGCCCATGTAACTAATATTTCCACTGCTTTAATATGTTGGTATTTCACTTATAAGTCTCAGAACATTTAGTATATGTACCTTAAAAGTCTGTGCTCTATATCCTGAAAAATACAAAGTATAACATTTCCTACTTGTATATTTTAGTTGTTTCTAGATTTTAGAAGACAAATCTGTGGCTGGTCATGGAATTAAATAGGAGTTTTTCTTAACATTCTGCAGAAAACAGATGAGATGTGGTTGATAAATTAAAAGAAAAATAAATACAAACCCTTTACAAAAACAAATTGGATTCCTTTGTCTATGTGGACGTTCCTAGGAAGGAAGGAAACTTTGGTCATTTCTCTTTAGTGAATTCCCAGTTTACGTGTAGGTATCATTGCAAGAATAAGCCCCAAGAATGCTTAATCACCATAAAATGCGATATAGGGTTCATGTGGATTTAAGAAGCTCATTAGGTAAAGTGGTTAAGGAAGGTAACAAATATCACACACGAGGTGATGTGGTCAGCATCACGTCTGATTTTCAGGCTGAGGCAAGCTACCACACAGCTAAGTCACGAGAGGGTAACCTTAGATGTATGTTTTATAGACACCATTCCTGAGCAGCTCTGCTAACTGCTGCCACTCTTCTCCCATTCCTGAAAGGAAATAAGTTTTAGGAAAGCTGGAAAGAATCCCCACTGCTTGAGAGGCCTGAAAAAAGATCCAAAATCTGTGAGTACTTCCTATCATCTGTGCTCCTTATTGCTAAGATTGGATGCAAAATATGACAGCCAGATGCGGAGGAAGCCAGATGCTTGCAAAGCGTTGCGTAACTCCAGTCAGAATATTCGGATGAAGGTAAAACCTTTATGATCTATAACGTCGTCCAAAATCAGTTGTACTTTTTAGCTAGTGTGTACCTATGTTAGTTTTACTTCACTGGATTTCAAGACAAAAGGGACAATCATTATTGACTAGTCTGACCTGCATAGTGCAGGCCATAGAATTTCAACATAAAGCTCGTCACACACGTGAGAAAATATTTCCTTATGCTTCAGGCTTTTAGATGAAGGAAGGTAGTCAAAAGAATGAAGGATGCTTGGGCAGTAAAATACCTAGAATATTTTAATCCTTTGACCTTTTTTAATCAAATGGTGTTCAGTAGGTTCATAATCCCAATATTTTTTCTGGTTCTGAAATGAAAATATATATTTCCCTTTAAGGTAAGCTCCTTTTTTTGAACCCAGTGAAAAACCTTTTTGTCTATTACACTATTGACCATGATTTTTTTTTCTTTTTCTTTTTTTTAATTTTTCCTTTAATTAACTTGGCCTGAGTTAGATTTTGCTTCTCCTGGCAAATTCACTATGTTGCTCCAGGGATTTAATGTTTTAGCTAATCCCCATTATTTGCAGAGTTCCTATTTCTCCTGTCTGCCTCTCACTATCTAATAGGGATTGTGCTTTGCTTTGTATTTGCTTGTTCCCACAGAATAACTTTATTCGTTGTCATATCCTCATGTGTCATATGTGTGCAGATAATAATACATAGATGCATTTGTTACGGTCTTTGAGATCCTGGGAAGCTGCTTGATGTTTTGCATAATTGCTCATGTTATTCAAACATGCATGTCTTCAAAATTTCTTGAACTTAGGAGATAAAACTGAGTTCCTATTGATTGGTTCTTCAGCATGGATATCTCAGGTGTAATCCATGCTGGTATCTGCAAGTGGCAGCTCTTTAACTCCCTCAGATAATGACTATGACCTCAGTGTTAGTGAGCTTTCCTTAGAAGTCTTAATTATACCACATTAACCATGTATTTACTGGCTCTGCTGTTAAAAGATTCAGGATGAAATCAGGGCTTTTTACTTTCAGGTGAAGAATTCAAAACTTTAAATTATGATCTGATAAATTCTTTCAGTGCTCCCTTCTGGTTTGGCATGGATATTGTCTAAATGTGCAGCTGGTCTCTGGCCTGTATAAACTCTTATTTATGGTCTCTTGGAGTGTAGCAACGTAGTAAGGAGATACCTCAGTTCCCTACAGAAGCTTTGTAACCTGCTTGAAGTGTTCATAATGGCACAATAGTGGCTTTCCCTTAAAAGCAGGCAAACAAACAAACAAACAAAAAGCAAGCAAACAAACAAAAAAAACATACTTGGAGGATGTGATAATGAAGGGGGACTCCAATTTTAATATGCCATCCTAGATACTAATGCACTCTGATAGAAAAAGGGAAGCTTTCCTTCACCGGTTCAAATATGCATCTCCCAGACCCTGATTTACCAAGCTGTAGGCAAAGTAAACCCATTCAGTGTTAACTCTGAAGGGTAGTGCAGCAGAAAATGGAAGATTTATCACTGCAGAAGGAGAGCAGGCTAGTCACAATACCATCCTGGTTAGCTCACTTAGATGAAAGAGCGAAGTCCCACTATACAATACTGGCTGCATTATGTCTGTGTTTCTTCGTCTAATTAGCGTTGCCTACACTGTCCTGTGAACAGGAACTAAAACCTAAGGTCTCTGTTCCTAATTGCATACCTTAACCAGGCTTTTTTAATGATACTTTGACTTGTATTCCTTGCTACACATTTGATCTGCTTCAGGTAAAAGCTAGAGGATGTCGCTGCTCCCATCATAACCTGGCCTACAGTTTGATAGCTAGAACGCTCCTGTAAGGCCACTTGGGTTCTGCAGGGCTTCCAGCCTTTCTTCCAGGTCCCTGTGGTTATCGACCCTCACAGTGTGTATATCTCTGTCCCAGCTACATCCGTTGAATTTTCATTTATACATGAAAACATCAAAATTACTGTCCACTCGTAAGGCAGAACTAAATTGTCTTTATTTGATTTTGGCTTTTAAATATTTATTGTATCTGTTTTTATATTAAATTTGCAGTGTGCCTGGGGTGTTTGCATGAAAGACACTTAATAAATGTAAGCGGGATTGACTGACAGGCTATGCGAAATGTTTTCAGGAAGTACTATTTTACATGGTAAAAGGATATTAATGAAGCTAGGGTGCTTCTGGGTTCTGAATAACTGCCTATAGTTGTAATTGTCCTGCAAAACAGCACCCAGTTTGGACAGAGTATCTAGTAATTGTGGAAAAGCAAAGCTGTTTGTAAAACTGCATGGATTGAAAGGGAAATGTTAAAACCATTGTCTTTTTGAAAAAATTTAAGGGAAGTAGTTTGCATAGGAAAGTAAGAATTCCTTATAATTCTACCAAAAAGATTAGTCTGTTATTCTAAGCATAGATAAATGAACTTTCTTGGCTAGATAACTATAATGATGCTGAAAAGGAGGGCTTACAAATTTTGAAATGTTTTAATGACAAGCAATAATAAAAATATGCTGTAAAAGAGCACTGACGCTCACAATAAAAAGAAGAGTAAGTTACATGCATTTTGTAGAATGCAAATACTAAGATATATTTTTGGTTGGTATTTCAAAGCCTGGAACATTATTTTATATCAAGTTTAACTTTCTTATATTTTATTTTATATTTTTATTTTTTTTTAAAAAAAGAAAAAGAACAAAACCATCTACTTTGGCATGATATTACATTTATCAGGAAAATGTACAAGCATGTTATTTTGAATTTAGAGACTTTACATTTTCTTTTCCAATTTGGATACCAAGAGCCTTTGCAGGATTATACAACAAGTCATGTATGTGTAACCATAGTAAAAAACATTGATTTAATGACAATCTGTATGTATAGGCATTCATCAGCTATGTTATATCACAAATGTTTTATCCTATATGTGAGTTTTAGTTGCCTTATTATTTAAGAAAACTGTGCTTATTTTTTTCAGTGATTCTGAATCTATCAATGTTAGTTTTTTAGCTTGTTTTGTCATTAGGAGGTGTTTTACTACAGGCAGGCATGCTAATACCAGTTCCTCAGTGGCAGCATCTATGTTAGTAAGAAGTCTGGACCAGTAGGAGAGGATAAGTAGAGCAAAACAGTTGGTACTGAGGACCTGATGTGTATGGTATACACATTAATACAATTTTTGTACTGCAGATGAGCTCTAGCCTGGCTCGCTGCACTGAAGGCCTGTTTGCTCCTGGAGTGCATTGCGAGCCTCAGCTTAGTTCCATCACAAAAGAAGCCCAGTCTGTGTGTGCTGAGACTACTCCATGATGAGAAGCAAAGTGTGATTAGTGAGGGCAGTCGAGAAGTTTGCTTAAAAAGTGCACTTCTGATGCAGACTGAAACATAATATAGACAAACCAGAGTTTACTGCAGGATTTAACTGCCCTATAAACTATAGCTTTTAGCTTGCTGGAGAGCAGCAGATTTAAAAGACAAGAAAAAGTTTTTGCATACTCTATTCTCCTATTTTTAAAATGTGTAGAAAGAAGAGAATATTCATCAAAAGATCAGCTAAAGATTAGAGTGATGAAAGGAGGATGATCTAAGGGCAGGCCATTTCACTTCACTGACACTGCTTGCCACAGGAAAGCAAACTGCATGCTTCAGTTCTAGAGATGTTCCCATATCCTCTGGGGTTGACAGGTGCCTTAAATTAATCCACTATATTTATTCACAACTCGCAAAGGAGATGATTTGCCCAATATAAGTCATCTTTACTTCAAAATCATGCATATAGCCACACGATGTTATGAGATAAATAAAAACTGCGGCAATCTATCGAAACGTAAGTGCAAAGCTTACCAAGCCAGGTTATAAAATGGAAAATAAAAGTGATCCTACTACTGGAAGACTTTCTGTCTGCATTTCTCAGCTCCGCATAGATTGTTTTCCTAAGCCTTTCCAGCCAACGGCACTGAAGATGTATTCTAATAACCTGTCAGTCACCTGCACAAAACAGGACTAAAATGCTGCCTATAATTATGGGTCTGGTAAATCTCTGCTCTTACAGTGCTGATTTCTAGGGACACGATCTTGGAAGCTGGGCTCCCCTCAGTTATGCCTGAGAGAGTAACAAAAATTTTGATCATTAAAGTAATTGTGAAGACTTGTGTTGAGTTTTTCACTTTTTCTCTTGTATCGTCTCCAACCGTGTGTTTTCTTAATGCCGTACAAGCAGATACTCTCTGACATGCTCATGACAGAGAGTGTGAGTGAGCATGCATATATGCCTTTTCATTACAGGGACACAGAGTTTAGTCTTGGTTGCTCCTTCACTAGTAACAAATAGCTGATGGTCTTTTATATAAAGATAGTCTAATATTCAAAGATTTTAGTTGTGATATGTTACAAATCTTCAAATATAAATGTTACGTGTTATAAAAGCAGAAGGTATAAAAATTATGTAATGGAAAAATTAAAAGTACAGGAGCAAGTAACATCACGGAATGATCTGTACAAAGTATAGGCTACATATATACTAATAAATACAACAGACCAAACACAATTCTTTAGTACTGTGGGCAAATGGGGCGGTACAGATTGCATCCATACAACTTACTATGTTTTTGCCTCTCAAATGGCTGGCCACATCCAAATAAGTAATGGAACCGGACCCATTCTGCCCTTCTCTGGGTCATTATCAGTGAGTACTAATTCACCTGGGCCTAAATGGTGTAAGGGACCATGGAAAAAAATGAATCGTGCAGATTATAGGTGCCAGTGAGACAGCATCAACTTTTTTTTTTTTTTTTTTTCAATTAGCATAGACACAGCCAATGTGCCTATACAATTCAGTAACTAGGAACACTTATTTTCCTATCCACTAAACACTCCTGTTGCTAGGTCCCTCAAAGGGAGCTTTGAGGGAAAATAAAGTAAGTTCATGTACAAATAGACCTCTATCTCCAGCTTCATACCTGTGTTAAAGTCAGGGCCTGCTCTGTGCTTAAAGCTTTTTCCTCAGAAATGGGAGATCTTCATTTTAAGTTTTGAGAAGGGTTAAGTCCATATTTTCTACCTGCCAGAAAGTGCTGATCAGGGCCCCAGACATTTGTTAGGTGCAGCGGGGACACTCACTTTGCTGAGCCACTGAAGAATCAGAAGGCAGAAGATAGAGCCAGCCCTCACCTGGACAGGGGTCCTAGATCCTGCTTCTGCCAGAGATGACCATAGGAGAAACATAGAACCATTCTAGAAGAAAAGAAAAAGAAGGGAAGAGATGAGATGGATGAGAAGAGAAAGAGAAAATAAACTCAGTTTCTCCCATTTCTTCTGAGCTAGATTCAAGCCCTCTCTTGTCTCTCTGGTTTCTGGCACTATGACTCTTGCATTCCTGGCTGGCGTTGGCTCTGTTTCAACAGGAAGGGTAGAGAAACTATTAAAAGTGAAAAGTTGAAGCTGTGTCCAAATGAGGAAAGGAGAAAATAGTCTAGACTTTGGCAAGGTAAACTTAAGTGCACGAGAAGGCAGGCCAAAAATGATTTTGTGGAGCAATTTGCTAATAGCATAAATATGAATTATATATATGTATATGTATGTGTATATATATATACATACACATATATAAAAAAATCAGAAGCAGGAAGTCTGCCAAAGAATTTGTATGCTCAACATATGATTGATGTGCAAAAGGAGCACTATCAGAAGATAAGGCCACCGCAGAAAAGTTAAACGAATTCTTTGCTTAAGTATTAACAATGAAGGACACTATAGAAGTTTCTTTTTTATGGGTGTCAGCTCTAAGGAACTGTCCCAAAAGTGTCAGTATAAAAGGTTTTAGAAAAAATTAATAGCTACATATTATCAGGATGAAATGACTTTCACCCAAGAGTTTTAAAGGAAATCAAATGTGAGATTGCAGATCTATTTGTGGTGGATAGCCTACTGCTTATGTTGGCTTTAGTATCAAAAGAATGAATGAATGTAATGACTGTTTTCTAAAGGACACCAAAAGTAACTGTAAAATTAAAGATCTTTAACTCTGATCGCTGTATCAGGCAAATGTTAAAAAAATTGTTAAAGAATACAGATCATAGACTTGTCAATAAACATGATATAAATGAGAATATGATTCTATGAGTAAACAGGACATTTTTAGAAGGAAAGGAATGCTATGGATCACAAATATACTAAAATATTTGAAAATATCAGTAAACAAGTAGAAAAAAGCTATCTGGCTGAAGCACCCCACATGGATTTTTGAGAGGCTATCAACTAGATCCTTCATCATTCATTCTCAAAGAAACAAAGTTATCAATGAATAAGAGAACATTTCATGACCAATAACAGGTTAAAGGGTAGAAATGAAAAGTTGACTTAAATGGTCATTTATTAAAATGGAGGAGGTAATGAAGTTATCCCACAAGGCTTGGCTCTTGGATCTGTGTTGCTCGAATATTCTTATATAATCTAGGATAAGGGATGAACAGCAAGATCATTAAGTTTGGTGTTGTTATAAAACTATTCAGCTTGATCAAAACTGAAATTGACTGAATCTGCAGAAAGATTTCACGCTATTGAGCAACCAATAAAATGGCACATGAAATTCAATGTCAATAAATGCAAAATAATGCACGTGAAGGGAAAAGTCAGCCCTGACTTTGTGTACACCAGTAGTCACTAAATATGCTAGAAACAGCCAGAAAAGAGATTGTTGGGCCATTTTAGATAGCTTTTCTGAAAATGTCAGTTGGTCAAATGTTGATCAAAAATAAAGTTAGGAATTATATAAAAGGGATCAAGAATAAAATAGAAAATAGAATAATGATACTGGATAAATCTACAGCATGCCACTCTCTCGAATGAGGTGTACAATCCTCATTCTTTCTTCTCAGCAAAGAGTTCAAAAAAGGGCAAGAAAAGATGCTCCTAAATGTTCAGACTAGAAAACCGGAAGACTGATATGAGATATGATGCAGATATGTGACACCAGGAAGAGAATCAGGAAGAGAATGATTAGGGAAAATGATTTAATACAATTCAAAATTAAACCATAGAATTTATATTCATAGGATTTTCTGCTTACCACAAACATAAATGAGTTAAAAAGCCTTTGGGAAAAGTCCACAGGGAATATTAAATCCATGATACAGATGCAACCTTTCTCTTAGGAACCCCTTAAATATCAGACTGCTGGCTTTTGGGAGGATTTATGTGGGAGAAACATCCCTTTATTCTTACCTCATTTTCTTATAGTTTTCCCATAAGCATCTTTCCTAGCCACAGTCAGAGGCAGAGCATTATACTAGATGGCCCATTGGTCTGGCCCCCGGAGGACTGTTCTATCTTACGTAGTCTATTTATATGTAGCTGTTATGCTTTACCTTCCCTTTGTTACCTAGCTTCTTGACAAACTATCCCACTGATTTCATCATTTCTTTTTTTCCATATATTATCTATTTACTATTGTGTAGTTCATAATAGCCACCAAAGGAATGACGGAAGACAGTGATACACAGCAATTTTCATGTGAGTAATCAGGCCCCTAATCCTGAGGGACATGGGGAATTCGGGGAGTACAGTAAGTAGCTATGCTAGAATTAAAAGTCAAAGTCATTGTCTTTAGGTGACCTAAGGAGTCAGAGCCACTGTATTCAAGAGAGCTACTTACCCACCAGGATATCCACGAAAATTTGACAACCTTATACATTTGTGATTCTGTTAGTCTGTGCTATTTATTACACTCGATCTTGAATTTAATATTCCCATACCAAGCTGAAAAGTGAATGCAATCCCTTTGAACTGTGGAGTGTCTAAAGTTGCTGTCATGTAATATTCCTGTTATTTTGAATAAGGGAGTATATTTCAAAGTTATCCATAGGCATTTCAGAATCAATTTATAGGCATTTGGAAATCAAGAAGCACCTGCAATGCAGGAAATGGAGTGCTAAATTGTTTTCTTTATTGGGGTAGATCCAAAATAAAGATGCTGAAGGTATCTAAAATGGAACTTACATTAAACATAGATTCTGAAGCCCTCATCTGAAGTTCTGAAAGCTGCTTCTTCATTTTTGGTCTAGCAATACAGATGCCTTAAATGCCTCTGGGGCACTTCCTGGAGCAGACTAGTCTAATTTGGGAGATCGTAAGTTTGCATAAGTTTACATAAGTTTACATGCCCTAGCTACATGGACAAGACGTGTCTTTGGAGACTTTCCTGTCTTTGTACCTTTATTTTGGCTCTTGAGTTAACTAATAGACTTGCCATTAAAAAAAAAAAAAAGTTCTGAGATTTTATTTTTAATGTTTAGAAAGCAGAAATGTTTGCCTTGAAAAAGACAGATTATTTTTGTAACTTTGTGAGTAACAAAGCTGTTACTTGAGATAAAGAATGATGTGAAAAAAAGAATTTTCTCAGGCTACACACTTAGATGTTGTGAGCAAAATGAAGAGATTCTTGAAACTAGCACTTGCTGGTAGATTTACAGCTCTGCGCAAAAGCTGTAATTGATGAAACAGTTGACAAAACATGTTTATACAGGACTCATGAAAAAGGACACTTTTGCTTCATGTTCTCAGTGTTTATAAGATTTCTTTTTCTTCTGTGCTTTTTCACTACACCAAATGAAAAATTGGCGAGTTTTACAAATATTGAGGCCCTTTGACAAGCAAGTTTTCAGTTTAGATATGGAAGCATAATTGTTAGCATTATTGGTATAAAATAGAAGTTACTCAGCTTTAGTAAAATCTCAAGACACCTTTGTGAAAATAAGAACTATCCAATGGGCTAAATGGCATATATATGAATATACAGTTTATGTCCCAAAAGCTTACAATCAATAAAATTATCACTGGAGTAATAGAGTTATAGCAGATTTTTCTTTCAAAATGTTTCCCAAATTTCTCACCAGGATGCATAAAAAGCTGTGTTTTCTCAGAAGATCATTTATGAAAGGAAAAAATAGTGATTTCACACAGGTCTAGTTTGTTTCCTGTTTTGCTCTGTTTTGCATGGTAGAAAAATCTCATCAGAAATGTCTTATGCTATTGACCCAGCTCTCTTTGAAAACTGTTTTGTCATCCTTCAAATCCTTAAAGTAAAAGATGAAAGCAAAAATGTGGATGTGTTTCTAATGAGGATAATGAAAGTTGAAAGGCAATCGGAGGAAGAGTAAAATGTGGATACTGATAGATGCTGAGCAGAGAAAGGTGGAAGTGAAGAGTCTGTAATGTGACTCAATGAAAGCAAACACTTCACTGGAGAATAAAAATTCTGAAAAACAATGTTGAGAGCAGACACTTGAGATCTGGGTGGGAATCAGAAGTCTACGTGGAGGGCTTAGACTGAGTAGAAGCAATAGTATATAAACTTCTTGCGACTTTCTTTAACATAATATTTAGTCTACCACTGAAAGCTGAAAAAAATATTTCTGATGCATAGAATATTTCTGATAAAAGCCTTATAGTGCAGTACTTAAGGGCAAAAGAGATCAGCTCAGAACTTTCCCATCAGTTATTTAAAGTGATTACCTTTTTTTCTGGAATATGCAGGGAGAAAATCCCTTTTTAATGGAGTTTTGTGTTTCTAAATATATTGTGGGTTACGTAGATATTTCTTAATTCTGATTTTTCTTGAATCTCATTTGTCTATTTTGCAGTGTACTTTTTTGGAATAAGACTAGATATTTATCTAACGAATGTTGATGGTACAAAGCTATTCCTGAAGCTAATTCTTCAGATTCTCAGGCTGGGTCTGATAAGGGGGTTGACAGTTTATTGGCTAGAGATGGTTTGTATGATTCTTTTTGCATTGCTTTTGTTGTGTTTTGTTTTCTTTTCCTCGTTTGCTTAATCTTTAGAACTTCCATCTGCTATCAGTATTGATAGATATATTTTTTTAATCTGACATAGATCTTTTGATGGATGATCATACTGAATATTAAATATTTTGACTGTGTCATGAAATCCTTTGAATATAACATATTTTTTACTGTCCTGAATGTAATATAAACTATTAATTATGTACTGTCTTTCTTCTTTTATAAAACTGTGGACTTTATAGATATAGTAAAATTATCTCTGTTGTCTCACACTAGAAAATGTAAAATGAGCTTGATGAAAGAAAGCACATTTTATAACCATGGTAACTGTCAGTAACATCTGTAGATCTTTCTCTCTCTCATTTCTCCAGAAAGATTGAAAAACGTCATTAATTTTTGTTGATTTTTATTTTTTGTGCAAAAGGAGAAAAGGGAAAATCAATGATGGGCATAGTTTTACATCACATATACCTAAGTATTTAGGAATCAGTGGCACAATGAATATGGCAGGCAGTAAAAAATATTTAGATTCAAAGGAATTTGTCAGAGATCGAATTAGCCTTTCCAGAAAATCTGATTTTCTCTGTATTGTCGCTGCAAACACTTTAATGATACCTTCAATGATACTTTGTAAAAGACGTCATTGTGTATAGTTCTTTTCAAATGTCTCTTTAAGAGAATCTGATATCTCTTTGCCAAAATATGTCCATCTGCCCAAAAACCTGAGATGATTTCAAGACAGGAACTGTCTCTGTGAGGTAATCCTGACAGGTAATTCTCACATTCGAGGACAGCACTGGCTGAAGAAGGCGGGGCTCTGTTTCTCTGAGATAGTCCTTGGGAGCAAATGGTTGGTTTTGGGTGACTCTGCACCTTGTATGGAAGCCAAACTCTTTATAATATGGACCAGACCTGAAAGCACTCTTCTAGATATCCCCTGACCAGAGTGCTCCTAGAGCGTTAGGACCTTTGCTTGAGCTATATTTATTATGGAAACATGATTTCACTCAGAGAAGAGAGACAAAGGCCATGCATACAGAAAAGACATGTCTCTCCCTGCTTTCAGGTACCCTATGGCTCTTTTGCAGCCATCTGGCAGTTTAATCCTGTTGTAACTGTAGTGCTGGGCCATGTTCTCCTAGTTTCCTGCGCATGGCAGAGAAATGCTGTAGGCATAATGGCTGCATCGCCTTTTTCTTTTCATTCACTGCTTGGCTGCCAGAAGAGTGGTTTTCCCCTTCCACACCTTTGTGGAATGAAAACTAATACATGGATGGATTACATTAAGTGATAACAAATTCTGTATGCCTATCCATCCCCTTTCTTCAGAGTGAATTAAATCTACATGTACAGGAAATGATCTGTGATTTTTTGGGGGGGGAGGGGGAGAGTGAGACAGCATCTCTTATCTTTCTGTGGAAATACCTTAGAAACAGTTCTTGTTTCTCTAAGGAATCCTAAGAAGCACCCGTTTAATAACAAGCCTACAGAATACATATATATATATATATATATATACACACATATATACATATATATACATGCAGAACGCTGAGGGGAGAGGAAGAAGCCAAACTCTTGTGAAATGTTCTGGACTTCCAGAACATCTCAGAAATGTGGGATATCCCACTGATAAACTGTCTCAAAGCCTTTTAAATGAATGTTTTTATTCTGAAAGTGCAGTCATTGCAAAGAGCACATGTAGCTTTCTTTCTTCCTCTGTATTTGACTGTGCATCCAAATCAGTTGTGCTATTTTGAAAGAGTGAGCATAGTGATAGCATGGCTCCTGTTTTTCTTCTTTTTTTATTAAGATTAGTTATAATTGCTAGGCTATTCAGTGCAACTCAGATGGCATTGTATAATATGGGAAAGTTGTTCATTCTTTGAAATGAGTCAGTTTTCCATAGATAGTGTGTGTTGTGAGAATCCTCTTCAAGATTGTGTGTATGGATGTGTAAATTAGTAGATTTAGGAGATTAGTAGATACCAATACATGAAATGTTGCCCTGTCTGAACATTCAAAAAATATGACTCAAAGGCCAAAGATTCATGATTTTAAAAAGTTGTGTGTTTTTTTATGATATTAACTTGAAGATGTATTTTGGTTGCTAATTTGATTTTAAACTCTCAGAATCTGTGCACCTTCAGGCTTTAATTAGCCAATATGAAGATTAGAAATTTTTAAAATAAGATAGTTCAGATTCTTATATAAACAATTATCTTGCAGAAGGAGTTTACGGTCTAAGAAAAACATAGAATATTGTGAAACTTAAAAAAAAAATTATGAGTTGACAAGCCTGAGATGTTACAGAAGAAGATATATATATATAATGCATTCCTCAGAGGTTTTGTTGGACCAACAGAAGATGTACTCATGCATTTCTAATGGTACTCTATATACAGCTCTTTACATGCAGCTCTTCATGACGTATTTAGATGTCCCTGTCACAGCTAATCTTTGTGCTCACAGTAAAACAACTTTCACACTTTAAATGTCATTGACATTTTTTCCTCCTCATTTTCTTCTAGGAATTCCTTCCATATATCTTTAAAATATCTGATCTTTTTTCTTACAATGTACTGACTTAGATATAAAAGATCTTTTTTCCAAATGTGGCAATGTTCTTATGTTGATTTTCATACTTAGTACTTTCTCTTAGAAGAGACGTCTCATAGATGCATGTCTATGTTTTGATTTAAAGTGACATTTTCCCCACATTGGTGTGAACAGTATTAAAGGAAAGAAGAGAGTTGAAATTCTGTATGAATTATTTTACATTTTGTTATGTATGTTACCTTGAGAAATTGTCTTTACCACAACATATAAATAATACCTACCCTTATGAAAAAATTCTCAGGGTGGTCAGAGGATTAAATCATGTAAAGAGTAGGAAAACAATTTGCCTAAAATTATGATAACTGGACATAGCTAGGACTTTTATTTGCAAAGTGCGTGAATAAAGATGAACCAATACATAAATACATATTTTGCTCAGGTTTTGAGATTTATATTTTAACTGAGTTCATAGACATGGTCATCAAAAAATGTTTGTAAAGGAGACTCTTTATGTATCCAGTGATGTAATCCACATTAGATTTACTTCACAAATAATTATTTTCAGGAAAAAATAGTCTGGAAAAAGCATCTTAAATTCATGACCATTTGAGTGTGTCTTTTCTATTTCAACACTATTAGCATATTGTATTTCTACTGTTTAGTTACATGCACTCTCCCAAAACTACTCAAGCACATGTTAGATATTTGACAGAAAAAAATGTCAAAATCAAGCATTTTGGCATGATTATAGCCTACATAGCTTAAAGCCAGAAGACTTGCAAACATCTAATTAAAGTAGAAAACATCTAATAGAAGACTAGCAAACACTTAATACAAGAAAGAGAAGAACAACAGCACACAGAAAAGACAGAAGAATAAAGTGCTTTTTGCAGTAGATTTCATAAAACTGACAACATAATGCAATTAGACACATCAAGGAGCCACAATGCATAGGTGAACATTTCAGTAGTGACAGTAAAGTCCATACAAATTGTATAGTGTATTGGAGCGGAGCTTCACATAAATGAAAGTGAAACACGTGCCTGCTGGGATTAGACATTAGAGCGTTAACTGGCCAGCTGTGGACAACTCAGTACAGTAGGCATCTGTGAAAAGTGGAAGTCCAGTTAGCCCAACTCATGAATGCAGATGCCATATATAGGTGGCATTTCTGTCTTTCGATTATTGTTTCTTAGCTCATATTGCCATATTTTTACTCTCAAGGATAATGAATGTCAAGGGACTGTGTTTGGCCCTTATAGCAAAGGCACTGAGGTAAGAGTGGACGTCCTGTGTGTCTTTTGGATTTTGTCTTGCAGGCAGTGATCCGCTCCTGTGAAAAATTTATTGAAACTAGACACATTAACACCCATTCTTCATTATGTTAAGAAACACTAGGAGCTTCAAAACAAAATACCTGTGTATGGCATTGCCCAAAACAACAGCATGTGTGTGATCGCCCAAGATTTTAAACTACATTACTGGAGCGCTTTGCTGCACACTTGTTTTAGGGAGGGGTGCCCATTGATTTGAGATAGGAAGAGAAGACAGAAATAGACTTAAAGTCAGGAAAGGTAGGAAACCAAGAAATGCCATGAATGTAATACCATACATAACTTAAAAAAGCACCAAACCCTCAAGCGACAGCATTTGGGCCAAGTACTGATTGATAGAAATATGGCTCTAAGAACAGATTAAAATTTTCCTCTTTTTTCTTCCCTGCTGTGCTTAAAAAAAAAAAATCTTAAACTTATTCTTCAGAATTAAACAAGGTCACAGGATTGATATTCATCTCCATTGTCAAAGTATCCTTTCTAAACGGAAGAACATGTAAACTGTTGAATACTGGGCTAGCTGCTTGGGTCAAAACAGAGAAGCAGCTTTATTTATAACTATTTATTCCATTATATACCCATCCACAGGCAAACAAATTTTAAAGATGCAAAATTAGCTTTACTATTTTATAGTAGAATGTTTTATGGCCATTCTTATTAAAACCAGAAATCACATCGGCTCTTCCCTTCAAAGCTGAAGTGAACTATCATACAGACACCCCTGAAGAAAACTAGGAGCATGTATGTTGGACAGTGATGATATAGATGAGTCGGACACAGTAAATGTTTATTTTAGCTATTCTAGCTATTGGTAGAAAGAGCTCCTCAGTCATGGAAAGAGTAGACAGAATGTCTAGTCATGGAAAGACATCTAAAAACTTTAACTGTGCACTTACTAGACAGGGACTGAGCTGTAAGCCCCAAACTTCAGGTTAATTTAAAACATCAATTCAAATATTGACTTTCTGGATCTGTCCCTTCATTGATGTCTGAATGCAATTAAACATTCTTCTCCTGCTAGGATAAAGCTAGAGTTACTGCCGTAACACATTCAGGCTTTTATGTCACATTCATCTTGAGTCTAACTCCTTTCCAATAAGCAATGAGATTATGAATTCATATGTTGGTCTATCCTTCCCCTCATCTTCTCTGAGAGGAAAGAATTATATGTGTAGTGAAGTGATTTTTGCTGGTTTATTTATGTTTAATATGTGCACTGTGTTACAGGGGTTTATAGTAGAGAAGTGCCTTTTATTTTGCAGCAGAAAGAGGCAAGATAGTGAGATTATCTATACATTCCTGAGTTATCTCATAGCTGTTATTGCAACTATAGTTTCCTATGGGTGGCAAAAATATCCCCCAAAAACAAACACTTGCCAGTTCTTTTACTCATTCATCTCTTTTAACAAAGAAATATATATTGTTGTTCTATATATATGTTCTGTTCTGGAAATAAATTGGTAGTTTAAAGTAGCTGAATGCATGAATGATTAAACTGTGCCCATGGAACTAGTGTTTTGAAAATCTTTATTCTGAGGCATATTAAGTGCTGTACCATGGAAGACTGTTCTTCCAGGAACAAGCTCATGCAGTGCCAGAAAATCAGCTTTTATAGCATTGTCAAAGTGTTCCCAGCTATAACACAGTTTTACAAGCAGATACTGGCATGAACATCAAAATACACCTGAACTTCAAGATGTTTTTTAGTATTATCCCTGCTTCCCATCTATGAGGAGAGGAAAACTACACTAGAAATGTAGCAGTTAACATTATTTTTAGTAAGGCAAATCCTCCAGGATCTTGTCATGGAATCTGTTCCTCCTAATAAACTGCCTAGATTTAAATTGTGCTGCTTTTGAGCACTCTTGTAAGACAAGTACAGAGATCCTGAAATAACTTTCTGCCCTGAAAGTGGTCCAGCTGGATCAGCACAGCACAGTTTTTGAGACAATTTTTATTAACTGCAGACAACTTTTATTAACAGCACCACAGTTGTACCACTCTCAGCCGCAAACTGGTACCTCTTCCTGGCTCTATCCATTTCTCTGGGGATATACCACCTCCGGCTGACACGGGCTGACACGTGGTTCAGGTACTTCTGTGCTATAATTCCTTGTCAGAATATAAGGAGATGAAAGCCTGGATTCTCAAGTCATGCATGTGCCTCATTTCCATTAAAATCCATGTAGATGGATATACTCTGAGTATATATACTCTGAGTTTCTTGGGCTAACCAAGTTGCTCAATGTGGACATGAAATCAGTGGAAAAAATAGGAACGCAAACTGGAAAGACTGGGCATGGACAAAAATTTTAAGCCTTATTTATCCAGATCTACAAAAATTAATGCAGAATTTTCTTTGCTTACCACATGCCTATTTTTGTCATTACTTTCTAGGCTTCTCTCAAACTATTAGATTGCAGCATAGGCTTATCACTCCATTCTTTTAGGAGTGTGTGGGAGCAGGCCTGGAGTTTAACTATTAACCTCATGCGGTCTCTTCCTCGGTTTTTTTTGAGCAGGGTCACCATGTAGCTGAAGATTGCTTAGAAGACCATTAGATTTTCTTTTTGCCACAAACTATGAGGGTAGGACAGGGCCTTAGATGAATGCTTTTGGCAATCCGCATCTGGAGGGCAGTTTCTGATGCACACATTTTAAGAAGGTGTATAGTGCTGTCAGGGGTAGTCTGGGTATCTACAAAACACAGATGCTACTAACATCACTGAGTGACCTTCCACAAGCCAGATGCAAAATCTAAGATGTCAGAAAACATCTGTGTGTGTAGATAAGTGTAGTGCATGTAGTGCAGCTAATTGTAAGACCACAATGGTCTTCAAAAATAAATTTTCCCTTATCTGCAGAATGATGAGTTTCACACTATAATGTGAAATCTAGCTGATTGTTTCTTTGTTCTGGGACACTATTCAAATATATAGATTAAAATCATCCTTTGGTGGGGCAAAAGTACTGGAAAGTCAGTCAGGATCTTCTGTTGCCGTAACATGCTGAAGTTGGTGCGATCGAGCTAGAAGGTGGAACAGAGGAGAAACTGCAAAAAATAAACATGAAGAGTGCCAAACTATTATTTTATGAGCTGCTGTTCTGGGAAATAGATTTAACAGTGGTGATACTTCTTTCAGGCAAATTGATGTAGGGAGGGTTAATGATGGGCCTGGATGCAGCTGGATGCTGTTGCCAGCAGCAGCACACACCTCTGCATTATACAGTGTGCTGGCACCAGTGACTCTGACAGAGCAGTGCTCTTTTCTTCTGTGTTTTGTAGTTTCCTTTTTTTGATTTAGCTGTTGGGGAAAACCATAAAAGCCACCACAGCATACACAGAAATGAGCCACACACCACAGGGAGTGCCCTACACAGTAAGTTGCCTAAATAACACTTTGGGTTTTTTTTGAACATCACTTTGTTTTTGATTCAATGTCAGTTTTCTCACCAACCTGAAGCTAACACTAAAGGGACTTGTCTCACTACTGTTATTGGGTTTTCTGAGCTTAGATAACTGAGGAGAAGAAAACTAGGTGTCAAATAAATAACAGACTCTTTTAATATCACAGACAGACTCAATTAGGTAAAACAATCTACTTTATAACTATTAATAGCTGACCTTCAGCTGGTTCTTAAGAGAAATTCAGAGTATTTTACCTAAAATAGCAGTGCTCTTGAGAAAGTTTTAAGTTTGTTGTAAACCAATAATTCATGTATATTTAATTGCTGTAACTATGCATCTTCTGTAATCACATTTACATATGCATGCATGCATGTACATACATGTACCTGATCTTATTTATAGATGTTCCTTGTGTAACTCAGTAACAGCCTGGCCTTTCTCCAAAGGCCTCCCCTTGCAACTGTAGAAGGAATGGGCCAGAGCTTTCACATGACCATACTGAGATTCTTATTATTCATCAAAAGTCTCAGTGAATCTGGGAAGATTTCTGGTGCTATATACCAATTATACGTTGATATATACATAGAAAAGCCTGTATCTCAGTATAGCAAACCGGGAAGAATATACCAATATATAAAAAGCAGTCTGTCCTGAATGTACAGAAATGTGTATATTGTTTGCTTATGATTTGAGATCTAATTCACATTAAAGGCATAAGAGAAAGACGCCCTTTGGCATGGCAAAGACTGAGCTGCTAATGTGCTTCTGGAAACTTACAGAAATTAATCTACAAACTTGGAAGTTAGAGCTGAAGGATTTCACAGAATATACACGAAATATATCTGTACATATCTAGCCTTGTAATCATGTTGTGACTGTTATTTTGGATCATTTTTGCAGACTTAATTGTTTCTCAGATTAAAAAAAAAAAAAAAAAAAAGGAACCCAAAAACTAAACTAACACTTTCTTTTGGGTTTATTTGCTCATCTTTCCATTTATTCTGGGTATTTTGACATCTGGCACTACTTCTCAGGTATGTTGCTTATTCATAAAGTGAATGAGAAATGGTTTGCCTATCTTTCAGGATGTTTGGAATTTCAAAAGTACACTGAAGCAGACCAAAATGTTCAAAATCCTTAAAAAGAAAAATATGCTGTGACTAAAAGCTGCAAGCAGAAATGTAGTGCGATTGAGGCAAAGTTGGTTATGTGTTGTTGCTGTAGCTGAATTCTATTCCTGCCCTTACCACAGTGCCCACGTAATCTTGGGCAAGGTACTTGCACTGCATTTTGACAGCCGGTCCTGGCTTGCTTCAAAGGGGCGTAATGTTGCCTCGGACATGACAGGCAAAAGGGCTGGATTCTTGTAGCGTATCAGTGGGGTTGAAGATCAGTTTAATGCTTTGCACTCTGAAATCTGTCTTCAGTTGATTTTGACTTCTGTGCCTTAATTTCCTGCTCATGAAATAGGGTAATATCACCATGTTCCCCAGCAGTGTAGTTGTGAAAATAAGTACATCCATATTTATGAAGTACTGGCATATCCTAGTGATGAACTTCTTAGAGCAGCCCGTGAGGAATTAATCATAGTTCCTCTTCAGAGGAACTTTGAATTGTATGGAGTAAGTAAAGACTTGGGTCAGAGTAATGAAGATAAAAGAAAATATTGATCATCATATTGATCACTAAGTCAGCATCATATATTCATGGCCCTAAGTGAGGCTGAGCCCTGTCAAAAGGAACTTATGTAGTGATATAATTAAAGTTTATAACATAATGCATATGTATAAGGGATCAAATTAACATTGCAGAAGAAACCTCAAACCTGACATTTCCGAGCTATTGAGCACTCAACCTAACAAGTTCTTTTAACATAGCTTTTTGTGGGTATGTACAATATATGTACATGCAGCACTTAACTGTCTGTATAAATGATGGACCACAGAGAGAGAGAATTAGAGAGAAAGTCTTTTTAAATTGGATCTGTCATGTGTTTGCACATAAATGGGTCCCTTCCAACAGAACAGCACAATGGGGTTGAAACTCAATGGAGTTAGACTATTATAACATTGAATAACAGAGTGATGAATCAGATTCCCTAGTTCTATTGACGATTGATGGTCTGATGTACTCACCTTAAAGAGAATCTTGTCTTCTCATCCAATACCTTTTTTTCTCCTGCAAACTGTACAGACAGTCAAAAGAGGAAAGGTAGGTGTGAATGACATACAGCTTCTGTGACATACAACTCAAAATTTTTCTTCATCTCCTCCTGCTATCTCATGTGTCCATGTAGCCTGACAACACAAGAGTCCTTTAGGGCTAAAGGTTATTGTCATAGACAGGAAGATAATTTTTTTTTTAACTCAGATTATTAAAGATGTGTCTTGTGACTAGTGGAGCATTGGTAAATATGCAGAATTTAAATTAACACTTTTTATACAGCAAACAAATTGATTATTGCAGACATCCAGGGATGGCCATTTAGCAGCTACTGACCATTTTCTTACGTCAGAAGGGGGAAGGAGGAAAAAAAGTGAAGACAACATATGTCAGCTGGCAACTTTGGCAACTGCTGCTGTCCTTTTGACAACCAAGCAAAGGCACAGTAACACAGAGGTGAGCAGAGGAAGCGAGCAGTGAAGATTTTGTAAGTCTTGCTTACCTTGGATTATACAAAACCTGGAGGGAGTTTCTTTTTATCTTTTTATCTATTCCCCCTGCTTGAGTTGGCCTAGGTGATCTCCGAAGATCCTTGCCAATATCAGCCATTCTGTGATTCTGTGATTCTGAAAAATAATAATAATACAAATAGGAAATTTAAAAGGGAAAATTATATTTTAAAGCACTCCCCTCCCTCCTCTGCTGCTAGACTAATATATGTGTGTGTGTGTATATATATATATATATGTATAGGGGTGTGTGTGTGTGTTTCTGTAGAGAATTTTAATATACTTATGGTTGCTGGATATAAGTGTTCAGGCTTGCAATTGCATCAAATTACCTTGGCAGAGTATGTGGTTGCTATCATGGTATGCCACACTTCTCCCACAGAGATAATTGTATTCCAGTAGTGGGTGGATTGTTCTTGGTATGCATAATATATAAAGCACTTTGGGATCATCTGTGTGTGACAGGAGCTATTGTTAATGTCATTGGCTTTTAATCTATACTAGTCAAAACTCTTTACTATTTGTGTACCTCTGTCACATCCACTTGACCAGCTTGCTTTCTGACATTGCATCAGCTCTTCGGCTGCCTTGTCTTTTTCAACTCACCCATTTGCACAGTCCCACATAGAAAATGTGGTTTTCTAAAGAATCCAAGAATATTTAAAAGTTTTTGTTGAATAGTTCCATAAGCAGACGTAAGCACCTTTTCCAGATAAATATAGCAGGTCTTTGCAAAACATACAGATTTCAGTATTGTATATAATCACTATGCTAGAACAAAATCACAAAGTTTCTAATGCAGATATTTCATAGGAACTTATTGCACTTGATTACATTGTGTATATGCTTTTAAAAGCACAGAATGCTTTTAAGAATTGAATTTCTTGTTAATAATTTCTCTTAGATCCCAATTTGGTACTTAAGTATGTAGAAAAGTCCTTTTCTATGTAGCAAAATTTTAAGCATGTACTTAGGTCACATTGACTTTAATGGGATTTAGACATGTGCTGATAATTAAGCATATATAGAAATGCTTTGTTAAATGTGTGTTGATTACTCTTCAGGGACTTTCAATATTAAGAGCCAGAATCTACTCAAATAAGCTCTTCACGTAAACTCAATATAGGCAAAAACTTGAAAAAACTGTACCATTAGCTTCACTTTATTGACAACTAACCAATATATTGATTTATCATGGGTAACCTTGCACTTCCTCATCTGGTATGAGCACAGGCTTAAAAAGAAAACTTCCTGCTGCAATTGCCTTTTCTGCTATCCTTACCTGTTCCATGAAGTATTGAACTGGCACCAAATTGGAAGCAGTGTCACTGACAAGTACTGCATTTAGAGGGGCTGATTTAACAAAGTAGTGGAGCAGCAGGCTGCTTGAGGCAGTGACAGCAGCACTAAGAGGATTTCAAAGCATTGTTAGACTTACTGAATCTTTCTCTTATCATCTTTCCAGTTTTTAATTTGCTTACTCATTCAATGCAATCTCTTTTCAGAAGTCGTTCTTTTTCCTCTTCTGGAAGTCAAGTAGTAAACTGGAGCCATTCCCTGGTTCCTTATTTTTTGGCACGTATATGTTAATGACTTATTCAGGCTATTCTGGTACTTAACTTTTTCTAGCCTGGACAGTGCAAAGAGCTGCAATAGGGCTGTGGAAGTATGTAATCTGTCTTTATATGCCATCAGTCCTTCTGCTGGATCTGCCTATGCCAAATACAAAGATGGAAGTGGGAGAGAGGAAAACTAATCTGCAGAAAGCATCCCAAATTCAATTAGAAATGCTTGGTATGATAGAAATTAGCATTGAACTGAATAAATTCCAAGCTTTGACAGACTGAAGGTCTGAATGCCAGATGCAAAGTGATAATGTGTGCAAAGGTTGTTTCCTCATAGGAAGTAGCAGCCAAGACGTTGGTAAGGTAACCAAGACATCTACTGAAATGTGAGAGGTGGTTTAATGCACTGAACTGTGCAAAGCCCTTAGGGAGCTGATTGCAGGGGTCATAGTAAATACAGCACCACTGCAATCCAGGAGAGTCTAGGGGGAAGCAGATGCTGGTGTTAAGATTAGAGAAAGCAACCAGGTGAAGGGGCAACAACAGATGTATCCCTCAGACAGGACTGCCTATCCCTTTTTATGTCACTGGGAACAGGAAACGAACAGCAAGATAAAGATGTCTGCTCACAGGATAGGCTCTCCTGAATGGAGGAAAGAATCTGCTGGAGAAAGAAAACAGAGTGAGTGGCTTTGTAGGGAGCAGGAGACTGTAGCACTGGCAACTGAGAAGGCAATTTACGTGAATACACAGTTGCTCTGGTAGCAGCAGTTTTCTTTAAAAGATCATTGAAGAAGACTCAATAAATCATACAAACCTACTCAAATTGGATTCTTTCAAAGTCAATGTGTTATTCTTGTATAAGAGCTTCTACATATTCCATACAATATACAAACTTTACAGCTGAATCCACCCTGGGAAGGATGGCACATGCATTTTAAAGGGCAAGATCAGGATTAGAGAAATGGCTCTCTTTGAATTTCATGTGATTGATTTTAGACAAGTGCACAGCACTGAATTTAGAAAGAAGAAAGAAATGCACACGCTTAAAATAGGGCCTGACTGGCTAATGGTTGTACTGAAAAAGATGCAAGACTTACTTATCATGGTTCTCAAAATAAATATGAGCCATGAGTGTGAATCCTGTTGCAAAACAGGAAAATATCATTCTTGAATGAATTAACATGACTACTGGATGTAAGACATGTGAGGCAAATTTTCTAGCTCTTCCTGGCGTTGATAGATCCCTGGCCGGAATACAGTCCAACATCATGGTTTAGGAAAAACTGTGATAATTTGAAGAGAGTAAGACTGATAAGAGGTTTAGAAAAAGTGACCTATGAAGAAAAAAAGGTTGAAATAATTGTGTTTGTTCAGTCTAGCAGATGGAAGAATAAGAGACAGGAGGTAGCAAGAGTCTTTTCTATTATGTAAAAGGCAGTTATAATGAGGGCAGTGATTAATTGTTCTCTGTGACCACTAGGCTTAAGACAAAAAGAAACTAGTTGAATTTCCAGCAAAGATGATACAGTTTAGACGCTGGGGAAATTTTTGCAAGCCAAGGGTTTGTGAAGCACTACAATAAGATTCCTGTACAGATTGTGTTTTTCTCTACACTCTTTTTTTGTTTCTTTTTATTATTATTATAACAGGCTAGTCAAATATTCTTTTAGAGATGGTCTGAGTGATTTTGATCCTGCCTCTGTGCAGGTAGGACTAGATAATGTCTTCAGCCCTATGATTTCTAAGATTCTGTGCTTAAATGACTGAGAAATTTACAAACTATAACAGAAAATTTCTACTCAACCAGAAAGCAGAGAGGCTATTAATCAGGGTGTGCTATGCAGAGCTCCTCCAA
Source organism: Dromaius novaehollandiae (assembly GCF_036370855.1). Taxonomy (NCBI): domain Eukaryota; kingdom Metazoa; phylum Chordata; class Aves; order Casuariiformes; family Dromaiidae; genus Dromaius; species Dromaius novaehollandiae. The sequence continues at coordinate 182,244,758 of NC_088098.1, forward strand.
TGATTAATGAATTCTTGGTAAAGATGAATGAAAATAACTCACCAATGTGAATGACGTTCATTGATTATGAGAAAGATACTGACTAGCACTAAAGAAAGAAAAATGCTGTGCTGAAGGGGACTCAAGCATAACAAAATGCTATCTGCAGTTTCTGAGAAACACAAGTGGGCTGGGCTGTGGCTGACAGACGGGAAAGAAGGAACAGAGAACCCAGAGCAGTGCTTCTTGCCTGCAGTCTGGTAGTTGTGCATTTTTATAAAAGTACTAAAAGAGTCCCATATCTGTACTTGCTGAGGATGCAGTGTAAACTCAGAAAAGGCAAAGGTATTCTTCCCAAGCTGTGCAGGTAAGGTGGAGTGCAGCATGCCACAAACAGCATAATGAAATCTGAGGTTCAAACAGACTGTGAAAAGGGAGTTTGGGGATTTTGACGTGGGGGTGGGAGAGGATGAATGTTAGTGTTCTGCTAAAACAGATTCAGTTCTGATTAAAAAAAAAAAACACCTTACAAGAGTAAATTTCTATTGTTCATTGCAAACAAAATTGAGGGAAATTTGTACTCCTTTATTTCAGGCTTGAACTTTGTCTACATCCCTCTGCAAAACTGGAGAGTGATGAGCAATGAGGACATCTTAATTTCCAAATGCTATTTTTTTTGCACTGGCAAAACTTATTGTTTCATCAGGACCACATAGAAAAGTAGTTTTTTGGTGCAAATACTATTTTCTCATGAGTTTCTACAGCACCAGGCACCGTGATGCATGTTCTGACTGGGTCTTCTGGATACTGCTGCATTGTAAATGATAAATGATAACATCTACAGTTGCATTGGGCAGAAGAAAAATATCTACACAGATGCTCAATAAAAAGTATTTCAATCAGGAGAATGGAAGATTAAAATGGAAAAGCAGCATTTTTTGAACAAAAGCAAAAATGAACAAATTTTTTGGATAATGGCAAGATTGAACTGATCAGAAATCACAGGAAAGAAGTCAGAGAACCACCACGTTCTACTACACTGTTTAGCATTTTTGCTTCTCTATTACAGTGCATTAGGAAGGACAATGCAACAGAAGAGGGATTACTTACAGGGAAATGCAATAAAGTGTGGTCAAACAAATTGTATTGCAGGATCTTTGTGATTGCAGCAGTCAGGAATGAAACCTAAGAAATGGGGAAAATATTACTATTGTTTCAGTAAATGTAATTAAGACAGAGATGATCATTTTATTCAGAATCCCTATTTCCTGCTTGCTAATGTCTCTCTCAGAAATTTACCTTTCCAGCTGATGTATCTCATATTAGCCCTTTTCCAGTCCATTCCGTGGCAGATTTCCATTAGACACAAGGAAAAAAAAAAAAAAACACCCAACCCCCCCAAAACCCAGGAACTGTATTACAAACATCAATTCCTAGCATTAAGAATTAATTAATTGAACAAAAAAATAGTGGTAGAGATTCTCTGTCTTGGTTACTCTAAATTCCAACTGAGCTTTCAGGAAACCCTTTCAAGTACCTGTGTGGAGGGGAAATGCCTGCTTGCTTGCTTGTTTGATTTCAGTATAGGACTATTTATACTTAGTTATTCTTTGCTAACCTGGGGATTGCTTGTGTGTGAAGCGCTGCCTTTGGCACATAGAGACAGTCTTCAGGCAAAGCAGGCGAGGTGGAGGAGAACAGGTTGCCCCCGAGGTGCTGTGCGAGGGCTCCTGGGGGCCCCCCGGCCGGGCCCCTTGTGGCCTTGAGAAGGCAGCTTGAGCCTGCGAGAAGTGGTGGCCAATTTGCAGAGTGTGAACAGGGACTGTTCATGGTGGCTGAGGGCCACAGCTGCCCCAAAACAGCAGTGTAGGACCTGACAACAGAGGCAGCATACGGACTGGGGGTCCTAGGTGTGGTTTTGAGTGATTGCTGTGATCACCGGCCACATCCCAGCTTCCTATAAAGCAAAATATATGTTTGGGCATACAGCAGTCATCCCAGTCACCCCAACTGGTCCCGTGTGGAAGCCCTCAGGCTGCATGAAAACTGCTGTGATTACTGATGGGTGCGGTGGCTCGTGCTAGCAGTGGTCCTGGGACAAGCATGGCCCTTTGGCAGAGCTGTTCATGGAGGGAGTGTCTTCATGCTGGGGATGAAGCATCTGCAGAACATGTACTGTGATTTTAGTGGGAGAATGGCTGGAAGTCCTGGCACATGGGAAGAAGTTCACGAGCTCTACAGGATGGTCCTTGGTAGCACACAGGAATTAAAGGGCATCGCCTCCATTCTCTGCAGCTCTAATTTCTCCACTGAGAATACATTACAGACACTTAGGGACAGGTGTCACAGAAGACAAATGGGTACCAAAAGTGCCCAGAACTGTGATGGGTTGAGCACAACAGCAAGGAATAGTTGTGTAGGGTCTAGCTGTCTTTTAAGAGTCATTTGTATAGCAGTGGACATGGAGAAAAACGAACTATGGTGAAGGTAAAAGTCTAACTTAAACCTAGTAAATTTCTTAATTCATTGCAACACTTCCTGCCTATAAGCAGCTTAGAAAATTATTGATTAAACAAACAAACAAAACATAGGTTGATTTTCGGCTGGCAAGTACTACAGCCCTAAATCAAATGTTGGATCTGAGGCAGCAGTGTGCTTATCAGCTGCAGCTCATGTCCTTAATGCTCAATGAAAGGGAAACCTGTTTCTCATTCAGTGATTGCTCAGCTATAATAAACTGCTAACATTTTTTAATTTGATACTTTACATACTCATTAAACTCTGGTATCATATAACAAGGCAGAAGGTTTGACTTTTTCCCCAGGAGCAATTTTCTCCTGAAGCCTGAACGTTTCATTGCCATACTGTAATTTTAAGGGTTATGGAGACTTGGTGGAATAAATTACACTATTTATGAAAATAGCCAGAACCAAAGACAAATTTAAAAAACAAAGCAACAACAAACAAACAAACGAAAAACAGCTTTAGTCCACAAACTGTTCAGTGGCTGCAAATTACATAGAGAGGGAAGTTATGAACAGGGAGCTTTATAATTAAACTATCACAGTCGTCTTCTCCACAGGAGGGAGAAAGAAAGCTCTTGAATAATTATCTTAAAAACTTATTTATCGTAATACTAATTTTCAGAGATATTAAAAAGAAAAAAAAAAGGACACAGCCATGTTGAATTTATTCATCCAGTTAGAGAATGCAGAGAAAATACTGATAAAAGTACCTAACACAAGTGAGCTGAAGAACTTATCCAATATTGGAAAATAAAACAGGCAGTTAGGCACCAAGGCTTAACCTTTCAGCCTTTATTCAGTGTGTATTTCTACATAAATCAGAGGTGGTAGGATCACACATGAAAGCTGTGTTAAATCATCCATTAAAAAGGGAAAATAATAAAGAATTCAGGTTAATAATTAGAAAGAACTTTTAAATTAATTAAACAGAGCACCAGGGCACAAGAGGTTATATTTTATTGAACCATTAATGCATGTTGTGAGGCATAATGCTATAGGCCAAAACATATTCAGTCACCTGAGGTACCTATTAATAGACCAATTAAACATGCACTGGTGTAGCTTAATGCTCATATAAAATAGTCACAGCATTTTAAACAGTTCTTAACCACAAAAGCCTTTAGGATTTGTTAATTACTTGCACATGGTCATCCATGGTGGCAAGTAGTTTGTGGTGGGAATGTAGTTGGGATATACCACCAAAAATAATTTTGTTTTCCCACTGTCAGCTCCTCAGCCCCTTAAGAGGTTTTACATGAGGTGATGATATCTGTCTACTCTCCGTTATTTTGTGGATCGTTTTTACTGGCTGATGCCTCTTCTCTGAATACTCTTCTGCTGTGTTCATATTGTAACGAAGACCTTGGCCTAAACTCTGTTGTCATTGACTTTACATATATTTTGTTTCGCACTTTCCTCCAGAAATGAGCCAACTGATTCTCCAGGAAGTGATGGTAGGCCTTGCTCATGCGAGGCGATGGTTATTGTGCTAGGAAACTAACTCAAATTTGTGATCCTCCCAAGGAGTGCATGGAGGCAACCTGTCCAAACCAATTGCTGTTGCAGACTGATGGCTGAACTTGAGCATTGCTATCAAGGGCAGTGTGCCTATGGCTTTTCATATAGAGAAGTGGTGTTTTATTAAAAATTAGACAAAGTCCTCTCCTTTCAAAAAGGCAAGGAAAGAAAAGGAAAGGAAAGTAAACACCAAAACTAATGAAAGATGGACACTGCCTCATGACTTCCAAAATAAGCAAGCAATCTCTACTGTCTCTCCTTCTTTACAGAATGTTATAGTAGAAAGCACAGAGTCAGCATAGGCTGGCATTAGCTCTGGAGAGAAGAAAAGGGCAAACAGGAAACACAGAAGTAGGGGGAAAAAAGCTAGAGGAGCTAAATGAAAGAAAAATAGAGACCTCAAAGGTGCTGATAGAAATATGAGACTACACAAAGAAATAGGGGACTGTGGAAGATATAAGAAAATAAAAGGCTAAGGGATGTGTGAAGACAAAACACAAGAGCAAAGAGGCAGAAAGAAACAACAGGGAGAGATGAAAAACATTTTCTGAAGGCAGGTTTTGGTGCAGACCAGTGGTTTAGACTCAGGCTGAGAATGAGTTTTTGCTTGTGAAGAGGTGGAATAGATAGATACATGCAAATCAGAATTACATTTTAAGACCAGAACTATGTTGTCCAGCTCCACCTCCATCAATTCAGAAACAGCTCCAACAGTTGGTATCTATTGTTGATACAAAATTGCAGGAATCCTATAGTATGGGACAAAAGTCCCATGCTTTTCCTAAAAGTTAGGCATTGTTTCAAGACTGAAAATTGTCTTGCTTTACTTTATACATAAGCTTTAGCTAGTCATGGTTTTCTTATAAACCTCTAATCCTTTGAATCTTTTGAAGTTCCTTGCCTCAAACAATATCAAGTTGTAGCATGTTCTACTGGCACCTCTATTGATTTATCCTCTAGTAGCTCTATTTCTCTCAGCTATAAAGAGAGAGGAATTTCTGACAATTACACTCATAATTTTTGCATACTTCAGTTGGCACACAAAATTACTTAAGATGATTCTGGGCATAAATGATGCTTTTTGGTAGGCATGCATTTACATTAGCCTGTTAACTCAGATCAGGGAGAGCGTTGTAGCAAATTTTCCAATTGTACCCACTTCGTTTTGCAACATGGAGTGATTTCAGATTGCATAAACTGCATTACTTTTAGATGAACTTAATCAAAAATGCACTCCAGGAGTGCATCTAATATGCTGAACCTGCCATGTGGCAGTCAGTAAAAGGAATAAGACTGTAGTTAGTCTGAAGTAAATCCCCAACAAAATGCATATAGTTAGGCCATCACGTCCTCAGCAACATCTGTTTCACACTACAGATCTTCTCCTGTTGCCCATCACAAACTTCTAATACTGAAAATGTCTTTTTGTTTTTGCTTTGTCTTCTTTTTGGATTCCCCCACTGTGTGCCCACAGTTCCCAGACCAATGGGAGAAAAGAATCAGTGAGCACAGGGCAGCTAAGTTAGACACAAGTGTGTGGTCTTTGTGAATCTGTGAGGAGCAGGAACACATAGTAGAAGGGAGGTGATGAAATTCAGTAAATGAGGGAGGGAGTGTAGGTAGAGATGTGGATAGACTGTATCTCCCTTGAGAAGCTGAAAGGAGAGTTCAGTAATTGGGAACAGCAAAGACCCATTTAGAAGGCAGGGAGAAAAAGAAGAGGTAGTTAATATAGTATAGTTGTTTTCAACTCTTCAGTTCCAATGCACTGAGGAAGCGAGCTGAAAATTAAAATAGAATGGAGTAAGAAAACAGTATATTATATATATTTATTTAAACACACACAGGTTTTTATCATAAATGTGTGTTTGTATGTGCTAACTTTGTATATAGAGAGTTTAGAAAATAACAGTACTTGTCCTTGCAGTTATGCACCAAAAAAAAAAAAAAAAAAAAAAAAAGTTTGGTGCAGGATCTAGATTTTTCTTACTAGTTTCTAGTTTACACAGACCTATTGTGCATGCATGGTGTAGTTCTAGGATTATACACAATAGTATTATTCAAATATGCAAAGTCCCATTGACATAATAGGCAGGGGAGAGTATAGTTTAATATATCTGTAATCCACATATTAAAACTCTCTAACTATGATTTGACATGACAGTCCATAATGCCTCTGAGCTTTAGCATTCTGTTGTGTCTGTGACATATACTCCACAAATTACAGTATAGGAGTGTCTCAAGAAATTCCATTTAAAAACCATATTTTTGTTACATATATATCTATGCATAACTATGCATATATATGTACAGACATATTCACCTTTTAAATATCTATCAACATGAGACAGGAAATTCAGAGATAATTCCTTCTTTCAGTCTTTAGTTCACCCTGCTGTGCCTATGCATTGAAATTAAGTAACCTTGAAGGGCTGTAGGAAGTGTCTGTGCCATCAGCAGGGGAGCAGAAAGGGAGGTGTATATGCACTCATACTTAAACTGCAAGCTGCCAACTCCACTGATATGGCACAAATGCCCAGTGATCCCTAGCATGGCATAGTCATCCTCCCGTGCTCTCATGAAGCACTTACTAAATATTGTACATTCACATTTCCTAGCCCACAGTTGCTGGAAGGATCCTGGAGTGTTTGATAGCTTCTCTGTCAAAGATTGTGGATATCAGTGCCACAGAGTTAATGGAGCTGTGAGATTATGGGTTTGGTGGTAGCTGGGTTCTCTCTTGCAAAGACCCCTTGCTTGCTGAAAAGGGAAGATAGCAGCTGCTGGGGAATGACAGCTAAACACGTCTTTCAGGAGTCTAGGGATTAGCTGAAATTGGTGGTAGGGGCCATACGCAGACCTCCTACCAGCAGCATCTATAACGGACCTATATGACTACACTGAAAATTGTCTGTGAGTGAATAATGAGTAATTTAGACTGACTGTCGCCATTCACAGGTGCTAGCACCTATCTGCCTGTATAGTGGAGGGAGGCACATGTGAAGTGTGCTTTGGGTGGTTAACTAGGTGTGGGATGATTTTTCATCAGTGATTGTGTTAGCAGTCAAACTTTCTGCCACAGGTAGAAGGCAGTTCAGAAAACAGTGCCAGCTAGCTAACATTTGTATTCCCAGGCATGTTCTTGGATCTAGAAATAAGGCTTCTCAGTGGGGTGATGGGGTTTGTGCCAGTAGTAGAGTAGGAAAAGGGAAGAGGGTAATCAGATGTCAGAACGGATCCTGCAGGAACCGGCTTGTTTGTGTCAATGTGTGTTGTTTTTCAAACTAAACTATGCGGAAATAACTTAACTAGTCCTGCCCGCCCTCCCCTCCATACTACTCTTCCCACTTGGGGGAAGTAGGGTAACCCTAAGTAAAGAGCAACCTTTTGCATTATATTTGAAAATCAGAATTCATAACACACACACACACACACACAAATATATATGTATATGTATATATATAAATTTACCTTTAGAATGATTTGAGTGCTTTCATGGGTCTAAAGATCTTCTAATCTTGTGAGGATGTAGCTCTAGTCACTACTTCAGGGTAGAGAGAGAGAGAACACTCAGGAGGATGTTATTTTAATAACCTTAGCAGATCATGCATTTACATCTCTGAGCCCTTCTCTGTTCACACTGCCATCCTATCATTAGATCAGTCTAATGCTCCTAATTTAATATGCTTTGTCTTTTCCAAAAAGAATGAGAGTGCCTGTCTACATGATTAGATCACAATAAAGAAAGGTCTGTTAGTGTTCTTTCTACCCAGCATATCATGTGGAGAAATATGATAATCCTCATTATGCAGCATCCCTTTCTCTAGGCCTGATCGGGTTCCATAAATAGGAAATGTTCAAATTGCCAATAGTCATTTGCATAGCTCGCTTGTTTGCCTGCTGCTTCCCCACCGGGGGCTGTCCCAGGCTGCTTCAAAACCTTTCAGTGACCACTTATATTAGCCTGTTTTTTTCCATTGTTGTATTCATGAATCGTCTGAGATTTTTTTATGGTAGCTTTTAAACATTTCTCTCCCTGTCTGTTTACTGCCACACAAGCAACATGTTTCCTGAGTCTTTCCTATAGAAAAATGCACACCAGAGACTCTTCCTTTCAACAACTTCTAATTAGCCTGCTGAGGTTGAGGTCTGAGCAAAGCAATTTTAAGGGTAACTTCCCTGAGCTGGCTCCAGCGCTTCCTGCTTACCAGGGCTCACTGCTTAAGAAGCTTATCAGCTAACTTCCTGCTGGTGAGACACTTGCCAATCAGCTGATATTACCCTTTCACCGTATCAGTGAGCTGGACTGCTGTTTTGACAATAATAAGAATTAAAAAGAGGCACTGACCTTGCACAAAGGAGTGTTGTGGCTCGCATGAGGAACACAGCTGCTGTTGCAAGTAAATGGTTCCGTTTCTGGGGCACATGCAGTGTCACTAGATGTAAATATGCCTGCCTCTGCCTGAAATGCATGCAAAGCTGGCCTTTGCATAGCTTGTCACTTCCAGCTCTTACATTGCTTGCCTGCAAATTTTTGAGGGATTTGTCACTTTCCCCATAAAGAAGGAACGGTTCCCTTCTGTCCGTTCCCCTTCTCATACTCCCCCCTCCACCCCAAGACTTTATTTTAGAGCCAAACAATTTCTCTGGTATGTTGTTCTTAATGCTGCTTTTCCACCAAATGACAGCTCAGTGCAAACAGCCTTAAACTTGGACAGGTTAAATGTTAGTATGCTGTTCATGGCTGCTCATGAGTCGGTTCTGTGGAGTGCAGTATTAAAACTCCTTCTGATAGCTTGGGACTGCACATGGGCCCATACGGACCATTTGGGAAACTAGAAAGTCTCCTTCTTTTTATTACAACTTTGGTCCCATGTGTAATTTTTGTTTTCTAGCCCATTTAAGTAGAAAACATAGGAAACATGGATCTATTATTTCCGCTGTTCCCTCCCAAGCCTTTCTCCTTAGTAAACAGCGGGGCACAGTTGTACCATGCCTGCTGGACCGAAGGATTCCATCCTCTACTCTGTAGAGAAGTTTGAAAAAAATTTGAAACAAAGATTTGAATATATACTTGGTGTAGATTCAAAATATGAATCTATTGAAACATTGAAACTTTGAAATGTAGAAAAATTTGAAATACAGAAATTAAAAAAAAAAAAAGAAATTGTGACTTGGCAGTGTCCTTTCATTACAAGGCTGACTCTGAAAGAATGCCTGTATTTTTACACTCTCTGGAAAATTCTATCAACAACGTATATAAAAGATTAACCATTTCCTTTTAAAGTGTTCATTTGAAACCATAGAACTTACGGAGAACTAGCCAAAATATTTTTATCAGCCGTCTTTTGTAGTTCTACAACAGTGGTATACTGTTAATTGTTAAATCTTCCAAAAGATTAGAGGATGCTTACCATTCACTCTGTTTCTATATGCATTTGCTATAAAGATATACATAATTTGAGAGATGTTTACAATAGCTGGATTCTTACTATAAGCATTAAGTGATTTTTATGACTCTGCTTTTAGGATGACTTCGGTTAAGAGGTAGATAATTTCTTTTCTGTGATAAGCATATCCTAAATACTCAGACACCTAGAGGCATAGGTGGATAGGACATACCTTTATCCTTTTTGTCAGGCTTTAGACATAGAGAGACTTTTCTCTTCCGATTTTTCTTCATCCCATATGTTAGGCCATGACGCGTCTCATTTCTGACCATGCTGCCTTATGCTTTACTGGCCGGTTGCCTATTTCTTGGGGCAATTTCACAACATGTGTCTTGAGCTCTATTTGATTCACTCCTCTGAGGTTGATTTTGTCCCTTGGTGCCAATGCCTGTAATATAATTGCCTGTATGCAGGCTGCTTGCAGACAGGATTCTTCTGCTGAGTACATTTTGACACACCCCATGTGGTCCTCACGGTTTGCCAAAGCACTTGCTGCATTACAACCTGTTTTCGTGTCAGCAACAAGTGCTTTTCATGATGTGTTTTTCTCTCCACTGTCCTGGCATCATTTCTGTCAAGTCAATGTGAGTAAGGACAGCTGCCTTTTTTAGGTTCTTATATACAGAAAGGGAATTATTAGCTAAGAATAATAAAAGCAAGTTTTTTGGACCTTTACTGTTACTGAGGAACCATTACAAATTTAAAGAGACAGTAGTTTAATGACACTGAGTAGATTCATAAGATGATTCAAGCCACAACAACTCCCCACCTTTTCTATAATCTAGTCATCCATCCAGAAAGAAGAATGGGAATGAGTTCATTTCCCAGTTTGGTATGTAGGAATATACAATATCACGAACTTAGCCAACAAGCTACGTTAGCTAATGGCACTTTTTAACCTTTCTTTTTGAAACCGTGATCATGCACAACACAAAACTGAAGATTAATGTACTATACCAAAAATGAACACAAGAGAAGCATCTCTCTAGCTTAATGGTTCAGGCATTCACCTGAGGGAAGAAGTGTTTTGTTCAAGGCTCTGCTCAAACAACTGTTTATGTATTTTACCTTCAATGGTCATTGAATAAATATATAAACATTATAAACTAATAGGGAAGTCATTGCACAGTCAGTATGCCTGAGGTTAGACAACAGCAGAGCTGAGGTTTTCAGTGTTGTAGTTCTTGCATTTAAACACCTCCATTTCAAGTTCTGCTTTACCATGCAAGCCTTTTTGATCAGATCTTTGCAGTGTTACCTTATCTACTTAACACAAAATTTTTAATTCTTGCTGGTATGATGTAGTGAACATTGGCAGGCATTACTGATCTTAAATGGATTTGCAAGAACATGGACCTTTGAAAATCAGATTCTGATACTCAGAGATGTAGACCACTTTATTTCCAAACTACAGGCATTCCATTCAGAATGAACAAAGTTGATTAAAATGAACATTAGTGTTTCTAATACTCAACCAGCTGTTGCTGGAAAGGTATGGTGTATGGGAAAGTGCAGAAGAGTGTCGAGGAGATAGGTGATGGAAGCTAGCCAGACCGTTCCATGGGAAAAGGAGCATCCACAGGGCATGTCGACCCATAGTCATGTAGTTGAGCCTGTGCCAGGGTGGTGCTGCACCTGGGCTTTGAATCGGGAATAACAATGAGCTCAACATGCTTACTGTGCATGTGTATGGTACATAAAAACTGTATCTAGTGCCCTCCCCCACGGTGTTCCTCACCCTGGACCGACACTCAGCGGTGCCAGGGATCCCCCGCTCCATTATTGCCTCAACCGGGAAAATGCTGGGGAACCCCCGTTCAGACGCAGAGGTAATAAATGCTCCATATCGACCATCGTATGCCTTGTGTTTGTGTATCCGTCCCTGCTGGGAGTCCAGGCGGTGCCCCCGCCTCACCCTTACACTAGGCGTAGTCAGCAGGATACACAAACGACAATGCTGTGGCAGAGGAGAGCGAAGGGGGAGGGCGAGAGTCAAGAAGGGATTGCTCGCCTGCGGCTGCCAGGATGGCCCCAGACTGAGCCATGGGGGCTGGCAGCTGCATTGCTTGCCATGCTGGCAGTCCCCGAGGACGGGCCAGAGTTGGCACAGGGGGAAAATGTTACCCCAAAGGCGGTTGAATCTGCTTTACAGGTTATGCCCTTCCGTGTCGCATCGGAAGCAGTTCAGAAGATGGCCGGACGATTAGGGTGGGCACTGCTGACAGGCATTCGAGCCTTAGATAGCAAGATATTGTCTTTGCAGCAACGAGTAAAGGATCTGGAGAAGGAGAGTGGAGATTTACGTGATGCGAAGGCGGTAGCACAGAAGTTGATTATGACCCAAGCTGAAAAGAGTCAGGAATTAACCCATAGGGTAGAACGATTAGGTTTATGGATGGCTAATAGGCTGCATGGGTGTTATGGGAAGGTGCCCGCTACTGTTTCTCAGGTGCGGGCAAAAATAACTCGACCCTCTTGGGACCCAGAGGAGCAGGATGGCAATATTTGGAGTACTTCATCTGACTCAGAAATTGAGTTTGATATTGAGCAAGAACTGCTAACACTCAGGTGCGGCCGCTTGTTCAGATGCGGGGGGAGCGACAGATAGATAGGGATACCGTAGAGCAGACAAGGAATTATACACCAAAGGAGTTATGTGAGTTTTTGACCGCATTTCAGTAGCAACTGGGGGAGTTGTTACTAGTGTGGATGGTGAGAGCCTGGGATAATGTGACTGGATCATTAATGTTGTTAAGAGAGGAGCTGAATTTAATGAGACTGTTGTCCACAGACACTCAAGTGCAGTATTATCTCTCCCAGCTTACGTCTGCGCAAGATAGCTCCGGTAACCCTGTAGTTGCTCCTTCGCTGTATCAATGGTTGTGCGCTGCTGTGGTGGGTGCATACCCATCCACTGGTGAGTTAACCGCTACAGTGGGGGCTTTGGTAAACAATATAAGGAATTTTGCACTTGTTGGTCAACTGGATACTAGACAAGTGAGAGCAGTTCGGAATTCCAATGTGAGAAGATTGGCAGGGACTACTAAATTTGAGTGGAAAGCTAACGAGGTGACAGATGTGGACTGATTTGCTGCAGGTAAGGGTATTACATGATGAGATAAATGGTCTTTCTACTGCATGGTTACCTGCTAATCAGCAATATAAGACACAGCCTACCACCCCACCTGCACCCAGTGCTCCTTGGAAGCTGCCTGCTAAGAAACAATGAAGGGGAGGCGGGCCCCCCAAAATCTGAGCGTTGGTTGCAGCGTATCATCCAGGGGACCAACGCCCATATGTACCCCTGAGAATTAGGTGGTGCTCTGGAGGGGAAGTAGCTGTGCTTGCTTTAGTAGATACAGGAGCAGAGGTTACAGTGTTGCATAGTGCTGTAAACCTTGAGAAGGTATAGGGGCCGGACATCAGTGTGCAATTCTTAGGGATAGTCTGGAGGCAGCAGATGAAAGCTATCCCTGAGAAAGTGCTCAATAGTATTCAACAATACCCTGTTGCCACTGCTGTAAAACAAATACAAGCTTTTGGGGGCCTTTTGGGGTTCTGGCGGACCTTTATACCCCACATGCAACCTTGTTAGGGGAAGTACGTTTTGAACAACTGCCTCTATTGTCTGAGCCAGAGGGGCTCCCCCCCGCCTCGCTCCCCCAATAGACCCATTACCTGTCCAAGAGGGCCCTCCTTTCGGGACGTTATCTCCTGAGCAAGTACAAGCCAAGCCGACCCTAGCAATCCCTGCTCGGATATCTGTAATGGAAGGGGGGGATTGCCCCCCGCCTCCTCGCCTCTGGGCAGATAGAATTCTATACATCTGAGCAACTTATGATTACTGAATGAAGAGTTATAAGCTTACATTTAAGACTTGACTTCCCTTCACAGTGTGTATGGCTGATTACACCTTTGACACCTGTTAAAATAGCCCCACTCTTATTGACCTCTTCTCAAGATTTATCTTTCCAGGTATCCGTATCCACACCAGTGAATGTCTCACAGGGAGCATCAATACTGCGAGGAATTCTGATCCACAGTGCAGGAGTGCCTTAAGTTCAGCAAACACCCTCAATACACTCTTTAGCCAGTGTGTGGGTACTAACTCCTCAAAAGAAAAAACAGCCTGGCACTATTTTAGCAGATGGTCCAGGAGCCACTGCTCTTGTTCTTCCTGATGGTGATTCCATGCCTTTCTATCTTCCCATCAACAGGTTACCACACCGGCATCTGTAAGTTGCCGTTGGAATGTTGCCTCTTGTGACCACAACAGATGCCCTTGATCTACAAGACCATCCAGCTTCCCATGTAAACACATGGATTTGACTTGCACAAAGATCAGCTAACCTCTCTGCTTTCTGTATTGCAGGAGGACAATCAGTGGATGATGTCTTAACTACATGTTACATAGGTGTACCAGATCCACTTGCGGTATTTCAGTTATACAAAAAATTGATATTTCTGTTACTCCCATGAATTTATATGACTTGAATAGTTTCCCAAAAGCTGACACCTTGGGCTTACTCTTTTCATATAGCTAACATATCTAAAGTAGATAATTGCTTTCGCTTTGTGAATGCTGTCTCTGTTCTGCAGAATGTAACTGATATGTAGTTATTTGTAATGACACTATGGATATTACCTATGCGTCTGCTCACCTTATACTACCATTAGGGTGGTTCCTTCTGTGTGGCACTACCGCATATACATATGTGCTGGCCAGCGCCACAGGTGGCCTACGCATTGTTGGTTGTGCTACTTTAAGCATTCCTCCCTTTATGACGGAGCGGCGGAGGACCCTGTGGCATATCCTAAGACGCTGCTTGTAACCGCCATATAAGTTTATTTTTCTCATGCAGAAGCTCTAGGCCTATTGTTGAGCCTAGTTGGGATCCCGGGGGTGGTGGCACATAATTGTAAACAGCTAGAGCATGTTACCTGTGCTTTGGCTCAAAGCTTAAATTGGACATCTAGAGCCATTGCCTCTTCAAATAGGGAATTGGGAGCAGTGTAGCAAGGAACACTGCAAAACCACCTAGAGATCGACTGCCTCCTACTGCGAGATAACCACAGACATCATGACTTTGCCGAGATGTGCTGTTTCAACATCACCAATGAATCGGCATCTATTGAGAATATCAGCCACCTCATACAAGGAGGACTCTTGTTTATCTCTTGCTTTGTATTATGTTATGCTTTGATTTCATTACTTTGTAAACTCCCTTGCCATCATACCCCATGCCCTTCTGAGGATTGAGATGGCCTGTAACTAGCTTTCCATCCCGGGGGTGGAGTGTATGGGAAAGTGCGGAAGAATGTCGAGGAGATAGGTGATGGAAGCTAGCCAGACCATTCCATGGGAAAAGGAGCATCCACAGGGCATGTCGACCCATAGTCATGTAGTTGAGCCTGTGCCAGGGTGGTGCTGCACCTGGGCTTTGAATCGGGAATAACAATGAGCTCAACATGCTTACTGTGCGTGTGTATGGTACATAAAAACTTCATCTAGTGCCTCCCTCCCCCACGGTGTTCCTCACCCTGGACCGACGCTCAGCGGTGCCAGGGATCCCCCGCTCCATTATTGCCTCAACCGGGAAAATGCTGGGGAACCCCCGTTCAGACGCAGAGGTAATAAATGCTGCATATCAACCATCATATGCTTTGTGTTTGTGTATCCGTCCCTGCTGGGAGTCCAGGCGGTGCCCCCGCCTCACCCTTACATATGGTATTTGCACAGATATTCCAGCTGTGCCTCTGAACTAGTTGCTGTCTTGCCTAACTGAAAAAGTTTGAGTTTGGGTGAAGTTGCTGAGCCAGAAACCACTAGTGCAAACAAATAACATGAATGTAAGAATTCAGTGCAACATACAAGCATTCTGTATAGACAAACTTTAAAATGTTTGAATGCATATTTTAAGATTCAGTCTGTTGCTAATCTGTCTTTGGTCTTTCTGATCAGGATGCAGGGAGGAAATCTTATAGGATCATGAGTTCTCCAGCTAGAAATAGAGAACAAAGAGATACACATAATCACATGGTATTTTGTTATTACTGTTTCCTGTCCTTGGACTGAAAGTGTCAGAAAGTATAGACACAGCATGTGTAAATGAAAAGTCAGGCAAAACCTCCTTTTTGGGGATTCCAAAACAGCCTTGAGCTCTTTGGCATTAATTCAGCTAGGTAGTTACTCTATCCTACTCAGATTTCTATCTTTCATCTGTAAATATATTCATATTTGGGAAGAGGGTCAATTTTTATAGACAGGAGTATCTAACTACCTAACTGAAATGTACATTTATTTATTACTGAAGAGAAATGCTAAATGAAGTTAAGTGGCTAATTAATACACCTCCTTCTTCAGAAATGTAATCATATTTTTCTGACCCAGTTTGGCTCATTTTGATTGGTAAGAAGCCAATGATGTCCTTCCCTCCACTCTGTCATTTCTGCACTTCAAAGAAAAAAGTTTTCTTACATGAAGGGAAAATAATGCTGGTGTATTTTAAAAGAGAATGAAAAGGACTCAGACTTCCACCTTAATGTTAATACTGTGACAGAAATACTGATTAGCTTATTAGTGACTGGTGCAGTACACTGAAGGAAGGGCCAGATTTTCATCTGCTGTGCTTCACTGTGGCCCAAGGACAGCACAGCCACATCTCATCTCTGTGGGAAGCAAGGTGTGCACTGCACATGCCTAAAGGGTCTTGTGTCCTAGTTACAACTGATGCACTCTACATGGTGCCCACATAGCAACTTCAGCCTTGGTTCTACCATTAGAAGGGGCAAACCTCTGAGTGCCTTAGAGTGCAATCTGTTGGACTCTAAATATACTGCAAAAATTTTTGCACCTAAAAGAACTCCTCCTGTGTGTTAAATCACTAGAATAGATGCACCTATAAAGTACTTTTTTTTTCATCCTGCTGGAACTGGCCACTTGGTGTGGATGAAACAAAAATCATGATAGGTCTTCCCTTTCTCCTTCCTCTTTATCGCCTTTTGAAAGTTGCCTACTAGAAGTACTTCCTCAAGATGGGGGTGCAGATGTGGGTCTCCTCTTGGTACTGTGAACAGGGATCAGAGTGAAAAGAACAGTGATAAGCCTATCTTTAATGTTCTATTCACATCAAGAAAACTGCTTTCTTTGATAATGACGTTATCAAATACAGTTATTTATTTCATGATATGAAGCACACCGCCTGGGGGACCATGAATAATTCATTGGCTGAGATTGAAAAGATATTTTTGTGCCTGGGCCTTGTATTGAGAAGATGAAAATAATATTCCTTTCTTTAAAGGATTTAAGAAGTTCTGAACAATCAACAATTAAGTGAATTAAAGCAGGATTATAGCTTTTCCTAGATAAATGTGAGTGGGGAATAAAGGGACATAAAGACTTTAGCTTATATATGCTTTGGAATGAGGATAAAGTATTGAAAGTCACTCTTTCCCTTTCCATTTTCTTTATGCAGTTGGTTGAAGAGAAAAAAAATGGACTGTGGGAGCTGATGCTGCCCCACAACTTGGCAGTCTGCACAGTTCAGCCAGCAACAGAAGAGGAAGAGTATGGGCCTGGAACTGAACTGCACAAGTTAATTTTCCCCGGAGGCAAGGAAGAAATTGTCAGGACTGTCTTCCCTTTGATTATGTCCAGAGGTGATGCTGCCAGGGCAAGATGCAATGTCTAAAGCTTCCCCTTAGGCTGTAAGCTCCTTCTCTGTTTTATTAATCTATAAAAGTTACATACATTTATAGTGCTCTCTAAATAAGAATGTAAGGGACATTAAGTAGATCTTAATAGAAGCTTTCCGTTAGCTCTTTCAAGCATGCAAACATACATGGAGAGGTAAATTTCTTACATAATCAAATTTCGTGATTTGAAAATCTATTTTAAATTGGCCCTTTTCAGAAGCTGTATGATACAGGCATGGTTCTTTATAACATTGCGGAAGTTAGTAAAGGATCAGCCATGTGCAATTCCTGACATGATTATGAACCATTAATTCTGGAAAGTACACTATTGTTCTAACTTGACAATGAACTTTTTTATGTCTTCTCATTGCTGTATAGGTATTGTATTTGACATTCCACCACTTTGTAGGAAAAGTCTAAGCATTGTTAAGCATATGGATCTGAGACAACTGTGTCAATGCAGAAATCATAGCTTTGCAATTAAATAGATGAAATAATTATGAAGTTGCTAAACAGATGAACCAGTAATGAGCATGCATACAATTAAAATAAGCTCAGAAACTGGTTTAGAGAAGACTAGAGGGAACTGTTTGTGACTAGGGAATCTTGAGTACAAGATGTGGAAAAGTTTTTTCTTCCTGAAAATTAACCCATAATATCATATAAAGTATGATAAAGTATAAAGTATTTTTTTTACTAATACCTTATGTTGTAGTATTATAGCTGCCCTTACTGAAAATTATTTTCTTCCTTCTATATTTCATTCTTAATTGTGAGCAGTGTAATGAAAGTATGGGGAAACTAAAAAGTAGATTTTTAAGATTTCTTAAACTGCTAGAGGCCAAGCATACTCAAAAGGAGGAGTTTCTGGCTGGAGGAGAGTTAAAGATATATAAATAGAAAAAATATGTTAATATGTGCAAGATATAATATCCATATGATTTTTTTACTAAAATGCCTTTGCTATACCTTTAATTGTTGAATTACAAAATGTTTTATCTGAGACTCTTCAGCTACTTAGAAAAATAAATTTCTGCGTTTTCTTCCACAAAAGACATTCTCAAAGTACACCTTGTTTTCCCTCAGAAAGCATAGTATGAAATACATTGATTTTTTAACACAGGAGGCAAAGACCATATCTCCAGAATAATTAATTATCCTGCACTTTGCATTGTTGTCAGTGGCTGCATCTTAACTGTTGTGAGCATGACTGCTGTAGTGCCCTTCAGAGGCTGGGTGTCCCAGTTGTCCAAATCAAGCACTGGGCTATGATTCCCATTTAGCCTGTATACCTGCACTGTTTTTTCTTGTTTCAGGTTTTTGTCCCATCTTGGAGGCTGGCTGCTTTCAGTTTATCCTGGGAGCTCAGAAGCTCTCCTACATCTTAGAGGTAGCCTTAGCTTCTGGGATCTCTTTTGAAAATTGGTTCACTTAATCTCTTTGATGAAGTGTTTTCAAAACACTATCCAGGCAATCCACATTCCAGGCAGACTGTCAGTTATAATGTGGTTTTCTGCCTTGTTTATAAAACTAGATGGTATGCACAAAGGGCTCAGTCTAGCATTTGGAGAATAGTCAAATGGCATACTGAGCTAGTACAGCCTCTGCACAGGGCTGAACTAGACCTTGAATGAAAATCACATCTTCATAATTCACAGGAAACAGTCTAGTTCCAAGCAAACTACAGGACTGTATTCTAGTCTAAATCTCTCTAGAAATGAGCCAGCTTCCAAAGAAGGTCCACAAAGTCATCTTTACAGGCCCTGGAGCACTAGGGTGGACTCTTATGACATAGCTCCTTCTTCACATGTTTTTCAAGATGTTTTTACTCTGTGACCTTTCTTAGCAGAAGGTCATGTCAAACTACCTTCAGGCCTCCTTGCTGAAGAGTGCAACAATATTGACTTTTATAGATGCCCTACACTGGGATTTCTTTACAGAATATTGCTTGTAAGGTAAATTTTTTGCTATCGTGATTTTTCCTTTGGCCCATTTTCACTATCTGAGTATTCGTGTTGTGAACACAGGGTTGGTTTTGTAACACCTTCACAATGGTCAAACACTCCTCCACTTTGGTATATGACACAAATCTAGATACCTTCCTTAGTCATTGATGTATTGCACCATAATCTGCCTCTTCTCTCCTCCTTCCCTCCCAGTATACATTTTCTCACACATGCTGCGAAAAGCCTTGTCTCCTAAAGAATTTGCTACAACACAAGGCAACAAAAGGAACATGATATACTGTCATTGATAGTTATTACTGTAATGAATATTTCACTGCCACTTTATCTACCTCTCCTTATTTCTTTGTACCTTTCCATTATCTGCTGCCACACACTTTAAAAATACTAATTTATTATGAATTTTTATTCCTGTATGTGAGTGCCATCTTAAAAAGGGTGTATCCTGCTTTTCAGAGGAAGTTTTGAAGCACAAAGATCTGGGTGTCTAAAGGAATATCTCTGTTTTGATGCTTAGCTTTGCCAAGCCTAATATTTTGGTGCATTATCCTTGACTGGATGTCCTATCCTGAGTTTAGAAGCCTCCCTACAGAGCCCATAGGGGAATTCATTGCTTCAGAAAGAGGTTTAAACAGTGTCCAGGCTCAGGAGAGCTAGGGAGGTACCCTTGTCATTCAGAAATTTGTGGCCCCAAGCCCTCTCCTAAAGTAAAGGACCTACTTTAAAGATAGAGCTCTCACTTTAAAAAAAAATAGTGATGATGTCTCATCTTTTACCAAACAGATGGATGTTTGCAGAAATGTAGATTTTAAGAAGGAAAAAAGATGTAGCCCTCTGATATTCCTCCTTGATTACCATTCACAGATACCATTTTCCAAGGGCATGCCCTCACCACAAAAACAGACCCTTAGTGAAGGTAAGTTAGTAAAAGTACCTCTTTGTAGCTTTCCAGACAATAATCTGATCTGTTCTTCTCAGAGGAAAGAAGATGGACATCTCTATAGCTCAGGTATTGTGGGTCTACCTTGAAAGAAGGCGATGGAGCAAGCTGGCTTCTGCTTCTAGGACTGTCTGGAAGTGTCACTAAAAAGAAAAAAGAAACACTTTCTGGAGAAGAGGTCAGCACTGAGCTTTTTACCGGATGAGTACTCTCAGGATAAAGAAAGCAGTAAACCCTCGTCACCTTCCAGGACAAGGGCTCAATCGCTAAACTATCAGGTGAAAGGAGAGCATGACAGCATCATCCCCCTTCTTTTGTCTGTTTTTGTTTCTCTGTTCTGAATGAAAATTGCTTGCATGTCTGTGGCCACTGTTTTGTATGGATCATGGCTGGTGTGGGTTATGCATGTTCAGTATGTGCTTACAGGTTAAGCCTTCTCAGGGACGTAGGTGGATGAACGCTAAATCTGAGCATCCAGTCAGGTCTAGGGTCCAGGATGGCAACAATACCTGAATGCACAGCAACCAACCTGGGTGTGTCTGTGGCTTAAGCAGGTTCTGCAGGATCACACTCTTGGGTTTACAGCCTTAAATTCCACCTTATTCTCAACAAAAAGTGTTACATTTCTCATAATGTTATATGTACATTTTCTGCACGCATATCTACAGAAGAACTAGCTGGTAGAAAAGGGTTAATTTATATATTTGTTATCCTACCATTCTGCTGAATCTCTTATAGCCCTCAGCCAATTATTCTGTGTTCACCCGTTTTCCTAGTGTCACCTTGTCCTCATCTCAAATGCAGCAGCTTTTATGCAAAGTGGTTTTGAGACACTTCTATACTGTGTAGCACTTCTTTAAATAAAAGACAAGATTTGTCTCAAGTGAAAGCCTAAACTTTCCATTTGGTGTGTTATCATATAGATTGTATATGGCATTTTTTCTGATGTATTTTGTTTTGGTACTTCTCGTATTAAGTTACTGGTACTACAGCAATGGTACTTCACTCAGCAAGTGCACGTGAAGGAGGTCTGCAAGATATTCCTGGACTACGGCAATAAGAATTATAAAATGAGATTGATTCATCCTCATAATCTCTGCTTCCTGACAATTTTGGCATAACTCATGTTTGGATAGCAGAAAGCTGACTGTGTTGAATTTAGTATCAAATTTCAACATGCACTAATAAAACTGATGAAAAAGTTGGAAAGGAAATGACCACTGAGCACAGACTGATGTACAGCCTGTGGAGGAACTATGATAGTCTGAGATATCTCCTGTGATGTAAAGAGCATTAAAAAAACCCTTAAAAAACAGTTCTGGAAAATAAGATGAAAAGTTAAAGTAGAATGAAGTCGAGAAACCACCTATTCAGTCAGACAAATTCAAAGGCTTTTTGTCTTTATTTGTTTTTGTTTTTAAACAAGTTTGGGATTAATTTGCCCAGTCAAAACAGTTATTACTAATATTTTTTACACTGAAGACCATCAATGTGGAAAAGCAGAACAAAAGCACAAAAATAAGCTAGAAAGTGTAGTACATCCCTTCCTAGTGTGCCCTTCATTCTTTGTTTCTAGCACAAATAACATGTTGGGATTGACTTCTGGTGATTGCCCATTGCTGCAATGCCAAAACTACTGAAAACATTGTTCTGCGAGGGCGCAGTGCTTCTTGAATTGCTAATCACTTCTGATGGGCTTATCAGCATTAAGAATCTTATGCTACAACTGGCTCTGGGAAAATTTGTGAATGCCACATGGATTTATATCTCTGCTTTAAAAGTCTTTATTTTACAGGTTTACTTTTTCTAATCCATACAGGAGGTTATTAGGAAAGATGATATAGAAATAGCCAAAGGGCCATCCTTTTTAGATCTAATTATAATTAAACCTTTTTTTAGATATGACTTTTTAAAACATTAATTTGGCCTTAAATTCTCCAGAGATGTGGTGTGTACAATATATTATTGTAAGGGCTAGGGGAAACCTATGGAAAATGTCTACATAATCAGCAAAGACTTCAATCTCAATGTATGTAAATAGGCCTCACCCTGAAGTAAAATCTTAAGAAATATCCTTAGAATTTTTTCTTTTTATTATGCTAATGGTCAAGACCAATTGGAATATGTAAAATGTATGGAAATTTATGGGTTTGCGCTTAATGTAATTGCTGTCATATTTGCAAGGCAAAAATATAAGAAACTATATGAATATTTGAATTTAATTTGCAGAGAGAAGAGAAGAAGATTTAGTTCACAGAGTTAGGGAAAGTTTTTAGGTAATAATTTACCTTACCTAAAGCTTTTTCATTTCTTCATGGAATTCAGGAAAGGTACAATTCCTGGTAAGTTTTGGACAAATTCTGGAAAAAATGAGAACTTAATATTGAGCTCTGACTGAACCAAACTAGAAATTGAAAAGAAGCTGGATTAACTTCTGCAAGTTGTTTTACTTAAAGTTTTTTTCTAGACCTTAATGCTTCTAGAGTGAAGCTCTCTTGGTTTAAGTCATTATTGTCCTTGGCCATCTGTTATAAAACTTTTGATGCAGGATTCTGCCCTCTTAAAAACTCAGCAAAGGGAAACTTCTGTCTTAATATTAACCTCTCTTAGTGCAAATCTGGCATCTTGGATCAAATCATGAGTCAGAGTTCATACAGAATTGACTGAGGAGGAAGCACATGTTTCCTCCAATGACTTTGCTGTAACCTCAGAAGCAAACAAAGGTGTCAGTGTCTCAAACTGCTACAAATCTAGGTAAATAAAGTATATTGATTCAAAAAATAAAGACTAAAGTTCCAGTGCTGGAGATAATGATAACATTCCTTTGATTTCTGCAGGTCAGAAATATAATTTAGGGCTTCAGCATGGCTGTGCCACAGCTATATGTAGCACACAATTAAAGGTAACAGTTAATACACACACAGAAATGTACATGTGGAGTCTGTCTAGAAAGCCATAAGAGAAAGATTTTTTGTATTCAGCATCTCATCCCACCATGTAGTGTCCAAGAATTATTTACAATAGCCACAACATTTTCACTTTTTAAAAATATATATTTAGTATTTGTTTACGCAACTGAAAAATAAAACCAAAGAATAAAATGGCTTTAGATGTTAACCCAAGGAAAGAAAAGAAAGAAAGAAAGAAAGAAAGAAAGAAAGAAAAAACCCACAAGATTTATTTTAGAAAAATGCACTGTTGCAGCTCTTTTATCCAACTGTTAATGAAAACTGAGAAATGCTGTGAGTTTGAATATACTTTTCCCTTTTCTGCTACATACTTGCTTGCTTATTGTAGGCAAAACACTCAACCGTTTTGCAAAATGGAGGAAAAATATTTTCTTGCTACAGAAGTGTGATGAGCGGGTTAATTAAAGTAAGTGAGTTGCTCTTAAGTCTCAGATGGGTGAGCTTTTTTTTTTATTTTTAAACTGACTGAAGCTAGGATGTAATGGAAATCGCATAAGAACACCTGTTCTTGTAAGATTCTCTGGGTGATTTCTTGACCAGACAGGCCTAGATAAACCTCAGATAAGCATCTGGATGCTTATCCAACCTGAAAAGAACAAAACAAGTTAGAATTCTGTTCTTTACCAGTCACATAAGGTTTTTACAAATAACCTGAAAAACACGGGGAACTTAAAACAGGTCGGAGAAAATCGTGACCATTTCTTGATACAAATGAAAAAGTAGTCTTCCATCAAAATAATTGAAACTATGATAAATGATATCCACTGTATGTAGCACTATAGATCTATAAAATTTCTAATAAGTTTTATGAATGAAAATGCAAATCCTTTTATCTAGGTATAGTGCTTATGCCCACTAGAGGAATGTTGCAAATTTTTATACTAAATCAAAGCAGTAAAGGCAAATCTGGAGAAAGAGAATAAACTCACTCCTGGCTGCCTTATTCATCTGTCTTTCCTTTGAATGATATAGTTCAATGCCATGTATCATTCATTTTACTGACTCATTGTGTTTGACTCACTGACTTATGAGTGACTACTTTTCTGGATAAAGTCCAGTCATGTATGTGTAACTTTTATGTATAGTTTAGCTCTTTTAGTTATCCTTTGACTTTTTAAGTCATTATTTTTAATCTTAAGAGTAAATATCTTGAGGCATATCTCTGTCATTTTATCTCTAAAGACAGTTCACCTGAACTTGCTCCAATTACTGGCACTACTTGTTTTTGCAAAAAAAAGTGACAGATATGTGAAGTATTTGAAGTTGTGAGGTAGTCAGTGGCACTTTCAGAGTAGGCAATATTTATGATAGCATAGTACTCTCAGAAGCCAAGGTATTCTTCAACAATGTTCTCTTTTGTTAGAGTAGGAACTGTTGAATTTTCAGTGGCCATGGACATTGAAGGAGAAGCTGTAGTCATGTTGGAGCTACTTTCACAGTCACTCTTCAAAATGTTTTTCTAAGTCTTCAGAAAACAAACTGAGCCACAGTGTTCAAGAAGGTAGTATAGTTATGTATGTAGTCCTTAACTGTCTCCATGCTTTCATAATATTTTATTTTGGGTTGTGTCTGGCTGATAATCCACATTTCCACTACCACATGGCTGTGGGTGTCTGTGTACCTCTTTGCTAAGATTTCTTCCTAAAGCCTCCTAAGGTCTTTTCTTTGACTGGATATGTACTACTGTGGAACAAGGCCCTCTGAAAGCATAACTCATTTGGTGCTCATCACCTGACTTCCTTCCCCAGAGGCTTCAAGCTTGGTTACCTTACTTTAAATACTGTTAAATAAGAATGAAAAATAAAATGCTTTAGGAATTGAACTTGATTCCATTTAATGTTTCTCACTAAGAGACCATTAAAAAGTAGATGTGAAAACTGCCTTGTTCCAGGCTTCTTCTTTAGTAAAATAAACACAAACTTTAGGAAGCCATACCATAGCCAATACTTTACTTCAGATACTATGCTATAGCTGATAGCTATATTGCTGAGGAATTAAAATGCCTGTCACTGGAGAAACATATAGCAAATTTTCTTTGTTTTCATCCTGTAAGCTTTTTCTTTAACTAGAACATGGCCGAAGTTAACACCAGAATTGTCTTCTGTTCCCCTTGAAGAGAACATTGTTTCAACTAGGTTTCTGCACCAACTAAATTTGTTAATCTCATAGACCTGACATAATAAAATTCTGTTTCCAATAAGCAGCTGTGTGACCTTGTGTAATTCTGTCTTTCTGCCTGAGATATCTTTGGATTGCTGTCTGTAAAATGAGAATATAAATGTATTTTTTTGTAAAGAGTTTTGACATCTTAGGAATGAAAAATAATATGTAAGTGCAAAGTAGTGTTGTTTATCATCATGTGTGAATATGCAGCACAATCTACTACCTTATTCCCCCCATCTTGTAATGGAACAGAATTATAAATGTCAAACACATTTTTGTTAGTCACAATACAAGAGTAATGTGCTGTGCAAAAAACTTTTCCAAATAAAAACATAATATGCTCATTCCAAAATACAATGTGTATACATTCTGAGCAAAAAAAGGTTTCAATAGTGACTGTCATTTTAGAAGGAATGTCTTTGTCTACAGTGTTTGTTTCTCCCTGAGGAGCTGTTGAAGGTCACATTATTAAAAGTGCTAATAAATTGTAATATTTGTATTAGTTAATTAAACCTGTCAGATGAAAAATTATCAGATGCTTTGGATCCTATCTTTTCCTATCTCCACTTAGGTAATTTGGGGAAATGCATTTCTGAGTTAGGAGAATCATAAATCTAGATTTGTGTTTGGAATGGAAAAACTGAAATAAGTAGGGGTTTTCTTCAATTGTATGTAATACGAGAAGTGTATCTTTCAATTGTATGTAATACGAGAAGTGTATCTTTGCCCACCAGCTATTACAACTTTGATCTCATATTAATTCTGAACTTTTTATTTTTAGAAAGGCTAAGACATTCGAAGACAGGGTAAAAGTAGTTTTTGCCTGACTCTGTCAGAGTCCTGAGTGCACCAGTAGACCTTAATGGCTGTGAGCAACCTCATCTGGGATCCCCCCCCCCATCTGCCCATGGGCCCAGGAGCCCCATTTTAGCTCAGCCCTGGATCTTTGGCCCCTGTCTGAGCTATGCTGTAGGTGTACCTGTCTCCAGCCCTGTCTCTGATGGACCTTGGCCCTACAGTATAGGTAGCTTATCTCCTGGATGGACCCCTTGGATGTACATTGTAGCCTTGTCCCCAGTCCTGTCTCTGGCCCCATCTCCTTTTGCTCCTGATGGATCCCCTGGACTTGGTGCACTGCTTGCTGTGTTACCAGCACCTGGCTCTGCCCACTGTGCTCAGACCCTGTGGGACTGCACCCCGACGGTGAAGGCACTGCCGTGCTAGGCTAATCCTCGGTTCCCAGCTTGTTTGCCCTCATGGAGCAGCCTTCATATGTCATGACCATTGCCTTAGCTGAAGGAGTACACCATATCCTGTCCCAGAGCTGTTCCTAGCTAGTGTCCCACTAGTAAGTTATCTGTGGTAGGATTCATCTGCCCAAATGTAGTGTCTGGCAAAAGGCAGTACAGTGCAATGCCTGCATCTAAACTTGTCTCCCAAGTTCCCTTTATAGTCTCCATATTGCAGATATATATAGGCACTCTTAGAGTGTAATTCATCTGATCTGTTTTAGATGTGACTATAGAATAGATCCCCTCCTTAGGTGCATAGAAAGGACTGATATTTGCAAAAAATGATGCCTATTACATTAAATATACTTCCACGAGTATTTCAGAGGAATCATTCTCTGATGGTAATTGTTTCTCCTCAATTTCTATAGAAAGTTTGATGACTAGATTAGTGTAGATAACTAGCTTATAGAGGGTCTACATTAGGTGAAACGAATCCCATTTCAAGAGTAAATCTTAGGAGGTAAATCTCAGGATAAGACTGAAATCTCTCTGTTAGCAACCGTCACGTGTCTTGCAAGTGTCTCCTGAAACATACTGTGTGGTAGATAACCCATAGAATGGAGACAAAGTCTCCTTTTATTTCCAGTATCCCTTGCTGAAGAGAGATGGATTGATGGGGTCTGATTCACTTGATTCACATGCTATCCAGGCTTATCAATCTAGTCATACTGATTGAAATGGAAATCAATGTGAAAAAAAGTGGAGACAGAAAACTGAAAATGGGGGGTAGAGGGGAGAATAGGAAACCGAAACCCTGAGAGATACGGAAAGTGAAACTCCATGAACTGAAAGAGAGAGTCATAAAGATTTCAGGATGAGGTTGAACTTTTATTCACAAATGCAGATACAAATGTGCTTTTAGGTGTTTCACATCAGTGTAGTAAAATAAAACAGCTTCTTGGGCAGCATTAGGCATAGCAGTGCCAGCAGGTTGAGGAAGGTGATCGTTCCTGTCTACTGGGGCCTAATGAGACCACATCTGGAGTGCTGTGTCCAGGTCTGGGCTCTCCAGTGCAAGAGGGACATAGACCTACTGGAGCGAATCCACCAGTGGGCCACACAGATACTTAAGGAACTGGAGCATGTCTCATGTGAGGAGAGGCTGAGAAGATTGGCATATTTTTGCCTGGAGAAGGCTCAGGGGGTATTTGTATAAATACCTGATGGGGAATGTAAAGAAGACAGAGCCAGACTCTTCTCTAGTGATGTTCAGTGAAAGGGCAAGAGATAATGGGCAAAAATTGAAATACAGGAATTCCACTAAACGTAAGAAAAAAAAAATGTTACCGTTAGGGTGGTGAAACACTGGGATATATTGCCCAGAGAGTTTGTGGAGTTTCCATCCTTGGAGATATTTAAAAATGGATGAGACAAGGTCCTGAGCAACCTTCTCCATCTGACCAAGCAGGTTGGGTTAAATGATCTCCAGAGATGCCTTCCAACCTCAACCATTTTGTGATTCTGTGGTTATAATTGTTATTCCTTTCCATCTGTTCTGGTGACCCTTCTATGTTCTTCTGCCATGGTACCTTATTTATGCTCAACAGTTAGGAATCATGCCCTGAAGCCCATGACTCTCACAGTACAGCACAAAAAGTGCTTAATATGCTTTAGAATGGAGGCAGAAAATATTGAGTAGGTACTAGGTGGGAAGATGCTGAAGATGATGCTGAGATGCTCCCTCTGAAGAGTGAGGTTTAATTCTTCTCCATTGCAGGTAAATAACTGGAGTTCCTTATCTTGATATATTTTGTCTGGAATAGATTTCTGCAGCACTGATGACTATTTTCCCATTTTGCTGTGCAAGAAGTGTGTAGGTTGATCTAGAAAGTTGATGATGTCTTTTTGTATTGATTAAACCAATTCCAATACTCAGTGGTTTCCATATCAAGTATAATGGAAAATCTCCTTTTTAGTTAACATAGACTCTTGAGTTTTATTGTCTACATTAAGTTCCATAGCATTTCTAAGAATGCATACAGGTTACCTTCATGACCTTCACTCCAAAATGATGCTGGGTATTTACATATCTTGCATTTACATGCCTTGCTTTCTGCTGTTTCAGCTGGATGTTCCAACTGGATCCTGATGCATTCCTAAGAAATGTGATAACTGAGGGTTTAATGGGTTCATTTGCCAAATTTGTTGTATGTGGGACAAGGTAGTTATTGTTTCTATGTAGAGCACACCCTATTTGCAATGAGGTTGGAATGGATGCAGTGCCTGCAGGCTATCATATGCATATGCATTTTTCCTAGCAATTTCAGTCAGATGTGCAAAGTCTTGGTCAGTCTTGTTTTTATAATCACCTACAAACAGAAGAAAGGGCTTAGCATGTTCTCTGGTCCGTACTGACACAGAATTACCTCCTGGCTTTATAGATGCTCCTGTCACCTCTGTTTTCCAGAAATGTTTCTTGCCAGTTTTCTTCATTGTGATTCATTACCATTGTGATCCATGAAGACTTGAGAACAGCTCTTGAGTTTTTATATAGCTGACACTAACTCCCTGTGTTTGGAATGCACAAAGTCATGGGAGGATTGTGGCCTTAGTGTCCTTTATAGTCTTACACAGGAGTATGAGGAGTCTGAAGGCACATTCTTGCATAGCCAATCTTGTATGCAGAAGGCACCAGGTACAACTGTCATATATTGTCTACAGTACCTGGAAGTCGTTGTTATAGAAGTATCTGTAACCATTTTTCCAGTTGGCAGGAAAATTGACATTTACTACAATTGAAATGACATTTTTAAAGTTTCTGTTAACTTATTTCTAGCTTGTGAGTCACACAAGTTAATGCTCATATCTCTTTCTGACTTTGTCAAAAACAAAGATCAGGTGTTTGGGGAAAGCAGTATAGCCACTCTGTCAAAATGGCTTTTCAATACCAACTGCAATAAGCAATGACTATGTGGAATATTGTAATACTCTACCATTAACCATATTTCCCATATCAACTTAAGAGAAAGAATTAGACTTTCAGAAGAGAAGTGAATAGAGTACTGTGTAATCTCCCTTGCCTGTCTGCACTCTCAGGAGAAAAAAAGAACCCTGCCTCCTCCAGCAGTCATCTTGGTTCTCAGTCTTCAAAGAGCTGTTATAATACAAAGACTCTTTTTTTCCTGTTGAACATAATGCCACCAGTTAGGTGGTTTATGTATACTAGATATGGAAAAGCTCTTAGCAGTGTGTCTTGTTTTCTGTGTTCGTCTATATCTATTTGTTGTGTTAGAGATGAATGTTCACTTTCATCTCTGTGGTAGAGTGACTTTGATATTTCTCTCAATTTCAGGTGCGAGGGTGGATCAAAGTTTTTCCCAAAAGACATGTTCATATGAAGTGGCAGAGGGTGACTGATTGGCATAAAGCTTATATTGCTAGATTATAATACTAGCAAATTACAATACTCCTATGGCCGTACATTTTACGTATTTTATTTTTTGATGTGAGCAAGCAAGCTCAGTGTCTCAGTCAGTGGGTGATTGGAGAAAAATGTTTCTCTTTCTGTGAACAAAGGGTTAAATATCATTTTTTTCCCCCTTGTCATTTTGATTTAAAGATAGGTATAGTGGGAGAAGGCTGCAAAATACAAGTAAATCTCAGCTGTCTTTTTTCTGAGGGGGTGAGGAAGAGGGAATGGGATGATGAAGTTGATCTTTTCAACATGCCAGTTTAGGAAATTTCTGTGCTGAAGTGGATGTTTTTTCTAGTTTCTTCAGATGTTTAGAAGAAAGGATTCCAAGGACTATAACATCCTCGTTGTACATAATTCAACTGCAGGGGGTATGCTAGAAGAGCACCGTGGATGTTTAGCTGTTCTGACTGGCTTTCTCTTTACACCTATAACTATACTTTCTCCTGAGGACTATAGATGACTGTATGTATATATGACTGTATTTTGTGTTTTCTCAGTTACATTTGGCGTTTGTCTAGATTCCTCACAAATCAGAACAGCTAGACTCTCCCCACTGTACTTCACCCTACCTCGTGATTTTTAAAGGTGGTTGTTTGTATAGCACTAGCGATGGAGAGAAAGTGGGGGCCTAAAGCCTTCTGAAGTGTATAGGAGTCTATCCATTGATTTCAGTGGGCTTTAGATAAAGGCCTGAGGGAACATAATGTAATCAAGCAGACATTTCCTTCTTCTTTAGAACCTTTTGAAGGCTTATCTTTTTATTTTGTTTTTAAAGTCCCTGGTACTAGGAGGATAATATCTGTCTGAGAGTTAAAGACATATGAGCAGCAAGAAGAATCAAAAAATAACTACCCTTCCAGTGCTAGCTCTATGATGCAGAATAATTGCTGCACATGGCTTAAAAAGGAAATTACTGCAGTGTAACTCAGGGCTTCAGTGAGATGAAGACTTTTAATCTATGTTCCTAAATCAGTGAAATTCAAATTCAATGAAAACTCTTTCCAGTTCTTGCACACAGTAGAAAATGAATGCAGGCCAAGTTCAGACTCTAAAGCACTGATTTTTGTAGTCTGTAGCCTGATAGAAGAGGTGGATGACTTTTTTACTTGGTCAAGCAGCAGAAGACCCCCTGAGGGAAAAAAAAATGGATAAAAGTTGCCATTCTTGTGTATATTCAGAGTTGCATTTGGGGGTCAACGGAGTTTTCTAAGTGACAAATATTGTGGGATTGGACCCTAACTTCATGTCTTTCAGTGGAATGAAGTAACTTTAAAAGGAGTCACTAATTTTTTAAGTTCTAGTAATCTATAACAGAGAAGAGTAACACAGTCTGGTTCTTCAGGCTATAAAATGCTATCTTTCATGAAAAAGGAATTATTTCCCCCACCAGTAACCAGCTAGGAGTACTACATTTTTCACTCTTCTCAGGAATATTGTATCTTTTGTGGAATATCAGTGGCTTAGTTCACTGTGGAAAATACTGTGCTTTGACAATACATAAACAGTTCCATCTTGAGGTTTTGCAACTTCTAACACATTTTATCCTTTTTTCGCTAGTATATCTAAACATTCACTTATAAGTAGACAATTTACGGCATATAAGCTGTTCTTGAAATGTTCACTTTTTTGCTATTTGTTATTCTAAGTGTGAAATTTGTCATCTAAGCCACTGATATGATTTCTGGTTTCTGATGTGTTATTGTTGTTATTAGTTTTTCCTTCATTGTTTGGGGAAGATGGCAGTGTGCCCTCATTAATTCAGAGGAAGATTTAGGGGGAGGTTACATAATTAGAATGATCATCACATTGGTTACATGTTTTTAAGTCCTACTTTTATTTCTTTTTGAGCTTGTGCTGACTCTTTTTCACATCTGTGTTTAGCAGTGAGTTGTATGTCATTCTGAATACTGTAGAGTATGATTAGTCACTATGATTTATAGTTAAAGTTTCATCAAAATGCTTGTCTGATCCAAATAAGTATGTATCCTCTTTCTTTTTTTTGTTTTTTTTTCTTTTTTTTCTTTTTTTCTTTTTTTATGGCGTTTAGTCTGGCTCCTCCAGACACAGTTTAATTTTCTGGTTTATCAGATCAATTTGTCACAAAGAGCAGAAACAGGTGAAAGAGCAGATCATCAATTCCTATTGTGTATGGAGCTGGATAACACCGAAATTGCTTTAAATTAGAACTCAGTGTTTATTGGTGGGGAAGAGAGAGATCTATTATATACAACAATTTTCAGTTACTGAGTTATAGCTGGAACACACAGAAATACTAGCTGGACTATACTCAGCTACTGATAGAGAACAGTGACTAAAGCTGGGATAAACCAATGATAACCTCAGACTTCCCTCTACCTTTACTCTTTATTTTAGAGCACAAGCAACCATGAATCATCAGTACTTCCTTCTCTTCCTTCAAGCCCATTTTTTTAAGGTCTGGGCTTGAGCTTCTAAACTCACAGATATTGGCAGTCCCTGTCCACTGAGCACAGCACTGGAAGGAACAGATTCACACGGTGCAGATGCTGTGTGCAGTCTGAGAAATCTTTATGGATTATTTTACTAGTAAGCTGCTTGCCAGCAGAGGAAGAGACAAAGAAGTCATCTGATTTCCATCAAAGTGCCATCCAGCTCCTGCAATTACAGCTCAGGGGAAATAGATACATGTTTTAAGTGCAGCTCTGAGATTTGGAGTTAGATGTGTTGTAGTTGGACGGTACTTTATTTTCCCTTCATAACACAGTCATAAAATGAATGATTAATAGCAATTACTTAATCAAATACAGTGTATACACTGAAGCTTTAGAAAAGGATAACAATATGTTAAAATAGTCTCTCTGCCTCATCCTCTTTAAAGTAGAGTACAGGAGACAAATAGCTTAGAGCTTTCTAACTTCAAGCTGATGCTTTTATTGATTCACAGGATCACATAGTTCAGAATTTACTCCCTGGAAATAAGTAGGCCTGGCATAGTATTTTTTAAAAAAGGAATTCAGATAAAAATAAAAAGTGAAAACTTTTGTGATGGGCCATAGTCTTTGGCAAATCCAGGTAATATTAGGGTTAGCTGTGGTATGAAGTTGCATCTTCTGATAATGGAAATAAATTAAAAGAAAAAAAGCTCAGTGACTCTTGAACTAGTGTACTTGAAATGAAAGAAACAATAATTTGATGCCTCCTGACATCTTTTTTTTTCCTTCTGGCCACAGGAGTTGTCTGGAAGATAGAAAGGAGAAGTAACCATGGCTCCATTTATTACATGTTTCCCTTTATAAGACCACAGGACTAGCAACAGCTGTATGGGAGCTCTGCAATTGCAGGGTATCCTGTAATACACAGAGAGGGAGATTCATGTTGCCTAACTTTAAATGTATAAAAGTTTGGTACCTAACTTGAACTAGGAACCTGTGATAACCTATCTGCTGGAAGGGTAATACAGCAGGACAGAGAAATGCAGGAGGTTTTTGGAGTGCATCAGAAACTTCCTGACACAGGTGATCGAGTAGCTGATGGAGGGGGGGTACTTTGCTGGTACTTACAAACAAGGAAAAACTGGCTGGGGACAGCTTTGGCTGCCAGGCTCACAAGATGGGCCTCCTGAGAGGTGGGAGCAAGGCAAAAAGCAGGATTACAACCCTGGGCTCCAGGAAACTGACTTTGGCCTCTTCAGGGAAGTATTTTGAAAAATCCCATGGGAGATGGCTCTGGAGAGAAGAGGCATCTAGGAGAGCTGGCTAATTTTCAAGGAACACCTATTCCCAGCTCAAGAACTGTCAATCCCCACAAGCAGGCAATAGCAAAGGTAGCAGGCCTGCACGGATTAGCAAGGAGCTCCTGACAAAACACAGACATTAAAAGGAAGCACAGAAGAGGTAGAAGCAGAGGCAAGTGACCCAGGAGGAATATAGAGGTGTTGTCTGAGCATGCAGCAATGGAGTCAGGAAAGCTAAAGCCCATCTAAAATTTAATCTGGTGAGAGATGTGAAAGGCAAGAAGGTACGAAGAGCTTCTGCACTTATATTGGAAGCAAAAGGAAGACCAGGGAAAATATGGGCCTGCTGCTGAATGGGGCAGGGGCCCTGGTGACACAGGACATGGAGAAGGCTAAGGTACTCGATACCTTCTTCGCCTTGGTCTTTACTGGAAATGCCAGCCTTCAGAAATCTCACATCCCAGAGATCAGAGGGAAAGTCTGGAGCAGTGAGGACTTACCGTTGATGGAGGAAGATCAGGTGAGGGTACATTTAAACAAACTAGATATACACAAATCTGCGGCACCTGATAGGATGTACCCATGAGTGCTGAGGAAGCTGGCTGATGTAGTGTGTACAGACATCTTGGATACCATGAGGCATCTCAGGTGGTAATTCCAGGTGGGGATTACCACCTTTACTTAGCCTCATGACTGCTATCCCACTGAGTATTTGAGGACAGTATGAAATAAAAATTTCTGGACATTTCTCCAGAAGAAGATTAAAATCTATTCCTACATCACATACTTATTTTTACAACTTGTTTATCTTGGTGAATACTATGATCAAACCTTTCAAATGGGACATCAGTTGCAAGCTTCAGTCCACAGGCTGTGTAGACGTGCCACTATTTGTGCATTCAGTAGGCATAATTACATGTATGTGATAAGTAGAAGCTCATTTTTCATTTTCTTGTTCATGCTTAGCATTTGAAGCCTCAATGTTGCCCCCTGTTAGAGATAAGATACTGGATTAAGGAGTGTACTGTACTGAAACGTATGAGTGCTTATGCTTCAGTGCAGGTGGAAGCAGGTGGAGGTTGTTTGCCTAGCACTGTTAAGCACTTTCCTTAAAATCTTTCTTCTGCCATGAAATAATGCATTCTGCTTTCTGATGGTACCTCCCCTGCTGTATTCATGACCCTCTGGATCTCCTGAGTAGAAACAACCACTGTTCCTAACAGTGAGAATCAAAAAAATCAGTGTAATATTATGTAGCTTCCTTTAAAGAACAAAAGGCCAGTTTACAAGCAACAGAAATCAGCAAATTGGGCCCTCATCATTCATGCTATTGTAAAGGTGTTCTGAAGATTATGTATTCAGTAAGTGTTAGTATGCCTGGAATCTTACCAGGAGTAACTGATGGGCCTCTTTCCCTTGATACATACTAATTATCTCTAACAACAGCATAAGGATCTTAACTTCATATAAGAAAAATTATTACATCAAAGTTTTTTAGGGAATACTGACAAATTTATTATACTCTTTTAGATTAATTCTCCTTCAACTAAGTAACTTTAAAAATTAGGAAAATAGTGTAACTTACTGGTAACTTCAGCAATATACATTGAGTACATTAATTATAACATTTACATGGAATATTATCAAGAGTATGACCAAGAAGTTCCAAGTTGAGCAGGAAAGAAAGTGCTGTTTGATTTTGAATTTGTTTTGTAAATGTGTCTGAGGACAAGGAATTTTATCTTGTCTCTTATTTTCTCTCCTTTCTTGCTTACTTGCTTTACTCCTACTGTCTTTCCTTCTTTGTAAACCTCTTATTTTTGTTTTTAAGGTCCTGAAAAAATATTGATATTATCAATCACTTTTCAATAATTAGCCTGTCCAGTACCATTGGCCAATATCTTTTCATAATTTACTTTCTTCTTCCCCAGGTGTCTGACAACATCTAGATTTTGCCTTGTGTCTCATAAATTTCATTGCAAGCTTTCTGCAGGCTGAACTTAACTTTTTTTCTGCACTTTTACCATACCTAGCACAATGGCTTCAAAGTGCTATGGTAGTAAAACTAATGTTAAAGCTTCCTTCTTATTTCCCTCTTGTGCTCCCTGCACACCTTTATCTTTGACATACTCCTTTTCTCATTCCCAGTTTCTTCCATTGGTTACATCAATGTGACTAAATGAAAGAGGATCAGGGACTGATCTTGATTCTGAGACTAAGCAACAGGGACTGAGCATCCACACTGCTTAGGCTTAGCTCTCTTTAACAGAGTCGTCTTGTAGAAAGCCAGTTAGTCTAGAATGGAGCCAGGGAGCAAGCTAACAGCTAAGCAATGTAGCTAATCAAAGGTCCTGTGTCTAAGGCTACTCCTTAGCCCTCCTTTGTTTAGCAATATAGAGAGGCTCTTTGTCTATAATCTGGTTAAATAATCAAATCGAGATATGACAGTTATTTTTTGTCTTCTGCTCTCATTCTCTCATGCAGGGCGAGTTCCATGGGAGGACGTCAGGGGCCCCAAAAATGACGAAAGGTAGTGGAGTTCAGAAGAAACAAGTCTGTCAGCTAATTCGTTATGTTCCGTGCGGTCTCTGTGAAGAAATAACAATGAGACTGTGATTCAGTTTAATAAAAGGTATGGACAATGTATACTTTTTTTTAAGAGATACTAGCTGTGAAGTAGGGTAACGATATTACAGTGTTGCAATATCTCTCCAAAGAGAAGTTCTGATCATTTTATTTCCAATTAGTCAGTCTCATGAGCCCACACTGAAGGCTTTGTTTATATTTAAAGTGAAAACCCGTTAGCCATGGTTGTTTTCCATTATTCAAACTACCTTTGTAATGGATTATAAAGCTGAAAAAAGGAAGCAGAATAATAAAAAGTCATAAATGAGATGATACAGCCCCATTAAATTACCTAGGATAGGTACAAAGGATAAACAAACTGCGGACTGGGAAAGCCACATTGTCAGTTAGTTAGCTAACAAACAAGTTAGCTGAGGCACTGAAACAGCTAGTGGGGACACTTAGTGTTGAGTTTTATCTAAAGCTGTCTTTTATTTGTTTATTTTTCAATGTACTAACCTTATTTCTGTTTCATAATCAAGACTGTAGCCCTTTTATTTGTGAGACTAAAACTTGCTTTCGCTTGAACTTTACTAGTGGTAACATGAATGCAGGTGAATCTGCTAAGTGCAAAGCAGACAGTATCTCTAGTGTACAGAGTATCTCTACTGTGTAGGGCAATGCAGAGAAATAAAACTGCACTGTACACAAGCCCTTCGGAATCTGCAGCCAGAGGAAAAGAAATCTGGGGTCTCATAAGCTGAGCTGTGTTTCCTCACAAACTGCAAAGGTCAGCTAGTGCCAGATGCTGAGAAAACACCTGGAAGGTGTAAGCTAGTGTCTTTCTGGAAAGGAACATGGGGTGCTAGTGAACAACATCACTTTAAGCAATATTCCTACACAATATTGCTGTGTTTTCCCGTTCACTCTGATTCCTGAATGTAATACTTTAGGCAAAATCACTTCCGTCTCTTTCTTCTCTTCTTCCTTACATTTCCTATATATTCAGCTAACCTCTTATCTCCTATCCAAGTCCTTCTGGTTAACTACCTGGCTCCCTACCTATTTCTGTTGAAAAGCCCACCTTATTCTGTAGGTTCCAGTCTCACTCTCCTTCCTTTTGTCTTCAAGATCCCAAATAC
Organism: Dromaius novaehollandiae; assembly: GCF_036370855.1. Taxonomy (NCBI): domain Eukaryota; kingdom Metazoa; phylum Chordata; class Aves; order Casuariiformes; family Dromaiidae; genus Dromaius; species Dromaius novaehollandiae. Next base: position 182,282,087 of record NC_088098.1, read on the forward strand.
ACTCCCAATCCTACAACCTGACCTCTACATTTCCATAAATCTCATCCAATTCCCATCCATGTTTTCATTTTGTACTCACTGGAAACCACCCTCACAAGGGTCACTAATGGTATCTTTCTGGTAAACCCTGGCACTTGGGGTTGCAGCTGCAAAATATTGCCTGAGGGGGGAAAAGCAGTTCCTGAAATTGTGTCGTATAGCCAGAAGCCTTTGGTTTAGGGCAGCATGTACAGACAGAGGAATTATTTTCACCTCAGGGCAACAACGTTTAATTCAATTATCTGCCACTGGAGGTACAAGAATATTTAGTGTAGCATCTGCCTTTGTTTTATTTTTCATGGAGGGCAGACTGATATCTCCTCTTTCATCCCTGCAGAGCTTATTGTTTCAGAGAGGGCAATGGTTTTTTTTCTCTCTCTTTTTTTTTCTTTTTCCTGCCTCTAGTGTCATTTCTTTCCCTCTTCTGTAGAAATAGGATGCACTCCCACCAACAAAAAAGTAGTCTGAGGAAAAGCAGGGCTGCTGCAGGCTATCTTGTTCCATCTCTTTTATGCTGTACTCAAGGCAGATGGAATATGCTTTCTCATATGAGGAGCTGGTACTTGGAGCAGGGAATTCCAAAATATTATCGTTGAACATAGGCAGATGATCATCTAGTGTTGTGCTAGTACTCTAGTGTTTTCATCTATGACAATTTGGGAAAATTTGTCTGTACAACATAGGAATTTGGCATGTGTTTATAACACTCTCTATATAGCTCTTGCAAGCAGCCAATTCCATTCTGGGAGTACAGCTTTTTATCTTCAGTTTTGTCTCTCATGTTAGGCTACGATTCCAAAGTGATGGTAGCACAGACTGAACAGTTTTAATTAAACGGAGATATTCCTCTCTTCAAACACAATCAATCTTAGCCAATTAGGAAGTTCCAAGTGAGAAAAGGAATATGTTAAGAAAAGAGGTTGCCTTAGCAAAAACTAAGTGATGTAACAGAAGTCAGTGATCATCTGATGGAGCTGACTTTAGAGCTGCTTGGTGGAGAAACTCTAAGAATACAAAAGGATGGGCTCTAATTCACCTACTGTTTCTACTGTTTCTAGTAGCTTAGGCTTCAGAAGTCCTTAGGAGTCTGATGGGACTATTCTGCCTTCCTGAACAGAGATATACCTTCATGAAAAACTTCCAGGGGAGACAAAAACCAAGAGTGAAGTGCATCTAACTTTCAAATGTCAGTCTCTTTTTCAAGCAGTGTTCCATCTCTTTTGTCTTTTTTTGTTAAGTAAGACTATAATGTGATTAAAAGGTCTGTGAAAAAACCTACTAGGAGATCAGGAAGCTGAAATCATCAGTGGGATCCTGAGAATGGATTGCACTGAAGCTATTATGAGTTTGGGAAAGGAAGCTGATTCATTTGGGATAACTAGAAGATGCTTTTCAAACTTAAGAGATGCTTTTCAAACTTAAGTTAAACAAAAGCTCTGCATCCTGAAAATGTGCCTTGAAACTGCAAGGTAAGGTCTGTAGGGACCTGGTACAAACATGAGCAAACTCAAAACCATGAGGGATCCCAAAAGTTGGATATTCTTGAAGCAGTCAGAGGCTCTAAGAGTTGGAGTATTGCCAGATTCTGTTTCTTTGTCCCAGAGATGCAAGGAGTGTATAGTTTTGAAGTGTGGATTGACTCAGGAATTGAAAAAAGAGAGCACAACCATTGCTTTGAATGTCCAGATTTTTTTAGGTGTTTATGTTTGTCTTCAGTGTAGGCCTTAATATAGGCTAATTTGCTATAACATGAGCTAACATGTTTCATCTGTGGGAAATAACAGAATATTTTGAATTAAATATATTGAATATATTTAATATTTTCTTTTGAAATTTTTATAAATATAATGGCTGAGCACAAATCATTCATTTTAAATACACTAATGAACTAGTTACAACTAGTTCAAGTTGTAAGCCACTTTGAAACACAATTGAGTAGATATTTCTGACTATGAGAGAGATCCTACCCACTGATGTAATGCTGAGGTATATTGATGGCCTGATCTCTTGTATAATTCCTACGTCACTGAGCAGCAGGAACTGTGAAACAGTTCTAATGCTATTTGTACTCATTAAGGAAGTTCAGAGGTTGTACAGTATGTGCAAATTTTTTAGATCTAATGCAACTCAGGTTATAATTATATAATTTGCAAACAAAGCAACATTGCAGTTTCTCTAGAAGTTCATTTAGCTGTGCACAAACTTACAATATACATACATGCTATTTACACAAGCATTTTAGATGTAATTAGTGTCATAAAATTTGAAGTGTTACAGAACATGCTATGATGGCTGTGAAGAAGACAGTAAAGAGAGATGTGGCGAAAATACAGAAAATCTCTGAAAACATAAATCTCATGCTCGGTGAAGTAATAATGCCAGCATTTTCAAGATAAAAAAAGATAAAAAAACAACAAATAAGGATGAGTTTTCATTATTTATCTGTTACTAATTTGCTGTGATATAACCAGTCCTTATTTACCGCCCTCTGAGAATTTACAGATGTACTGTAAATTACAATTTGGCAAAACAGCAAAATTAACTTAATTGTTTTTAATTGAAAACGGTGATATATTATGGCACTACCAATTTTATCTCTAAAATTATAGATCTGCTGACATTTCAATAATAAAACACCTATTTTCACTGGTAAATTGTTTCAGAAAAAAGAATGAATCAGATTCAGCTCAAATTTTATCTTAAATCTAAATCCGCATTTTTTTTAAGGTTTGAATAAATTCCTGTATCTTTCACCTAGCTCTTCACTCCTAATAGGCACCTTGCCCTTGTTAAAATCAATCTCAGATTCTTAAGTGCTTTGGCTGTTTCTCGAGGACTGGTGCTGAGACTAGGTCACATAAATTCAGTTTCTCACCAGAAGGATCCAGAAGCTAAGACAAAGTTGAGAAAATAAAATGATGGACTGAAGACCTTCCTCTGTCAGTGGATTATTTCAGATTGGCTGCTTGGAGATGACGCATTGCAGGTATTGTTGGTGAAATCTGTTAAGGCAGTAAAGGAGTTCATAAGGGACTGAAACACAGGAACTGAACTGCATGGAAGATGGCCTCAGCTCCTACTGGGGTTACTGTTTGCCCCCTGTGGGTGCAGACGCTTTTGCCCAGAATGCATTCCTTGAAAGTTAGTATTTTGGTTTGAATATCCTGTCTGGCAAATTCTGACCTACCTCTTCATACTCTGCCTACAGATCGATCATGCATTTCCAGAATGCTACTAATGACTTCGGGATTTTCTGAGCCAGATACTGTACTAATAATTTCATATTTAATAAACCCTGATGGCCTCTTCTTCCATTTATTTGTCTCATATTTTGAACCTGCCTCCAGCATCCACATAATCCTGTGGCAAGGAGTTTCTCCATTTAATTACATGTTGTATGGGAAAAAAGTGTTTTATTTTGTGTGCTTGAAATATGGTGCTGCATAATTTCACCTGGTACCCCAGTGCTGAGAAACAATGAATAGCCATTCTCTGTTCAGCATTAGCCACAGATTATACACAAGGTGAAGAACCTCATATGTTTGCTTTATTCTTACTCTTTTCCTGAAGGTTCAATTTAATACAATCAGTTACATACCTCACTAGACACAGAAATGTGAGATAAATCTATATGAATAGTTTAGTATGGTATTTCATATACTGTGGCTAGGTTTGCATCTGTTATTGTTCTATGTTTTTATCCTTTGTCCTAACAAGTCTCCTACAGATATCCATTACTCATAATTGCATTTAGAACACCAAATTTGATAATGTGAGGTTATCTGGTTACCCATTTTGTGACTTTTTACTTCCCCTCTTACAGAGTTATTCCAAGATAAGCTGTACTTAGGCCTTTCAGGCCCATTTATGCCAATATCAACATATGCTTAGTTGTGTGTTCTCCAGCATGGATCTTCAGGCCGTTCATTTACTGCTTGCATTAAAGAAAAAAACTGCATGCCCATGGCAAACTGTGATACCTCTCTACATCTTCATTTTACTGGTTACACAAAACAACCTCCTTTAGAAACATTCCGCTCTGTGCAATAGAAAGTAAAAATGCCTGAGCAACCTGAACTGGATCCAGAAAAAGATGCAGAATAGCAGTATCTTTTTTGAAAGTAAATTCCATGCTTTGGAAATAATTGGATCCAAGAGCCCTTGTATCCTTTGTTTTTCTTTGTTTTCCAGGACTGAACTTGTATTTCCACTGCATGCTGTGTAAAGCAGTTGTATCAGCTGGAACCTGTATCAGTTTAGGTCCTTCTGTGTTGTAATCCATTGCACTGGAAAAATAAAGCTTTACCCTTGTCATATAAAGAGTCTTTATACTTCCTGGATCATTTTAATAGGCATTCTGCACCACTTTGATTCCATTTTAATTTAACATAGGTGATGGGATTTTTACATGGAGTTATCTTGAATAGTACCTTGAATAATGCTTCTATAGACTTGGTCATCTCCACCGCTTATCTGACATTACAGCATTTTTGATGGTTTTGGTTTTATCTAAGTCTTAGAGTGCCATCAGCTAATACTTTCAAGGCTTTCTCTTTCTCCAGCATTTCAAATGATCATCCCTTTCTAACATTTCTTAAACTTTGAGGAGATAAAGGGTCATTTGTGGATCAGTGGTATGGAGGTGAAGTTGAAAGTGTAAAGAATAGTGCTAAGAAAGGTATGGAAAGGAAGGAATGGAATTGGGACAAAAAAGGCTGAGAAACAGGCAGAAAATGATGCACAAAATATAATTCATATCCCTGAAAGCAAGTTCCAAAGAAACAATAAGCTAATATGCCTCCACTTAGACATGGCTATCCCTTAAAAACATGATTTTTCCATCCAACACTGGTTTCAGATACATAGTTGAGCCATAATCAAGTTTAATTTTCATTATAGTGTCTCTGGGGGAGAGGGGACGGGGCAGAATCCAAGACCTCTTTCTTTGGTCTATGTAGCTATAATGTGATACTTAACACTATTAAAGCTTTTTGCGTCTTCAAAGTACTTCAAAATGCTTAGCCCTGTGGCATCAAAAAATGTTAGTTCCATTTTACAGATAGGCTAGAAAAGTTGGCAAACCCACAGAGGAAGCCATTCCCAAAGCTGGCAACAAATCCCAGCAGTCACAGCTGTCACTCCTAGGCTTAGATCACTCTGCCTCTCTTCGGTGTTTAAATAACACGATAGGCCTTTAACATTCCTGAGTAATTCTGCTTGTCACTAGATGATTGGTCTCATGGGGGCAGGGGAAAAAGAGAAAAGAACTGTAAAGAAGAAGAAAGCAAAGGTGATTTCACAGTCCCATCACTCAGCCATAAACTGTTTTTAGGGCCGCTGCCAAGGGGAGTACAAAGGCATCAGACTGCTGGGAATGACTACAGCCGTATACACTTCTACATACTTACTCCAATTAGCTATAGGTTCATAGGAACTTGAGATGAAGAATCCCGTCTGTATTACTGCTCTTTAAATCTCGTACCTGAAGGCTGGGATGCATCTGGTAATATTTGTAGCTTTTAAACACACTGTAGACAGATTTTATAAAGCTGTCAGTATTAACCCAACTCCTTTTTCAATGGGAGCTTCATCACTGTGAGACAGAGCATATTGACTGATTTTGAATAGCTTGTCCTACAACTGACTGGTACATATTTATTGTTTATACAAATGCTAATAATTTAATTACAATATGCCAATTAGAATGTTAGGATTGAATTTCTATTTGGTTTTTGGTCTTTGTTAAGAATTCAGTTTAACAACTCATTGTAAAACTTGTAACTTTTGTTGCACAAAATAAATGAAAAGTGACTTTCTGACTGTTGCATTTCTAACAATACTCATTAACATTTTCTTTTCTTTCCTCCTGCATACTACTAGGGATCCTGCATATAGGAATGGATTCATTAAAATATAATAATAATAACACATGATGTTTCCAAAATTAAATAACTTTACCAAACATTGAACCCATATTGCCTAATTAATATCAGATTAGCAGAAACAGAGGCTCCTTTTAATATGACGTGTAGTGTGTTGAAATGGAATCTTCAAAGATGTGAAATTATTGTGCTTCAAGCTGAACAATATTTATGCTTTTCTATGCATAAATATGTGCATATAGAAGAATTCACAATTCGTTGAATACACTATGCACAAGGATGCAGGCACTTGCCATGCAAAGTTGACTGTAACTTTAATCAACATATATATGCAAAATCTCTGGCATCATAACACAAATATATAATACTTTATGAAAAATGTAAACTTAAGCATATAATTTATCAAAATTCCTAAAGGCAATGTATAATTGCAGAACTTACAATATAATTAGATTTTAAATAGGAGGACAACATAGGGCAGTGGTGAACAAAAGAAACAAAATCACTTAATCTAGTATCCATTAAGAATAATAGGCAGTCGAAGAAAGGAAAGTGTGAAACATGGAAACTTTACCAAATGAACATCTTAAAGTGTTGAATCAACAAAACCAGATATTAACCCTAGATAGGTCGCCAACATTTATATGAGGGTTAGAAATGTCCTATAGGCCTTTAGAGGACCCACTGAATTCAAAGAAACACTATTAAGTTTTAGGGACTTTTAGAGTAGTTTACAGAAATGTCAGTGAGATTGTTATGAACCCTACTTTTTTAGACCATTGCATTCTGAACAGTCTTTCTACATTGGCAACTTAGTGTTTATTTATTTATGCTATTAAGAGACTCAGACATTAATTTAAAACTTAGCAGTTTTTATTCAACATAGCTAAATGTCTTTTTCAATGTATTTGTTTGATCTTATACAAATTTCTCCTTCTGTTCTTCTGATAAAATATTAAACCTGATTGCTTTTGAAGACATGTTATGCAGTATAATAATTGAAGTTGTTTATAAACATTTAGAGTTCCTAAGTGTACCATTATACTCTATAATAATTTGTTGATTGAGCTGGCAGAAGACAATGGGTTTTGATTAGATGGTGCTGTCTCATTAATATGCATGGTTCTGTTTCTCCATTTTGTTCCCGCTTAGGTCTGTACATTCGGAGTGGGGGGACAATTTATTTTTCATTATTATTGGTTCTGCACAATTTTACATAATTGCAGTCATTCTTAGACTTCTTCCAAAGTATTGAGCCCCTGATTACCAATGACCTATTTAATCCTGTCGGTTTGATCAACAGTCACCTGAAATCAACAACTTAATTAAACCTACTTCAGACATGATAGTGGAAGAATCTAGGTTATTTGTAAACAACACAGAGCACTAACACCGTGCAAGCCCTTGGCTTCTCAGAAGGGTAAGCAAAATTTAATTCTTTGCTCTGCTTCCACAAGCAGGTAGACACATTACAGACTTCTCATAAGAAGGAGAGGAGCTAGAACAGTAAGCCAGGGCAGGAAACTCTGGACTTGCCGTTCCAACACACATGAAGGGAGACAAGAGACTGAAGGCTGTCTCTGGTGGAAGTACGTGTCCTGACTCCATCACTAGTGGTTTTTCCAGACACTCCAATGTCTCCATCAGCAGCAGCAACTCTGATTTTTCAGAACAGTCAGAATCATTAGGGCCATATGTAGGCAGTGTTCTGCTCTAGAGAGAGGCCTGACTTTTTAAAACCTGAATGTAGCCTTGATTGAATGCCTGGTCTATCCTCAACAGAAGGACCTGAGGTAGCATTCATATAGAGCATTGCTCTTTCAGGATTTGATGTTGATGCCTTTTTTTTTTTTTAATCCAACAAAACTTTTTCTTTGAGCTTGGTTCTTCATGGAGCTTTCCCCTAAGTCTATCCTGTCTTTAGTCTTTTCTGCACATCTCTTCTAGTCTCTTCATAATATATGGTGGAGGTAAGTGAACATGCTTACCAGTGCAATTTCATAATTCTTTTAAAGACATTTAATCAACCCAGTCATTGAATCAGACTACAGAAGAGCATTGTATGGTTGTGTCCAATGTGCCATAAGCCTCAGATCAGACTGAGCACCTATGTTCAAGAAGTAATTTGAAAAGTAGTTTCTGAAAACTAGCCCTTTGAGATGATTTAAGTTTAGCCTAGATGTGCAATTAAAACAAAAACAAAATAAAACAAAACAAACCTCTAAGAGCCCAGTTCAGCCAGGAGGCATCTACAAATATATATATATATTTAATTTATTTATGTTAGCAGAAGTGTAAGAGGAGTCCAAGGTTAAGAATGTTCTCCAGATATAGCTTACTGCAGCGGCGTGGCACCAATTATTGTTAAAGCCAGCACAATTTGATATTATAAGGAATATCAGACTGTTTTTTCTGTGGTGATGGGTCTGATGATGTGAGAAGAAGTCTGAGGATGATGGTTTTCTGATTTGCATTTTACCATTTGTTTCACCTGCCATCTGCCCTGACTTTGTACTATTAGTCTTTTGGGCAGAGCATATTTCTTGGGTTTAAGTTTTGCAGGGCACAGGAGAACTGCAGGGTGCAGGACACTGCTCTTGATTGGATGAAGTAATTAAGTAAATTATAGTTGTTTGAAGATAAGTATGTGACTCATCACCATAATCAGAAACTTACTACTGGTGTGAACCCCTAATTCTTACTGAAAAACAATAACTTCCTGACTATTGCTTTTCCTGCCTTACTAGGGTACCTGGACACTGTTACTTCTGCAAAACAGGGATAATTTTGCTTGAAATGTCTCAACAATATCTAATAGAGTGGCTATGATGATCAAGTATGTCCTTTGGGTAACACTGTTCAGTAAATATATATACATACACACACACACACACACATACATATATATTGCTAAGGTATTTACTATGTGTACATACATATATATTGCTAAGGTATTCACTATGTGGTCCATAGAGTATCAATGCTATTCTGCAGTGCAGGAGAGGATTTTTTGGCAGGGATCTGCAATGTCCAAGTCAGTTACTTTGACTTTACCCTTAAAAAGGCATTAAAACAATTCCACAGCGATGTTAGCTTGCTGAAGACTATTGCCCAAGACCTTGAGTCATGGAATTTGTACTGTAATGGGTAGTGCTGGGCTATGCTGAAGGACTAGACAGACATCTTTGCAGCTCTGTTCATGTTCCAGCGTTTATTTCTCTAACCCCAGCTGGAAACAAAAGAAAATAAACTCAGGCAACAGCATCTGTTGCTCCTGCTGCTCTGAATTAAGCTAACTTAGTTTAATCATTTCACAAAACCAAACACTATTGCTCTAACTTTCCAGGTGTTATCTTGACTTTCATAGACTGACACTTCAGCTTGGCTCACAAGTTCTTTTTACAACTCTTCAAATCCTATGAAATACCATGAACTATAAACAAGTTTTGAATTCCCTTTTGGCAAAAAGAAGTATATAACCTGCTTTGGCTTTATTATAGTTTTTCTTAAACATAGATTTGTATGGACTCCTTCTTCCTGTCTTACATTGGCTGCACTCTGTGAAAAATAGCACTCAGGACATGCAATATGTGGGAGATGGTTCTCTGGCAATTTCAACGGAGCAGAAGAGGCCCGGGGCTTTGGAGGAGACTATGGGATGTTTCTGTCTGATAAGAGATGGGAGGAAATGGAGAGTTTACAAACTGAATTTGAATTTGGGGAGTACCGTGGGCTGTGTTCTGTCTGTATTATGCCTGAGCATGCCACTTGTCCATAAATCTGTCCAAACCCTGTTGAACTGCAGGGTAATGCATATCCTTTTGTATTCTTAAACTGTCCAGCAAAAACTCACACAGGAAATGCAGAAAGAAGTTCCATAGCAGAAAAATGGTAAAGGTATAACTTTCCTCTGCCAGAAAGTGGAGTATCTAATTTAACCTCTATATAACTGCTTATGGATCTGATTTAAAAGAGCAGTAGAAATGATAGCTTGGTAGAGAATTTGGTTATTTGGACAGATTCATTGAAATATCTTTATAGTTAAAAAAAAAAAAAGACTGTTTATACACTACTTTTGAACACAATTTTACCAGGAAAATGGGTAGAAGCAGTGATAACAGCAGACCCTTTATTAGCAAAGGTTGCTGCTGTGCTCACGCTCCTCATCATCTGGAACTGGTCTCCCTCCACTGCCACATCCCTTATCTGGATACAGATCTACATTCAGTTCTGCTATATTAGATCACATTATATTCTTTGATTATGTTGATACCATTTGATTGTATATGATGTTTTTTATTTTAATATCTTAGGTTAGACAAAAGGCATAGAGAATGAATAGCTAGCTATAGAGCTGTTATATGTATATATGTGTGCCATAAAACATTATCTGTAAATAAAAAAATTAATTGTGCACATCACTTATGTTTTGCAAGTAGTGTACTAGATATAGTTTTCAACCCTTCAGTTGCTATCTTTTTCATAATTCTATGGCTAAACACATAAAGAAATTACAACTTTACCTACAATTTAAAGAACTTAACAGAATGTTTTGTTAGATGAGTGCAAAGTTTGTAAAGTTGAAGGCTGGAAACATAGCTGTTATGTTTTCCCATTTGCAAGAGATTAGCAAATTAAATTCTATAAAAATAAAATGGCATTCTGTTTCATGTTACATGTATATAGTAACAAACTGTTTTTATTAAGCAGTTGAAAAGCTTCTTGTGCCACTATCTAAACACTGTTTATTATTCTTTCAGCATTGCATCCTTTTATCAATCAAAATATATGCCTTCCTAAACACCTCCTGCTCAATCTGGTTTTGTTTAGTAATTCTTCCAGAAACTATTTCTAAAGTAGTTTTCCCATCAGACATTGCCCCAGTAAAATACATTCAAAAGAAAAAAAAAAGTAAAAAATATGTTATGGCACTAATTAATTTTTTAACAAGTTCAGTATTTTAATAACTAGAAAGTTTTCTGTATGTGAGCATTTAAATAAAACCATCTCATTAAAGTCTCTGAACTTTGTACTTAATTCTGCTTAATCTTCTGTAGGTTTTGCAGTGTGTCTCATTGAAAAAAAACGGTATTTTATACTTCTAGTTTTTGTCTTAACTGAAGTTAAAAACAAATAAAAGATTATCATCATATTAGAGATAAAATAGAATTCAAAGTGAAGGCCTGCCCAGAACCCTAACAAAGCTGGTTCAAATCCTGGGGACCTCATTGTGCTTTAAATCTGCTTGGAAGATCCTTACCTAGAAGAGCACTTACAGGCAGCTACAGCTGGAAGTACATAATTCATTTTGCCGTATTCAGTGGGATTATTCACATTCTTAACTGATCTGAGAGGCTTATATCAAAATGCCTTTTTCTCAATACAGCAATTCCTTTTAAATTCTGCATATAGATATTCTGTCCAGGTCCAGTGAGATGCAGCCATTTTCTGGAAGGAAAGAACTTAACCTAAGTCTATTTGCTTTCCCTCACTTTCTGTTATGCCTTGAGACTGTACGTGTAAATGCATTGTAGACAGAGATGATTTTCTTTCAAACCTGTCTATGGCAACCTTGAACCTTTTTTTTTTTTTTAATTAGTTTCCATTTTAGTGCTTCCTATAATTTTCATATATGTATTTCAAAATGTTAGAAAACAGTAACAAAGAGAAGGGTTGAAGCCATACTATTTGCTAATTCCTTCCCATTTATATAGATTTATTTCCTTTTCCCTTTTGATCTTATCATCTGATATCTGCTGTGGAACCAATGCTGCATCACAAAAGCGATTGAGAATATCACTGATTGCAGTAAGTGAATCATTACTGTCCATCCATCCATTACTGTTACATCCCTAGGGTACTGACCATATCGTTTTGCCTGTCCATTGTTTGCCATGCAGTTTAATGGGAATACATTAAAAGGCAATGGATGAATATACTAATAGCTAGTGATAAAAGGTACAAGTATGACATGCTTTATGGGTAAAGGATAAATAAATGATGGAAAATGGCTAGCATATGTCTTTAAATGGATCTGGAGCTTATCAGACTAAGTTTTAAGGACACTTGCATCTTTTAGCTGACTATATCAGGAGCACTGGCATTTATTTTCAGAAGATGGTTTCAGGTGTAAATTATATCACTGAGTTAGACAGTTTGGAATACACCTCATGAGAATTATATGGGCATTATTTTAAACAGCAGTGATAATATGTGCATATAATGGCTTTTTTGACACTGAACATGAAATTATTCAAACACCGGGTCAAACAAAAGGTCTCTAGCTCAGGTAGTTATAATGGCTGATAAAGGATATTAAAATCAACAGGAACTTCCATGGTCATTTTGAAAACTGTCTGGGCACCAAACTAGTCTGGATCTTTCCCATGATCTGAAGATCTGATAAAAAGATTTGCATCATAAAAGAGCGCATTCACAACTGGCAATATTCAAATTAGAATGCAATATAGATTATTTTATCTTGGGATTTTCTCCTATATTCATTACTTTATGCACATTTATGTTCTCCTATCTTCCACCCCCCCCCCCCAGCCTGTAGTTTCTCTTAATTGAGCAGTATCTTTATTACTGTAGGTAACTCAGTAAGATAGGAAACTCTGCCATTTTACTATTTAGATCGTTTTACAGTCCTCTAATGGATGTGCTGAGCAACATGGACTTCAGGATATATCCCCAGCAGAGTCCACTGAAAGAAATGGTAAGATATTCCTACCTTCTGTTTTCTCTGTTTCAGTCATTTATTTATACATGTGAAGAGCTTCCATCTTATCCCACAGCAACTTAATTTCTTTAACTGGGACAAGTTTCTTGAACAGTGACACCAAGCAGAGGAGAGCAACGAACATTGGAGAGCGTGGCTACAGTGCAGAGGGATCTCGGCAGGCTGGAGAAGCAGACGAACTGAAACTGCATGAAATTCAACAAGGAATATGTACCAGTATAGCCTGGGAGTGTACTCTGGGGTGATGTCCTTTCCTGGAGGACAGCAACCTGAACATGAGTCAGCAGCGTGCCCTGGGGTGACAAAGGTTAAGGGCAGGCTGGGCTGTGTTAGGAAGAGCATAGCCAGCAGGCTGTGGGAAGGGGGTATTCCTCTCTGTTTAGCACATGTGAGACCACATGACACTTACTGTATCCTGCACTGGGCTTCCCAGGACAAGAAAAATGCTGACAAAGTAGACCAAGTCCAGGGGAGGGCCTCTGTGATGGTCATGGAGCTACAGCATGTGATGTAGCAGGCTGAGAGAGCTGGGTTTTGAACATTCAGCCTTAAGAAAAGAAGGCTAAGGGCGATCTCATTGCTGTCCACAACTACCTGAAGAGTGCTTATAATAGGTTCTCTTCACAGAGGTGCATAGCGAAAAGACAAGAGGTGGTGGGCACAAGTTTCAGCAAGGGAAATTCCAACCGGATTTAAACAAACACCAAATATTCTTAATTATAGTGATGAAGGGCTGGAAGAGGTTTCCCAAAGAGTCTCCTTCCTTGGAGAGGTTCAAAACTCAGCTGGACAGTGAGCAACCTGCTCTACCTTTGAATTCGTCTCTGCTGTGAGCAAGGGTGAGACTAAATGATCCCCAAAGGTCTCTTCCAACATAAATTATCCTATGATTCTAATAATGTGAGCACTCAGACCAAGGTTTAGTAACTTCAGCTTCCGTGTTTTGTTTTGTCTTTTTTTTTAAGTTATACTGCTGACCCCAATGGATATTTCAGTTTTTATGGATTCTATGTACATCTTCTGTTGTAGTGGATCATATCCAGACTTCTTAAAATGCATACATGTTGGATTTCAGATAGAGCTGAGGTTATAACTTCCAGACAATAATCCAGAGTACTTTTCAATATCAACAAACTATGGAAGCACCTACGGTCAGCTTAGAAACCTTAAAATTCTCTAATCATTTAAGTAAGCTCTGTCCTTTCAAAAATCCAGTAAAATCTGGTTTCTGGTAGACTTATTTTTATCATATAATATTTACAAAGATTTTAACTACTTAGCTCGCCTCTTTAAAATCTGGATGGTGAAGTTTTGAATTTCCAGGGCATGAAGTTGCTGTCGTGCAAACTTGACTTCCCGTTAACACCTGTACTGAATTATTTCCCACTGCTTGAACAGGTGGCCGCTGCTATGTAACTCATCATTGCTTTGGAATGGATGATTTTGCTTCAGGATACTTTTGTCAAGCTGCTCCTCTCTAGTTGTTGCCTTATGCATATGAGGATAAAAGAATAACATGGTCTTTAAACCATAGGCATCACTAAACAATGAATACTGTGGAAGAAAACTGACTTTCAATATTGACAATCTGCTGATAGAAAACTCCCTAGTGAGAAGAGAAGTATGTCATTTTGTTATCACTCTCTTGAAAGATGTGAAAGGAAAGAGTATTATCATCCATGAACATACCAAACCATAAACTAACATTGTATACATTTGTCTGCTGCAACTACATAGGTTTGTAGCTATCTTCATTTACGGTTTATCAGAAGACAGGTTTATCAGCTGGCTTAGAGTTCCAGTTCTTGATAACACTTGTGATAAGTAACTTTATTTTTAAAAGCTAGCCTTATTCTTGAAGAACAATAGGATTTTTTCTGAGCTCATTTGGATCACTGGATCTATGCTCAGTTGAGTGCTGTAGGTTTTGCTCAGTATGTTTTATTTATTTCTGATCTGCTTGTATAAGAGAGAGGCTGTCAACCACGTTCCTTTGAGCACAGATTAGCGGATAATGTCTCTCTTTATTCTAATTATGACTTGTTTATACAAAGATGGCAACTTATAATGTGCTATTTGTTTATGAGAACTATTAATAATAGTGTTGCTTTCTTTGCATTTGGCTTTAGCAGCATTATGCTTTAGACTACCCCTAGTACTAAGGCTGGTTAAAAATTTTCCATTGAAAATGATTTTGAGGAAGAATTAAATTTTCATCTAACCCCCAATCTGTCTGCTTTTGTGCAAATTTCAGATATTTTCTCTCAAATACTTACTTTCTCTAAAATACTTTGGCTGAAAATATTTTTATTTTAAAGTGAATTAGAAGTGGTTCATGAAAGCTTGAATCCTGACCCTTCAGGCTACAGTTCTCTCCTATAAAACCATACTCTCTGGGAATTTTATCTTCCAGGAAGCAGGTATTCCAGGTAACATAGTCTGACTTGGGATGCCATCATGGAAGTTGTAGTCTAACCAGTGAGATCAAAATACCCATGAAGATGAGAACTGTGTGAACTACAATACCTCTAGCACATTACAATCCTTTCCTAGAAAAGCTGTATTTTATTTTTTATGTTTTTGCTGGAAACTTAAAAATGTCCATAGGAAATATAAATGGGGTTATAGTTTGTATCAAAGGTTTCCAGGGAAAGGTCCTGCTTTTCACTTGATTTGTGTTTTAATGTATATTCTGTAGGTATGCTCACTGTATTCTTTTCATTAGTGACATTTCTTCTTCCTTTGGAATTGCTTTGTGAGAGCTGATTTGTGTCAATCTTTAATGGTATAGGCCTTAGAGGGAGGATACAAGTAATTACAAGTAGAATTTAGAGTTCAAAAAAAAAAAAAAAAAAAGAAAAAGAAAAAGAAATGTCTTGCGTACTAATGTAAAAATGGTATCCAGAATTAAAACAGAATGTGCATGTCCTGTACATCATGTGATATAGATCATCATCACATAATGACCACTCTGACATCCACATAAGCTGCCTTTGAAATATGTTATTTATTCCGGTTACGAGTTTTATGACATCAGATACCCTGAGATACCCAGAACAAGACTCTTTATTGGAACATAGATCTCATTTGCTTTGTAAGCAGATGTTGCTATCTAAAAGTCACTCAACCAAATATTTGTTGTTGAATAGGGAGATTTATGATTTGAGTTTCACTGTATAACCAGGTGATGAGCCCTGTCCAAAAATTAAATATGAGAACTTTTCAGAGACATAGGCCAGATGCTCCACAGAAGTTCATATACTGGAACAGAAAACAACTGACCAGAATGTTATTGCTGCAGTAATTCACCACCCACACTGTAATTGCTTGTGAGACTATAACCCACATGCTCTTTCCTGTGGCCATTTAATTTTTAAATCTAAAGAAGGGGGAGAGTAGCTCAGGAAAGGCAAGAATGGATCAGGTTTAAATTTATTATGTCTCAGTGCAAGTCAACTATGTGACATTAGAACAGGCACACTTTTATACAAGGGCATGTGGGAGTTTGGGGGTTATCCAATGAGACTAAATATTCTTGTCTACAGAGGTTGCTCTGGAAACTTTAACTCCCATACAAAGGCTGTATTCTGGAGATTAAAATGGAGATCCTTTTGTGGCTGAATTCCAAAGTCTTCTGACAAAAATTGTAGTGGCCGGAGCTGTGGATGAGAAAACATTCTTACTTGCTTCTGTTAATGATCAAACAGGGCTAAATTGTGCTTGTTAGCTAATGTGTCACTCCATGAGCACTGCTGGGAGAAATTCTGCACAGATCTGCTGAGTGGATGGTAATTTGCCCTTTAATGCTCACAGTACATTAGCTTCTACTCTATAGTGTGTGATTTTTGCTGTCTTGTGTCTAGAGCAATATCAGGACTGTCTATTCCTTTTCAAACTGGCTTCCTTATGAGTCAGGAGAAAACCTTATAAGAGTGGTGCAAGGTCTATTAAGAATATGTGGCTTGGGGCAGCAGCTAATTTCTGCAGAAATACCTATGCATGATCAGTGGGTGTTTTCATACTATACAGTAGTCATGAGTGTTTTGGAGATCATGGAAGGAAGATAGGAAGATAACTTTCTATACTCTCACTTATTTCTCTTCTGTGCTGCAATGTAGTTCACATATTAATGACAAGAAACGGAAAAATCAAGAGTGAGGTACATTTGAAAAGGATGTGTATAGGATGTTTAGAAAAATTCAAAATACTTTCTTTCTACAAGACAAGTTTATAATAACGAATGACAAGGTAAGGCTTTTTTCCATGCTGAAGCTGATGGAAGTTTGGTGCCAGGCTGTATGTCCTTCACCTGCTATCACTGAGCAGATGTTGATTTTCCAATTTATGGGTCCATTAAGAATTCATGACAAAGCTAAATTATACATGAAAATGAGAATTTTTTTTCCTCCAGCCTCTCAGTTTGTTGTGGAATGCCTATGTATTTCTTAATTGCTAATAATTTGTCTGAAAGGAACATTTTCATTTCTCCTATGCATTCCTGCTTACCTTATATTTTGATTTTTCTACATCAGGTTATTTTATTAAGAAATATAAAGTGTGAGTTTAGTATGGAGGGAAAAATACTGATGTCCTTCTGGAGCTGCTTTTTAGTTCTGAGGAAGAGAAATTTGGAGGGTTAAAAGATTGGTTTCTATCACTGTCTATCGCCCAGGCTTAATTATTTAATACATGTTTATTATTCAGTTCATTAAAGTTCTAAAGCTAAATCATTAGCTTCATTTCTGCCCCAGAATTTCAGACTGCACTTACTTGAAATTCTTAACATCAGTTTTTCAGGGCAAAATCCTCACTATCATAGAGTTAACTGTTATTAATATTTTCCTTATAATTGTTTTCATCTGAAAAGATGCACATCTCTGAATACAGAAAAGCTTTTAACAAGGGTACCAAAGAGTGTTTTGGTACCTTACTGCAACTCTTTAAAGGATGTCTACTTTAGTGCTTTATACTACCATTACATAATTTCATGACATAACACAGGGTGAAATTCTGGAGCATGAATGAACCAGGAGGAGTACACAGGTTGGTTTCATTCACAGTAGGTGAGCAAGTTAAAATATTTTTCTTCTGCTGAAAGGGAAGCACTGTTAACTGACCTCAGTTAACAGCAAGGTGCCATTTCATGGGAACAATACCTGGAAGGTTGAATTATACAATTACAGTCCTGGATAGTTCTGTTCTTTCTTGCTGGTCGGTTGTTGAGGCTCTCCACAATGGACGAGTACCTAGGTGTTCTCCAGAGTGGAAGAATCCTTGAGTAATCTGGAAGAGGGAAAATTGTCGTATAAAGTACCACTACTTTGGGAAGTACTACTAGATCTGATGCTTCAGTGACAGTTCTGCTTTACTTACCGTAATTCAGGAGTCCTCTGGGTACTCCATGCCCAAGACTGTAAGAGAACTATGTTCCTCTTGGTATCCCATAGAAAGAACTTGTGAAAAAAGAAGATATAGTAAGTGTTGAGTGATAATACTCCTTAAAGGTCCATTACTGTCAAGGGTATCTAGAAAAGTTTAGGGCTCTAAATATGTTATTTTTAGCAAATTTCTACTCACTGTACTAAACACTCTCTTCCAATACCTAGGAGAACTGTATAATTACACAGCAGGTACATAAAGTATATTTGACATTTGATTGTGAATTAATGTCAAATTACAGTGCTGCAAAACACAAAAATTGAGTGAGCTGCCTCTGGAAAATCTAAAAAGGGCTGGGAAATAGAATTATTTAAAGACAATAAAAGGTATTTAATTCTCCCCTTTGCAATCTCATTGTTGGAGTAGCAGTTACATGACAGATAACACATGCAGTGTAGCAAGAACAATAAATTACTTATTTATTTCTGTTTTAGCTGATGTGCATGATTTATATTTGCTGGTACAAATATATCCACCAAAATATATAGTGATATGGGGCAAAGAAGAAAGCCTGAAGGTGTGCAGTGGCTTTTCTTTTCTGTTTGAATAAGATGCAAAAGGGAAAGATGGCCATACATACTCAGATTCTGTCAATAAGGTACCAACCTTCAGAAACCCTTTATAAATTCAGAACTATGTGATTCCCTGTGTGATTCAGAGCTATGTGTGATGCAGAGAAATCCAACCAACTTCAGTGAGAGTTTCACAAGGTAAATGAGAACATTTATATATATTCCCTTGGAAAATATAGACAAAACTACATATAGTGGGGGAAAAGTCCTGCAGGGAAAACTAGAGTAAAATAAGAATATATAGACAGCCATATCAGTTATCTGTTCAAGCAAGCACGTTTGTATGCAGTGATGTATACTTGATGTTAAGCTTTCGGATGGTACCTCCAGCACCTGCTTGACATTGAAGAGAAAGGCCGAAGGACAAATTTCTCCCCCGTCCTGCTCACTCTTTTTTTTTTTTTTTTTTTTTTAATTGCATACTGTGCTTCTGTAGTTTAAAAAAGCATCATCTGCAACAGAAAGTTGTCTACTCAGCAATCTTAATGACAGCAAAGAACAGATTTCTGTTAGTTCTGTTAGTTTTAGTTGTAGGTATCTGGGTTCTTAAGATTATCTCTATGTATTTCTATTATCATGTTCTACTCTGAGTATTTTTTTGAGCCACAGGAGAAAAGGTACTGAGGGCTCTGTGGAGCTTGGTTATTAGGTAAATTTTTTTAAGACAGAGGATAAGTGTTGAGAAATAAAATGTAACTTAATTTTTGCACTTGCTGAGAGACAAAATCTTTGGACTCCTGTATGTTGAGAAAGGTGGTCATGAGTGATCCTCAGATAGATGGATCACCTGTATTCTGTTTGGGAGAGATTGCACTCCGTGCATGTGCATGCATGTGCACAAATGTGTATCTGATGTGATTTTTATTTTGTTTTTAATTTTCTCTGTTTCCCTCAAAACTATGTAATTGTTTTTATTCTGGGCATAAATTTTAAAAGTTTGGATCACCAACGGTTAAGCTCTGAACACTTTCTGTAGTAAAGAGGAGCCAACATTTGTAAAGGCGTTCAGACCTGCCCTTCTCTTTTAATTTGCAAAATATTTTTATGCTTAAGAACTTGAATGAAGGCAGTGATAAATTCTTAATTTGAGGACACAAGTGCTGTTTGTGTATGAAATTTTCTCTCTGTCCACACGAGTCATCAAATGCAAATCCAGTCTGCATACAGTCTTTTCCGTCTATGTCTGAATAAAGGTGTGCATATGCAAAATAAATGCTAAGAATTAAACCTGACCTAAGGTGTAAACAGTGGGTTGCTCTAGAATCCAGTCAATCTTAAATTCCCATGTATGAAAGTTCTGATAGCTTTTATCAGAAAAAGCTTCAAGCTGAGTCATAGTCCCTTTCAGGAGACAGAAATAACAAATGATATTTAGCAGAAATATTTAACCTCCTAGAAGGAAAGCTATATAATTAATTCCAGTTTAAAAGCTAAGGACCACATCTCAGCTTAATGCCAGGAAGTCAGCCCCAGTAGACACGGTGTTTACCCAAATGCACTGCCAGACGTGTTCAGTAATAAATAAACCCTAATGGTTCAGGGCACAGTCCCCATGCTCCAGGCCACTCGAGAGGGGGACAGACTTCAGCCTGCTGTTGATTTACCATTGCGTAGGGCTACCCCGACATGAAGCTGCAGTAATGTGGTAGTGAATCAGGCTCAAAATGCTCGGCATTAATAAAGCTGTCAGGTCGTCTCTGCAGGTGACATAAAATCTTGGAAGATGCTTGGCCAATCCCTGGTTTCTTTCTCGCACCCTTGGTTAGCCAGACGCACGGCGCCTCATCGGCAGTCTGTCTGCATGCCGGGGCAGCGCTCCCGTCTGCCTTCCCGCACTGCAGACACTGCTTGTGGGCTGTTCTCGCCTGCCCAACTTTTCTCTCCCCCCGGCCCCCCCTCGCTATTATTCACCTTTACAATATAGGCAGGATTTACTGCTAAATGAGGGAGGGATTTGGACTGGGTTTTATTAACTGAGAAAAGCTGGAGGCAGTTCTCAGCTATGTATTATTGCATAACGTGAGGCAGGGGTCTAATATGTGTCACAGTCAAAAGCTAATGCAAATCCAGTGGGCACTGTAATATCAGCACTAATAATCAATGCATAATTATACACTATCTGGCTGGCATCTCTAAAGAAATGAAGAAGCCTGAAAAGTCACTGTCATTTTTATTAGAGCGGTGTCAGAGCTGGGGAGGAAGGTTTGCTGCTATAAAGAAACTATGGCAAAATTCTGCTCTGATTTTGCAGGAATGCTCATTGTTAATTATGCTGGCATATGCTGAAATGAGAGTGTATAGTTGCTGTCCTTGATGAAATGAGCTCGGTGTTTTTCGTGAGACCAGATTTGAAATAAACTACATAAATAAAGTGATAAAAACTCCTTTTGTACTTCCTGTCTCCCCTTCCCCAGATATTTCCTTTGTAGTTATTTTCTATCTACAAATTAATTAGAAGTATAGCAGGCACAGTATATCTTCGAAATTTGTCTCTCTCCCACATCCTGCACTTGTTTAGAACGTAAAGCTTGTGGAAGTGAATGAAGATACTTAATTTAAAATTATTTGAACATGAGGGGGTGTTTACTTCTGACTAGAGAGCGTTCTGGGCAATAGTGCCTTGTGCTGTACTCTCTACTGCCATAGTTAAAACTTAGGATGCTGGGCTGTGATTTTTTTATATATATATTTTATATGTTATATCTAAGTATAAATTTATTTTTATACTACTTCATTGATTGGTCTGCCACA
Source organism: Dromaius novaehollandiae (assembly GCF_036370855.1). Taxonomy (NCBI): domain Eukaryota; kingdom Metazoa; phylum Chordata; class Aves; order Casuariiformes; family Dromaiidae; genus Dromaius; species Dromaius novaehollandiae. The sequence continues at coordinate 182,303,512 of NC_088098.1, forward strand.
CGCTCTGACTCCTATGCTCTCTTGTATTTTCAATATAGCAACATAGCATGCTATGCATTACAGAGCATCTCAGATCATCCTTGTTATGCATAATATGTTACTCATGTTAAATTAGAAAACAGGAAGCAACAGAGGGCAGCTGGTGCTTGCCCTTTACAGTTATCTCCTAATAATCTTTTTTATCTAGTCTGTTCTTGAATTCTAGTAGTGATGATGATTCAACCATTTCTTCCCTGACAAATTATTCCATTGTCTAACCTTTTGGACATTTCTGCCTAATGTGTAGTTTTAATATTTGTTTGAATTTCAGACCATTATTTCAGCTGTAATGGTAAATGTGAAAACCATCTTCTATCAATTAATGACCATCTGGGAGAGATGAAATTCATAAGTGAAGCAAAGGGCTGTACAAAAGTGATTGATGAAGAGAGAGAGAGAAAAAAAAAAGAACAACCAAACAAAAAGTGCTTTTTGCAAGTGCCTTCTTCAACTTTTTTTTAAAAAGCACTCTTTTGTTCCTGAGTAAGATGTGAAATTCAAAATTGTCAGTCCTAAGTATGTCAAAAACGTTAGGCAGTTTCACCTTTTTTTAGCTGTTTTAAAAAATAAGAAAGAAACAGATAAACATTTGGAATGGTGAAAATGTTTGCCTTCTGCTTTTTTGAGACTCTCTGTGGATATTTTCATTTTTTTTTTCCAGAACACAAGTGATTAAAACATTCCTGCTTTAAAGAAAAATGGAAACAGATATTCTCGTGTCATCACATAGTTGAAGTAATTCAAGCATTAGAAATTCACCACATTTTACAGAAATCTTGGTAACTCCGTATGGTGCTGACAGGTTCTGAATATTGCTTTAGGCCTAGCCAGCCTTCAGCATTTGTTTAGATATTACCCTAGGACTAAATAAAACTCTGTGCTAAGGTGCAGGCAAAACTCCCTCCTGACTGTCTTGACCTGATGATATAGGATACTTCGGGTTTATCAGTTTTTTTCTTTTCCACAATCCCCAAGGAACCTAAATAATGATTGAACTGGAAATTGTAACAGCAGTGGCAACTTCAACATCACATTGGCAGAGAGGGACTGCTGGTACATTGGTATCACGCTGCACTTGAAGGATCCCATCTCCCTTTAGGTCTCCCTTTAGGAGCAGCGAAACATGGGAGTCGTCGCCCTCTATGAAACACACATAAAACAGTGTCTAGTCCTCACCTGACTGCAAAGGTGAGAGGTTTCCCCCACAGTGCACACTGCCAGGAAAAATGTAGCCCTAAAATGATGGGAACTGCACGCGTGAAACTGGAGTTCAGCGATTACACTTGTGCTCTGCACTTCACCCTAAACCTTACCAAGGAAAACACTAGAAGCAAAGACATATCAAAGCAACACAGTGTTATTCTGTCTCTGAATGGACAGAATAATAATAATAATAATAATAAAGAAACTTTGAGCCAGCAGGAACTTTGTTTTTCATTGCAAAAGTACTGTAATCCATTTCAGCTGTGAGGAAATCGTCCTCCAATTTCATGCTACAGTAGTGTCCATAGCAAACATAAATGTACGTTACCAGCATAGATTAAATTGCTGTTGATTGAATATTACACCAACGGTTGAGTTCAGCAGATAACTCAGGCCTAAATTCTGATTTTAAGTCTTTAGTCAATTTAGTCTTTTTTTTTCCTTTAGCCTCCTGTCCCTCCTCTCAAAAAAAAGGCAAAAAAACTCCCTAAAATAACCCTGAGTGATGAATCAAAAATAGTACGTTACCTAATTGTGACCCATTACTTTACAGTTGAATATTCTGTTAATTATTTCAGTGCAACTTTTATTTTTTTAATTAATCATATAAAAAGACAGAGGAAATATTTTATTCAAATAATATGCACCTTGGAAGAGGTTAAATTCCTTCATGTCACTGTATGCCAGTAACGTCTCTTAATCTGTGTATTGCTGACATAAGAGACCATAAAGGATTTTGGAAACTAATCAGAGCAGTCATGAATCCAAATGCACCAGGAGGATTTACCAGCACAATGGACCTTGACATTTCATTTGATGAATATAGCTCACTTTGCATGACCCACTCTTGTAACTCTTTCTCATCTTGGGCAATGAATAGTTCTGCATAGAAGTACTGTTACTGCCTATTTGCATATATGAATGAAAATTCAAATCTTGTACAAGTATTTAAATTTATTATTAAAGTCAGTTCATATGCAACTCCACTTTCTCTTGAAAACAACATTTATTAGACTTTAGTCACCTTAGACTTAATGACAATACTTTTTTTTCACCAAATGGGAATTTTTAGATAAGCCAATGTTTTAGGCAATCTGAGAAACATTATTTCTCTAAAAGAGCATTTTTCTCAAACTGCCGTACAAAGCCCATTTTCTAGTGAATTGAACCAAGTCCCTTTCCTACAATCATTAACTAGTTAAGGAAGTTCAGCTCCAGCCTCTTCTAAAGTTTGGCTGATCATCGGATTCCTTTCCAGAGACTTCCAATTCTTCTCTTGAGAGCTTCCTTCTTTCCTCAAAGAGTCATTTCCAATAACTTGCTTACCAGCCATGATTACTGAAGGTTTACATAGGTTCAAGGGAGCACGGAATGAGTTCATGGGAGTGAGATCCCTTTCTAGGACTGCCAAAGAGACAGAAAAAACAAATGGCTTAGCAGGTCCTTGAGCTGAAATCTCAGCTAGTTGGAGGCTGAGAGGGTATGAAGTATCCTACATATATTCTACAGAGCCCTATGTATCTGCTTATGGCCACCATTGGAGGCACTATTGAACATAGCCTAATCTGATCGAGTGTCTGTTCCTGAGCTCTTCATAATAAGCAGGACTGCTGTAAATCTTTCCTAGGAGTCCAAACACCTCTTAACTCAGTTTGAAATTTGGGTAAATATGATTAGTCTGAAACTGTTCTTGTTCAGATATCGCTTTAGTGGTTATGTCACTCGCTCATGAGCAAGCAATGTGACACATGCCTAAATTTGCGAGTATGCCACACTTAACGCTCTGACATTAGGGCTCTGACTGTGTATCCAATGGGTTTGGGTATATGCATTGCTTTTTGTTCTTGGAGTGCAAAGGGAATTTGTGAAACTTGGGAGACAGATAAGAAGGCAAAAATTGAGTGCCTTAACTAGAAGTAAGAAGGAATTGCCTCAACTGGTGGCAGAGAGGTGCTGCTCTAGACTCTTATATACTAACAAACAGGCAGAATAGCCATAGAGGTGACTGAAAGGTCATAACTTGTACCTATGTAAGTGTGGAGATGTTTCTTGGTGGCACAGTCCAGTCTCCAGTACCACTCTATGCTGCCTCTATCTGTAAGCAGTCTCTAAGCACAGTAAGTATGCATTCAGTATTTATGTTGCTAGTCAGCTGTCTTGGTTATAAACTACCAAATACAGTTCTGGTTCTTCCAGTGACTTTTGTTTAGTTTTCTGAGCTGTAAGTAAAAAGAATTAACTTGTGCAGTTCAGTGTAAACTTATGTGTGAATGCCAGGCCTAAAGAACAGATTAAGAAGTAAATGAGATTAATTAATCTTACTTTTGCATTCATTTAGCAATTTGCCTGTGTTCAGAGTCCAGTCAATGGTATGTCTCTTGTTATTATAAACTTAGCTAAAGGGCTCCAAACCCTTAGATGATGTTAACAATTTTATAAAGCCATTGAAAAAAAAAAAGAAGACTGTCATAGGACACTTAGAGAAGAGTGTCTGCTATAGCCTGACAGTATTGTGAACCCTTGTTAGTTAGGACCATTGAAGGTAGCTTTTCTGCAGTAATTACTCCTTGAAAATAATTACTTCTTGTAAAGGTCCATAGCCTCCAGACCCCTCTTCCTTGAGGCATTGCTAGAAAAAGCCCTTTCCCATAGGGACTTGCAGTAGTGCAATGTTAAAGACATAAAAACCACAACAACAAACACCTTGCATGGTGTTTCTAGGCTGTGGGAAACAAATAAATCATGCTCTATCCAATTTAGAGGTAAGTAAGGTCTGTTTGCTCACACTTACCCTCAGTTGCACTGCTGGGAAGCCAGGAAAGCAGGATATTCACTTCATGCAAAATCAGTTTTACATTGAACTTATTATTCTGCTTTTTATCTCCTGTCCAGACTCTGTCTATCATCCCCCATCACAAGAATATATTGCAAACCTACCCACATGTGCTGAAAAAAAAATGCACTGGTAGTGCAGCCAGTGGGGCAATTATGGTTTTAATCCCTTAGAAAGGTAACCTATTTCATTTATATTTTCCTAGCTTGTTTCTTCCTTCTGAACTGTGTTTAGTAAGATGGATTTCATTTTGTTTAATGAGTTTCCCTTTCAACAACTCATCTTGATGTTAGATTTTATTTTCTCATCTCATGCATACTTCCAGCATCTCAGCTTCTGTCAAAATAAATGTATTACACAGTGCCAGACACAAAGATAAAACCTACCATTTTTAATGGAAGAATTGTCAACTTTTCAACAGGTATCTCTCTGCTGCTTAGAACTGTAATCTCCTTTTATTTAAATGAGGCCTTGTTCTTATGTTGACAGTTGTTTTATTTTTATATTTTTCCTTAGCATGTTGCTACTTCTACCTAAGTAAGACTTCCCAGATAGATTAAATTCAGTAAAGTTTGTCCAGAAATCCCTCACTTATTGGTATTGATAAATGCAGTGGTTTGGCTTCTTTTTGAAGGTGGCTAATTACCACCAGTACATTTCCAGTGTAGGTACGTCTGGCACATAGCCCACAGCTATTCTATGTTCCTATTTCAGTAATAATCTTATTCACTTATTTTTGTGTAATTTCAGGCTTGTTTGTTTGTTTATTTATTTATTTGCCAGTTAAATCATGTTATCCTATTCTTAATCTCTCCAGGCCCAATAACTGTTGAACAGTCTTAGAGTTTGAAACTGTGATTCACCATAGATCATTACAAAATGCAGTACTGATTTACTGCAACACAAATGTGCTGGCACATCTATTTCCAAGGGTTTAACGTGATCCATAAACCAAGCTGATAAATGTGTAAAGGAATGCATGAAAGCCTTAAGGGGTGCAAAAGAGTCTAAACTGATTAAAATGTTAGATTAAAAAAACCTGAGAAGATGATGGAAAAAGCTTCACTGGCAATTGACAAAGAAGCAGCATGGAAACAGAAGCATCAACATAATCTTCTTCCTTCTATACTTTAGCAGTTGACTTTTGGATAGTACAACCAGTTTGCAATTAAAGGTTAAGTTACATGGAGTGAGATTCATCCCACCTAGCTTCAGAATTCTGTCTGAAATTGTTATCCTAGACTCTTCAGAAAGAAATAAGCACCCTCAGATAGTATTTCATTACATTCTCCAATAAGCATCTAAAACAGGTGGTCCTCAAGTTTCCTGGAAAAAAAAAAATCTTATTAGCAGAACCGAGGAGGAGAGAAGGCTGTAAAGGAAGGCTGTAGAAGCCTCTACATTTAGGGTAGGAGAAAGCAACTGATCTCAGGAACTGAATAAAAAAGGCTGTTAGGGATCATTACAGGAAGCACAAAGATAGACATTTTTTAAGAAAAGTGATGTTCCATCTGTAGAAGGAAGATTTTGAAAGAATGTGTTTTATATTTTTAAACCTACCTGGCTCAGTCCAAACTTACTGATGGTAAATGTGCCATTGGCAGAGATCAGGTTGGGGCAGCAGATTGGCCTGAAGATACACTAATATGAGTGATGCATCTTTTTGCTGTTGTTGTTGTTTGGCCACAGTTTACGGAAAGGGCATGGTATGTTTTGTTCTGATCTCTTAAAAAGCTGGTCTTGAGCAGCAGCAAGAAATACTGATTGTTTGCGCTGTCTTGCCTGGGTTGAAGTGGAGACCACAGGAGACAGAGAAGAGGGTGCCAGTCCTAACAGCGCCTGAACATGTGTCCCTGGGAGAACGTTTGGTGCAGAGCGGGGCGGAGCAGGGCAGCAGACACAAGCACAGACAGCAGGGCATCTGTGGCACAGCAGATTGGGAGATGCCTGATAGAAAGCAGGGAGAAGACAGTGGCCAAAGCCTGTGCAGAGCATCATGGGAAAAAAGAGACTTTTTCAAGGACCCGGAAGGGACCATTTTTATTGCAGTACAGGAAGCTGCTGAAAGTTACAATAAGAAGGAAGGACCAACTCTGCAAGGATACTGTGAGGAATGGAGAGGTTGGGTTTGTTTTCAGACTCTACTATTTTAAACAAAAACTATTTACTACTATTTAACTACTATTTAAACAAAACAAAACAAAACAAAACAAAAAAAACCCCCTGAATCCTGAGTATCATCTTGGAAACAGCCAATTCTGTAAACTAGGTGTTTTTTGTACTCTCCACTACTCTATGAAAACGAACACTAGAAACTACATATTCCTGGCATGCAGATATACACACATACCTATACATATTCACATACATATACATATACACATATACATATACATATATACATATACACATATAATACTTTTACAGGTTGACATGTGGGAGTACAGCTAGTTGTTTGTGCTTAAGTGCCTGTAGAATAGCAAAGTGGAACTTGGAGCATAATTTCTCCTGCTTTACAGTAGTGTCATCTGTATATAAATTTCAGAGTGGAACTTTTCAAAATGCATTGTACTGGGAGCTCATTTGATTTATTGACAATTATGCCCTGAATGCTCCTAAATCTCTTCCTTTATGACTTAGTAGAGATGCCGCCTGTTTATATCTGTTCTGAGTATTATGTTGCTCTTCATTAAATCCCATCTCACTAAATTACTGCAACAGGAGTGCCAGATCCTCTAGACACAGCTTCATTTGTTTGTGCTAAATACCCCACTTGCCAGAGGGTTCACTTGGAATATTTTAGGACACAGTCAATTCTGAATATGTTAATTAATCAGCACTGAACTTTGTTGGACCACACTTTTTGCTTGGTCTTAGACCTCTTCAAATAACTGTAAAACATGAATTTGTCTAAAGAAAAAAAGAAATAGCATTTTCAGAAGTGTTTACTGATAGGTCTCCTACAAAATCAGAAACACTAGAAGGCTGTTTCAAACCACATGTTGTATCCAAATTATGAAGTACATCCTGTTACTCAAGACTTGCAGCTATACTATAGCTTTAGTTAATATGTAAATACATATTGAAACTGCATAAGGAAAGACATCTTATTAAAAGCAATGCTTTTAGTATACTTCGTACTTCAGTTGAGATAGGAATAACTATCTTGCTTTCCTCCTTGATAGGAAGGAACATTTTTCATAAGTGACTTGGATCAGAAAGAAGCAAAGGCAAGCAGAGATTTGCATATGTATCCTGAGAGCAGAACTGCTCAACAAGCGTTGGTCCAAGAAGAAGCTGTCTTGGGATCCCATGGTATGTCTTTTCCGTGAAATGAGGAGATGCCTATGATTGTGGAGACCAAGGTTGGTAAGTCTGTGGTGTGTAGCATCATGCTATGTGCACTGTGGAGGTCATGTCCAGCTTCAGCGCAGTCCCAGTAGCACTGAAGTTTAACAGGTTTCACACATGTCATCAAGAAGCACTTTGGCAGTGTTAATATGGCATAGTGCTTCTTGACAGAGGTTATTTTTCTGGCTGCTGTGCCACGTGAATTACAAATTAGTGGACCTCATGGCTTAGCCCACAGAGCTTGGAATTGCACTACCAAAAATCTCTGCTAGATCCTCATTTGCTATCCTTCATTTTAGACATTCAACATACATGACTTGAGTATAAGACTTGTCTTCGAAATATGTGTCAGTTCTAAATTTTTGTCCCTGGTACCTGTTTTTGAATAGCACCTGCTATTGAACAGCTATCTTTTTCTTCAGTGATTGATAACTGATGTATCTTTTGGCAGTGCTGACGCATCCACTGTTGGCCAATATGAGTATGGAAAAGGTCAGTGAAATAATTTTACAAATGTAGTTGCAATCTCCTCAGTTAAATGCTGTGTCATGATCTCTGATTGGTTTAAAACATGAGATTTTCTGCCAATACAATAAATTTATATACATATATATATATATACACACACACACGCATGCTGAGTAATTGCAGTGCATAAGCATGAATTAAATTTATACTTCATATAGCTTTATGCTTTTGAATTTTTTTTTTTTTTAGTTTAATCAAGTTTTTACTCTACTTTCTTCCTAGTTTTCAAACCTTTTTGTCTCTTTTGGAAGCCCAAGATTAATTAGTTGATTCTCTCTTCTTCTTTTCTAATTCCATCTACAGTTCAGAGGCACGTAAAACCACAAAGCAAGATAATAAGCAATAAATGGAATAATTAATTCAATGCGCTGAAACTAATTTTAATTTATATTTCTCAAAGATTCTCACTAGGGAATGGAGAACCTGGAGTTCTAGGGACTGAAGTGCTCCAGTTCTGCTTGTTTTGAATATGTTGTGGGGAAAAATTGTTCCTGTAAAATTGGAACTTGCAGCAGCTAAAATCAGAAGGGAAATTAATAACCAAAAAAAACATTTAAAATGAGCTGGAAAGAAGAAAAAAAGTTGAAAACCATTTTAATCATAACCTATCTTATTCAGTCAAACCTATTTTGTTTACTTCACAAGATACATCACAATTAAGTATCTAAATCTGTTGGACAGTTGAAGTCAGAAGTTAAACTATCCTATGCTTCCATTTCATTCAAAGTGGATAAGCATATTGGATGGGCAGTAAGGAGAATATTTCAGCAAAGATGGCAGGGAAACTTTTAGGGGTATGGATTCTTGTTTGAAAAACATCAGAGATCTTCTGGAACACAGTGTGATGTGTTGATAGATTCACAGAATCACAGAATAGCTGGCGTTGGAAGGGAGCTCTGGAGATCATCTAGTCCAACCCTCCTGCTCAATCAGGGTCAGCTAGAGCAGGTTGCCTAGAATTGTGTCCAGTTGCATTTTGAATACCTCCAAGGATGGAGACTCCACAGTCTCTCTGGGCAATCCGTTCCTGTGTTCAAACACCCTCAAAATAAAATGTATTTTCTTACGTTCAGAAGGAATTCCCTGTGATTCAGTCTACACCTATTGTCCTGTCACTGGGCACCACTGAGAAGAGTCTGACTTCCCCATCAGGTATTTGTATACATTGACAAGATACTCCTCCAAGTCTTCTCTTCTCCAGGCTGAACAAGCCCAACTGTCTCTGCCTTTCCTCCTGTGAGAGATGCTGAAGCCCTTAATCATCTTTGTGGTCTATGATTTGTTTGTGCCCTGATATCTTGTCCCTCCAAAAGATATTGGGGTGCTTAAAATCCCCCATGAGCACCAGGGCCTGTGAACATGACACTTTTTCCAGTTTCTAAAGGAGGCCTCCCCTTCTTTCTGATTAGATGGTCTGTAGCAGACACCCACTACAACATCATCTACATTGGCCTGCCTGCTAATCCTCACCTATAAGCTTTCAGCTGGCTCCTCACCCATCCCTAGCCGAAGCCCCAGGCATCCTCACTGCTCTGGCACATAGAGTGAAACTATCCCTCCTCACCTTCCTGGCCTGTTCTTCCTGAAGAGCCTATATCCATCCATTACTGCCCTTCAACTGGGTGAGCTATCCCACCACATCTGTGTGATCCCAATGAAGTGGTGGCCCTGCAAATGCACAAATACCTCTTATTTCTCCTGTTTGTTCCCTGAGCTGCCTGCATTAGAGTACAGGCATTAGTGTCCGAGGGCCAGACAATACTTGGAAGTATCTCCACAAACTCTGGGATCTGAGTTCCCCCCAAAGAGCAACAAACCTCCCTGGACAACAGGTCATGTCAGCGGACTGGGGTCTCTCTCAGCAAGGAATCTCCCACTGCTACCACTTGCTGCTTCTCTTGGTGCTGCTGTGTGTCACAGGCTCTGCTGGCTCAGACATTTTCTTGGACGCAGCTCCCAGCCCCTCATGTGCTACCGGGGCACTGACTCTATTCTGGAGTTGCAAATATGCAGGTGGAGTAGAAGATGTCCTCCTGGTGACAGAAGTCATGAGCTTTCAGCCTTCACCATCATGGGATTCTCCATTTCCTAACCTGATGAAGTCAGACTCTGCCTGTCAGTACGGCTGGGGGTTCAGGTTCTTGTATCCTTCAGGGTTGTATCCTGCAGGTTGAAATATCCAGTCAATCTTTCTCATTGTCTCTGGTGCTGTGTGGTCTGCTGACCTCCTCCTGGAGCTCTGTTATGTGGTGACACAGACCCTCCGTCAGCACACACCCCCTGTGGGCAAGGAGCCTGTCTCCTGCTGCCCCAATCTCAGCGAGAGGCCCCAGGCATCCCCACACCACCAGACCTGCAGAGCTGCATCCTTCCTCGGGAGCTCAGGATGAGTGGAGGCTGCTGACATTAGAGAGACAGTTGCTCCAATGGCTACTGGGAACCATGCCCAGTGGCACCACACCACTGTTGTGCAGGATGCATATGCTGTCCTCAGCAGAGCTTCTGGCCCCTCCTGTGCACCCTTCTGCTGCTAGAGCTATCTAGAAGTCACAGCCACCTGTGGCTATCCTTTCCTGGCCACGGCAGGCACCTTGATGTTCTCTGAAGAGTTTGCTTGATGATCTCAGAAGTCGTCCTCAGAAGAGCTAGAAGTTTTGTGCTGGATGACCCCAAACATCCTTCCTGAGTCCAGAACCCCCTTGTGAATGTTGTCCCACCATTCCTGCCTTCCCACTGCTCCTGCTCACCACTAAACAGGTCTTGATTCCTTAAAAAGTCAGTCAGTTTAGTAAGATGAGTGATGTGCTCATTAGCCTAGAAGAGTTCGGTACCATAGAAATAAACATTTTTATGGCAGATGTGACTGAGGGTGTATTTTCTGAAAAATGAACTCTCTCCCTTCCATCTTTACTGCATATTTTGCATCCCCAGCAAAAAATGCAACAAACACTAAGCACATGCTTTATTTTCAGATTGAAGTTAGATTATCTAGTTTCCTTCCTGAAACTGTTGTTCATATATCCTTTTTCCCTTTCTGAGTCACTTTTAAAAAATGTTATTCTCATACTGAGTTTTTTCTTAAATCTGGGATAGAAGTAGTTTCTTTTCATCCTTTACTGTAATGCAGATTTGCATCTATGTCATGTTAGTGCTTGGAGACTACTGCTGGGAAAATGCAGTATATACCACTTTTTGCCCGGTGGTTCATTTCATGAAACGGATTTAGATATACATATCCTTTAAGCATAAATCAAACAAATAAGCACCATGTAAAGAATGCCACTAACATGCCAGCAAGGGAAAATCTTTAATTACTGCAAACATCAAAATTTCCTTTAATGTTATCTGGTCCAATTTCCAATTAAATCACAGTACATTACAAATGCCATACAAGTGACAGCATAAAAAGCAAATAAAAAGTTTAAAATGAGACTCCATATCTAATAAATAACTGTGACAAAAGTGCTACAATACAGACTTCATAGTAATTATCCCATTGCACATAACAAAGTAAGTTGTGGAGCATAAAACTAACAAATATTGTGTGTTGATAGTTAAAGCACAGTATGCTCTTAAAATGCTATCAAACAGTGGCATGCTATGCCAGAAAGCATAATCTCAGCCAATAGCTTTATGCAAAATACTGACACTTACTTACCAATTCTTAAACTCTACTACAAAGTACTATAACATGCTCCTAGCCTTCATATTATGCTGCAAAATGCAACAAAAAAGCCCAAACAAACAAACAAAATTCCTCCTATGCCTGCTAGGTACTTCTGAGAGATTTTTTAGAGCTTTTAAAATAATACCATTCCATATGATTCCTTTCTTGGTTATGCTTTTCAGTGTACATGTGGGTCCTTTATTGTTTGTTCTTTATTGACAAGAACACCCTGCCAGACCAAGATTTTTCCTTCTGTCTCTACAGCGATACTAGCATATTTTTAGTGCCCCTTGACACAAAAACCTGATTAGTATACATAGCAGTCGTGTTCAATGGAGTTAAAAAATAAATAAATCAGACTATTCTCTGGGAGAAAAACAATTTGGATCTGGGTCTAGGGAAAAAAAGAAAGGTGGATAAAAGGTGAGGGCTTCACCTGAAAATGAATCATTGTCTTATGCTCTACAGAATCCTGAAAGATTATTTTGTCTGTAGCTGTTTACCGTTTCTTCTGCTGCTTGTTTAACATAGTGGAGTGCTTTCTCTAGACACTTAATTTGGCTTCAGGTCTCTTATTCATGCCTTTCAAAATGAAGAAAAGAGGAAGGGTGCTGTAATACAGACATCCCTTTCCTTCACAGAAAGTATTAATTTACGTGTGATGTACGTTGGTTGTGTAACATGCATAACTTTGCAATTGCAATATACTCACCATTTAGTTTGGTCTGCTCTTTATGGCTTATGAAGCTCTTGCTCTATGGGTTAGCATGAGCAAATGTGCTCCTGGAATCACATTAGCATGTTTAAAGCCACTTCATGTTTTGTGTAAATAGACAGATCGACAATTGTTGAAGCTATATTTAGGAAATACGGGCCATTTCATACAATGATTGACCAGTATATATTAGATTAAAAATGTCAGTAAGACGCAAAATTTCTCCATTAAATTTCAGATTTCTAGTTACTTTGAAATTCACGTTGGAGATTGCAAGTGAAAGCTAACAACATTTTTCATATTCATATCTGAAGCCTTGATGCTAAAAGTACAAAAGCTTGGGGTTTGGAGGTTAGGTTCTGGTTTTGTTGCATGCTTTGGATTCTGTATGTCCAGTTCGCAGCTGATAATCCTTCTCATCCATCAGTATTTTGTGTTTTTGCTAGGAGGTCATGACTTCAAGAATGAATAGAGCATTTTGTCCGTCTGCCGTGCCACACTGTCTCAAACCTTTACTCAAAATTACTGAAGTAGTTCTCTCTCTCAAATTGATATCACCACCACTGCTGATAATTAGCAGCCTGTAGAGAACCATATATTTTAATGGGAATGGAGTTTGCAATATCACTGTATACCTACCTATGACAAGCTTGTGAGCAGAGTGATATTATGGCAGAGGCAGAATGGAGAAACTTGTACTGTAAGTTGTTCATGCTGTAGCTGTCCTGTGGATATATAGAGACTGTCAACCTCCAAGGTTGTGTTTTTCAGCAATCAGTCAGTGTCAAGAAGCATGATAGAGGGTTGCTACATTCAGAATCTGAGTCCTAACCGATCCATACCGTATAACAGGAGTCCCTGGATAATATCACTTGACAACACGTGACAATGACTGGTTGTTTGGCTCATCTTAGCCTCTTAAAGGCTGAGTTTTCCACATCCTCCTTTCCCCGCCAAACTTAACTGCAATGCCAACATAAAAATAATGCAGAATTTGAAGTGTTCATAACCAGTCCAGTAATTAAGCTACCTAATTATGCCCCTCTAGTTTTGGAATTGCTTGGTGCTGAGGTACAGCCCTGTCTGTCTCCGAGACATCAGCATCATTGTTACCAGATGGCAATAAATCTTTTCTTTCTGCCTGAGACTCTGAGCCCAGTCTCCCAGGGCTCAGCTGCTCAGTCTGCTGTGGCTGTAGCTTGTCTGAGACATTTTGGGGAAACACAGCCAACTCAGTGTCATTTATCTCTCTGTCCCCTGGGACCTGGAGAAGGCGTTGCTTATTACTTCACAGTATATGTCATTTGGAGTGACACCCTCCTAAGACCAGGAGGATACCTCTTGCGATGTCACCTGTTTTTTCTGACTGTTGTTTCTCATTGTGGTGCACACAGCTTCATTTTTGTGGAGATTCAACAGGTACTGGGAGCCCAAATTACACCGAGCTTTTTCTTTTCTCTCTTTTCCTATACATCTGCAAGTCCCCAGTAGCTCTGACATCAACATTTTTAGTTTTCTGTTGAAAAAAATGTTAGGAGGTAACAATCCATGCCTCATTGGTGTTATTATTCAGGAGGCTGGATTGGATTTTACAGCTGTTTTTTCTGAGGTGCTTAATTGCTTTGACAGTCACTAAACTGTTGGACTGGGGATCACGTGGGAGTAGCAGTTAGATGTCTAGACCCATACTTCACTGCAAACTGCCTAAATTCATGCCCACTGAGCTGTGGCCAAGTGTCAGATGTTGATACGCATGGTCAACTGTTTAGCCGTAGTATCCTTACAGGATAATAATTGTTTAGGACAGGTAAATATTTTTTCCAGCCAATATGAACAAATTTATGTCTACTTTATTTTGTAACGGAAGAAGGGGGAAGCAGGATTTTTCCATGCCACTGGGTTGGTCCCTTTTGACTGACTGGCAAATATAAACAAACCTTGATAGTTTCTCCTGTGTCACTGTTCCTTTTGGGCAGTTTGAAGTATCTTTGACCTCTCCCTAATGGAGCAACACTTAGAACGGTGCTATTTCTATACAGTCTCTCAAATGTGTCAGAATCAGTGCTACTTGTTGAGAACTGCAAGCTGGCGCTTTAAAAAACCCTGGGAGTTTTCTGAATACCATAAGTTGACAAGTATGTTAATGTGTCCTCAAAAAGGAGGCAAAAGAAGTAGCACATTTTTGAACACGTAAATCCTAAGCAGTCAAATGGTGTTGTGTCAGACTGTTCCAAAAAGCCTTCTTTGGACTGAGAACAACTTTATGAGCAGATAATTTATATAGAGTTATAAGCCTCTGAAAACATGGGATTATAATGAAGTGCCTCCTCAAATACAACTTAACTGTTACTATAGTGGTGATGTTATGAATTCAAATGAAGAACAGTAATTAGCAGATAATCTCCTAAGTAACAAAGATCCAGGATCCACCCTGCAAAATATGTCATACCTCAGCAGTATTGTTTCTAAGCACAGTTAATCACAGTCTTAGAGGAGGCATTGACAGCAATTTCTGTTTGGCAGTGAAGGAGCTATTTTAATTTTTAAGACCAATTATGCACTGTATATATTCTTTAAAACTACTTCAAATAGAATTTTATTTCTAATATTTCTAGAGTAGAGCAGTTTATATGTTTCCTATATAAAGTATAAGCTTTTTAGACTTTATTGTAATGAATGGTCAATGCATATTCCTCCTTTATTCATTGGCAATTGAGGTAACATATGTGCTGGTAAAACGCTTGTCTAGACTCTATACACATTAATGTTCTGGGTCAGAGAAGCCTGGCTTTTGTCCAAGGTTGAGCCTTCAAGTAAAGATTAAGTCTTTGTGTCCTAGGACAGGGATTTGAAGAATGAGTAAACTTTGCAAAGTTGTTGGTTCACGTTAACTGATGACGATTGACTGTTTTTTATTTTATTTTTATTTTTTTGGCAACAGCCCCTCTGTGCATATCTCATTGATGAATGCCTACTTCAATTTTCCTGTCCAACCTTTCATAATACTTAAAGCATAAAATTATTTAATTGGCCATCAGATGGTAATACAGGCAAGACCAGAACTGGTTATCTTTCCACAGCTACGCTATTGACTATTCCCTGCTGAAGTCAGTTAAAGTCAGTGTGTATTTTTAGCTTGTAATTTATAGAGCTCTTTACAACAAGAGTTGTCTTCTGCACACAGATTTCACTGTCCATGCAGGACTCCCCCTTAGTGTACTGGCAGGTTTGAAGTGAGTGGCAGTTCTCCAACCTATGATTCATCATATTTTTGTGCTTTCACAGTTGAGGGAAGAAGGGCAACGTGTTGTGTGTATAAGTGATAAGTACTCTGAGCCAACAACACCTTTCTCTGTCTTTATGTAGAAAAAAATCTTCACAGATCTAACACAACACAGCATCAGAATGAATTATCTTGTGTAAGCTGAGCTGTTGTAACTGTGGCTGAGTTCATTTCCTGCAACTTTGGGTAGATATCTGCATCTAGACTGGCAGGTTCCCTAGTGAGAAAGAAATAGGTACTTTTAAAACATATTTCTTCTGATGTATTCTAGCTGTCTGCTTTAGAATGAGATGAATCACTCCATACAGCTGCCATTTCTCCCCATACTTTATAAAGGCATCTAAATGACTAAATCGGATGTATGTAATTACTTTGTACTTTGTGTAACTGACAGGAAATGTAATATGAAATGCATTTGCTTAAGTCTTAACAAGAGAGGACATAAGCTAGCACATATTTCTTTATATCTGCAGTGGGGTAAGAGCATCCATATTGTCAGTTATTGAAGTTCAGCTGACATAAAACAACTTGTGAAGCCATAATATAATTTTATCTACATTTTCTGTGGTATTAAAAAGTAGTTGAAACTGTCCAATCTCTTAGCACTGGAAAACCTCATACTAAGTATGCTCAAATGTTTCAGATTTAATTCAGCTCCTCTGTTATTTTGAATCAATTATGTGTATCACTTGGAGATCGATCAATAATAATAATAAGAAGAAATTAGGTCTCTGCTACTGTGTTTCCTGGCAGCCTGCCTGAAGAAAAACCTTTCTCCTTTGGCTCCCCCTTTGTGCGTACTTAATCAAATTAGCTCAAAATAGAAAAAGCGATATACAGATCAAAGTAAAATGTTTAACTATAAATTACCTGCTTGTCCCTTGGGACTTACTCACCTCCCTTCAGAAAGGAAAGGAAGTACTAGAGGTTTTTTCTGCCTCTTAGCTGTTTCAAGTCCATTAAGGATATTTTACACAGTCCAGGACCAACAGGACACAGCGCTGTCCAAATTCTAGTCTCCTGGGAACTGGTGTAATTGACAGAAGTGACATGCAAAGGCTTAAGTAGTTGAATTCACATCTAGTATAAGCTTGGAGTGTTGAAAAATCATGGCTATGTAGCTGTTAGGTAGCATTGCTCTTACATTTTATAGTATTAAAACTACTATCTCTGCTTTTCCATTTGTGCTGGTATGACTGGCTTTTTCAATCAATTGGCTTATGAGTTTGAGAAACTTTCTGAAAGCCTGATGTTTCACAGATGAGAACTGAGAATTTTTCAAAGTGAAATTTCATTTTATTTCATGGAAGAATTTCATGATCAGACTGCATAAAATGAGTTAGTTATGTCATTATCAGCAAATGTGTCCATGATTTAGCACAATGAACTCCCTAACTCTTTTCTAAACACATTTCCTACAAGATAGACCTAAAGCACAGAACAATAAAGGCATTTGTTCTATGCTAGTTCAGCACCACTTCTTGTACTGATAAAAATAATTTGGTCCCAGTGGATATCAGCCCTAGACCTCATGCAAGTATTAAATTTACTTAGAGGACTCTCTAAAAAGAACAACTCTCTAAAAGAAGAAAGAACTTGGCCTATGCCAGCTCACTTCAGTTCAAGAACATATGCATATTTGTAACTTGTTTTTTTCATATTATATGTCTTAAAAAATAAATTTAGAAATTAAGATAGGACATACGTTATATAATAGATTAGTTAGCTAAATCTTTGCTGACACCCAAGGAAAGATTCAAATCATATAATTCTGAGATATCTAAAATGCAAATCCTTTGTATTTGAACTAGCTCAGCTATAGGTTTATCTTGGCTCTGGAAAGATACAGGAAATGGAAAGATACAGGCACTTTTCAAGGCGTAATTTGTCTGATCTAAGAGTAAATGAATTGCACCCTAGAAATATCCATTTGCCTCTGCTGGATTGTAGGTGCAGTGTAGGATGACTATCTCAGATTTAAACTTCTCTAATGCAAATATCAGTGTCTGGTCAGATGAGTTTCCTCCTGCTATGAAGAAGTAAAATGGCCCTGATTAAGTTCCCTTAAGTCACTTTCAGGGGAAATTTAATTAAGATCACTTTAATTTGAACCAAGAATTAATGCAGGGTTTTTTTTTGTCTGACCGCATGTAGAGAATGTTTTCACAATATGAATAAATGATGCTAATCAGTCATTATGCTTGTTACCCTCAAAATGATGAAATATATAGAGAGCTGCTATTGTCTGTTTTTATAGTAATATTTGTTCAGAATTCAAGAGCAGAAAGTATCCCAGTGTTTCCATTTTCCAGTTGCTCATAACTCAGCCACATAAATGATCACTGAGCTAAAATCTGGTTTCTGAAATGGAGTACATTCAAAATTATTTTTGCCTTTTTTTTAAGTTCTTTGAATGCAGAAGACATTTTTGAAATTGCATTCCTGGCTGCAGAGCTTTTCAGCACTTGTATAACTCCATCTGCACTTACACAGCATAAAAAGTTTAAGCATCAGCCATAAATATGGACGCCGACATTATACAATTTAAGTTTAACGTTTCAAACCAAGCCACTGCAGACAAATAGTACCTTTTTTAAAGCATTTGTAACAGACATGGTAATGTTCCATAGTTCTATAATAATGTTAGCATGGTTCAGTCCTGCAGAAAAACATAAAAACACTTGAAGATATTGGATGCAAGACTCCAAGCCCCGTTTTCAAAAATGACTAAGACTTTTAGGTCTGTATCAAAAAGGACTCTTAAGGCTATATCAAATAAAAGACCCAGCTGTTATAGTCCAGAGCAATTTCCAGAGTTCACAGGCACTTCAGCTACCAGCAATCACATTCAGGAGGAGTTTAGAACTACCCGCTAGGAAATGCCATGTAAAGAATATGCCTTCAGCCTGTCCTCCTTAACAAAGCCTGGATTTGCAGGGAGGAACCTGTGCCCATCCACAATGCAAAGTCCTGAATCTTTGAAAAGGAGCTAGCTACTTCTCTTCTTTAAAAGAAATAAGCAAAACTCACTGGATACTTCAGGCATTTGCCCCAGGAAATGATCCCTGATTCCCTAGACCGAGTGGTGCAGAATGGTTTGGCTTCCAAACTGTTCAAAGGCTTACCCCATCTCAAATACGTGAGCCAAATCCAGACTGCCCATCATTTGGCCAAGGTCTTTCCAGGGAATTTATGCTGTGGACTAAGATATAACTGCCCTGCAGTCCATCAGAATGTCACTGTGTAGCATGGCATGGATACGTGCCACATACCTTGTAGCGTGGTGAAGGTCTGCTGAGATGTTTGTGGTGCAAGGCCTGTTAGGAATTTTTCAGAGGATTACATAGGCTGGAGGAAGTCCACATCAATGCAGTTTCATCTATATTGCCATAGGGTGTAGCAAACTAGTTTCAAAAGTGTTCCTGAATTTAATCTTGTAAGGAAGGAGTTGAAAGCCAGAGAGCAAAATTAGGAATATACAGCGTATTTTCTTGCCTTTTTTTTTTTTTTTTTAACTGTTGCTGTTAATCCGATCCCTCCAGAAAGACAGTGCTCACTTAATATGACTTTTCCTATAGTTCCAGAAGAATAACAAACTTACCAGGCCATAGAATGTGTTAGGTGAGTATCTGCCTTGTTGAAGCTGTTTCATGAGGAGACAAATGCAAGATGCATCAGAAGACGAAGAAAGGCCTGTGACTGTGCATACTACCAGTTAAGAAAACAAGAGCTCAGGATTCTGTTTTCCTGGTGATTTCTGGCTTCTTTCTTCTTGTGGATTTTTGCTTCTTCATTGGTTTTTCAAATGGATTCTTAATGTAAACTGCATAAACATTCCTGGAAACAAGGACTTGCTCTCTGATACTGATCCCAGGGTTCTCAAATTCTTTACTTCACAGTGACACAGCTTCAGATGTGGAACGATGAGCCCATAGCCTACTTCATGACAAGGAGACTGGTGACCCCTGCCTTCTCAATGTGTGCTTGTAACATTCAGGTGCTGTTATAAAAGCAGACATCACCATCAGAACAGCAGAGCTAAAAGTAATTCAATTAAAAAAGTAAGGCAGAAGAGCTGCCTCATGCTGTAAGAGGATGTTCAGTGTGCTCTGAGGACACCTCTTATCCCCCCTCATGGGGTGATGTAGGCAGAGTCCTGCATTTAATTCTTTCCAGTTTGGCTGGAGCAAGACACAGGCACTACGACATACAGATATGAACATTTCCAAACATGTTTAGAAAGACAGCTCTAGAAAGGTGGATTACTTTCAGATCATAGAGTGAGTTATATGGATAAAAGAATTTGGATAATAGTTTGTCCTACAACATCTACAGGGAATTAACCCCATCTATCTGAGGTACAGAGGTCAAGATCCAGTAGCCATAAGCTCCCTTAGTATTCCATGAAGAAAGATAGCATAATGAAAGAGATTTTAATGGAATAAGTTATCTTCTGGAAGTGCTTTTCTTTCTCCATGGAGAGACTCTAAGGTGATAATATTCCTACCTTAGGTTCCTCAGTTACACAGGATATATCGCTTGCTCTGAAGTCTACCCACAAGTTCTGTCTTAGGTGCTTGAATCATTTAAATCAAAGATACCAGGGTGTGTAACATTTAACTGCCTGGTCCCATGGTGGAATTCACAACTCTACAGTCATCTACACAGCGTAGGAATGGGCTTTCAGAAAGATGTTAAGGGGACCTTTGCACTCCAAAGAGAGAAAGAAAGGCTTGACCTAACTAATCAGTGGAGAAATGCTAAGACATGCATCTTCAGTCTTACCACTCTCATGACTCAGGGAGCTCCCTCCACTGGAGAGATACGTAGATTTTACTTTATAGCTTCAGAAGAGACTTTCAGCTTCTAAGTGGCTTGGAGTCTTTTGAAAATGTTACCTAGTGACTTTCTGAATGTATCAATTTGCTGTTCATGTTTTTGTTGGTTAGGGTTTATTTAGAGAAATCAAACATTTTTCATTACCATATTAATGCAGTGACATATATACAAGACTTCACAGCAGGGCTTCTTCTGTTGGTCTTGTTGCATTGATTGTTTAGATGTATGGAAGCATTTTCTTATAATATTCAGGTGCACTTTGGTGCCAGAAATAATTTTCCCAATATGTTAGCAAATGACATTCTGGCTCTTGATTTATGTACCACTGAGCTGTCAGCAATCAGCCAATTGATGAAGGTTTGGCTAGGCAACTTATACCACTTCTTCCCCTCCCCCCCCCCCCAACCTTTTTGGCAAAGATTTCCTTCTAAAGCAATGATATTCATTTAATTAAAGGTAATTGACATATTGATATATATCGCTCTATATATCTTTGAGTAGATTACAGCAGACAGCATTTGCTAATGCCATATTGCAATACCTGTTTTGGGTGTAAAGAGTTCCATTAAAAACAAACAAAACATAGAATCCAGCTGGGTCATTCTTTCAAAGGAACTTTGGATTAACAGGACTGAAATTCAGAGTTGTGCATAAAACACAGAACTTATTATTAAGATGAATTTTTGAAAATGGTGCCAGATTTCAAGACAGCATCTCTAAGACTGCTTGTGTTTTGCTTTGTCGTGGTAGCCCTGCACAGAATGCTGAAATCTCCCTTGCAATGAATTGGCTCTGTCATGAGCACTGCGGCAAGGCAAATTCATTTAAACATCTTTAGTGGCCAGGATGGAAGAGCCAAAAGCCAAAAATATACATAAGAATCAATTAGAAAGGACAAAAAATGTTGCAAAATTAGAGCCAGGAAAACTGTTTCTTTAATAGGTTCTTACCGTATTTTTGTATTTTTTTAATAATACAATCATTTAAGATAGGCATAATAATAAGATTTTCTTTAATGAAGGAGCTAATAATAGGGTAACAAAGTTAAATGGACTTATGGTGTGACATCTCTTTGTCAGTTTGCATGCACTAGATTCTTTTTCCTAAGAACAGGGAAGCAATAAATAGGACTAAATTATCCTTTAAATTAGGTATCAGAAGATGAGGCATCATGCCTGGCAAATTTTTGCTCCAGATGATCTAGACCCTGACTTTCATCTTGGTGGATGTGTTCTCATTTTTTTGAATCATCTCAGATGGAATGGTGTCTTTATTTTTTTTTTTCTGTTGCCTTGCACAAATGCAGATAACTCGTGCCGAAAAAAGGAAGGTAGCGCAAAAAAGTACATCACATCTTTGTGCGGCAGCAAGATACAATCATTGATCATCCTGAAGTTTCGTAGACTACGAGGTACATTGCAGCAACAAATGCTAAATGTGTTGTAATAAAAACCTGTTTAAAAAAGATAGGTATGTGGTGCTGTAGTCTTTCTGTCAATATTTTTGTCATGTTTGTTTTACTAAGGTATAATTTGCTAGTGTATAACTAGAGTAGTATTATTTCATATTTAGTATTAATATATCACAAAGAGTATACATGTATTTCATTGGCTTGAATTTCCACTTACAGGCTATTAAAATATCAGATACTAAGCCATTGCTACAAATGCATAAGACTAAACACTGCAATTGTTAATAAGTGGAACAAGATTTTCTTTTTTTCCTGTGAGTAGTTTGTCTTAGCAGATCTGTTTTTTCTCATATATCTAGTCAACAGCTATTTAGTATTTCAGTGCACTGCACATCACTCTTCTCCTGTGGCTTTATAATTTTTTTAGACTGTTTATAAATCATGTGGTATTGCTGCATATGTAGATAATTTGTCTTATATTCTTTTCTATACTCCTTATAGTTTTATATCCTGTCTTTTTTTCCCCCATGTTATTATCTGGTGTTACTCATGGTCTTTGTATCACCAGATGTTTCAAATATGTATGAACATGATAAATATACTCTATGCTGTGTTTTTTACATTTTCTTTCTAAATTGCTTCATACATGAACAGAAAGAACATTTAATATTGGTTGCATTTATGCAGGTCTGTTATAATGCATCTTTTGTTTCTTTATCTACATTTTCTGTTTTATTACAGATTTCTTGGACAGTTTTCTATATCATAATATTAAAAGAGCTTTCAAGGATACTATTTAGAGTTAAATGATATGATGACTGTCAGCTCTTTGTAGAAGAAACTTTCAGAAGGTGGCAACTTTGTATTATATGATATCAATATTTCATATTGTCAATATTTCATATAATTTCCATCAAACCTTTTTGAAAATTCTCAGTCAAACTGCATTTGTTGATTTATTAGCTATACAATAATCTTTAACTGATTTTCTTTACTAAAATTAGACCTATTCTCTTTTGCTGACCAAGCTGTGAAAGGATGGATTTTGTGCAGATCAGTGTTTTCACTTTGAAATAGTAATGTTAATTGTCTACTCTAAGTATCCTCATTCTGCACAAGCAGAACTTTCTCAGATTTTGAAATAACTCATCTGTAGGTTTTCTTCTGTTTGTAAAACATAATGACCAATAATTTTTGCTTGTTCAGTACTGCATTCAGTTTGGGATGTGGTATTTATGACAGAAGTTGGTTTAAAAAGGCTAGGTTGGTGGGTGACCAGGAAGCTAACAGCCATGCAGGACAACACACTGTAGTGAGCTTGTGAATGAATGCCATAGAAAATATCGAAAAGTATGGACCAGATCACTGTTAAACCAGAGAACGAAAGAGACATGAGAAACTCACTAACGTTGATATAAAAATGGGGTCATCACATAATAACTGTCATGGCCTCAAGGGTCAGGAACTGTAAGCTGTCCAAAGGAATGGAAGTCAGCCTAATGTTCCTACTACTTACCTTCTTCCTGCTGGGCAACACTGCACATCACATCCCATCACACTCTGATATTAACCTCTGCATGCTCTGAGACACTCCTCTGAGACACTTCGGGAAAACAGACTGGTGCTATCAATTGTTATGCAGAACTGAATGTCCTATAAATGCTTGAACAAAAACACCAATTTTAACCTATATCTTCATTTTCAAAATTCAATCTATTATGATACACTGTTCACGACATTTTCTGCCCAACTCAGCTATACTGATCATCAAAGCTTTTCTAATCTGTCTTCCTTCTGTTGAATATATTCTGATATATTGTGTATGTTTCCCCAAAACTGTTATTTCTAACATGGCACAGGCACTTTTATCTGATTATCATGGGATGCTGAATAATTTGGATAATTGAAGTTGAACTGTACGGTGAATTTCTTGCCCTTGCATTCTTAAAATGAGGGCAGCTTCAAATCATGGGTGGTTTCTTTTAAATTTAATTACTTTCCCCTGTGACTTCGATGGTAGAGGTATGGGCTACTAAATGAGGGCAGTTACTGTTATTGTCTTTGCTCTTTGCTATGGTTCTTTTTATGGATCTTCTTACAACACAAAATGAAATATCCTTTTCATGATATGATGAATATGGATGTAGGTTATACTTCCTTTATTGAAATCATTAATACTCTCTCCATCTGACCTCCACCTCACTTCATACAATAAAAATATTCAATAGGAACAAAAGAAATCTTCATTAAAGAGCTTTTCATAGCTAATTAATAATGCAACTTAATCGTGTAGTGTTTTGTTATCAGGATTCACTGAATTCAATGCTCTAATCTTTACATTTGGTATGAATTTGCATGGATTGCTCTTGTAGTTAAGACGAAAGGCAAAGGGAGTTATATTTTTGAACAATTAGGTGAAAAAGACATATTGGATCAGCCTGCTAAGCATTAATTCTCATGACTTCTCTGAGAGTATCAGATAGTGGCAAAGACTTTGTAAGCACTTGATTACAGCTGTATGAGGTGATGTTGCATGCAGGAGTGCTAGTCAGCTCTGGAGAATAGTATAAGCTTTTCCTTTATCTCATAAGGAAAGTTTTTCTGAATATTTATCATCTAAATATATTGTTATTTATTAGATGTTTTATACCTATATCATCATAGTGAGAGGTTTATTTAGAACAGCACCAAGCAAAGTGGTGTGTTTAGAATGATCTCCCAGTGAATTCACAATGTAGCCACGCTGTTGTGGCTACATTGGGTTCACCATTATGGTCAATCTCATCAGATAAGAAACTGGTCCTAAATCTTAAATTTAATGGGATGAGAAAAATGGTAGTGAAACCTGGTATCACTCTTTCTGATGTTGAAAAGTTCTACTTCCAAATTTCTCCCATGCTCTTACCATCCATACAGTAATGGTATAAGATGCCATTTCATTTAGTAATGTAGGTCAGTGTTTTCAAATTTCGTAATTACGTAAGAACTGTTTATTCATGACTCATAAACATAAACCACAATCCAGTGGTGTGCTTTGAATATACTCCGACTCCTAAATGTTTGTATAATTTTTAGAAGCTGCCAGGCTTTAGAAGCTGGGTTGTTGAGTCACCAAGGCTCATTTAAAAATTATATTCGTACACCTTTATTATGGTTGGCTTCAAGTACCTGATCTCTTGTGCCAGCCTTCTCTTAAGCAACATTCACTGACACCAGCAGAGGCTCACAGTGATATGAGAAGCTTATGTTTAAGCCTATTAGAGTCACATTAATAAAGATGTTTGGCTTATAATGTTCTTGGAGTTTATATAACTATCATTAATTGGAGATCCTGCCTGTCATTTTTGTGTCTGATGTCATTTACTTACAGTGGATGTCACATCATAATCCCCAACAGACTTCTTGAAATCTCTGACTTCCATTTGGGGTAAAAAATCTGTTTTGGTCAGGACACAGGCTTGAGGGGAGAGTTTGGTTTGGAGAGCAACAAATTTTATAGGAGCTTGTTAAAAAACTAAGATTTCATGGTTACTATGAGAATGGATGTGGTAAACATCAATCATTACTACCTTGTGAATAATGTATACATTAATTTTGAATTGTGTTTGATGAATATCATATCTTCTTCAGTTTGTGAGAAAAACACACTGTGATTTTCTTCTATAAACGTCCTCACTGAATAATGATTCCAGATTGTGTTGTAGTTTATTCTCAAGCAGCACAGTTGATATAATCTAGGCAATTTTAATTGGTCATAGAGTTTAAGTCATGCATATGCAGTCAAGGAAAATAAGTAGAAGTTTTGGAATTGTGCTTTCACATGAACTTACACTACAAGAACTACTGGACATATTTCTGGCCTATTACTCATTTTTAAGTGAGCATTCTTCTCAGGAAACTGCATTTTTAGAATGTTTATTCTAGCAAACACAGAATCATGAAGACAGATAAAGGAAACACACTTAAAAAGCTGTTCTAAAATTATTAGGGTTTTTTTGGGGGTATTCTCTTATTATTAGTTCCCATAGTACTAACCCATGTAAAATGCAGACAGTGTTTTCATTTCTTAATATCTTTCAAGTTCACTTGCTTTGGTTGGAGAATTATACTTATTGATGGCTATCAGTGAGAGCAATATTACTTGAGAATTTTAAGGTAGTAAGATACACCTCAGTAGGTTTCTCTTTAAAAAGTCAGTTTATTAAAAATTTATGTAGTATTACAAAATAAATGGAATCTTCCAAACATGTACATTAAAAAAAAAATATATTATTTGCATGGCATGAAAAAAATTCTGATTATGAGCTTTTCATGTCAGGGACCATAGTACCTGCTATAGTGCATACACCTTCTTCAGTGGTGGAACTCTGAGCTAGAAAAAAGACTTTTTATTTCAGCAGGACTTTCTGAGACATTGTTGTTTGTCCATCCATTGTAAATAGCAGATTTATAACGTCTTGTCTTTACTTTCCTTCTTTCTCTCACCAGCATCTATATTTTTTTTACTGTGTCAATGCTTGATGTTTTGCACCTTATGATTTCTGGGTAAGATCACACACAAAGATTCTGCAAAGCAAGAAATGTGTGACCCTAATTTGTTTCAGATTATCAACTGAAAACACCAGAAGGGCATTTCCAGATTGTTTCATGACATATACAAGATTAATAGTATAAAAAACATGTATCAACCCCAGAATTCTTTTTTTTTTTTTAGCTTATTTCCTTCATCTTCTAGTTTTCTCACCAAGATTTAAAATACCTCCATTCCTGGTATTATATTTCTGACATTCCTGCAAAATATAGCTCATAGAACACTACAGATACATTATCAAAACTCTCCACTCTCAAATCTTCCTCCTCTGATCATCAGGACGGAGTCTACACTGGAATGTTATTCCAGTCAGGCTTCCTTAATGCAGAAACCAGGGCTCGAAAGGGAAATAGTGATGACTCCATGATGAAACAGTTGGGTCTCTCATCAAAATTAGATCGAAGTACTGCTGGAAGACCAGGGGCTTTGGAATTAATCCTGAGATTCACTAGTTTAGGTATAATTTGTGATATCATTTTCAGTAGAATTGTATAATATGAATGGCTGGCAAAACCTGGCTTTGTGAATGTTCTAACATAGCAATTGACATATATGGGGAAAGATCAATAGAAAAAATATATATATTATAATATATATATCTATTTGCTCATCCTATCTTTAAAAGGATGCTCCTATCTTTTAAAGAGCAGAGGTCAGTAAAAATCACTGACCGTTCTTGCAAATCCGCAAGATCGTGCCTAACTGCTTGTGCCTCAGGGAGGGAAGAAAAAAATCTAGTCTTGAGAAAGAGTAAACTCCTTCTGCTAACTTCTTGTGTAGTTGAAATGGCATTCCAGAAAGAACAAACTCCATTGGCCTTTTCTGTAAGTGGTACATGTAGAGAGTAGAAGTGGTACAGTAGTGGTCACACAGTGACATGCCATCCATAAATGCTGATTGTAGAGAAGAAAAAGGCCAGTACTTCGTGAAGGCAAAGCACTCAGAGTGGCTATTAAGAATAACT
Organism: Dromaius novaehollandiae; assembly: GCF_036370855.1. Taxonomy (NCBI): domain Eukaryota; kingdom Metazoa; phylum Chordata; class Aves; order Casuariiformes; family Dromaiidae; genus Dromaius; species Dromaius novaehollandiae. Next base: position 182,330,936 of record NC_088098.1, read on the forward strand.
TTGTCAAATCTCATTGGTGGTGAATTGCTTATGCATGTGCACTGTACCACTTACTTAAAGTATAAGGACTCTGCCATGCACTTAGGAGTTTCCTATTTCAATTCCTATTGAATATCACAAAGGAAATTTGTTTAATACTGTAATTCTTGCATTGTATTTAAATATTTTCAGGGCACAAAATCTCCAGGACAGCATGTATTCTTGGATTTCATCCATCAAAATTGGATTACTCTAATGGGGTCTACATGGGGTGGCTTCTTAAAACTGCTCAAACTTGATCTGGTGGAGTACACAGCTGCTCTCTCAGTAAGTGGTGTTCCTTGCAAAAAAAGTATTGGCTCTACTGTATTTTTAAGTGTAAGTTTAAATCTAGCTTCTAACTGATAAAGCAGCACGGCCTTATATAGCCTTTGCTGATGTCAAAGGAAGCGTTTCCATAGCCTTCAGTGCCTGCAGACTCAAGCCTTGAAAGCAATGAAATAAAATATATCCAAGGCAATCTTCCGCTCTGTGATAGTGTATCAGTTCTAATCAGATGATATGCTCAAACCAAGATCCCAGGGATTAAATACAAAGGACCTAGAGGAAGGGTGTTTGAATACCTGGCTTTGGAACTTGCTTTTATTCTCTGGCTACTTCATCAGCCTTTTTTTAGTAGGAAAGAAGTGTGTGGCTTGCTGGATATGGTGGAGGAATTAGGTTTGCAAAAGTGAGGAGCATTTTTAACACTGGGCACCTTTTCAGTAACATAGTTTGGAAGACTCCTGAAACTTTGAAATAAAATCTAGAAGTCTAGAAGAGTGAATATAAAAGGAAGTTTAAAATATTAGATTGTCATCTGTGCTGTTTATTAATTGAGTTAATGAATGATCTGTACTGAGTAGACTACTTATAATGAATCATTTATCAACAAAGCATGCCCTTTTCCTACTTGTAAATTACCCACAAGTAGACTTTGATTTTTAGAAATCTGGTTGTTCAGAACTGTTTGATCAATTTATGTCAACAGACTTCTGTATATTTGCCTTGAGTAAGATTTGATTACTGGTGGTTTATGATTATATAAATTACATGGAGTTGTTCCTATTCTTTATTTGGATGCCTCAAATCCTTATAAGAAATGACTTGCAAATATAGTGTGAATGTTTGTGCAGAACATGTAGGAGTCTTGAACTCTCCATGACCACGCTTGCTGACAGCATTCCTTGTATTCTTTAAGAAGGCAGCTTGAGAAAAATGAACTGAAAGGGTTGTGGCTGGTTTTCTTCAAATTAACTATCCTGTATTTCCTTTTGTGGTATTTCATCCAGTTTCAATGGTAATTGAAATAGGTGGCTCAAATACTGCTTCCTCTGAGTCACCATCGGGCCAGTTCCCCAGGAGAATATGAAAGAACACTTGCATGACAGATGCTGAGTAAAACCAGTGTTTACACCATTTTTGGTCATTAGAGATTCCACTGCTCTTTCCAGAAGAACAGCATTGCCAGCCCTGGCGTCCTGATGAAATTCCAATTTGGATAATTACATTCTGGCCTCCCTAAATTTCCCATCTGGATTCTTTTTCAGATCCTGTTTTAAAACTGTACTCTATTAATATTGTGCACTAAATTATATTCCTGGTAATTTACTTGGATGCTTTTTTATGGAGACTTCCTTACCTGTTCATGCAAATTCATTGCTACATCTTTGTGGATGAGCAGGCAATCAGTCTTACAAGATCTTCCTGTGCATAATGCTCACAGAGATAAATACAGGTAGAGCTGCAGGATCTGGGACTGCAATACAGTGAACAGAAGAACTTTGTAAACAGTTGGAATGGAGTATTTCAACATGTCAGATAAAAAGAGAATCACTTTAAACAGCATGTAGCAAATGCTTGGCAAAAGCCCATTCTGGTTAAAGATTCATAGGATAATTATGAATGTAGGGCTGAATCACAGCTTCAAGGCTCTGTTTACACTCTCTTTGACAGATAAAGTGTAGTATAATTTTCAGATCTGACTCACATCTGGAAAATGGAAGACTCAGTGTTTTGGGAATGATAAGTTTCAACCATAGTGTAGCATCATAGGATAATTCAGGTTGGACAGGACCTCAGGGGGGTCACATAGTCCAGAGTCCTGCATGTTTCAAAAGGAACGTTTAACAGAGCAAGAACTGCTGTTTGTGGCACCTTAGCTCAGACCCCCCTGCTTTTGACTCATGGCCATTCCATCAGACCGCACCAACAGGCTCCATCTATAAGCTCAGACTGAGGTCTCACAGGCTCTGCTTTCCATTCTCTGAATGAACAAGCTGGAATCATGTGTGGTTCTCCTGAGGGTTTGACTCTGGACAAGCATCTGAAAGCTTCATGTTCCCTGTAAGATGGCAAAAGAATTCTGTGGCAAGCCAGGTTTAAATTGGGTTCCTAAATCCCTCCCACACTCTAGCCAATGAGGATAAATGGGGCAGTCTTCCCTTTTATATTCTCCTTTCCCTTCCTCCTTGATATTGGGGAACAAATGTGCTGTTTACCAAGCAAAAATTTTGGAGGAAACAAATCATCAGCCTTTGAAGATACTGCATCATTCAAAAGATATCAGATGATCACGAAAGCGTACAGAATTTTTATATGAAGGATCCCAAATTTCCATCAATAATGGCACACTTCATTAAGAGCTGAAAAAAATGATATGATTGTTGTGATCCAGATGTGTCTGATATACCTGCTGCATGTAAAATTTTTCTGCAAAACCTATCCTGCGGCTCTCTCTGGTTCTGTCTGTATAACCTGTAAGAATGGAGCTATGACACACACTATCTTTTAGGCTATTTTGGGGTTTCTCAGGTCAGGAAACAAAGCGGCTTAACAGTCGATCGTGATGTGGTTGGTTACAAACCATGGGCAGTTCACACATGCACAAGAGACCATCTTAGCCACCTTCCTGTTTAAAAATCTTTAAGGATGAAGCTCAAAATGTAGGTAGCCTTTCCTGTCCTTCTTAGGCACATTCTCTTAATTTCTCTCTTTAAATATTTTTTGCTAAAAATCAAGCTAATTTTCCTGTCTTGTAAGTGTAAACATGAAAAATTAATCTTCCTCCTCTTCTGTAGCTATCTTTAATGCCATAAGAAGGGTCATTAGACACTTTATGATGAGGTATACAGGCAGATTTCTGTCTACTGGAGGAGTCTGCTTTGTTTCACTGAACCAGGAAGCATCTTGATCTATATGTATGGAGAGAGGATGAATAGATGAAAGGCAGAGTGAATGTGAGCTGGAGTGAAACTGAGTATAGACACCATAAAAGGTGGGAAGGTTACATCAGTCTCATGAGAAAGAAAGGAAGGAGATTATTGAACAAAAGCAGACTAAGAGGTGGGAAAATTTGCTCTGTTCTTTCGAGGCCAGACTGTTAAACTCTTCAGAAATGTATCCACAGACTTAGTTGTCTTATTTGAAGAAACCAATTGGTTTTTTTGGGGGGAGAAGGGATTGCCTTAACTATCGGGAGTCCGTAAGATTTCAAGTTTTCTTCCAATCATGTTTTCCTAAAAGATTTAAAGTTAAAGAACATATGTTGTTTCTCCCCAGAGCTACTCTTTCCCACCCACGTCTGTTTTGTCAGTTCATCCTAGTCCTTCCTAAGTGCTAGTAGTGTCCCCTTTTAACCCTGGCTAATATAATTCTTTAATGAAAACCACAGTCACTAACTTCTCCTATTTTTTCAAATTCTGGCTCAAATTTTGTGGAAGAGTCTTTCAAAGGTCAGTAATGACTAGTTATGAGTGGCATACCTAAGGCTCAATACTGGAGCCAAAATTACGTAATGTTTTCATTAATCACCTGAACAGTGAGACAGAATGCACTCTCAGAAATGGTGCTGGGGAGCATCTGGACAGTGAGGCTGCAATTCAGGAGGATCTTGGGAGGATGGAGCAGTGGGCTAATAGAAACCTCATGCAGTTCAACAGGGAAAATGTGAAGTCCTGCAACCAGGGTTAGAATAACCCCAGGCACCAGCACAGCCTGGGGGCTGACCAGATGGAAAGTGGCTTTGCCAACGTCCTAGAGGACAGCAGCCTGAACATGAGTCAGCAGCACCCTGGGGTGACGAAGGTTAAGGGCAGGCTGGGCTGTGTTAGGAAGAGCATAGCCAGCAGGCTGTGGGAAGGGGGTATTCCTCTCTGTTTAGCACATGTGAGACCACATGACACTTACTGTATCCTGCACTGGGCTTCCCAGGACAAGAAAAATGCTGACAAAGTAGACCAAGTCCAGGGGAGGGCCTCTGTGATGGTCATGGAGCTACAGCATGTGATGTAGCAGGCTGAGAGAGCTGGGTTTTGAACATTCAGCCTTAAGAAAAGAAGGCTAAGGGCGATCTCATTGCTGTCCACAACTACCTGAAGAGTGCTTATAATAGGTTCTCTTCACAGAGGTGCATAGCGAAAAGACAAGAGGTGGTGGGCACAAGTTTCAGCAAGGGAAATTCCAACCGGATTTAAACAAACACCAAAAATTCTTAATTATAGTGATGAAGGGCTGGAAGAGGTTTCCCAAAGAGTCTCCTTCCTTGGAGAGGTTCAAAACTCAGCTGGACAGTGAGCAACCTGCTCTACCTTTGAATTTGTCTCTGCTAAATGGTGCCCAAAGGTCTCTGCCAACCAAAATTATCCTGTAGTTCTATGAAAATGGGCACCTGGATCAAGGTGTAATAGCTTCCCCTTACGTTTTTTTTCCTAGGGTTTCATTAATAAAAGTTCTTGAACTAATACTATGATTCTATATAATTTTGAACTCTATGTCAGCATATACTGTAATACTATAGTCACTTAAAAGTGCTAGATGAGTGCAAAATTCTTGAAAGAAATCATTTTTCTCTTAGACTGTCTCTCATATGAATAACATTTAAGGATAAAAGGCAAGCATATGGACTCAAAGTGACCTTTGATAGAAAGAGAATTACAACCTAGATATCAAAAGGGACTTTTAACACTAGCTTGTGTTTCGCTGGATTTGATTTTCACTCTAAGGAAAAGCTGCTATAAACTAAGATCCCATCTTTCCTCTATTCCAGAACACTTATGGATTTTTTGATAAAAAGATGAGGATTCACTCAGTGATTAGATAAAGTGAAATTATAATTTACACTTAATTTTTTTGTTTTCAGTGAGCAGCATTTCAAACAGAGCTGGGTTGGGACAACTGCGAGAAAAAGAACCCCCCCACAAAATAATAATAAAAAAATATATATACCAGTACACAAAGATTTTTTTTTGATGCTACTGGACAATTTCATTTTGGCATACTTCACTTTGTTTTCCATACTTATGTCAATTCATTAAAGTTCTGTTTATACACTCAAAACATTTTTTGTTGAGAACAGATATAAATTAACAAATTAATATAATCATTATTCCAGATAGTCTAGATTTGCAGAATATTCAGTTAAAATATGTCTTTGCTGCTAAGGCACTTCATAGCTCATGTTTATGCTTTTATGGGTTATGTGCAGTAAACGTATAAAACATAAGGAATCGGCAACCCTACTCTGCGGATGTTATAGAGAACGTTGAATCCAGCTCATGTATCAGGGGCCATGTTTGGTTTGTCAGCATATGAGAAATTATTTCTGTGGCTGCCAAATGGCTGTCGAAGTCCCTCTAAAGCCAAATGAGTACATTTTTGCCATGATCCTCATTATCTCTCACTGTTTGTTAACTGCCTACTTTTTTCCTTTTTGGGGGCTATTAATTTGTTGTTGTTGTTGTTGTTTTGTTTTGTTTTGTTTTTCTAAAGCCTGGGATGATCCCACAATCACAAGTACCAGCAACAGGATTACATGGTGGTGATATAGCAGTTCCAACTATTTATGTGTCTGAAATACAAAGAATATAGACAGAAATCAGCAAATAAGGTTTTTATAGCACCTTCATAGCTGTGTTTCCTTAGCAGTGGCATTGCTCCTTCATTTCTTTTCTTACACTCTGCCTCCCTGCCTCCAATACTGCTGTTGCCTTTGGCACCCTGACTCTGATAATCATTTATGGCCCAAGAGCATTTTCTATTTCCTCTTCTTTCACTCATCCTGATTTGCTGTATTTATCACAGATAACACACACTATATAACACAGTCTCGTTTCCATGTATCTGGGCTGAAGACTGACATTCTCATGCACCTAAAGAGGTAGTTGCTTTGGCAGTTCATTTGTCTTAAATAAGCAGTTTTGCATAAGCAGTGTACTACTTTTACAGTTTAATAGTCAGCCTAAGTCATGCTCTTACACCTTTCTCAGTTTGTCAGTTACATTTATTGCACCTCACATGCCCCTAATTTTTGCAGAATCCTCTTTTCTTGACTTCTATGTCAGTTATTTTAGTATATATCTGCTTCAACAGTACACTGTCATCTTTTTTTCCCCCACCCCAGCTCTCAGGAAGGCACAGCTTCCGTAATTGTACTCCCTCATTACGTTATGAAATTGCTTATAAGTACATCCCATAGAGTCACTGAATTATAGGAGTTAGGGAGAGACAGACAAAGAGGCTACAAATGCTAAGTTATTCCTTGCAGTAAATGTAATATTCAAAGTGTCTAACCGTGGGATATCCTTTTGCTTTTTGGAAAATCCCATCCTGCTTACACAGTCTTATCAGCGTGACTCCTTCTCCACAGAAGGGATCCAAGATCTGCCTGCTTGACCCTAAGTATAGTTTCAGTGGCTTGGATGAGGGTGTGCAGGCATCTGCATGCGGCAGGAGTGGTCAAGAGGCAGAGGAGCAGAGGAGGCAGAATACAGAATAAGAGGAAGAAACAGGTGGATTTAATGGAAGGGACTCGAGATGGAGTTTATGGGTGTGAGCATGTATTTTGGGGGGAAGGCAACAGGGGACATTTTCCATTTTGAAATGTAGATTCAGATCCATAATCATTATGGAGGTATTGCAGGGGCTCCTGGGCATGTTTCAGCCATTCTCAGACTGATTTTTGAAACTGCTTAGAGTTTATTTAACACCTTTAAACTTGAATTTGTTAAAGTAACTGCTAGGCTGTTTTATTACTGCTGTTTGCAGTAGTAAAGCTAGGGGACTGCCTCTAATTTTGTTCTAGTTCCGTGCAAAATATTTTGAGAAAAATCATTCTTCCTTGCAACAGTAAACATACTTTCAGTGCTTCCATGAGACTGTTTTCTTTGTACTGCAGAATTAGTCTAATCTTCTCATACCTATGCGCAAAGGCAGAACGTTAATATATTTAGACCATTTGATTGGTTACTTACTATTTACACTGGCATGAAACATTAATACTGGTGCTGGAGCATGAAAATTCCAAATTAACAGAAACTAATGCTGCCACTGAGCCAGCTTTAGCACTGCTGAGAGAAACTGAGGCAATTCTATAAAACATAGCATAGCATGATATTACTACCTCAGATTTAAATCTGATTTTTCATACATGGCAACCCGGTGCATTAATCTGTTTGTCTTTTCTGCTTCCTGCTACAGTGCATATGGTTACAGCACTATTTTTTGCATTAAAGGAGCTTTAGAACAAAATGACTAGTAAAGTGGTGTGCTAAAGCTAATCTATATTAATGCCACCATCCTGCAAAATATACAGACTGTACCTAGAGAAATGCTACTTTTGTGCAGCTTCTTTTTTTTTCCTGCCAGCTAAGTAGAAGATAATATCAAAAAAAAGGGAAAAGATAGACTACCTTGGTTTTGATTTTTAGGCATTCTCCTCTTTTAAATCCATCCACTTGGGATTTTTTGCTGTTCTTTCTTCTTCTCTTCAGACTACCCTGCTGAAAAAAGGCAAAACAAACAGAAAACTCCTGAAACAAGTGAACTGCAAGTGAACCGCATTTCCCCAAGCCCAGTTTGCAATGATGAGGTTATCTGTGAGAAAGGCCCTGGTTCTTGGTGAGCGAAGGCACTAATGAAAATTAGCATTCTAAAAGGATCTTCTGCAGCTGTCTTCATAAAAAGAAACTGATTAGTGGTTTGGACGGTGCTAACTCTGTAAATTATCAAACAAAATACGGCAGAAGCATCCATTTACGTATATGAAAATTACAATTTGAACATCACACTTAGAGCACATTAATCAACTTCATTCTTTGTTTTTATGGGTAATGAGGCTTTTCAGAAAGGTAAACAGCTTTCTAAATAAAGTTGCTGTGGCAAAAATGGATTAAATGCATCCCTATCTGGCATTTATTTATTTATTTATTCTATTTATTTATTTATTTTAACAAATGTAATTTGGTGAGATGTGGATGAACACACGAAATGACCAAGCTTCTGCATTATATACACCGGCATGAACAGAGGCAGAAATAAATGCAGTCTATTCTTGTTCTCTCCTTTTTCTCTTTATTGATTTAATCTCATTCACAGTGTTACTACCTTGTAACTGTGCAAGTGTGAGTTTTTTGCCAGCTTTCTAATAGCCATATCTCACCAGCTTTTGTCTGTGCCTTCTTCCTGTTAGAGCTTTGATTGTCAAAAAGACATATTCTGTCTGTCTTCCTCTGTGAGTTTGTGAGGGGTAGCTGCTGTTTTCCCCAAAGCATCTACCTTCAAGTATTGCTGATGCCCTGTGCTCAGACCCTGAAACACAATTTCCTTAGTTAATGCCGTTAAGAAAAACAAAAACAAAAAAAAAACCCAAACAAAACACACTGTCTTTTGAACTGTGTCTATTTTGCTAACTGTCTATACCAATTGTTAGACTTTTAAACAGCATATTCTTGCAGGTTTCCCGAATTAATGTGCTCATTCGGCTCCTGAGAAAAGCTAATTTTTGAAAATAAAATAGGATGCTAGAAATGATGTTAATGACTCCAATGTCAGCCTCAGCACTACAGAATTGTGATACTCTATTTGGTTTCACCGATACGCTTCAGATTTACTCCACTAAAATCAAGGTATCAAGGGCATAGGAGCTCAGTGCAAACTGTTGGCTGCATACAGCCACTGTGCCAAGCCTCGCAAATGAATTTGGCGTTAACTCTTTTATTTGTCATTGGACTACAGAGCGCAGCCTGCCCTGTGTCCTGCTCTGCAGGAGGGACACCACCATCCTGCACCCTTCAATGAGCAGCATGGGGATGGCATCGCTCCCGCCCTGCTACCAGCGAGGTGGTGCTGGAATGATGACTTACTACACTGCTTTGTACCAATGATACAAACCCTTACCTCATCCTTTCCTGCCTTAAGGCGGTTTGGCAGTCCCGGCTGGTGTTTTGGGGAGTAAAACCAGGGCTCTGACTACTTTGCGTGACTCAGGATTAAGCAGAGCAGAAAGGGAGTCAGTGCCTACTCCTGTGGGCTGCTAGAGCTCAAAGGATACCTTACTCTCTGCTCTGGCATCGAGCATCTGTGCACATTGCACAGTCTGGCTTGGAGGTTTTTACAGAACAAAAAGTAATCTATGTTTACTCTAGAAGAAATCTTCTTCATGGTCATTTTAAGCCATGATACACAGTTCATTATCTCCTCATTCAGTAGCATTACTGCCAAATCTAGGTGCAAGTACGTAGAAATTACATTTGACAAGTTGAGTACAGAATTTCAAAAAAATTTTTTTTCAATTTCTTTGCAGGTATGGTATTTCACATGCATGATGTGTTAGAGCTTCAATTTGTCAAAGGAGTTGGTAAATGAAACTGTTTCCGATACTTACCTTCAGAAGCTGTTTTTCCAGCCAGGGGACAACTGATGTGGGAAGAGAAAAGACAGATCCCCAGAACTGAGATGTGCAGAAACAACAGATGAGAAAGAGAAGAAGAATAGATATGTAAAAAGTTTTCATTTCCCCAAGTTTTTCATAACAAAAACCTCCATGTATTTGACTTAGAGCTCAACCTATTTTACAAAATTATTTCTATGAGCTTGCAGAGCAGCTATGTTCTACAGGCTTTCCTTAGCATCCTTAAAACATCTTCATCTTACCAAGAGGAGTTGGAAAGCAGGTACCTTAATTGTGGTCTGACCCCCAACAGGGTTTCCATTGGAGGCAATGGAGCTATGCCAGTTTACGTCAGCTGAGATCTGCTCTGTGTTTTCACTGATAGTGGGTAGGATGTGAATTAGATAATATCTTATTATTGAGAGCTAGAATGAAGCTCTGGGAATTGAACCATCTATTGATCACTGGACTACCATATGGAAGCTAGTTAATGATCCTGTAGGAAGCAACTGCCCTGAGCTATTTCATATCTCTGCTACAGAATATACTGATCTAATATAACACACTTAACCCTCCCCCCCAACATTTCATTTATTATACTATATTAGCAAGGTTTTACAACATATTAAAGTGCATCTTTGCACTTTGGTGCACTTTGGGTGATCAATATATTTGCTCAGCATAGATGTACATGGAGTTGCCATTGCAGTGGATTTCATTATGCCTGTTTGTTTTTAACATTTAAAGCAAATTAATCTGTTACCCTAAATAATGCAAGAGCTTTTCAAAATTCTGATCTCATGATGGCAGGTGAACCCATGGGTCTAGGCTTACAGAAAGCCCTGGGTAAACCCTTGGCACTGGGCCTTGAGTGGGGATCTGCCAAGAAGCTATTTATAGTATACGGCCCCCTTTTCAAGAGGCCTAAATAGCAGGCAGTATTAGACAGTGGAAAGACTGCCAGGGTGCTGTAATTTGACAGAGATTAGTTTCACTGGTAGCTGGAATATCTCTTGGTTATCTCTTAGGTTAAATAAAGGCTGTCTTCTACTGAGAGAACATGTAGGGGAGGCTGGGGAAATCCCTCCTGAAGATTTGCATTCTGTCTTCATATTTTGTTCATGGGGAACACAGGATTTCTGCGCAAGTTTGACAGGCTTCACAGATTTCACTGATATCAATAACTTTATTGACATATGTCATGTTTTATATATTTGTGTATGTGTGCATGTGTGTGTATGCAACTACAATATATAGTGATCTGATAGTCTACTTTTTATGTCCTATAGAAATATTTGTAGCATCTTCAAACTTAAATAAAACCAACAATCAAAAGGAGTTTTTCTGCTTATTACATTCTTACTATAAACCAGAATATATCCCCATATAAAGATTATAATTGTAGTTCCTTCAGAAATCAATCACTTTAGAGCTGATTTGCTTGGTATGGTGCCATGAAACTTTCCATTTACTTTACTTTTTAATATTTAGCTGCATTGGTGAGTATTTTGCTGCGCTTGTTTGTTTCTTTGTACTTCTTTCATTGACTCCATCTTTGTAACTTTTTTTCACCTGCCCACTTATTGGCATTCTAACTCACTTGATGAATGGACTGCCATTCCTACAAATGCAATAACTAGAGTTTGTTTGGTAATAGAAAGGTCTGATCACCTCAGCTGTGATACTCACATATTGTTACCAGCTCTCGTGGGAAAAAAAAACCTTAAAGCAGGCTTACTAAGAGCAATTTTTAACAGGTTATTTCATATGAAGTTCTGCACAGATAATTCCTGAAATAGAAATCTTAGTCTGCAGTGAGAGGCTTATTTGAAGCACTCAGTGTTTGATATTCATTGTTTAGAGCAAAAACATAATGGTCATGATTCAAGAAAAATGTATCTTTTGATCATGTTTTTAGAGATTTGCATATCAAAACTTCATGTTTTCTGAATGCTCTGCAATATTCCTTTGACTCCTTGTGTTGTGCCTGTTCCTTCTGGGGACCTTGCTTACGAGAATATAAGTAGATATTCAGTTTCATTGTTCTGATTCATAGTTACGACCTGGGGACTTGGCACTACAGGAGCGATCAGTTCAATGCAGGGATAAATTTGGCTTCACAAGCTGCTTGAATTGGCTTTGTTGCTGCCTTGCTTCTGTAGAGCAAGCCAGGGCAGCCAGAAAGTATTACCACATATGGCCAGATATATGCACAAACACGATGGAAAATTAATTTATTTTGAAACATGAATACATATGTATGAACCCTTTTTTCAGCTTTTATGTGGTACTTGTCACACACCAAGCCTAGACTGAATTATTAGGATCTGTTGTTTGTAAATGTAACCACTGAAATTATCTTTCTTAAAGGCTCCCTATTGTTCTGCTTGCAAGCTGAGGTCAATAGATTTGAGTTTCTTGATATCCTTAATGTTTAACTGTATCACTTTTAACTGATACGTCCTTGTTACTAAATTCTGTCTGTTTTACAGAAAATATTTTAACATTTTAGCTATGGAGCCTGGAATACAAAGAAAAAACAGTATTTTAATGACCAATTTTATTAATTTCTTTTGTCAGACCCTCTAGAGTAGTATATTACAGTTCCTTGGAGTCAGTGGATGACTGCACGTGTACTTAAGGTTTGATAGGCATTGGCTTCATTGCTCAGAAATGGAGCCACATATGAAAAGGTACAAGTTAATAAGCAGCTGAGTGTGTGCATTTAGCATTTGCATTTTGATGTATCTTCTTCCTGTAGGTCAAAACTGATATGAATCAATCTTTATCTCTGTTTTGGCAGGGATAAATTTGTTAATGAAAACTTGTTGGACTATACTTTTCCTGCAATACTTTTGCATACATAGGTGTCTAAAGTAGGTAGAAAAACTCCTGCTCTGCCTATGAAGAAAACCTACATACCTAGCTTAAATCAGACTTAACTTACAGATAGCCAAAGCTAGGTCAGGAGAATCTTGCACTCCATCTGTGGGAGGTCAGACGGAACCACAGCTGGGAGATGCTGATTTTAAATTTTCATGCTTGAGCCAAACACAGGTCTTTGTTTTGCAATGGATGCCTTACAGCTGGCGTCTTGTGCATGTTGCATCCCACTCATACCCATCAAGGTCTTCCTGTAAAGTTTTGGATTGAAGGTTAGGAGTCTGGAGGACCCTTTTTTGTTCATAGGCAGGCTGGTTCACTAAAGTAATTAGGCATGTGTGTCTCTTCAAACAAGTTAGTTATTCCTTGCTGAACTGAGGTTCAGACTGAAAATCAACCATCATCTTAAGGAACGGGTTGTAAAGTTACACTTTTGTTGCCATAGAAGGGAGGTCATGTGGACGACCCTGCATGACCATCTGTTGGTGACATAATGTTGCCAAAGAAAAATGTATATATAGTAATTCTTGTCATTATTGGTTGTAAGAAAGGGGAACTAAGAGTGGTTGGTGGAAGGAAGCAAACAATGTCTGGCTAGAGATAAACGATTATAAAATTACCCCAAAGTAACATGAAGCAGCAAACAACTGCACCCAAAATTATTATGAGGAAGCAACCAGCAGATTAAAAAGCTAACTGCTGAGTGAAACCATTACAATTAAATGTTTGATTTGATGACCCACCTAATGCTCAGAGCAAGAAGACTAGTAACATAAGCCCTGCATGGTAAAGCAAACTTTGGGGAAGATCTTTTGAAGATGCCTTAAGGAGTAGTCACCAGTATACCTGACTGCTATGCAGAGGAATAGACCGTGGTTGGCATGACCATCCTTGTCAGTGACTGAGCCAGCATGGGTGCCCTCTTCCAGCTCTTTTTGGAGTTGATGCATGAAAACTTCACTTCCCTGGGGAAACCATGGCATAGGCTGTAGATAGGATGTAACCGCAAAGGGTCACACGTGAGTGAGACGTGTGCATGTGCTGTGTTATTATTTGTTTTTGCTGTTAAGGAGGTTTTTTTGTCTTTCTTTTTTTAGTATTGCTGCTTTATTGTTTTAATTATTATTGTTTTATTAATTTTAGTATTCTATTTCTCTGGCATCACCACACCCATGCAAGTCAACCAGCTGTGATGAAGTTTGGTGTGTAGTGTGGAGACAGAAGGCCTTGAAAGCCATGAATTCATCCTCACATTCCAGCACCATGGCTTCATGCTGACAAATCAGTGGAGCATGTGGGCTGCATGAAGCTGCAACAGATGAGTTTTGGAAAGAAACACAAACACTGCTTATTTCAGTATTCACTCCAGCAAATGCCACTTTTAACTTTTTCATTGTCCTTTCCATCTGATAAATACTAAATAATGACTGTTGGAAGCCTTCATTCATCATGATATCTAGTTAATTTAATTAATGGATGGGGATGGACAATAAGATGGCTTTTTGAGATAAAAAAGTTCCTCGTCTTTTCGTCTCTAAAAACCCCCCAAGATTACTGCTTAAAAGAGAGTGGTACTGGGTATTTGTTTAGTAAAGCAAGACAGCAAGTCAGAAATATCACTCACAAACAACACATTCTTATTATACCTTTTGATTATTCTCTTTAAGTGAGTAGGTCACAGGGGAGCAGGCAAGTAATTGTCTTAAAACTAGTAACAAGCAGCTCTATTAATTGGCCAGCTGGGGGGAGGAATTTTTTTATTTATATATAAATTAGATTTTGATTTTATCATGTGACTTAGAGGTTTATGGTTCTGAAGTAGGATTTTTTTGAATAACAAGACTGTCACTCTTACTGCTTGTTCAAACGATTTTCCCACCCACATCCCTTTTAAAATAGTCTTGCATACCAAGCAAGAGAGATTCAAGGGTTATTAAGATACTATAATGATACTTCACCTAAATAATTTTCGCCTTACATTGCATCTTCCTGGAAGCACAGCTGAAGGGAGCATCGATGTGAAGAATGAACGTTCAATCTGAGAATAAAGAATACTTACAGAAAAACTAACGTTTAGAGAGGCAACAGCACTTCTGGGGAGATGCATCATTTCCATTTGCCCATGGTACATGTGATAATTCTTTCTATTCTTCTGCGGCGGGTACTTCTTTCACTTTCTCACAAAAAGTTCTGGGAGTGGGAAAAAAGATTAAATGTCACCATGAGGTATTTTTGTTTTACCTCAGACAAAGGACGCTACGTTTAAAGCTACCTATCGGGAGGCTGGAAAGAAGGCTGCTTTCTGATTTGTCAACCGAGGAAGCGTATTTTGAATTGAAAAGGAATGTCTCATCTTCCTAAGAGAGATTAACATTAAGCCCACAGCGTAAACAGCTTGGGTAGAAAAAAAGGAAGCTGATTAGCAATTCAAGCTTTATCTTTACTGAAAAGAGACTGATGCCCAGAGAGTTCCGGCATTCTTCACCTTTTGTTGACCATCTGTATCTATGAGCTCCCCAACAGAGATGCAGCTCACTTGCGACAGAAGAGCAGAAGGGCATAGCCCCCTCTACAAGAGACAGAAACCAAAAGCCACGCTAAACACCATCAATTAAAATTCATTAGTCCTGTAGGAGCTGCCCGTTAGAGTGTTGAGCGTGCACAGATGCCGCTATTACAAGCATGACACCAGTAATTAGGCACCAAAAGTAGGAGGACTTCACAGCCTATTTAGCAAAGATATGATCTCTCTGTTCTTGCATAAACTTTGCTATAACTTTAATTGCAGTAGATTTCACTTACATTGGTCAAAAGAAATATTGCCTTTCTTCTTATAACTGCTAGGATTGTTGCTTTCTAATTAGGTTTAAGACACATAACAAAATAGATGAGATTACTTCATGGAAAAAAAAATGCTGTGCTACTAGAAGTGCATTAGTTATGATAGATGTCTATACTTAGTCAAGAAAAATTAAAGCCCAATTTATTCTTATACATTTTCATGTTAGCTGTCACTGTTGACTGATGACTTGTCTTCTGAGTGCATCTGTAATGCTTTAAAATAAATAAAAAAGATAGCTATCTGCATGCAAGTTGGTGGCACATGCTTTTTAGTTACATTTAAAGCCTGTTTTTCTAAGATCCTCAAAAGTGTATTAAATGATTGTTTTATTTTAGTTTTTCTCCTTTTCACAAAGGATGGGGATATCATGAAGTTTGTTTGACAAAGATCAAATGACTATATTATACTATCATCTACTTACAAATGATTATCAGTTCTTCAGTTGTTCCTTTCCTTTACATCTGTTATGTTAGCCTAATTCACAGAAACAAATCTTCTGATTGTATCTATGCCAGAACCCCAATGCTCAGAGCTGGCTTAGGGAAGGGAAGAAGCGTGTCAGATCAATCTGGAGAAAGCCACAGCTTGCTGTCCCAATTCTCCCTCCAGTCCCCTTTCCCCTATCCCACAGTTTGAGAGCAGTGTGGACTATCATGTTCTCCAGAATTCCATTTTAGTGTCTCTTCCACTTGTTGAAACCTTATGAATTCATCTTTGCAAAAACCTTAATTCTAGAGGATGTAAGAAATGGGACAGTTTCAGAGCCCAGCTGCACACACTCTTCTGTTATTCCACAGGAGGGTAGGGGGAAAAGATCCCCAAATTGGACACACAAGTTCCACTCTCTGCCTACCACTTCTACACTCCGGGAGCTGGACAATGAAAAAATAGGTCGGTCATTTTGTAGCGTTGGTATTGCTGTACAAAGAAGGCAAAATAATCTCTCTTAAATCAGGAAACATGACAATAGCTTGCTCTTCTCCTGTAAATTGTGTAACGCTGTGAGATTAGCTTTGGAGGCTTGTAGTGTGGATTTATGGAGAAACAGAATTAGTGTGCCATTCACAAAATTTCTAACGTGTAGTCATTAGAATAATCATCTCAATGACAAATGTCACCTTATTCAACATGGGAAATATGATCATAATAATAAGAAAAAAATCAGTCAGTGGAAAACTCAGAAGATAGTTCCAGGCAAAACAATAACATGACAAACAGCATTATACATGCATTTGAAATAAACTGTAGAACACAGTAGGAGTCAAATATTATGTCAGGATTATTTAAACTTTCCAGTTTCATCAAACCAAGAAATAGCTCTGTGAATATAAGTCTTTTATGCACTTTTCTGGCTTTATATTTAGAAGAGTAACTGACATTTTTGCTGTGATGGGCAGATGCCCCTTGCTTGAGCAACAATAATAGCAGCCAGTCGGCATTTTGTCTCTGCTAGTGTTCCTGTTGTTTTCTCACCGGTGACAGCAAACAGAGGAGAAGTTTAAGGGGAATGAATACATATAATGACAGTGGCACTTTAAGTATTTACTTGCAGCTACTGTTTTTGTTACACAAAGATGTAATCATTTTCTGGCAACATATATGCATATGTGTTTACCCTTGGTTACTTAATTATGATAGATATTCTGATCTGTGTGTGACAGTGAGGTCTTCTCTGCTGATACGTTCTTCTCCCGCAGTTCAGTTCCAGTGAAAAAGGAACTCTGGCTGAGCTTCCCATAAAAGTTAAGAAACAGTTTTGTTCAAAATTACACTTTGATTGAAGTGCAAAAGTTCAAGCCAAAACCAGCTAAATATATAGTAGAGAAAATAGTTCACATTCCTTAGTAATGAAAAATATATCAATTTATCACACAATATTCTTCTAGTCTGACTTCCATTTTTTACATGAGTAAAAGGAAAATTATAGGTGTATTTCACAGAGGCATAAAGAACTACTGAAGGCTTATTGCAAGCCATGGCCATACATACAAAATGAAAAGAAGGTGACGTACTGGTTTAAATAAGTTGAGCCAAATAGAACTGTAAATAATTTAAAAGATCAAAAAGTACTTAAACTTTTTTGCAACTGATCACAGGTGTTCAACATAAATATTTTCAGTCCAAGGCAGATGAAACAAACTTGCAGTGATGAAAAGTTCATGCAATCAAAATTGGTGATCCAGTCATAAGGCTAATAACTTCCCTCACCTAAATCAAAACAAAATAGCTGACTATACTGAAAACAAAATATATTTTGCACACACTTCATGAAAACAATCAATTACAAATTAGATTTAAATAGCAAGATTGTGGTCTTTTCTGCCATTGAAAATCTGTCAAAAATGTAGTCTAGCACTATTAGCATATATATATATTCAAAGAAAACTTTAAAAAGGCTAATCTTGAACCAGGAAGAATTGAACTATTAGGAATCCTGTTTAGGTCCAAGTAATACTTATGTAATCTTTAGGGTAAATATGACTGAGTCTTTTACATCCAGTTAACAGTTTTTTGATCATAGATGCAATGATATCTGTAAGGGTGAGGCGGGGGCACCGCCTGGACTCCCAGCAGGGACGGACACACAAACACAAAGCATACGATGGTCAATATGGAGCATTTATTACCTCTGCGTCTGAACGGGGGTTCCCCGGCATTTTCCCGGTCAAGACAATAATGGAGCGGGGGATCCCTGGCACCGCTGAGCGTCGGTCCGGGGTGATGAACACCGTGGGGGAGGGCACTAGATGAAGTTTTTATGTACCATACACATGCACAGTAAGCATGTTGAGCTCATTGTTATTCCCGATTCAAAGCCCAGGTGCAGCACCACCCTGGCACAGGCTCAACTACATGACTATGGGTCGACATGCCCTGTGGATGCTCCTTTTCCCACGGAATGGTCTGGCTGGCTTCCATCTATCTCCTCAACATTTTTCCGCACTTCCCCATACAATATCATTTATCCATGTTTGAAGCTGAATATGAAATCTATATCTAAAATATGAAGTAGTGGTTAGCTCTGCACTTGTGGTCTTTCTGTTGCCCAGACCAAGGACCTCCAGGCCTGCCTAGTCTGCTTCACTCCCCACAGAAAC
The DNA here is from genome assembly GCF_036370855.1 of Dromaius novaehollandiae. Classification (NCBI taxonomy): domain Eukaryota; kingdom Metazoa; phylum Chordata; class Aves; order Casuariiformes; family Dromaiidae; genus Dromaius; species Dromaius novaehollandiae. The sequence goes on from NC_088098.1 coordinate 182,349,444, forward strand.
TAGGCTGGAAGGAGGAGGAACTTTGTATGCACTGTAGTCTTGCCACATCCAGGTGTACAGTCAAGGCAAATACAGTCTGTTCAGGCAGAGATGAGACCTGAGAAGTGCTTTCTGGGTGGCAAAGAAAGCAGAAACATTTATTTATTTATTTTCTCCCCAAAGGAATCTGAGATATTATGTTATTGCCTCTTTTTTTGAAATAGAAAGTATTATATAGTCTGAATTCAGTAGTACAGCAAAACAATTAATGTTAACTTTTTAATGTTGACTATGGTACTACATGAGCAATAATACCACATAGGAAAACAGGAAATGCAGGAAAAGTCTAAGCTAGCTGACATTGCAATGCATGAGCCAGCCCTTGGTAGAGTAATTAAGAACCCTGTTAATCTCAGTGTTCTGAACCGAGTTTCATTCAGGTAAAATCTTAAACACCATTTACATGCATATAGACACTTTGCAGAAAGCAGCTTATCAGGTTTTCTGGAGGAACTCATCAACCAGCTGCCCAATGTGGTGATGACTCCCCCAGACTCATTATCAGAGACTGCAGTCTGCTTACAGATAACACATCCTCCAAATGTTATTTTTGTGAAAACCGATTCTTTTCTGGTACCATGCACACAAGAATGTGTCTTGACTTACAGCACAGAACACTAGAGATAACACTTAATTAGATTATCGCTTCATCCAGCCCAAGACTGTTATTTACCTTCCATCTCTACAGAACAACAATAGTGGGTGGAAAGCTTAATGATTCCTCAGTTTTCTGCAGAAAGCCAAAACACATGCATCCCCAAGGCTGGGATGCTGTTGTTCCCGTGTTGCCATACAGCATTAGACTCCTTCCTCCCTTTTCATTCAAGGAGGCACATCAGCAACAGTTGCTTTAAGCGTCTATATACTGAAAAGAGGTATCAGCATGGGGAATTCTTACATCATCACCATAGAAGGAATAAATAATCTTTTCCACCACGATCACAACTGAAAAACTTTCACTTAGGATACTACTGTCCTACATTATGAACAGGCTAAGCAGTCTCTGACAATGCAATAGAAAATATCAAGGGTTTGAAGTTTTGCTAACAAGAAGAGATTACCTGAATGAATGAGGAGCTAATCCTCAAACAGAACAAAATCCTTAGCCATCCTAGTCTATACAAACTGCTTTCTTACCCTTATGAGAGTTTGGACACCTAGCACAAACTAAGGATCAAGAAGCCCTGAGAAATATTAAGGCCAGAACTTGTTACATATTTCTATCCATTCTGAGCAGAGAAGCAAAAAACAATTATAAATAACATTAATTAAAAATTAATGTATGTATTAGAAGTGTACCTGCTTGTGTAGACAGGCCGAAACCTCAGAAAGTCAGCATGTAAGAGAAGTGACGTCCGCAACTTGTTGCCTGTAGCTTTTTATTTGCAAGCAAAAGCAATGATTAAGTACAGTTGACCTAACAACCGCATACTATCACCTTTGCCAGCATCTTGAATATTGCACAATGGCATTTTGGACCAGCACAAAGCACCATCCTCCCTAATGGGGAAAAAAAACCCCAAACAATATTGCAAGAGGTGCAATCTTTTGGCAACTCCCTGGCTTCTATATACTTAAAAAATGCTAACTCTATCCTTACTTTGCTGGCCTTTGAAAATGACATCCCATACACCTAAGAATTTCCATAGAATTCCATGATGACCCCTTTGAGAATCCAATAAACACCTAATTCCAAAACTTTAGAACAAAGATGTACAGAAAGAAAACATGGTTCTCAAGCACTGTATTACTTCTTGAAGACCTACCTTTTCTGCTTTGAAAATCCATCTGCCATGAATCTTCTGTTTAGTTATTTCTGTAAGTCCTACCTTATATTAATGCTTGTTGTTTGTTTTTGCAATACGTATTTTTCATATTTGTCTATCCTATAATAAAAAGCTAGCTTTGGTTAATTGGTAGGAATGGGAGTAGAGACTCTCTATGGTTGCATTCCATATGTGCCAATCACTTGCATTTCATGCCTACAGCTTTGTGCCCAACAGGGATATACTGCGAAAAGCTAAACAAGGAGAAAAGCACATGAAGAATACCAATGAAGCATAAAATGATCCAAAACATTTAAAGGCCTTTTTTTAAAACAAAATTTGTGAGTTCCCCAGAATTTCTACATAATCATCTTCCTCTGTGCTGGGTTTTTTATTGCAGTGTCACTGTTAAAAGAAATTTGTTTACTGTGATCTTTAATGCATTCAAGATGCCCTTGTCTAATGCAAAATATTATGTTCCTTAATAGGTTTTTGTTATGGTTGCTCTTAGGGGAAAAAAAAACCTTGATAGAATTAGACAACAAACTGGGTAGATAATGTACCATGTAGGTGACTTAGCACATACAACATGTGATTTAAATTTTTAATTTATAGTCTGCTGTAAAAGACAAACAATGTACAAAAATAATTTCTTTCTGTAATCATTTATTTATCCATTGCTCAGCCAAATGGAAGAAAAAATCAGTAAGTAAATATTTCATACTATTCATTCCCTGGGATCAAGAGTCATGTTGATGGTTGGTTAGTTCATTTTGAAGGGGTGCTATAGCACATTTTCTGGATTTTTTTTCCCCTTGTATATTGGTTCAGCAATTCTTTGCAAAGTTCAGTGAGGTTCATTAGCTTATCTGAAGAAAATGGAACTGGTACTTTTGAGACAGCTGCTTTCTGTGACTTTTCTAATTAAATCTCTTACATCAGACAAAAAGCTGCCCTTTTTACTTGACAAAAATTTGTTCTAATTTGGCCTTTGCTGTTTTTTTCAGTACTTTTACTTCTCTCTCTCTCTCTGTGTCTCTCTCTCTCCACCAACAGCAGCAGCAGCTGTTAGTCACAGGATCACACTGGCTGACATTTACTCTGAACATGCTTGCTTATTAAAATATTTCACTGTTAGACAAGCTTATCAGCTGAAAAATACAATAAAGAAGTTCCAGTATATTGGGTGAATACATTTCTAATAAAATGTATTTCTAGCAATTCAGTGCACAACTGTTAACATATGTATTTGAAGACATAAAATTAAATTAACCTTCCCTGGAAGGTTCTTTTTGAAAGCAAAGTAATCAAGTGTTAGTCAGTGGGAAGTCCCAGTCCACAGCAAAGAAGTACACTGTATGTATCAGAGGTTGAAATTTTATAGTGAGGGCATATTTGTCTACTCTTTTATCAGCATCCTCCAAAAAAACACAAAATGTCATTTTCAAGAGCTCTCCCTCAATGTGAATTATCCTGTGGGGAGGGGGAAGAAAGTTCCAGAAAAGTTTAATCAAAGCACTTTTTCACAATGCTCAGAAAATCTTGGTAAAAGCTTTCTGTGGGCAGGTGGATCACTGGTTAATTTTTCAGGTATGTACTTTTCTCCTATATGAAATAATGTGATAAAAGATTAAGTGCTCAGTGAAGAACCAAGAATTTGGGCTTTCAGTTTTCACATCAGACTATGGGAAGACATGCTCAGTCTGTGACAAGCATCACTGTATACAGTTTATTCTGCTATTCTTTAACACTCCCCAGTGTCATTAACTTGCCAGCCATGTAGTCTGTAAGTAATAGGTTGCAATAGCAGCTAAAATTGACAAGTGCTTAGCCCAGAGCATGGATTGAATGTAATTCATAGGGTTCCTGAGTTAATTTCCAATACCTGTTTCATCAAGGCAGACTGATAGATGGCTGCCAGCATCTTCTGGCCTTATCTGTAGATCCCTGTGTCTTTTTCTGCCATCATTCTGGAGCTGTTTTTTTTTTTCTTCTCTTTTCTCTCCCTTTTCCAACTCCCTTTTCTTTTTCATTCCTTTTTATTCGCTTTCTCTTTTTTCAACATTCTTTCCCTTACATTTGCTCCTCCATAACTCTAAATGGAGCTTACTCTATAGGCACATCACTCATTTAGATTAGAGGCCCTTGCAGCTAAATGCTAGACCTTCAGATGTTATTGAACTGAATTTTTCCATGTGGCCCTGTTTAAAGTGATGTTTCTTTAGGGACTGCAGGGTGAAATATGAAGTTATCTGGGAGAGTAAATCTGAGATGTTGGACAGATGGTGAAGCATCAGTGCGTCCACAGAAATGCATTTCATTTTTATATAAGGGATGCTTTCAATCAGTTTCAGCCTGAGAAAACAGTTGCTCTTATTGCATCAATGGCATTTTATGCTTTCTTTTTTTTTTTTTTTTTTGTTCAGATCAATGAAACCGTGATAGATTTAAAATAAATTTATTAATGATTTGAATTTGGAGGGGAGGGTGGCGGAGCACACTGCATGACATGGAAATAGACAGAAGAAAAGAAATAAAAATATTGAAAAGGAAGAAATATTGTTCAACGAGGTCACACAAAACCTATGTTTGGTAAAACATGTAACCATTTACTGTGGATTATGCAAATTCACTTCTCACTTCAGCTGTATTTCAGAAATATGAATTGATAAGCAACTTGTTATTTAAACTCTGCAGAATAAGTTTCATTCCCACAGACCTCAGAGGTGTGCTGCTGATTTTAAAGGTGTTCTTGGATACAAAGAATATTCATCACCTTCCTGAAATGAAGGAGCTATTTATTGAATATTTAAGAATATTTTAAACAAAGGCTGAAAACTGTATGCAAGGAAACCATGAGAAGTTTCATTCTACCTAGTCATAATCACTTTGCTGTGTGGCCAGTAAGGTTTTGTGTTGTTTAGTAAGAAAAATAACTAACTTATACTGCTAAACGTTTCTTCATTTTAATTCAATTCTGGACTAACATTTAATCAAATTATAGACAACTCTTTCTCTGCTGATTATTTTACTCAGCTATAACTGTTTTTGAAAAAAAAAATGTCAAGTAAGTATAGAGTTTTTGCTTCCAATTGTATTTTGAGCTTGATGCTAGCTGGTTCAAATCAGTGTTGCCAACAGAGCTTAGCCATTTACTCTTTGTTTGTTTGTTTGTTTGTTTGTTTTTTATGAAAAAGGTGAAGGTATGCCATCAAGTTTCCCTGCTGTGTTTCCCCAGCTACAGCATATAATACCTTCAGAGTATGTTATTGCAAATCTGAGTGATCCACCAGATTTCTCTGCTCTCCCAGAGAAATCAATACTTACAGGACTCTTTTGATAGTCATATCAATAAAGAGATACTTGTAAGAAGGATAAAAAAGTCAGTAGAAACAGTAATGTGAAGTGCAAAAAGAGACAGGCCCAGCTTCTCAGTGCAACCACCACCACTGGCCGTGGCAGCAGTGGCAGAGCAAATATCATTAAATATATATGTGTGTGTGTGTGTGTGTGTGTATCTATCTATATATTTATATATATTTATTTATATGTGCGTGTGTATGTGTGTGTGTACATATACATAAAGAACAACATTACAAACAATATCAACATTGTGAATTTCTTAAAATAGAAATATATTTTAGGGTATTTTCTTCAGTTTCTGCAAATCTGCCTGATTTTTAGCTAAGTCTTTCCTTATGAAACCTATAAGGTTTTCTTCAGTGTTTGTAAGAAATAGCATCATGCATTATCATTAGCTTGCCACTAGTTCTTAACCTTTATTTTTTTCTACAAGAAAACAGTTTTTCTTTTCACTGGTTTTTGGGGAATATGACCTGTTTCAGAACATGATACATCATAGAAATGGAGTAAACCTAGCTTGCTAACCTATTTAGAACATTTTATTCTGAGACTAAAGAATTTTGATTACATTTTATGATAGCTGACCCAAGGTCAAGGAATTTAGTTTCTTTCCCTCAACTGAACAACGAGAAAAACATAGCCTGAAAGCTTTCTCCTTTGCTTATCTGGGTTGAATCTTCCCATGAATTTTTTACTTACTTCCAGCTTGTGTGTTCAAAACAAATAAGTAAACCACTAATACTGTTATTTCAATTGCTTCGGGGGGGTGGGGGGGGGGAAGAAGGAAATGCACATGGGTAAGTGCATGTACGGTGTGCTCTTGGAAGATACTGGCTAACAAAAAGCTCCTTGAATGAGTTCTTCTCCTTTCTAGCTATCATCAGTTTTGGAAAACCGAAGTGTGTGTTTGTAAGTCTAAATAGACACATACAATTATTTCATGAAAACATTGAATCAATGAACCCAAAATAATTTCAGCTGCAGATGCTTCATGAATTTGCCCCTGGCTGTTCTGTAAGTTGCCCCAGATACACAATTTTCATTAAAAGTCCTTGCATGACATGTGGTAAAATTTAAACACAAACAGTCTAGTGTAGAATTATTTTTGAGTTAATTTAGTTCCATGGATTTCTTGCAGACCAACATAGGGCAGCAGTGTCTATCCTAAGTACTGCACAGATATAATAAAGTTTGGGGCGCAGCAGAAGTCAGTGCATATCAATTCTGGCTTGCAACCTGACAAACCAACCTGTGAACAGCAGGTGGTGGGTAGCTATTTCATGCCCTGGGAGGCAGGAAAAATGATGGAACTTAATATTTGAAGGATGGCTGTTCATATAGTTTCATTTCACTGGATGTAACCTGACATCAAATGTGGAAAAAGTAGAATGTCAGGAAACCACAGTTTTATAAAATGTTTTATATAGGCTATTTACAAGGTCACCTTAAGTTTCACCACATACCTACTGAGATTTCCTGCTTTGGAAAGATATCATTAAAACTTGGTGTAGCTCTGAAATATTTCAGCAATACAATTCTTCCAAGTAGTGTTTACGTCAGAGATTATCGTTTTTAAGAAAGCTATCTGGATAAACTTCAAGGCATCATTTTATTAGCTTATGTGATATTTAATTGGTAATCAATCCTTGTCAAGATAAGTGGTTTGATCTAACTTAATAGGATAACAAAATCAGTTGAGAAGAGAGAAAAATCTTTTTTTTTCTTTTGGTGTAAACTAAGGTGTAGATATTACTTCTATTAGGATCAGTTCTACTTTTTTAAAATAGTTTCCCAGGTTTCCTCAAATCCTTAGTGGAAGAACCGTAGCGCTTACAGGCCTTCACAGTATTATTATACCAATCAGACTGTTGCATCCTCTACACTGTCCATTATATTATATGTTGATATAAAGCAATACATGTGTGAAGCAATATATGTAGTCTGAAAAAAAGGATTCCATATAAAGTGAAGCAATTGCACTGTTATTAAAGATTTGTGATGATCTCAGAATAATAAATTGTCATCCTTTGTTTTCTGAAAAATTTGTAATTTCTTTGAAACCTTCTGCTAAGGCAAATATCTCAGGGGCAATATTAGAATATATTTAAGACTGACTTAAGTTTAGGACAAGTTGTCTTGTTTAGGGCTGGGAGTAATAGAGGTGGCTAAGCTGCTGAGCTAGGAATAAGGCAAAGACAAAGACTGCACTAGAAGTTAAATAATAGGAAGCAAATTCTGATAACAAGGCTATGTGGCTATATTTGGAGCTACGTTTCAAACTGGAAACTTGCTTATAAGAAGCAGCTGACAAATTATAGCTAGAAACAAGTCCATAGTGGGTTATCAGAGCACAGTTAGGTGTAGTAGAAGCAGCTGGATTTAAGTCCGACGGGGACTGATGAGATGATAATTAGGGTTTGGATTTAGGCTTCTGAGTCCAATGCATAAGTGTGAGGGTTAGGTATGGGAAGGATACAGGGTTTTGGTTGCTATAACCATAGTCCTCGTGTTAGATAGCAGATCCCTGACTGTCAACACCAACAAGAGCTCTAATGCTTTTTTGTTGATGGTACTCTCAAAAGTAATTTTATGGTACACATGTATGCATTTGTGTGTGTATGTACATGCAAGTATATAATGCAAGAGAGGTTTAAGAGAAAAGCAAGAACAGTTTAGTTTATTAATTTTCAAGATAATACTAACAAGATAAGAATATTTAGTTTTCACATGTTGAAAAACAGGGGAAAAAAAACCAAAACTACCTCATAAATAACTTTGTTAACTGTCTCCTATTCATCACTTTTCATATTCAGCCTCAGCTGGCATATGCCCATCTCTGTGAGCTTAGAGATACCCAGAAAAATCCTTACAGAGGGCTCCTGCACAGGTGTATTTCCAAGATGAATTGCGGAACACACTAGCCCAGAAGCATGGATTTAAGACAGTCCATGCCACTTGACCTTGGGGCCAAATAACAGTGCTCTCCCTTCTTTTATTTAGTTCATGTTACACATAACCAAGGTACTGCCTGTTTAAGGTCAGGCTGGCTTTCCCTCCAGCCCTGAGGTTTAGATCTGAAGCATGCAGACACCGAACAGGCTGGAGTGAGGGCTGTGGCCAGATTTTGGAAAGACGCTTGGGTTACATTTACTGTGGCTCTCTCGGTGCCCATTTGGTTAGATTTGAGTCTTGGGCTGGCAGGGATCACTCTTCTATGCACAGAGTTGAGTTGAGGTCCATGTTGGCATGCCTAATAACAAGCAGTTAAAACCAGTAAAGGTGATACATACTATCCACAGTCTTCCAATCACCTTTTCTTCCTAGCCTCTTTTCCTGCACACCCATGCAGCCTCACATGATTTCATGTTATAGAGATGCCATCCCTTCCTCTTACGTCTTTCTGTATAATATTAAAGATATAGTGCAGTTTCAAAAGAGGAAAGTAGTCTTTAAATCCACTTTCTACTTCACTGTCTGAAGGCAAGGTTAAAACAGGAGAATTACTCTAACTGAAGTGTCTGCTTTTAAAAAGTTTAAAAAGTCTCTAAGAATTGTTGATCAATAGCTCAATGTTTATGGCAGTGAATTCACATTCTAACAGGACTAGCAGTATTTGGAAAGACAGAAGTCTTTGAATCTACCGGTAAAGTGACGTAAAGAGATTGGGATGAAGATTTATGCATAAAATTTGATTTTTTTTTTTAATAATGTGTGGTATCATAGGCATGATGGGGTATGTGATAAACAGACATGCTGATTGCTGTAGATGCTTTTTAATGGACAGCACCGCAGGCTGGTCCAGACAAAGTGTTTCCTCAGATACACCAGTGCAGCTCTCTTGAATTGATTAATTATTCCACTACAAAAGAAGGGACTTTGCTCTAAAATCTGCAACAACAATTGTAATTCTCTAACTTTAAAAGTCAGAGCAGGAAACACAGTTATGCCCCTTCCGCAGTATGATGTTTTTATATCCTAGCTGTTGATCTATGTAAAATTTTTTTCTGGCCTAACAGCATTAGGCAATTATTAAGGAGGGCTTTGCCATTTTCCCATTGCAATGGAAATTTTGCTTTTGGTAGCAGAAAGAAGAGACAGTTACCTATGAATTAATATCAACATACAGTCTTTGTTGCCTCTCCACACTACTATAACATTTTATTTTTGTTTGTCTGCTTGCAAAAATATTCTTTCTTCTTTCATCCTCATTGCTTGGGTTGTGGGACACTCAGTTCTTCCTACAGGTCTAAGTTTAAATTTTTTTATAAATGCTTGTATAGTGCATGTTATCTGCAGTTTTCCAGTTGCCCTTTCCCTGAAAATCTCTTTTGCATATGGAGGAAGTGTGGGTTTTTTTCTCCAAAGACATCGCGCGCGGCACTGTAAGTTGAATCACTGGCCTGATTAGAGATAGTTGTGGATGCCCTATAGCAGTGGGGGAGTTCATTACTTTTAAGACTTGTGGGCCAAGTTTTACTGGAAAGAACTGTGACCAGTGGTCCTTTGCAGAGATATATCCAAGTTGTAAGGACTTACCTTGTCACCAAGGCAGGTGGATACTTTGCATCTTGGTCCAAATTTTGTCTTTTGTTGTGGGCTTCTGGATCTCCTTGTTTTCAATGAGAGTTTTGAAGATGCCACCAGGATCAGGAAGGCATCTTCAAAAATGGGTCATGTCTGGGTCAATGTCTGGGTCAATAATATAGCTCTAAAAAACAGACCAAATGTTATACATACCTGCACTTATTCAGTGTAAAGCAGTCATATAAAGCATTGGTAAGATTTGCTTTGCCTAATTTTAATCACTTATTTAAAGCCATCAAGATGCCCTCTGAAGTAAAGAGAGATGGACACCATCAGAAGGTGGTTTATCCAAACCGTCTTAGACAGCTGACTTGGGTTAGAATGAATTGCCTACTGAATGCATCTATCTCTCTCCATTTATTTCAGAGGGAGCTTACATGACAAATTTAAATCTCTGAAAGCCACTTCCCTACAGGTCTATGAGTTCAGTAAAAATGAATCCTTTCCGCAGCACTATTACTGGCATTGTGTGCATAACAGCTTTTCAATATGTACTTTTTAGATAGAGATTGGTGCTAGCCAAACTCCTACACCTAAATACCTTAGATGTTTGAAAAACTTAAGAGAAGATTTAGAGCTTTGTAGTATAGGCTGGTGTTTTCTCTAAGGAAATAGTAAAGACTGTTCCTTCTATCCTGAGGGTCTCCCTCATGATTCTCATGTTTCTTTAATTCCACTTCACTATCATGTCAGCTTCCTCTAGTACAGTTAATTCAGCTTTGTTAGGCAGTAAAACCACCTCTTTATGTGGCCACTCTTTTTGATACATTCAAATGATTTCCTTTGATCAGATTTTTATATGGGATTTCAGCGGGAGACTTTTCTTAGAAATCCAGCTATTTGACTGAAAATTAGTGTGCTTTTTTCTAAAGTCTACCTTCATCATGATAAAAATATCCTACTTTCTATCCTGTATGTCATATCTCCTTATGAGGATTCTAAGTAGTGGTTTTCTTCCTTTGTTGTTGCTTTCAGAAGTTGAATGAAGCTCATACTACATTTGTAACAAAAATGCTGTGTGCTTTCTGCTTTGCTGAGTATTCTGAAAATATATCTGCAGCCCATTTTTAATTGTCAACTGACTTCCAGCTTTTCTATATACAGTCCTTATACATACTTGATACAGAATATTACAGCTGTGTTCTGGAAGTCTTCATCCAGACGCTGATCTTAGATTCCATAGAGTATAGACAATGCCTCCCCCACTTTTTTCTTTTGTTAAATGCCTCCCCCAATCTCTTTTGGAAACTAAACAGTCGTATGAATCTGCTCTATAATCCACTAGATTGGACTACTGTTTTTATGTTGTTACTGAGCATGGAGATGGAAGCTTAGGGAGGAAAAAAAAATCTTGTAAGAGTTGTGATTTCGCTTAATTAGAAATGCTTTACTTGACTTGAACACTACAGATAGAGTGGACTATGGGTGTATGGGGAAATGTTCAACTAGGTGTGGTCCTTTGAATGGGAGGGACTCAAGCATCAATGTTACTTGGCTAGAATAAGTGATAAGGAAAATAATTTGTATAATAAGTGAGGTTTTCAAAAGTAAGTCCCTTGATGTACATGCTCCTGCATGTGCTTCTTTGATTACAGGCAAACTCTTTGTCTGGCCCTCCTGAAGTGTTGATACCCTAGGTTTCCTCCCTCACTGTTGTTGTTTTAGCTTTTTTGGCTACAACATATCAAGGTATTACAATATTATCAGAAAGTGTAGGAGTCCCACTCTCATTTTGTACCACGCTAAGCATGATGCAAAGAGGAGCCCCGTCCTAAGGGCCTTGGAGACCAAGTATAATACAAAGGATGAGATTCACCAAGGAGACTTTGTGGACATGTTGACATGTAGTAATACCAGCAGCTTGAATGTTACAGAAAAAAGGTGTTTTTTTTGTTTTGTTTTTGTTTTTGTTTTTGTTTTTGTTTTTTAATGCACCAAAGCAGAGAGCACTATTAAAAAGAATGTAAGAGTTGAAGGTTGACACATTTAAGCCCATCTCTCCAGGCTAAGGGACATATCCAGTGCAAAATTCACCTTGTTTCATATGTCAAATTTCAGATGTATAAAGCTTTGTCATTGACATCTGAGCTGGCCATATTATAATCACTGAGATAACAATTTATATAATAATTCTTCTGATCTATTTTAGAGTTCTAAATTAGGATGATATGAAACACTTATTTATTTCCTTTGACTGCTATTATAAGAGTCACTGAGCTGACCAAAACAGATGTAGTCATCTACATTGTACGTATCTGAAGTTGTCTGAGATAAATGCCATTTTTCAAATATCTGCACAAGGTGCTGCATATCCTAGCTTTACAGTTTTTTCTTTCTAAATCTGTTAACTTTTTAAAAGTTGTAGTTTTTAATAAAAAATAATACTAATAAGGAACTTTTTCTTTCTTTTTTACATTTTCGTTTAACAATCTATTTAAATATGCCCTTTCTCCTCACTTTCTTGCTCTTTCATGAAGTTCAGAAATTTTAATTTATACAAACAGCAGAATGGCAGAAGCACTTATCTCTGAAAAGCTTGATGAAAAGAATCACATCTATAAATGACTTGGGGCATAGATAGGTGTGATCTGGCTGATTGATTGAGGAAGTTACCACCTTTGGCTGTGTTATCTCTACTAAGATGCAGTAACTGTCCACGTGGACACTCCTAATTTACTGGGTGTGAAGTAGAACAAGCAGAATGGAAGTGGGGGGACCAAGTGTCCTTAATTCATTTGTGCTCAGTTCCTGTTGTTTTGGGGCCCATTATTCTGGGAACTCATATTATGCCTGTTGGTCCTTTTCCCTACTACTTAGTGTGTCTTGTCCTGAAATCAGGTTGGTTAGTGATCCTTTTGTAATGTATAAATATGTCATAAAAACTAAACAAAATGTAAATAACCAAAAAGTCAAAAACTAACAAGATCAAACAGTAGAAGCAAGCTAGTTAGTACCCCTTTCTGTGTATCCTTGGAACTCTATCTTCTTAGGAAGGTTGTATTAATCCAGTTCAACTTTGTTTTGAAAACTGTTGGCTGTAAATCTTTACATTTTTTTATTTATAACTTTTTTTTCAGTAATAATTCCATTTATTGTGATGGATCCAAAGATAATCAGTCTCTACCTATTCATTTTGTTGTTGTTGTTGCTGTTGCTTCTTTTCTATTTATTATTTAATCTAATGGAAATGTGGATATAAATAAAATAATGAAGAGATGTTTTAATTCTCTGAGGAAATTTTGCTCCCAGGATTGCTATTTGGTAGAAACAGAGGCTATCAACACTGTATAGGTTGTACAGTAACAAACATATTTATAATTCCCAGTGGAAATTATAATTTACATAACAACCCCATATTTTGGCAGGCACATATTTATGTGAAAATTATAAAAAGATATAGAATGATTTACTTGACTTCATTTGGAAATATGGAATTCACTTGAACACAATAAAGCGTATGCCATCTAGTTATTTTCTACTATACTTGTAGGCACTATTTAGCAAATGAACGCTGCATGATTCTGATCCATATTCTTATGCGTGACATACAAATTTCTGCCTTCTTGAAATGTGTGCAAGTTTTTTAGCACAATCTTACTTTTAAGTATTGTAACAACAAGAAATGCCAGCTATGATCAGAGATCCACTTATAAAGCTGCTAATTAGGCTTCAGATGTTATGTGATTCTCAAAGGTTTAGAGTTATAGTAGGTCATACATTGTCTACCAGAGATCATTCCCGTGAACATTAATAAAATGTATTGGATTTGTCTTTTCTTCTCCAGTATATTGCAAGAGGTGTTCTTGTGCATCTGAATGAGTACTGGAGTTGTAAACACTTAGTCATATTATAAAGCAGAATATACGTTTTTGTTGCCTAGCGTAGTGTTTGGCTAGAACGAAATGGCTTAGGCAGTTCCTTACAGTTGTGTGTTTCTGGGGGAGGAACTTAATTTCTTCAAGCAAAAATAGCATTTTGTCATTAATCTGAAGCAGCTTGAATAGTCTGCTAGACTTGGTAAGATTTGCTAGCAAACCTGAAATGATATTGAAGTCATTTATCCAGTGTCTGTAAATCCAAAAGCACTCGTGAGAGCAGGAATCAGAATACATGTCCTGCATCACCCGGCAGAGTGGCCTGATTATCGGGCTAGAAAAGTCATGCTCTTTCTAAAAATCCTCTGCTTGGCTCTGAAAGTAGAAGACCATAAACTGCTTGGTCGAGGTTGAAGTTACCTATTTCATTGCACTGACAGCAGGATGCCTGACAAATAAAGGTAGCTAGGGGGTTAAATATCAGCTGCTCCTAATGAATGTGACAGTCCATTGTGAGGACTGAGACAAGAACTGATGAACCTCAGGGAGATGTTATATATTTATAAGTATTTATAAGTATATTTATAAGTATTTATATTTATAAGTATAATATTTATACGTATGAGAGACGAATTACATTTATTTATACGTATGAATATATTAATATTTGAGAATGGAATGAGAGAAAAAGACCATTTAGATATTTAATAAAAAGAGTTGTCTTGAATCTGTCCGCTTTGTTCCTCTCTTTGGAAAACAGAGAAGAGCAATAGAAAGACTCAGAATTAGAGGGATGTTACCATACAAGAGATTTGAAAATGTGTCCATCTCATTAAGAGATGGATTAGAGAAGTGAAACACTGACATGTTATGATGATAAATGCTTTGAAAATAAGAAAGACCAATAATCTAGGTCATAAGCACAGGAGCTGTTTAATTTCTGTTCTGGGATGTAAGCTTGGATGGACTCATGAAGCATTTAGGTAAATTTTAAAGTAGGGCAGAAAGGGATCCCATTCACAAGATACAGGTTTGATATCAGAAAACGAGATAATTTTAGCTTCCTATGAAAAGAAAGTGTAAGTCCAATTAAGTCTTCCATGAAGAGTAACTAGAGCTGAGTTAGTAAATATCAGTGATCATCACTGCATACTTATACTGAAACAGAATTTAAACTTAACGCATTAATGCCATTGTGCTAACTTTAGTAAGTGATGTTTTAAAGAAAGAGAAAAAAATAGCAATTCAGATAGGGTAACCAAATACTAGTGAAAAGGCTTTAAGCTGTCATAGGTTAAATGAGCTAAGTGAGGAATGTGTATTTTCAGATAGCGGGAATCATATAATATTCGATAATTTATTAAGGAGAACATGTTCCAGTCATATTCAGTATATATCTAGAATCTTAAAACATCACATTTAAGCAAATGTGGGAATTGGCAGATGAAGTGTATTTTCTAACATCCACTCAAGATATTGGAACTAAAAATTTCTCCAGAACTATTAGCAGAATAGAGATATTTAACAAAACAGTGAGCCAAAATAGAGTATGCTTGAACTGTATAATAAACTGGAAAACAGGAAGTCACAAATAGCAAACTATGTGCCTAAGAATTTTGAAAAAAATCAATAATATGATATATTTCTTTCTAAAATTATTGTTTCTCTTTAAAAAGAGCAGATCACAAGCTTTTCTGTTTGACTTGCTGGGCTTGATCCTTATGTTAATGGAGAAGTGAAGGGGGGGAAGAGAGTGAGACACTGTTGTTGACAGTTCTTCTGCTTTTCTGCTTCATAGAGTACATATTGATAGGACTACCTACTGCCAGAAGTTGGAGCAGCTTTATGTTATCCATCAAAAAACAGATGCCTGTGTGACGTTGCTGATTGATCTACAGAAAGCATCACATAAGAATAATTTAAAGGAGTTCAACAACAAAATGTTGAAAGTTCTCAGAGCTGAAAGAAAACACAAGTGGCCTTATGTTAGGATGCACCTCAGGTACACTCTGGCTACCTAAAAGTTAGAGACCTAGTCCAAGCTAGTTGTTTAAGCTTCCTCAGGCACCTCCAGCAGGGAATTCATCAAGATATGTGCCAAAGATGCACAGAAACAATTGGATATTGGATTGATATTGGATTTAGAACTATGCCATGAAATTTTCATCCTCAGATACTGTTCCCTAATTAATTTAGTTTGGGATAGTTAAAAACAGCCTGCAGCTTACCATCTTTTATTGAAATAAGCAGATTTCTTCCATAGTTGGGTAATCTCCAATGTATATACTTTAATGCATTTTTTTATGCTTCACTGTTTTTTTTAATTCCATCTTATGTTTTTAATATAGATCTAAAGATTTTTTAACATTATACAGTCAAGTACAGAATACATTGACTGCATTTTTCAAATATAACATGTCTTTGGTTACCTGATTTTTACTATTCTATGGGATCATCAGGCAAATTAGGCATTTGTCTTCCTTTGTCACTCAAAAAGACATTTTTAGCAAGATCTGCTGATCTTTATTTCTCTTGGGATGTCTGTTATAATTTCTTTATACTGCACTGCACCAATATTAGGCAGCTCAAAATGTTCTTTACCTTTGAAGCTCAAGGAAGTAATTCAGCCACTTTGCTCCTCAGACTCCTTTTCAATGTGCTAATTTGCAGAAGTGGGTTACTGGTTTCATTGTTAATGATGAGATCAGAATAAACTGTTGCTGCTCTCACTGCATTGAGCAACAGATGCCCCCCTGCAAAGAGGGAGGGAGTTTGCCTGAATATTTCTGAAGAATCAAGCTGTTAGCTCTGCTGCTAAATGCCTGTATCAGCAAAGAACTTTTAAAAACCAGAGAGTGTATTCTGTCTTTAATCCCCAGAATAGAGTACTTCCATCTATCAACAAGAAAAATGCACTGTGTAAAACCTAAAGGTATCCTTGAAAGAACAAAAGATGTGGCTGTGGTTATTACTCTTGAACAGGTTTCAAATGTTTCTGTATCAAGAAAAGCCAAAGATATCCAAGAATTCTAGAGAACCTAAAAAGTTACCCTAGTAAAGTATTTGAGGCAGTCAGTGCCCTTTATCAGGTTAGCTGAAATGATGAGAGGAAGCCATTTATATTAAATTGGCATATACCTGCATCCAAAGAGTACCAAGTGATTTGTCATTTGTTGAGCTATTGAACAAAGTCTGTAAAATGCTTTTCTGAAGATCTCAGGGCCTTAAAATGTTGTTTACATTATTATATATATAATTATATATAATATAACGATATTTTTTATGACATAACAAAAGAAAAATCTAAAACAATAATGCAAGGTTATTGCTCTTCACTCTTCTTTAAGATGCCTGGAAATGTTGAGATGGCTGTTTATAATTAATGTACCATATAGGGTAAATGCTTCAGCAATGGTACTGCAATTGGATGAAAGAAAGAGAATAGAAGGAGGACAATAGACAAAGGAATAAGAACATGTAGCATGGAGGAAAATCATTTCAGAGCAATAACCATGACATCTCTCATAGGCTGTGATCCCAAAAGCTGCCACAGGATAAGCTGCATTAATCATGGTCATTTACTGCTTGTTGAGCTCTGAAATTTTGCATGATTCTGTAGAAAATACAGTTCATAATCACACAGAAGAGCATAGGGAACAATCTGTAAAACCAGCTATGCTGAAAGAATAGTGTTTCAGGACACAGACAGACAATCATATAAAATGATCCTGGTTATACTAGAGTGATCATTTTTACTTCTGACATACCACAGAATCAAATCTCCACTTCCTTATGGAAAAAAAGTAAAACTGTGTGAAATTGTTACAACTAATAGTAATTTTAATATTACTAGAGGGCTTTCTACAAATAGATATTTCCTGGCATATCTATAAACATTCTGCTATAGCTGTATTGGTTTAAGATCAGTATGGACATTCTGTTTCAAAATAATAGTCATTTTATTTGGAATAATTTTTCTAGTATAATTATTCTGGGACAATGTAACAGTTTTGGCATACAGGATGTCCACATGGGAGTTAAGACCGATAGAACTATGGCAGAATAATTAGTCCAGTATAGCTATGCCAGGAAATATCTGTGTGTAGACAAGCCATCATTGTGGTTAATTATATTCTTTCTGCTTACATTCCCCAGATATTTTCAATTGGATGTTTATGTTGCATGTAGTCTATCTAGTTCTTCTTGCTTAAGGGACCATTATAAAATGCTCCACCTGAAGAACTGCAGAATAGGTTTAGTGTCCTGGTAGCAGATGAGGGGCCAGGAGCTGTGTCCAATTTAGCATCTGAGCCAGCTGATCCTGAGCCCAACATCAGCACCAGGGGGAGGCAGCAAGTGGTAGCAGTGGGAGACTTCCTGCTGCAGGGGTGGAAGCCCACCATCTGCTGTGCTGACCTGTTGTCTAGGGAGGTTTGCTGCTCATCGGGGACTCAAACTGGGGACATTGTGGAGAGGCTGCTGAGAACTGTCTCGCTCTCAGACTATCACCCCTTCTGGCTCTTACTCTTGGGCACCAACGATACTGCCAGGGAGAGCTGGAGCATGTCAAGTGTGACTGCCTTTCTCTGGGCTTGAGAGTGAAGGGCCTGGGAGTGTTGGTGGTTTTCTCCTCAGTGCTGACAGTGAGGAGTGGATTGATACTGCATGTCAACAACTGGTTGTGCTATTGGTGCTGACAAGAGGGATTTGGCTTTTACGACCATGAGACCATTTCTGAGGATCGAGGACTGGTAGCAAAAGGTATGATCCACCTGAACAAGTGGGGCAAAAGTATCTTTGCTAACAGATTGACCAACCTGGTGAGAAGAGCTTTAAACTAGTAATCACAGGGGAGGGAGAGGACAGCCAACAACCAGCTAAAGAAATGGTTGACAGGGCAGACAAAAAGTGCATGGGGTAATGTGATCAGGAGGCACAACATTATCAGTAAAAAGGGCTAAAAGGGGACCACTTCAAGAGTATGCACATAAGTAAGTGAGTGCCTACAGGACAGCATTTATGTAAGAAAGCAGCGGGAATGCACAGAGCTCTGCCTAGGGACATATGATGAGCCCGTTGAGAGTTTTTGGGTTAGGATAAGTGGGCAGACCAATGTGGGCAACATTGTGGTGGGTGCCTGCCACAGACTGCCTGATCAGGAAGAAGTGTCTGAGGTTTTCTTCAGACAACTGGAAGAAGCGTCAGGTTTGCAGGCCTGAGTCCTAATGGGGGACCTGATTTCTGCTGGGGGGGGGGGGTGGGAAGGGAGGGCAACAAAGCAAGGCAAAAGCAATCCAGGAGGTTTCTGGAGTGCATTGATGATAACTTCCTCACACAGGTGCCTGAGGAGCTGATGGGGGGAGACACCCTGCTGGACCTGATGCTAATGAACAAGGAAGAATTGGTTGGGCTTGTGAAGGTCAGAGGCAGTCTTGGCAGCCATGAGATGGTGGAGTTCAGGATCCTGAAGAGGAGGTAACAAGACAAAGAGCAGGTTAACAACCCCTGACTTCAGGAGAGTAGGTTTTGGCTTGTTCAGGGATGTGCTTGGAAGAATCCCGTAGGACATGCGCCTGGACAGAAGAGGAGTCCAGGACACCTGGTTAATTTTCAAGAACCGCATGAGGGTTTGGATTTTTGAGGAGCCCCTGCGGGACTATGTAAAACTTATTAAGGAATGCTTGGGGAAGGGTTAGAGGAGGAACAAGGAGGGGAGTACACAGGATGGGTTATTAAAAGTGCTGGTCGCATGTAAGCAGTGTCTGGTCAGTATATTTGTGTGACCAAGCCCTGCTTCTGATCACCACAGTCTATCCTGTCTCCTTATTAAATCCTTTCTTAGCTGTCTTTCCACGTAATCTCACTCTCTAACCCATGTGCAAGTGCTGCAAGGACGAGAAGCCAGCAACTGGAGGGACAAGAGTGAGTCAGTTTGAGGCTGCAAATGGAGTCAGACCTTGGGTGAAGATCTGACCCACCTGGAGTGGTGGGTCCAGGTCTGGGCTCCCTAGTACAAGGGAGACATGGACATACTGGAGCGAGTCCAATGCAGGGTCATGAAGACCAGTAAGGGCTTGGAGCATTTCTCATATGAGAAGAGTCTGAGACAGCTGTTTAATCTGGAGAAGAGAAGGCTTCAGGGGTATCTTATCAATGTGAACAAATGGCGAGGTGTAACGAAGGCCAAGCCACACTCTTCTCAGTGGTTTCCAGTGATGAGACAAGAAGCAGCAGGCACAAACTGAAACACAGGAAATTCCTTCTGAACATAAGAAAAAATCTTCTTTGCTGTGAGGGTGGTGAAACATTGGAGCAGGTTGCCCAGAGAGATTATGGAGTCTCTGTCCTTGGAGATATTCAAAATCTGCCTGGACATGGTCCTGGGCAACCTGGTCTAGCTGACTGGGCCCTGAGCAGGGGGGGTTGAACTGGATGATCTCCAGAGGTGCCTTCCAAGCTCAGTCATTCTGTGATCCTGTGATTCCATAAAATACATATGCTATGGCACTGATTATTGGGATTAGCATGCACTCCCACTTGCTCTTGGTGAGCTCCAGTACTCAAGAGCATTTTTCAGTATTTTTCCTTTTTGTGACATACTTGCTTTGGGAAACTGCAATTTACAATGCAATGAAACATTCACCATCACTCAGTGATTTACATTTGGTATCATACTTGGTATTACTATTGCTCATATTTGCTTTGAAATTGGTACTCTAATATCAGCTCATGCAGAGAAGAATCCCCACATCATCTCTGCATCATCAATGGATAACTTTGAATTTAATGTGAATGTTTGAATGGATGCGCCAAATATACATAGTTGGGGCCTGAAATATGATGATTCTAACTTCAAATAACCTTCATTTTTATAAATGAGAGATCTTACATCCTGTTGTGCCAAAAATGATTATAACCTTGAAATTTAAAGATAGTGTGACTCCTTACTCCCCAT
Organism: Dromaius novaehollandiae; assembly: GCF_036370855.1. Taxonomy (NCBI): domain Eukaryota; kingdom Metazoa; phylum Chordata; class Aves; order Casuariiformes; family Dromaiidae; genus Dromaius; species Dromaius novaehollandiae. The sequence goes on from NC_088098.1 coordinate 182,369,966, forward strand.
GGGTCATATAAAACCTCCCTCTTGTTAACTGTTACCCTCTGGTACAAAGATTTGACAATGGCTGCAGCTAATAAAAAGCACCAATGACCTTTTAGCAACCTGCAATGGAAAAGTCAAAATTCAATTGGGAGATTTTTTTCTTCAACTTCTCATAAGGAATGAATGCACTAAATGTCAAGATTTTAGCTCAATAGGAATTTAAAATTCATTGTCAGTCATTCAAAGAATGACCCATGAATAGCATTAGGCTATCCTAGACGATAGGAAAGGAAACCACAGGTGCCCCTTCTTGTCACCTTATCTGTGGCAAATACCACTGAACAATTTAGTGGAGAGTATTTTGGAATCACATTTTGCAGACTGCAGTGGGTGGGCACCTCTCTGTGCCGTTATTGTCAAGCTCTTTCTTGGTGGAAAGAAAAGCAAAGTGATAGCCCATCTCAAATCTCTGTTCCTATAGCTTGCTAAAAGGAAAAAACTTGTGTTCTTCTAAAATGAGTTCCAGTATCCGCATCACTGCCTGAAAAGGAGGAAGCAAAATACCAACATCAAGAAAAATCACCATCACACATGCCAAAGGTGTATTTTTGGTGCAGGAGAGCTTAATGTTGGCCGGTAACTCTCCATATTTGAACTTTTGCAATTTTCTAAACCTTTATAATTTCCTCTCCTGTCACCCATCCTTTCAAATATCATGATGGCATTGTTATGGCATTAATTAATTTATCATTAATACTGGGCTTTTTTGCATGTTCTAGATGTGAGAAAAGTTTTTTAGCATACAGGAGAGCTGTTCGTGGCTGAGGTGTGTCTCAGCTCCGACCCTTACTGACAAAACATGAACTCATGAAAGCCTCAGAGCATTTTCTTCTGAGATTCTTATTTAGTATCAACTGGTATTCGGAAATACAGGCTGTATGGCCCATTGGATTTACTTTTGGGTCTGCATCCAGGAACTCCTGATTTGTCTTCCTAGTTCTGCTACTGATCCAGTGTTTGTTGGGTAAAACACTTGGGCAAGTTACCTTAACTTTTAATACTTACTTATAATACCAAGTCACCAGCATGACTAGTCAGTTAATAAGCCACATAATTAATGGCATAATTCCATTTACTTCAAGAATTGTATCAGGGATTAACTTGGTCTAGTGTTTCTCTAGTACTTTGACAATACTCTACTATGCCACTGCTAAGTATTAAGTGTGAAGATTACTAATATCTATGATTTGGTATCCAGTCAAGTAATAAAGCCAGTCATCTTCAGTATACTCACTGTAAATTTTTGTGTTTTACTCAAAACAGGTTAAGCCTAGGAAGGAAGCTGAATTAGTAAGGAAGATAGCAATTACAAAGGAAAAAAAGACAACAACTGGTGGAAAACAGGAGATATATGGTGGGGTAATAAATGTAGGAGGAACAATGCTCGAAAGGGATTATGTTTCATACAGAACAGAGACAAAACATCAGAGGATGAAGACTTAAAAAGCCAATTAAGGGATCAAAGTGTAAGTAGGCAGGTAAAGAAATGAAAGGGTGATGATAATGCAAGTGACGCTGATGATAATACAAGCAGCTGGAAAAAAAAAAGCATGAGAATTAAGACAGTTCTGATAGTTGATAACAAAATGCTGCTAGGAAGGAAGTTGTACTGTACATTTAATTAGAAGGAAAAAGTATATGATAAAAAAGGATATGACAGTAAGAGAGAGTTAAAACCACCCAGAAAAATAAATGTTAGATGTTGCTGAATCTCTACAGATAGGAATGAAGAGTATGTTGTTTTTTCCTTCTCTCCAACTTTTTGAAGTTGCCAAAGCAAGACAGTTTCTGAAGAAACATGGACAATGTAAGCCACTTACTGCTAAAAATCAATTTACTAAAGAGGACCCTGGAACAAATCCAAAGCTAATTTGAAAATTAAAGGGTATATGATTGTGATAAAGGGTATCCTACAGAACTGAAGTGTTTGAAGAGGAACAGTATTGCTACATTGATTGTTTGACCTGTATTGTAAAGGAAACATGAAAGTCAAAGCTCTGCTAGGTCTGAACATTGATAACTGGAGAGAAGTCCTTGTAGTTGAAGTAAAAGCATGCCAGAGAACACTGTGTGCAACTCCACCTTCAGCTGCTACTTCTCCATGAGCAGGTCAATAATGATAATAAGTATCCCTTAGGAAATAGGGCCTAAGGTTTTCTCTCTCTCTTTTCTTTTTTTCCCCCTGCTACTTGGCATTTTCAAAGTCAGAACTTACACCAGTGAAACAAGTAGCTTAAAAAAAAAAAAAAGAAAAAAGAAAAAGAAAAAAGCTCACAGCACTGAAGGCAGACCACAATTGCTGTCCTTAAAATCTTTTCTCCACTTTGGTAATCGGTTAAGAGCAAATTGTCTAACCTTTCATCAGTCCAGGGCAGGTTATGACCATACATGGCATTGAATCAGGCCATCAATGGAAATTGTGGTCAGTAATTTTCTGAAGAAGAACCTGAATACATGGATGCATGTGATAGAAATATTAAAACAACATCTACAGATGCACACAGAGATGCACACATAGGATTGAGCTAATCATATTGCCTCAAGTACCGCACTTGATTTCTAGCAGAGCATGACACAGTAAACGCAATGGGACACTTAAGATTGCATGTTTTAACTGGTAAGTAATAAATCATTATGTGTATATTATTCTGTGCATCTTTCATTTGCCAGGAAAAGAAAAAAAAATCCCTTTTATACAAGCTTTAACAGCATTGCTGTCAGCTAAAACTGTTACAGTTCACTGCAAACTCCATTCTTGATGGTAAGTGTCTGGCGGTAGTATTAATGAGCAATTGCTCAGGTAATATCTGGCTGCACTGGTGTGGTTTATACTTATTTCCCAAATTGTATAAGACAGGGTGTATGCATTGTAGATCTATTTCATTGCTATGCCATAGCCTGCGTACAAGCTTTGTGTGGAATTCTTTGGCTGTATAAAAAGTCTCTTAATAGGTTTCATAATAAGGATGTATTGCAGTAAGGATGTAATGCCAGCATCCACCTGTGTAATTATTGCAGAATTTCTCTGACACCTTCTCTCAACACCATGCTTCCTGCTTTGTTGATTTCAGGAAAGAATTTTAAGCAAGCAGAGGTTTAAGGTTGGCAGGATAGCCCTTCCTGAGGATCTGAATAATAACACAGTCCAAGGGAGCTTGTCTCCACGATGAAAAACACCAAAGTCTATCCTCAGGTGTTGCAGAGGCTCACTGATCTGGGAATAGAATACAGTGCAAAGCAGAAAAAACAGTGGTGCTTGAGGCAGGATGAAGCAGGATCTAAGAAAATAATCAGAGCCCTGGAGCAGACAGACTTAGATGACATTTTCTGAACCGAACATGGATTTTCATTAAGTGATCATTCGCAGTCATATTTATTCACAGGATAAAAGTGGGAGGAAACATTTTGAGGACACAGATTATTCTGGACCATGGGATCCTGCTCAGAAAGGAGCCAGAGGGGATGGAGATAGAACTGAGATGATATGGAGCACAGGACTCAGCATTATTATTTTCCTGTGTGCTGCGATTGTGCCTTGTCCCTCCATACGCGTTTGAAAGATTGGACTGGTTGTAATGGACTCTTGGTCCTGTCGTTTAAAGTCGTTCTCGCATTTATTTCTTTAAGACATAGCTACCATTGAGGACAGAAGTGTCCTACCTTCTGATGGTAAGCAAAATATTTTATCTATTCTTCAGAGTGAATCCTTTATTTTCCAATCCCAAATTGGCTGTTTCTGTTGTTGCCTTTTAACCTTTTATGCATGCCAGGCTTCCAGCTGCCAATCCAGTTGCCCATATAATAACATAACAGCCTGTCAAGCATAGCAGTGTTGAAGATGCCTGTGATAATTTGTGTGTATTTGGAATCATAAATTGTTTCTCTGCTCTTGGTTGCCTCCCAGGTGGACAATGAATGGCTGACTGCCACTAGGTCAGGTTTCTCCTCCTGACTTGGATGGAGGAGCCTGACCTTTTGTTAATTTTTAATGTTCTTACTGTTGTGCCTTCTCCGATGTTGTCACAGTAATGTTAGCTGTTTGCTCCTCTGAATGCATCAGCGTTAAGTTCTCTAGCTGGACTCAAGAGCATGGCACTCACACTCTATTACAGGACACTTTTATATACTGGTATTAACCTTTTCATTCAGGAGTACAATGGGCTGCTTCTTAATGTCAATGAGACACTGAACACACATGGATTCAGCTTGTTTCCATAGTAGTGTAACTTTCCCATTTGTATTAACACTGGGTACAATCTACAACATTCAAGCAGTTGTTAAAATCTAGACCGTTCAGAAAGCGCTTTTCTGATAGTGTCTTTAGTAAGCCTAAGTCAAGCTTAATTCTTGATTCAGGACTTTTTGCCTCAGTTTCCATATTGGAAGCTTCTTTATTGCTCTCTCTCTCTGAGTCTTCTGCCTGACCATGATTCTGGTCATCTCACTTAAGGTATTCCTGAACTACACAATTGTCTCACTTCGCTGCTCACACTCTGAGCTGACTAGATGTGAGCTGTCTATAGTCTGAGGCCATGCATTTGCATGGTTTCAAGCCTGTACATACCTTTCAGTTGCACATATGAGGATACACCACCATTCTTTTGAATATAGGCAGTTCCAGGGTTGATCTAACTTTTGCCTGACCACTTAGAAATACCTGCAGAAACAGCTTGCATCTGTCTGCCTTGCTCTTTGGTAAAATTTTCTAAACCAGGAGAAAAAGACAGGCAGCAACCCAAAGGATTGCTATGCTGTTGGAGACCCAGAACAGAATGAGAAAAACACACCTTTCTGTCTCATCACATTGAATACAGACCACTTGATATGGACACTTCCTTGGTATTATAGGTACTATATACTTGATCTATCCAATTAAAAATTGTCCATAAATAGGCTAACAAATTTTCCAGTCTCTTCTTTCTTTGAGGAATAACAAAAATGTCAATGGTGTTGATACAGTCAGTGGGAAGCAACAAACTCATTCCAGGTCTTTTGATACCTTGATGATAAGCATATCTGTCTACAGAACTTCAATTAATGTCGCGAAAGTTGAGCAAAGCAACTGTTAAACTGTAAAAGTTGTTTTACATACATACTGCGAAAATAAGTTTATTACAGACATTTTTGTCCATGAGAGATGTTTTGCAGGCAGCCTCCACTTGTAAAGCAGCTACAATTGTCACAATGGTTAGTCTCTTATCCTTGATGACTCTCTCTCCATTTTGAGAGGACTTACTTACTTTTAATATTAGGAGAAGCTTCCTAAATAAAGTAGCAAAAAATAGCTTCTCTTAAAAGCTCATGGTCCCCTGACACCACCAGCACAATCTCCCTGTATCTTCAAGGAGCTGAGTGGAAGAAAGAAGAAAACCAAGAATCAACACATTGTCTTGGACAACTAATATCAGGTATTGGAACAGGGCTTTTGCATCACTGTTGGACAGCCTGCGGGGACAGCATTACAAAATTATAGAGCATTAAAACAGTCAGCAAACTGACTAGCAGAAATCTGGCATCCGTCTGTTACTGTGGAAAATACTACTTAAAACTGCAGAGATGAAAGACCTTTTAATCTATTCAGGGAAGAATAAGATTCAAGTGAAATATTATAGAAAAACTTGCTATAATTCTGCAGATATTTGGTTCTGCTTATGGCATTAATACCATCAAAAGAGCCCTTAGAAACGAAAAAGGCAAGAAACTGACTTTAACAAAATAAATATTAAACTTGTAGGGCGTCCAAAATATCACTGGTAGGTAGAATGTGACCCACATTCAGCAGCTCTGCAATGCAGCCTCTAGCAGTTTTAGTACTTATTGGAAACATATAGCTTATAGACCACCACAAATCCCAGAACATGCCCCTCCTGAGAGAGCAAATATTCTTCCTCTCCCTCCCTTGGCCCAGAACCAGACTGATCAAGCTTGAGGCACTGCACACTGAGATCCTCAAGCTCTCCAAATTAACACTGTACCCTCCTTAAAGTATCTATTAGCTAGTACAAATTAGCTGTAGCTTTCTTGTAGATTTGTAGTAGAAGACCTTACTGGGATGATACTGTTTCACTCATGATTTAGCAGGCATTTTCTCTAAGATTTTGCCTTTGTGGACTTCTGGTTAGATTGTAAGAGGGATAAAACTAATTTCCATTTTCATAGCAGTGTTGCCCTCGAAGACTAGGAAAGCACATTTCTGAGTAGCCATTAGTGAGTAGGATACATAGTTTCTAATTCTGAGATTTTATAAACTGGGGTTTATTTTCCATGACTATTTCAGTCTTTTGGTACAAAAGAGCTGTCAAGCTTACATTTTAAGATATAAAACAACCTTTAATTATTGAATGGTAGTATAAGGGTTTACATGGATACAAACTACCTGAGAACTGTCTAGTGCATGATTGCTTGCACCTTTCTTAGGAGCAGCTGGCACTAACCACTATCAGAAAAGAAGCCCTTACGGAAGCTGAACTACTGGTCTGAGCAGGACTGTGAGACTAGCTCAGCCAGCTGAGTACGCTATATTAAGTCTGAGTGGATGTAAAATTTCTAGGAATTTTCATTCAAATACTTTAACCCCAAATCCATAACCTTTGGCAAATCTGTTTTTGAGCAGACTTCATATACTGAAGTGGGCTTGGATGGGAAGTGGCCAGTGGAGGGTTTTATAGTTGTTAACTGCTTTGATATTTTGATCTTGCTTATGCAGTCTCTTTCCAGTAAAAAGAAAATTATGCTTTTAAAATCCACCTAGATAGTGAAAGAGCATGTAAAGAAGATGCAAAGAAGCCTCTCAAACATCCTGTTATTTTACCAGTTATATCTCCCCCAGTCCTACTCTCTTCAGTTTTCTGATGGAGAACTTCTATTTGCTACATTTCTTTTATCCTTATATTCCTTCTCTATGGTTTCTTAGTGTGTGAATATTTGAAATGCCCTTAAGGTACATATCCAGCTTTGTATATTCAATTCAATTTCATTATGTTTGTAGATTTCACTCCTGAAATAATAAACTCTGCAGCATGTGGCGAAACAATAAACTTTGCAGGTTTGTGGTGCATTCTGAAAACTCTAATGGTATTGTTACTGATGTACATGTGTCAAACAGCTCAGGCTTTTAAAATCATTCTATTGTTCTGTCCACTATTTTATTATTATTAATATTATTATTATTACATATATTTATATGTTGTATAACAAAAGATCTTTGTTTTGCATTTATACATTAAAATCATGTTTATAATTTGTTTACTATAATAATACCATTAAAATTGTGATAGGGTTAGTCACTTCATATCTATACTACAGAAATAGCTTTTAAAAATGGACTAGGAAAGTTATTGTTGCTGCTGCTATTTCTCATCTTCAAAAGCTCCCACTGTGCATGAGGTAGTTTTAAAATATAGAATAATAAAAATCCTTATACTTATATGATCCCCATTATCATAGAGTCAGATCACCTCACAAAATTAATGCTTCACAACAGAGATCCCTCTGAGATAGGTAAGTGCTATTATTCCCACTGTGTTGTTCAGGAGTTAAGAAAGTAATGTGAAGATCAAGACAATAAGACAAAAGTAAGTAGGCACCTAACAATTCAGACAGGCATCTGTGAAGGTTTCAAAGGAACCTAGACATGAGTCTCAAAGGCAGGTAGAAACCTAATCTTTGACTGTTTAAATGCCTTTCTGTATGGGTGAGGTCTATCTCACATGAGAGCTACATATCTGGATTAAATTAGTTGTCTAGGTACCTTCTACCACCAACTGAGAGAGAGATGTTTCCCATATTTCTTTTTTCATATGTATCATTTCATATGAACATCTATTTTAGAATAGGATGAATTACTGCCTCAGGGTGCCTATTTCTATTGTAAAGGGAGGATGGCTGATCAGCTTGAAACTGGGTGCTGGGAATTAGATGAGGTGAATTCAACTCTAACTGACTTATCTGAGATTGCATGAAAAGAGTGTGGCAGAAGGGGAAGGCTCAAGATCATTTCTGAGGCCTTGAATCTTTCAGTTGTATACTTGTATGATGGTCAATTATCTTAACAAAACTGCAGACACAGTCTCTTTGAATAGACCTATCTGAGGGTTTGAGAATTAAAATAAAATATAAATTGGTAAATATCAGGGGAATTGGGGGAAATTTATCTATTGATTATTTTATATAGCTGATACAATGTATGTAGTTGAAGCAGTGCACTCAACTAGTAAATGTGTAACTTGCTGGTCTTGTGTTTCCTTTCAGCATCATTTTATGCCCCTATAAGTTGTCTTTTGTAAACTCAGATTATTTTCATCTTTAAAGAGTCTTAATAGCACATCACAGGACAGCACGTATAAGAGAATGATGTCAGTTTTGCTGACACAGCTATGTGCCAGAATACCACTGGTAAAAACAAACAAACAAACAAACAACAACAAAAAATTTGTGACAAATTTGCCCTAAACAGAAAAACTGCCAAAAAAGCTAGGCAAATTTTTATTGATTTTTTTTCCTCCTTGATAATCTTTAAAATTCTTTATCATTTTGTTATTGCTATGGATTTTACATGGACAGCAGTCAGATGTGATAGTGATGGGCAGCAGTAAAAAAACAAACAAAAAAAACCCTGAGATATACATCCCATTTAATTCCATATTGGTCTTCTATCTAAGATCAACAACTGAAAATTGTTCTAAATTCTCAAACACTATATGGTTTTATTCTTTGATTTATCTTGTGATCTTGCTAGAGGCTTGTTTCTTAGAAAAACGGTCCATTGGCTTGGATAGGAAGTGGCCAGTAGAGGAATTTATAGTTGTTAGCTGCTTCGATATTTTGATCTTGTTTATGCAGTCTCTCTCTAGTAGAAAGAAAGATGGGCCATTTCTTAGAAGATGGTCTTCTAAAATGAAGGAAAATCTTTGTTAGTAATTTTAATAATCTTTGAGTCCAAAGTACATGATGATTGCAGTCCAGTTTTTTGCACTTTATTTCTAAAATGATGAATATTTGCAATGAAATGCTCTGTATTGTAATGCTATGTGTATCCTTGTTGATCTTTCCGAGTGTCTTCATAATTCATTTTAAACATACTGTACTTCATATACCTTTCCTTACTTCTATTTCTCTTTGTATTCAATCCCTATTACAGGATAGTGCTATTATGAGGCAATTGGTGTCCAGACTTCAATCCAAGATCATTAATCCCACAATACTTTCTTAAGAAAAATAATATAATATAATATAAATATATATAAAATAATATAAATAATACAAATAATATAAATATATATAAAATAATATATATTCCAGCTTAACTGACTGAGAGTGTTGGCCAGGTTAGTATTTATTCACTGGTAATAACATAGTGAAGTAGGCAGGTTTTGTATTACATAAATATTGATTAAATGTAAGTCTACCACTGAGTGTTGGAATACCATAATCTATATGGTTGCAAGGCAGTAACTCAGTGAACATATAATTAGAACTTTTTAATTTAATTCAGGTGAGAAAATAAGAAAGAGAAACCACGCAAATGTTAAAGGAAAAAAAAAAAGAAAAGAAAGAGATTTTGGAAACTTAGGCCTGAACACATCCAACCTAGCTTTAATCTCTTATGTAAGGTATCTAAATAGGATTGCAGTTGCCTCAGGTTGCCTATCTAGGAGAAAAAAAAAAGCATCTCCAAATGGTGATGTAGACTGAAAAACCCTTTAGAGATATTTATCTTACACCCTTGATTATAGAGAGAGATTAGACTGACTCATCAAAGCCAGCATCTCATTGAAACTCTCAAAGTTAGGTAAGATGAACTGAGACCCTAGGGGATGCTTCATCAACATTTACAATAAAGAACTGAAGAAGAACCAAATGAAGAAAATATTCAGTGAAATGCGGAAAGAAGAAGAAAAAAAAATCTCCTCAACTTGCAGTCCATTGGTGTTCATTGGTTAATTAATCCATAGACCTAATATAAAACTTTATTTCATTCTCTCTAGACATTTCCTAATGAAAGCTTATCACCAAAAGCATTTATTCTGTGCTGACTAAATTGTTTTAGATTTGTGCTGGAATTTGGAAAGTGGCTGCATCAGATAAATCTAAAGGTTTTTAGGGAACATTTAAGTACTCCTGAGCTGATCTTGGTTCAGTTCCTCTGTGTCAAGGATTTTAAAAGGAAGAAGAAAGAAGGAAAGTTATCTTTAAAGCTGCAAAATGTCTGTACCTCTTTTTCTGTAATTGCAGTTTTGAGAAATGTTTTTCTTTTGACTTGCTGACAGTATTATTTTTGCACATGGTTTTGCTTCCACAAGTAGCATTTTAGGACAAAGCGTGACACAATACTTTTATGAACAAATTGCTCTTATTAAATAATGCACTTATTCTTGGACTGAAATATCTGATAATGTCGCATCACAGATTACTCTGTTTATTTTTTAATAGCTGCTTTCATTTTTTTATCTAGCTGTCTATAAAATAGCAGATTGACTATAAACTTCTATTGTTGAGCATTAGGAGACATAGTGTGCTGTAGCTGAGACCTGAGCCTTGCCTTGATGAGCTCCTTTCTCCCATTTACTATCCACCATTTAAGAATCCTATGTTGTTTTGACTATAAGCCACTCTGTCTTTGCTGAAAGCACAAATTTATTACCAATCTAATTATTTAATGTTGATATTGCAGTTCCAGATTGGGGCTATAATTTCAGCATTGTAAGCACAGTATGTGTTTATATACATATACATAAAACAAACAAAAAACCCAGTTCTTTCACAATCTGAATGCAATATAGAATCATTTCACACTGAAATCATCACTGTTTCCTTAAAAAAAAAAACCATAAAAAAGTATTCATTGCTATCTCTACATCAGCATATTTTTTAAAAAAACAAACAATTAGTTCTTCAGATTTGTTGCCCTTTCCTGTCATTCATATTTTTCTGACTTTGGTGCTGTCTGCTACTTCCTCTCTTTTAGTTCATCTGAAGTGACATTCAGTTTAATGAGTAGTCAACACAGTATTTATCACATACTTTGTAATTTATATTACAAAGATACACTTAAAAAAAATCCTTTTCAATATTTGTTGCCTTTCTCTTAGTTCTGTGATAATATGCATGCATACATACATACATACATACATATGTATAATTTTGCAGTCCAAAGAGTCAGATCATAAAGATTTTATTCTTCTCCCAGCATTGTTGGAATCCATATTCGTCATAGCTAACTGAGGTGTGCAACTTTTAGAAGCCTTCTTCTCTGAAATGTGAATCACTTTCTGAAGGTATCTGCCTCACTCCATTTGAAACAGCCAGAAAATATCACAACCAGCATGTAATGTGGGAGGTGCCCAGCTCCAAGCATGTCTATAAGTTAGAAACCATTAAAGAATGTTAATCTATGCTAGAGTAAGTATTCCATGATAGCTCACTGGGAACTCACTTTAAAGAGTACCTTTTTCTTATTTATCATACAATAACTCCTTACATTGGATATAGGAATGCACTCATAAGCTATTCATACATTTCTGAACTATTAATGAATAATTATTTCTTAATAGATCCATGTGTAGACAATCTCTAAATGGAAGAAGTACTCACATTTCTTTCTGGAGTAAAATAGCTGAAACAATTTAAGCCACATCCTAGTGTAATAAGCCATAAGGAAGTGCTTGAGACTATGAAAGCTTTCCCTGAGGATTCATAGATATAGGCAGTGACTGGATCTGTATGTGTCAAAGGCAGAAATAGATGTGGAAAGCCATCAGGCGGCAGGCTTTGTGAGCGAGGAAACTGGCAGCTGCTGTTTGCCTCTACTTCATTTAGGAGGACAAGACGTTGCACCCATTCCATGCAAATAAATTGAATAGCACCAAAGAAGCATCTGATCTGTATCAGTTTCACTTCTTGATGGAAGCTGAATAGCAAGACCTCAGTGCTACCTATCCAGGATCAGCAATATGTAAGTGAATACAGTAACCCAGTATTTTGGCTTAGTTCAACGTTACAAAGATTTGAAAAGACTCTTGAGACGGAGTGAGACAGAGAACAGTGTACATTGTCACTGAGCTTTTCATGGCAAGAACAGCTTGTTGAAGACAGAAGTCTCAAAGTGATCGAGGCCTTCCTCAGATGATAGAAAATAATAAGCCTTAAGGAAAGACAGACAGATTATAGCCTGTTATAAAGTTTTTTTTTCTGTGAAATGCTTTGGTTTTAAGGAAACGACTATCTGTTTACAGGAATCTGGAGCCTCTAATACTGAGACTGTAGGACATCACTGTTTATAACATCAGTCCTTCATGAGTACAGTGCTCCAGTCTCCACCCTGAGAGAGGAGGCTACTTGAGGCCTGCAAGAGTGGCTCAACAGCAGGATCTAGACCTGAACCTGAAAGGCAGGTTTCCACTTTTTTCCCTACTTTTTTTCCACCCACGTCTGTCGGTTTTGGTCCTCCAACTGCCAATTCAGGGAGCTGGTGGTAATGCATTCACCACTGTTTCCCTTGTGTGAAACTCAAACTGTAGGGCCGGAAGGGAGGAAGGTAGGGAAAAAGGAAAAGAGATGTGATTCAGACCATGGGATGAGCTGAAAACCAGCCAGGCTGCATACTCATTTTTGAGAGTTCAGTCCTACTCCCTTATGTATGAATTCAGATATAGCCAAATAGATTGTGAGGGTTTCAGGTTTAGCCCTTGTCAGTGGCAAAGGCCTGTCCATCATCTATGAGAGTCAAACTGAGAGTTCTAATGCCATTAGCCGAAAACATATAAACTTACTGATGCCTGACACAGATTTTTATAGGATATATCCCTTCAAGTTTGGTGTTGATGTCAAGCTTGGATGAGACTTGAGGGCTCTGCTAAGGAAATCTACTTTAGCAGTTCTCTCTGGAAATCAGCTGTGAGATCATTCCACTTGTCCTAGCAGATGCTGGATAGTGCATGACAAATCCTAGAACTCTCTTTGGAGAGAAAAAAATATATAAAGCAAAGTGAAAGCAATGCAATATAATTTGTGTCATTTTTTATCTCCAAAAGGTGCATTTGTATAGCTATGCATGCCTTTGGTTCTGATTTGGAGATTCTAATTAGCACTTAATTTTATCAAAATCCAATGGTGATAGTTGCATGGACTGCTATGCTTTCAGGTGAGCAAACACGGTGAACAGTATCTAGAAGAGGCATTCTAGAATTCACTAAAATATAGAGACAAATGCACATTTCAAAGTACATTGTAACTATTGAACCTGCTTCTGTTTAATTTTTATTAACTCTTGCTTATTATCTGAGTCCAGAACAATGTGTACATTCTTTTATCAAAATCTAGACAAGTTTTTTTTTTTTTTTTTTCCACTAAACTGCTTCAGAAAGACTTTTTATCCATCTTCTTCCATTGTTAAACTACTCAAGGAATTTATTAATGAGTACTACAACATTGCACAGATGCCATGGTACAAAGTGACCAGAGGGAAAGAGAGGGTAAGGGGATTTCATTGGGGTGAACAGGGAGGAATGAGAAACAGTCAAGGACAATTTTACTTAGACAAATGAGTAGGATAAGATTCAAAGCCAGGAAAACAAACGAGTAGGCAGAGTAAGAAACAAATGAGCAATAAAACAAAGCCCCACAGGGCAAAGCCATGCTTGTGATGAAGGGAACAAGCAATATAATTTAAAAAAACAACAGGAGAAGAATTTTATGTAAAGTTTCACCTATAAAGTGGCATGTAAAGCCTTGAAGTTTGACTGGTGATATTCAGGCATGACATCTATCCCTCAAATGATAGGCAGTCACAAAATTATCACTGAGCTTCCCATGAATTAACAACACTTGAACTGTGGAAAATAAATTTTCCAGTAATGTATTTCTTACATCATTCAGGGTTAGTCTGATATCTCTTTTAAACCATTAGCAGTTGCATAAATGATAAGTACGGAGTCCTGTTGTGGATCGAGAACAAAAAGTTTGCATGGAGCCCTTCTAAAAAGGACTCCAGGATGGAGCAATGAATGGCATAACAAGGCTTGGGATAGATTATGAGGATATATGGCACGACAGCCACCAAGGCAACATAACAAGCCAAAAAAGTTTTTTGTGCAGTCTATTCTTATAGGGAAATGGAGACTTATAACAGAATTAAGTCCTAAAGGGACTAAGGACTCACAGTAACCTAGGTAGTTCAACCTTCCTTTTGTCTGATGAAAGAAGAAACATCTTCCATTCTTCACTGCTGAACCAAGAAATCAGGGATTGGGAAGCACCCTGAGCCTGTTCTTCACCTGGATCTGCTTATAGTTTTATGGATGAAGCTGTAATAAGGTATCCTCATAACTCTAATTCTTACAGCTAAAGATACAAGAACGCCCTTATAAAGTCTGAGGATGATAAAACAAGGGATAAGGGACACAAATTGTGTTTTATGAGGTTAATACTCAATGTTTGGAAAAGCTTGCTCCTAGGGTGGTTGTGGAGCACTGGGAAAGGTTACCTGGTGAGGTTATGCAATCACCACCCTGGCAGCTGTTCAAGACTGGGCCAGACTAGTCCAGTGTTGACCTGCCCTAGTACAATGATGGTCCTGCTGTGAACAGGAGGTTGGACTAGATGACCTCCAGAGGTCTGTCCCCACCCAGCCCTCATTTTTCTTGTTCTGTGATTCTCCCTTTGAGGTAAGTGCTGCTGCTGCTGCAGTCTGACAAATCAGGATGCCCAGGTTAAGCACAGCAGGAAATCAAAGAACCAATGCAAAAAAGACAAAAAGCATAATTAAAATATATTCAATTTCTGAGTTTTTTCTTTTTTTAACTATATCATTTACATCTGAAAAGTGAGCATTAAAATCTTTCAGGACCTAAAATAGTGTCCCAAACCATACTATTTCTTCTGTAAATAAAAAGAATAAGTCACTAGCAGAGAGCATGCCTGCTATGTGCCTATCTCATTTCCTGAAGCAAAAGAGAAGAATTCAGCTCTTGTATCCTATTCATCTCTCTTGTCTCTTCTCTATGGTTAGAATATACTTCTCTGATTTCTTGCTGTGCTTCTTGCTGAGGATCCTGATTCTTTATGCCTAACATGATGTCCTCCAAATACACTGCAGCAGCAGCATTAGTCACTTTAGGACAAAGTGCTCTTGGATATAGCACATTGTTTTCTTCAGCAGACAAATAAAATGGATGGTATAGCTGAGACTGCTACTACTGTGGCTTATAATATCTGTGACCTCTTCCGGTCTAATTGGATAGTGCTGTGTAGGTAGCGCATGATTTGCCCTTTCTGTAGACATTTAAACCTGTGCATTGCAAGTGTAAAACAGCAACAGTCTGATCTGGGGAGTCTTTTCTTACATATACTTTCTAAATATAAGATACAATATAAGTACAAGATTACTCCCCCACAAGTTCATATCAGAAAGAATATTTTTCCTCATTTTCTTTGTGGTGTTTCAGAAACAGTCTGAGAAGGGGCTACTGAAAATCTCTCACCGATTTTGCTAAATATTGTTCGTACTGGATTCTGTGACAGGTTTTTGCAATGTCTGAGAAGTTTCTTCAGTCAATTTCATTAACACTTACTTAGCAAACTTAACAAATACCATGAAACCATGCTGTCTTTAGTGAGGTGTTTTGAATAATTCTGGCTTTTTACTTTTGACCAGTCTTGGCGTTTGCAACACACAGCATTTCTGAAACACTCTCATCCACTTCCCACAGATTCCTTTCTATATTTGTCCATGAAATTCTTTATGAAACCCCTCAAACAATCTTTTACCTTCTCTTTACACTGAAGGCAGGATCCATCTCACCTAAATTTAGCTGCCTAACAGTTAGGCATCAAGTCTAAGCTAGTCATTAAGGCTGTAGTCTACAGTTCATAGAGAGAAAGTGTGTGCATGAAAGAGAGAGATTCATCCAACAAGTCTTGGACAGCAATTTTAGGATGGCATGAATTCTCCTCTGGAGATGCCTGCTTATTTCCACTGACTACACACAGTGCCTGTTACTTAGCTTGAAAGAGTGAAAAATTAGGTGCTGTGGATCCTCTCGTATCCCATGTTTAAACAAAAATTTAAAGAGTGAAGAAATCCTTTATCTTAGAGGCACCCTAACTCAGGATATAAATGTGGAATTTCTGTATTGTATAAAAGTGATTTTTTTTTGGACAGAGTGTTTTTCTCTGAAAAAATACAGAACAGTCTTTTTCTTTTCTTTTTTCTTTTCTTTTCTTTTCTTTTCTTTTCTTTTCTTTTCTTTTCTTTTCTTTTTTCTTTTCTTTTCTTTTTTTCTTTTCTTTTCTTTTCTTTTTTCTTTTCTTTTCTTTTCTTTTCTTTTCTTTTCTTTTTCTTTCTTTCTTTTTTTTTTTTTTTGCATTTGGCTAAGGTATTTATTTGCAAAACATTTTTTTTAATGAAAACCTGAAATGTTGATTGGCTGATTCAAAAGAATGTTCTCTTCTGAAATGTCATTCAGTTATTAAAATAAGTGCATATAAGGTTAAGGACAGAATAAAATCATGGATCTTACGGGAATAAAATACTTCTACAGGCCAAATTATCTACAGGCCAAAATATGTCCATTATTCACTTAGAATCACTTATTATAAGAAGTGATATCTGAAGGAGAGGAAGATTCTCAGAAGAACTGGCCAGTTAGCCTCTTTTTTTGTGAGACATGACACATGGAGGATTTTGCAAAGAGATGTAAGAGAAATGTTTTGCTTTTGCCAATCCCCTGAGAAAAAAGATTTTATCTAAGAAATCCTTGTGTAAATTTCATTAATTTACTCTGAATTCATAGTTTTGTGATGAGATATACTAAGTGATATGCTGTGCACTAAATCACATATGTAAGCTGATTTCTACTTCTCATGAAGTCCCTCTGCCTCCCTAGATACGCAACATTTCCTTTCATAGATTGCTTATCCTTCCTTCTGGAGTCTGGGTATGCATTAATACATGCAGTTCTGTCATACAAGGTGTATCATATCCTGTACTACTAAATACTGGGTAAGATCTCCTGGCTGAACATGTCAGAAGTATTTCTTCTCTTTTTTGTCATGTCAGCAAGGAAGCCATTTAGTTAAATGAAAAAGATAAATTAAAAGGTGCCACAGTACCTCTTCTCTGTGATGATGATAATGATTACTGTTGTTTTTCTCATTATTATTATTTGCATCATAGTGGTGCTGAGAGAACATAGGATAGAAACTCATTAACTGGGAGGCTACGAAAAATTTAATTGGGGGCTAGACAACAGATCGCTGTCCTTGGTACTATTGTTGCTCTGGGTCTAAATATCAAAGGGATGCAGGCATTTTTGCCCCTAAAGAAAAAATGAAGAATTGTTGTTCTCTATACTTTTACTGATGTGTCTTATAGTATGTACAGGTTCCCACAGACTGGATAACAATGGAACCAGAAATGAGAGATGAAAGGCTTAGTCCCACGTGAGTAATGTTCTCTGCGGCAGGCAGACAAATACACAAAGAAAATTGGAAGCCATTTTTGATCTCTTTGGTAGAGGAAGAACTAAACCATATATTTACTGAGCTGTGGTAGAAGCCAAGTCATGGATGACAAGGAGCTGTTTCTTCTAATACTTTCTTTACAACTGTAAGAAACTATTTTCTGCTATGCTGTAGCAACCAGCAAGAGCATTAGGTAGATATTTTATATATGATAAAAGTCCTAGAATGTCTGTTCAAGGCAAAATTCATGCTAAATTTATTTTTCAACTGGGAAAAAGGAAGAAAGCGCATACTGCTAGTAGTGTTACTAAATGCAGTTAAATTCATCAATATAACTACTTGGGAAAGACATAATTTGAGATTGCCTTGAACAAAAATTACTGCAGAAACAGTGGTATCTTTGTAGCCTAATATATTGTAATCTACAAGTAGTTAGATCTAGGTAGATATGTATGTAGCTGTTCTCCTGACAAATCCCTGAACATTGTTGCTGGGAGAGTTCCCTCCACTGCTGGGATATTCTTGGAAGAAATACCAGACATTTTGAAAATTCATATAGTGCTTTGTGAGTTCCTGAGAATTCTTGAACTTTACAAATGAAAGGGGCTGTAAAGTTCAGAGCATGCATTTGGACAATTAGGTACTTAGTATGCAGGCTGTATTATGCTTTCTGTTGTATTTTGGGCCTTTTGAAATGTTCCTTCAGTAGCAGATTATATCATCTGATGGGTAATTTACGTACATGTCTTGCCTGTCAAACCACTTCCTTTAACTATAGATTTGTATGTGAGTAAGAAATGAATAATAGATGTAATGCCATTCACAATCTGTCACGATGTACTGATGTTCTCGCTTAAATCCTACTGATCCCAGTGCATCTCCCTGACTCACAGCTTCTGTTTTGCTGCAAAAATACATAATTTAAATAAGGAGAAGCGGGGAACAGGAAGTGTCTTGCATAATTCCCTGTTTCACCCCTTTCCATTGCTTGCTAGGGCTAAGCCCTGCTGTAAAAGTCACCCTTTTGTTCGTTTCTAAAATATAGCATTATCTTAGCAGTGGCACATTGCTCTGTACCATGTTTCTGCACATTTCTGTGCTATTCTGAGATTTGTCCACATTGTGGAAGCACATATAGCTTCTGCTAGGAGCTTTAAAACACAAAAGATGCATTGCCTGACCTCTGGTGTGTGTGTGTAAAGAGGCACAAACTTCAGCGAGACTGAGTACTGCGTGGGAGATAACTGAGCCAGTGGTACAGGGAATGCTTAGTGGCTGGAACAGGCTGTCTCCTAAAAGAGCTTGCTGTGGTGGCAAGTGCAAAGGGCACAGGGACATGGCTTACCTATACCTTTTGTCCTCATCTGTTTTGACCAGCTAGGCATAAGGACTGAGATAGCTACTGGTATTATTTGATGAAAAGAGAAAAGAAAAAGACTTCTTTCTGTTTCTTCCCCTGCTTTCTGCCCACACCAAGCTAGTAACAATCCACCTCCTTGCCTTTTTCTGTTTTTTTTAGTCTCCCCCCGCCCCCCCCCCCATGGAAACTGCCTGTAATAAGCATACTGTTCTGGCCCTATGGCATTACGTTTCACTAGTTTCATTAAATATATATATATATATAAAAGATTTTGCATATGCCAGTAAAAAAGATCAAAATATGTCTTCCCTGCCTTACTGAGACATGGGAAAGATAATAGGGTCAGGCTATATCATTTTGTATCACTTTCTCTATATCTGCTGCAGTTCATCCTGAAAAGGATTCTCTCCCCTTATTTAACATTGTAAACATAATTCTGCTGTATCATTGCATTTTTACCGAGGTTTCTGGGCTAAAACTGTAGTAAGTAAAGTTTTGGGTCTTTTTGTTTTTCTTTTGTTGTTGTTTTTTTGTAGCATTTCCTTTGTCTTTTTAATGTGCATGTGTTCTTTCTCTCCTTATGTTCTTTTACTTCCAATATCTCCTTGCTGCCCCACCACCTGCTATGCTGACCCATTTCTTTACCACCTACAGTCTATCACCTCCAGCAAAACAGCTGCTTGCCACTCTTGTCAAAGAAATAAAAATTAGTCAGAAATTAACAGCTCCTTGTTCTTACATTATAAATCCAGCATCAGTTAAAATAACATTCATAATTTTTTATCCCCTGATATTTTTCCCTTGATCCCTTTTCTCCTGTTTTCAGTCTGTCCTTGTGACAGTGTTTTCTTTGAACACAGGGAGAATTTAGATTGAAAGCATGCACATCAGCAAGCTTAGCTGAAGTTCATTTAAAACCTGAGGTGCTCAGGATCTCTCATGGGAAGCCTGGGACCTCGCTGGATTCTGGCAACCTTGCTTCCAGGTCCCACTCTCTGTGCTGTGCTGTGACACACAGATTTGCACACAAAAGCTAACTGCAGAAATCATTCTGGCACAGAAATAAACTTCTCAGTTTCCCCTTCACCGTTCTAAATGAAAGCTCAGCTTTCCTTAGCCTGAAGTGTCTTTGGCTCCTCATTCAAACTAGAATACTCTAAACTATGCTTGAATAGCAGCACCTTTAGCGCAGGCTGCTTTGGGAACCAATAAACCAATTTCTCCTGCCCTTGATTAGTCTCTGGAGGAGCACAGCATGTTTCCAGCCATTTTCAGATGCCAAAACTGTCATGACAAAGGCAATTAATATGGTAACAAGAGAGTTAGCATCCAAAACACTGTTTCCTGAGGGGCTTGTCACATAAGCTGCAGAAAACATTAGAAACAGTTGCAATTTCTTTCCCCAAATGCAAATTTCTATGAACCCTTGGAATTGCGCACATCTTGTATACTTGCAGTCAGGCAGAGATTAAAAGCCTGATCAAGTGGCATGCAGAATATATCCCACTTCATAGCAGCCCAGACCTGTAAAGACTACCTTGGTCAAGGAATAAAAGCAATGAGCATATATCTCTCAAGTGAGTATCATATCGATATGTTACTAGGAGATATGCCACCAAAACTGGATGTTCACATACAGTTCAGACATAATCAAGGAGTATCTGGTTATTTTGTCTTTGTGATTGCTGGCTTTTACATTAGATTGCAGTGTAAATACGTTGTTAAATACATTGGTCCAGCTCCTCATCTGTGCCCAAATATATTGGACACAGGTGGTATGACATAAAAGATCTATTATTGTATTGCAATCCCGGGGCTGATTCCAGACCTAATTTTGTGAGTCTAATTCCAAAGGGCCATTATGTTCAGAGGGCTCACGGTAACACAGCAGCCCTCTGAATCACACTACTATAATCCAATCAGTATTGCAGGAGAAATGGTATCGTTCCATTTCATATTCCCTCTACTCAAGAGAATCTTCATCTGCTTTGTTAAATTGGCTTTATAGCCCATTTATGCCACTAAAGCAGCACAAAGAATGAGGCCAAGAATCTGGCCCATTTCTGTGTCTAACTTAATTGCACGCTTTAATGAAAACATAATAATATAAGCAATATTTATTTTCACACTGGGGTATAAAATAGATTTAGCTATGTATCCACATAGGTCTCTGGGGTTTCAACAATTAGATAGTTTTCTAAAGACACACACACATATACACACATATATGCATATATTACTCCCTTCTTGGGCTAAAGCAGAGCTATTCTGGACCCTTGGGTAAATCTGTAATTATGCAGCTTTAAAACACAGGTATGTGAAGCTGTTGCAGTCTATCATTAAATCCTTTTACGAAAAAAAGTGGATTACATTTACAATAGACTCAAATGCTTCCTGACTGCCTGCTCCAGGATGTCATACAATTACGTCTGAGATGTGTGTTCTCTCTGAAGAAATATCCATAGGAAAAAATGTGAAGGCCAGATATTAAGTCACATAACCTAGCCTATTTGTGATTCTTCTGTTCTAAAAATTATGTCAAACCTCTCTGTCTCTCTTCCTGCCCTTGGCACACACACACCATACTTGAAAGCTGTAAAGCTTATGTTTAGGTTACTGCCCTGGTTTTGCTTTTTTCAAAGCAGGCCATTTTTATGGCAGATAGGAAGATGCGGGAGATATTTTTCAAAATCTTTATGCATAGAGATGGTAACAGAAAAATGGACACAAAACAAAACGATGGCCCTTATAATGTGTCATTTTTTTTCTATAAGCACTTGTAGTGAGAACTTCAAAACTGCACAGTAAAACATGGATATGAATTTTTGTGCCAGTGAAACACTGAGAATATCATTCTGAAACAGGTACCATCACTCCTCATTTTCCAAAAGTTGGCTGAAATTCTTCCTGGTCAAAACATAGGATAATGACGTCTTAGAGGCTATGAGATAGCAGCTTCTCCTACCATCTGACAATTAATTGCACTGGTTTCACTCTAAATGAAACTGCAAACTTGTGTAACTTTTCTGTCTACTGTTGTTAGCCAGAACAAGAACCAGGTTCAAAACCTGGTATTTCTTTTTTACAAGTGCATAAGATGGCTCCTTCAGAAGTATTTAAAAGTAAATAGACCTCCTGGACACAACAATTACAACCTACAAGGTTTGGGTTCATCCCATCTAATTGGCCCTTTTACAAAACTAGAAGCCATAGGCTCTCTGAAAAGAGTGTGTAGCTATATCTAAATTACCTAATTTGGGTCTGCAAACTTTTTTTTTTTTTTTGGTAGGCATTTCCATTTGTAAACTGTGAATGCATTCATGCACAGATTTTCATGGAGAGAAAACACAAATTTATACCCCCAAAGACGAGCCATGGTATATTCCACAAGTGTCTGATCTGAGCAATCAGTGGAACAGGACAGCAGAGTATGCCAGGTACCTCCTGGCAGGTATATGCACACTCGCACACACTTGCAGGAGGTATTTCAGCCCATCTAGGATTTGAATTACCTTTTGGAGTGTCTTGTCATTCAGCTGTTATGCTGGTCCAGTGGCATAGAGGGCTCTTGAGCAGAATCTTTGCCAATAAAAATACACACATCTTGCAATTTAGAAACCCCTTCCTTCCTTTCCTTTCGTATCTAAGCCTCAATACTATTTTGACATTACTGAGATTTTGATTCAGGAGCATTAAATTCAGCCCTAATGCTCTTTGTTTCTATGCAAGGGGTGGAAACAGTCTACTACTCTCTCGATCAATAACTAATGGATTTTAACTGAAATGCTTATATAAAGAATGTTGTTCATGCAAATGATATCGGTTAATTCCTTTCTTTCTCCTCCACTTAATTAAGAGATACAGTTCCTTCATCTTTTTATGCAAAATCAGAGTCATGAATGCATATCAAAACATAAGAGTCTTCTGTTGCTTTTGATCCCCCTTTATAGCCTTATCCATGCACTGTCACCTTATAGTTTCAGTAATTCCTTAGTGCCAGATCAGCAGAGGAATGACACAGTGGGGGAAACACAGCAGTCTTGAGATTTCCACTGCCTGAATGCTTTTTCATCTCTCTTCCACACCGTTTCCCTATCAGAGGTCCTAGAAGTTACCTCCCAGCAACTGAGACATCTGCCATGCTGTGCTCTTATTGATCAGATGTTGATGATGGATGGGGAGGAGCATGGTGAGAAAAGCACAATTTCAGTTTCATTCATTTCTCTTGATTCTCATCTAGAACTCCTGTCTGAGGAGTTGTATTCATAAACCTATGTGCAACTGAATGGTATTCTATATAATTGCTGCTATATAATATTAAAATTATATTTCCTGATGTGTAAGCCAGCATGAAGACTTACTACAGACTTTCATATTTAGTCAAAATTCCACCTTCTGTTGCCAAAAAGGTAGACCGAGAAAGCTAAAATGAAAGTAAGACAAAACTTACTATTCCCATTGATTTGCAGGGCTATATTTACTCTGGATGTATAACCATGGGTGTCTAACCAGTTCCTCCAGTATACCTCATGGAAGGATTTATCTCATCAAACATAAATGTCTACAAGGCAGATATTTATATCTGACTTAGTCACTGTGCACTACCTCTATAGTCAATGGTGAGAAGAAGTCATGAGAGGGTGATTGATTCTATCCTAAAGTAGCTATCTGAAATAGGGCAGATGAATTGCATCCTAAAACTGCTTATTTCTCTCAATCGACTATAAAGGGAGTATTCAGTGATTAACTCAGATGTAGATGTCTATAGTTAAGTGAGATGAATACTATCCTAAGTGATTTCTAGAGTTTCTCTCACCAATCTTTCTGTTGTGGGAAGGTCTGTGCTTGGTTTATGTCATCAGTCCAGAGCAGAATCAAAATTAGGAACATCAGAGATGAATGAGATCCATGTCACAAACAAACAAATGAAAGAAAGAAAGAAAGAAAAAAAAAAAAAGCCTTGCTTTTCTTTCTGCATTTTGATGGTAAGCTTTTCTATCAGGAAAGACTTTCAATCTCTGTGAATATTGAATATAAACTAATAAAATAATAGCATTTATAACAGTAGTATCCCGGTTTAAAAGTCTGTTGAGTAACTGGTACTTTAATTAGTCTTTCTGCTGGAAAGAAAGCTTTTAATTACACAATTATATAAACTTCTTATCTGTCAAAAACAGAAAAGAGTGCATGACAAAATGCATTGTTTTCAATACAAATTGTTTTTTTGGAGTCAATCACTTGTCAGGTATTAAATCCAAGCAGAGTCAGGAGGATAAGAGAGGGAGAAAGCGGGTAATCTTTTAAGAAACCATGGAGTTTCATCATAGTATGATCATGAATGAAATGTATAAGTCTACATGTATGTGTTCACACCCAGAACTTGCTTCTTTTTAAAAAAGCACTGAAATGGCAGCTGAATGTTAACACACACATGCCTCAGACTAACACTAGGTTATTATCAGATATTCTTGGTTCATGGTCATAAGCCAATCCCTGACCAAAAAACAGATAAATCACCTTTTTAATTTTTTTTTCTTAAGTTGCTAATGCAAAGTATTAACAGAATGCAGGGTGTTGAGTTTGCATCATTATAGAAGCTGCTTTGACTGGTGATAGCAAATAAAAGATTAAATTTGGCTAGCAATGTGATAAAATGTAGATTTGTCATATAGTACTGAACCCTGCATTCTTGCCCTAAACACTAAAATTCTCATTCAACCTTTAGAATGAAGCATGACTATTAGAAATTTAGAATTAAAAAGCTAGACATGCAGAGTCAGGCATAGTGGCTCAGAAGTGAGGGGGAGAGAATTGGGAATCAGACATAATAAATCATGCATTATATTTACTTTGCAGAATGCAGGTGCGGGATTGATGGTTCTCCAATGCTGTTGCATACGCTGCTGACACATTAACTGATGCTGTGACTTTGCATGCTCATATTCAGAAGGAATGACTTGCTGCCAGAGGCTGAGGAAAAAACTTGTAAAAAATACTTGTGCATATTAGATTGCTGCAACTTTATACACAATGCAAGGGACTTTTATCCTTGACAAATAGCAAAGACATAGATGGTGTTCTGGTGAGATGTCAAAGACCACTTCTGTGCATGATGTAGTACAATCTGCAGGCAGAGCGTGTGCACAGCAAGGTGCTGCAATTGCTGATACTCTGTCTAGACACCCTTACAATGTAACTAAAACAAGAACTTTGCAGATGTTTGAAGAAGCTGAAACTTATGGAAGGCTCTGCAAACCTTAGACCAGTGTCTGATTCATTGTTACAATTCAGAGAGTCTTCTACTTAAAATCGGGAGCTCCAGTTTCTTTTACAGTGTCACAAAAAGATCAAACTAGTCTAGAAGTAGTCACCTGCCACTGTTTCAAGGCTTTCTTTTTCAAGAGAAGCATTTTATTTCATGGAGAGAAGATCATTTCCCTAGAAAAAGTGCAAAAAGCTGTAATTTGGAGTCTTCACTAGGGTTATATGGGCGGTAGTACATGTCATATATATTTTTGTCCAATGACAGAGAAAAATATTACTGTGATTATGGACAGTGTGAGTTGTGTCAAGAAATTGACTTAAAAAAAAAAAAAACATTAATAGTTGCTCACATACCAGACCAACCCTAGGAAACTGGGTAGTTATGGAGAGCTAAGTGACAAAAGCAAATGTACTGGGATACAACTGACTAGTTTTCAAATATGTATTTTCCTGTCTTTTATGGTTTGAGCTATTGAAATCACATGTGAAATATATCTGCCCAGTAGAGAAAATGAGATGAACTTGTCATAGCCAGTAGCCTACAATTTGTCATTTCCCTGCTGTTAGGACAATTACACCTTCCAAATTACTAGCTGCCAAAACTGTCCTTAAAATAATGGTGAAGGGTAGTAAGCTGTGTGCACAGCATATCTTTGAACAAGAGGGTAAATTTCTAACTTTGCTCCATAATACATACACAGATCAATGTCATTAAGCAGAGTCCAGCATGGCTGATTTTGGTGAGAGAGCAAGAGTACTAACTTCAGTGAAGGAGGAGAAACTCCAGATTAGTAATCTGAAAGTCAATCTTTCTGAAAAATCAAAAAAAAAAAAAAAAAAAAGAAAGAAAATGTTGAAATGCAGGAGAATTATATAGTGGAAAGGCTGGACAGTATTCTTATAAAAAATACAGAATTCATTGGTCTTTCCT
Source organism: Dromaius novaehollandiae (assembly GCF_036370855.1). Classification (NCBI taxonomy): domain Eukaryota; kingdom Metazoa; phylum Chordata; class Aves; order Casuariiformes; family Dromaiidae; genus Dromaius; species Dromaius novaehollandiae. The sequence continues at coordinate 182,396,020 of NC_088098.1, forward strand.
TGTTAGGTGAAAGATGCTCAAAACAGTTATATCTCAGGTCAGAACCTGGGGAATGGTATTCAGCAATTCAGCCTTTCTGATTGTTTCTCACAGGGGCAATCAATCCAAGGAAGCAGTGTTTTCAAGTTGTCAAGAGCCACAGCATTAACAATAGCTTATTCTTATTCAAGTCTTCTGATGAAAATCTTGGGAAGACGTCATTGTAAGTGTTGAAGTACACTTGAGAAATCTGATAGTTACATTATATATACTCCTCTCAGTGATGCTGCATAATCTCCAATTTGCTCCTGAAATAACCGATGGCTTACCGTAACCAGCTCAAATGCAAGGTGTCACTGCAAGTGTTGTGGCTTACAAGTCACTTTAGTTATTGAATAGCCTACTCTGTGAACACAGAGGCAAAGATGTATGCCCTCAAAGCACTAGATTTCTACCTTGTATCTTCTCATTACATTTTCATACTTTCAGAAAAACAAAGGAGAATCATTACCACATGCTTCACAAAGAAAAAAGTGCAATTTTAGCTATAATAGCTAAAATATGGTAAGAATTACTAAGAATATACTAAGAAGTACTTTGTTAATTCCTTCTAATAGAATGTGCATGACTGCATCACCATGAACCATGTGGCTTCCAGGTACCTGGCTCTACCTCCTAAACTTAACATTTTCTTGGCAGCTAGGTAGATACAGGTCTGCAAAGCCTTCTAGGTAGATTTCTGTCCTGCTGCTTTAGGATGGTTTTCTGTCCTATTGTCTTTTGGATGGAGTTCTTACATTGTGGTGTTTCCTGGATGTGTGTTCAATATTCAATATCTCAGAGGACAACTGAAAACAGAAATATGAAAACTACCTAATGATTTAGAGCTGACATAGTTGCACGTTCAAACAAATGCTTGAGTATTCCTTGTAAATTCATATATATGGTTAAATATGAAGTACGTGTTTTATTACACACTGATTTGTTGGAATAGCTAAACTGGACACACTACGTCAAAGATGATGAGCCTACAAACACCCAGAACAATTATATAGAGGAAGAAAAAACAAAGTCCTGAAGTTCTTAGTCTTAGGTGTAGAAGTAGATTTTTTTTTTTTACCAGATGAAACAAATCCCTCTTGCCTTCAAGGAAAGCTTTAACAGATGAATAATCAAAATAAGGTTCACTATCAACTCACTAGTGCTACTGGTGAGGAATAGATAGGTAAAGTGGTTTTAACTACATATGCTTCGCTATTACCTGGATCTCTCATGGCATTCTCATAGGCAAGCTGAGGAATATATCTGGAGAGAACTTCTGTAATATGATTTAAAAATGGTTAGAAGATCTTGTTGAATGAGAAGTTGCTGCTTTCCAATGTTCAGCAGTGAAATGGACCACCTGTGCTGGGCTCTGTAGGGCTTTATGCTGGGTCCATTAACAGAAGATGTGCTTATTAAATATATGGACATAAATGAGCTTGAAGAAACTATAGTATAAAACTTACAGATCATAAACAAGAGTGTTTCCCACAATATTTCTTTCCATCTTACTTTAGACCAGCTTCAGTCACCAGGGGAAAAAACAAAACAAAAAAAACTCCAGAGAGATGGACCAATTTGAGATGGGACTGTTGAGACCAATGAGGTCTAGAATATTAAACCTGTGAAGGACTATTTAATCACTGGGATAGCTTAGTTCAGAAAAGAGAAGACCGAGAAGATCCTTGATGATAATCTTCAATTGCGTAAAAGGCTTTTCTATGAACAATACTTGAAGAATAATCTTACAGCGCAAAGAGGATTTAGGAAGTGTGTTCTAATGGTGACAACAGAGAAGTAGTGACACACATTACCAAGGAAGGTCTTTGTCAGAAGCTTTAAGGACTGAGTTACAAATATGTCAAAAGTGATACAGGTATATTGGATCCTATGTCAGAACAGATGGATGGATTGGATGAATATTCAAGATCTGTTACAGCCAAATTCTCTATAATACCCTTTCTTACTGTGACACCACTTCCATGCTAAAGTGAGTATACAGGCTTTAGGATAACAAAGATGGCTCAGGACAACAGCTGAGAACCCAAACTGGTCAGCTGATGCAAATCATCCTGCTCATGGGTGGAGGGCAAAGCCAAAGGTTTCATACCTTAAAAAGTGCCCAGGGCATTTGACCCTATATTTTAGATCCACCTGTCAGTTAGAGCAGCCTTATGATCCAGAAGCGTTGCTTCTGCAAAGTCAAACAGCTATAACCTAACGCAGGACTTGGTAGGCCCAATGAATTAGGTTCCCCGAGCTTTATCTCTGCTCACAATAAAATAAACCTATTAAAAAAAATAAAAAATAAAAGGAAAAGTTTGTTCTATGAGAAATGATCATAAGTGAGAGAGATACACTATGTTAGGATATGAATTATCTGCTATACAAGCTATTTCCCTTCACTGAAAAGGTCATCATTTGAAAGACAGGTAAATACTTGTGTTTATGATGCTCTTTCCTTTGAATGACACAGTAGCATAACGCAAGCTCCCAGTTCTTGATGGTAACCGCTACAAATGGGAGTTGTTCATGCATAGCCTTCCATGATTTTGCAAGTGGTTCTTCCAAAGTCCCAGGGTCACAAATAGATGGGAAGGGATTTTTTTTTTTCCCCACACACATTTTATAAACTAGGGTGCTTCATATGGCTGAGACAGGGAAGGTACAGCATAGAAGTATAGTACCATTACAGATTTTTTTTAAAAAAATATATATTTAATTAATATAGGTCTGTTTTTCCTTTTTTAAAATGTTTTCAGGATACTCCCTTTGAACTACCAGTGTCTTGCATTCTTTGCAATTCACCTATAAATATACTGGAGAAGAAGAAGAATAGAATATATGGTAGTACAGAAAGACAATGCATGACTTCCAGCACATGTAGGAGACAGAAGTAACTATGACATATGGTCAAGTTTCTCACAGTTCCTCCAAAGGAAGGGTCTGGACTGGGCACATGAGTGGTTCCTCAGGTGATCCACTGGAGCAAGTCTCATCTGTCCCTGTTGTCTCATGTTCTCTCACAGCCAAAGATAAGAATTTCCCTGCATCTGTAGCTCTTTTGCAACCTGCTGACATTCTCATGATGTCACCCTGGTGTGGGAGGTGTTGCTGGACATCCCAGAACCACAGCTGGTGGTTCATATGCTACATAAAAAAAAAAAAACAGAAAGAGCAAAATGTGCCCCTTGCTACTTCCTTCTCCATGTTTGGATATAAGATAGTTAGATCACCTGATTCTTATTCTGTCAAGGATATTCTCTTTTCCTGTTTATACATTTTTTTATCCTGGGCTACCTTTTTATATCAGTCTTTTTTTTTCTCTCTCTTTTGTATACAAAAACAAGTCACAGTGCCTCATCAAGGGTCAAAACATAATACAAATGTGATACTGTAGGTAACAGCTTTCCAAAGCTGCATCTTGTTTCCAGCTGATCTTCCTGCGCCAGTTTAAGACCTAACAGAATCCCAATCTTCTGTCCTTTTTATCACAACAGGAGCTTTGCTACGTGCCCTTAGAAATGACAGTTCCAGCACAAGGCTGTCATTCACTTCAGTTCACCTTTGACCACTCTAACCTCTCTCGAGTACCTTGAGGTTCTTTTGCCTTTTGTTTCCTGTTATCAGGGCCATTTTGGATGACTGACTTTAAGCTATACCCTCTAGCATTACTGATTGTTAAAAGGTCTGTGGTCAAGTGAAAAACACAATGGAAAAAATGGAGAAATGGAGACAAGAAATAATGTAGAGATTGTGATTGTGTCTGGGCTTGGAACTGGTTACTTGGAACTTCATGCAATTGTAAACCATATATTTTAGAATCAGCCTTCATGTTTCAAAGAAGTTCATATCCTATCAGCATGGGGAGTAGTGGGAACTATCATTGCAAAAGCACATCATTCTTTCTTTTGAGGAGGGATTACAGATCTGTTGCAGGATATTGTTCTCTTATACAGACAAAACAAACAAACAAACAAAAACAAACAAACAAAACCCTAAAACACAGAGAAGGCTGACTGAAGAGTAGAAGATGTAGAGAGTTTGAAGTGACATATCTAAAGATTAGCAGGTTAGTAGCATAACTGGGAACATGGTCAAATTCACTTCTTTTTCCCAGCAGAACCAAGTATGTCCCAGCCTCTCACTCTCCACTTTGCATTAGGGGATGGCTTCAGAGATACAAATGTACCCAGTATGAGGAGTTGATACAATCTCTGACAGTTATAAAGGAAAAAAAGTAGTCCTCTAACTTGCCTTTAGGCTTTGTAGCAATTTGCAAGTTCCAGTTTAACCCTGGTTGGAGCTATCTCGTGTATTGCATCTTAATACCAATGAATTAAAAGAGAATAAAGAGATATAAAGAGAATTTAGTCTTTACACTGGCAAAGTGAACAGTGGAATTCTCTACCTTAGGCCATCAAGGTAGTTATGGAGTCTGAACTTTAAAAATCCTGTATAGTTTTATAGCTTCTAAAACCTTTGTAGTTATGCAAGTTAATATATAAAGGCAACCTCATTTCCTGCCATGGGACTTCCACTGATCACCTTACGTGTCAGGAAAGATTTTCTGTCTCCATGTTCTACACTGACTAATTGGCTAGATACAGTACAGGGCATTTTGCCCTCTAATAGTGCATGCAACGTTGTCAGAGGCAGGACTCTGATGCAGAATCACAAACTGCTGGGGGGTGGATGGGGCTTCTGATGGTGCAGGAAAACTTGCCCACTGTCCTAGGCAGAGGCTCACTTCTTTCTCAACTTACTTTCTGTTGGTTGAAATCAAGTTCCTACTTTTTCCAAGCATCAATACCAAAATTGACTACAGACAGCTCAATAAAATGAGAAGCAAGTTTCATTAACAGTGATCTATGACTTTTCCAACTTTGATCTCTTACTATCTTTTTTAGGAAGCACTTATCACATAAATTCTTTAGTAACTACTGTAGAAACATGGTAGCTGGAATGCAAAAGGCGTTATCGTTATTCATAGAAGGTCTGATCTTCTGAGGGAAAATCTTGAATATGCACGGATAAAGTAGAGGGAACACATTACTGAAGTAGCTCTTATATGATTCAGATTTGAAGAGCTGCCAGGCCAGCTGGTTTACCTTTACAAAGTACTATTGTTTTGCTGTGGAGCTGGGAGCTCATTTTTTTCCTCTTGTCAACATATCTCTTTTGGCACTAAACTGGATGATGGACAGAGTGAGACAGCAAATCCTCTGGCTCTTTGAGAGTGAGAATGAAAGCTGAAAAGGCTTTTAGAAAGTTTCATGGTTTATATATTTCAGGAGAAAAGAATTTGAATGCTGGACAGTTTCATAGTGGTGCCTGATTTTTTTGAATTCAACTTATTAATTGCCTGCTTGAGATAATTAAAGCATTTGTGCTCAAAATAATTGGTGTCATTGAAAATAAACGGTTTAACCTTGGCAGTAGATTCAATCTGTCTGCTCCAATTCATCCCTGCAAAGACAAGGGGAATCAAGTTTTTTTTTCTCTCTCTTAAGACTGCTAATAATTAGTTTAAACATTCAACAGATCAGCTGGGTAATGGATGTGTATAGCCCCTCATTGTTCTTCTTTATATGGCAGGACTAGAAGTGATACTGCCTTCATGGCTAGGGTGGCAGTGGTCCTGCATTGGGAGAGAATGCTGAAGCAGAGATGGGCAATACCAGCTGACCATGTTTCACCTCAATTTGATTAAAACTGTTTTGAAAATTCAGCTCAGTATTTTTTAGATTTTGACTCAATAGAACATGTGATGGGAAGGCAAAGAAGAAAGACAGGCTAGTGTTCTGAGTCTGGATTTTTCAGGAGACTTTGCAGTAGATTTTGCTTTACTACCTCTATCCAGTGGGACCTGGAACAACTGATATAAGGATATATCTTATACAGGAGATTTTACTGCAGGAATTCCAAACATTGTAACACCTACTCTGGCTCACAAATGGGAATTCAGAACCCTATGTTAAGCACTTCCAGTAGCTGGGGAACAAGTTAGGCCTCACAAAAATCAAAATTCTGAATATGAGTTTGTCTAGCATTAACCAAAGTAAGAATTGAAGGGAAGGATAATTTTTATATCTCACAGATATCTAGCCCGGGGGCTGCCACAGATACATATCCATCCATTTGGATGACCAATCTTTTTTTTTTTTTTAAGGGAGACTGTCTTGTACCAATATTGCCCATCTTACCATCTAATACAGAAACATGTGTAATATGGGGGAAAAAAAAGGAAAAGAAAAAGAAAATCCTTTCTTTATATGAAAGAGTGATTAGAGTGATTTATGTAAAGTTTTGTGACTTGAATACTATTCCAAGAGAAGACTGACTCAGTTTCAGTTCCTTTTAATGCCTGAAGAAGATTCAGAGATCTCTAAAAATGATAGACCTTTTGGACAAAACGTTGTGCAAACCGTCAAACTAGAACAGTCTCTTAGCCTCCTTCTGAAACTCTTTCACTATGTTAAAAAAAGCAGTTAAGAAATTCTTAGGCAAAGAAGGACATTCAATGGAATCAGTCAATGCCTCTTAAATTCTTGGCCTCTCATCCAATATTTCAGAGCTCTAATCATTGCCCACTGGCTTGCTTATGCCTTTTGTATGGAAAAGAAATTCAAAATAATTCATGATTTGACCCTAGTTCTGCTCTCTTGTCCCTCACCACATGCTTGTATTTTGCTGGTGCAAATTTCATATCACTTAGGAACTGGAAAAAGAAAACAAAAAGAAAAGATAACAATAGTTAGAATCCAAATTGCTTTTCCTTGATAAAAATAAAATTTGTGTTTACATGGCCTGTGTAGTAAAGAAGTACTTCAGTCCTGAGAAAATCCCCACCTTTCACAGTGAAATATGGCCCCCTAATTTCTTTATCTCTTTTAATAATCATGCATTCTCACCAGCAATCTTTCAGACAACACCGTACTGTCACACTCTTCTCCATGTATAAGTACTGATAACCTTTGCACCAAAACTGTGAAACACCACAGCTGGTCCAGACCATGGTGCTCACCTCTGAAATCAGACCTACTAGCTCCCTGATGGACACGTCAACTTCTTCCCTTTGATTACAGACGTATAGGGAGGGCTTTTATCACTTTAGGAGGTACAGCCTGTTTCTGCCCTCTCAAGCTTCCTGATATAACAACACTGCCAATATCCTGCACCTATTTCCTCCATCTTCTTCACAGCATCTTCACAGTCTTCACAGCTATTCTTAACCCAGTGATGGCAACTGAACGATAGAAGATAATTTCCAATGGCTGTTCCCAATGCTGAAGGGTCAGCATGGAAGCTGTGCTGGCAAAAGTGGTAGATAGATAGACTGAGTCATAGATCAATAGACAGACAACAAGGAAGGAGAGGAGGAAGAAAGAAAGGAAAGAAGGAGGAAAGGAAGGAAAGAAGGAAGGAAACAAGCAAGTAAACAAGGAAAGAAGGAAGTAAAGGTAAAATTTTCAGAACAGGACTCTTTATTATGAAGATCAATGTTTGCATTATTTCCCATGCAGTGGGTTAGAAATCTCAACCACTGAAGCCATGCCTTAAGTTCATTTAGACTGCATATCTACAAATGGAGGCACATATGTTATTGTTTTAGAAGCCCAATCCAATAGCCTTTTTTCAAAAAAAAAAAAAAAAAAAAAAAGTACTGTAAATGGAAACATACATTGGAAAGGAAATAAATGGATTTAAATTACATTGAAGGTTGGAAGGGGAAAGGTCATGAACTCAATTTACTCTTGGAAATGCAAAGAAAAAAAAAGGAAAGGAAAAAAAAGAAAAGAAACTCTTTCAGATGTTCATTTATCCTCAGAATTCAAGAGATCTGCCCAATCTCATTAAAGTGAAGTAGTGGAACAGAGGTAAGGTGATATGTCACTATTCTTTGAACAAAAAGATGGCACAAGCCAAGAAAAGCAGGTAGAAATACACTATCTAAAGTGAAGGAATTATCCCTTTTGCCTATTTCTTAGCATAATATAGATTGAAAACATCTTGTAAAGCTTATATGTCTGTAAAGCCACTTCTCACTAATCTCCATCAAAGTCAACTCCCACTCCTAAAAATTATACAGTTCAAGCAAATCTTTCTCATGCCACCTGCATCTTTCTTTAAGAGGAGATATTTAGTCTTACAAAACTTGTGTTCTTATTGTTAAGGAATCATTTTGTACAATGTAAGTTTATAAAATATAATATGTAAGGATATAGTTCTTCATGTTTGCTAAAGGCTTTCAATATTTTTCAGCAGCATCTTTAAGTGACTAAGATAATAGAATAATGGGAAGAGAAAATGTTCCTTCCTCCTTTTTCAGAAGTGAATTTATGCCCATGGAACGTGCCAGATTTTTAATACTAGAAAACGAAGTCCGCTTATGCACTATATATGTACTACAAATGCAGTCTCAGCAATGAGAGCGCAAGGTGTTCTGCCAGAGAAGCTTAGCCTTGCACAGGAATGACCAGCGTTAGGAATAAGAGAATGTCTGAGCCTCAGTGAGCTGCTTGTAAACTGGGATTTTGGTTTAATAAGAAATTATACTACTTTATGGAGGCGAGGGGGAAGAGCCATTAAATTAAAAGAATAGGAAACTAGATTTCCTGCATTCCCACAAAACTGAAATACTAAAGTATTCCTTGCCACCCAGTCTCATTAGCATATTTGAAAGTATCTTAGAATTATTTTGCTTAATATTATGGTGTATACAATGTCCACCTAAATATCTGTATTGATTTTAAAGCCAATTGAATATATTAATAATTCATTATAAATTAAATGGTTCATTATAAAATTAGAAATAAAATAAATTTACCTGTTTTCCAGGACTAAGTAAAGGTTTTCTATTTTTCTTTCTGAAAATAGACTCAAGATTGAAATGTCTTACATCATAATAACTGAATAGTGAGAAATATTTCATTGTCTATGAATTGGAATTTTCTGTTGAAAAACTCTTCCATTAATCCTTTTTTGACTAATGACACAACTGAGGTGACTGCATAGCAGCAGACAGATTGTGTAGGAGCTGAGACAGATACTGAAATATCACTTCACATCAGTCACGGAGGAGTTGCAAAGGATTGACAAGAAATGATTAATAATGACAATATTTCCAAACCTTAAAAGGACCTTTATGGTCAGTTCCGTGGGAGTTCTGATCTGTTTCAGGACATGGTGGCTGATGCCCACGGTATCCCTAGACCATCATCTGAACAGGATGGTGATTTCTGCTCAGATTGGAAGAGCAAAATCCCCATGACCATCTTAATGTGGACTTAAGCCTAGACTAATGAACTGTGCTGAACATACTGTGCTTGGTCTCTGCCTTTTGGTTACCCCGGAGAGTACACAGAACAAGTCCTTATCAGCCAAAATAGGCCATATTCAAAAAAGTCTTATATCAAGCCAAGTCTGAATTCCAATTGGAAAGCACTGTTATTCATAAAAATTGAAATAAAGACAGCATTTCTTGATTTTTTTTCACTTTTTCAGTCTGGATTGAATTAGGATTATGATTTAGAAGCAAAAGAACACATTACAAATTCATGGCACTATCCCAATCTGTCATAATACTCTGTTTTCAATCTGTAATCATTCCATTTTATTTCAAGTTGCTAGAGGGAAAACTAGCCAGAGTTGCTTAATCTGCAATGTGTGTTTATCATCTAACATACTGTTAGAGTTTTAAAATATTAGCATCAAGATATGGTAGTTATGACTAGCTATAGTATTTTCATCCATATCTGTAGAATATTGTGGTATTGTGAATGAGAGAATCAAGCAAGCATACTCAGAAAAATGTGAGAAAGTACACGTGACTTTTCATCACTGACCAGCATGTTGATGTACATGAGAAGAACAAGTGAGAAATCAGCAACACAAAAAAGACCATTGCTGTCCAGTGTGGTAAAATTTCTATTTCAATATATCTACATATTCCAGAGTGATCAATATAACCAATGTTTATTCAAAAGAGCTTTCAGAAAGAAGTAGATATGACTTTTCTAAAATTGCCAAACTATTTCTAGCAAGGTAATAAAAAACACTACATTGATTATCTACAACAAAGAGTTGCAGTGTTTAGAAGTTTGCATCATGAGAGAGGTATTATCAGTGCAACTTTGTTTCCTCTCTAGAGGAAAGCTCCGCTGATGATTATTTATTTATTTATTTCAAGGAACAATCCTCCATCTAGTTGTTAAAGTGAAACTTTGAAGTTGCTGAGCTACTCCAGAAACCATTTTCCTTACTTAGGAATCGTGTTAACAGCCTTTCTACATCCCACTTTCTATTCCTACTGTTACAATGTTTTATGTACAAATTATAAAAACAGTTATTCATATGCAAAGCAAAAATCCAAACAAACACTGCTGTCCTTCTTTCTTACTCTGGTCCAGCTCTTCTGGCTATCCAGTATGGAACGGCATTCATCTCCTAATCCTGGTTTTTCTGTCCTTCTTTCTCTGTGTCAGTAGGATTTATGTGTGATTTTACAGTCTCCACAGTGCCCTGTCACCAGGTAGAGCAGATTGACAATTAATCCATATTAGCAGTCAGCAGAAAACTATAAATCAAGATTGGTACAAAGTACTCTTTAAAAATATTGAGACTCATATCATTGCCCAAGAATTGATAAAACAGGGCACTATTCTCTGAAGTGTTGGACGTGAATAGCTATCTCCACAGGTAGGGGCAAAATGCACAGCTGTAGTTTTGGGCTTTGGGGCTTTGATGATCAGCTGTATATGTATATTACTGGTGATGTATAATTCTGTATATGTGCCACTTATGTGTGTGGAGGAACTCAGCTCACAGGTTCTATAAATAATTTTCTCTCAGCTGGGATCATGCACTGCTCTGATCACAGCACGGTTTAAATGGGACATCCACAATTCCTGCTCTAGCCATCTGTCTGGAAATTAGTTTACTTTGTGTTACGGCTACATTTGCACAAGTCCTAATCTTGTTACCCCACCCACTGCCATTTTTCATGCATACCTACATGTGACAAATAGGAAGCCTTGCCAGGCTGCACAGGCATGTGACAAATCCTACACAGACACACCATTAGCGTCTCCTGTCACTGCTCTAGCATGAGGATTAACTGGTGCAGAAAAGGTTCTGCCAGCCTACTACCTCAAGCTGAATTTCATCCACTAAACTTAATTACCGTATTTATATCATTCTACAATTACGCATTTTCATGCACATAACCTACTGAAAACAAAACACAGTGAAAACCAGCAATACCTAGCAAAGATCCAGAAAAGCGTCATTTGGCAGAAGTGTTGATTATACACTTAAGCAAACAGGAGTTTAATTCAGGAACCTCCCTTTCCTTCCTTGGCTCCGTTTCTGTGCAGTTTATTTCTGATATATCCAAAGTTTATTTCTGATATACCTGAAGACTTATTTTCAAAGGACAATGCTTTAAAACATGCTAGAAATGTGCATTATTGTGTGCCATACAAAAGCAATGATATATTTTTTCCTTCTAGTATATTTTCTAAAAAACTTGGACCTGTCCTCGCCTTTTGCTTTCCCATATTTGTACTTGCATTTTTGTGCTTGTAAAAGAATTGCTGGTGCAAGTCAGGGAATTTGCAACTCAGATGATCTGATTTATAGTTGCCATTAAATACTTTCAAGTGCAGATTTGCTTGTGACCACTGAAATGGAGGTACAAAGGAAGATCAGTCTTTCAAAAATTCAGTCCTCGTATATGCTGTCAACAAATACCAGGTAGAGGGGAGAAAAAAATGAAGACTACAAAATAAAATATAATGAAAGGTACAGTACAGATCTGTAAAATTACATCTACATATTATGAATGTTTTGGTGAGGTGCCTTTTATCCTATGCCTTTGCACTTCTGCTTTTCCCTTTTATGAAAAGAAATATCAAGGCCCTAGCACTACACTGTGAAAACTAGTCCGTTATCAAGGTCTCTGATAAGCTTCTCTGCAGCTTTTAAGGAGACTTGGTCTCAAAATACTGTGGCAAAATGACAACATTCAACTAAAATGCAGCTTCAAATAAGGACTTGTATCCCTGCTGTAATGTGTTGCTTAGTAATCAGTTACTGGATTCTGGTGTCGACAAACTATGTATGAGAAGATTTTAAACCTATTATATATATATGTATGTGTGTATATATAAAGAAATCAAGAAAATTAGGGCTTGATTTAAATAAGCTTAAATTTTTTTAATTCCTCATATATTTTTATTTATATATATATATATATATATACATACACACACACACACACACACACACACACACACACACACATATATATGTATACCCCAGAGCTCTCTGAAAGCTCTGGAAATTCCTTTCAGTTTACTGTACATAGTAGTTGTATGAATGATGGGGTGTTTTGTCCTCTCTGCTGCTTATTTTTTTTCTTTTTAACTGTACTTTTTAAAAGGGTAAAATCTCAAATGAAATCATGTACAATATATATATAATTCAAATTCATTAGATCTTCAAGAAGAAATCACTTCCTATGAGATTACTACTTGAATCTAATTTCTTTTTAACCCATTATGCAATATCAAAGAAATACATTGAGTTTTCTGTAGACAATCTGTTTTGTTTAAACATGGCAGAGAAGATCTAGGATTGTCATTTCTAACATGACAGGAAAAGCTTGAAAACTTGATTTACAAATGGTTTAAAAAAAAAAAAAAAGCTTTCCAAGCAAAGAGAGAAAACTATTATCTTTCTTCTCATGACTCCCTTTTTTTTTTTTCCAGTCTTTGCACTGTCTGTAATCCATGAGTAGGTTGGAGGAAAAACTCAGCTGACTCACGTCAGCTCAGTATATGTTTTACAATCTATGTACATATAGAGTATACTAAGTATTATTAGGGCAGCAGCACCTGTGGAAATATTTTTATTTTACCTGGCATATGGTAATCCATCTTCTAGCTCTTATACAAAACTAGACAGAATAGCTAGTACAAGCTATTTGAAAGTGAGTTAGTCATAAAGAAAAGCAGATCAAGAGTATAGAATTCCCTTAGACAATTTTACTTCATGCCTAGTATCTTTGTTGTTAGAAATACTGTGTTTCTCACTCAGAGATATACTATACTATACTATCAGAGCTTAGTGATTGGTAATTATTAGAGTGTTTGCAGAACATTTAAATATGATATATAATGGCAACTGCTACAAAGAGATGGATATTATCCAAACAGTCTGAAAATAAGTGCTGCATTCTTAGATAAGGAGAGTAGCTTTAATTCCATTTTAAGAGTCATACAGGTATGTGTCAGCCATTATAATTGTTGTCACAGGTTGGAAGGTTGCAGGAGAGTAAAAAAATGCTTAGAGATTGTCCCGATCCAATATCGGGAGGGTTTCGTTACGATCCCAAGGACGAGATTAAGACGCTAAAACCGGTCAAATATCGTACAACCTTTTAACTTTATTTTCCACAGAGTGGGGAGAAAAGGTGGGGGGAGAAGGCGAAGGGGAGGAAAGAGAGAAAGAAAGAGAGAGAAATGGGGGAGAGAGAAAGAGATATCACCACCCGTGGATCCAGCGGCGTCCCGTTGGTCCTCTTCACCCTGGGTGTAAATTTTAGCGATGCGCGTGCAGTAATTACAACTCGAGCAGGGTCCGACCCTAGGTTCCCGCTGAAAAGTTTGGAGCCAAATCAAGGCAAATTAAATAAATAAATTGTAATGACACGCGTGCAGTAGTTACAGCTCGAGTTGGGTGCCTCCGAAGAGGGACCCTGAACAAAGAAATCCCTGGGCAATTATAGCTTTTTTCAAATTAAGTTTCCCTCCCCTCATGCGGCAGTTCAGACCAATAGTAATCTTTGGGTCTGGGGTCTCCTGCTCCCTTATTGGGTCTCATCATTGTTATCTTTACTCTGCCCTTCTTTCTCAGGGCCTTGACAAACAGGTGTTGTTCCAGCAATTAACACTTACAGTGTTATCTTCCAAGGTCCTGATGAAGAGGATACAATCCAGACCCCCCCTAATTAACACTGTTTCAGCAGTGAGGGGAGGCTTTGTTTCTCAGGGTCCTGGCGCCCAAGCAGGCCTTATTTCAAAGCCTTGACATCCTCCCTCCCGGAGTGTGACGCATAGGAATGCAAACTGCTGGTAACTCCCTTATCTTTCCAGTCTGCACCAGCTCTGGGGCCCTTTCTCACTGAACTAGGGAGTGCGGCCTAAGGCTTCAGCAAATTTAGCTACTCATGCTAAGCAACTTTTATAAAAGATGTGCTAAGTGGCAGTAATTTGCAGTCCAGGTCCCAAAGTCTCTCCCCGATCGTGGTCCAGTTCAGCGCAGGCTCGGTGTGTCCCGAATGGTCGCAGGGAGACCATTTCAGGGGTCGCAGCAGCTCAGTCCTGTTTCCGCTGGGAACAGATGGCTTGTTTGGGGTTTTGGTTTGCTTGCACCTTATGTACCAAGAAATGTTTAAGGCAAAAGTTCACTCATCTGTCCGCCACACCACCCCGTGATTTAAACATTGATTGGTACGTCTCCTTCCTGAAGTCTTCATAGCCTTCGTCCATGGTGGTGATATGAGACAGAGATCAGAAGGAAAAATATAGAAAAGGTAGAAGCACGCACAATAAACAGAGGTCTTGCTCAATGCAAACTTATTCTTTAACAACTTTAACAACATATAACTTCACAGAACAAACATCAAAATTGAGTTAACAAGGTAAGTGATTGTTACATCAGGTAAACAAATTGCATATTTGACACAACATGTCGGATTAATTGAACAAAGCAAGGAATTATACAAGATAAGAACATTAAAGCAGCAACTGCACATTACAAATACAATATTAACTGTTTCACTCACAGTGCCCCCAGTAACCAGGACCACGAATCGCCACTCCAGCCATTCCAGGTTTGGACAGGGATGTGGGCTATTTTTTCTGACATCTTTGGTTAACTGGAGAGCTACTCCGCCTACATCATCTATCTCTAAACAACAGTTGGAAATATTCAATTTCCCACACACCCCTCCCTCTTCAGCTAACAGATAGTCTAAAACCATGCGGTGCTGATGGATTGCCATGCGCATCTGTTGGGACTGCAGAGTTAAAAGATCTATTGCATTTCGTTCCCCAGCTTTACTGAAACCAGGGGTTCGGCTGGGGAATCCAATTTCTCAACCCCCGGTCCCTGTCAGTCTGAATATTCTGTACCAATCATGAGCAAATCTGCCTCTGGAACAGATGCAGACTGAGGTTTCCAATGATCTGATTGTCTCTTCGGGCACTCATTTTTCCAGTGCCCCTTCCCCCTGCAAATTGCACACTGATCTCTCCTCCGTGGAATTCTATTTCCCAAATCCCCTCCTACTCTATGCCCTCTTCCACATCCTTGTCCTTTTGGAAAACCCCTTCCCTGAGAGGAAGTTTGTGCCCGGGCAAATGCAGCTGCCAACATTGCAGCATTTTGCCTCTTATCTTTCAGTTTCTCCTTTTGTTTTTCCTTTCCCTCTACTTCTTCCCTGTTATTGTACACCTTATATTAACATCCCCGACATACCATCTACTTTCTGAAGCTTTCTCCTTATATCTGGTGCTGATTGTCCTACCTCTCTCTTAATTGTTTGATTCATTCTTTCAACTTTTCCACTGGATTGTGGCCTCCAGGGGGTATGTCAGGAGGCCACTCGTTATTCTCCCATTTTTGCGTCCCACCCAAATCTGCCTTAATGGATCACGTCTTACAGGCAACACTTCTGTCTCCGAGGTTATCAGATACCTTTACGCCTAACTGAGGTCCGCCTGTTTCTGGTAAAAGGAAAAACAAAGATCTGATAATCCCTATATAACAAATTCCTGACCACCCCACGGGTAAAAATTTATATGCTGTGTCCACAGATCCAATAATGCCCCTTCTTAGCTCTGATGCTCTGAGCAAATGGCCTGTCTATCCCTGGTGGGAACTGAAAGTAAGTTGTGTCTTTGTTGCCCAGAGGGCTGACAAATGTGACCGTCCCATCACCTATTTTGGCTGGTACAATACCAAGCCCCAGAAGCGCCTTCCCATTTGCAGGTTTGCTTGTAAGGGGGATAATTGGATCGTTGGAGAGTTAAAGTTTCATTTTTGTTTGACCAGTATCCCTCAAATCCCCGATTGTGCCCCGTTTCATCGAGCCACGTCCATAAGTGGAGATTCCCGTCTTTATCGAGTGGCTTACGAGCGAGTGTCCATCGACATTTACTTTCCCCCACTTCGATCCCTCCCTCCTGGGTACGATTTAAACAATATTGCCCCATGGCTGGAAACTGAATTGGCCAGGTCCCACTGTCGTCCCACGTGTCGTCCGCAGTTTCGCTATAGTTGCTTACGATCTGGTCTGGGGTGAGGGGTGTGGACGTCCACGGCCAACTTGATAACCCTAGCGGTCCTCCGCAAACCCAGCAGTGGCGTAAATTGAAAGTTTGGCTTACTGCTTTCGCCAGCAACATGAGCTCGTTGTTCTCGAAGGGATTAAATGGGTTGGGGGAAGGTAGAGGGAGTGGTCATTCATTGCCCTCGTGGATGCATCCTTGAATCAGGATGGTCCAGAGCAGTAGATGCATCTTGGTCAGACCGCCGCCCTTGAAAATAGAAATAAGAACAAACTCGCTCCTCGGGTCAGAAGGAGGGAACAATCCATTTTGTGTGAATCTTGTGGGTTTTCCCACTAGCATCTTTTGCTCTCCAAATATATTTATTATTCTATTAACCTCCCAGGCATTTTGCTCCCAAAAAGGAAGCCATTCCAGGCAGCCTTTGAACACCGTATGTGAGTCCGTGTAGATGTGTACAGGGGAAGTAGCCTGGCTTTTGCATTGGGATACGCTCCACACTGCAGCCAGCTCTCCCACCTGTGCACTGCCCTCTCCCTCTGTAATGATCTGCTCCTTAGTCCCCACTTGGAGCGCCACAGCCCTGTATCTCCAGGTTTTTCCTTCCCACTTTGAGGAAGCATCTGTGAACCATGCATTTAGGATCTGATCGGAAAATGTGGGAGCTACTTGAATTACAGATGGAAGTTGGGGGGTTTCTTTATTCAAGTCTGCCTCATCTTGTATATTTAATACTTTAGTGGCTCCTTCTGTTACGGAGAAGATTTCACAATAATGCTCTATTTGTGCATACCATTTTCGTACAGAGGCTCTCTGAGCCACCCCGTCAGGGGGCAGGGTCCCTGCCAGGACTGCTTTGGTCACTTTAAACGGACCTCGGAGAACTATGGTTTGCTTTCGAATAGCTCGTTCAGCCTCTCTTACAGCAAGGCTGACTACAAACAGCCCCTTCTCCCACAGGTGGATAAAGAGCCCAGTCCGGGCAAATCCCCATTCGATCTGGATAGGGTCAGTGGGGTGGATTGGCCCCAAAGCTTGGTAGGCGTTTGCCTCAGAAACCCGCAGCCACAATGCCTCATCGTGGACCGAGGTCCACTCCCAGTGAGCCCTTTTCCGTAGTAAGTTGTATAATGGCCTGGCAATTATTGAAAAATTGGGAATGTGCTTCCTCCAGGATACGAGTAGCCCTAGAGCGTGTTGCAGGTCCTTTTTGGACTCCAGCATTTTAACTGAGTCTAATGAGGACAGGATATCCAGGGGAATGCAGGTCATCTCCCTCCTCCACCAGATTCCCAGAAATTTTACTTCACTGGAGGGAGTTTGGATCTTTTCGAGTGGAATTATCAGCCCTACCTGCTCTAGGTGAGCAATAATGTCACGCTGTGTTTTCTCAACGTCCTCTACCTGGCTCCCTCCCACGAGCACATCATCTATGTATTGATAAATTTTGACTCCTGCCTGTATGGGGACAGTTTCAAGCTCTTGTGCTAGCGCATGATGGGCTAGTGTAGGGGAGTGCTTGTACCCCTGAGGTAGCCGAGTGAATGTGTATTGCTGTCCCTCCCACGTGAAGGCAAAACGCTCTTGGTCCTCAGGCTGCAAAGAGACCGTAAAAAACATGTCTTTGACATCGATTGTTGCCATCACAGGGTGGGACTGCTCCTGGATAGTCGCTATTAATTCAGCAATGTTTGGCACAGCTGCCATCAATGGGTCTGTATTGTTATTTAATTGCCAATCGTCTACGGTTAGTCTCCACTTACACTTTGGTTTTCGAACTGGCCATACAGGGGAATTGAAGGGGGACTGTGCCAGGATCACAACTCCCTGTTTTTTCAGGCCCTCCAATACTGGGGCAATACCCTCTCTGGCTCCCAAAGGTAACGGATAGGGTTTTACATTAGTCAGCCGGGAAGGGGGAAGGGGAGGCGCTGCTTGCAGCGAGCGCACTGCCACACCGGAATCTCCGGTTAGTCTTCTAACCTGAGGAACACCGAAAGACCACAGATTTCCCTGGATGTCCCGCCACTGTTTCCCCTTCAGGACGTCTATGCCTAAGAGGTTCATTTGAAAAGACCCCACAGCCACCATGGTGTCCACAGGACTCTCTTCCCCTGGTAACCACAATGTTACCGGGGTCATGGGCACCGTCTGGGTCTTCCCCAGAGCACTTAAAACTATTAGGTGTTTGGAGGGGACCGAGATGCCACACCGTTCCGCCTCACTCCGTGTTAGTGCTGTAATTTGGGCCCCCGTATCGATTAAAAAGGTTACAGGCCTTTTCTTCGGCCCCACCCCTACAGTGATGAACAAATCTCCTTTGTTATTGCAGGTGAGCTGTCTTATAAACATCCGCCCTCCGCCTCCCCCCTCACCCTGAGGGGGCCGAGGAGCTAGTTTTCCCACCGCCCTTTCATCCTCCTCAAACTCCCCCCCACGTTTAACGCCGGTGCGGGGGGTGATTTCGGTCTGGGCGGGGGTCCCTGTCCGGACCACCTCCGTACCAGGAGCTCTAGTTTTTTGGTCGGGAGCCCGTCCATCAAGTCTCGGGGCACGCCTTTTTGCAGCCCCAATTGCCACAGTCCCTGCCGGGTCAGGGATCTTTCTCTTCTGGCTAAGTCTGGGCTCCTCCCAGAAAATGCCAGCGGCTTGTTTGCTGGCTCTGCCGCCTGCACGGCCCTAGTTTCCACCCTTTGGTAAGTCCGGCCGACTGGCCCGTATTTCCTCCCATAATTGATCAATTCCTGGGCTACCTCCTCCCAGGTCCACACCTTTTTCCCCAGCCACCGATGCTCGGGGGTTACCATCCCCTCCAGGGCCGCCGCGATTCTCTCCTCGCGGGGCACATCTTGGATTCTCCCCTGCAATTGGATCCCAATAGGTTTCAGGGAACCAGGAAGTCCCCGTATTAGGGGCGTCATCCGCTCGGGATCTACCGGCAATAACATCGGAGAGCTCAGGTTCGGCTTGAGTTCCCGATCGTACATCATTTGCAGACAAGCTGCTTTTTGTACACTTTCCAGCAACTGATCGACGGAACCTGTTATAGCTAGGGGATCCCCCCTTTCCAAAGGGTTCAGCCCCCCCGCCCAATACGCAGCCCTCTGAGTCAGGGACCACGGGGCTCGGCGATCGCCGGTTGTGAGGAACACGCCCGGGCCCCAATATCCCTCTGCCTCCTTTTCAGATAGCAGGATCCCGTCCCCCCCCGACAGGGATACCCTCCACACGTATTCGGTTTCGGATTCCCTAGCCGTTCTGGCAAAATCCTTTCGCAGCTTGGCCAGTTCGGTAGCTGTGAAAGGGATTTCTTTGGTAACAACCTGGGGGCGGTTGTCGCTGTCATCCTCGTATACATATTCTGTTTTGACTAGTGGGCACATATGGGGGGGGCCGTCTACGGCCTCCTTTAATCTTTTTAGGTCCCTTTGGGGGTAAAATTGGCGTACCCGTTTTCCCTCGAGCAGCACCTCAGTTTTGGTGAGGGTGTCTGCCTCCCTCAGGAGCTGGTTTCTTAGCTCCTCTTTCAGTATCAGATTTTGGTGCTTCTCTTCCTCCAGTGCCCGCTTGGTTTCCCGTAATTGTTCTTGCAGCGGCGTTAGCGCCGCTTGCAGCGCGGCAACCACGGCCTCTGCCTGACAAGGTGCCCGCTGCCTGTCCTCCACCGCCGCTGCTAGGCACGCTCCTAGCACAGCGCAAACAATAGCTTTCCCTTTTCCTCTCTTTGCTTTAGCTTCTTTTTGCAAGACCGCTATTCGGTCCACTACACTTTGCAATTGGAACCAATGGTCCCGTGCCCAGTCTCGTCCTGAGGGCGAGGGGCGAGAACAGTGTATTTCCAAAAGGTCATATAGTTTCTCGATTTCTCCACAAAAGTCGCCTGCCTTCTGGGCGGCCATATCCTACAAAGGGGATTTCGTCCCGGGAGGGCCAAACCTTAAATGAGTCCAAGTTTCCCCTATACGCTCCCGGGAGGCCAAACCGTAAGCTACTACAAAAAATGTCCTACAAAGGGGATTTCATCCTGAGGGGGTCACACCTTAAAGTCCAAGTTTCCCCTATACACCCTCAGGAGCCAAACCATAAACTAGTTCAAAAAATGTCCTACAAAGGGGATTTCATCCTGAGGGGGTCACACCTTAAAATCCAAGTTTCCCCTATACACCCTCAGGAGCCAAACCACCAACTAGTATACTAAAGATCTCAGCATTCACTCCTTCCTTACGCTTCGTTCGTCTCCGGCCGCTT
The DNA here is from genome assembly GCF_036370855.1 of Dromaius novaehollandiae. Classification (NCBI taxonomy): domain Eukaryota; kingdom Metazoa; phylum Chordata; class Aves; order Casuariiformes; family Dromaiidae; genus Dromaius; species Dromaius novaehollandiae. Next base: position 182,416,647 of record NC_088098.1, read on the forward strand.
CCCTCGCGGGAGAGCGGAACCGCGGATCGGAACTCCGCACTCGCTTCGTACTTGTTCGTACGTCTCGTTCACACACACTCGCTCAGCACAGCACAAGGTTGTACGACACTCTCGTCTCAAGGGATCCTGTCCGTGACGCCAATTAGATGTCCCGATCCAATATCGGGAGGGTTTCGTTACGATCCCAAGGACGAGATTAAGACGCTAAAACCGGTCAAATATCGTACAACCTTTTAACTTTATTTTCCACAGAGTGGGGAGAAAAGGTGGGGGGAGAAGGCGAAGGGGAGGAAAGAGAGAAAGAAAGAGAGAGAAATGGGGGAGAGAGAAAGAGATATCACCACCCGTGGATCCAGCGGCGTCCCGTTGGTCCTCTTCACCCTGGGTGTAAATTTTAGCGATGCGCGTGCAGTAATTACAACTCGAGCAGGGTCCGACCCTAGGTTCCCGCTGAAAAGTTTGGAGCCAAATCAAGGCAAATTAAATAAATAAATTGTAATGACACGCGTGCAGTAGTTACAGCTCGAGTTGGGTGCCTCCGAAGAGGGACCCTGAACAAAGAAATCCCTGGGCAATTATAGCTTTTTTCAAATTAAGTTTCCCTCCCCTCATGCGGCAGTTCAGACCAATAGTAATCTTTGGGTCTGGGGTCTCCTGCTCCCTTATTGGGTCTCATCATTGTTATCTTTACTCTGCCCTTCTTTCTCAGGGCCTTGACAAACAGGTGTTGTTCCAGCAATTAACACTTACAGTGTTATCTTCCAAGGTCCTGATGAAGAGGATACAATCCAGACCCCCCCTAATTAACACTGTTTCAGCAGTGAGGGGAGGCTTTGTTTCTCAGGGTCCTGGCGCCCAAGCAGGCCTTATTTCAAAGCCTTGACATCCTCCCTCCCGGAGTGTGACGCATAGGAATGCAAACTGCTGGTAACTCCCTTATCTTTCCAGTCTGCACCAGCTCTGGGGCCCTTTCTCACTGAACTAGGGAGTGCGGCCTAAGGCTTCAGCAAATTTAGCTACTCATGCTAAGCAACTTTTATAAAAGATGTGCTAAGTGGCAGTAATTTGCAGTCCAGGTCCCAAAGTCTCTCCCCGATCGTGGTCCGGTTCAGCGCAGGCTCGGTGTGTCCCGAATGGTCGCAGGGAGACCATTTCAGGGGTCGCAGCAGCTCAGTCCTGTTTCCGCTGGGAACAGATGGCTTGTTTGGGGTTTTGGTTTGCTTGCACCTTATGTACCAAGAAATGTTTAAGGCAAAAGTTCACTCATCTGTCCGCCACAGAGATTAGTAATCTCTTGCGGCCACAGAAGTCTAAATGTGTTTTTCCCTTTGGGGTAAAAAAAAAAAAAAAAAAAAAAAAAAAAAAAAAGGTGTGACAGATTAAATCTGCATGATCCACATGTCAGTTTGGAGATCCTAACAAGGCACTGAGGGTGAGTCCTTGAAAAACTCCAGTCCAGCTACTGTAAATACTGCTTTGCAGCAGAGAGATCTTAATTGGTATTTTTCTTTCATTTAACTGTTCCAGTGGGTAAGAAATGCCCTGTACCAATTTTCATCCTTTCACTCCCCATCTCCCTCCCCTATCCTTTTTTTTGCACCAAAGATTTCCAGGGGGAATGGTGTCTATAAATTAAACTAACTGGCCACAGTGTTATATGATTATTGTCTAAGTGAAACGGATTTATCATCTTCACTTTTTCATTTCCTGTTCTAAGATTCCTGTTAAATACGTATTACTCATGAATGACAAAAGAACTAACAGCATGAGAGGCTATTTCCCGGGGGGTAGGTACTTTCAGAGCGTGTTTATTACTGAGCTAATGCTCTTCACCAATAACTGATTGTGCTTTCTATTAGATTTTGTGCTCTGCTTTCTAAAAACTGTATATGTTATCAGGTGAGGTTACACGTGTTAATCCACTGAGACCAATGAAAGCTACTGCCTCTCTTAACATCTCAGGACTTTGTCATTTTTCACCCTAGTCTCCCATCACCTTTCGCTTCTTGGCATCATGCTTACATGTTGGCTTAGATGAGAATGCAAACTAGAAATATCCAGAAGTACAGTTCCCTGTGTTACAGAATATAAATTAGAGATCCACGGAGAATTTCACCTCTCATAAAATCTCAGTTTAAGGTACCCCAGGTTGAATTAATTGTTATTAGTGCATTGCAGTCTGCTTTAATTAATATAGTCCATTAACATATAATAAAAATTCAAAAACGTAATTGAAAATTGTCAGAAGAATCTGACTGATAATAAAAGATCTATGCCCAGGTGATATTTTCAATTTTAAACACATAGGAATAACATTAAATATGTCTGCATTGGGTACATATGCTTTCATCTGTAACAGGCCCTCAGTGGATGCTGCATACAGCTACCATCCAGCTTCCTTCTCTTTTCACCCCACTTTGTCCAAGGAGTAGAAGCTGGTGTGTGATTTTGGAACTGATCAGGAGAAGCCTTCTGTCCTTGATATCTGACGATCTTTTCTCTCTTCCAATTTGCCTCTTCAGGAAATACGAGCAGCGTAGTTTGACAGTGACTACAACGACATGGGAACACTCTGTGCGTAAACAGCACGTTTGGCTATTTGCAGTGTCCTCTGATTACAGTCATTCATAAATGAAAATGCTGTGCCTCTTTTTCACCTGTTACTAAGCCATATCTCAGGAAATACTTAGCATGAATTAAGGGAGAGACTGAAGGTTTCTGCATTCTGTTCTGTCTCCTCTCTTTGTCTGAACTTGGTGCATTTCTGTTTCCACTTCTGTTTCCACGTGTGTAAAATGGGAGTACTGAAACTTCAGGTAGATCACTGCTGCCAATGCAGCTGTGGGGAGATCCCTGCCCTAGAGTTAAACTTACTTTAGTAGAACAGATCCGAGTGTGCTCAAACATTTATCTTGCTTCTAGTCTGAAGTTTGGTGCCTGCATGGTGCTCTACAACAATTATAGTTAGATAGAATTACTATCTGATATCTTAACTAAAACCTAACATTGAGATGCCTTCAGGAGTTTCAGTGACTTGAGGGCTGGGTGTTATCAAGGCTAGGTAATATCAGTATTGGCAAGTTTAGTTGCTGAACTAAGGTAGATAAGGTGGAAACCTATTCCCTAGGTTCTCTGAATTCTCAACAGAAAGAGGGAGACAGGTACAAAAGTGATTAAGAACTCCCAAATGTGACAATAATTGCACTCTTAAATACTCTGAGTTTTAGCCATTGTGCTAAACAAAGTGGAACCAGGCACCGGTTATCGACTCTGAAGCCAGAGAGCATGGACAGACTCATATCCATGCTGTCAAGGCTGGCCCACTCCATAACAGATATGTCTTGGAGACAGCTACTTGGAGCAGTTCAAAGTGAATCAAACCGTAGGTGTTAGCTTAGTTCACAGTGAATCGATGTGGAGTTGGGGGCCAGAACTCAGTCTGGCTTTCTTTTCTTTAAAAGGGCTTTCTTCATCAAATTTTGTATGCATCTACGTCTGCTCATCACACCTAGCTTTAGGCATCTGACTGAAGCACCAAAGTTGCCTTGCTTATCACAATTAACAGAAGGAAATAAGTACGTCCAAAAGGCAGTTCATCCTACCTAAGAAATTAATGTAGGCACCATCATAAGTCTAAAGTTAGATAAAATGAATGTGTGTCCCATGAATCTCCATTGCCTCTGGAGGGCTGCTGGCTTTTACTAGGGTAGGTGGGAACATGGCAGGTTTTAGGCACCTAATCTCTTCCTTGTAGGCCTAATGTTTATGCAGTCTGCCCTTTATATAGGGGCTTTCGCTCCATGGATTAAAAAAAGAAACATTAAGTGCCAAGTACTAGTACTTTTACTGAAAGCTGTCTTTTCTAAAACCCTTTGCCAAAATCATATATAAGACCTCCACAGTTTATTACACCTTTAATCACTACTTTGATCACTAGGCTTAAAAGAGGTCCGTCTGAACATCTTCTAGTATTTGGCTATAACACTCTTTGCAAGGCTGGACCAGGGTTTATTAATCATCATTATGGAAGTATAGGAAATAACATGATATTGAGGAGGGAGGACAGGTATAACACCAATAAGGTGGGATTTGTTTCTCCGTGCAACCTGTCTACCATTCAGTGGACTGGGAAGTTTTTCTGGCTAGTTTGTGGGTTTTTTTTAAAATTTACAGGAAAAAGCTAGCTACCTTTTTGCTGTGGAATCAAGATCCATGAAAATAAGAACCAAATTACTCTTAAAAGTAATGGATTACAATGTCCCTGCTTACTATAATCTTATCTCTTTAACCACTTACACAGTAATTGTTCGACAATAGACTGACAAGTCTTCCCTATTTCCTGGTTGTGATCCTGTAGGATTGCAGCCATTAAAGAATCATCAAGCAGAAGAGGTGCAAAGCCTTTGTTGGCCATTTTTCAAGCACCTTTATTAAGGTTTCTCTTTTTTCATTTACTTGTAGCACAGGATTTCTCCAGTAACAATGTGCTGGTACTTGATTTTCTTTCTGCTCAACAACAGACCTGATTAATTTTTTTAAAATGCTTTTTTGGATTTAATTTCCTTCCCTTGGATTAGCAAATCAGACGGAGCAGAGCAGGAGAACAGCTGTCTATTCTTTTTCAACAATATTCATGTATTTAAATTTTTGATTATAGAGGCTGGACATTTATAGCTTGTGAAGCTATGGCCAAGCAAAATATTTTTAGCATTTGGGCCTTGGTCAGTCAAGATGATGTTGGATATTTTAGAAGTAAACAGCTTCAAGTAAAAATTTTGATCTCAGGCTGAATAAGATTTCTATTTGGTTTGTTAGCTGCCAGATTCTTTGGGCTTTTATCAGACTTTATATGAACAAGAAAATGTCATTGTCCGCCTCACATTATGAAACAAATTCTTAATTGTACCTAATTAAAACTGACTTCATCTGCTTGTATAGGTTTTGAATATGTCTTCTCTAATGACTCCCTTAAAAAAAAAAAAAAAATCCTGCAGTGTGGTTGCAAGATACCTCCCTCATTTCATAGTGTCCCAGAGGGTAGAAAACCTGTATACTAGTTCCTGTTCATCCAGAGGGCCCCTGAAGCATTTTCTCATGTATGCCAGAGGAGTGTTAATGTGTATAACTGGCATATTAAGAGAGACAGTGAGGAAAGGGATTTTGGGCACTTTAATTTGCATACCCTTCCCATTACAGTGAACCATGGTTTAAACTGGAAGGTCAGTCCTGGGATCAGAAGGGCAGGGAGGGAGAAGCCTGATACTCGCCTCAAGGAGATAGAAACAACATCGCAAAATGTTTGTGCTTTTCAGATCAGTCTGTTTGTAGGTGAAAAAACAGGCCTGGAAGTAATGTCTACAGCTTTAGAACTTTCCTCTTCCACTTGTTCTAACTCCTAGACTCATATTAGGCCTCTTCTTGACTGCTCTAATTCATGTCCTGCGAGATATGCTTTCCTGGCTGCTGTTGCCTACTTTCAGTTGGACGAATGACATATTCAGTCCTACAGCATGTCCAGTGTTTGAAGCACAGTCCTGAGCTCAGCAGGGTCTGGGAGCCAGTGCTCTACTTAGAGGCAAGCTGCCAGTCAATATAAGCTTCAGCTGAGATTAGATCAGCTGCAGGTTAAAAACTAGGCTGTTTTCAATTGGGAAAGTCATGGATATCAGATGCTGCCAACCAATGCTGTCTCACCTCTGTGAGAGGCATCATCTCAGGACTGAGTCTGCTTGAGAGTTCTTGCAGGAATTCAGTATGAACAGGAACTTCTCCTGAGATATGGGGGCATTCAGAATTCAGGCTTCTCTCCAAAAAGGTGATTTTCAAAATCGTCTACCTCAACTCAAGTATTCACACCACATAGCCTAAACGTTGGAAGATTTTCATAGGAAGATGGAACTGTTAGATTGAGGAGGTGTTAGTGCAGCCATCATGCAGGAGCTACCTGTGCATTTGCCCATAAATGACACTGGATGGGAAGTTTGGATGACTAGCTTTGTATACGGATGCCAGGCAGGTAAAGCCTGGTAAGTGTAAGTGTCCACAAGATTAAGTAGAGCTGAAAAGGTGGTTAACTAGATTGCTATCTGGGAGGTAGACAACCTTGGTAGGGAAAGGTTGGAATGTAATCTCATTTCAGTCCTGCAATTATATTTTTTAATTGTTCTCAACGTTCTCAGAATTTCATACGACTTCATTTTGTGGCAATTTTAAAATCAAACCAAAACTTCCAAGCAAGTTAGAAAGCCTACATACATACCTACATACATACATCTCAAGTTTAAAAAATGGGCACTAAACATACCTGCACATCTCAAGGTAAGGAGCCATTTTAAAGAAATCTACCATGATCTGCTTTCATAACATCAGAATTAGGCCCTAATCTCACACAGATTCATGGCATTACAGAATACGAGAGGTTGGAAGGTATCTTTGGAGACCATCTTGTCCAGTCCCCCAGCTCAGGGCATAGTCAGACAGAGCAGGTTGCCAAGGATTGTGTCCAGTCACGTTTTGAATATCTGTAAAGATGGAGACTCCACCACCTCTCTGGGCAACCTGTTTCAGTGTTCAACCACACTCACGATGAAGTTGGGTTTTTTTCTTATATTCAGATGCAATTTCCTGTGTTTCAATTTGTGCACATTGCTTCTTGTTCTGTCATGGGGCACCACTGAGAAGTCTGGCTCCCACCTGTCCTCATCAGGTATTTATACACATTGATAAGATCCCTCCCCCTACCCCCAGCCCTTTCTTCTCCAGGTTAGAGTCCCAGCTCTCTCAGTCTCTCCTCATATGACAGATGCTTCAATCCCTTCATCATCTTCATAGCCTTCACTGGACCTGCTCCAGATGGTCACATCTGTCTTATACCAGGGAGCCCAGCACTGTACCCAGTACTCCAGATGTGGCCTCATCAGTGCTGAGGAAAGAGGAAGGATCATCTCCCTCAACCTGCTGTCAAAGTTCTTCCTAATGCAGCCCAGGATGCTATTTGCCTTCTTTGCCATGGGGGCACATTGTTGGTCCATATTCAACTTGTCCACCAGGACCCCCAGTTCCTTTTCTTCAAAGCTGCTCTCCAGCCAGTCAGGCCCCAGCCTGTTCTGATGCATAGGGTTATTCCTCCCCAGGTGCAGGACTTTGCATTTCCCTCTGTTGAACTTCATGAGGTTCCTCTCTGCCCATTTCTTCAGCCTCTCGAGGTCCCTCTGAATTGCAACACAACCGTCTGGTGTATCAACCACGACTCTCAGTTTTGTACTATCTGCAAATTTGCTGAGGGTGCACTCTATCCCATCATTCAATATATCATGTACTATACAAGGTAGCTGTGTTTCCCTGAGATCTGAGCAAAAATAATCCTCTTTTTTTAAATGTGGGAATAAATTGTTGATTGAATGACCTGTTATTGAATTGAGCTGTAAACAACATGTGTGATCCATAGCTTGCAACAGCAAAAGACTCCTTGATGGCTTTGATAGAACTTAATAAAGGTGGGGATGCACAAAATTGAACTGTAGTGTTTCCGCAACCTTAGTTAAAACTCTGAATGAAGTGAATTTTCATGCTCTGGACCCTAATACTGCAATTGGACTTGTCTGTACAGACAGAAGTGACATTCACCTTCATTTTGCTTGAGGGGACAATGGAGGATTGCACAGTTCATTGTCATTTTTTATTAAAACAGATAAGAATGGACTCTGGGTTGTGACCCTTCTATTCAGTGAGACCTCCAAAAATCACTCAGCTGAAGAGATAACATTCAAGATCACCCTCAAGGCTGCATGTGCTCTATAGCAAGAGAACCAAAGAGCCCAGTGAAAATGCTAAACGAATATTTTCCCTGGCTTCATCCAAATGCTCTTGTTGCATATACCTGTCTTGGAAGATCAGTTCTGAAAGTTCTGCAAGTAAAACGGAATCTGGACATCTTGTTTTACGGCTGGTAATAATAATAAATAATAAAAGTATAATAGTACCAGGCTGTTAAAGAATAGCAAACTGAAACTGTCTAGAGGTAGCCGCTTAGCACAACTTATATCAAACTTGCTTAGCATGAGTAGCTAAATTTGCTGAAGCCTTAGGCCGCACTTAGGTAAAATAATGAACTTTTACTTAGTCCAGTAAGAAAAGGGCCTCAGAGCTGATTCAAGCTAGGAAGATAAGGGAGTTACAAGCAGTCTGCATTCCTGCATCTCACACTCCGAAAGGGAGGGTGTCAGGGCTTTGAAATAAGACCAGTGCAGGGCATTAGGACCTTGAGGGGCAAAGCCTTAGCTCACTGCTGGGGCAGTGTTAATTGTTATGATTTAGAATCACCTCCTCCTCAGGACCTTGAGACACAACAGTAAGACCCAACAAAAACAGAGGTACAACCGTCATCAGAGACCACAAAAAACAAAAATAAGGAGAAAAACAGCTTACCTCAGAATGACGATGAGACCCAATGAGGAGCAGGAGACCCCAGACCAAAAAAATACTATTGGTCTAACTACCGCGTGAGGGGAGGGAAATGTAAGTTGAAAAAATTATAATTGCCCAGGATTTGTTTATGTTAGGGTCCCTCTTTGGAGGCACCCAGCTCAAGCTGTAATTACTGCACACACGTCATTAATATTTAATTATTTAATTTGTTTTGATTTGGCTCTGAAATTTTCTGCAGGAACCTAGGGTCAGGCCCTGTAATGGTGGCCGACAAGCCTAATTTCCATAACACAGGCAATGAACTCTTCTCCAGTTATGAACTGCACAGAAGAAGACGGATTCAGAAATATTGAACATGTTCATTAATAAGTAGCAATAATCACATTCTCTGCCACTTTATTTCCATAGTAATACAAGAGAAATTTTTCCATTTACTTATCTTTAGGTAAATGCCTATGCATTTACCTTAAGATGTTAACTACACATTTTAAATTGAGTGGTTTATTCTGGGCAGAATCAATACTTAGACAATTGTCTATAAGGACAGTAGTGAATGATAAATGTCCATGAAGTCAAGCAATACTCGGTAGCATTGCTGGGTGCAGCCAGGTGGAAATAAATACATTTGAGGCAGTTAATGGCAAATGGCGATAGAAGAATGACTTTTCTTTTTCTCTGGAGATGATCAAGAAAATGGAGATAAATTTCTCCTTCTACTAGGTATTGTCCTTTCTCTGCTTTAAGAACAAAGAAGGAAAAGTCTTTTTTTTTACTTCCAGTCTGTTCTTTTATTTTTTAATCTCTGTTTCTCAGTTCTCTTTCCATTCACCTCTTCATATATTGCCTTTGATCATTCTTCCACATATTCTGTGTACTTTGCCTTGTATCTGGGAAATGCACTCTCCATAAAGTACTTAACAGCTCTTCTGAAGTGAAGGGAGTTGAAGATGGTCTGCTGAATCAGAGCCTCTTTTGCTCCCCACCCCCGATCATTTTCCTTTCCTCTTTCCTCAAAACCCACCCTGGTCTCCTATTGTCTATATTTAGCACTGCACCATCTTCTTGATTCACATTTCTTCTTGTCAATTGCTCTTCTTCTGCCTGCCCTCCACATCTTCTCTAAGACTTGATTTTAGCATGGGAGTGAACAAATGCTTTCAGCTCATTTGGGTTAGCAGTGAGATGAAACACCCTGAAGTGCTGATTCAGCACCAAGGAGCTGGGGCTGCTTTCCACAAACATTTAAACAGCAGTGCTGATGGTAGCTGAAAAAAAAAAATCTGCATGAAAATTACACAATCCATGAAATTTATTACACCTGCAGTTTGCCAGTTGGCTTCTGCATTTGCATATGCTATTTTGGCTTCAAGTGAAACAATATTTTAACACATGTACTTCTACATATAAAAATCTATTGTAATCTAATTGAGATAATGTTCCATTACCTATAGTAAATGCTTGTATGGTGTGCATTAGCATTTCTGAACCGTATTTGTTCTTTTAAATCATTTGTTTTGGAAAGATCTTGCAGCATCTCCAATCTGTTCTTGTTAAGAACATTTGCATTAGAAAATTCTTCAAAACCCATACTCCCTAAATCTTTCTTCTTTGTTGCTTTGATTTACAGCTTCTAAATAATTTGCAGAATGTAATTTGTAATTAAGTGAATTCTTACTCACATATGCAAATTCTAATACTTGTCATGATTCTTCTATTTTTAATAACATTAGTACTGCTATACTGAAAATTCCTAAAGATCAGACCAATTTTTAATAGGTCAGTGTTCTTTTTATAATTACCTGACTCATTTATTTTGTTTGCCATTGCATGAATATTACTTGTTTGTTTTATTTGATGGTGCTGGCAACAGAGGACATAAACATCTCTGCAGGTTTGGCATAGAAAATAATTGTAAATTTTAACCTCTACAACATAATGTGCGTATTCCACACAAGGTGTGAGTATTTCTTTCTTTTCAAAACTCAGGAGAATGTTATAGAAGAGAAAAAAAATAATCTTGTTTTTTCCTATGTCTATAAATGCCAGTATCAAAATAGTAGGTTAGAAACAGCAAAATCTTTCAAATATTGATTGCATGGTGTAGATACAGTCACCTTCATGTTTGGGCCTCAGTTTGTGCATGGGAAAATGAACAACCTTTTTTAACTCCCAGCCTTTTTTTAGCTCAGTGCCAAATCAAAATTGAATGATGTCTGAAGAAAATCATATAAATTGATCTGGAAGAAGCATGATCAAGTCATCTAGTCCATCATCCAACTCCACAGGTGGAATCAACGATACCTAAAACATTCGTCTAATCTTCTCTTAAAAATCTTTCATGAGGGAGATCCTACAACTGCCTAGTCAATCTGTTCCAGTGTTTAACTCTTCTTGCATTTAGAAACTTTTCCTAAAGTCTAATCTGTGTCTCCCAAGCTTCAATTTAAAGCCACTCTTTTTTTGTCCTATTCTCAGATTTTATGGTTGTCAGATCTCCCACAGTATTCTCTTTGCAAAAATAATCAATCTCTCTTTGATCATAGGTCAGTGTTTTCCAGCTCTCTGACTGCTCTTGCTGTTTTCTCTTTCCAACTGATTCCTCTCTTTCCTAACTTCCAGTGCCCCAGATGGTACTCCATTTGGAGCCTTGCCTCCTAAAGCTGAAGGATACTACACATATCTTCCACACTGCACTCCTCCTTATACATCCCAGAATGGTATTTGGGTTTCTTTATAGCAACATGGTTCTGTTTTGTAATACCAGGGCCACTTTTTCTCCTTGTGTTGAAACCATGACAGCACGTGGGAAGAAACATAAGATTTACTGACTTCAAAGTATTAACTAGAGGACACCTGGTTCATGATGCCAGAACTGCCTAAAGTGAGAAAAGGACTGACTGCACTCTTAGCATTTTGCATATGTTTTACCTAGTTATCCTGTAACACATTCATAAGGAGTCCTTGGAGTGGGAACCAGAATGTGGCTTTTTTTCTAACCCTGTTGAGTGCCCCCATCAACAAGCTACTGAATAAAGTTCCCTTCTCTGCCTTGTGTTCTGTTGCACACTTCTCTGCCTCTCTGGACACATGAAATTCATATTCTTGAATATATGCATATTTTCTTGAGTCAGCAGAAGCAGAGAAGAGATGCCACCATTTCAGCCTAGCCTCTTCAAACAGCTATGACTTTCTTCTAGAGTGGACAGTGTAGGTCTGAACTCTTTCTGGCTAAAAAGAACAGAAATCCTTGCCTTTCACTCTTTGTGCAAGGTCTCCAAGCTCTACGCTATTTCCTGAAAGAATGGCTATACCCTGGCTGTATAAAACTGCCTCGATGAAGTTGGTCAATGTTGTTGTTACATTAAGCATGCTCTGAGTATGTCTAGCAAATTCTGTGATGGCAGCAGGGTTTAGGTATAAAAGTGGGAAATAAGATGCTCGATAGGAAAGGTATTTTTCAGATGAGGGCAGGGTGGATCTAAATGTGTGTGGTATGAAAAATTTACCCCTGTAAGTAACCATCCTGGTAAAAATACAGGTTTCTACAATAGGATTACCTGGCTGCTTACTTGATTTTAGGAATCTGCATTATGCCTAAATTGTAGATGAAGTACCCAAAGTCATATGTGTGCCTATGTTAAAAATGCCAAATCCATGTATGTGCCTATGTTAAAAATACCATATAACTGTTTAAAGGAAACACATCGGATCCTAAGAGGAGAAGACCAAGCCTAGAAGCTTTTTTACAGGTAAAGTAACTTGAGATTAAAATGGCATTAATAGATATTTTATCCTTAAGGATTTTCTTTGAACGCTGAAGAAATACAGCATTTGCTGGAAGTTGCATAGGGAGCTTGCTTCAAAATGGTGCATGAGCTTACATATCTTTCTTTTCTTTTTTTCTTTTTTTTTTTTTTTTTGTATTGAATTTTCACACATGAGATAAAGTCTTACCAAATTTGTAAGCTGAATATAAGAGGAAAGGTCATTTACCAGTAAAACTTCAACTCTGGGAAAATTCCTGTCATAACCGTAGACCAAAATTTCTAGAAATAAGTACAGATATTAATACTGGCCTTAACTGGTTTTAGTAAAAAGAGCTTTGCTATCCATAGCTGTATGAGTCATGGTCAAATAACTACTGGCAGCTGCATTTGCCTGCAATTATGCTGCATTAGTAATATCTAGGACTCAAAGCAGTTTACTCAAGTAATAAGAGCCAATTCTTTCTGTCCTTAGTTTAGGTGACTAACATCCTCCTTTTGAATATAATTGAATTACTTGATAAGGAGAATATTACTCAACAGAAGAAGGAGCAACAGTGTCAAGTCTCTGATTAATAATTGGGTAAACTCCTTGGCGCACAGAAGTGTCACACCGAATAACATTTTCTTCTCCTGTAGATGTGGACTGAAACAGTGGAATGGAAAATCAACTGAATTTAATGGGTGTTTCAAATTAGCCCTCAAAATTGTACCTGAAATAGTATGTGAATATATTTCAGGTTGTATTTAACTTTCATTTTGGTTTAACATACATATTGCTGGAATCTGTGGCACAGGGCACTTTCTTTTAGGGATAGGAAATTACATCTTCTTTGCAGCAAATATGGAGGGTCAAAGCCTCAGCTGATGAGAATCAGATGCAATCAATGAGCTTTTATCCATATTCATCAGCTAAAGATCCCGACTGAAATGTAAATTCTTGTTTCCCAGAATGTATTCATGCAAGTTACTTTGTTCCAGTAGTATACTCAGTACTTCTGCAACTAAAAGGTATCCACCATAGCACAACCAGCATACTCTGGAGGTCATTGCAGTGATTTTATATTTGTGACTCATCCATTATTATGGGGGAAGATTACAAGATTTACAATGTTTTCATTCAGTTATTTCAGACAAATTAAACTATTACAGTGTGCAATAGTTAGGAGCATAGTCCTATAGTCCTACAGTTAGGACATGGGAGACTAGACCCGTCACCTTTACCACTGATCTGCAAACCAGTGAGCTATTCACCTACAGGTGTTCTCCTGAAATATTTATCTCCATTATTCACCAGTTACTTATTGATTTCTGGATGTCATCCAACACACTGGATGCAATAAGCATGAACTTCTACATTCTTGATGCTATCAAGCCTAATCTTTCTGAAACTGGTAACACTGAGATTTTATATGAGGTCTGCAACTTAAGAAGTGTTTTTGCTACTAGAGCAGGTCAATGACTAAATTTGATGAGCTTAAAAAGCCCTGGATAATTTCATCTAAGGAGATCTGCCATGGAATAAGTAAGTACTACATAAGGCAATGCAGAACATTTCCTTGGATATGTCAGGTATGAAATTTTATATATTTTGAACTTGCATTTCAATAAAGTTTCATTATGTTACAGAGAAGGATTATTGGGATAGTCACAAAAGTGCCATTCTACAAGAGGAAACTGCTGCCAGCATTTGGTATGACTAACTTAAACATTTAAATAAGTTCTTATATTCACTGAACTAGCTATAGTATTGTATAGTCTACAGGATGGCCATGGAAACTATCTTCCAGTTTCAGCTGATACAAAAGGCAGACCATCAGACCATTTTCACCATCTAAGCAAGACAGACTTTTGAAAAAAAGATCTCAACAAGCTCTTTCTACACCACCTATGTAGTTCCAGAAATTACTCTGCAAGCAGATTGTGCTCCATTTATTCTATTACTGCATCTGTACATTCATGTGGTATCCCCGGTCAGTCAGGACCTATGGCTGAGAGTACTTGTGTGCACTTAGTAGGAAACGGAATAGCATGTCATCAAGGCAACAGTTAGTGATAGCAAAACATTCAGTCATCCATTTAATAGCATGAAAGACATTCATTTTGGCTGGTGAATTTTAATATGGGGAACTAAGACACAGTTTTCTATGCAACCTGTTCTGACCTTTTGTAGAACTTCACAAAACACTTTAGATTTAAAAAAAAAAGTAGTACATTACTCATCAGTATGTTTAATACCGTAAACTTGCAGCACAGTATTGTATGGGGGAAGGGAAACTGAGCAAACTGTGTTTGCTGACACAATAAACCCAGTGAGACTCTGTATATTTCTTATAAGAATTTCAGCAGTTCCATTCTCCACTGCATATGTTTATGAGAGAGTATTGGTACCATCAACTAACGTGCAATCTGACATTCTGCCCCAAAATTATAAAGGCAGAGGTCAGCAGCAGTTGCCCTATTTCTTTCACAGTTTGGAACTCTTCTCTACTATTTATTAAATAAGTCAGTAGTTACCAGCTGGTGAGTGAATCATGAGCACGTTATAGGTGAAGTGAGGCAGGGAACTCGAGTGCAATTGCTCTGCTGGTCCAGGGCCAGCTCTGTGAAGGGCTAGCCCTGGTGTCTCTGCCCTGTGCTCCTGGGATCAGAGTCGGGATGTCAGAGTCAGACACCCGACCTCATGGTGCAAGGAAGTACAAGGAAAACATTCAGCCTTTAGAGTACCAGGAGGAAAGTAACAAACCAGAGGAAAGTAACAAACCAGAGAGAGTCCAGCAGAGGACACCAAGGTAGCTAAGGGGCTGGAGCACATAAGATAACAGGTGAAGCGGAGAGCGCTGGTTTTGTTCAGCCTTAAAGAAAAATCTAAGGATGGGAGAACAACTGCTGTCTTTAAGTATCTAATGAGAGAGCATAGAGAGGATGGAGCCAGACTCTTCTCAGAAGTGCCTAGCGAAACTACAAGAGGCAATAGGCGAAAGCTGCATCCAAGTTTCTTTGGATATAAAGAAAAACCCTTTTCACAATGAGGAGAGTCAATGACTGGAACAGGATTTCCAGAAGGGTTGGAGAATCTCCAATCTTAGAGATATTTTAAACTCAACTGGACACTGGCCTGAGCAAGCTGACATAATATTAAGCATGCTTTGAGTGGAAGGGTTGCACCAGAAACCTCCAGATGTCCCTTCTAACCTATTTATTCTTTTCCAACCAATTATTTAATTTCTAAATCGGGAAAGACTTCTAGTGTTTCTTATCAATAAAAAATAGTTAAATGTCCTACACCTGAAGTATTCAACACCAGCTGACTTTCCTCGTAAGAATGTATCTATTACAATGGCAGTCTTTTCTACTGACGCCCCTATTATGGGAAAAATTGTCAGCAATAGGTCATTTGAAATAGATGCTCAGTATAGTTTATAATAGCCAGAATACACTGATTGTAGATGATGTTGGTGCTCTTTCTGGTAATATGTTCAAGGGCCCTGTTAGGCTGAAGTTAATAGCAAGGAGATTTCACTTATGGAACCATGAGGGATCAAAATGGTAGGAAGAAGTGAGGTGGTCAGTTTTTGGCATTAGCAGTGCAAAACAAGTGAGAAGTTTGACAAAAAGCAAAAGGTACATTGGGACACTTCAGAAGAGCTGAAGGAAGATTTAAGTAGGTGGGATTTTTTTTTTTTTTTTTCAGAGGAAGGCAGAGGAAGATACTGGGGTTGGAAAAAAGAAGAGAGGAGCAGAAAAGTTCAGTTGTAAGAGAAAGGTTTGTTCACCTGCATTTTTTTGATCTTCTCAGATTAGGTGTTCTCCTTGTCAGAAAGATGATTATTAAATGGGATGGAACATAGGTTAACATCTAATATGTTACACTTCTTTCCATTTGCTAGTGTTACAAAGATATCTTTTCTCAGCAAGAAGACCTCTTCCAGCACTGTGGCTCTGAAAGCATGATTTTCAAATGCTTTTCAGAGCTTATGCCTGGTGAGCAAGGTTCTTTACCTTGTGAACTTTCACATTATTCTGCTAAGTGAAATGGATGCTGCTGTCCTTTAAGGACAGAGTTTCAGCCATAACACTTAATTTCTGACCTTTGTGGATTTAGCTTTTACTCCACTCCGACCTTCACAGCACTGGCATTAATATGCATTTGCATATTATAGATCCACAGCATCAAACTTATACTGAAAATTAGAATAAGTAGCTACTGGGAATGTACAATGCTTATATGCCCTCCCCCCCCTTTTTTTAGAATATGAGTGAGATTTTTACTGTTACTTAGGAAAATACAGTCCCATGTACAAATTGGGGAGTGGCTGTATAAATATTCACTCACACATATGTGTGCATAAGAAAGCAAAAAATGGCCCCCTGGCACTGCTGATTCACTTAATACAGAACACCAGAACCCATAATGTAATATTAAAAGGAATACAATGTGTGAGGTACAACAGACAACCCGAATCTGAAGCCAGTAAATGCAAAAATTTTTTACAGTCCCGTTAGCTTAAAATTGGACTAATTATTTCTCTTTTTTTAGAGTGCATTAAAAAAAGTCACTCTCAGACTAAAATCTTATTTCAAGTTTCAGCATGCAGTGAATTTTTATGGTCAGATTACAAGCCCCTGAATGTAGGGGTTTATATAATGAAAATGCTGACAGTCCCTTAACTATAACAGGAAACGCAGACACTGCTGTAACATAAAAAGGAACTCCTATCCAGTAGAAGGGTGAATCTATAAATCATTGTTATGAAAAATACCCTTCTCCTTAGTTATATTCAATCTGCAAATCATAAACTCATTCTTGCTAGCAAAAAACCAGACTGGATTGGATTTTAATGTTCTTTTTTTTCCTTGCTTCTCATCATTCTACATCTGTACTGAGTCTTCCTTTCAATCATTTCCTTTGTGATTGCTCAGCTTCATGTTTCCTATATTTTGTTAGGCTAAAATGTAATGTGCTTGAAGTTTGTATTGGGAGTCCCATGCAGCTACTCAGCTCAGTACCTGGCTTTCATCTTAAACGGGCAAAGCAAAAAGACAGCAGAAAATGGAGGCAAAGGAGAAGAGAAAAAGTCATTTATATTTCTGAAGTGGCTAATGTTGTAAGAGTTATTCTGGAAGGGAATACCTCTCTCTTCAGATAAGTACTGGCAGCTGTGCCATCTGCAGTACAAGATACCTGCTTCTGAAATATACAGTGATTCTGTGATATCTGTCCTATATTAACTCATATATGGTAAAATATACTTTTTTCCACTGGATTCATTCAGCTTTCATTTACTTTGCTTTGCAGCTCACCTTGAGTACAAGCTGTCAAAATTTGACTAATGTGCCTCTGGGAGTCAGTTGGTCAGTAAATCTTTCCTTTCTCGAGCTCCTTTGGCTTTGTTGAACTGTTCTGTCATTATAGTAACCAATTGAATTAGAATTTTTTCTTTGTTTGATTAATCACTGTCTATAACATAGACAAAAATTACAGCAGCAGCATGGTAGCAAATTGGACTCGGGGTGGGAGGGGAGCTTCATTTATTTTTTATTCCTCCAATGAATAAGAGCCTTAGATTGCCCAGTATTACCTGAAAAATACGAAAAGAAAATCTACCTATTTATGTGAGCAATAATTATATATTCTGTGTAAGGAGAAAACATTTTGCTGTGCACTGATGAAGACTGTTAGTCATTTCATCATGTTCCGCAGCAATGCTCCTCCTGACTGCACACAGAACTAATAAAACAAGTTAATGGGGTTTATTCTGTCACAAACGCTACAATTTCAAAGTGCTGATTGCAGTCTATGGGAAATCAGTGTCTAACAGCCTCTTAAAGATGTACAGTAGCTTTAATATATTATCCTACAGAAGATATATATTAAAGCACTCTAGTCTGACATGCAAGACAGTGTGGAGAAAGGAAACAGCAACCTTCCAAACTGTTGCTAAATCACAGACCATTTTGCAATCGCAGAATCTGTACGCAATGAGAGTTCCTCCATGTTTCCAGTATTTACAAATTCTCCAAATGATAGTTTGTCTGAAAGTCAAATTAGCTAGAATACAGAAACGAGAAATTCACATTTTATAAGATGCATTTAAACCAAATTGTACTGTTTAATAAGTAACTTGCAGCTTGGATTGATGTTGATAAAGATGTACAAACGAAATGCTATTTCACAGGCTCTGAAATTGCATGTTATTCATGCTAAAATATGAGGCTGATTATAAGATTCAATGGTAATCAGACTGAATTAATAGAAGCCCTTTAACAAACCTTCATTTCCTCAAGACTCATGACATTCCCAGTAAGTAGACATCAAGAAGAGGTACTATCACAGAAAATAGATTTGAATTGTTACATGAAGATTGGGGTATTGGTTCACTTAATCAATAGAACTTGCTCATTTAAAATATTCTTTAACAGACTTGAAGGTTTACTGAAGGATCATATGTCCTCCCATCCCTTTAGCCTAGTTGGGGAGAGAAAAAAAAAAGGGTTTGTTGTTCACTAGATCTAAGGATCAAAAAAAGTATTTTCATTATGGAACACTACTATTTTACTTCACCATCTCCTCATATGAGATTCATCTATTTTGCATCTATTCATCTATTTATGATATATTAATTAGGTTTAGGGGATATTAGGAAAGCTAAAGTTTACTGGAATTTTCTAAATTTCTAAATTTGACATTTCCTGACAGAGGCACATACTAATGTCTCTTTTTATGTATAAAATTGAAGTGCACTGAAACTAGTAGGAGTATAGTGGTAGCACTGGAGATAAAATTAGGAACATGAAGGAAAAGAGAAAAAATAGAGTTAATTTACTACTGACCTGTAATCAGCATTAGTAGAATGGCCTTTGTTCTCATTTGCAATGCTTTTTGTGGCTTGGTGGGAAACAGGGACAAAAGAGAGATGGCAGCAGCAGATGTGGATGTAAAAAGTGTACACTGTTAAACATATGGCCTTAGATACTACAGACACAGTAGAGATGGTGGAATTGCCTTTTACATGACAAAATTTTTTTCACACACATGTCGTCTAGCTAGCAAATCCCATTTGTAGGCAGTACTACTACTGAGAATCTGTGGGATACAGTAAATGTTGCCTATATCATTTTAAAAAACTTTAGTAAAGACATGTATCTTCCTAATATTCCTTTTTGTGCCCTTTCCTGTATTATTTTCAAGGTTAATGACATTTTATAAAGAGATGTAATCCCATGTAGTCAAAAGCATTATTGATCTCATTTCCATTATTTCATTTTGCACAGTGTAAAGTCTACCTTTGGAAAAAAATATATGTATTTTCAGAGCAGTCAATTAATGAAGCACTAAACTATATTTTTTTCAAAAGTTTTTAAAGTGCATAATATTCTTTAAGTCATTAATTTTTCAAAGTAATTTAATGCTTAGAGTCTATTAAGTATCCTCTGTCTACAATACTAATTGCTAATACTTTCAGCTATTATATTGGGCCTGTGTCAATCTGCCTCAGTTATATTTAACCTTTAAATCATACAAATCCATTTTCACTGAGTAAAACAGACAAGGGTTTATTTTAATGTTTCTTGTATGCTTCTTATTGTCTTACATTCCTGATTAAGGGACTGATACTTCCATTGGTAGTTTAGTGGGATATTGAGAATGGGGGATGTTCTTCTCTCATCATGCTGTTAAGTCCTGAACTGTGGAGAGAAAAGTAAATATTTAAGGCTTCATTCTGCAATGCAAATTTGCAATGTTGCATGTGTGAATGCAAAAGCAAGTTCAAGAAAGGATAAAAAGAGAAGCCTAGTATCATACTGACTGAAAGTTGCTATAGGGACTGCGAGAAAGGTTACACAAACCTTCTGTCAGAAGATGGCACAACAGGTTAGTGTCCAGTTAAGACAGCAGGAATGATGCTTAAAGCCATTATCTAACCAGTATGTCTATTGTTTCTCATTTCATCTCTGTTTCAGCCTTCTTTCTTACGATTTATGAAAGCAGCAAGGAAGAATTTCAACCTAATACTGCTGGGCAATATTTATGGCAGCTGTTGAGCATAAGCACAGCATTAAGCTCCAGTCTAAATCCCATTGACCTCTTTGGGTTTAAGTGTAGGGTTAGGGGAAGGACAGTGTCTCAGCACTGTCCTACAAAGAAACTTAGTTGTGAGTTGCAGTCCTAGTGATTACCCTTTTTGCTGATAGATTACCTTCAACATAAATTTATGCTGGACATTACAACCTCTGCTATGTAATCTGCAAGGACCTGCAAGATTTTTAATTAGCTTTTGAAATGTAAGGCAATCACACTTATGACATCCATTCTAAAAGCACTATGGAAAATACATGTATGGATTTCCTGATACATAATTTTTGTGTCCATCTTTTTAGATAGTGGTATAATCCATTGTCCCTCTTATTGTAAGGATTTTTTTTAACTAAAATGTAGTAATAAAATACTTGATGATACAGCATTATTTTATACCTTTAGATAATACTGTGGTTAGTCCTCAGTTGCAGTCCAGCTATCACAAATCTTCAGAAGCTTCATGGCTTAAAGAAAGCAAGAAAGCAATCAATCTAGTAAATGTCTTTCTGAGAGCAGTAAGAAACAAGTCCCTACAAGATATTACCTGTTAATGGTTCTGCAACTGTTTGTATTTTTGACTGTCCTGTGTTATGTAAGGATTTCCCTTGATACCTAGATCCTCAGATCCACTCTGTTCCAATGTACAGATAATTTCTTATTTCCTTCCTAAGGAAGTGTGAAAGTGAGGCAGTGGGGAGATGAACGTCCCATCTGAGTCCTCAGAAGCTCTATACAGCCTGTTGCAGCACCTTTTATTTCTATATATCTGTAAAAATTTGTCACACATTACTGAAATCCTCTTCCGGGAGGTACAGCAGCTGTTTAACAATAGTTGGCACCGGGTTAAAACACATTAAGGCAGGAAGTGATGAGCCAAAACATATCAAATTGAGCTGCAGGGGCAAAATAGGTATGCACAATGCAAATACTCAATCAGAATTTGGCCGATCCACCAGGGCTAAAACTGCTACTCTTGCAAATAGTGCTGTGGAATTAAAACATAATTCTGGAAATGCTGGACAGAAGTCTTACTATTCCCTTTGTTCAGGAACTTACTAAGAAATATTGACTGTATAGATAGCAGCCAATTTATTGAAGCTGTAGCCCTGGGGACCTAATTCAAGTTGTAATGCATCATGCTATTCTGCTCTGTGGCAGTAGTGCAAAATATATACCCAATGAAAGTCAATTTTAAATGCATTTTTCTAATGGCATGAATCATAATCAGTATGCAAAACTTAGAATCAGCTTCACTTTTTTTAAATCTTAAAGTGAGAATTTTTTATGTCTCCAATGCCTTTAAAACATACAGACTCTTCAGATGTATTAAGAAGTATACAGTTTAAATAAAGGTATTAAAATGATGAGAAAATTGAGTCAATAGGGCTTTTGCACCAATATCAGCTAGGGATTTGTGCCATGGCTTGAAGAAAGATGGAGAATCAATTGTTCTGAGAGATAAAGGAAAATATTTCAAATTGGTACAACTAAGGGAAGGCAGACTAGCTCTAGTTATCTTGTGACTGTGCTAAGAAGTAGAAAGAATATTAGTAGCAAATGATCTGTAATGGAGCAGATCTACTAGAGAATGCCCTAAAAAAGATGGTTTCAAATAAAGTCCAGAAAGCAGGAGTCAACTAGCAGAAACTGTATGATGGATATATTTCCTATTCTTCTGAACAGGTTGAAAGAAGACTTCTGCAAATGCTGTAACATGTGTAGGAATATTTGCAATAATCATTGCAAGAAGAGGGTATTTAGACAGTGCAGCAAGTATAGGCCAGATTGGCCCATGTAGTTAGGCAAACAGAAAATGGGCAGGTGAAAGTCAAAGATAAAAGAGGACATTAGTTATAAAGTAGTTCTCATGAATTAATTTTCTTTGCCAGAACATCACAGGAGAGAGTGAATTATATCTGACCAAAAATGTGATGAAAATACATGAAAGTTATATTTGGTTTCCAATACACAATGTTTTAGACTCATAGATTAAAACTATGTGTGTGTGTGTGTGTGTGTGTGTGTGTGTGAGTGTGTGTGTGTGTGTATAATTACAGGAAATAAAATGATTCAATAGAATCCGGCAATAGCTGGCATTAAAATAATCATGGAAAGTGAAACTAATACAGTAAGAAGGATGCAGACAACTAAATTTAACATGTGAAGTTAGTATGACAGAAAGGTAAAAGGAGCATATTGTATAAAATTTACTTTTTGCAGAGAATGTATATTCTAATGTAAAGCAGTAACTGCTTAGGAATGTGGGTCAATTGATTTCCATCAGATGAAAACACATTTAAAGCAGGGTATTCCCTAAGGCTCACCAAACTGCCATTTGTAGGCAGAATTCATTAAAGACTGCCATTCTTGATTAAAACAGAAAGGAAAAGCAAATATCAGATTTTCTAGCTAACACAACCAGCCAGCTCACGATTCGCTTTTGCTTCTTCATGACTGTAGAAAGCTATACAATTATGTGTGTTGTATACTCCTAAGTATAGTCGTTATACACAGGTTTTGATTTAAAAGTCCACCTTGCCTGAGTGCTTTTTAGAGAGTCATAACTTCATGAAATCAAAGCCAAAATGTTTCAAATCTTTTGAAAGTTGCAACAGGCATTAGTATGGGTGTGTTCTGAACTCCCAAGGGCCAACTCGTATAAGCATTGGACACTGGTGACTAGAATAGAAAATGGTATATGTTATTACTCAAAAAGTTAAATCCAAAACTAGAACCACACACACACACACACAAATTACTTTGAGATGTGAAAGCACATGTACAATTTCACTATCATGGAGAATTCCCTGGTTATATTAAAGTCTCTCATGAGATACGTAGCGGTTCCTTTAAGATCACTTGTACTGCCTGTGTGCTCAGTGTCCCTTCCAAACTGCATGAAACTGATAATTATTTGGCTCACATAAGTAAGAGAGTATACAACATGCAAGTATAGAGGAATATCTCTCAGTGGCAGTTTCTTTAGTCAGCCAGCAGAAAATGTGATAAGTGTTTGGGCTCATCGGTGGGAGTTAGAAGAGGAGACGACCAGAGAAACTGAGGTTGGAAGCACTGAAGCGCAGCTGCCTAGCAGCACCAGGTGCAAGCGAGAGGGCAGAGGGAGAGCCACTGAGACTGGAAGGACCAACCGTCTGATGGCCTATGTACTCAGCAGCTGCAGAGCAAAGAGCCCACGAGCTCTGATAATTTGAAAAAGTGTGTATGTAGGTGCAGGTGAAAGAAGAAGCATCAAGGAGATGGAGAAATACCCATTCCTCCAGCCATGTGAGAACACTTGTAATTTGTGTTGGGAGCTTCCTGGAGTATGCAGTGGCCTCAACAACATCTGCTCGTACCTGCTGATTCTTAATGGGAAGTAGTGAAACAAGATCGTCCTGGTCATTATCAGATGTGTTTCAGCTTATAGACAAAAAAATATTGGCTAAAGTACTCATTAAGTATTTGAGCCTTACACTTCATTTGAGCTGTACAAACAAAAAAAGGTACCAATGAATATGGCTGAGAATGACCTTATACTTCTTTATGCAAGAAAAAAAGAATTTGCTGTGTAGATGAATTAGAAGATGGGACACCATAGCCTAGATTTAACTAAATCCATTGATCTTTACAAATTACACTCTTTTGACAATAGGGATCCATCAGAGTGCAGTAGCACAATGCCAAAAAAATCATTTTTCTCTTTATACTTCATTCCTTTTATCTCTCCTCCTCCTGTTTCTGATTTTCTTCTGCAATTTGTGGTGATGGTGCTAAATGCTAATGAGGTCATTTCTGGTCCTATCCCAGTCAGCCTTTTTGGCACAATTAATTCTGGAGCTGAACAAACCTTGTGGGATAAATGAGATTAACGCAGCAGGGGACATTTGCAGAGGTTCATACAGGAGCTTCCACTGATAGTTCACCTTCATGGCATAGGTTTATCTGCATTGCTAATTTTTTTTTTTTTTTGGATTGTGTTCAGCAGTTCAGTCTCACAGAGGTGATGGTACTAGGGAGTGGCTTTCCTGTTTTTTGTGACTATGAGAAGGATCCATATTTTTCCACCTTTCCTGAGATTCTTTTTACTGCTGGATTGTGGAAGACTTAGCAATAATAACCACAGGAGAGCTGCAAAATGAAGATGAGGCCCTATTAAAGTACATATGGAGTCTATGAAGCAGTGACCAATGGTAACATAAAGACAGGTTGGAAGAAACTTCAAGGATCTGGTAGAAGTGATTTCAGACTAAGTTTGTCTCCTTTTTCTATTGTGTGGCTATCCAGACAGTGTTTTGTCAGCTTAAAGGAAAGTGTGTAGATCTGGGTTGGCTGATCACAGGTTTGGCAAGTGGTCAATATATATATATATATATTTTTGGTCCTGAATCATGTTTTTTCCTTAGCTTTTCATATAACTTTGATTAATTCTTGCTTTGGAAGAAGTCTGATTTTTTTTTTTTTTTTTTTTAAGCTGGGCTAGAGTAACTTTACTGACCTCTTGTGAAATAGAGATGACTTAAAACTTGCTTAGTCTGTATTTGAGATTTCTCTGCCAATGTAATGTCTAAAATACTATATATGGCTATATTATTTCACATCTGTTTACTGCTGACCTTCTTTTGGTTCTGACCACTGAGCTAGACAGACCTTGATTCTAATCCAGTATGACAGTTGCACTGTCCCTCCGTCTTGAAAGATTTTTGGCTGGAACAGAGATTCTGTTGAAGCTTTTATGCCATTCTCATGTCCAGCTCCAGAGCAGGAAATAAGAATAGAGAACTGTAACAACACTCTGATATTTAACGGTAACGTTTGTTGCTAGACGCCCCTAGAATGGTTAAGTGCAACAGACACTTCTGATCAGCACATTTGCTACCCCTGCTTTCTGAGATTTATCAAGTATTTAAGACAAATATGCAAATGAGACCTTTTTCATTATGGCTTAATGCTAAAGAAAAAAAAGCAAACAAACAACAACAACAAAACCCTCAAAAACTACACCAGCTGTGTAAATGTACTGATTAGCTCTCTAAAGGGGGAAAGCATAGAGATTTATTGTTGTGCTCTTAGCCATTAAACTAGGAAGTAGTTGCCTCATCTTCCCTAATCTTCAGCCAAATCCTGACTCAGGTTTTTCTCCCTTGATCACTTCAGAGTCAGCAGAAGTGCTGTATGAATAAGGACGAAATATAAGCTGAGTAAGGCCTCCATTCTTGGTCTACCTGGAGAGAGAGTGATTGTGGAAAAGACAGTCTGCTGTTCTTAATGGAAACAATTTATAATAGAAAACATTTTAGAAACTGAGAGTCTTTTCTTTTAAGCTAGCTATATGTTGACTAGACAAAATTTTGGCAATTCATCTACTCCTTTCTTTAGCCGATTGGCTAGAAAAAAGAGAATCCAGAGCTAGATCTTGTTGTCAAAGGTATGACAACTGGCTCCTCGTACAGCTGTTGCAGAGTAGATCATAGACCGCCGGCAAGTGAAAAGACAGCATGTATCAATGCCACTGAATGGCCAGTCTTGGAAACAAAGGGCTCTTATCTCTCTTTCCTCAGTCAGAACAGACAACAACATGGGTTGAGGCCCACTTTTATTCCCACTGAGGTGAACATCAAACCTCTCACTGAACCAAAAGAGGACAGAGCCAGGTGCTGCCTCAGTTGCTTTTATTTCTCTTTTCCCTCCATCCCCCCCTTCTGAAAGCTTCATTTTCCTACACTTTTCTGATATGTCAGAACTTCCTTCTCCCCATTCCGCAATATTGTTCACACAACACAAAGGGAAGGACGGAGAGAAGAGGACAAGCCTGTCTTTTATTTCTAGAAGTTGATAACACTTCCCTCCAAGGTAATGGAACACCATGAGGTGTGCTCTTGCATATTACTTCCTTTTCTAATTAAATTGAATGTGATAGTGAGAGCAGGTTGACACTGTTAAAGTAAATGATCCCGGGCTTTAGTAATGAAGACACATCCAGAGTGAAGTTTATTGTTTTACTTTTAATCTTGAACAACCTGAACAGTATTGAGCAGGTTGTTCTAAAATATCCTGCAGTGCATTTTCCCTGTGAACTATATTTCAGCATGCTGCATACACAATCATTTATAATAAGTTGATTTATGGATTGAAATGGCTTATTTATATGCATTGTGAATTGATATAGAGTGTTTACTGAATTTTCCCCATAATAGCCTATCATTAGCCAGAATTCTCAGAGTGGGAGAAAAAGGGTTAGACACTGGAGACTAAAAAAATGCTATACTATGCCCCATCTGCTTGGGTAGGATCCTTTTTTATTAAATATGATTTTCAAAATGATTAGCTTGATTTTTCTTGTCTCCTAACCTGAAATTGGATGAGGTGGGAGGCACCCAAGTTATTAAAAAAATTGAGGTTTTATCAAATCTGAGACACATGAAATATTCCTTTATATTGGGAAAAGACTTGTTCCCCCCCCCCCCAAATAACATAGACTTTGATGAAGTCATTGTTTACCTGTTTATTACACAGTATATTTTACATGTCTATAGTATCAAGACCTGAATGTCCTCTCAGTGCACTTGACTGTTGTAACATGAGTGTAACGATTCGCTAGAATTATACCAACGTAACAGAATAGAGAATCAAGCTTGATGCTCCTTCCAATATTAAGAAGCCATTTAATAACAGACAGTATGTCTGGTATCCTACATTTCTGCAGCAGGGCAGCTTTATTAGGTACTGTTGCTTAACAACTGTTGCTTAACAACGGATGAGGGTAATCCTGACTCTTCCATCACAGAGCCCTCCAAACTATCACCAGTGCTAACACCTACCTATCTGTAAGAACGGGATGGAGAGGACAAAATTAAAATCTATGAGGAAGTAATTGTAAATATTCCTATCCTCTGTTGATCTGTTTTCATCTCACATACCTTGAGCGCTCTCACCTTTAAGTGCCTAATGCATGTGGGGGCTAGATAATAAATACAAATAATAGCCCGTCTCGCTCCCACCCTCATGGCTCACATTCCTAGCTACTTCAGTTCCTACCAATTTTCCCTTCTTACTCACAGACATGGTTATCTTTATTTTTATTTATTGTACT
Source organism: Dromaius novaehollandiae (assembly GCF_036370855.1). NCBI lineage: Eukaryota > Metazoa > Chordata > Aves > Casuariiformes > Dromaiidae > Dromaius > Dromaius novaehollandiae. Next base: position 182,444,008 of record NC_088098.1, read on the forward strand.
CAGGAGAGTTTATCATGTTAGTTACAGATTATTGCAATTCTCTTACTTAATAATGACATCAGTAATGAGAATAATGTTAAAAACTCAGTCAAACAATAAATATTAAAGCATAGCATCAGATTTTATTATGCATATGTGTGGTAATTCGAGAAAGATTTCAAAGTGACAAAGTACTCAGGGTTTCAATAATACTTCCTGCAGCTGTGCTCTCCTTTAAGCTTTACTCTCCATTTAAGAAAAAAAAAATCTAAATCAAAGTCATACATTATAAACTCACAATTTAGCCATTTCAATGGCAAGGGAAAGCTGAAAGCCAGCTCAGTCATGAGTAAGCACTATGGAAAGCTTCAGACAAAAACTACAATTTAAAAGTAATGCGAGGAATAGGGGAAGGATGTTCAGAGGAAACAAAAAGATCTCAGAAATCTGGAAAACAACTTTAAATAAACATTTACACATATAAAAATGTTAGCTAAGTTCTTACCAGTCTTTCCTTTAGAAAGGCGGTCTAATGGATTTACAGCCATACCTAAGAGGAGCTTTAAGGTGTTATTCACAATGGCTGACTTCAGCAAAGAGTTACCCTAAACACTGTCTATACTCAAAGATGAAAGATATCTTTCCTTTAGGGCAAATCAAAGCAATGTCAGAGTGTTCCCCCCCCCCCCCCAAATTGCGTTTAGACAAGCCTCTCATTCTCAGTGGAGGCATTGATAGAGTTTGAGGACAGTGTCCTTAGATCAGTGCTAGGTATTGCCTAAGGAGGTCCTGCAACTGGTATATTTTGTGTGGCATGCAATTTTGTCAATGTGAATTAGGTGTGCTCTGAGTATGCTTAACAAATCCAGTCACTTAAAACTGAATGCATGGGGACATCTCACTTGCAGAGTCTAAATTCAGGAAATGCTCAGCTCGGTCAAGAAAAGATCCCTCCTGGGGCTTTCTCATAGCATAATTAGATTTTTCTTTTTTTTTTTCCTTCAGGCCAAAAGGCACCTACGACTTCTCAGGTACCTAAAAACATTCAGATTTTGATTTACTCCTGTGCTTCTTCCAATGCATTTTGGGCACCGTGTGGTGGGTTTTTTTGAGTTTTTCTGAATGGGCCAGGAGTTTCTGTGCCAGAGATTTTTCTGTAATAACAAGGATAGATCACCTTGGCCAAAATCTAGACACCTAAATTCACCTGCTCTGTCACTCTGTTCAGCTGCCTCTTTTATGGATCAGTCTATATTTAGAATATACCTATACTTAAAGGGGTTACTAAAAGCCAACTCATTCATGACCAAAGACTGCTAAGATTCCCTATTAATGTTAGAAAGAGCAGGGAAGAAATTGTTGTTGCCTTATTGACTGATATTTGTTCATTGGCTCACTATTGCATCATTATCATTTTTTAAGGTACATTGCCAGAGTACAACGGACCACCATGCAGCACACTATAGAATATTCCAGTATGTTGCAGTCCATATGTGTACAGACTCCTGTGGCCTCCTGTGGCACCTGAATTTACTCAGCCTCATGCTGCAGGATCAGCCAGTTTCTTGTATGGGAAGGTTAGAGCAGAAAACACACACATGCACACAAATGCAAAAACACACACTGCTCTTTAAAATTCTGATGTGCTTAACCAATGATAAAATAAAACCTAGCACTTTGTGTGTGATTGCTGAGTCGCAGAAGCAAACTGGTGAACAGTGAAGCTAAAAGCTGTGCTTCCTCTAGCAGAGGGAAGGGGGCCCCACATGCAGTGGTGTTGATCATCCAGAACCAGGGAATCCTTTGTTCCTATTCTTGCAGGGGCTATGACAGTCTTTTATACCCTCTCACTATCTACTTTGTGTTTTCACCTAATATGGAATGTTTTACGTATGCTGCATACTTGTTCTTTGTTTTCTTTGTTATGCCCTGAAACCGAGTCTACCTGCTATCAAAGCTATACCCTTTTAGTTGTAATTGACCATTTTGGATTTGTTTTATACCCTTGACACCTCTATCACTCTGTGCCTGCATTCCCAAAGCCTCTGTTATTAACCTCTGTTGACACTCTCAGGGCCCCCTGCTACACTAGTCCTGCAAACACTTGTGTGCATGCTTAGGTTTTCCCATATAGTTAAATCATTTATAATTGTAACGTGGATCATGGCCTGAAAGAACACAGTTCTGGCCACACTGACTTCACTGCATATTGCATCAGAATATTCCATAATGAAACAATCCTAGGTAGAAGCAGGTATGCTTTCAGAGATTTTATTCTTGAGTACTGTGCCACACTATAGCAGGCACAGCATATGCATGGAGTTCCTGTTAGTGAAACATTGCATCTGGGGTGGAATAACCCCATGCAGCAGTACACACTGGAATGGACCAGATAGAAAGCATCTTTGCAGAAAAAAACTGGGCATCCTGGTGAACATCAAGTAGTGTCAACTATCTGCACTTGCAGCAGAGAAGTCCCACTACTTCCTAGGCTGTATTAGCAAGAACATACTCAACAAGTCAAGGAAACTGATTCTTCCCCTCTATTCAGCACTTGTGAGAACACATCTGCAGTACTGCGTCCAATTCTGGTCTTCCCAACACAGGAAAGAGAATTGATATCCTGAAACAAGTCTGCTGGAGGAACACCAAGGAGGTCGGGAGGCTGGAGCACAGGGCATACAAAGAGAGCCTGAGAGAGCTGGGCTTGTTCAGCTTCAATAACAGAATATTAAGGGAGGATCATATTTCTGTTCACAGATACCTTATGGGAAGGTATAGAGAAGATGGAGCTAGACTCTTTTTAGAAGTTCACAAGTGGAAGGATAAGACGCAATAGTCACTAGTTGGAACATAAGGATTTCCAAATAAATACAGGGGAGAAAAAAAAAAAGACATAAGGTCATCAAACACTGGGACAGGTGGCCCAGAGAGGTTGTGGAGTCTGCATCCCTTGATATCTTCAAAATTTGGCTGGATGTGGCCAAGAACAGCCTGTTCTATTCAGACCGACTTTGAAGAGGAAGTTGGGCTGGAGACCTCCAGAGATCCTTTCCAACCTACATGAATCTGTGATTAGATGATTGACTAAATTCTCTGTTGCACCAAAGATGAAAGTAAAGCCTGAAGAAGACTGTCTCTTTAATTTAGTGTCTTCGTTCTTCCCATGGATTCTATAAAGAGCATAAACATTTATCCTATTTTAAACACTTTAGCATGATTGAATCACACTTGAGAATCGCCTGCGGCTGCAAAAGGAATCTTGGTCAATAGCACATATGCAAATGTCTACACTGGAAATATCTAAAGTTCCACGAGCTGAAAATCACACCTTCAGTCTATTTAAGTTAGGCATAAACCACTTGGAGAATAGAGAGAAATATTAGAAAATAGTAGGTGCCTCCTATCATTCAGGATTCAGTTTGCTAAGCCTTTTCCTGAGTACCAAAGGGAGTTTCAGTCGTAAGCACCACTCACTGTAAGAGAGACTGATCCCACCGTTTGGGGATACAAGGGAGTACGAAGGAGTAGAGAGAATCTATGATTATTGTCTTAGTTTGCAGGAATGATGTTTTTTGGCAACGGAAGACTGATGAAAAATGTCAGGAAGCTGGATGTGGTTTTGTTCCTGCTTACAAGCCTGGCGCCAGGTCCTCTTTAGCCCACTCCCACTCCATGACTCGGAGGGCATCTGCAAATAGGAGAAGGCCAGGAAGCAAACCCCAGCATTACACCCCTGATTATCCATGCTGCAGAGCTCCTTCACTGGCTCTGCTTTTGTCCATTACAACCAGCTTTCTCTCCAAAATGGACTTTCAGGAGGGAGCACGAGCCATGACCTGATAAAAGTCACTTTGTGGCCAGTGATTGATTTCTGGCCCTCTTCCATTTAGCAGTGTGGACACAGCCACAGTGGCTCAAATTTAAACTTTAAGACTAGAAGGATGTCTTAACTAAGAATACCACTTTTGCTTGCAACACCAAAGCATGACTCGTACAGCCTTTTGAAAACAAATCCACCTCAGTTTGCCTTTTGTAGAACTGAGGGGAAACAAACAAACAAACAAACAACAAAACACACCACACCACACCACCACCAAAGGATTCTATCCAAATTTACAATGAACTTGGCTTCATGCCATCCCATGGTTTTGCAAATGCAAAGCCCAATTGATAAAATATAGGAAAAATAAATATACAACCTGGCTTTCTGAGCCAGTCACTAGTATGTCTATAATTAATTGCAGGTGGAGAGTTTGGTCTCCTGTGGCAACATTAAATCATCCACTATTTGCTTTCCTGATTTATGACTGATGGAGGTACAGTGCTATTTTACATATTTGGATGTATGATTATTTTACTATATTAATATTACTTTAATTTCAAAGCAGCTTTTCTAGCGTTGTTTTGTTGGTATATGTTTCTGTCTCTCTGAGATTAGTAATTTTAGATAGCCACTAGACCATACACTTCTTTTCTGAATTCATACTTTACATTTTGATAGGGGAGAAGGGAAAAAGCAGGTATGCAGACCTTTTGCAGAATTTGTGAAGCTCCATGTGCTTTTACATATCAAGAGAACAAAGTTTATACAATGAAAAGTATTAAGATAAAACAGGGGTCTGTTTCATTATTCTATTTCATTATTTGACAACTACAAGATTATAATCTTAATTTTGTAACAAGACACTGTGAGACCTGACTACAGAACAAGCTTTCAAATACCACAAGCACTTCTTTTTGGCTTCATTTGGTAATACATGTGAAGTACATAACTGATGGAATGGAGGTTGAACAGGTGCAAATCAGGCCATTTCTGTGTTAATTATTTAAATAATATTATTTAAAGCTAATTGAATGAGTACTTTTTTCTATAATTACATATACCAGCCACATTGAAACTGTTACACAGAATAATAATGAAATGAATAATAATTGACTGCTTATTATAAAACACTGCGCACAAATGTTTCAAGGGAAGAAAAAAAAGAGGAAAAAAGAAGGAAAGGCAAAAGGGATTAAGAGCTTCCTAAAGTTCACTGAATGGACTCCTAAGCTTTGAAGTATGCTGTTCAAAGAAGAGAGGCTTTTACAATAAAATCCACACTGTATGTGAGTTCGTGACATTGTAATTGTTTCAATTATATATCCACAGTAACATTTTTTTCATTTTAACAAGGTTTTGTGTTAATGCTCCTCAAAAGTCACTTGTGTAATGTTGTTTAACTGTTTAAGGCACAACTGCATTAATTTATGATATTAAGATGAAGGTTATATAAAACTGATATAAAAACTTTCCCTGCAGCCTTATAGCACTTTGTTCTTTCATTTCAGTTATCTAACTATCACTACTGCTGTGTAAAATACTATCCTGAGACTAAAATTAAAAAAAAAAAAAAATCATCCTGAGAGTAGAATTTGCTGTTGCAAGTGGAACATCACTAGCTGTTTTGTTCAGTACACAAGTGGGAGTAGAAATCAGCTCACACTCCCATCGATGTTTTAATAACCCAGAACTACTAGAATTGCTGTTGAACCTTACTAAAAGTTTACTATAGTTTGGGCACATGGTTAAAGTCTTACCTCTTTTACAAAGAATGATGTTCTTTTAATGGTATCAGTGGAAAAACAATAACTGGAACTCCAGATGCATTCGTACTTGAAGGATAAACATCCTCTAGATAGAATGATTGCATATACACAAGGTAGAGATCTGCTGACTATGAATGTTGTTTTTATATAGTCACTTTTTAGAGTAGAGTGCAACTCTGAAGTCCCACTACAGACTAGGAGGTAGAGGGATAAAATCTCTTACTAAAACAACAGATACAGTTAGAAAAATCAGACAAGCTTTTAAAGTTGTTTCTGAAGTGAAGGAGGCTTCTATTTCAAACAAGTCTCTGATTTTTCTCAGCTGTATTAGATATCACTTGCCTCGTTTATATGCCTCAGTATTCAGGACTGTAACAACACCCATTAGGTGAAAATATTTTTATTTAGGAACGCCTTTTAAATATATGCCTGTAAACATATATATGCATTAATTAAATTCAGTGACACTTAAACACATGCTAAACATCATATACAGGTTTATGTATTTTTCTGGAGCACTTTCTAAAGGAATAGTCTGGGTTTATGTATTTGTGTCTGTTTTTCTAATTTCCTTGCTGTTCTCCAGCTGTCCACTGTGGCATGCTGGAGAGGCGACTAAGATATTTGGGTTTTCTTTTTTCTGTGAAGCAGTGCCCTATACTTTTAACCAGATGAACGTTATTGTATGTGGAAACAGTCAGGCAAATGAACAACAGCTTTTTATTTTTGTATTTTTACCAAAGATGCTCTAATCATAATTTCTATACAGAAGAGCAGTAATTTGGTTTACTGATTTCCTGTAGTTAGGCTGTCCAACTAGACAGAAGAGCATTTTTAAATATTAGAAAGAGAAAAAAGGAGGTTTGGTTTAAGTCTGCCCCCAGTCTGCATTCCCTAGTCCAACAGCATAAATCTTTTCTTGGTCTCTTACACACAAAGCAACACACCTCGTTAATGTAAGAAGACTGGGAAGTTTACAGAAGTGCACTTTACAACTGGTGTACCTAGGAGATTACAAAAGCCACTTACTTGTTATGTCTGCCTTGCAGTTATTTACATAACAAAAAATGAAAAGTCATTCTAAAACAAGAGAAAAGGAGATGTGTCACAGCTTGGTGGCTGATTGCAGTCTCACTGAATGCAAGTAAGTGCTTGTAAACAAAACTGCAACTGAGTAGTCTATTTTCCTTGTGTTGAGAGTAAGGCAGAAAGTCAACAAGCAGCTTAAATAACATCCTTGCAACTTTAATATCTTAATGTATTGGTAACACATGGAAGGAATTTTTAATATATATATACAGTATATCATTTACTTTTCCAAATAGTTTTTCCTGACATTTGCTTCCTCTAAGAACTTCCTCAGACTGTTGAGCCAGCGTGCTCAAAATGTGAACACAGGTGTGTTTATGCAGCAGGCAAAAATGGGTTTGCAGTACATGTCCTGACATGCTCCAAGGTAATTTTGACTTGAGTATTAGTTACAGTGAGGTTGCGATAGCATAGGACTGCAGTGGTTGTCTTGCCCACTATTACCCCTATGTTGCTGAGCCTTTCATGTTTTTTGGTGCCTAACCTGGCTAAACAAGCCCAGCTCTGCCATGTCTGCATGTAACACAATTGCCTGTCCTAACTGGTGTGTGGTCACACGTCATGAGATTCACATCTTCTCAGTGGCCTTGCCAGCTTGTGGAGATGGAAACAGCTCTTTATGAGTTTTCAGTCTACTTGTAGCCTCAGTAGCTATGTCCTCAGGACAGACTTTTCTATAGATTGGTATATGACTTCCTAAGGAAATTCATAAGGAAAGGGCTGCATGGGATGCACTGTGGAACAGGTACAAGTCAAAGACATAGGTTGATATACCCCACATTGCACATTAGAAGGAAATAGCAGCTCACATTATATATACTACTGTAAGCGTTGTAGTAGTGATCCTTTTCTAAGGTTTTTCTGCACTTAATCTGAAGATTTAGCTTTACCATGCTTCATTTGTTTCTTACTGTAAACCCCTTTTATTTAGATAACTGCTCTATTTTTTCAGAATTAGGCAGTAAAACTTGGCATTGAGTAATTTTATGGCCCAGGTGGCTAAAGAGCTATGACTGATAATATTACTGACCTAGAATCCCTGAATGGGGATCAGAAGAGATCTCTTTAGCTCCACTCAGCATTGCGTTATCATGAGTAGTATGACCATGTACTTGTACATTCGTTATATTGCTGGGTCCAGTATTGACTTTCTGCCTTTCCTAAATAGGAGATTAAGTATCTATTTTTCCTGTTTTGCTGGGCCTTAGTTCTCTTAGTGCAAAGCAGATGACTTCTGGTAGCATTTCTTAAAAAAAAAAAAAAAAAAGTCAGGTTTTATATCGAACGTTTTGCAACTACCTATTCAAAGAAGAAAACGATTATAAGAGAGTTATGCTCAAGGCTTTAAGCATATAGCTATTGAGACATATGTGCCGTATATTTTGTTGCTAAATTTGTCTTTCTTTTTCTGTGTGTGTGTGTGTGTGTGTGTGTGTGTGTGTATGTGAGAGAGAGAGATCCTAATCTAAGAAAAGCTAAAAAATATCACTCATCTCTCAGTGAATTAATTTACTGCAGAAGTCAAAGCTCTTTCCTTACTGGAGGATACCAAATAGACTGGTTATTGACGGACTCCGCTTTTGGTCTTCAGATACCATGGTGAGAACCAAGATCAGCTATGGACTGAACTTCACAACTCAGAAGACATAGAAAAGACAAAAAGGTTTACTGAATTCCCCTTGCACTGAGAACTAATTAAAAACTGTCTATCTTCACATGACTTGTTATGGTGTAAATTCTTATTGTTTGGAGAGTTAGCTGTATTGTATTTGGTCCAAAATCTTATTCCATGATATAGATGACATCTGTATAATACTAACAGTTTAAAAATGGTCCAACAGATAGCGAAAATTAATTATATACGGTTGTGCAAAAGAAACAAGAAATAGCAATAAGTGTCTGTTGTTCTGTTTCTCTATTTGTTTGATTGTTTTTTCCTATGCTTCCTCTATTACTGTGGTTCTTAAGCATTATAGTAGTACCTGTAAATAGAAAATATAAATAAATAAAAGCCTCCCCTTTTCCATTTGGAAGACTGGCCTTCCAAATTTGTGTATTTTATTGCTCTTGAATTGACTTGTTTTTGCTGGGGTGATAATCCAAAATGTACATCACATCCCTGATTTCTGTAAGCACAGATGGAATTCATCAGGGAGTCAAAATTCCAATTCTTTCCTTCCTCCTCTTGTTTTGACTGACAAGTGTAATAATAATGAGATCAGAAGAAGACATAATCTTTAAAATTAGAGAAGGAATGGATGAAGTGAATGGTTGTATTAGTGAACTAAGAAATTACATTTCCATCAGGACAAAATTAGACACTTTTAGAAAATGCTTGGACAAAGCTGAAAATCACATGAGGTTTTCAGAAGATTAAATGCAGCAAATGAGACAGGGCATTGTCTATGCACAGGGAAAATGATGTGCCATGTGGTTGTGATGTTCAAGACAGGGGGAAGGGGAAGCTGCAGGCATTTCAGTCTGGCAGAAAAATGGGAATGTTTTGTCTTCAGTTGTCATAATGGACACAGCAGCATTACAGGGAAGCCTTATCATGAGTAGATTTTGGATGTATTGTGTGTCTACCCCAGCAGACACCAAGGTCTTTGAGTTTATTTGTTTCTTATTATCATGCTTCAATAGAAGTGGCAGAGCTCGTCAGTGATAAGTATGTTTGAACTAAATGAGTTACTTTGAACTTAACATATGATTTCATACTCTTTCATTAAGCTGGGGCTAAATATTTTCTATTTCAGAAGCCTAGGGCTATTCAGTTTGATATTCCTCTAAAAATTGTGAATGTGGCTGATTGCTTCCCTGAAACAAGAAACACCTTAAAAAAGGCAAGCAGGATCTCCATCTAAGGAGATGCCTTCAGATACACCTCTCTCTCCAAGCATGAACTATGTCAGCATTTACTTTAGGTGGATGGCTTCATGTAAGAGAAGATAATGTTCCAAAATGAGGCCTGATGGAGGCCATTTTGTATGGCTTCAATATAGTATATCTCTGCCTGTCCTGGCAGTTTATCATAAACACATTATATCAGCTACTTATTCTGAACATGTATGGAGAAGAAGGATGGAAAGCAAAATAATGCTTTCCATGCTGTGTTTTACTTAGCTCTTTTCATGCCTGAACCGGGAATGCAGGTAAAATTTGAACTAAAATGTCATATTGAACTCACTGGCAATACTTCCTCTTCCAAACACGTTGAAATGTTTAGGTTTTGGATCATAGACAATTTGTTTAAAATCAAATGGGTTTTACTTTATTTATCTAGCCATTGGAAAAGTAAAATTGAGTCTAAGATAGATTTTCTTGGTTGTCAATGGGAAGACAGAAATGTTTTAAATGGTCATCCACTCTATCCTGCGATAGTGTCTAAATGAGAAAACTCACACTTTAGAGGTATTTTTGTCTGTCCATCACCTTGGCTGTTACTGCTTAACCCATTGTAAAGAAATCCATTCATTATCTGTGTCTAATTCAGATTATGAGCTGCAGCTGCAGGTCTGCCTTAGGTCTCTGGCATGGTAGTTTCCTTTCCATGCCCACGACATTACAGCACTGTTCAGCCTCTGTAAAGGTAGTCCCCTACACTGTGAACAACACACTTCAGTCATGTGGTTTTGAATCAGTAATTATCTGGAATGACATGGAATCATAAAACTCCAACTGAATTTGAATATATATATTTTTAAAATAGCTAACATTTTCTTGCTAATAAATAATAAGTGAGTCTAATACTACAAATAAAGAAAGGATTTGCTTCATATTATCATAGCAAGCTACATGCTTTTATATAAGAGATGACTGATAAATGTTACTTTGAGTCCAGTAGTCTAGGACTATTGCTAGAAAAATAGTGAAATACAATATTTTGTTATTCAGCCTTCAGTATGCCTAGACTCAGATTCCAAAACTTTCAAGATATCATTTTTATTTGACTATTAAGAGCATGCGACTTCTCATCTGTTGGGTACTTGTGTTTATTTTTTTTTTTTAATTTTATTCTCTTGGTAATCCTAGAAGCAGGGCCAGAATTACTTTCAAGGTAGAATCATTATTATTTGCATAGCATAGGCTTTCATTTAGTTAGAAATGCACATTTTTTATTAGAATTTCCTTGAAAAATCAACGGTTTAAATTGAGGGGAAACAAAAAGTCTCATGAAACTCCCAGTAGGTTTGTTAAGTCCAAAACTGAAATAAAAGCCAGGAAAAAAAATAAAAAAAAAAGATGTAAAAGTTTCATAAAACTCAAACACATCACTATGGTATTGCTGTCCTGCTGCTTACCCTATGAGGAGAATGTTGTAGAACAGCACTCCATGCTGTGTCTGTGCTTATGAGTGTTTTCCCTCCTATTTCATTTATGTATTTAGGGTTAAAGAGCTTGCAGGGAAATGGAAGCGTCAAGGGTCACATACCACTCTGACAAACCTTTCATTCCTGAGTCTATAGACTAAACCTGTCTGTTCCATAGGCACTCACTTGCTGAGGAGCACTGTGCTGCGAGAGAGATGTTTCCAAACAGAACATAGGAAAAGTCAAGCCTGTCACCAAAGGGCAAGTTTTCCACTGGTTACTAAGCAGACATCTCACTGAATTCCCTATGTGCTAAAATGCAAGACATTTGTGCCTTTTTTTTGGTTACATGTCTCCTGCATGATTCAGCTGGTATGTGAATAAAGGAACATTTACCCCCAAGCCCCAGTTCTGAGGAAGAACTGAGGGAAACTTTTGTGAGTTTGGAACAGAGGAACTGGAGGAATGGGAACATTGGACCAGGAAGAGATGAGAATTTGAGATGTGAAGCAGGAGATGTTTGAGAGTGAAAGCTGTGGGAAGGGTTGGCACTGTGGGGTACCTCCTCTTCCCTCCTTCACTCAGCATCATAGTTATGAGGCAGGAATATGCTTCAATTATGCATCTATGCCTATATTACCCAAAAAAAGAAAGCCAGAGATTGGGACTTGGTTTTGAAGTCAGGTGTCACAGACTAACTACATATCCACAGGGTTTTCTGGAGCAAACTGGTCCTGTGCATGTAACATCATACTTGACACTGGCATTCCCTGAGACTCTTGTGGTATCCTGTGGCTCAGAGACACAATTATTTCAAATTTTTTGCAGTAATATGTAAGTTTATTGCAGCTTACCACAGTAGCGCTTTTATAGCATGAAGCTTAGGATAAATACTCCATGCCCTGCTTATGGGTGCTTGAGAGCACAGTGTTTTGGGTAGTGTTTAACACAGTAGGGTAGAACAACTAACGTTAGTGTAGCCTTATTCACACTGCTTTTTGAAGTGGGATCTGACACAAACTGCCTCCCAAGATAGGCCCATGAATTGTCTTAGAACTGGTTGGGGTGGTCCAAAAATGAACTGGGGAAAACCTGTGAATTGCGCACTGTGAACATCCAGAAATGGGGTTTGAGATCATCTCCTGATCTGTTGCTTAACAGTTTAGACATAACCACAGGGATTCCTCCCCTGTATCTCTGCCCTTCTGTACTATTGGTAAATAAGTGGGGAGAAGGCTGCTCCTGTTGGGTGGGGTACTGGAAACTAGTGACTGTGAAAAGCAGATAGAGGATGAAAGTTCATAGAAATAAAAAGTCTATGTATGTGAGCTACTAATATGGTACTGTAATGAAATCATATTAGTGTGGTTGTGAGGATGTTTGCTACTAGGTAAGCTTGAGTTTGGAAACTGTGTTCCCCGTATTCATATTCTGTTACCTTGTATAAATGAAGTCCAGGCTAAACCCATTCCACTGTGTATAAACACAGACATTCATGTGAGGTATTTGAATTTCTAGAGAACATGCCATAGAAATGCTACAATTATTTGCAAGTTTTTCCTCACATAAATTACCTTTTAATCTTCTTCTGATCTGGAACCACGAGTAGTAATCCCCTAAAAACAAATTCTCAATGACTTCTTTGAAAGTAGGATTTAATCACAGGTTTTTACTATTTGTGTAAAACATAATTTATACTTAGGTACAACTACTGATACAAATAGGGAAGATTCTAGCATTAAAACTGCAAAATGATTTCTGACTGTGTGAGCAGTTTATCAGCAAGCAGTTTGCATTTTACTTTACATATTGCCTTCTCATCCTGCCTAACAGATGGAGTTCTGTTTTTCTGAATACCTGGTTCTGACTATGGCAGAATTTGAATTTGTATTGGTAATGGGGAAGGCAAGTGTGACCGCAAAGCAGGCAAGAGAGGGTCAGATACCGGTAGAGAGAGACACTCAAGGTTCATAAGGAGTTAAACAGGATAGATTTAATAAAGGACTTACACTACAGATTGCACGAAGAGCCCAGGAACCGTGAGGAGGGGTCGCCGATGGGAGGCTGCTGGAGGTACGAGTCAGATGCACGGGCAGGACACATGGGCAGGATGCACAGGTGGGAGGCGACTCGTTGTTCCTAAGGGCCCCGTAAGACTACTAGAACTATTTCCTTATCTCAGCTGTGCTAACCTAGAGTAACTACTGCCCAGAGGCAGGTAGATGTTGTTGACAAAAGGGAATATGCCTGCCTGGCCCTGATGGGAATTTGGTCAGTGTGTGTTTTCACACACTGGGCCTGCTACCATGTGCTCTGCCAGTCACTGACTCCTCGCCAGATCTTCCACAGGTGTTCTCACTGCACTCCACCCCTTGGCTGACAGATATGTGGTATCAGTGCCACCAGCATGTGGACAAGGTTCAGACACGCTTTTCAGATATTAGCCTAACTAAACAGCTAAGGTGTACAAGTAACTAAATCATAATGAATATACATACATACATACACACATATATATATGTATGTGTGTATATATATACATATATATATATAGCAAATTATAACATGAAAGTACACAAAACTGATCAGCCCAGAAGACCAGGAGCATAATGCATTTTCCCTATAGCCCTAAATTCAACAGCCATGATGACAGACACTGCCAGAGGCTGTCCCACACTGATTCTTTGGACTTTAGTACTTGAAGTAGGCTCTTTGTCTTGTGGGTGTTGGGTTCAACACAATTACTGCAGTTCCGTCTGTGTCCCTACTACCAGCAGGGTACGGGTTTAGGGTGGAGACCAGCAATGTCATGGCTCCACTCAGTATATTCATCAGGTCACGGTTCTCTGGGTGAGAGTTTCCTAGAGCAGACGTAGACCGGGACACTTTCTCCTTTGATTAGTACCAGGTGGGTATCTCCTGGCCCATCAGCAATGATTGTCCCCTTCTGACTGTTCAGGTTTAGTCAGACCATGCACCCACACGGCATGCCCTGTAGACCCCAAACCTCCTGGTTGCTGGGTGGGCTGCAAGGAATCTGTTTCCTGGATAGTGGGGACCCCTATCTGCTCACATATCAGTTGGGCTATTTGGTCTACCTGTGCACATTGCAGCAGCTGGGATCCAGTGTAATGAATTGCAGCTTTCAGCCCCTCAAGGTAGTTCGAGTCAGTGACTCCTGCCTTGATGTCCACCTACCCTGGAGAGCTAAACCATTGCAGGGCTCCACGCAACCATAATAGCCTTGAGGTACGGTGATGGCCAAGCCCATTCTCACAGAATGATGATTCTCTGGTTCTAGGGTTATTTCGTTGTGTGGCAATTGCAGACCCAACCCTGCACTCCCAGGCATGGCTTGCCTGGGGAGGAAGGAGGCGGGCTTGGGAGTGCAGTCATTACACTGTAAGCACAAGTGGATGCTTGATGGATTCCCCTTCGGAACGTGCATACAGGGTAGAGCTACATAGTGGTTGGTCATTGAGGCAGGCGGTTTCCTGAAGAATGTTTTTGCTCCAACCCGTGAGGGTACCAGCAGGGGACAGTTTGCAAAGCTGCTCTTTGAGCAGCCCATTCATTTGCTCTCTCAATCCTGCCCTTTGCAGATGGTAGGGTACATGATATGTCCAGGCTATTCCTCACTCTCCGGCCCAATTTTGAATGTCATGCTCTGTAAAATGAGTGCACTGATCACTTTGGACTTCCACTGGGGAGCCATACAACCCATACAATAGACCAGAGCAGGTATCTACAGCGGTCAGGACATACCCGTGCTGCTGGCTCTCTGGTAAGAGTCCAATATAATCAATTTGCCAAACCTCCCCAGGCTTTTGCCCTCTGCAGATATAACGCTTTTTGGTCTGTAACTGCTGTGGCGCTGCCTGGCCTATTTTTGTGCCTCTGGCATGCTGCCCCTCTATGCACGCTGCCAGCAGGGCAGTGGGTGTTGCAGTTCCCCCCTGCCCCGTGTTTTCCATGCTGCTCACTGTGCTCCCCTGCCCTGGAGGCTGTGGCGCTGCTCCAGCTGCAGCCACAGCCACCGTTTGAGCATCTCTGCGCTGGGTTCATGGTCCACCTCCCTCCATGGCGTGCCAGCTCTCAGCAGGTCTGCAGACATAGTGCCACGGCTCACTCCTTTTTCCTTTTTCATGTTTACCCTCCTGTTTCCTGACTTCCCATCTCTGCTAACAGAGGACACCTCTGCTAGCTGAGATAGCAGCGCTGAGGCTTCCTCCACTCTACCTGCCCCACCCCGCATCGTAGATAGCACCATCGCTTTAAGATGGCGGGGAGGGGGGGAGTTCATAGCATCTTCATCGATATGATTCTGCTCATGGGGACCTGATCCGGTCCAGTAAAGTTGGGGGAGTAAATTCTGGATGACACCCCTAGTTGCTGCAGTTGGTTAACCCCTGCTGCAATAGTAGCCCACTCAGTGAGCCCGACATCAATGTCTGTGGGAGCTGGCCAGGTTAAATGCGCCACGTGCATCAGCCACTCCTTTAGGGAGGAGAAAACATTTCAGTTTTGCTGCTGCAGGGTGCGGAGGGTGTTGTGCTGCATGGGATCCTCAGGCAGAGCGCCCATCCTATCGAGCTCCTCCCTAGTAAACTGAACAGCATCTCCCCCACCGTACCACAGCCTTTACAGGCCCTCTAACAACCCTTCATGGGGCTGCTGCCTGTAGCGCCCCTGCATATCCTGCAGCTCTGATGCTTTAAAATCACAAATAGTTGTGGTCCATTGCAGATGGGCTGCAACCAGTTTGGAAAGCTGCTGCTCTACCATCGGTTGGACAGCTACCTCACCCTCATGCTCTGTGTCTGACTCTGAGCTGGGGGGCTCGTTGGGGTCCCAGATGTTTCCATCCCAAGTTTCTGGATCCCAATCCACTCTTCACACCAGTGCCCACACAGCCAGGGGATGGACCTCTCACCACCCTCCTGTCGCCACCAGCGATTTGCAATGCAGGTAGCCAAAACAGCACATCAGTGCTCCAGCTTCTCAGCTTGATCTGTGGTTGCAGTTGCAACCTCTTGGGACAGTTGGCAAGCCTCCTTAGTGGCTTTGAGATCACTTCCATTTTGCTGGTGCTGCATCAGCAATGCCTCATCTGGGGTGCGGAGTACAGTCAGTAGGATCTACCCCAGATCCCCTGCTGCCTTTCACGCTGCCAGCCCTGCTTTTTCCAGCCGGGGCTTGGAAACCAGTTCCACTAGCTGCTCTGGGGATACCCCTGGCTCATTCTCTAGCTCCAGCCATGCTGTGGTGGCAATTCACCCTGCCAGCATGTGAGCCATGGGTGCCCACCAACCTGCAGCGGTCTACCCAGGAATGCAGCTCACTCTCTCCCCCTTGTCCTTTTGCCCACAAAGAGGCATCTCCACACCGGTATCCTGCTGACTGTGCCAAATGTGACCACAAGGTGGGCAAGAAAGGGTCAGATACCAGTGGAGAGAGACACTCAAGGTTCATAAGGAGTTAAACAGGATAGATTTAATAAAGGACTTACACTACAGATTGCACGAGGAGCCCGGGAACTGTGAGGAGGGGTCACTGATGGGAGGCTGCTGGAGGTATGGGTTGGACACATGGGCAGGATGCACAGGTGGGAGGCGACTCGTTGTTCCTAAGGGCCCCGTAAGACTACTAGAACTATTTCCTTATCTCAGCTGTGCTAACCTAGAGTAGCTACTGCCCGGAAGCAGCTAGACATTGTTGACAAAAGGAAATATGCCTGCCTGGCCCTGATGGGAATTTGGTCAGTGTGTGTTTTCACACACTGGGCCTGCTACCATGTGCTCTGCCAGTCACTGACTCCTCGCCAGATCTTCCACAGGTGTTCTCACTACAGCAAGGAATGAGTAAGAAATGTTGCATCATGAACAGATTTACCATTTGTAAATCCCACATTTATTTATTTTTTAGAACATAAATGAGGGGAAAGAAAAGGAGAAAGGCACAACCCCTCCTTTCTCACAAGCTGTGGCCATGTATCTGTCTGAGCCCATCTGCAGTTGTAGGATAACATTTAAATGTTGTACATATGATATTATTTTAGTTTAAAGGTTGTTGTTAAAAGAGAGACATGACTCATTTTTATGAATAGCACTAAGCAATAGTCTTTGAAAGGTAAAGAATCACATATTAGAACCATTTAGATGTCTTAGCAGAATCCTGTATTCCTCTTCTTTTTCTTGTGAAGTAGAAGTTCAGCTTTTCTTAACTCCAAGGGCAGAAAGATGTTTGTTACTCTCAGTGGGGTTGAGCAAACATGCCTAGAGAACAGATAAATCCAGGGAGAAGTAAATCAACGGAGTGACAAGGAAGAAATGGGAGCAGAGAGAAGTATGTCTCTTAACCTCGCAGTATGGGAAAGGCATCTGTCCGAAGGATACAACAAAAATTATTAGGATACAATCAAAGAGATAAGTAAATTATTGCTTTGCGCTACGAGGTCTCTTATAACGTCACATTCTTAATTCGACAACTGAGTTATAATTTACAGCAAGAATGAATTTGCCGCTGGCAGATTTGGCTTGGGACAAGAGAGTGCTTACTATATCACTACAAAATATCAAACCATCTGTCTCATATAGGGAGGCACAGATTGAGAAGAAGGAATAGTTATCAATGCAAGCCAATAATTCCTGAACACCATATTCTGAATCAGAACAGTACAGTGTTATACATCTTAGAGTATGTATGTATATATACACATATGTATATGCATACGTATACTGTGCCTTTAAATCTCTTCTCTCTGTTAGTCTCCAACTCCCTAACACACAAATATGCACACACACAAACACTCAGCTGAAAGTACAGAGTTTACACACAGTCATTTTCATATCAGAAATGGAAGAAATCCCATCTTTGAGCTTAAGACAGACACCAGGATCAGATGAATTTTCAGCCAAATATTATAAAATATTTAAAGAGATTTTATATCTCATCTTACTGAATGCTTATACACATGACTCAAGAATGAAGCTCTTCCAAATTGTATAGGATTTGCTGTTATTTCTTTATTAATAAAAAATTAGCCATTTCTGATATGTGGTTTGTAAATATCCTGTTATTAAATAGGATTTTAATGTGCTTTAAGGAGGAAAAAAAAAAATCAAAAGCTTTGGACCTAAATCAAAACCATGTATTGTATCTCAAGAGGTTGCCCCAACAAGCAAAATATAAAATATCAGGTTAGAGAAAGTGGTTTAATTCATCCATTCCAAGGTGGCTTTACTAGCAGCTGACATACTGCTAGCAATATTCACAGGCTGACTGATGCAGTAAATTTTAGCAAGGTTTTATATAGACAGATATATAGGTAGCTGGAAGACCAAAGGTCTTTTTAACTTAGAGACCCTCACCTGTATGGAGTGGGATTATATGCTGGCACCTGGGAATAGGAATGCTAGGACTGAGCCTCTAACTCAGACCATTTAGCAGCTGAAAACAATTAAAATGAATGTGAAAACCAATTAAAGCACATGAGCACTGCCAGCAAAGAGGAACTGGAACAGTATTCTAAGCTCCTGAGTCTGGGGACAAAATTAGGAAATAAAATACCAGGAATCCTTTGTATTTGGTTGGTTTGTAGAAATGTCAATGAGGAATACACTCTGATGAGTGCACTGAATGCACTCCAGATGTTTGTGTATATGAGTATATCTAAAATTTGCAATCTGAGTAGACAAAGCAAACAAGGAAATACAGGCACAAAGAGATGAAGTGACTTGTCCAAAGTTACCCTGTAAGCCTGTGGGTGACTAGTTCAGTTAACAAAACAGTGATATCCAATTCACCCAGCCTAAAAAATACCTGTGACTCATCAGAGAAGGCAAGCCTTAGTCCAGCACTGCTAAAAATGTTTTGAGTCTAAACGAACAGCTATTCGTAGTTTTTGAGGTGGGAAAATGTCTTTCAAAAAGCTTCAGTATGTTTTCCTTCTTTGCCTACCAAGAACCAAGATAATTTCCCTCCCCACAGCGGATGGCCCCGTTCCCTCGCCTCCTTTCCCCTCCTCTCTGCACACAGCCGCACGACAGCCCTGATCAGCAGGGTGCCTTTCAAAGAGCTTAGTCAGGCGTGTGAGGATGGAGAGAGCATGCGAGGGTGGCAAAGGGTGGGGAAAGCGTGGGATGCAGGAAGCCTTCCCCCACTGCTCGTTATATAGAAGAAGTGATATAAATGGCATTTCTTGTGTGCACTTCTGCTTTTTTGATGAATTATGTTTTGGAGGGGTGGCAGAGAGCACCAGGTGCACTGACAGGGGCTGCCTGAGGTGTCCAGAAGATGATGAACATTACACTTGTCTCTCATTTACCAGGAACCTTAATGAAAGATTTTCATTCCTGGACCACAACATTATCCAAGCTGCCCTTGATTTGATGTTGCTCTGCTCTACCTTCTATACAAAACTGTGTCAGAAAAGCAGTGTGGCACAGAGCTTGTCAATATTTGTCGCTGAAAGAAATTCAGGAGGCCTATTTTCCCCAGAGGCAAAGATTTCTGGCTGTGAGTAATTATGACCTGTTAACATGTTCTGTCTATTCGTAAGGTATTTTTGGAAATGTATGTCCCACCTCTTCACTGTTCTCAGAGAATATTTGTGCCAAGACCTAAAGCACCAATCAGATGCTCTTGGAATCTTGGGATTCCAAGAAAGCTACAGTAAGATAAAATCCAGCATACTAGGTCTGCAAGGCAAAGTTTGGATTTGGAATAGGAAAAAAATGAAATCACCGGTTTGATCCCAGCTTACATTGCATCAGTTGTGATGAATTAAGACAGACCAGACATTGCTCTGAAATAAAAGTTTCAAACATGTTTTTTCCAAAACAGCAGTATAAGGTGAATCCCAAATGTCCTAGCTGTCTTTAAAGAAATCACAACAAATTTCTGTATTTGCAATATACAGCTTTTAGAAATCAAACTGGCATTGTTCTTTCTTTCTTTCTTTCTTTCTATCTATCTATCTATATCTAATCTATATCTATCATATATATATATACATGTGTATGTATGTATGTATATATAAATATATGTATCTTAAGTCTGGAATAATGCACTAATTATCATGATGTTCTTTTAACCAATATTTTCAAAGTTGGCTTTGGCAAAACTGAATTTACCAACACTGGTATTGCCCTAGCTGTCCCTCCTATCCCTCTCCTTGTGTGTTTGCACATCAGCTGTTTCAGTTCCTGAACCTGCATTTAAGCCTGATCCAGGAGTGAAAATGGTTTTGCTCTGACATGCCAGTCTGCAAACTTCAGAGACAGAGACACATATTCATAGGCGAGCAGGGTGGAAACATCCAAGAAGGGTGGAGAAACTACAGTCAGAGCTTATCTAACAGAGTCTTGAGAGTTAAGCCCCATATCTTTGTTACCAAAGATTTCTACAAAAGAAGACATACAGATCCAAATGCCAGTTAAAGAAAAATAGTTTCTGAATGCTTTAAAGGTAAAGATGAGATTGATTTTGCTTTGTTAATCAGTAAGCCAGCAAGGCCTACTGGAGAGAGGGCTAAAATGGTTAATTCTCATTTCTCCTCTGCTTTACTCAGTGCTCTTCACTGACAGAGACTTGCACAAAGACAGTATTGTCTGTTTTTTTGAAACTTATATACAGGGAAAAAGGGAATTAGTAGAGAAATCCAGTAAAGACTCTGACAGCTCAGTCTTTTAGAATTTATTCAAGTAGTTCAGGGTCTTCTTTCAACTGCTCTTTCAACAAAGTGTTGAAATAAGATAATGTTTCACCCTTAGATAGCCCCTAGCACTTAGAGTTTGCTATTGAAAATTCAGCCATTACTTCCTTATCTATCATAGGTAGTTAACGGTCCAGAAAGATCATCTTTACTGACCGCAATTGGAGGTAATGCTGTTAGCATAATGCAGGACTGTGCCCACGCTGAAGTGCCCACTCTGAAGTGTGGAATAATCTTGAATTTATTATCTTTGGCCTCAAAAATATTTAAAACTCATTATCTGAGAGTTTTCAGATGTTTTCTGAGTTAAGTTAGATTCAGAAGAGATTTGAAACCTGTTGTAATTTTGGAAAAGCAAAACTTCTTGCTCTTTAGTCTCTTCCACACTCCTTGTAAAGGAATGAAGCTGATTTCAGTTCAGCTTGAGCAAGTAGTGCAATAGGTCACTTCTTGAATTTCAGTTTTCCTGCTTACTTTGGGGGCAATTAAAACAGCTGGTGTTGTTTGGAACTGTTCAAGTAGCAGTTGTTACCTCTTTACATAAACTGCCTATGCTATACATAGATCGCTATTGGGTCTCAGCAGATATTATAATATCAGAAGATATTATAATGATAAATGAGACCTGATTACATTGCTTTTCAATGACATTAATTTACATGTTTGTAGAAGCCTGTTGGGATTGGGTTTTATAGCTACTGTAATTTGTAGGCTTTTGACATCGCTTTGGGATAACTTGTCTAATTGGCTTTTTCCTCTCATCAGAATGGAAGATGTTTTGAAGCTGACATCACTGCGGACATTATGCTACAAGGGGTTTCTTTGGCTTGCTATAGGCAGGATTTTTCCTCTTGTTAGTCTTTTGTACTTGTCATTGAAACTTTTCTCTGAGCTGTAAAAGCCTCTCTTTACACACTAAGAACATGATGGAAAAATGGAAAAATGTGTCAAATAAAAATTCATGAAAGGACCACCTATATGGTGATCAGCTGGGGGGCAGGATTGCTTCCCTTGATAATTCTAATGCAGATCACTCTGAAAAGATACATCAGCCATGACAAAATTTGTTAAAAGAACAAAGTGCTCAGTAATCTCTTCCGAATGCAATTTTTTCTAATGGAAATTTGTTTTCAGAAATTAACAGTTGGCACATCCAAGATTACAATAGTGATATAGTCTGAGGTGGGGAGTTTTTGAATAATTAGAAAACTACCCAACCAGTGAGTCTAATCTTGTATTTTTTGCACATTGAAAACTTTCATTGACTTGAGGAGAGGATGCTTGAATAAACAGAGATCAGAAGTTCACAGCTAATATTACCTTTTGCTAAATGTAAAAAATAAATAGCACAGCGATCCCTCAGAGAAACCTCACCAGAAAGCAGCTGGGCTGTAGAGAGGCAAGTCGAGATCAGGATCTGGACCAGAGATGGTGATCTGGTCAGACACAGCCCAGCAATTGCCCACAAGCCTGCAGTGAGGAGGCCGGCCCAAGGCCAAGCTGGGAGCCAAGAGGGTCCGGGTCAGGGCCAGACCTGCAAGGGTCCAAGACCAGGTGCAGCCGAAGCTGCAGCACAGCTGCAATGTGGCTCAGGCAGGGCTGGGGGGCAGCCCTTACTTCCAGCTTTCCTCACAGCAGCGTTCATCAGCAAAGGAGCTGACCTTGGACTCCGCCACTAAACTCCTTCCTTTAACTAACTAAACTCCTAGAGGGGCAATGCGCGTTGGGCTCTCACAGCTAGTTTCTCTACATTTGTTACTCAAACTTTTTTCTGTGCAATTTCCTGCCTAATAGTCCTAGCCAGCGAGCATTTGTTTCTAGCCTTGTCCTGCTTTATTACAGGTAAGAAAACCCGATTCTTGTCATTGGCC
The DNA here is from genome assembly GCF_036370855.1 of Dromaius novaehollandiae. Taxonomy (NCBI): domain Eukaryota; kingdom Metazoa; phylum Chordata; class Aves; order Casuariiformes; family Dromaiidae; genus Dromaius; species Dromaius novaehollandiae. The sequence continues at coordinate 182,466,564 of NC_088098.1, forward strand.
CAAATCTTTTTTCTCTCTTCTCCTTAAAGGCAATCAATAGAACATTGCTGAAAAAGTGTCACACTATAGGCATTCACTAATGTAAAAAGTTTCTGGTGGATAAAATTTCTCTTTTGTCTGCACATGTGCAGATCTGTTGCCCTTGCATCGCCATGCAGATAAAAATGAAGGTAGGATTTGGTCCAAAGACAGTAAGAAATGGCAAAGGATTGCCTGCAGAAGTAAGTATTGATTCAACAAGATCAGTCATTAGAAAGCCAATGAAGGACGTATACTAAGAACATCTTTCATAATACATTTTCTACTGTTGTTTGATCTTTGCTAGTACCAGATAGTTTTTATATAACTGCATGGATCTCAGACTTTTCAAATCAACCCTTGAGCTGGGAGCTCATTGCTCTCCAAAAATTTAAATGTGGACATCATTTTAGACAAAAGAAGAGGAGCCATTTAAGTTTAACCACAGCAGTGACTTGAGTGCCTGAATTGTCTTTCAGGAGGTTTGTTTCTGGAAATGAGGGAATCTGAATATCTGTTATGTGTCCTAATAACTGAGATAACTTCTTTGCTCTACTAACACGGAGTGTTTTCAAAGAAAATGCTTATTTTCACATTTCTTCCAGTATTAATTCCAACCCTGAGGGAACAGATAATTCAGTAACCCAAGGGTCACATACCAGAAAGTTAAAAAGAAGTTCTGGCATATTTACAGGAGAATCAAAGGATCTGAATCCAGAATTTATGCATTCCCATTTGACATCTCCTAAGTGAATGTCTAACGTCAAAAAGGTCATGGGAGAGAACAGGAGAGATCCATGCTTTATGCTGGTCACGTGAAAGATGTGCTGTATAATTATAGTATTAATTCATTGAGTTCTTACACCTCAGCGAGAGATGATTTGATCCCTTGTGATTTGCAGAGAAGGATAATTGAAAAAATAATGTAAGAAGTGCATTATCAGAACACTTGTACACGTCTTGTTTTAATCAGCATGTTGGCTGCACCTATGCTGCTGTGTAAAGTGAACTCCAGTGTGGACTCAAAGGATTAAGTAGCTGGGATCCACATTGCTTATTTCTAAAAGTGTTGGTGGGGCTGGCTCTGAAGCGGCTGGAGCTGTTCCCAACAAAAATATAGTCAGTATTGACTAGTGCCTAGAGTTTCCCTTAAGTTCCACTTCCTAGCAGTGTGGACAGATCCCTTGCTCAGTCCCAGGGTTATGTCCCAGGATTTTTAATTTAGAAGACCTGTAAAGATCCCAGAGTTTTTTCCACTGTTTTTCACCTCCAACCATCCCATCCCAGTGACAATGCTGAGAGGAGAGTCTCCTGACAGCTGTTATTCTCAAATAGCTGCCAGGAAATATAAATAAAGATCACACAGCACCAAATGCCCCTTCAACTTTGGTTTCCCAAGAGTTCTCATTCTAAAGCAAACCCCTTTCTCTGCCCAAACAGAGTCCACAGTGTTCTGTTTATTTTCTTTTAAACAGCTGAATTGGTTGAGTATCCAAAGCATCCAAAAGAGATAATTTAGTCTGGGGAGCCAAATCATACAGACTGTGTTTATTTAGCCACTCCAGCTAATGGAAAGTGGCTTCCAGGAGGTAAGCTTTTCTGAAATAGTACAATTAATGCATGAAAACTTGGCCTTGAACCATGTCTCAGGGTTAGAAGTAGTATCAACTGCTAAGTATTTATCTGCACTCTTGTCTGTTTGGAATAGTAATAGGATATGCCAGCTGGTTCTCCATTTGCCTATTCCTTTCCTAACAAGGGTGTAGCAGTTAGATAAATTAATAGTACAGTTAGGAAGGAATCAAAGGCTCAGGTCATTTTAGAGAACTGACATGGCATAACATAAGATAAAAGGACAACATATTAGCCATTCAAACCATTCTAATGGAGTCTGTATGCACTAAATGAATGAAGGAAGTCTTGCTAATCCTATACATGCACCTTCATGTATGTCCAGCCTATCCATTATTTAGACTTTACTCTGAATGAGCGCCACTGCTCTAAATCAGTCCATACCTACCTCAGGTATGCATAAGCATGAATCCTTAGTGGAGCAGAGAGTTAATGACAGACATCGTAAACAACTTAACTGGCTTTACTGGAAGACACTGAGGGCTTGATTTAGTTGCTTACATGCAGGGGTCTAACACCACTTGGTATCTTTGGCCACTTTTGGAGAGTAAGCTCTTTCACACATTCTTCATCACAACTTATAGACCCATGAAAATATTTCAGATACTGTAGGGCATCTCAGAGGTATATGTGTAGGCAAGATGATCAAGTATGTATCTAAACCAAAGAAAATTAAGCCCATTCCTCTATGGTTGCTTTATGTTTGTAACTCCATATTTAGATCTCTCACTAGAAATGATCAGGTGTTGACTATCTACAGTTCTTCATGAAGACAATGCAGAAATATGTAGTACTGTGAGGCTTTTGGAGGAAGTCCCCATAAAATCATTTAGATTAATTACTAAAGAGAATTAAAGTTACTACAGTTAAATATAAATATATATCTACTTTATTTTATTAATCTCTGAAGCAAGATAGAACCCTCACACTGTAAATAAAAATACCGATGTGCAGTACTGATATCCAATTCAACCATGCTGGACACCATCACCACTCAGAAACACTAATATTTAAGGACACTTGAATATTGATCACTTTAAATGAGCTTTTAGGCTCCATTTCAAAGTTCATCCTATTCTTACTTGCCTTGTTGGACACAGACAAACTAAGCAAATATTTAAAAAAAATGGACCTGTAAGACCAAAATTCAATCGTCTTATCCCATTTACCTCAATGAGGTACGTGCATTGCTTCTCCCATTCCTACCTCCTCCCAATCTGTCCTTCAAGTGCAATCTTTGCTTTAATGAGGTGCAAATTTCAAAGTCTAGTGGGACAACTTAAATGTTAATATTATTAAGCATGGGCAATTTTTCCTTCTTTTCACTCAGCCTCCTCTGTAAGGATATTAAACATGAAAAGCTAGGTTAATGTAATGTAAAGTAGTATAGCTTAGCTGAGAAAGTTAGGAAAAGCAAAGTGTCTATTTTCTGTAGCGACATTAAGCCAGCTATACTGCAAATCCTGTTTGTTTTATAGCAACATAAACATACATATGTTTTCCATAGAAAATCATGTTTTCGTAGCAAAACAAAAGGAAAACATAAATGACTTACACTCATAGCACACTATAACCAGTTCTGGAAAACTACCTGTCCTTTATCATGATTCAAGAGATTAGAGGTTCCTCCTGTTTCCCAGGTGTATTATTATTACTGAACTCTCTAGTAATAACAACTGAGTAATGCTGAGGGCTGGTTCAAATAGTTTTGTTGATTACCATGCACACCCCTCCTGGAAAAATTAAATTGTCTGCTAACTGAAATTTATCAAAAAAGAGATACAGTTTCTGCCAAAAAATGAAAAGTTTTCTATTGCAACGGTCATATCTAGGAATCAAACTATTCTGGTGAAAAAGCTAAACGTTTTTTGCTGAAATAAATTGATGCCTCATGGGAGCTGTACTTCAGAAGCCTCATTCTGGTTTTATTCTTTGTGGTAAAGAAGATCCAGTCAGATTTTCTCTCCCATGATGCCAAGCAGCAAAATGAATGTGCTGCAGTACTGACTGTACTGAAGTCTTCATTTCTGTCACCAAAAGGAAAAACTATAAAAAGCAAATCTAAACAGACATTTTATTTTATAAAGCGACAGAGGCTGTAGAATATGACTGTTGTGAGACTTCATGATGGGATTTCAGAATAAAAATATTTAGGTGTTGTGGAAAAATATCCACATTTTTTGAGTAAATTATACTAAGTTTTGTTGGTTTTTTTTTTTTAATTTAAATGCTATGAGACCTATTTTTATTCATAAAAAAGAAATCCTCGTTTTAAACATCTGTTTTCTGATGTCTTTTCAGAACTTGAAGCAGGGGCTGAGCACCCTAGTGGGAAAATGGGAATCTCTCATTTCCAAGGAAGGAAGTTCCCATTTCAAATTCTGTAGAGAGAAGTGATAATAGACTTTAAAATCACGGCATGTTTGTGGATAAAAACTTGTAACTGATCCAGACTGATTCTTCTACATTTTTGGCCTCAAGCCCAATTGCTTTAGGGAGAGAAATGCCAAATCTGTAAGGAGAAGGAGGAAACATTTTTATGGCAATTTGATTAAAAAAAAAAAGAATAAGTATGAAGCAGTTTAAGGATTAAGAATGCTGAAATAAAAGCTGGGTTTGATGGGACATGAAGAGTAGAGCAGACCAGGCAGTAAAGATACACAAGAAATTAATTTATACAATTCAGATAATTATTTAGTTTTCCAATGTATATATATTTATCTTTGTGTGAACACAGTACTATATTCACTTCTATATCATTTTAAGGTTATAACATCTTAATATATTTGTGTAAGCTAGCACTAGTTAGGCATTCAGTCACTTGTTTGAGTGAAATCATGATCTGATCTGCAATAGAGAATACTACTTTACAACAGTTTATCTTGGCTAGAGGTGAGTTTGGTCTTCCAATATTATTCCAGCTAGGAGTTAAATCTACTCTATATTTGAGGGAAATTTCTTATGAAGCATTTCAGAATTAACTTTCCATATTACTATTGGATAAAATGAGAAAAAAGGTTGCCAAAGTAAAATAAAAGTGACACATTGAGAATCATATTAAGTAAGCTCTGGAAAGAGAAATAAATTCTGAGTCATCCAAAAATGATTCATGAGGGACACTTGAAGTCACACCTTCTGCTTATCAGAAAATTCCCTAAAACATGATCTGTGGAAATACTTAATTGTGCACTAAGACAACCCATCAGTAAGGACTTCCTCCGGTCAGTTTTAGGAAGCAGACTATGCCTTCCCTCTGGTCTTCGCACTCACGCTTCCTTTTTGTAGAAATGAAAAGTTAAAGGTGCTAGTGCACTCTCAGTTGCTGATATAACCTAGGATGTTGTCAGAGCATTTGACTTGGCTCAGAAACACTCTTAAGTTTCTAGCTCTAGATTTATTTTTTCAATTCCTTTTGCCAAAAAGTTCAGACTATAATTGTGTTTATGTAGTGCCAAGTTTAATTTGAGGAAGCTTAACAGAGAATCAGCCATGCTGAGTAGATGCTTTTGTTCTATAAAGGACTAAAGCTTTGTAGAAGGTGTCATTAGTAAGAGGCTGGCAGTGCTTAGGAAGATACATGATGGTTACTTAAAGGCAAATTGGAGGTGGGAAAGATTGAGCTAACTACTGTTGTGCAGTACTGAGGTGCTGGTTACGAAAAATTCAAGATACAAGTTAAATAACTTTGGTGTGTGCAGGTGTGTTTACCACTTCTTCGCAACCAGAGTGGTTGCGATGTGATTAAAACCATGTTTTAATCAATAAGTAATTCTTGCTACAACATCCGACAGGATGACACTGAATTATAAAATTCATTTCATAAGTGGAAAAATATATTTTTTTCCTGACTCAGGATGAAATACCACTTAGAAATACAGCAGCTTAGCAGGATTTTGACCCCAGAAATTTCAATGCACCAGCAAATTCCTGAAGGCCCCCAAAGCCTCCTATTGCTAGTTACTATACATGGAGATGACCAAATACTACAGTGCTGGGTTGTCTAAAAAATAATTATTTTATGTATACATTTTATATGTATGATCAAAGATCAATTGTATCCTATGCACATATGCATAGCCTCTGGTAAGTATTTATTAATCATTCATAAATGATTTATAAAAGGAACCTTAATATAAAATATGATCAAATGATTCGCTGATATATGCTACTGTATTTCTTTCAAACTGCACAAACTGAATAGTGTTTAATAGGTGTAATGAAGAACAGGTTATGAATAACTGACACTTTCCAGATTGGTGATAAGGGTCTGTATTTTGGCAGAATGAAGGTCTTGTATCTCACATTTCCTTAATGGCTCTCATTACACCTTTGTGTATGCATTTTACAGAAGGAATAAAAAGAATCAGCCTTTCAGTTTCCCCTTTTGAAGGAATTAACATTTTGAAGGTAAACATACCTCTGATCACTTGTAGCCTATGCAAGGAACAGAGCCATGCAGCAACAACCCTCTTCAGACTTAGCAAATATATCAACATTAGCACAGGATCAGCACTATTTGAAGAAGCTCACAAATCTAATCTTAGCATCATCATTTGATCCTTGTCCATCATATTTCAGGCAGCCATACTGGATTATAGCCAGACCTCAAACTAGAATTTCCAGAAAATCAGAGGATGCATAATATTACAAGGAATGCTTCCATCAGAGGGAAGGCTCCGCAGAGATCAGTAGCTCACCTGAGTGGTCTGAGACTGTCAGGTACAGAGATTACACGAAGGAGAGCCTGACTTTAGACTGACATCATCTTCACACTCCATTGATAAAGCATGTGTGCAATATAAGGCACCAAATTGCCCGATGAGACTGGTAATTTAAAGTAATAGACTTGAAAATGAATGCAATAGAGTGATAAGAGGCTAAGCCAGATTATTGATAATGCAAGTAAATAAATGAATAAGAGTGCTGAAGTGTGATTTGTGAAATAAGGATTAGAGCTCCATTTGTATGTGTCCTTTATCATTTAATCAAACTCATCCTGACTGTCCTGAAATTGGGTTCATATCCTTTCCCCACCACTGTAGTTAATCGTCAAGATGTTTTACCTGTTTTACAGAGTTCTAGCGCCTGAATTAAATTTATTTTAAAGTATTATAGTTTCATACAGGTGAGTTGCTGTATAGCAAGATGATGGTACTGTCATTGCACAACATGCTTTCAAGGGAGTAGGGAAGAAGAGGAATTAGTACCTTGAAGGGTAGCACTGGAACATGCAGTGCTTCTGAAAACTGGTGAGATTGCTGGTGCTGCCAAGATTCAAGTTGTTCTGTATCAAAAAGGATTAAGAGATTTGCTCACAGTATCACACTCATGTGCTTTAGACCTCATTCAGTATCAGAAATAACTGCAGAACTGGTAATAGACTGGCCTGTTAGAATATTTTTTTCCTTCTAATAGCTGTCTTCTTCTAAGAAATTAATTACATAGCTTTTTAGATCAAGCATACCTTAAGTATCTCACCTATACTCTTCCCTATTCACTGCAATGCTTCTCAAATTTCATGTTATATATAATTTGCCCAAATTTTGTCACTCTCCAATGAGGCACCTCTTAGTACCACAGGTCCCTTTGGGGATTGCAGACACCTGCACTTATGATTGTGAGTTTAGTCAATGAAGTTTTACAATCTGCAATTCTGCCATTGACTTAGATATGAGCTGGAACAGGTCTTTGTCCTTAGTGCTATCTGTGCATTCATGCCTGTTTATTAAATCTCTTAACAGCTTCAAATGGTATGATGTTTACTGTAATACTTCCTCTTTTCCATCTTGTAGAAGGTTACACTAAAACAGGTGAGGTTATGATTCCAACTATTACAATAAAAAGCAGTAGATCTCTCAATATACAACATCAGGAAAAAAAAATCTGTTCCCATTAAATTAATCTTCAAACTTTTTAAATTCTAAAGGAAATATTAACATTTAAACCCTGCACAAGAATAGAAGAGAAAGAGCATAAGAGCAATAGAAAAGAAGGAGAATAGGAAAGGAAGCAGGTGAAAAATAAAATTACAAATATCATTAATGCCTTTCATCTCTAAAAAACCCGACAAAAAATAAAAATGAGGAAATTCACCAGATGTACTAAGCTAATTTGAAATTAACAGACTTTTTTCTAAATTGCAGCTTGTAAGACTTATTGACTCAATTCACTGTCAGAAGCAGAGAATAGCATCACTCAAGATCTCATTTCCGGAAAGAATCTCTTTTCAAGAAAAGACTTAAACATGTGCTTAATGAGATGAAGGCGGATGCTTAAATTTACGTGCATGCCCAAATCAGGGTCTACAAAATTATAAGACATGCTGGAAATATAAGCTGTTGAAATTCTGTGCTTTCTGTCTGGAGATAGAAATACTTGTTGTCATATGTCCCATACTAGGGAGATGGATCATTTATCTGCTTTCTGTGCAAAAAAAAAAAGAAACACGACAATAATGGATTTGCTGAATTTTGTGGGGTTTTTGGTTTTTTTTTTTTGTCTAAGTTGTCCAAGAGCAGATTGTGAAATTAAAATATAATCATTATATAATCAAATCAGTATGAATCCCTTTTTTTTTTCAGTGATTAAATCTTGATCATGCAAACCACTGCAACATTTAGACATGAGAATACCTATTTAGTGCTATAGTGACAGATTCCATAAAACATGTAGAATTCTTCTTTTGCTTGACTGAACTAAAAAAATGGAAATAACCAATCCAGAAAAATATTGTAAATAGCACTGAGAGAGCTAGGATATGAAATTCACTTTCAGTAAATAGTTCATTTTTAGAAAGAATCAGTCAGCAGAAGTATTCATCTTAGCTTTCAAATGTTTGCAGGAAATGCTTCAAATATCCTAGAAAGTATTTAGAGTTCAACATACCTGTCTGGGTAGGGAGGAACATAAGTCTCCTTAGTGCTGTTTACATTTTCTGTGTGTTTAATTTATTAACAATGACAGTACATTTCTTATTGTTTTAGTTCTACTCAATGTATTTATGATATTAATAAAGGAATCTGGAATTAATAAAGGTATGAGACACATTTTCATTATCAAGGTCACATCAAGTCTGTGTGCTTAATCTTCTCCTGGTTTTAATGTTAAAGGACCCTTGACCTTTCTTGTTACACAGATACAATATGTGCATGGTGAAGTTAGAACCCCCTATAGTATTTCATTATATGCATGTCATATCTTCCAGAATAATTTAAACTATGAGTCTTCCAGTTCTTATCCCTCCCTATTTGAATCTTCTGAAAACAGCCTTGCCATTTCCCTGAAATCTACAGGTGAAAGGTTAACTCAGAGGACTCTCATTTATTGTCTATTAAATTCAATAGGGAGTTTTCGTCACTGCATTTGCCTTTTAAGAGGGTTTCCTACTATATCTCACATTGTACTTAGACACTTAAGATCTTAAATCTTTATCACATCTCTGTGAACTCAGCTATTTCTCTTAGTACAGAAAATTACTAATGATTTACTTAAGCTGGAGACATCAGTCTTTTTCCCTTCATAATTAGTTAGGTCCAGAGAGATTTAAATGATTTCTTTTCCCTCTATTGTATTTTTCCACAGATTTCTTTTTCTCTGTTTTTCCTGCCTTCTCTCTACTTATTTGAGCAAGATGACACACAGACTTTACAGAAATACAAAGTGCCTGAGAGAAGCCATTCTCTTATTTGAAGGAGGTCTGGTATTGTCTGACCTATGAGCTCACTATTGGACTTCAAGGCTATCTATCTCAGGTAATGCTATTGTTCACTGAAGCAGATCCAGCTCTTGCAAATTACTAGTTGTCATATGTTTTCTCTTCCCCTTCAAGGATTGCTTCACAGGCTAAATGTCTAGTAATGAAAAGAAGAGGATAGTCTATATTTAATAAATCTGTTTTATAGCAAAACATACTGGGATCATTTGGTTTGTAGGCTTGCCATTTGTACAGAATAATAGTACTGTATGACCAAGCACATAGATATAAAGAACTGCTGTTGTACATAGGAGTTCTGTAAGGGGCACGAGAGTAGTTCTGCCACCATTTGGGGGTAAAAAGGATTGGGAATGTACTGTAAGGCAAATATGGTAAGTTATTTATTTTTGGATTTTTTTAGAGCTCCCTGTGTTCAAAGAGAGGCAGTGTTTCTTCATGGCTGGTAATAAACCAGAAGGAGGGAACTTGTCATAAATCAAGGTTGTGAAGCTGACTTGGTGAGGCAGCAAGACAAAGGAGAGTGGGTGGAGGCGTTACCATGTGAAAAGTAAATGACACACTGCAGAATATTTCTTTTCTTTTCTCCCTTTAAAAATCCTTATCTACTTGCTACCATTTTTCTTCGTCTGCTGAGATCCTAAGCCTTTCAACAGGGGTTCTTCTCTGTTTTTGTAGTAGATGGTCCAATAAAGCTACATTCAGATGAATTGATGCTGTCAAACTAAACTTTATATATTATAAAAACACAGCCAAGAGACATCACAATATCTTACAATTATATAGTATAAATGCATATATGCTTCTAATGTAACTTTATATATATAAATACATAAGTAATGTGCTTAGACATAATTATATGCTATACAATTATATTTATATAAAATATAAACAGGTGTGCACCAATGTGTGTGCACACACACACACAAGTATGTTCCCTGTTTTTACATAAATTAGTACAATTTGGTTCTTATTTATGTGTGCTTTTAGTATGCCTTTACTTGCCAGAGAGTGTCCATTTGGTTGAGGAAAGAACAGACAAAATAGACTTGGTTTTGTCCTACTAATTGCATAATTACCACTGATTTTTAATCCCTATTGCCCTGTATTTCAACTTTCATCGTATACCACAACTGAGCTTTAGTTCTTGCCCTCACAGTCTTCTTCCAGTTTCTGCATGTAAGAGAAACTGCAGATTTCTTGCTGTTTTTATCAATAAAAACAATCAGAAATAAAATGATAAGATCAGTTCATTCAGGTTTGATAAATGCTAGATAAAATATTGCAACAACCATTAATCTACATTCGACAGACTAACTTCAGTTAAATTAATAGTATTTCCCCTGGTGTGATAAAGGCATTTCATGATGACAATTAAGTTAGTCTCCTTGAGCAATAACATTCTGTGGAATAGTAAATCCTGCATGAGAATGGTCAAAAGACTCCATGTCATGTAATTCTGTGTCACCAAGGTAGCCCATCTGGTTCCCCAGTATATCATAGGGTTTGTTAGATTACTTTCTGAAAGTAGGAGTAAATGTAAGCCAAACAAATTGCAGCTGTGTTGAAGAAGACATTAAAGAAGCAACAAAGATCTCTGAAAACAAGAGATCCGCAAACTAGCAGAGGACTTAGACTTACAACTAACTCCATATGCTAGTCATTATCCAAATTCTGGCAGTACATAAGCCAGTATAAGCACTGTTTTTCTATGTTGCTTGCATCCACTTCCAGCTGTGTATGCCTCATCCCTCTCTTACATTGTTTTGGTGCTTAATTAATTAGGTTCTTAAAATGAGGTGGGATGAAACTGAGACCTGGGATGTGGATTCATCTCACTAGAAGTAGGAGTTTCAATTCCTGTTGCGCTGTGATGACAGATAAAGGTAGTGACCTTCCTTGATGATCAAGGTGAATCCCTCTCTCTTCATGAATTATAATGGGAGTTTAGGACACTTACCTGTGTCACATGCAAATACCTACCTGTAGAAACCTTGCCGAATTCAGTCTTGGTCTAAAAGTTAATTCAGTTGCCTGAAGATCGGCTTCTAGTTCCATCTGAGTTACTCCGAGGTATCCTGATTGCTCTTCAGCTGCCAGTCCAGCTATGTGTAGGTCTCCTGTAGGTGCTATATTAATATCCATTTTCATCTGCTGATGTTTCAGAACCCTTGTGGTTTCTAGATGAAAACCACTGCCTACTTATCCTGCTGGAGAAAATCTGAAACTTCCCCTTTGCACCTCAGAGGAATGATTTCTGAATAAAACAGTAGAAGAACATAGATCAGAGATCTAAGATAGTCTTGAAGTCCAATAGTCCAATAGGCATTTTTATGGAAAAAAAACGTGAAGGAAATAGAAGTGAAATTAAAAATAAAAAAGGAGTCTGTAACTGATCTGATACAGCATTTCAGACTATCTCTTTTGGGGCAAGTAGTCTGTTCTTAGCAGGAGTGAGGTGAGGAAGGGATGGGAATGCCCTTGTTCAGGAGGGTGAAGCCTATATCTGAGCACCCCAAAAGCCTTTTCGTCTGCATAGCCTCCCGCCTTGAGAACAGCTATGTAAGTTGTCCAGAGAAGTGAGCTCCTCAGCAGTGGAGGTAACGAGGCAACTCATGACAGCATGGTGGAGATTATCTAGATAATGAGTATCTTGGAGGAAAAAAGTGATCTGGAGGTTTCTGCCTCACTGTATCTTGAGGAAGCACATAATTTACTAGATATCTAGAAAAATATATACCTTGATTTAAATATGAATTAAACAATTCATATAATCTGTGCTCTTTGGTGAAGATTCTTTCTACTGAAGGTGAGGTTATCCTTGCCTCTGTAGATTTATCAAACTATTTTATTTTATTTTTATTCTCATGTCATGTCATTTCTTTTTTGGTTTTTTTTGCAATCCTTAAACCTTAACCTTTTTCATGTATTCTCTGCTTTAATTCCACTATAACAAAATTTCTATTTGAGTATTTTCTTTGTGTGTTTCTTTTAATAGGCCTAATAAAAGCCTGAAATGAAGGAATTCTCACTTTTCCTGCTGACTTAATGATAACTAGGTGTGAAAGATGACTCTTATCGGTGTTCTAAGCACTGAAGTAATCGAACGCCTTTTCTGTGGACTTTCAGAGGTGCAGTCATGAAAAAAGGACTCGTTCCTTTTACAAGGTCTAGTAATGGGAACAGCAAGAGACCTATGTGAAGCCGAACAGCAGAGGTTTCTTAGTATTTCTGAAATTATAAAATTATATTCTGAATTATGCTTGGTGCAGCTGTGTCCCCTGATATCCTCAAATTTGGAGAGGTAGGTACAACTCAGAGAGATCTCGTACTGAGCATGTGTTCAATATATTTATGTCACTAACCTTGTGTCTTCTGCTCTTAAACATTTACAGGATCTTACTTTTCTGTGCACTATAAATACAAAACACCATATATTCCTCAGTCTAATCTCTTTTGGATATACCTGGCTAGATTTTTTCACTAGGAATCTGTATATATTTCAGATTAAAAAAAAAAAAAAGTATTCAAGATTATGCGTATCCAGTTGGAATGTGATGAGGGTAGTCATTCATATTTGTTTAATGAACATCTCTGTGCATAAGTACTGCAAACTCACTCTAAACTCTGCTAGAGTAAGGCAATTGTAACTGCACCTTGCAGATGCAGTTATTCAGGAAGACAGCTGAATGTGAGCAAGGGAGCCATGAAGAAGTGAATCTATGACACAGAACCAGTTCTCATATGTACTCTGTCATGAATATATGTAGAGAGGAAAGCAGACATGTCAGGTAAATACAGTGAAGCTATATTTTTTTCTAAGCCTCTATCCCATCTCTTACTCAGTGTCTGTCTCTATCTGAAAGGGATTCACAGATTTAAATAATGCAGGGCAGTGATGGGAAATGCTATAAATTACCAAAGACACGGGGGTTGCTAAGACAATCTGAGAAATTCAGACTGACACTTTCTTCTGGTCTGCCCATGAAAGAGAATCAGGACATTGTCATCAGGCTGTTGTGGAAGCGAGCTGGCTGCGTGCCTCCCTGTGTACTTCAGCAGCAAAGCCCCGAGTTCAGAGCACAATTCTTCCCAAAGAATTATTTTTTTTTCCTGTTAACAATGCTTAAATATGACTGACAATATAGCTGTTCAAGAAGATTATATTTTGCTTAATGTTTGCCTATGTCTGCTCTTTCAGGAGTCACAATTTATGTGTATTAAGAACATAGCTAAATATCCATCTGCCTCTGCCTTGTGCCTAAGTGACTACATCTTACTTCTCTCTGACTGTTATCCTGGTTGTTTTGCCCCACTCAGCCACTTGAAATTTTGCTGCAAATACTTTCCTATCTCATTGCTTTGCTTAGGTCCTGCTCAGTTTTGCACTCTTTTCTAAGTGCTTTCTTTTCTGTGGTATCAAATTAAGTTACTTGTTTCTATTTTATAGGCTCTTCATGACCTATGCCACTTTCTATAATTTTTTGCTTGCTTTTATCTCCCATCTCCAGCTGTCTATGATTTTGACCTTCAGCTCCACCCACTGAATTTTTTTGAGTGAGCACCTTTTGCTAGTGCTGAGACATGCCCCTCACTGAGAGGAGCTCCCTGTAATATCTATGCAACTATTTTTTTTCTCCTAACGTCTGCAAAAGACATGGTAAAAGAGAAGGCTGTTGGTGTTCCAATACAGTGTCTATCATGCTGACTAATTTGGTCTCATGGCCTTCTTGTACTCTGCTATCTGTCTGTCTGTATTTACTTGTTATCCTATCTTGTTGGAGCATAGATTGTTGTTTTATACTTTGTAGACCAGCTTCTACAGTGGGGCTCAGTTTCAAGACTGGACCTCCAAGGCACTGCACTACTCAGGAGTAACTTGTAATGGGTCAGGAAAAGCAATGATCCATGCTCCAAAAGCTTGCAATCTAAGCCTAAAACAAGGGACAGCAGATGGATACTGACAGACAGATGGTGTTGAGCAAAAAATAATGCAAACAATTGCCAATAATATAAATAATACAAACACGAAGAATACACATATAAATAATATTCACATATATAATATGCAGAAATGATGATGATGAATGAGAAAAATAGACATAGCTGGAAGAAACAACATTTACAAATGGGAAACAGAGCCACAAAGATATTATAATTTGTATTTTTCTCACCTCATTTTAGACGTGAAACCCTTAGATGTCTTGCCTAGGTTCAAATCTAGGATGCCTCAATAACAATATCTTTTGAGGAATGTACTTGCCGTGCCTAGCTTTGAGTCTGCAGCTTAAGTGTCTAGCTGTGAGGTTGGACTCTCTAAATATCTTTATCACACAAAGGAAGTGAAGTACTTTCAGAGGGCATTTCCAGCAGTATTAGGGTGGGATATATCCATCATTAATGGAATCTGGACAGAAAATTTAGGCGAGTCTCCTAACTTTAAAGTCACATGAGGTAAATCAAGATGTGTATAAATTGGAGAAAACGACATGTGAAGCCTGTAAAAGGTCTGCAAATTGAACCCAGATTTCTAGAGTCCCAGCTAATTGCCATAGTTCTGAAACTGTTTTATCAGGAAGTAGGAACCTAATAATAACAAAGCAGATTTCATGGGTCTTACGGTGCAGGATCTCAAAGACCCTATTTTAATGTTAAAGCAAATGTTCTTAAAATAGAAATTATCCTTGACTGACAGTCAAGATCAGCAATAGATTATTTTCATTAAAATTTGAAATGTTACTTTGTAACTCATATGATCTTTTATGATAGTCTTTTGTGTGTGTGTGTGTATATATATATATTTAAAGGATAATATATTTATATATTTTACCTGCTTGTGTTATATTATGATTTGTATTTGCCTTCTCATAGCTGAGGCCTAAATTGTGTGTATAGAGTATATTTATAAGTCCAATTGATATTCCTGCAAAAAAAGTCTCCATTTTTTGCAATCAATATGTGCACCATTGTGTCAATGTCTTGGCAACTACAGATGCATATGTCTCCAAATTATTAAATAGTATATTTAGTACTATTATGTAAACAAATATCAAGGACTGTGCCCATTCTCATAAGCTCTATGTTTCACACTGTAGGATTTGGCTTTTTCACCTAAAGAAGCAATGTATTTTAGCCATTGGTAAAGCAGCTACTGAATATGCTTAGCTATGGTTTCTGATGTTGTTTAAGAAGTTTTCATTGTGGGCAACCACTTGGCAGTACACTCCCCTTCAGCCCCTTGAATCTAGGACATTTAGATCATGGTTTAGTGAGAGAGGAATATAAACGCAGAAATACAACTCGACGGTCCCTGTAACTAATCAGCAAAGGACTAAGGTGTGTGTACACACATGATGAAGCGAGGCAGTGTGTAATGCTGTGTTATTTAGCTGAACTGCAGTACTTGTATCCTGTGTACAGCATAGCTGGGGTCTTTCAGGAGTAGGACTTTTATCAGTCCCAAATGCTCCATTTGATACATTGTATGCTGCTAGAGTATTACTGGAGAGGCACCCTTGTCACCTCTGTGGCCTATGGCATTTAAAGTAACAGATTTACAAGCTTTGCCTTAAACTGGGACTTTTGCTCAAATGGAAAACAGGAGTTTAGCTCATTGATGTGAATGTGTACATAGATATCTGACTAAGCTGGGCTTTTGGGGAAGGGTTGTATCCTACAGAATGAAAGGCTCACAGAGAGCCAAGGAAAGGATATTATAGCTGTTAATCCCCAAAACTCTATGATTTTGGATGTGGGCTACAGACTTTTGCATTACTAAGAACTGGGGAGAGAAGTTGGCTGAACCCAAAGGCTGAAATGGAGTCGACTGTGGAAATCCAGAAATGTTTCTGTGCTCACTGTGATTCTGAAGTGGTTTGAAAGGATTCAGATACAAAATCTGTAAATGCTGGGGAATCCAGGTCATGTAACACCACTTCTTATTCTCACCCTGTATAAAGCAGATATGAAGTTTGGTGGCAAGTATGTTTCTAGACACATGCTAATATATTGAGGTATAGCTGTTATGTTGTTGAAAGCACAACAGGGCTTATATTTGAACAGATCTAGCAGTAATAAGGGAAAATCTGTATGACTAATATCTTTTGTTAAAAAAATACCTGTGGCATTCAGAAAAATTTACTTTATTCTATATTACTTGCAAGATATTCTCTTTGCATTCAGTTTTTCTTTCACAAACAAGCTGTATAGTTCCATTTTTGTTTCAAGCTTCTGTTTCTAACATAAGGATAGACTTGTAGTTCAAAAAAAATCTTTTTTAAATGGTTTACTAAAAGACCTTTATTCTACATATTAAAGTTTTCTCCAGAACTGTTTGGAAACCATTAATGAGTTTTTAAAAGGTTTTCTATGGTGTATGGGCAGGTAAAATCCTGGTAAAATATCCTTGGAACAATGTCCTGTCAGAATCAGAGATGTAAATTGACATCCTGGTTTTCATTTCTAGATAGGCTAGAGGTAAAACTGGCTTAACATATCTTTCTTTCCCCACCTTTCTTCATACCTGACATTTCATCAAATGTGGTGTACCACTCCCTTAGCTGTGCTGGCAGAAATGGCAGCGGGGCTGAGCATGTGAAATGCTCAGGGTTTGGACTTAAAATACAAACATAAAATGTAAATACAAATATATTTAATAGTGTTTCTTTTAATATGGATTACTTCCTTAAGCTACTTCACAGCATATCCGTACAAACAGATCTGTGGCAGTATAGCTAAGGGATCAGTGTTGGAATAGCAATGTGAACTGGAGATGAAGAAATGGTGATTCATTAAGCTCACATTAAAATCAAGAAAAAGGCAAATGCAACTGTGCTGCAATGTGATAGCCAAACAGAAATGTAATAGGTTTATAACAATGTTTTCTACACATCTGCTCATGTCATCTCTTATCTACACAGCAAACTTTCCTCAGCAAAGATTGCCTTTATAAAGTGTCTAGTTTCGGGAGCTGTGGGGTTTTTTGGACCAGAAAATTTTGAGTTATGTTTTCAATACTATTTTGATATAACCTAACTAGAAATTTCACCATTTGCTTTCTGAATCTATGGCAGAAGGCAAGGAGACATTTCTAGCGTGTAGGAATAGATTACACAATTACTACAATAGTCTTTCTGCTTGCAATTGTTAGCTTATAATTTTCACCTTTTATTTAATAAGGAACTCTGTCATTAAAAATAGTCTCATTTCTGGGCTATGTAAATTAGCCAGAATTCAGTATTGCCTGTATCACTTTCAGAGATTTGAATCAAAGTTCCAATGATCTGAACTGCACCATCTGTGGTGACAAGAAAGAAAAACATGCAGGAACCCTGATATGCATTTGTAGATCTGTTGATTTTGAGAAACCTATACTTCTAAGATCAAAATACAAACCCAAAGTCCAGATTAAATTGTTTTAGTTCAACAGATTATTAAATAATTCAGAGTCTTTCTCAACATTCACCTTTAAAAGGATATCTTTTTTACAGTGTAATGGACTTGTGCAGTGTAGCGGTGTATAGAACTACTGTGCAGATAATTCATACACTTCGTCAGCTTTAAAACATTGTTTAACATTGCTGAATTTCTGACTTTTTAGGCAGTAATGTTTGAGTGCAAGAATATTTTTTTCAATACTTGAAGCCACACTAGATTAAAGTGGTGCCTTATTAAATGTACATTTGTAAAACATATTATATGAAAGAAAATTTTAAGGTTAGGTACCTACATACATAGTTCAAGCACTTACATCAATGACATAACCGTTAGTGCTGCAAAGCACCTCTGTCTTCCATTGATTGCTTTCTTGGAAAAAGACCCTAAAGCCATTTCAGTCCTGGAATTCACTTTGGTGCGTCATTGTCATAGTCTTCATTGATGCTGAATATACTAATTTGTATAAAGAATAGGTATAGCCTAAAATAATTGGTGATGTGGACGGCAGCAAAATTAGCTGCCAAAGTTCTGGATGAGATGCCACACTTTTTCTTAAGAAAAAAATGATCCTACATACTAATACATGCTCCCCCAGGATGTCTTTATACTTCAATGTACAATCCGTTGTTGAAATTTTTAAAGACACATATCCTGCTTTCACAAAGGACTGTAGCAGAATGACACAATCTCAGATAGACAAATAGATAAATAACACAGTCTAACATTGAAAAAGGGGTAAAATATGTGCTTTCTTTTGTGACTGTGGATTAGACTCCATAACTAATGAATAAACTATTATGTCTGATCAGCTGTAGCAGAGCAACAGAAGTTCAACTTTATGGAATAAAGTTTTCTGTGCTAGGACAATGGGATTTTTATGGTGGTATGCCTGACTTAGGGTGACTCTCTTTATAGAGTGCAGTGGCAGGGAAAAATAGAGTTCAGACCTTTCCCTTAGAATATAAGGAAATGAGTCAAAGTGGTTTTAAAAGAGATATTTCTCCAAGTGGGTGAGACAATTTCATGACCCAGGCAAGATGGCTGGAAGGGCATCTGGTTATGGGACTCAGACCAAATCCAAGATCCGTAAGGAGCAGAGGAGGGGAGGGTGTCAGAGGGAGGCAAGCTGTTATGCGTATAACACCTGACTTATTATGTTTCCTTATAAGTTTTTTTTTAAGACTATTACATTCATGGATCACAAAAAAGAGCTTTGGCTAAATCTGAATTTATTTGCCATCTTTCTGCAGTGCTGTTATAGACGTAAATAGGAAAGCCAGAGTTCTTAACAGCCATCTTGACTGTAGTGTAGTGGCAGACACATCTGAGCAACTGGGAAGGCTAAGAGTCGAAACCTCTGATCTTATCTTCATTATTATTTGGGCCAACTTGCCAAATACATAGCCTTCATATGGGACTGCCAAAGCTGGCAACACTGATTATTCATTGCCTTCATCCGGGAGGTTTAGTGCGTTCAGAGAGGAAATCTGATCACATCAAACTTCTCTGAAATTCTCTCAAGACAGTAACATAAAGTTTGGGTAGTAGGGCCACAGAAAGGTATGCATGACTGATACATTAAGTTTGTTAGACCTCTTATAATCCTAACAGAGAGATATAGGGAAATTATACTACAAAGCTGAGCATTTTCTTGAAGGTATAATGCAACCATAGAAATGAGTGTTGGGACAGACCTCTAGAGATCCTTTAGTCCAATCTCGTGCTCACAGCAGGGCCACCATTATACTAGAGCAGGGCAGCCTTGGCTGTCTCTGGGCAAGTCTTGCACAACCCCTAGGATGGAGGTTGTACAACTTTACTGGGTTACCTTTCCCAGTGCTACTAACCTGCTTGGAGGAAATTCTTCCAAACATTCAATCTGGTCCTCCCAAGCTACATCTTGTGTCTGTTGTCTCTTTTTTTCCCCCATGTACCACTACTGAAAAGCATTTGGCTCCATCATGTTTGTAACTCCCCTTGAAGTACAGAAGGCTGTCATTACTGGTTAGTCCCTTCTGTACAAGACTAAACAAACTCATCTCCCTCAATCTCTTCTTCTAAGTCATGTGCCTTAAGCATCTAACCATCTTGGTAGCCTTCTGCTGGCTCCTACCCATTTTCTACACTCCCTCTTGAACTGGCAAGTCCAAAAGTGGGCAGATTGTCCCAGGTGCAGCCTCACCATGCTGAGCAGAGGGAGACAATAACAGCTCTGGATACACTCATGGCTGCCCAGTGTTGACTTTGCTTTAGTCACGATGAGAGTACCCTCTCATGCGAGATTTGCCTCCTGAGCCAAACCTTATATTCAACTTTGCATTCCAATGGTCCTCATTAGGAGGAATGATAATCAGTCAGATGCCTCCTAATCTGTATTGATGCACAAGTTATTTTGTCCCAGGTGCAGAACTGTGCATTTCTTGTTGGAACTTGCAAGGTTTCTGTTGATCCAGACCTCAAATTTTTCAAGGTTACTCTGAATTAATGCACTACTTCTCAGAGTATCAAATTCCCAATTTTGTATCACAGGCATATTTTCTGAGGGTGCACTGTGTCTCATTATCCAAGTCATTGATGAAGTTATTGAACAATATCAATCTCAGGATCAACTGGTTGAAGCAATTTTCAGCCCAGCTAAAAAACATTTTGTTCAGTCCATACTTCCTCAGCTCCCAAACGAGAATCCTCTGGGAGACAGTGACAAAAGTCTTACCAAAATCGCAGCATATTACATCCAGCTCTAAGATCATCAGAACTAAATCTAAGCAACTTCTAACTACAAAGCAGTACAAGAATTGTGGATAAACTGTTGATTGCAAATAAAAGTTAAAAAAAAAATCTATATGAGATAGAGTGCAGCTAGTCACTCAGGCAAATATTTCATCACCTTGTATTGTTACAGCATTAATATAAAAAACAAAACAAAACAAAACAAAAACCTTCAACCTCAAATGCCTAGAGTGCATAAAACAACCTATAGCATTAAAATATGAAATGTAATCATGAATTTTATCTGCAGATTTTGCAGTAGTGCACAGTTATTTTGTACAATTTTTCTGCTATTGTTACAAGGACCACTTTTTTGTCCTTGTAAAACAGCCTTATTCCTTCAGGTATGAGGTGAGTATAGTGTTACAAGTCTAGAAAATGCCAGATAACCTTGCCAGACACAAAATATTCCTACCTTATTCACCATGACAACACTGTCACAGCTATTTACCCCTCTGTTTCCATGGTAAAGGACCTGAAGATAGTTCTCCACCATTTTTTGCCAAGCTTCTGACTCTGCCACAGATTTTCAAATATTCCAGTAGCAAAAAAAAAAAAAAAAAAAAAAAAAAAAAAAAAAGTATAGAAGCCCCTAAAATATCACACAGCGCATGATCTATGAGAAAAACACATGTGCACAAAATAAGCCAACAGGCACACCAACCTGAAGACAAAATACCCCCTCAGAAAACGATGGAAAAGTAAACAGTAGTCCAAGAAAGCAGAACCAATTAAAGCTCACTCTCTCCAGAATATATCATTTTAAAGCTTGTTTTCCAAATCACAGGCTTCTTTTAAGTTTTTTTCCTCCAAGTATGACCCTCCTCAAAACTTTTTTTCTTCCTAAGCAGAGCCCTTGTCAAATTTTCTCCATTCACAAATCTTTGAAGTCAGAGTTATTTCCCAAACAGAGATCTCTTCAAAGGTCCCCCCCTACACAGATACTGTATACATTTAGTTTAGAGGAGAAAGGCTACAGGTAGTACATTAAAAGTCATGAGAGTAAATTAGGAATTCTAGACCCATTTTCAAATTTTATGTAGTAGTCAAAGTTACCCTGATCTCAAGCTTCCAGTAGGGGCCTGAGCACTTCCTACAGTTTTGCATGATGCTTGTCTATCACTTTAGGGACCTTAAAAACCCAATATGCATGATTCACTTTTGAAGTGTCTCCTTCAAGCCCCTAAGTCACTTTGATGCCTTTGAAATGTTTCTTCTTCATCTGTTTGAACACAGGACTGGGAAAAGAAGTTCAGAAATCTTATGGGCTAGTATCCATGACTAATTACATTATGTGAGCAATTGCCTGTTGCAGAAATTAAGGCCTTGCCTGTGATTACAAGACAAACACCGATCAGTTACTCTGCTCCACAGTTACAACTATTTTTTGACAACTCTGTAACAGTGACTATAGCATATGCATTCCTTAGCACATTATTAGCATTCAGACATAATATACCACTGGCTTGATTTTGGGTGTTGAACTACCACAGCCTTTGCTGACTTTTTGTTCTGAAAGCCAGGCTATATTCTGGAGTTTCTAAGTATAGAGTCAAGTAGCTAGTTATAGACATGCAGTCCTGGAAATAACGGAGTTAAAACAAAAAGTTTGTTTATAGAGGTATAGGGATGAAAAATATGGATTTGTTTTCACTTTTGATACACAAGCAATACCGCTAAGTTGTTGAACTTATGAGTATTACCTTGCAAAAGGCTTCAGTAGGGAAACAAGTGCTATTGTATTTTACCAGCAAATTCCTAGCATTTATTTGGATTTTCTTTACTAGGTCATTTCATTAAAACAGATTAAAGTTTACTCCAGGCAGAGGCATGAATTCATACTTCTCTTTCCAGAGAAGCTGGTATCAGTGCAATTCTGAAATAATTTTTGTTGAAAGCAATAGTAAACACACTAGTTAGATGACCAGCTGTCTCTTCTGTGTCTGCTTTTGGTGACACACTGTAACCTTTGTAGCTCTCTAATTTCTTTTCTTTTTTTCTTTTATTACAAAAATATTGCAAGGAAGCTTGCTAGAAGTGGGTAGCTTTAAAGGTGTAGAAGCAGAGGCAAGCCAAAAGGTAAACACAATGTTATCTCACTTCTCTGAAACTCAATAATCCAAACAACTGAACACTAACCTACTGCCACATCTTTTGCCCTTAATGTTCCTGCTAGCACAAGAAATGTTATGTTTGTATGCCCACTTTAAAGTTACAAGTTTCTACCAGCACTACCTTGTAACAGTACAAATCTGAAGTGTGGTGGGGCCCAAGTGCTGGGAGCTGATGAGCTTCTATGACACCTTCACCCAAAATAGAGAGCACGGCAGCAGATCCGGGGTTTTGATTTTCAGAGAAACTTCAGCATTACCAACACTGATGTTTGCTGCAGTGTTTTCTCACACCTTGCTGCCAAATTCATAACTTCCTCTACACATAATTCCTTCTTTGAGAAGAAAGAGATTTACAGAGATCAGCAATTTCAGAGCTATGTTTCCTGAAATGCTTTTGTGGCTGAGGGGATTTCCTCAAGTAAATGGCTTCATGCTGGGAGGAGAACCTACTTGGGATTTCCAGAAGATGAGCAGGACATCGTCTGCGAAGCATGGCCAGCAAAGAGCTGCCTTTGCCCATCTTCACAATAACCTAATAATTAGAACAAACATCTCAAAGAAGAGCGGCCCGGATTTAAACCCCTCTCTAGCTAAACAACAGAGCAGTGACAGTGGGAAGGCCTTAACATAAAAATTCTCCTATAGGGAGGAGTTTTCAGTCTTGAATTGCACATTTGGTAAATGCACTGACTACTAGGCTCTTGCACAGAAAAGAGTGAGAGAGATTAGCTATAGCGTTCACCACACTTATTAGAACAAATCTCTGTGATTGGTAGAGAAACAGCTGCTTCATTAATGTTGATGGGTTTTAGGTGTGGACTGGCAGAAGGCAACTAGGCACCCGAAGACAGCTCTATATCTCGGCTCTATGTCACAGCAGGAACTTTGTGCCCTGGGGACTTCACCAGCAGAAATGCTGGAACTGGCAGACTTCATACATTAGTAACGAGGCAAATGCAATTGTGAACAATCCTGGTTGCCTGATGGTTGAATTTTGGCACCCAAAAAGGCTTTCAGGTGCCAAATTCCACTTGCTAAGTCCCTTTCTGATCTTTTGACTCCAGTCAGCTGGACTGTGCCAGCTTTCATGATATTTTTTACTGAAAAGATTAAGTGTATTCATTTGGCTGTGCATGTTGCAAGAGTGCTAAAAGACTGCTAAAGTACATGCTCACCATGGGCCTGATCAAAGCCCTCTGAGATCAATGGGAATATTTCCTTTGACTTCAGTGGGCTTTTGATAAGGTTCCAAATTACCCAGTGGAAAGTTCACCTCCCAAGAACAGTCCTGATGTTAGTGTACCCATTGGCACTGCACGCTGAAGGATGTGGCTAAGCACCTGGGTGATGCAGTGTCTCATGCCAGAGCAGATGCAAGTGCAGCGTCTGGTTCTGATACTTCATAAAATACCACAGTGGTGATAGATAAAACATATTTTGATTGGCAGTTTTAATACTAGCTGGTACTTGAAACAGCTTGTAGCGACGTCAGAATCTGGCAGGAAGCCAGACTCCATTCACAATAATGGGACATCATACGAATACCAACAGGGCTGTATCCAAACCAGCTGTTATTATTAATTTCATGTCTTTTAAGAGGAAGGGAGGATCTTTGCCATTTGTAAAGATTTTATTTAATGGATAATTATACTGTTTAGTGATATTTAATTTCTGTTTATCTCTGAATGCTATTAAGGTTGTAGCTAGTGCTATTGTATGAGTTGGTTTTAGATATACAATTGCTGTCTAATTTAGCTGATTCACCTGAAATCTTTTTTACATTTGTGTTATAGAAGGTGATGGGTTTTTTTTCTGAAGAAAATTGGAGGCAAATCACTGCTGGTGAAAATAAGAAAAAATAAGTTGGAGTTTTGGACCATTGAGATTTGATACAACAGCCTACAGACAGTCTGTAAAATCACCTATAAGAAAAAAATATATATATATGTATATATTTAGTGTCGTTGTGGAAAAGGTTCAACAGTTGGAGATTAGAAGTGAATAAACAACTCACAGCGAATCATCTCAGCTCCAAAGAAGTTTCCAGGGTCCTCATTCCACTTTGCCTTAAGAGCTAGCTTGAGACTATCTGCTACCTTTTTTCTGTCATACTATCTTCTTTCTTTTTATTAGAGAGAATTTCCAATAAATAGAGACTTCAAGTTCAGCCAAATCTTTTAGACTGTAATAGCTACAAGTTTGCTAGATGCTTTACTGAAAAGGCTGAGACGCTATCCTAAGGGGCTTTAATTATTAAATAGAGGGAACAGAAAAATAAATGGTAGTAGAGGAATGAAGAAAAACAGAAGTTCTAGAATTATGTGGATTAAGCAAGTAATAGGGATAGATGTGTGGTCAAATTTACAGTAGATGCAAAGTTTCATAGCTCCTTTAAGCAACTACACGAAATTTACTCATCTGGAATATCATCTACTCTTTGCTTGGTATTGTTTTTACTCATTTACTTATATTCCCATGTGCATACATGTATGTGTATGTACACGCATACAAGTGTATTTATACATAAATTAATGTTAGAGGAACTCTGTGAAGTGTTTTCTTAGGTATGATGATGAGGAGTTATCTTGATTGACAGATTTCAGAATAAAGTTATAAACATATGAGTGGGTAGATACGTGAAGAAGGTTTTTAAAATGTGGAGAAAGATTTGAAAGGATTTGGCTATGATATGACAATTGTAGGAGAAGGGGAGTGGGAGAATCAAAGGTGATGTTAGGTTTTGGACAGAGGGTGGTAGCAAGAAATGTGAAAGGAAAGTTTTAGACAGTTTAAAAAGGAAAGTTATGAGCCTGGTTTAGTCATACAGGTTTTGAGAGATTACTGATTTGCCCAGAATGAGATAAATGATTTTGAAAGGAGACAGGAATTGTTTGCTTAAGATATACTTGTTGAAACCTCTGCAAGCAGATACACCACGCAAGAGATAAAAGATGATGGGTAAGAGCAGAGCCCTCAGAGACTCCAGCTCCCCTAAGGCAGGCAGTGGAAAGAATTTACAACTAGCAGAAAAGACATTGACAACATCAATACTGTGAAAATAAGGCTTTGAAATACAGAGCTTTTTAATTTTAATTATAGTGGTCACTGCTGCTGTTGTGTTCATTGCTCTGGAAAGTTTATTTCTTTCATTATATAGTCATTGTGTAGACAAATAATCTGCTCAGTTCTTGTCCTTGTCGGGTTTGAGTACTATCTTTAAATTCTAAACTTGTAATCTCAGTCCCTATCTTTCTGATTTTGCTTGCTGTTTTATCTTCAAATTTCAAATAGCAAAGTCAAAGTTGGGCTCCTGCAAAAATTATACTGAAAATGAGCTCTGCAGTTGTACGTTTGAAAATGTATGCATCTCCAAATTAAAGCTGCAGGATTTTACAGCTCTACCTTAGAAAATGTCCAACCTGCATATGAAATACATTTGTGCTTTCTGTGTTTTTAAAGCTGTTGCTGCCTCACTGAATGTGCAGCTGGTAGTCATCTACAATTTTTGTTTATGCTGCTGGGTTAAAATAAGGTAGGACATAGCTGCAGATTCATTCAGCTGTAATTCTGAATTGCTGTCTCATACATTTTGTCATCCTGAAATGACGTCTCATTCAGTCAGATTTCTCAAAATTGCATTTCGGTGACAATAATGCTAAATAAATTCATCATCTTAACTTTCCAAGTCAAAAAAAAGGTCTGCGTGTCAGAAGTTAGTTTCTCTGAATCTTTAGCTGTGTGAACTTTCATAGGACAGGATGAGGAAAGTACAGGTCCAAGGACCAGCAATTTTAGATGACAAATAATAGTTATCCAGTTATTTAGCTCAGCTACAATCTGAATGTTTAGGAATTCAAATATATTTTATATTGTTTTGTTTTGAAACTTTTGCTTCCATACACTCTTTAATAAAGTAGAATATCACACACACATGTATCCAAAATCTCATGCAGTACTTACCACTCTAATTATTATCTTGCAAAATTTCACTGATTATTCTCTGTATAAATCTTGGATCACGATTCTCTCCACATTGTAGAGGGTTAAAACTTTTTAGTGTCACATTTATAAAATAAGACATTGGTTCTATTTAAATTATATGGAATATCTATTTTTTTGCTATGCATCAGACTTTCTGTACAGTATCAGTGCCTACCAGTATCTTGCATTTGCCACTGATACTTGGTAGTGCTATATAGTATAAATAGATCCCAGTGCTTCCTTTTTGATATTGCCTTGTTTTTCTCCTCGTGCTACAGCAGCTCTTCTTCTGTCTGTGATCTACCAAGATACAGTATTCTTCTATGTTTTTGTAATACTGGTGATACCATTTTATCTATGCGCAGTCCTGTGTTTTAGATCAACATTTCCTTGAAAAAGACAATTATTTTCTCGAACCAACACTTCAGCAACTGTTGGGATTTTTTTTCATTTGTTTGTGTGTTTTTATCTTTTCTTGATGTCACAGATAAGGCTTTCTCATCTAGTGGACTTTTTGCACCATATGGATAAAATCTGATATGGTATGCCTTAGTGTGATTCTCTTAGCTCTCACAGTTACTGATGCTTCTGAGTCTATTTATCTATTTATGTGATTTATCTTAGTATGTGCTAACTCTTAAAAAAAAGAGAGGGGAGGAAGGAGAATGTAACTATTTATTTGCATGGAGGAGAAAAATCTGTTTTATTTCTACTGCCTTGTTCATCAGCTTTCGGTTGCATTGCATATACATTTTTTTAATTCTGTGCTTTGAGATCCCAGCCATTTATATTTGTTAAAACTAGTCTTATGGCTTAGAGTCATTAGCAATAATGACTGTATGTCTTTGTCACTTTAGAAAAGTGGTATGTCTTTTCCACATAAGCCATTGTTTTCCCAAATTCTGGGTATCTATACTGTGAGGAAGTCCATCTCCATATCAATAGCAACTTTTTTTTTAACTTTTATATATTTTTCTTTCAGAGCACATTTGTAAAACACTCAAGTAACATTCAATTTCTTTAGACTGAATTTCTTACTGTTTAGGTCCTCTAGTTATTACCAGTAGCTCTTCAGTTCATCTCAGATCTTATGGCTTTTCTCTTTGGTAACTTAAATGTGCAAGAAATTATAATTTGGTTTTTATTTCAGAGACTGCATTGATAAAGTTACATGTTCTTTCCAATTTTTTTTGTCTTTTTACGTATTCTTCTATATTTTCTTCCATGTTTTGCTTTCCATTTCTCATTTAAATTTTCCGTGTTTCATATTTGGTCTGAAACAAATGTATTCATTCAGTGTCTACTTCTGTTTGTAATATGACTGTATCATTTAATGAAGTACTTGTATAGAGATGCCCCAGCTGGAGTTCTGCTAAGTATAATAGGAAACTTTTTGATATTTCCTTTGGTTTGTCTATACTGATTGTAGACCATTCAATTTGAAATTTATTTGTGTCATTTATCTAAAAAATAAGCTACTGGAACCTGTGTTTTAGTGAAAGGGTTTATTCTGTGCCTTTGCCATGTCCATGATTATGCAGTCTACATTAAAACATATGGAGATTTTCAGCTGCGAATTACCATTTTCTTACTTTTAACTTTTCTACAGTAGAGTTGGGGGTTTTGTGTGCTTATGATTTTACAAGAACTGGTTGAAAGACTTTTCACATAAGTTTTCCAGCCAAAATTGCTCTTTCATAAAAACTGAAATGTTTTAGAGGATTATATTGGTTTTGACAAATTACAAATCCTTGGAACCAAAATGAAATATTTAGTTCTAATCTTATTTCAATTTTATTATTTTATTTTTGATTATTTGTCCTTTTTTTTCTTTTTTTTCTGATTCTTTTAAACTTTCCCATTTCTTTTGATCTCTTTTTATTTTTCTTATTTCATTTCTAAGGAAAAAAAATAGACAGTCATATACATATGTGTCACATTCTTCCCAGTATCTTCTTCTATTAGTTAAGAAGGGATTGTTTCAGGTCAGTTCAATTTTGTGTGGACCAGTGTGACTGACAGCTCCCTGAAAGTATATGGGCTCAGTCTTGGATCAAGTAGTGGAGTTGCATGACTAGAAGCTATACCTGGAAGAGATGGCCAGACGTTAGGTCACTGTTCTCAACAGTTTCCAGGTATTACTGGGAAATGTTTTCTCTAAGCCAACCTTCACCAGGTCCTGTCTCAGAACTGTGTAAATGGGATCAGCACATCTCGG
The DNA here is from genome assembly GCF_036370855.1 of Dromaius novaehollandiae. Classification (NCBI taxonomy): domain Eukaryota; kingdom Metazoa; phylum Chordata; class Aves; order Casuariiformes; family Dromaiidae; genus Dromaius; species Dromaius novaehollandiae. Next base: position 182,495,443 of record NC_088098.1, read on the forward strand.
CGTGAGGCTACTCAGAATAATGGGGCAGCTTATGCGGGCAGGAAAAGGTGATTTGAAATAGATGAAGTTGTCTTGTCACCCTGTAAAGAAAAATGGGAAGAGAGCCGGATGGCCAAGGGGAAGGTACAAGGGAGTTTGCTTTGCTTAAGACTAACAAATGATCCAGAGGGTAATGTTTCCTTAAGGCATAATCAAGCATTCAGGAGGCAGATGGTGGAAGGAGTATGGAGTCAAGACGGTTCTAATTAGTCCAACACCATATGGAGCCGCTTCTTTCCTAGGAGCTCACCCTGCTAGATGGGCCTGTGGGTTCACCTGCTGGACTTGCCATAGTCCTTTGGCAATGTTTAACAACTATCAACCAAAACATTTGCCCAGATTTTAATTTTATGGCAATAAGAGCAGGATGGTAAGTCTGGGGAGCCTGGTGAATGCCTGAAACTCGAATATGGAACTGACATGTAGCTGGAAGGTACTTGAGAACCAAGAAATTAGAAACATTCCCAGGTCTGGTAATATAGGCATGGTCAAAGCCTCTTGGCTGTCCCTGAAGTGTTATTCCCCTTATTTTCATTCTTAAAAGCTCAGCTTGTTATTTGCAGCCATGAGGTAGGAGAAGGCACTGTGATTCTGCTGGTGTGATGGGTGTGGGCTGTACTCCCAGCTTGCGTTTTCTTTCAGCCACTGCACTCACCACCTCCAGTATGACACCCACCAAAGAGAAGATGTTTTCTACATCTTGGTTGTCTTTGTCTCTGTATCCTTTTTTTTCCTTTTGTTCATAAATTCAGCAAATCAAAATCACACTCCAGAAATATATGCTGTCAAAGATAGTGTTTTAGTCCTTGGAAGATAAAAGAAGAGAAAATCAGTAGAAAGCGTATTTACAATTTACAGTAGATCACAGCACAAACAGGTACATCCAATAAGACATGTGATCCAGACCTACCAAGTCACATCTGGAAACAGCATGGCCACAGAAGCCTGATTAGATTGGGTGGAGTCCTCTTCAGTGTCTTCACATCTAAAATGAACTCTAAAAATCATTTATGACCTTTTCTGTATGCATCATAAAAATGTTGAGTAGAAACGAAATTAGTTTTTAATTGTTTCATCATGTCTACAGACATGAGAAACATTGGAAACACTTAGAGGATTTTTTTCAGAATCATAAAATAAATGTTTCCTATTACTTCTTTCTGTACATGTGTGCAGTTGTTTGATTTTTTAAATTAAACTTTTAAATCTTGCAGAAACTGATGGGTAAGTCCCAACATGCCAGGAAAAGTTTCTTCTCATCACTGGCAAGTGGGCGAGTGCATTTGTCAAACTGTGTTAAGTTTGTCTCCTTTAACTGAAGAAATAAATGCAGAATCTGGAGTAGCTAGTATTCTAATGCCAACAAAGACATTATTTGCCTTCCTCCTTACATGTTTGGAATCTCAATGTCTTTCAGGATATCTTTCTAGCTGATTCCTACTACTTTTGTACAAAACAAGATAGACTGCCTCTTCACAGTCACTAGTTACCTTTTGCTTGATTTTTCTGTTTCTTCTTTTCTAATTTTAGATTTAAAAAAGAAAAAAAATACTTTTCTGCCTCCTATCCTGAAAAATATGTCCCAGCAGTCCTGTTCTCATTATTCTCTAATATATTCATTAATTTTTATCTAAAATTTATAAACCCACTCATCTTAAATAGGGGGGAAATATTTTTAGTGGAGTCTTTGTGACTCTTTTTCTATTCCAACATCCTTTCATCCTTTCGATACTAGCAGACATTAAACTATCTAGGAAAGAAATACATAGCCTTTGATGCTGTCGAATATCAACCACACCCAGAATCTGAAGTAGGCTGTAGGTAATGCGTGCTACAAAGACAGGGATCACAAACTATGGAGGAAAATGTAGGAAAATGTTTTCCTTTGTTTCCTCTCTTACCAATTTCAGAGTCTAAGGAGCAACCTAGGCTTTTCTTGAGGAAACCTTTCCATCTCCAAGTCCGAAGCTTCAGAGCCCTCTAAAATTATGTTTTTGAGTGCTTTGTAAAGCTGCTGAGAGAGGTAATACCTTAACAACAGCTGAAGTGCCAGTGTTATGCAGGTGACACAGTTCCACCATTATATAAAGCCTAAAACCCAGTGTTTCTCAGAAATCACAGCACTTACCTGAAATCAATACTTGGCTGAAGAACAATTAATAGGCAGTACTAAATAGAAGTTAAAACAGTGGTGTTCAGAGGAAGGAAAGACTTAAGAATTTGTCCTCTATCAGTCTGCACATGATGACGTTGACACGCAGCTTTTATATATGTTTATATATGTTTGTCCATTGTTTGCAATTTGATCTGGCCACTGTGATGTCTGTATTCACAAGCTTTTTTAAGAACTTCTCTGGAAAGGAATGATCTCAATAACTTTAGCCATTTTAAGTAAGAAGCATAGGCTAAGCTAATTGTTTAGGCTCCATGTACAGTCAGCAAGGAGGGACAGTCACTTCCAGCGTACAACTGATGCCATTCACATCTTCTCAAACATATTTCTCACAGTAGTCGAGATCCTGTTTCAGAATTGTCTCTTCCATTGCATTGTTTCTTCTTTTCATTCAAAAATATGTTTTACTAGTTAAAAATATTGTGCTGTATGGCATGGAGGCTAAGTACACAGGTAACCACACCATAGCAATAAATTACTACCTTTTTTTCCTGCTGCACAATGATTCTGGCTCACCCAACTGCAGATTCTATCTGCTTTCTCTGTGGATTTAGTTATTCATGATCCTCATTATCTAGCTGTCTCTTCAATATGTCATCTTCATTAGCAAACTCTTGAGTCTGTATCCTGATGGTGGCTGTCCTACTGCTAATACAACCCCAAATACTTTGCTCCTGCTTATTACTAGGTGAGCAGTATTTGGTGGCAGCTCATCTTTCATTATGATGGACAGGAGTGAAGTGTTCTGGGACACAACAATTACAGGCTTGTAAGGTGGAGAAGAAAACAAACTCAGAAAGTCTGTGACTGCCAGGAATGGTTGAAAGTTTTGCTCTGGAGATGGCAGGAAGGGGATGAATATAAAAAACCTGAGGAAAAACAACTGACAAATAGTGCAGGGAGCAGATGGAGAGGCAACATGCATCTCTCCAAGCAGAACTGTCTGTTGTTGCTGAATGAAGAATTTACAACACCTAATTAAAAAAAAAAAAAAAAAAAAAAAAAAAGCCAAAATAATTTCTTCTGTCTCTTAATGTGTAATAAATTAGTTTTATCTTAATCCCAGCTTCTTTTCTTTTGAGATGTCCAACTACTGCAAAATTAATAGTTCATTGCTATTTCTCTCTTCCTGTATTTTCTTGCTGCATAAATAATATTTTACTGTATTTTTTTTGCTTTGTGAATTTTCTTGTTTCTAAATTAATTATTCATTAGCCATTAATTTGGGGAGCAAGATTACTTTTAATATACACTACCATACACCATTATATTTTTCAGCATAATTACTAAAAGTAGTAATAATTTGTAATTCTGAATGATAAATCAGGAATGCATTTAACTTCACATACCTAGTATTTCACATAGTTAAAATGATTACTTTGGACTGTTTTATATGTCTGTTTTTTTGTTTTTTTTTTTTTTTTTTTTTTTTTTTTTTACTTTTTCAGTAGTAGACTGCTGAGATTGCTCTCCTACCTTACCCTTGGACTCCTGCTGTAAGATGAATTCCCATGTAAAGAATGTAAGTTTTGAAAAGTTGATCAAAGAGGAAAAAAATCATGGAAAAGAAATGAAAACACAAAGGTTTTTTCTTTGGCATTTTCAGAACTATATCATTTTTTTCTACTTTTGCGACTAGTAAAAGTTATAAACATAACAAAGATGATTCACAGAAGAAAGCAGTTCAACCTCATGTTCAACAATATTTACTATTTATTTTTCAGGGGCATACTAAATTGCCCTAAGGAGTGGTTTGTTCTGGTGTATTGACTACATTATTAATGAAAAATATCTTGGCTATGAATTTATTCATTTCAGATACTTTAAGTTAAAGCCCTGCTTTTTTTTAGATCAGCTTCTTAATATATGCATTATGCCTTACACTGACCATCCTCCAATCCGGTGAAAGCACATATGCTGAGCACCAGGGAAAATTAGCCCACCTGTTTAGCTAGCCAGTTAAGAAAGTGGAGGTTTGCCCATAGATGGCATTATTTTGACATAAGCTTTTCATAAAATGTTGTTCGTACCCTTCTGCTTTATCAGGCAGAGGGAACAATGATCTGGTGGATCTTCATTTCCATGGATGGTCCCTTAGGAGAACCATTCAGGGGCAATATAACTGATTCCCTGGAATGCACCACGGCACCTTTGTGGAGGTTTTGTGAAACCTGGTGGGAATGCCTACTTTCTATGTGAGCAATCATTTTCTGAAGCATTTATTTGTCTCTTTGTGCTAACACTTATTCATAAACTAAAGCTGACTGCAAACCTTGCAGAAAGGAATTGTTACACAAAAATGAAATGTTTGATCTATGGCGATATGGCTTGTGTAGAAATCATTTTTTTCTGAGAGGATGAAAAGAAAGATGTGATAAACCGGAGTGAGATCTATGGAGGGCTGCCACAACAGTGGCAGCTGGAGCCCTTACCCTGTGAGGAGATGCTGAGGGAGCAGGACTTGTTCAGTATGGAGAAGAGGCAGCATCGGAGGAACCTCACAGCAGCTTTCCAATCAAAGAAAAAAGAAACTTCTCAAGGTACCAGTGAAGATACAATAGTGTATAATGCTTCATGGTATTTTTTTAATCTCCATTGTTTGAGTTTTATAAAAGACTTGAATGGGTCCAAATTTAGAGATTTTAATGCTAAAAGGAAATGATTATAATATCATTGAGAGAAATGTTCATATCTGTTTTTGTCATACAAGAAAGAAACTAAAAAAACATGTAAACTTGGAAAATTAAATTCTGCTGGTGAAAATATGCTGAATAATAAAACACTGAGTTTTGTCAGTCAACTAGATTTGAGGATAAGTGATCTCATAACGTTCCTGATTGCTACCCTTACATAATATTAATGAGAGCTGTAGCTTACTTTAAGAGCACAGTTTATTTTTAATCAATGGCTTAATCATGTGATTTTCCCCACAGTGGTGTTTTCCATCTGCAATTACAGAATTTTCTACTGACAGCATTGTCCACTTTTCGACTGCAGTTTCAGTTTCTCCATGAGATCACAAGAAAAACTCATTTCAGAAGTATTAAAAGTACACAGTTAGAAAGAAGTAGGTCTGGGTAAATGGTTTGGAAAAAATCCAAATCTCATCATGCATGAACAGCACAGAGCACAGACATAATGCAAGAAAATCATTTCTCATGCTATTTTACCTATACTGTGTGTCCAGATTTATCTGAATGCCAAACCCAAATGTTTTGGGTGATTGATCATTGTTTTATGAAGCCTCTAGATTTGGATTTGGCTTGCCTTCATGCAACTATGCAATGACACAATATGTCATACATGATGGATATGGTTTTGTGAAAAACACAGAAACAGCATTATGAAGCTTTTTCTCTTTCTATTTATGATTTTGATTCATTTGACATCAGTTCTGAACCTTGTTGAAAATAACAGAAAATCTATGAAGGGCTCTGATCTTTGGAGGCGGATTTGGTGAAAAAGCAGCTTTATCAAGGAGCATCTTCCTTTATCTTCCCACCTCTCATTTTCTTGAACACACATCTAAGTTATAAGTCAATTGGAGATCTGATGGCCTTCTTGAGGCCCATTGCTAATTCAGGAGGACTAAAGTTTACACTATGCCACAACGTTTGTCTGTGAATTCTCTTGCACAGTGCAGACAGTCTTAGCAGCACTTGATTTAAGCCATAACTTAATTCCTTGAGTATGGAATCCCACATTCTAAAACATATTGAGTTGTAATTTAGAACAAACAGACCTATTTTTTCAGATATATGCACCAATTATATAACTATTAACTCATACATACAGTTTATATCTACTTTACTTGGAAAGTGCTTAGATACCATGGTGATAAGCAATTTAGAAAACCACAAGATAGTTATTCAGTCATTAGTAGAGCTGGTAGGAAAACAGAAATTACCATCCCAAGAGAACTTCCTACATTTTGAATAACTGTCATTTCCCATCAGAACAAAAGTCAATGTCTCAAAGCTTTTTTTGGAATCAAAGGGCTTAAATATTTTGATTTGGAAATATTGAAATAACATTACAAAAAATTTTGTTCAGATAACATTAATCATACCACTGTAATAGAATATGAATTATTAAATTTTATAGAAATATTTATTTTAAAAATGCAACATGTATTATAAATTTTATAAATAGTTCTATTTTTATTTAATTATATTATTCATACCTTTATTATTTTATTTATTTTATTATTATTATGAATTCTATAAACATAACATAGAAAATAAACTCTTAAAATAAAAAATCCAATATAAAAATATTAGCTCTTATTAAAATATTAAATAAAAGTATTAACATACATATAGCAGTGGATAAAATGAATACCAGAAGCTTCATATTTTAAGTTGAATCTCATTTAGCTCCACAGAGTATTTTATTTTAGCACACTATTATTGAAATTAAAATCTTTTATTTTGGCCTTCAACCATTTAGAATACCTTCCCTTAGAAATTTCACAGAAATTGAAATATTCTTGTCAAACCTTTTTGCATCACCAGAATATCATTTTCCAAATGAAACATGATCGTTTCCCATTTTCAACATTTGATATCTCTATTATTCTTTATCTTTTTCCTATTACTTGCTAAAAATAGCCAATCATGTACTCATCCATATAACACACCAATAAAGCATTTTTAGTAGGCATAACAGGTGTGCAGAAGGTATTAGAGCAAGTGGAAAATAGCAACAGAAAGAGATACTACTCTCTGAACATTACTTGTTTTATCTTCAACCAAAAGACATGTGCAATCCTTGAAAATATCAGAAATGGGGGTTGCAGCAAAGGCAGTACCATTTTAATGTTGTTATTGTACAGGACACTCATGGCATCTGTCTAGAATACTATACACAATTCTGGTCATGTTCAAGGAAAGTGAGTTCAGACTGGTTCCAAATATGATCAAGGGTCTGGAAAACCTTTTATATGGTAGAGGCCTAAAATCGTTGGTTTTAGGCTAGTAAAATAGAAGTAGAAAGAGATCATCTGTTTTTTGTCAGCATATACTAGGTTAAAAACCAAAAATAAAAACAAAAACTCAAAACCTATTTAAGCTGAAGAATAAATTTACATACAATAAAAGGAAATGAATTGCAATTAATATATTTTGACTAAGGCTCCTAATTCCCAGAGTTTCACCACTGCAACGTTTATCATGAGAAGATAAGTGAATGAGGACACATTTTTAAGCTGTAGCTCCCTAAATTTGGGATGGGATTGTGCAGCATAGGTGGTTACAATAGCAAGGATGAGAATTAAATAATCCCTGGGCTGCTGGGAGGTGCTGCAATAAGGACCTTGAGGTCCTTTTAAAGCAAGCTGTACCTCCAGCCTGGCCTGTAGGTTTTCTTCACATGACAACCAGGGCAGAAGGGGCATTTCAGAAGGGGAGGGAAAGAGCTACAGTGTATCTGCAACTTAACTTAAAAGCATTCCCAGACCCAGTAATGCAGAGATAGCCATCAAATGTTTTTCAGTCCTATATGCTATGTTCTCGTGTTGCTAAAGGCTGACATTTCAAGCATGCCAGCTGAAGGCTATTTTAAATGAACTCTTTAAGCAGCAATGTGGTAAGTTGAGAGGGCAGTCTGCTGTGTTGTTAACACCTCTGTTGTTAAAAGGTAGGGTTATATTTCTAATTGCAACTTTAATGGCCACTGCTTACTCTGTGTTTCTGCTCCCTGCGTGATCTCCAGTTATATCTGCTACTTTAATGACTATAGCAAATTTTTACCATGACCATTAGCATGGCAGAACAAATGCAGTGATAGGAACACTACTGATTTCTTTCTTACTCATGTATCACGGGCAAATTTGTTACTTGTTTTCCTATTTCTGAGTCCATAGCATTTAGATGGAAAATATGACTTCCAGTTTCAGCTTGCTCTTATTTTAGCTCAGGAATCCTACTGAGCTGGCCAGCACGCTAGCCCTCATAGCAATGGGCAAGAAAGCAGGAACTGCCAAGCCACCTACCAAAACCATAGGGTTTTTTTATTATTATTATTGTTTTACTTGATTAGAACTTATGTTGAAAAGGGTGAAAATGGAAAGTGTCTCTCTCTCTCTCTCTCTCTCTCTCTCTCTCTCTCTCTCTTTTTTAACTTTTCTAAAGAGTACAAAGGCACATCAAGTATTAAGGGGCATTTCTTCCCCCCCCCCCCCCCCCGGCCCCTCCATTTTTATAGTTGTATTACTGTTAAGATTATTTTCTTTATTCAGTTTTCTTGTGCCTCTCAATGTGCTCACACTGAATTCAGAGCTTCATACACTACTATGCAGATGGAAGGGACTATTATGATTATCTGTTCCAGCCACCTGTGTCACAGGCCATAAAACCTGAACCACTAATTGATGCATCAAGTTCATATCTTCTGTTTGAGGGACCATATATCTTTTAGAAAGACATGCAGTTTTGATTTAAAGTCTAGACTCTCTCTGACTAATGTTTACAACTTTCTGAGACATCTATCAGGCCTGAAAAAAGGGCTGTAGGGAAGTGGGATCTTGAGGTTCTTTCTCCATTGACTTTTATGTGAGAGTTGATCATTTAAAACTGACTCCTCCAGTATTTTTTTCCAGTAGTCTAAAAAAAAAAAAAAAAAAAAAAAAAGACTACTTAGTCATATTTTCTCCTTTCTATGGACAACATTTCAAAAAAATGTCCAAGGGCATGATTTGGAAAACAAAATCACTTGCAGGAACTTAATATTATCAAAAAAAAAAAAAAAAGAAACTCAGAGATGATGTCTGCTGAAAACAGAAAATGCAACATATTTTAAAATGCTCAATTTCCATTGGAATTTCTGAAAACAAGTAAGCAAAAAAAAAAAAAAAGATTGACTTCGCAATAACTTTCAGCTGCTACAGAGATGAAGTCTGGCTGAGGAATTATAAGGAAAAGCTGGTCAGAACCCCCCCACACACACCCCTTGATCTTAGTCCTGCTTCCATTGATTGATAAATTGTATGAAGTAGATAAACACGTCCATCAGTCACACAAAATCTTCCCACAAGATTGTACTTACATAGGTTTTGTGAATCCTCAAAGGAAACATTTACAAACTTTATGAAAGTGAATTTTTTTGGTGTTCGTTAAAAGGCACGGCAGGGGCTTCTGAGTAGATTTCTGCTCTTCAGCGATAAAATAATTTACATTAAATGAAAAACAAACAAACAAAAACTAAAATAAACTAAATCAACTTACAAAAAAAAATTGTTCGCCTTGTGATGAACCTTATTTTAGGAAACATGCTTCTTTCCAGATCAAAGGAATAACAAAGCTTGCTTTCATTCAGAGTAAAATAAAACATTTTACATTCAAGAGTCTTACTAATGCTGTTTTGAAGAGAGAATCCTTTTTTGTCTCTAACTACAAATCTAAATGAATTACTGTATAGCCTTTTTCTTGACCTTTATAGGAAAAGGGGGGCACTTAGGGAGAGATTAGTCCTAGGAAATATTGCTAGAAGACACTCTGAGAGGTCATTCAGCCCATCCCTCAGTCTAAAGCAGGATCAATTATCAGTATCATTCCTGACTGATACTTCCTTGATCTGATCTTAAATGCTTCCAAAGGCAGGAATTTTACAAAATAGTTAGGAAATTCCTTCTAATGCTTCTCTGTCCTTACTGTTACAAATTGTTTTCCTTATATTAGAGCTAAAATTCAGTTGCTACAGTTGTGTCCCCAGGTCCACCTCCTCTGCCTTGAAGCACTGGCCATGCTGCTGGATACAGCGATTCAGCTAAGGCTCAAGCACTGCTGAGTAAGCAGAAGGATTACTGGACATGTTTTGCAGAGGATGCTCTGCTTGTACATCACAGTCTGTTATTTGCTTTCTTTGTAACAACATTACACAGTTGACTCATGCTCAGTTAGCAATCCTCTCTAATTCCCAGATCATCCCTGTTTGGCCAGTTGTTTTCCATCTTATATTTGTGCAGCTGACAATTTGTACATAAGTGGAGTACTTTTCACTTGCCCTTTAATCTTATTATACTGGATCAAACTCAAATCATCAGATGTTGTAACCTGTGTTCTTTAGTGATAGCTACTTGAAGAAATATTGCTGGGTGTGGATTAATTTGCTGTGGGAAGTTGTTTTCTGACATCAGATTTTTCATTCCATTGCATCTGTATCAGCTTCTTCCTTTCCCTCCACTCAGTAGAGTTTGTCTTCTAAAGAGGTGGGTTCCACAGATCTGCTTGTATCCTGTTAATTGACATTAGGCCATGAAAGTGCCTAAGAAGGTCTTTTTCATTTTTCCCACTGTCATAGATTTAGGACATTCTTTGCTGTTCAACAGAAAGATGGTAACACGCCTGGAGGATCTGGTGATCATACTATGGTTCAAAAGCACTTTTGAAGTCGTAAGATCAGATACAACTGCAGGATCCTTGTCAGGAAGTGTCTGGTGTTCTTTTTAGTCACAGCTACATCTCTTTCTGCTTCAAAAATATTAATACTAATGTACGCAGACTAGGTGAAAGAATCAAAAAGAATTTTTATATATATATATATATATATACACACACACACACATATAAAAAAAGAAATGTGCATATATGGTCAATCAATGCTTTTAGCATAACCGGCTAGTTCTCAGAGCAGTTTTGATATTGACATGTGCTTTACATTGTACTATGAAAAGCTCAATGACTGTTGCTAAACTTGGCCTTATCAACAAAATAACAAAAAAAAAGATACTGTTGCTTAGTAAATTTGAACTACTTTGTTTTCCAGCATGTATACAAATGTATTTTATATCAATTTATGCAAATAGTGTTAACATTGCAAAAACATGCTAAAATAAAATCTTTGGAGGACCGTAGGGGATACATCCAAATCCCAAGAGCTTATTTTAAATAATTGTAAAAAATATATTCAATTTCTTGCTATCTGCCAAAAATGTCAAGGTGATCATTAAACTTAGTACAAAATCAAATCTTTGTGATGTGAAGAAAGTATGAATGTGAAGCAGGTGGATTAAGTGTTTTGCCAAGGATGGTGCTGCAGTTTGGAATTATTTACAAAATATGTCATTCAGAATAGTGAATTTCAGAGTTTCAGAGTTACATTTTGCAAACTGTACATCTGAGAAATAAGCTTTTTGATGCTTCACCACTTTGGGGCCAAAGTTAAACACAAGTCATTTCTCCAGTCATGAATACTTCTATTGATTTTAGGCTTTGAGTAAAAGAAAACTCATCTGAGGTCACAAAGTTTCTAGTGTGGCAGCCACAGTGCCAGTGATTAAAACCCTGTCTCTCACCTTAAGTGTTCCAATTCAGTCTTGTGAAGCTTAACACCTCACCTCAAGTCTCAGCCAAGTCTCAGGGGACTTTGAATTGACATTGCAAACACACCTCCAAGTCTAACAAAGAAGCCAAAAAGACAAACAACGAAAAGAAATACTTATATGCCAGGAGGAGTTATTCCACAGACATTCAATCCAAAGAAAAGCTGGAAGAAAACACTGCAAAAGCACTTTTTTTTTTTCATTCAAGGGCTGTAACGAGTACATACTCCTGCCATAGGAGGGCTCAAGAGTGTCCAGATAAAACACTCCCATCTTTTACCTTAACGAACTCTGAACTGACAAGTCTTTTATGACAAATTCTGTGTTCTAGCGGTAGCTTCAAAACTATATGAGATTTGGAGTCTCTTTTAAAGCCATATCTGGTCTGCCTCGCCTCTGTGACACGTTCTCTCAGTTCTCATCTAGGTCACTAAAAGGAGATCCCATGATAGGGAAAACTGACATCCCATTCATCTTGCTTTGCATGATTGCTTTGTCTGTCAGAAGAACCACATAACAATGTTAGTTTTATATACTCTCAAGAAATTCAGCCACAAATTGACTGCCAAAAATGAAACAGGAATACCACAGACATGAGAACAGAAAGCTGAGGAAACAAATTGAAAATTTAGATGACTACAAATGAAAAACAGAAGCGGGGGGGTAAGGGTTTGTCTTGTTTCCTTTTTTAACCAGAAAGATGAATTGCCCTTTTTTTTCCCATGTGCTTGAAAAATGTCATAAAGTTTGAGGTCAGAAAGAATGATTCGATCATTTAATTTATTGCCCCATCCCCCCGGGCATTTATATCTCATCCAACACTCTTAAATTGAGCTCAGTGACCTTGACTAAGATTAGGCATACTTAGAATGCTTGGTATGGGTCTGTATTTCAGAGAAAGTGAAAGAAAGTGAAATACACCCAGAACAGATCTGACCACTTGCACATAGAGGTGTGAAGATTTCTTCAGACTCCTGCAGATATCTGGCTGGGAGTATGTGATCTGACTATAATTTTTCTTTATTTGAAATGTCAGTATGTTAGGAGTGTATTGAGGACAGTGCAGCTCTGCACTTCCCAAAGCACTTCAAAAAAGGCAGTGAACCACAATTTTCAGAAAGTCACAGATTCCAGAGCTAGGAGAGGCCACCAGGCACTGTGCAGCACCAGCAGAGCTCAAGCTCAGTGGAAGATGAATTAAGCTAAAATTGTCAGTGGAAAATCATTAAAGGAAGATGTTGCAAGTGGCACTCTACAGGTTCTGAAGCTCATGCGCTTTTCTACAGATAAAATAAATACATAATTAATTCTAAAATGTGTGGATGACACAAATGAGCAGAGAGGTAAATCATGTTGAGTGTAAGGCAATCAAAGAGTTATCAGGAGAATTTGTTAAGCTGGGTCCACTAAAATGTGTATTTTGTCTGAAAATACTCCATTTCCACTAATGATCTTGTTATGGCAAGTGCATTTATTTAGAAACTATGAATGTATTCCCACTGAACAGGAAAAGCTGTTACTCTGAAAAGGATTTAGGAATCTTGAAGCAGAAGCAATTCAGCAGAAGCTTTCAGTGGCAGAAAGAGCAATGTGGTATTTGGGTGTGTAAATTGTAGGAGTAAAACAACATCATGTCTCCTTCTGTGTTTTTTGGCATGTGCAATTTTAAGGATAATGAGTGAAGTTCTGCTGAAGTTCTTCTTGAAAGGACCAGTCAAGACTTGAGAGGCTGTGAGGAAGAAAAAAAAAAAAAAAAAAAAAACCCTAAAAACCCTCAAGAGCAGAAAAAATGCTTAACTGTGCAAAAACTTCAATCCGTTTAGTTTATCAAAAAGAAAATGGAGAGATGGTTTGATTACAGTGAATAAATATCTCAATGGAGAGAAAAAAAGAGCAGGTACTAAAATGCTCCCTCACCTATTATTATTCATATATATTTGTGTTATTGTGTTAGTTGTGTGCTGTCTAGAATAGAGTCATAGAAGAAACAAAGGAGACTGAAGACATATCCAAAGACATATCCAACATAGACACTAGACAGCATTTTCTTTTAACAGTAGAAGTGATCAACCTTTGTACTAAAATGTCAAAAGAATGGGAAAATCCTTTGACAGTGTCATCCTACCAACACTGCACAACCATTTGGAAGATATACTTTTAGTCAAATAAAAATTACGGGAATAAACAAGGTGGTAAAAACATCATAGTTTTGCAATATACAGCATGTTGAACAAAAAATTCTTTTGGACCCTTTACTTTTATGTTCTAAGTATATATCGATGAAAGAAAATTAATGAATTAAGAAGAAATTGGAAAAACCTCATCATTTGTGCAACTAGTAAACATTAAATTGTACCCATTTTAACGCTTGTGGTGGTAGAAAGGAGAAGGGAGAGATGAGAGCAGGAAAGAAAAACTTTTTTTGCTATCAATCAAAACTGGATAGATTTTTGGCTGAAGGTATATGATTCTCTCCCCTGTCACATTATGATAATGAAAAGAGGGAGAAATGATTTTATTTGCATTTGGTTGAAGTACCTAGTAGGCACTAAAATAAAACATTTCAGATTTTTGGCTACTTGGGTAAGATTTGACAACATTTTACCCTAGATGAAGTGAATGGTTTACTGTCAAACATTTAGGATACCTCACACAACCCTTGATAAATAATGTGTTGCTTTAAGTAATGTTTAAATAATGTGCAAGTCAAATTAAAGATGGCATTTGTCATCCATACAAGTAAAGTGACTCATGCACATAATTGAAAAAAAAAGAAACCTTGCCATCACAAAGTCTTTTATTTGCTGCTTCATCATTATATAGCACAGAAGTAAAGGAGGGTAAAACTGCTTAAACCCTGATGAAGTCTGAAACTAATAAACAGACTATAAGCCAAGTCTAGTCAACTGTAAATGCTTATTAAAGATGAGTTTAAAAGGGATTGTAAAGTTACTAGGCTAAAAGAGAACCAATAAAAAGAATAACAATTGAAAGGGGTAGAAAAACAACAGGCTGCACTTTACTGTTAAAATAAATACACAGATGGGCTTCAAATTTCAAAAATTTACATTTGCAGCATTTTAGAATACTTTCTACTGAGATTTACTCCAACCTACATCTCAGTACAATTCTTCCTTACCTTTTGTCCATCACAGTACTCACTTCTATACAGAAAATTGCATAAAACAGCATCACTCTTTCATATGAGCAGACATGTCACATTTTCACCCTATTCGTATAAAGCCCAGTGGAAAAGTTTTGCAATTGCTGCACAGTACCTAATATACCAAAATAAAATGCATAAATAAAATCAGCTCTGCCCACTTCTTTTGAAGATAATGAAACAGGATTTCAAAACGGAGCGTCTGAGACCTATTTAGTTGAGATGAAGTGCCGGTAAAAGTGTAATCTTTCAGTAATCTGATTACAAGCTTCATAAATAGTGCAGCTAGGGAGCAGCCATCAAGATATAAAATACTAAAATGTTCCCAACTTTTTTTATAACAAGTCAAAATATTTGGGAACCCCAAAAGACTGCTGATTCCAGGCCTATATCTTTAAAAGTATGTGGCATCTCCTAGTGAACTCAATATGAACTCTGCTGCAGACATGCTTGATTTTATTTCTTGTTTTCCACTTGTCATTATAAGGGGGATATCACAGTGTTGTGTAAGTAAGTCAAAAAGACAGCATTATTGTTACAGTTAGTGTCATTAAGTATTAACAATGGCTTATTTAAAGTTAGATATTTAATACTGTCCAAATATTCCAAGTGTTTTTCCGTACTGGTCTGGATTTGGAAGCTGAATCTTTTTTTTTTTTGAGGCCTTCCAGAAGACACTCATAAGCCTTTCTTTTTTCTATTTTCAGTCATATCAGTATACTTCTAAGTATGCCATTTTGCCTGAACATAAGTTTGTATGAACACTTTCATGACAATGGACCTTTGCCCACTTTACAAACATTAGAAATATGTGTTCTGTATTGCATTGGATGTAGAGCTGGGTGTACAGTATTTGATAGTAAATAACGGTGAGTTGATTAAGGTCAGTAAGCCATTTGAAGGATGTAAGAAATGGAGGTTAAAAAATAAATTTTAAGTTGATTCAAGGAAGAATTATTAAGGAATAACCAGAAGAAACAGAAAAGGGCATAACGTGGCATAATATCCATTAAAAAAAAAAAAAAAAAAAAAAAAAAAAAAAGAACAAACTAGGTTATGAAATAAGAGACTCAAAAAAGCAGCTAGGGCCCAGCCCAAAACCTCACATGTTATCAAAAGGAAGGAAAGGAAATCCATATTCTGGAAGAAGGAAAGTGTAGGTTTTCTTTATATCCTAGTGCCAAAGTTGAGGAAGTCTTATTGATCTCATTCCTTTCTCTGGCTTCTTCTGCTTGAAGGTTGTTTTGCATCTAGGACAGCACAAGGTTCCTCTTTTACTCTTATGAGAAGGGCTCAGAGTCAGTATCTGCACTACATGTTCATACCACAGAATTTTCTGTTTTCCCATGATTTTAGAAATGCCCAGAGCAGTCACCTTCTCAGAGGCTTTGCCCCAACATTTTTTTTTTCCCCTTTACTGGATAGAGCTGTTGGCAATTAGCAGCAGACAAAATGCCAGAATTTCAATATCTATTACTTGGTTTACAGGCAAAAATGAATAATTAGATACCTAGATGAACCAAAGATCCCAACGTATGATGACTTTCAGCTAAAATATGAATTGTTTATTTGCTTGGATTTTGAGGGATTGGCAAGAAGAATACTGACTTTTCTGGTAGCTTTTGCTGAGACTGCCATGAAAATGAATTTGTGTGTTCATTTCAAGTGTACCAAGGGCATGGGGAGTGACAAACAGGATTCTTTTAGTTATGCTAACATTACGAATAACAATACTTGCTAATCTAAGCCCAAAGTAAGTTGCACTGAAGCTTGAAAGTCAAAACTTATTGCAAGTGTGAGTGAAGACACTATTTTATGTTCAGTACAGAATGGTTGACTCTTGAAGTTTACCCCATAGCCTTGTTTTTTATTTATTTATTAATTTTTTTATTTTAGTCTGTTTTCTACTTTAAACATTCTGCAGTAGCAGAAGTGCAGAAGGGTGGTAGAAAAATTTGTCTATGAGAGATTTTCCCTGATCTGGCATTTTATGGTAATATGTTGACCTGAAACTCCATGGCAATAATGCTGCTGAATGTTAAAGAAATTGCTTTCAGAAGTATAATGCCTCTAGGCAATTTGCTCAAGGGCTGTGCTTTCTTCTTGTATCTCTCAAAGGGGCACTAGGCTCCTGAGAGCTACAGCTTGTCCCCCTCTGTACGGTATGTAGATGTATATAACATACCCAGTTATGATAAGAATATAAATGCTGTATCATGCAGTTTAGAATGTTTATTGCATGTTTCCACCATTTTCAGGCACACTTTGCCTCTCATCTTCCAGTTTGTCATCCTTAGGATTAGTCATAATGATCCAATCTCTCAGTAGTTTCCAAAAGGTGACATTATTTGGGATATTTTAAATGCCCTCTCAAAAATATTTGTGCTTCTTTAAATGCAAAACACTTTTTACAATTTTACAATTACTCTGTACAATTCAAATCTAAAGTTTTTTTGTTTTGTTTTGTTTTCCATCAAGGCTTTAAAATGGAGCTTCATACCACTGAGTTGAGAGGGTTCCCACCTTCCAGGTACTATTCAGAGCCTTTACTTTTGTCAATATTTCTGAAGTTATGCTCAGGAAAATCTTTTAAATTTTATGGTTCTCCATGCTTTGTCTCAAGATAAATAAACACAGAGTTTAGAGAAGATGGGAGTTAGTAACAAAACAATGTTAGTAACAATTGTTATCTTCTTAATGCCCTAAAATATTTCTCAGAATAATATTCTGCGGCCATATGGGGAGAACACGATGATATAAGTATGGCTTTGTTAGCAATGGTTACCCAGAATGCTGTAATTCTTTTGTGGCTTCATCATCAGTTAATAATATGGCAAGCTGCTAAAACATTTTTACCGCAACATCCTAGCCTGTGTGTTTCATATATATGAAAGTTGGAAGCTTACAGGAAAATACTGTATATGAATTCATTGGTTATGCAATCTAGCACAGTGACAATTATGGAAAGAGTAGTCCTTTCTCTACAGCACAGGTACAGAACAAGCAGTGCATGCGCAGACTTCTTGCCAATGTTCCTTACTCATGACCTCAGGTGGCCACTTCTTGGAAAAAGATGGGATCTATGCTCTTTCATCGTTTTTTTCCTTTGCTGATACTGTTGCTGAAATGCCAGTTACTTTCCCAAAAATGAAGTGTCTTAAAAAAAAAAAAAACTACAATTTTAAAATATACCCGAAACTCTTGGGCCAAATTTGTCCTATGCCCAAAGCCAGTGAGGGCAGAGGAGCAAAGGAATCATACAGGGATGAACACAGTTCATTACCTTTTTAGTAGATTATAGCTTTTTGTAAAAACACAGAGGTATATCATACAATCTTACCTTATATTTCTGAATAATATACATTTTATGTTTTCCATGGTAGTATCTTCAAACTCATTTGTAAGAATAGTAGATCAAATACTAGGAGACTGAGCTATTGGCAGACATCCTATGACCATCCAGCCAAATTTTGTCATGCAAGTCCAAACAAGCCAAATGGGGTTTATCTCACACCCAGATAGGTCACTGTGGCTTTGTTCTTCAGGCAAAGAAAAGGGACGAGTTCCTTGATTTCCTGCATTCCACTTATTTTCTCAAGTTTCATTATAGGATTTATTTGCATGTTACAAGTTGCATGTTGCTAAGTTTGGCTTGTGCATTTGATGAGTTCAATTTGTTTTGTGAACTGGACACAGCAGTCCAGTATTTTTTTGTTTGAAGGCATTAGCATTTATTTAGGATCTGCTTGGTGAAATAAACAATGAATTCTATCCTCCTACTTTATTCTCTCCAGCCTGCAAGTTAGAACAGCTTAAAGACTGCTCTGTTGTATTTTTGCTAAGCAAAACCTTGGGGGTGTAAAGAAGTCATGAATTTTTACAACACAAGCATTACAGTCATTCACTGCAAACTTTGAGGCCCATTTTCAATTTAGTAAGATGGAAAGAGGCACTCTAGAACTGAAGCTGTTGGCATATATGGTCAGCACAGAATGCTACACTAAATAGGGTTCTTGAGCTGCTCTATTTGGGCAGCTCTGCAGCTCTTGGCACTTTGACCACGGCAACAACTAAGACTCTTGATCAGGTTAAAAATACTAAAAGGAGGGTCACTGATAATGAAAAAGCAAATGGCATGCGTGGTGCAGACATACAGAAAACAAATCCCTGCAACCCACAGGCACAGTTCTCTGTTCCATGTACTCATTGACACCTGCACAAAGAGTAAGCAAAAATGGATGCTCATTTTCTGTTATCAGATGGGCTTGTACCCACTTTATATGAACGAAGTAATACAATCCTGAATGGAAATTTTTGCCTTCGATTTTGAATCTTCTGGATGTAAAGGCTAAGAACAATAGAAGCTGCAATGCAGATAACAGGTCAGACTACTGTCTATCACCACTGCAAAGAGGTCTCTGTAGAAGATACCAGCAAACAAAATAACAGAACTGAATCTTCATTTCTGTAGCTTGTAAAGATCTATAACAATTATCCTCATAAAAAACTTTTTTCCCTGGATCCTAGCCAAAGGCAACCATGCTGCTCTGCAGGGATGCAGTATGAAGGATTACATAACACAATCTTTTTCAGAATACTTGCAGCCAATATTCAGCTGATAAAACTGACCTGATGAGAGCAATTTTTTTTTTTTTTAATTTTAGCTTCCATCTTTTAAAGCTTTACTGGCTTACAGTTTATTAAACATTTTTATTATCAAGTTGGCAAGCAGTATTAGTTGATAATTCATAATCTCTCTTTTCACATTTTTATGATTCAGTTTTAGAATCTTTGTCACGCGTCTGTTGGTTTTGTCTTCATTTCATAACTTCTGTTACATTTTACTAGCTGTGTCTCTAGGTACTGATCATTATGTCTATTCTTTATTAAGTAGGAGTTTAAAAACATCTATGTTCGTATGATTTCATTATATTGAAAATAACATTCTCAAGGAGGTTACATATACCTACCTACACATCATAGTTTGTTTTGAACTCAAAACCAGTCATGATTATTATTAATGATATCCTGAGTTGTTACACCTGGATGGGAAAAGTCAGCATACAGTTTTCTCTCTCCTGTTATGTATCTAAATTTCTAATATTTTCTTTTGACTGTTTTATACCCATATCTCAATTCTCAAACTTGGGTGCCCTCCATTAGATATCTAAAACCATACTAATTATTAAGCTGTAGTCAATTGGCTATGAAAACACAAACTCTTTGTTAATGGCATTCAGCTACATACTAGCTCTTATTTTGCTGTTTCTTTGATCAAAATTCTGTCTATGTGTGGGAAGCCTGTTTTGGATAAAATCTCCTCCTACCGTTTTACTTACTTTCTTGTAACTGCTTTGGGTCAAATCCTGGTCCCATTGAATCAGTGGGAGTGCTGCTAATAATGACATTGATGGGACCTAGATTTGGCATCTTTTTCATTTATACTGTGTATGATCAGCTCTGTTGAAAAGGAACATGTGCTGAATCAAATGAGATGCCTGGCCAGTTCAATCTGGGCAAAACCTTGGCTTGGCTTGCCTGTTAGAAAGAGGGTACTCCCCAGCAGCATATGAGTCTGTAAGAAATGTTAAGCATTTTTGCTTGGAGAATGCACAGACCACACTTAGGCTCAGTTGTGCAATATCTGGCATGCAGTACCTCACTACTATCACTGAAATCAAAAAGAGAAGTAAAGGGAGTATTTTTTACAGCCCTGATGTGTCAGGAAAGACCTTCCTGCTGCTGTTTACACAGCCAAGATAAACCTTCCATCTAAGGTGTTGACTGGTGTCCAATTTAATTCAGAACACCTTTCTCTGATCTGACATCGTCTGACAGAACAACATGCCAAATTTTAGTCTAGTTGAAGTCAATGGCAATAATCCCATTGACATCCATACAACTACAATTCGGCATAGACAAGGTCTTGTGTTTGTTATGTTATCATAGAGACGCTTAATTTTAAATCAGACTGTTCTCTGTTTTTTACTGTGTAGTAAATAGTCTAAAAATATCCTGAAGAACTGGACAAAGGAAGCAACCTTTTCTACTTTCTTAAATATTTAGGAAAATTCCCATCACTAACCTCTGTGTATTTACAGAAAACAAAAAATTCAGAGAGTATGTAGAATCATTTTATGCAGATTGGTTGTTATACAGTATGCATAACAACAAAGTAATATTATTCAGCAGAAGAAAGAACAGTCAGTCTAACAATTACTATACTAATACTTCAGGGTTACCTTGTTTTTTGGGAAAAAATAAATAATTGCAAAGTAGCAATGGATGCTATTCATTTAATTTAATTTTAGGCATCACTAAGTCATCTAAATCTAAGCTAGCAATCACAGGGTCCTTTTATATAGTCAATGGAGGGATACTAACATCTCCAGCAGGTGATTTTAGATTTTTACTTTAGAAGGGAATGTATTCTCATCTACAGGCACCTCTTTTTCTCCATGGTCTTTAAAGAGAATCAAGATGACCAGCATGTACTATAATTACTTTTTAGATATATGAAAGTATGAGAGATGCATCCCATCCCATGAAGTTAATTAAAAGACCTTAGAGGAAGCGAGGCTGTCAGACCAGTGTCTTCGTACACATTCCCTCGTCATCTGATGTTCTGAGGGGTTGTCTTCACCCCTGGAAAGAAAACAAGAAAACATACAGAAAAGCATGTTTATTATACCCTCAGGGAAACTAGCATGAGTAAAATATGAACACCTTTAAGACATGGCATTCTAGTTCCACTCTGAAGTAAACTTGTCCAAATCAGTTTCCAGTAGAGTAAAACCCTGACCTAAATGTGCTAACAAGTCCTTGAACTTCCCATCTTTTCTGTGTCAGAGAGAACTGATGGCTTTCATTGGTTGTGAGACTCTTTATTATTATCACTTTCATTTTGACATTTGCTACCCCTTGCAGTGGGACAATTTCCTCTTGATTACACCTTTCAACATGTCTATATGAATATGAGATTCAAATAGATTTCCTAGGCAATTCACCCATCTCTCTCCCATGGATATTTACGTGATCTCGGGAAAATGCCTTTGCTGGGTGTGGTCAATTTACGGCAGTATAAAGAGCTGCCTCTGGCATGTTAACCGGGGTGCCAGTCTCAGGCACTGTCATTTGGCCTTTAGCTAACCTCACTCTCTTCACAGGGACATATTACCATTCTGCTAGTCAAACTGGATTCTTGTAATGATTAATTTTATAAATTGATAGATTCCAAGGCCGGAGGGAACAACTGTGGTGATCTAATCTGACTGCATAACACAGGGTGAGAATTCAAGTTGAAGCCCTGTGATTTTGCATGGGCACCCTCCTCCCTTCTTGCGCCCCAGAAGTCACTTGATTTCACTGTGCACAGAGATCGTGGTCCATGATTTTGTAATACGGCAAGAAGTTATGAACTTCTACCATACACATTTCAGAAAATTCAGAACTCGGCAATGTATCTGCTGCAGAGGTATATAAATGACTGCTCCCCTGATATTCTGATATGAACATTTATTTCAATATATCACAAACACTAAAATAACAATATTCCTCTGATTCAGCACTTGAGTTTTGTAAATTCTAATATGCAATTTTATTTATGACAACTGAAATGATGAGGCTCCATCTGCTTAAACAAACATCCTTACTACTGAAATTACTGAAGAATAATCCTCAAAGGGCCCTATTACCAATCACGTCTTTACTTACTGATTATCTTATACTAAATCAGAGTATGTTATGAAAAATGCAATCTAAGTAGAGAATTTATATTCCTTCAACCAAAGGTGCTGTCTTCTTCCTTGCAGCTTAGAAATAAACATAACCCCCATGATTTTTACACCAAATCCTGGTCAATTAAGACAAATTCTGAGTAAGTGTCTCAGTTTAGTGGAAAGCCTCCTTATTCACTGGCAAATAATGGAAAACAGAGCTTAACTATATATTTCTCTCCCTATTTTATGAATCTTCATAATTAAGACAATATTGCAGTTAGGTACTCATTCACCTGCTCTATGATTCCCCTTTGTTAACGCTATAGGACTTTTAAAATGTTCATGTTCTGTCATAGTAGAAGAAAAGAGTTTTTATAGTGTCTCATAACTTGCTGTGAGGCTTGTGTCATTTTGAACTTCTTTATCAAACCTACTTGTCATTTTAGATCAAAATTTTCACTCTTGTAACGCAGCTGACAGTGGTGTTACTGTGGTCCTTTCCCTCAAGTCGATGAATTAGTAATAAACTTTTATTTTTTACAAAATGTACTCAGCTATTAGAGTGAAAGTGTTTGGTCCCTTTTAGATGACTAGAAGTTGAAGCATTTTTGTTTTATAACATTGCATATGATTAAAAAACAAAACAAACAAAAGATAATCAGTGGATCTACATCTATCACATGAAGCAGCAGCCAAATTGCTCAGGTTCTATTGGCCTGTCCCTTATACAACAAGAAAATGTTTTAGTTTTGTTTTACACTAAATTCAACTATAGAGCATTTACATGGTATTAAGATAAAGCAATATATCATCAAAATCCATTCTTCCTTATGAAATATTAGTATATACATTACTGGTGTCTCCCTAAGGCCAGTATCTTGCCTTCCATCAACCACAGAACACCAATGGAGCAGAGGAAATACTGTGGTTTGTTTAATTTTGACTCATTCTTTTCTTCCTATATTTCAGCTGGATCCAGACATACGTAGATGAAAGAACTGCAGGACAATGATGTAGACAATGTTGAAAAAATAGTGTTACAGTAAATGATTGAAAAATGAAGACTCGTCTTTCAGAAATCAAAGAAAAAAATAAAATTAAACAATAAGGAGATTAAACAGGGGAGCTTAATATTGTACAACAGATGTAAGCTTTTGCCTATAACGTGAAGGAAATAAGGTAGTAAACCAATAATACCTTTAATACGTATCTGCATTTACTTATCATGCTACATGAAGCCAGCTTTATTGCTGATGGCCTGGGGATAAACATCTATGTTCTCTGAGCCAATATTACCTTTAGCATTTATATAAGGGATGAATTATGTGTAAAACTAGAGAGATTAGGGATTGCTGGGCATCTGCTCGTTTGGCCTTGAGTGTTTTCTTTATGATACACTTTTATTTGTTCGTATTATTTTTAACTTTCTTTAATTAGCTTTTTGACAATATAACAGAGGTGTTTTAATTCTCCTTTTGTCTCTGGAAGAGATAAACATAATAAGTCAGAGAATAGAGCTAATAACAGTAGCTTACAGGTTGTTTTCTGTATTTGTGGAGCAGAATCCAAATATTTCTGAGATAAGAGCTGAAAAAGAATAGAGGTATGGGTATGTGTGAATGTATGTGTGTGTGAGAGAGAGAGGGAGAGAGAGAAAGAGGGGAAATTACAAGATAACTCATTACATGACACACACCAGCTGAGCTGGTCTGTTTTATGTGTATGGTGTGTGCATGTAGCTGGATTATTGGCATTGCTTTGAACATAGAGAAACTATAAGCAGGAAAACCTTTCTTGCTTTCTCTACAGTGCTGTGTTTCTATCGACCATTTTCAAATGCAAAATTAAAGTCAACACAGTTTGCTTATACATAACTTTTAATACAACATTCCCTCGTATGTTAAATGCTTCATGGCTGAAGACTTCAAATGATACTTCATTGTTGTTCGTGTTAATCTCACAGGTCACACACAGAAACACATTAAGAAAAGAAAAAAGTACCAGGAACAACAACCTGTAGCTATCTCTGTACAGTCACTTAGCATTCAGAAATCAGGATTCAGACCCTCCAAAATTCGAGTTGGTGTCTTAAAAATCTGTTATTTAAGAAATGATTGATGTTGGCAGCTTTGATTTGCCCTTATGTTTATTATCTTACTTGCAAGTAAGAACATTTTTCCTGAAAACTCAATGACTATAATCTTGGTAGGGAAGACCTAAGGTATCTGTGGGAAGAGAGGAGTAGTTTGAGGGGGAAAAAGGGTGATAGGAATGCTAAGGAAAACAACAGTTCTAATTAGAAGATAATCAAGGGAAAATTTGTGCTAAGTGGGAAACAGGAGTTGCTGCAAAAATATTTTGGAAAAACTGTTGGGAACAGCAGTTAGAGGGGGGAAAGAATAATGCTAACCCATGAAAATCCTTCCCAAAGCTTCCCTCATTGCACTTACCTCCCCATGATCCCAACTTTGCCAACACTCAAGAATCTCTTGCAAACAATGTGGTTTAAAAAAAAAAAAAAAGTTGGCATCTTAGAGGAACAAGTCTTGAGACTGGCTGTTCTCATCCAGAAGGTAGGCAAAAGGGCTGCTGAGCAAACTGGTAACTGAACTAACCACTTCTCTCATTATTACAGCACACTGGCAAGGAGGGAGGAAAGAGGAAGGAGAATATTTCAGGTCTTTTGCTTCTGTTTTCTCCTGCTCCTGGAAAATGAGAAGAGCCACAGGAAAAGCAGGGGTGAAGCTACAGCGAGGCAGAGCTTTTTGAAAAATGTCATTATGTGGGCTCAAAGATTTCATGAGCTGTGGGGATGTGAATTCTGGAAAACAAGATCGATTTGGTGGTTGAGACAAAATAAACTATCCAGAAAGGATATGGACAGACATGATGGGCTAAGGGAAAATATAAACATTCTTTCTCTTCAAAAGGACTGAAATGACCTTTCTTAATATCAGTGGAAAAGTAGGCAAGTCTATTTGTCTCAGACACACGCATAAACCCAGAAATTATTCAAAGACAGCTAAAATGGGATATTAGAGAGATATAGTATCTCTCTAAGAAATTATTTGTCACCAAACTCATCCTCTATCATCCTTGAAGGTTCCTACTACCTTTTCTCTTCTTTTTTCCCCATTCTTCACCCCAATGGGCAAAAAACCCTGATCTTTATCTCTCAAACCTGTTGAGACTTCTTGAAGAAACCTTGGAAGGGAATTCTAGTCTCAGTAATATACTTTCCACCAGGACTAACTCTCCCCAGTGTTTTCAAATTTGACATTTAGAGCTACGTGCAAATTATTTGTGACTGAGCAAATTAGCTAATTAAATAATTGGCTTAGAGCTTCACAAAATTTGGCTGCTATGGAAATGAGGCGCTCTGATATCTTACAAGCTTCATCTAAGCGTTAAAAGTACTTCATGTCTCTACTGCAGCTGAAATTGCACTAGTAGCAGATTTGTTTTTAAAATGGTTGTTTATAGAGCTGTTCTTGCATGGTTTCCAAATCAATGTGCACTGGAATACTTCTCCTGAGAAGCAAATAACGCTGCAGTCCACCATCCTCATACCATAAGTTTACATAAAAAATTCAGTTGGAGTTTAAAATACTTAGCACTATTCTCAGGTATTTGATTTATTAAATTGAGATTTGGGCTTCTAGATAATGCAGAACCAAAAAAGTAAGGAGGCAATTTTATTTGGAATGATACAGGATAAAGATAAACCCATTCCATCCATCCCAAAATATATGACCAAAGTAAGAGTATGTAAAACGGATTGACAAGTAAGTTTAGAACAATTTCAAGGTGATTTCACTTCACATAGCCCTTCAGTCATCTGCACCAGACAATTCATTACTTCAATAAGTTATGAAGATAGGTACCACTGCTTTACACAAAAAGGATGTCGGTATTTTTATACATAATAAGACAGAACAGTTGAAAACCCTATCAGAATCAGAAACATAACAGAAATCAATCAGAATTACTTTTTTTTTTGTTTTTTTTCTCTTTCTCTCTCACCTGTCACTTATACTTGGTACTGTTACTGTCACTGATAGAGGTAAGAAACGGCCTGCATATATAAAAGTATTTTGCTGTTGTTGAGATCCTCAGAACTGCAGCCCAGCATAATTTCCATGTTTCTTCATGTCTGCCATTGTGCATGCATATCACCACTGAACTTCTCAGAGCCTTTGCATACATTCACTAAATTTCACAGATTGACATGTGTGTATGAACTAAGGTTACCTGTTTTCCAAGCTGCAGCTACCACTGTCCATTACAGCTTAGAACATGACAGAGAAGACAAGCAACCATGCGCATCTCTCTGGGGAAATACACTCTATATTTTAATATGCTTTTGTCTGTTCCAACATATTTTTATACCTGCGAACCTGCGATATGGGAGCTAAGGCACTGCACAAATAAATGTTATGCATTGATTGTTTTAAGCTGTTTCAATAATATTTTGGCTTTGGCTCACTGAGCAGCTACAATATCTAGAGTCCTCCCAGATTTCTCTTTCTAGGTACATCAGTCATAAAATTATGGAAAGAATATTGTAAACACAGTAGTGCTGGGCATTATTTAGATTTCCTCACTTATTTTGACTGAACTTTCTCTGTCTCCTGCAGTGCTGAACTTAATAGTGGGAAAGCAGGAAGATAAATAGTTTGGAATGAGATGGAGCCCTGTCCAATGCTCCACTGAATCACAGACAGCTGAATCTTTGATTTTTGTGAAAAAGGGGTGACATAGAAGATTTATGTATAGTTGGAAAATACAGAATCTTTCAGGACTGATAGCTGAAATGAACTTTTCTTCTCTGCATAGGAAGTATTTCATGAAAAATGATAGCATTCTTTCTTTTTTTTTGTCTTTTTTTTTTTTTTTTGAAGGATATGCTTGTTGCCCAGTAAAAACAACCTGTGCAACTACTAGTAAAAGGCCTCGAGAGCTGTATTGACCTGACACTGCAGGGTCTCAGCAGTTATGTGGGCTTGTCTTGGCCTAAGCTGGTTTTAGCTTGTATTAGCTTTTATAACAATTGTCTGCTGGTCAAATAACGACTTGACTACTGGTTAGCCTGTTCTCTCTTAGCTCCGTAAATGTCTGTTGCATATTGTAATATTGTAAAGGTCACTGCATAACAAACAGTAGCTCTTTATGTTAGTCCTTTATCATTAACTGAGACAATTATGCAGTTTTCAAACTTCATCTGTGAGCCAATGAAAGGAATACCAATATTCAGAAAACACATAAAAGTAAGTAGACCCCAAGGCTGTGAAAAAGGGCTCCCGACTATCAGTGGTGGTGCATGCTGGACACAAGGTGCTGGTCACTCGTTATCATCCACATTTTTTTGAGGAAGGCTGACACTATTGGCCCAGAGAAACACTGAGAGGGCTACCAGAGAAAGGGGGTAGGCACTAAGAATTTTAGGTATAACAATTTAACTGGATTATTAATGAATGTATGACTATAAAATGACTAGATAAAGTGGTCTATAATGGTTGGTATCATTGCATTTGGACTAATAATACCTACTTGTTGTTATTTTGATTAGACAGCTAAGGCTTTCATTATACTAAAAATAAATTCTTGACTGCATATATGATGTCTTCCCTTTTGCCCATAACAAGGTTTTGACTGTAATAAACTACAGAACTCTAGGGAAGAACATCTGATTTTCTTAGTAAGTATTAACTTTGTGAGAAGTAAAACTATGTTCTTACTTTTGATTAAATGCTAACCCTTTCACAGTGACCTTTTCAAATAGTAGTTGCTTAGCCATTCACAAGTATAAAGCCTTTTGGTCTAGCTACACTCCCACAGTCATGATTACTTTTTTTTTTTTTTTTTTTTTTTTCAGAAGACTAGTTTCTCTACTGCCTCAAACATTTATAAAATATAAAATTTAATATATGAAAAATAGCTACTTTCAATGCAAATTGTTTACTTGAAAACCCTACCTACCTTCTTTCAGGCTACAGCAAGATAATAGAATGCTTTACCTTTGGGGAATAAGCAATCTAATAGTGTTGTAAGTTGTAAAATGAGTCTAGAATAACTGTTTCTCACTAAGAACATTTATATATATTGATTTATCATGCATAAATTTTAATACAAGAAGCAATTTAAGATTTGTCAGTTTCCATAGCAGTACTGGCTGGAGTCTAATCTACTGATTTCAGGAATCATTTCACCGGTATTGGAGGCATATGTTCCTAGCATGGTGATAAGGAGAGATGCAATCCAATAGGTCTAAAATAACTGCCTATGTTCCCTATACAGTCACTATCCATAGGTACCATTAAAGACCGGAAGAGGAAGATCCAGCATACCCAAATTATTTGCCTCTTTCTCCATACTGATCATCAAAGAGATGATTTGCTTTCAACTGGTAAAATAGTCCACATGTGCTAGTGACCAAAACTCAATAAATTTGGGGAGGTAAATGTTCTATATCTTTTACTGAAGTTTCAAGGCTGTTTGGGGTATCTGCACTGCAGTTTAGGGAGCCTGGACACTTTCTGCTCATCTAGGGTATGGAATTGAGTGCGGCATTTCAGTTATATGGGGGGAAGACAGGAAGAAGTAGTAGTCTTGCTGAACTATTTCAGTTAGTTTAATGCAAATTACTGACCATGTTGAACCCAGACTGTGTGTCGATTCTGAATAGAGCCCTGTGCCATTCTTAAGTCATTTGATCAATGGTTGTGGTACTGAATAGCTTGAAGTAAATAAATCAGCCCTTTTAATGTCGGCTTTCCCTTTTAAAAACTTATCCTAAGTATCCTAAACTATGTTTACCAGCTCTACTTAGTGCAAAATATTAAGTTGTTTGTTATTAGGATGACATACTAGGTCCTCCCTGTCTATGAGATGACATAAAAGGCAGATAAAGTTGAGGACATCATGTGAAAGTTCATATCTGTTTTGTGACTAACATACAGAAAAAGCTTTCTAGTCAAAGAAAACAAAGGGCAGAGTTTGTTGCTTCTTCAGCAACAGTGAGAATAACCTCCTTTCATGAGAACAAGAGTAATGGCTTCCATTTAAAAATGTAGTGTAAGAGCAGTGAATTACCCAGTTTGGATTAAGGCTGTGTATGTAATGCACAAAATCTTCTTTAATTCTGTTTTGCTCCATTTTAGCCCTACCCCCCAATATTGCTCCATATGTGAATACATTTCAGGACAGCAGGGAGAGATGGAGATAACATTAAGCATCTTTAGAGAGAATAGTACTGATGGTGTTTTTAATTATTTTGCTAAAATCGTTGGAGCCATTACCTCATAATAAAAAGTGCTGAATGGTCACCTTTTCTCAACCTTTCTCACCACTTCTCATCAAAAAAGCAAAGCATAATGGGCAACAGCTGTTTCTGCTGGGCCATGTATCTAGCTACACTCCCTAAGAGAGCAGTTTAGTTCACCATTCATTTCTCCATAAGTCCATAATTACAAAACCAAAGTTAATCTGCAAAACATTAGTATCTATTTTTAAGACAGATGAAGGGAGGCTTTTAGTTTTCATTATGATAATTTACATTTCTTGTTTGGCCTTCTCTTCCTGTCTTTCTTTTTTTTTCTTTCTTCTCCTCTTTATGGTGAGATTCCACTCCCACATCTTTGCTCTTTTTAACTTTCAGCCTTATTACAATTCTTTCAGTCTCCTCCATGCCTTTAAAGTTAGAAAGCTACAATTTTATGTGTTTGCTAGCTTTGCATCTTTACATTTCTACTTTTGTTTTCTTTGATTTTTTTTTATTAGTTTGGTGCATTTTTTCCCCCTTGATTTCTGAGACAGTGGCAGTGTCTGGGTGAAATGATAAACAAAGTCTAGAGAACACATACAAAAGTCAAGGAAACTTTTACGTTAGAAAACTTTAGAGAAGGAAAGACTATTATATAATAATGTATAATGAATACAGTAAATGAAATGTTTTCAGTCTATAGGGACAGAAGGTCTTGTTGAGGTTTATTAGGGAAATCTTTTTTTGATCAGAAATGATTTTGCGTTCAGGCTAAATTTTGCGGGGATGGTTTTTCTTATTTAAACTTTGGCCAAGATTAGGCTTCCTAAATTCACATCAAATATTCAGATTTCCATTATGCCTAGGCACCTAAACAAGGTGATCTCAGTTTCCCATCCTCAGCTAGCAGCCTAATTTTTAGATTCTGTGACTGACTTTGGCAGTTTATGTCCCCTCTCTGTTACTGGAAAAAAAAAAAAAAAAGATGTAAGCTTTTGGCCCATTTTGGCATAAGTCTTCAAAATTATTAGTCAGATGCACTAAAGAGCTTTATCTTAAAAAGCTGGACCTGACTTAGGCTCCCAAGGAGCCCCAGCGACTGTATCCTGACTATGCAATAGAGATATGGCATTGTGTATCTTGCTGTCCTGGTCCAGATGGGAATCTCAGAGAAGCACATAGTTGCTTTCTCTTTCAGCTCATGTGTTTGGGTTTCCCTTCCTTAGAAACAGAAGTGCACAATGTGATCTAGGTGTGTCCAATTCCATGTCAAGAGCCTGGCCATCGCTCACACCAGGCAGCTAATCCTCTATATTACAGAACAGTTAGACCCTTCAGATGGATTTTTTTTTTTTTTTTTTTAACCTGGTGTTTCACTAAATCTGTTTACTCAAGGAGAAAGCTACTGGACATTTTTGCATTATTCCTCAAGTACAATTAGTACTTTTTAAAAAATTTCATTCTTTCATATACTGGTCTCTTTCCAAACACAAAAATAATATTGTCAAAGAAATTATTGTGAAGCTTGAAAAAAAAAAAGTGTTATTTAAAATATAGACCTATTCAAGATCTTGCCTTTTCTTTTCCTATTCCATTTTCTTTTCTTTCCCTGTGCTTTTTTCTCTGTTCTGCTCTGCTCTGCGCTGAGCTGCGCTGCGCTGCGCTGCTCTCCTCTTTTTGTTTCATTTTGTTTTGTTTCATTTCATTTATTTCTCCTTAGAGAAGGAAGGTTTCTAGTAAAACAACACTTAAAAGGCAGTTCTTTCTAGTCTCCCAGAACACTATAGGAAAAGTGGAAATAATGCAGATTTTTGGAAGTGTGGATCAGATGAACATTCCTGTACCAACATTTTGTTGTACGTAGTTTGAATAGTAGTTTTGGGATACCTCACATAACAGTAATCAGTTCTGTCACTGAATTTCTGGAAAGAGTCTTTCAGGTATCTGCCAAATAGTTGTTCCTTGCAAAAACTTCTTTTGAAAGTGCAATAAATTATTAGAGTTAGTGTTACATAGTTTTTAGACTGTGCTCAGCATTTATTTCTATTCAAACTAAAATACAACTCTATGACCGAAAGTTTTATATAGTATTCCTTTCCATTTGAAAGAAAAAAAAACCCAGTATAATTTGTAGGCAGTCTAAAAAAGGCTTATGCTATTACTTAAAGTGATTGACATATCGATGCTTTTATGTTCATGTCTGTAGTGAGCTCCTTTGCCAGTCTGTATGTGCCTCAATGACTGCCAAAACTTGTGTCCTGGCTTTTCAGACACAGAAGAAAGGAGGACTGTTGAGACACTGACCTTTGACTAAGGTGGAGAGGATTACTTTTCAGATGTGCCACAAGTTTCTAAGTGACTTTGGGCCAAAGCTTTTATATTCGTAAGGCTTAAACTTTTTCTGTGAAACTGGAAAAAACATTTCCCTTTCAAACTGAACAGTCAAAGTAGCAAGTCATTGTGTAGCACGCGCATTCACCAGTGATAGAGATGTATCAAGTTATAATGAAATAAGATTTTGTTCATTGACTTTACAGTTTAGTCTAATGTAGGAGCATGACAGTGATCTTTTAGTTGGTGATCATGTACGAAAACTTGGCATCTTTCTGAAGCATGTACATGAACTGAGAAATGGCCAAATCCCACTGCCCTGAAAATCAATAGGAATCTTGGTAATTTCACTGACATCCTGGACCAGGCTCCACTCAGTTTATTTTTTAAGGAAGGTGGAACAACCATGGCTGTTTCGTTATTTACTAGTATGCAGTGGTGCGTAATATGCTCTGATTTTATCAATCTTCATAGAGTCAGAAAATGAAGGCTCTTGTTCTTTGGCAGAAAAAAAGGAAAAAAAAGTTTCTATAGTTATTTTTCACACTGGTGACTTCCCTGACACTGAATTACTGGTACTTTCTTCAGCATTTCTGGGATAAAGTGTAGAAACATCTTCATGGTTAAATGGTTCTATTGATTTTTTTGATATACTGCATCACAATGTTTATTTTCCTCATGGAGCATGCTTAGACCTCTAAAGAATACCATCATCAACCAGATCTCCCTGTCTAGACTGGGAGGATAATCCATTCTTTGTATGGCTATTTAGATTTTTCAGCTGAAAAATGTTCTAACTTTCGTCATGGCTAATCCACTACTAATCCTTAGAAACATTTTGCTGTGAAGCTGACAGGGGGAGATTCAAAAATAATGAATGTATTACTCCTCATATACACACTGTATGTTAATTTCAGCTTTCTTACCTCTCTTTTTAGAGAACAACTAGCCTCTCCAAAGATGGGCTCATGTTTCTGGCTCTTCATTATGGAAAAGAATTGCAAGGTAAACAAAGCTAACTGTCCTATTTCTATGCTGCAGGACAGAAAAGGTGAAAATTCTGCTGCTCACACTGCAGGTGACATATAAAACCTATCTTGCAGACTTAAGTCAGTTTGAGGCAAAATGATGGAGATTCTTAAACAATTTGAAAATAGATAATTTTGAAAACTGTCTGTTCAGTTTTTGCTGCATAGAAGTCAAAAGGATATCTCTGAATGGTGAAAGCTTGTGATTCTCTATGCTCTTGATGTAAAAAAACCCTCTCTATTTGGTATCTCTTAACCTTCTTTATTGTATGAAAAATATATTATTTGTTTTCACAAACACAGTTCTTCTGACCTTGACATGTTCAAAATAAAAAAGGACATGCTAAATGTTTTTGTTTAGGTTTTCTTTGTTTGTTTTCATTTTTGTTTTTCAGAACAGTGTCTGCATTATGGAGCAAAGCTGAGCAGGGAGAATTCAAACATGCAACACATAAGTGAGTGGTATGAACTAAACAGTAACATTATCATTACAGTTCAAGAGCCCACAGCCATTTTCCTGGAATATTTTTTTAACTTCCCCCCAGCTATAGTGACTTTTTTAACACTTCAGCATACATGGACTGGAACACATTGTGAGAATGGGTCATCCACAGTGCAGGTGCACATTCCAGTCTGATTAACTTAAATGCTTGTGATCTCAACTTTGGGTGTGGAAAAATGGGAGACACTGGAAGCAAAAAAAAAAAAAAAAAAAAAACAAAACAAAACAAAACAAGTAAACAACAACAAAAAAACCCCAAACCCCCAATTTCTCTTCTTATAAGAGAAACAAAGCAAAAAACAGTTAAATTGAGTCGGTCAGATGTATGTGGATATCTGAAAAAATGATATTGGTAAGAGATTTCTTGTCTCTATTAATAAGCATTTATAACATAGTTTCTCAGCAAGCATTGCACAGGATGATTTTTTGGAAAGGAGTACAAAAACCAGAACTTGAGCATGGACAGAAAAATATCTGTATCAGTTTATTAGGGAAATTATATTTCACAATCGCTTTTGGCTGGGAGTGTTTATACATTGAGAATATCCAAATCTCCAGCCTGTGAGAAACCTAAAATGTCTCATGGAATTGGTTAGACCATCATAGCAGAATGCAACACCAACATCCCTTAATAACAAAATGGTTTATTTTTACAAGCATGGATGCTTTTCATTTTGTAGCACAGCAGTTGGTAGATGAAGCATGGTGACAGTGGTCAAGCTGGTGAGACCTTCCCCTGCCCAGAAGATGCAAAAAACAGCAGACAAAACCAGAGCAAATAACAAGTCTTTAGGGACTCACACCAATAACAATGTTGGCTTTCCAGACAAGAAACTGCACCTATGCCTAGAAGCAATAAATGTAAGAACTAAATCTCTTCATAGAACTTCCCATGGGAAGCAAAGAGGAAAGGGAAGAATTGAGTAAGGATAAACCTCTGAAATGCTGAAGCAACTAATAAAGGTATTTAAAGAGTGTTTCTCTCCCTGAAATCATTTGAAAGAGATAGTGATTATTATTATTATTTATTTATTATTATTATTAAAATGAAGAAACAAAACCCAAAATTAGCTACTGAGATTTTAGATTTAGAACCTTAGAATACAGCTATATTCTGAAGACAGAATTGATGGTGGGACATCTGATGCCACTGGGACAAGAGATCTAACACTAAATAAAGCATGCAAATAACAAGAGCATCTAAACTGAAAAAGGATAAGACAAGAACAATAATGCAGACAAGCACACACAGTGCAAATGAGAATCAAGAAGAACAAGATAGAAAGCACAAGAAATCTGAAAGCTTGATTCACAGTAGAAATCAGCATGAATTATGCAAAAAAAAAGAAAAGTTGTGGACAATAATACAGGCTATATATATATTTATGTATGTATATATGTATATATATGGGGTTTTTTAGAACAGTGAAAATGAAGCTATTGTATGTTCAAATACTACAGCTACCCAGGTAGACACAGTGAACAATGGAATTAATTCAGTGAGCCATAGAATTAACAGTTTTGTTTGCTATCTTATGTATCCCACATATTTTCAGTGTCATAGCCTATATCCCTCCCAAGTCTTCACCACAATTTGTTTTGCTTCTCCTTTCCTACTCTGTATCTCTATAGACCAAAATATATATATATATATGTATATATTCTTCATGTTTCAAAGCACCCTCTTTCAGTCAGTCTGTGTTTTCCCTAAAAGTTCTAGAAGAAGTTTACAGCATTTTCCCTTTCTCTGTCCCATGTCTCTCACTGCTAATATGTGCTGTCTGGTCCATAGACGCATGTACATTAGAGAGACCCAGCAAATTTGATCTAAAATTAGTGTTGTAGCCTGTCCCTCACTGAATAGCTCTATTCTGTTTTGGAGCCCATTTTAAAGGAATTTGTGGGAAAATGCTTATCTCTGATAATATTTAATCCTCTGCCATATTTTGCTGAATTTACTATGGGGAGACAGGCAGATCAGGGGTGGGGGGAAGATAGACAATACTTTCACATAAACCTTTGAAGAAACTCATCTAAAAAGCAATACATGCAGGTGCTGAGAAACTTCCTGTGAAGAGGAGGACATTTGCAGTGTGACTTGAGCAGATCCAAGAACGCTGAGCTGCTTATAGAGCACTGCCAGCAATTTGACAATGACACTTGCAACTATGCTATCAGAGAAATGGTCAATCTGATTGTAGCTGAACTGTGCAGCCAATATCATTACCACCCCAGCCATGCTGCTGAGCAGCAATATTAGATTGAGGAAGTGTGAATAAGCATTAATGATGTACAATAAAACCATTGTGAGGCCAATATAAGCAAATGCAGGCAGTAGATAAAGAAGAAGAAATGCTATTGCATCAAATTTATAACAGTTAACATACAGAAGTATCGTGCCATACTTAACAGAAAACTTGAATGATAAGCAGAAGGCATCAAGCTGAGCTATTGTGAAGTCCCTTGCAGAGCTGATCAGAACCAAATCAAAGCATCAAATAATCTAACCATTTGATAATCATACAAAGCAATGGCAGAAAACAAGAGCCTGTATTGCTGTAGAATATGTCATGGCTTAAAAATATTTTACCCTGAGCAAAGATAGATCAAAGTGATGAGGTTTACAAGGAATACTGTGGACCCACAGATTAACAGCAGACAACAGACACAAGGCAAAACCAGACTACAAGTCCCATGTCAGTTAGGATAACCTAGATAAGATAAGGAGGATTGACCTAGGGTGCCAGCACACTTGAAAAATATAGAAGCTTAAGTGCAGATAGAAGTAACAGGTGTCTGTTTCATTGGTCTCGTTAGACCAAAATGGTCTCATAGACCAAAATCCTAATGTTGTCTATCTTGTGTTAAAAGCCTTGTGTCAAAGTTCTAAAAGGCAGTTTCACTTATATCGGTATGCTAAAAGGTTTGTTTCAGCTCGCAAATAGATTTGGTAGATTCCATCATTCATGTAAGCAAATACTTATTCATTATATTCGAGGTGAATTTTGGTCACAGGGAACATTATAGTGTAACTTTGAGACTTCCCTCATGGTAGATCTTTTTAGAAGATTCTGGTACAGTGGGAAAAAAAGGAGGAGGAAAAGGAAAATATATGAGGTGAAACATACAAATATATATCATTTTGTTTTTAATCATGCAATCATGCAAAATAGGTATAGTAACAAGGTATAGTTTAATACTAAGGCAATTTCCCTAATCTTTTGTATAATCATCAATATTTCCCTCTCCAGTGAGCAGGTTTAGGAATAACTCTGAAGACTCTCCCGAAGTAAAAAACAGGTAACCTGAAAGGCTTCAATATTTTTTATTCAAAGCCTGCAAAAATATCTTATCCTGCATCCATGCTGCTATACTATTGAAAAGAAATTGTAGTGAATCATGTATTTGGGCCGTTTCAGCCCTCAGAAACACACATGAATTTTCTCACGTCAGTGGGAAAGGCATGTGAGTGTGTGAAGGAAGAATTTGGACTCTCTTGCTACAAGTAAACAAAAGAATTGGTCTTGAAGCCAAGGTACACTATACAATGGCTTTATTATGTTATAGAACTGCTGCCCTACTTTAAATAGAACTGTGATTTTTAAATGGGCCTTTTTATTCGCACATTTCATGTCTTCTATTGTTTTGTGAAAAAAGATGATCTATTATTAGGATGTACAACCAAACTCATTTATCATAAGTGATTGTGTCTTAGAAACCTTTGGAAAAGACATACTTTGTCCTGGGTTATGACTATAATTTTCCTAAAGGATTGAGAAATCAGTGTATTTCTTGTTTAAAAAGCAAAACTGGAAATAACTGATGGTGTGCCACCAACCTAAGGAACAAACAGAAAGTAAAACATCAAATTAAAAATCACTAGAAAAATAAAAAGTAGAAGAGGAAACCTGCAAGGACCATCATTTTGTGCAAGACATTGCAGTTGGATTATTTAAAGATGAAAAAGAAGAGCAGTAAATGAGAAGTAATAAGACAAGGTTGACAATAAATGATCAAATGTAGGAAATGAGGAATACAGTTTTTAAAATTATTTTTAATGCAATGGACAATATTTAATAGGAGAAAAACTTTACATCTGACTACTTTTGTCAAGATTTTCTAATGAAGATGCCATTATTACAATGATTTTCATTTCTCTCCCCTTCATTGTTTTTACTGTTTTCTTATTTTCTGCAATTGGTGGTTACTGAACTATGGCATTCTGTTCCTCAAATGCATTCTTCAAACTGTTAGCTAAAGGGGAAAAGGTACTTCTATTTCTCTCTCTGCTGTTGCTTACTGAAAGAAGCTAAAATGCAGCCTAAACTTTCACATAAACTATGTCAGTGCTCCTTTGGTAGTCCATTTTGAAGTCTTCGGTTTTTGGTAATATATCTAAGAGATTATGTAGAAGTTCCTAAACATTATATTCCATTTGTTACTGTTCCTGTCATATTTGGCAGAGGGGAATTTTTATGTGTTTGTTTTTATTGTATACTAAATATAGATAGCAAAGTCACAAATCAATTATCAATGCTATTTTGAGAGCTGGATCTCAATACTGACATACTTTTTTATGTTTTCTTAACAAATACACTAGGTCATCATTCAGCTATACACAGGCAAACATATATAAATATACTTTCACTTCTGTTAAGTGAATTCAGTACCTAAAATCAGGGTAATGATCATAATGACAATACCCACTATCAGTGTTACTGTGGTTTGCATTACACACTAATATATCTGCTACATCTAGCAGATTAGAATGCATAATGACATTTTTACTTTTTAATTTCTTAACAATATGAAGATACTAAGGTGATCCACCCTTAGTATCCCTCTGTGGGGTGTGTGCATCATATAGTCTTCTCACACATCCCCTACCTTGAAATCCTATTCACAAAGCAGGTTTTCTAAAACTGAAGAATGTTAAATCTACTAGACAAGCTTTTTCAAAGGACTATCTCATCAAGAACTGAAAAAAACAACAACAAAAACAACAGAAAACACCTTTTACCCTCAAGTTTACCTAACCACTTCATTTTTATCCATTTGGGTATTTTTAAGAGAAGATAAGTTGAATAAAAGACAATGTCACCCTGAGTCATCCCGCCTGGGTCAGTTGCTCACTTCTCAGGCACTGAAATGCCAAAGTGAAGTGTGAGAAAATAATCTTTACCAAATATTCACTTAACCATGCAATAAGACGGAAGCTTCCAGTAATTCCACTGATGCTAGATTATTTGTCATAATATTTGTGCTGCCACACTCCTTCATTCAAATTCTTCCCCCCCCACACACAAACACCTTTTTTTGTGGAGAGTACCATAAAAATGAAGAGAAGTGATCCTTGACCTGAGGAGTTTGCACAGAGCTCTGAAATGCAACTCCCTGAGAAATAAACAAGGCAAGTGGCAAAGGTTGTGACAGAAGGGATGGTGTATCATAGTGAGATAATTTAGTTACTCAGTTAGTGCTAGAAATCTAATGTAACATCATAGCAAAGCTTTTTTGTTTGTTTGTTTGTTCTTTAATTGTCACAGAAATTGCATCCTTACTTAGCTAATGTCTTATAGCGGTGCAGAAAATGGTGAATAAAGAAAGGTCTTGAACTCAAAGAAAGGTCTTTAACTCATATTCCACTGAAAAAAGGTTATATTCTGCAGAAGCTGCCATGTGAGATATTGAGATTGATATCTGTGGTGGCAGGTGCGAGAGAGAATCAGAGATAAGGTCCAAGAAATACAAAGATTCGTTAGAGAAAGGACTTGGAGATCTGGATCAGAAAGATGAATTTAATACAGTGAGGTTTCAAATGGTTCAAGAGCTACAAAAAGAAGAGGATTTAGGTGCTCCTAAGTAAGATTACTCAAAAGCAGAAAGATCCCTGAAACAGTCTGGCTAAGAATTTTTTCCTGATTTATGTCACAAACTAAGTTGCACTCGATTTTGTCCTTTATATTTTATGAATACCCTGTTGTGCTTTCCTAGCTTAGCCTTTTAATGAGATTGTCTTGTAACTCTTACCCTGGAGAAGTAAGAATAGTGCTTAACTGTCTCCAGCTTTGTGACCTGTCCTTTTTAGATGGCTTTTCCACAAGTTCAAATTCCCATTTTCAGAACTGTAAGGGTCATTGGAATAGTCATCCTCCTTAAAATACAAGAACAGTGCATCCTGATGTGTAGGAAATGAAACAGGTATGATAAGAGGCCAGCTTTTCTGAATGGGAAACTCTAGACTGTGTTCAGATGCAAAAAAAGGAAGCATATTTAATATAAAAGCAGGGAGAGGATGCCCAGGAGGAATATGGAAAGATTGTCCATGCAAGCAGTCATGGAATGAAGGAAAGCCAAAGTTCAGCTGCAGATGAGACTGTGAAGGGTCTGCAAAGGGCAACAAGGAGGGCTTCTGTAAGTACATCACCAGGAAAAGGAAGACCAAGGATACTGTGGGCCTACCACTGAATGGATTGTGCAACTCAATAATGAGGGTCATGGAAAAAGTTGAGATATTCAATACTTTGTTTGCCTCAGTTTCTGCTAGGAAGAGCTGCGCTCAGGTCTCCCAGGTTCCTGTGCTCAGTAGCAGTTTAGGGAAAAGAAGTAATAACAACAAATGAAGACAATCAAGTTAGGGATTCTTAAGTAAACTGGACATACACAGGTCCGTGGGGATGGATGGGATGTATCCAAGGGTGCTGAGGAAGCTGACTGGGAAGCTGTATTTGAAAAGTTGTGGTAACTGAGCAGAAGTCTTGATGAGTTGGAAAATGCACGTGTCACAACCATGGTCAAAAAGGGCACTAGGAAAATTTAGGGGACTACAGATGGGTCAGACTAATAACATTCCCTGAGCAGGTTATGGACCACATCCTCCTAGAACCCATTCCAGGCACATGAAATACAAGGAGACTGGAAACATCCAGCTTGTATTTATCAGGGGCAAACCATGCCTGACCAGTCTGAGTACTTTGAGGAAGAAATGCCTGATTTTGTTGACAACGAGAGAACAGTGGATGTCATTTACCCTGGCTTTAGCAAAGCATTTGACATGTTTTGCTCTTGCGTCTTGGTAGTCAAACTAAGGAAGTATAGATTGGATGCATGGATTCAAAGGCAGGGAAAAAACTAGCTGTACTCAAAGTGTAGTGGTCAACTGTACTAACTGGTAGCCAGTTGTGAGTGGTGTCCCTGGTGTCAGTCATGTGGTTGATACTGTCTATCACCTTCTGTGGCACCTGCGCTGCAGAACAGGAGGCATCTCAGTGGATTCTCCTAAGATACGAAACTGGGGGGAGCAGCCAGTGAGCTGGAGGGCAGGACCTCAGAGGGAAGCCTGCAGAGGGAGCTTGACAGGCTGGAGAAATGGGCTGACAGAAATTTCATGAAGTTCAGCAAAGACAAATACAAATTCCTGCATTCGTGACAGAATAACACCTAGCAACTGAACAAGCTGGGGGATAATTATCTAGCAGCTTTGCAGTAAAGGATCTAGGATCCAATGGACAGCAACCTGAACATGAGCCAGCAATGTGTCCTTGTGGTGATGAAGGCTAACCACATTCTGAGTTCTATTAGCATAGCCAACAGTTTGAAGGAATTGATTATCCCCTTCTTCCCAACCCTAATGAGGCCATATCTGGAATACTGTGTCCAATTTTGGTCTTCCCTTAGTAGGAGAATGACAAAATGGACAGAGCTTAGCTAAGGGTGCTAAGACGGTTAGGAGACTGGAGCACATCACCTGTGACTTGAAGCTGAGAGAGCCTGGAGTAGAGAAAGCAGGCAGGGAGTAGAGGAAGGGACTTTACTTGCTGTATTAATTACCTAAATAATGGCTACAGAGAAGTCAAAATGAGAGTCTTTTGTGGAGGTGCATAACAAAAGACCAACAGTCAGAAGTTGCTGCAAGGGACATGCTGACTGAATATAACAGAAAATTTGTGACAGTGAAGGTGGTTAAGCACTAGAACAAGTTACCCAGACAGGCTGTGGAATCTCCCTCCTTTCAACGCTCAGCTGGACAAGACCCTGAGCAACCTGACTTACCATAGATGTTGGACTTGCTTAAAGTAGGAGGCTGGCCTACTCAGGTGTCCTCCAGAGGTCCCTTCTGTGATAAAAGTTCTGTCTCCAGATTCCCTAAAGTTTAACAGATTTACTGTGTAGTAATTTTCAGGTGCAGTGCTCACTAGATATTTATGAGAAAGTGGTATGACCAATAAGTAGCATGACCACTAACCAGTAAGAATCACTGATCCTCTACTCACTATGTGAGGAAGAGTGAGGAACAGTCTCTGGCTTGTGCACTTTGTGCTAACTGTGAGAAGTTGTAAACAGCAAACTGTGTAATAATGGATGAACATATGGGAGTTGCTTGTTAGATCACCATGTCCTCATTCTGCTTTGCCCTTCAGCCTCTTTAGCCATTTACACCAGCACAAAATATGCAGAAAAGGCTCATCAATCATAATATTAACATTTTACAGTTCCTTAGTGGAGTAAGTGGCTATCCATTAAAGTGCATCCCAGAGATGACAATTCTCTGTTATGTCAGTTTTATGTTGGCACGGTGTTGTTTACTTCAGCAAATTTTCTTACCCTTACCATGTGGTGTAAAGGAGAGAGGAATCAAATATGTCTTATTAGAATTGGTTGTTAGGCATACAGATATGTATATTC
This sequence comes from Dromaius novaehollandiae, assembly GCF_036370855.1. Classification (NCBI taxonomy): domain Eukaryota; kingdom Metazoa; phylum Chordata; class Aves; order Casuariiformes; family Dromaiidae; genus Dromaius; species Dromaius novaehollandiae. The sequence goes on from NC_088098.1 coordinate 182,537,662, forward strand.
ATCACCAGTCTCATAGAATTACCATAGAAAAGAAGTTATTTTCAAAATTTTCCATAATAAAGGCTTATCCCACTGGAAAACAACAGATATGCAAAGAGATTAATTCTTTTATGCTTAAACAAAAACAAACAAACAAAAAAAAAGCTGAGACAAAGTTATGCCTTCCAAAGTCAATGTGAATTCTCCTGTTTAACACAGTGAGAGAAAAGCAGGCTCTAGAGTAGTTTGCATAGCTTCATAATATGAAAAGCAACACAGAAGTCCTTTTTTAAGGAATTTATTTCATTTTACTGATCAGTAGCTTACTCCCTAATGGCTTTTCTCAGTCTTTGTAAGGCACTTCACATTTTTTGGTCAGAAAGCTAAATTACTTAGAGTTCAAAAAAAAAAGAGCTTCTTGACCTAGTGTCAAGCTACTGTCTTGCTGTTTTGCTTTTCCTCTTTAATGATGCTAGCATGTCATTCTCATTGTGAAATGTGATAAAAGTATTTTTGAAGGTAATGTTAACCTGTTACTCAGTGTTTTGAAGCCTAGATGGTGCATCAGGCAAATAATGACTTAACTAGACACTAAACTTGCACCTTCGGACTTCTACTCAGAAAATCTAGCAGGAGAGTTATAGTGGTACTAGCTACAAAAAATCATTAAAAAAAAGGGTAGGTTTATGCTTGTTCACTGGATCACACTTGTTGCTAGTGTCACAGTTACACATGCAGCAGCACCACTGTGAACACCAGAATTTCTAGGCCTACTACTGTGCACCCTTTGCCACCGCAGTGTTGCAGCATAAGGACCCTTTGGAGCATGCCAGCTGGAGCCATGTGGCTCTTAGGGGCATGGCATACGCTACACAGCTTGCCCTCTGTGCTTAATTTCCCTTTATTAAGAGAGACAGTTGGCAACTGCCAAAGTAGAGCCTGAGGATGCATCAACAAATCGGCAATGTGACTGACTAGGACTAGGACTCAGGAGGTAGCACACCAAGAAAACTGTAGGCATGCACACAGAGGTGCCACTGGTCATAACCATGGTGAACATGAGTAGATGTCAGGAGTTTTCAAGCTTTTGTGATTTCTGGGTGATGTAGATCCCTTTGGAAATTTATTTCAATTGCTGGAGAGGATTTAAGAACTTTTTCTTTCCAGTCATTTCTTTGTGATCTCTGAGAAGTAACTCCAGGACTACTACACAGTAATGGACCATAAGTAGAAAGCCCTGATACACACTGTTGAAAACATAGCTTCACCTGCACAGATTCTAATGTAGGATACCAGTAAGAATAGGATGAGTAATGAAACCATGTTCCTGTTCTTTTTCATCTTCCTGGCCCAGTTCCTTAGCTTATCTAAACCGGAATAATTAGGTGGCTGTCTGTGCAGCTGTTCTAGTCAACACCTTCTCAGATCTGGTGCTTTTCTAGCTAGTGTTAAAAGGTGTGAATTTCCTCTCAATTACACTTCTGCAGGTAAGAGTATTTCTGCTGAAACCAGAGATATAAGGAAAGCAAGATTCAAATGTAGTGGCTTAGGACCTCATTCTTTTCTGCCTGGCATCTTGTGTAGTTTTTCAAAGACGTTTAAAGAAATTATGGAATGGTACATTTTGCCTTTATACTTTATACCAACTTTACACAGTAGTAAGTGATTACAGCAAAAAGCTTGGGTCTGAGTTACATTAAAACCACTTTATCTTTTTGCTGTGAAAAGTGGCCTTGAAGCATATAGAAAACATAATTACACTACTTAAATAGTGTAAACGTAGTAAATGTACTCCGCTATAATGATGAGTGAGGCTTAAGATACAAGGCCATGGAGAATGAAACTCTTTTAGATAAAGAAGTTGCAGTAGCCCTGAGTACTCCAACTAGAAACCTCCATTAATGTTTTAGTAAGGCTTAAAAGCTTCATTTTCTGTGGGGAAAACTTATTATAGCATTCAAAATACTCAAATAGGCTTTTCACAGTGAAAATGAAGTTTTAATGTTTCAAAAATTGCCATAGGGACTTCCTGTTTTTGAGGACTTCCAGCACAGTTACCTAGTGTTGCTTTAAAGGAGTTTTTTTTTTAAAACATTAAAAAAATGCACCGATAACAAACTATTTTCTCTTTAGTTGGGAGAAACATTAATTAAGAAATTTTAAGATAATATAAGTCAACTAGAAGTTTCTGTAGGTATGACTTTTTTCAGTTCTGTTAAAACTGTATTGATCTCAGAGGGTGTTAGGTATTTACAGCTGAGCTGGACTCCTATACTCCAGTGGAGAAAAAGAGGCATTTTTAGGGTGTGATTCATCTGACCTATTTTAGACATCTACTTTAAGATTAAATGAATTGCATCCCAAAAGTTTCCAGTTCTCTCTATTGACTGTAAAGGCTTTTTGAGGTGATCCCACTGTATATATCTGTATTTGGCCAGATGAATCTTCTTATCTTAGAGACTGACATCAACAGCAAGTCAAGTTTAAACAAGCTTCATCGCACTATCATCAGAAGACATGAAAGCCAATTAAAATGTTGCCTGAACAACCTGCATGTACCTTTCTCTCCATTCCAGAGTATGCCAAGGTTTCTAGAGCCAAGAATTGGTTTTTTTCTTTTTTAATTTACTTCTGTGTCCAGCAGTAAACAAGTCTTCATCTCAGCATTTTTTTCTCTGCAAAGAGATATGTCTATATATCTTTTTTATAGCCTCAAAATGTAAATTGAGAAATGTATACATAAAAGGATTTATGATGCATCAACATCTATAGGTAAATTTTATGCATTGCTGCACTTTAAGTATCTAGACTTCTATCAGTGTGAGGAGAAGTTGTAAATTGACAGAGGTTATGAGACTATTCGTCAGACTGTCAAAAAGATCACATCTCTAACAGTAGATCTCAAGCAGGTAATGGAGACTCTAAATTAAATTTAAATCATCCTTGGTTTCTGCATATTATATTAATATTTTCCTCTATTTTTAGCATTTTATTTCTTCTTCCATAATTCATTTCTTACTAAACTATTTTTTCCTTCTTTTTGAGGAAGCAGTCTTGCCAAAGAATCATTCCATCACTGGAGAGTGTCAATGCCAACTGTCACAGTATGCACTCTGCCAGTAACTTAATTTTGACTTGGTAGCATTTTATTCCCTTTTTGTGGTGATGTAAGTTACCACCTGTAATAGGAGGTGAAAAGAGAGGAGAATCAAGTCTCTTGAGAAACAGATTAGGAGTCTCTTTATGATGACAGGTAACTGGCAATATTAATCCTTTTTTAGTGAAAGGAGAGGAAATCTAACAAATACAGGAAATAAATAAATAAAAATAAAGATACAAGAAAACAGAAAAAGGATGTTATTCTATGTGCCAGACTCAGCTCTTGGATGGAGATTGTCTTGGCAGAGGAAATGAAGGAAAGCAAAGGTAGCTTTATGACACCTTTATATCTGGATGCTATTCTGGTCTTTGATGCATGTCAGAAGACGACTGATCTGGAATGTGCCTTGTTGCCATAGCCTTATCCTCCCTTTTGCCCTCACTAGCAAACTAAGGAGAAGAAGACAAAACAAGGGAGAAGGAAAGACATAAAAGAGATTACTTTCATCTCTGTTGATGAAAAATTTTGAGTTATAATTTCCATACTAAGTTTGTAATAAAACCCTATTTTCCTCAGTCGTATTTTATCAATTTCTCATGTTTTCATACTGAAGGAGATAGCACTCCTGAACCGTCCTAAAATACTAAAAATAACACAGAATAAGGACATAAAGAAATTCTAAAAATCATTCCTCAACATACATACAGACATAGTCACCCCAGAGTGACAAGAGGAGCTTACAGAATGTATACAGGGTGACCTGTCAATATTAGAGCAAGATGAAACTATCTTTTTAACAGAAGAAGGTTATGGTAAAGGTGCAATAATGAGAACTTCTAAAGGATTCTTTTATATATAAAAAATAGTATGAGTGGGGTGTATTAACCCTAGCAGTTTATTGTATAACTTAAATTCATAATAATCTATTTTTTTGTTGAAAAGGGGAAATGTGATACATGTTTTGTGATATAAGTATAGGAATGTAAGTGTGTATAAGAATGTAAGTTCTCCTTTGAGTAATTTTAACAGTTATCTCCTGTTTGTTCTACATTCTCTTGTCTCAGTAGATATTAAATATAAGTCTAGATGAGTAGTGGACATGCTTAAGTTCCTAGAGTGCATGTGTAGAGGTATGTATATGCACATTAATACTTAAATGATAACTTCCACTGAAAATTCTAAAAACTTTTTGCAATCATTAAAAAGTAAAATTGTATAACTGAAATAGAGGACAGACTATGTCAGAGACTGAAATATTGCTGCCATTGTATTGGAAGTGGAAACTTGAAGATGAAAGGCTTCATCATGAAGGCTCTCAGAAGGAATTCTTTGGATAAAGAGAGAGAGAGAGGTTTTGGCTACCAAATCTTGCTAAATACCTAGTAGCAGGAGCAAAAACTTCACTCACCTTCTTCTATTTTACTGGTAAGACAGAAATATTTCCAGTAATTCTGACTGTTACAGACAGCTTTGTCTAATTATTCTAAGAAAACCTAGACAAACTCACTATTATTTTCAGCAGATGCAATTTAATTTACTTCAAAAATATGTTACCTCCTTGCACCAGTGCTAATTAAACATTACTTAAATCATGACCCGGGGCTCTCATCAAGCAGTTGATAACAGTGGAATTAAGGAAATAATCCCAGTTCCTTTTAATAATGGCTTTTTGATTGCTGATAGGAGCTACAGCATTCCATCTGACTGCCAACAAGGAGTGCATCCATTACACATCTGGGTTCCCAGTATTCTGGAATCAATGAAGAAGAAAAGCACAGCTGCAACACAACTCTCTGTCTTATATCTGATTGCCTGGCACTGTGAAGTTGCACAGGAGAAATCTCCCAACACAGAAGTTCATTCAGCTTTAAAAGGAGTGACTAGAAATTCTGAAAGAGAACAAATGTAAATGTCCACATCTGACCAAGTCGCTCTGGTTCCCTTTATAGTCAGTGTAGAGCATTCAGGGCACAAGTCACCTCATACTAAAGTTGACATCTAATATACGCCAAACAAGTCATGTCCTAGAACTGTCTGGGTTCCCCCTTAAGACAAATAATGTGACTAGTTCAGAAGTCAGATTAGTCCCATCTTAAATGTCAGTGATGTCCCTGATGAATGCTCTGATTGCTGTTAGCAGTTCTGCAGGTCATAGCTCCGGTGCACCAGCAGATTGTGCAAAAGGGTCAGGCAACGCAATAATAGATGAAATGCAAACACAGGTCCACATGTGAACAGTGTGTGGTGGGGTCAAGGTATTACAACAAGATTTAGATTAGTATTCCTTTCTGTGACAGAAGTTACGTTATTACAATATTACATAAGGGAGGAAATAGACTTTTTGTCTAAACTCACCCCTAACTTTGAAACTGAAGAAGACTCTCTTAACCTAGATAAAGAATTACATAGCAGAGCATTCCTGTAAAACCCTATTTACAATATGTTTGAGATGGGCAGTTATCTTTTCATTGTTTGATAAAACCTTATGGACTGATAAATATAAACTCAATATTTGATAGATTGCTAGAATAATTATTAAAGCAGATAATCTGTAAGCACCTGGAGGAAAATAACTTGTAAATAGTAGGCATTATGGGCTCATCAAAAACAAATCATGCTGAACTAACCTCATTTCTTTCACTGATAGGATAACAAGCTTAGCGGATAAAGGAAATGCTGTGGACATAGCATGTCTTGATTTTAATAAAGAATTTGATACAGTTCCACATGACATTCTCACAGGGAAACTAGAGAAATGATTAAATGAAATCACTGCTAAATAAATACACTGCTACAGAAAAAAACCACACACACACACACAGAGTAATTATTAATAGTTCATTGTCAGGTTAGGAAGAAGTATCAAGTGTAGTCTACAGAGGTCTGTTCTGGGTCATGAGTCCAATTTTACTTAATATTTTCACTGTGTGTTTGGAAAACAAAGTGGAAAGCATACTAATCAAAAAAGCAGAAAATATAAAATTGGAAAAAGTTACATTTCCTTGGATACCTATAAACAATGTCACAAAGCTTTTAAAACAAAACAAAAAGCAGATCTACACCAAGCGCTGCAAAAACTTTATCCACTCTTTGAATTGTCAGCAATGTCATAAGATGGAAAGCTGATTTTCCCTGGGTTGGTTCACTCAAGATGGTTCACTTCCCCACTTAGCAATCTTTCACACCATTTGAGACTATTTCACATACAGAGCTTGGGTCAGATCAAAGACTCAGAGGGCTTTTTGTGGAGCAGTAAGCTAATATAAACATCAAAGTAGATCCTGGGATCTAACCAGATCAGGATCAACTGCCTTTCTGAATCCTCTTATGCTCCAAGAGCTTTCTGTGATCTGACAACATTTTTGGGAAGCTTGTATGGTAGAGATCCACTTGTTTTTCTGACCTAATGAGTGTACAGTGTATAATGAATATTGCTAGAAATGGGGGTTGGTCCCAAAAGCCTGAAATGTTCAATTTTAATATTTAGTTATTGCAATCAAATTTTAATCTTTAGTAGTAGTACAAAGGAAAGCCTAGTCCACAATTAACTAAATATGTCAGCTATTTGATAACGTCACAATACTGCAAATACGATGAAGCTGTGTTATATGTATAATAAGCAAGGTAATTAGCCAGCTCTGCTTGACATTGATCAGGCTTCAGAGGGAGTATTGCAGTCAGTTTTGGGTTCTGCTTTAAAAAAGAACAAAAAAAAAAAAAAAAAGGGAATTGAAAAGATCAGAGGGAGAAACAAGTGGTAGGGGGTTTAGAAAATAAACTCTGCAGGAAAAGGTAAAGGAAAAAATGGCATTCCCAGTTTACAGAAAGAGAGAGAAAAGAGACTTGACAAATATTATCTAGAAATATATAAAAAATTATGAGAAGGACAGGGGCCAATTATGCTTATTAGTCAATAAAGATAAAATAAAAACTAATGAGCAAAATCATCAACAGGGAAAAATTAGAATAAATGTTAGAAAAGGTAGTGTATCCAAAGTTTTAGTCTTCCATTATACACATGCAACTGTATTTAATCCCAGAATACCCATGGGCATGAATGGTATCATTGGAAAAGACCTTGTCTATGAATACAGTACAGAGAGGCACAGAACAAATAACCCTGAATTTGTGGAAGGCCACGAACACAATAGCCTTACTAGTCCTAGACACATTCAAAGGGCTACACAGATGTAAAGGGTCTTTTTAACACCAGATGCCAATTTCCCCCTGAGGAGCAGCAGTGATTTCAAAAGGTTTCTTTCCTGAGTAAATACTAAATGAAGGTAGCATTAGTCCCTCAGGAAGCGAACATCTCAACAGAAATGCTGGGTTAAGGAAATAATATCATCATCCTTCTCTTCCAAGATGGAGAATCAGAGCCCCATTGACGTTAAGAGTACATAAATTATGATGTACTCTTGATTTCTGAATTAACAACAGATTTGGGGGTATTCCTGCCACTTAGTGATGAAGTTGACATCTGTAGGTCAGATTAGACTCTCTCAGCTTCAGGTATCTGAGACATCTAGCATAAGTGTTTAATCCAGATCTTTGCAAATTTTTTGTAAGGAAGAGTCCTAGTCACCAGGTCCTAATTCTTTTGCTTATTTTGCAGAGAGTTTGTGAGAGGGGAAGGATATGTTAACTTTGACACAGTTTTTTTAACCACATTTTTTTTCTTTATTTATAGACAATGTTCAAGGCGAGCAGAAAAGACAGAGGAAAAATGTTCTCTTGTACTTGTGTGCATATGATTAAGTGATGATGTTATTCTGAGACAGAAAAGAGTGCATGGGAGAAGATTAAATACTCAATGAATGACAGAGAAGAAGAACTAGCAAAGAAGAAAGAAGAACAGGTGAAAAAAAAAGACAGAAAATTCTAAAAGTAGTGAAAGGCGGGAGGGTTAAAATAAAGGCATAATGGAAACCAAGTTAGACACAGGGAAAAAGGGATGGGAAAGAAAGTAAAAATATCAAAAAATTGAAATGCTGGAAGGAAGCTCAAGTTTATTCAGGTAGGTAGTAAACACATGTGCACATACAGTTTACTTTCCAGTCTTTATTCACTTTAGTCATTAATTTTATTTTAAGTTATTTAACTCTACAGTGATATGTCTTCAGCACCATCTTTTAACAGCTATATAAGAGAGTGCATGAAGATTCCTCTCTGTCCTCAATCATATAGTTTTAGTAACAGGAAGATGACAGAGTAATCTAATGATAATTCACTTAGAAACATTTTCACAGTCTTAAAAGTGAAGTGTCTTTGTTACAGAGTCAGTAAATGAGGAGATGTGCAGAAGTCAGGTGTGGGGAAGCAGTTCTGCAGATTCCAATATAGCCTCTTTATTGTCGAACTAGTTGCATTCACTTAAGTGATCTAAATTTTTCTCAAGCTGCTATAAGGATGGTACTGCATGGTCACTTTCTCTGTGTGTATGTGTTTTGATTTCAATAAAGATTCATGCCTTATGCCTGCTCACTACTGGGTATAGGTATAGGGCCTTACCACCACGAGAATTTCCCGTTTGAACTCTTAGGCTTTTCTAATGTCTGTAAAACACTACTGGTGAAAGTTGATTTCTCGGGTAACAAAGGGTACAATAATATAAGGATTTCTAGGTCAGAACCAACACCTATCTGTTTCTAGAAGTCTTTTAGCTGCTTCTGCACATCAAGAAAGTGCCAGTTCATGTGTCTGGGACAAACTCCTGTTAATGAGCAGCTGAATTTTCCCATTGGAACCCTATTCTTAGTCACATTGCAAAGAACATCTCTATGCTGAGAAATATATTCTAGTACCAGTATGGCAAACTGTATGTAAAGCAAGGGACTGCCATTTTACAAATGATATAGAGCACTTTTAAACCTGCTACTAGATTAACATCTGAAGACACTGGGTTTCAGCTGTGGTCATTTGTGACAAACTGAATGATGACCTGAGGTAGAGGAATGCAGAGAAAGTTGATAATTTCAAAATTAGTTCCTGATCATTTATCCCATAGTGAATTAACCTAGCTTAATTCTTAACACTTAAGTTTAGTGGGTTTGAGGTTTTTTCCCCTATTTACAAAGAAGATAAAGGCTGGAAATGGTGAAGAGCACACACAAAAAATGAAGTCCTATTTAGTCAGAACATCTCAAAAATGACTAGTCAGTTCCTAATGAATACATATACATATGTGTATTATACATATATATCCATATATGTGTTCCCTCCAGTTTAGAGTTAAGAGGCATATTAAAAACATGTTGGAAGTGAAGATAATGTGTGGGATAGTGCAGGATACAAATTAGATAGCAGTGATTGTCCTGATTGTGTCAGCAAATAGATGCTGCTATACCTTAAGTTTTAGAAATGTATATGTACTTTGTCAAACAGCTGAGCTCCCAGGTTCACTGAGAAGTCTATCTGATCTTCATGTACACTGTCAACTCCACAGCTGTTTTTTTTCAAGTGAAACAACCAGTAGCCTCTGGATTTAAACTAAATATAAGTGTGTGATATTACATTCATTTCCAAGAATACTCTTGCTGTGTCCATCCACAGTATATTGTCTTCCAGCACCCACTCTGATGCATTGCAACAGTCTTCACATTAGTTCAGGCGCTTTGGACGGAAAAGAAAACCTGCACAAAAATAAAAAATTAAGGCCACGACGTAGGGACCAGAAGAGACCTGGGCGAAGTAATAAACCTTGTGAACACTTCTGTTCTGTTCTAAAGAGGGCTAACTTTAAGCAGTGTGGTCACAGACCTCTCTGTATATGTTGACTTGAGGCCCAAGGTTATTTAGTGGTATAGGTGTAGCTAAAGGCAAACAAGCTAAACAAGTTAACTGTATCAACAGGAAATGTTCCCTCAAATTTGAATATTTAATGTCTAAATAGAAAGAATATTGTAGGAAAGTTGTATTATTAATCACCTGAATAGGATAGGTATATTGACTGGGATGTGCTAAGGGAGATGAGAGCGATTACAGTGGCAGAAAACTCAGTAATAATGAAGAACTCAATTATTCCCATGAAGACTGGTAAAAAGTAATTTTGGGATATGTTCTCAAAACTAATTTTAGATACTATAATGATTGTCTCTTGGAACAGCTATTTTTTATATAATTCTGAGCACAGCACAAGAACTTATTGAAATTTTTACTACTGAAGGGCCATTCTGAAATCATGACTATTGTACGCAAATTCATCTTCCTCATAGAAATTAAAAGGAAAAAAAAGAGAAAAAAAGGAAAAAGTGTTTAATTTTAAATAGGAAATCGTATAAACATGAGAAATTCTCAATAAACAAGAAAATAAGTTAAAAAGGATAAAGGATAGCTGACAGGACAAAATGTTTCATGTGTCATGGAAATTTTGTAAAGTTCCTGGTGCATAGAAAATAAATGCTACGATTTTTTTTTTTCAGAGAATTAACAAAAATCTGGTATTAGTAAATAGCAGAGTAAACAAGCTATTAGAATTAAAAGCACACCCTCAGAAAATGGAAGCTATATCCATGTAAAGTAATTACAGATCATAAACTCAGGAAAGTTCAACGTAGAACAGAACTAAGACCGAAAAAAATATTTTGAGAACCAGCTTGTGAAAGGTGTGAAAACTAATAAGCCTTTTTTTCCATCCCACCGTCAGAAGCAGAAAGCCTTCCAGATAGTCTGTAGAGCTGATAGATTATTGAGGTGTAATAGGGGAGCTCAAAGGAGATTACAACACACTAGAAAATATAAATGAGTTCTTCACATTGATATTCACCACCGAAGACCTTAGGGAGGTTCCCACAATGGATACTTTCTTTGCAGAGGATGAACTTCAGAACTATCTCACATTAAAGCATCAATAGAAGAGTTTTTAGAAGAAATAGATAAATGAATAGTAACAAATTGCCACAGCAAGATGGCAGTGAGATTCTTAAATAACTCAAATATGAACTTGTCATATGGTTGTAGATCTCGTACTCTTGCTTAAATCAGCTTCAATATGAGAGGAATAGAGGTTGACAAATTTTACTCCTTTTTTTAAAAAAAAGGGTCCTTAGAGAGACTTGGCAAGGTAGATGTGGAAAACTGAGAAATGGTACATTTGATTCTTCACAGGTAGATTGGAAGAATAGATTTCATAGACACATGGATAAAAGTAATAAAATGGGGAGGTATCAAAATGAATTTTGTAGAGAAAAGTCTTGCATTACAGGCTACTCACTGCCACAGGATAATTTTGGTGCCATAAGTTTCAATCGTTCCCAAAACTGATTAGACAAATAAATGGAAACCTCATCAAGGGCTGTCAAAAACTACAATGCTCCAGTTTACGTATCCCTGAAGCTACACAAAACTATACTTTCTCTTTCTTTATATTACTTTTAATATTTTATTATTTCTCTAAGCAGCCACCACTTGCCTTAGGGAAAGGGTGACAGGACTAGGTTTGGACTTTTGATCTGATCCAGAAGAGCCACTTTTCTTGGACCTTCTGTTCCTCTGACACCAACATATTAAAAAATTGTGGTTCTTCCAATAGGTAGAGTCAGTTGTTCAGGCAGTGCAAATCAGTATTACGCTGAATAACTCAGTGGTGTTATTTTGGAATAAGCTATGTATGGATTTGACCGAAGTTCCTTATTTGAGGCATATACTTTTCTATAGCAAAGCTTTTCATTTGGACTCCATACACTATATAAATATAATTATATATATATATGATTTATATTATATGTTGCAAATTTGTTATATCTATATATGTAAGTAGATTATATGTGTCAGTTCTTGCATGTTTCACAGCATTAATTGAACAAGTATAGGAAGGAGCTACAGGAACAATTCAATAATCAATATGAAGCCACACAAAGCTCAGATAAACCATACTTCTGCCCTGTAGGTATAGAATAACTGCATAAACATGCTTGCTGTTGGTGCTGACAAATGTTACGTGGTAATAAGCCAATTACTACTACTTCTTAGGCCAATGAACTAGGGAAAAATCAAGTTTTAACTAGAATTAAACAGAAAATATTGCAGAAACAATTACTTACCTTAGTTTACTTGCCTGATGAACACTATTTTAAAGTTTTAGTTGCTATAGGCAACATAAACAAAATTAGAAAATAAATATAAGTTTAAGACAATGAATAATGTCAACTAGGCAGAAATATCTACAGCCAATCAGATGCAGTTTGTCATGCATTAGATAGGTGGGTTTTTTATTATTTATTTTACTTTATGGAATTAAATATATTGACCAAAACCAGAACTCTTCAGTATCCAGTTTATTTCCAAGATGTTCTGGTTTGACAATAAATCAAGAAAAATTCACACAGCTAGAAGAGAACATTCCCAGAAGAATGTTACAAAGGTGGGCTGTGGGAAATGATATGATGATAGGATGTTAATATTTATTTTTAATAAGTTATTATTTACGTCTGAGAAAATTTCACAAGAAGCAAGAGACTTCCTGGGGGTTCTTCGACTACAACTCTTCATGCTGGTCTCTACAGACTGGAAGTCCAAAGCAGCTTTCATTTTCTGAAGATAAAAAAACCTGAAAAAGGAACAAAAAAAGCTCTGACATGCCAGTTCATTGGCCCAAAGCCAGGCAAAAGCACTTCAGAGACCTGAACAATATGCGAACCTTTCTGTGAATCATGCAGACCCAATTCCCAGACATTAAAATGGAGAATAGATTCTGAGTTACTCAGATCTCCCTGCTCCCATGTCCTCATCTTCTATCAGTGAGGATGCCAGCTTTGCCTGAATGGGAAAATCCGTATCTTTTCATGCAAGGAATTTGCCTTTGTCACTTACACATCAGTCTTCTCTAATTGATTTATGCTTATTAGAGTGTCATATTTTCATTTATAGCAATGAAACTGATTGCCTTGGACAGAATTTAAAAAAGACTAGAAAATAACAGGAACCATTCTCCAAAGCATTCCAAGGGCTATTAAAACATGTATCAGATTCGCAAAACTTGGATTTAGAGCAATCCTGAATCTGAAAAAGATCCTACTATGCTGCCCAAAATACAATATTCCCACTACCAGATTTTTAGGACTGGCAGGAACATAGATACCATAACTATATTCTGCACAGAGTTAGTTTCTGGTATACTGCTGCATAACACTGAAAGACCTATTGGTAAAGGGCATAGTTTCCAAGCAGTAGGAATTTCACTCTCCTAGGATCTCTGCCTATACAACCAATCAATACAGTTAAGCACTATAAAAAAGAGGTCCCAGCTAAGATAATCAGTCCTCAAGACACTAACTTTCTTGTGGGGAGGATCTGGTGTACTGGTCAGATGTAACTGCGTTCCTAGCAAAACACCTATCCATTTATCACTACCAGTAATAGCATTTTCTTGTTATTGTTACAGTCTGGTGTTTAATATGAAATAGTGGATATGCAGAAGCAGAATTTAAAAATGACACGTATTTCCAAGTTCCTTTTTGAACACTCTTCTGAACTCCTTTTTGAATCTCCTTCCTAAATTATTAGGATATCAATGAGGTGCTCTCTGAAAAGGGATTGGAAATGTCCAGAAAAATAGAGCAGACAAAATAGAGCAGACATTGTTTAGTTGACAACAACACTTTGAAAATATGGCAAGTATTTAAATCATATATGTACCTTGCCGTAGTCATCTGTACCTCTGTGAGTCACAGACCGGCAGCAGCAATGAAGGATGCCTCAGAGATGCCTCAGTAGATACAAAATTTTCCGACACATTTGCTTGTCAGGGCTGGACAGAAGAAACAGGTCCAGTCCCATGAACTTCCTATTAATTTCTGGCTGTCGCTGGAGGTGGTGATACTGACCTTTAAAATACTGTGTAATTTGAGTCCTGGATAGCTTAGACATCAGTTCTGTTCATGGACACAAATAAAACAGTTGAAATCAGCAGATTCGTGCCTGCCAGCATATTTGTGCATCTCGGAAACTGTGTTAGGGTGTTCTTCGAGAATGACTATTGACCCTGGGCTGAGGGCTGCTGATACTAGAATTTAGTTCTCCATTTGTACAAGATCCACTGATTTTAATTCATCTGTATACATAGAACAAGGCACAGTACTTTGCCTTAGCTTTTTCTGGTATAAACAAACGAATCAAAGGAATCATATTTGTGGGGAATCTGAGTTTCATTTTGATAAGCTCCTTATATGTAACTTTTTAAAAATAATGATTGTGCCATTTTAATTCTAGGGCAAGCATATGCAGAAATATAGTGGACAAACATTTTAAAGGGAATAAAATAAAATGTTTGAAACAATTAGTTGTCTACCAGAACAACATAGTTGCTGTAGAATGAGAATTTTAATAAAATGTTCTATTTGAGAAAAGATGTGGTAAATGTCTTTAAAAAAAGTTGTTAAAACAGATGTATTATAAAGAAAATAATGTAAAGCGACATATATTTTAAACCGCATCATACATTTAAAAATACTTAAATTGCATATTTCATGAAGATTTTACTCCTTCAACTACCAAAATACCTAGCTGCATAACATTCATTTCATATAAACATGATCACAGCCATTTTTCAGTCTCTTCAAAAAAGATAGCATAGTTTTCCTTTGGCAAAACAGCACATTAAACTAAGGATGTAGAAAGCACGGTTTTAGTTTCAAAGATTAAGAATAGATTGCTTATGGCACCAGCTATTGGGCAGCAAGTGTCAGAAAGCCATACAAACATGCAAATGAAAATTCAGCTGCTCAGAGCTTCAGAAATGGGTTTTAGAAGGTTATAAAGATGTGGCTAGGCTTTAAATCCTAGATATCATCTCATAAGTGTCTCACAATTAAACTACATTTCTCAGAATTATCTAAGCTTAGTACCTAGCAATAGGTGATTTCACATGATATAGCCTACCACTAATACACAAAATAGATGCATAATATAACCCTTGGCTTGAAAATCAACAGAGACAAGGCATTTAATATTGCACTGGGAATATGCTGCATGAACCTAGCTGCACCCAATAAGCTATCCTGGATGTGTAATGCATTAATTAATGATTTCACTTACAGAGAAGATTTGGGCTGGGGGAACAGGGGAGAGACACAGAAACAGAGAATCGCAGGGCTCAGGAAAAGGCTGCGAGGGAAAAACCTGCCCAGACGCAAACAGACCATCAGTAAAGAGGCACTAGAAAGCGTTCCTTTCAGTTTGATTGTGTGAAAGTCAGGCTGGACTGAGAAAAGAGTATTTTTATTTACAGTGCATGTGTGTCATATCTTTCCCATTGGGATAAGCTCATATCTTGAGTTTCTTTTAACCTGCCTCTCCTGTTTATTTCTGTGCTCACGTCAGTGGTGATGCTTCACTGCTCAACTGAGTGCCTCCATCTGCCTATGAACAAGAAATCTTTCTGAAAACCTTTAAAGTTCATTTCTTATTCATTCTGGGAGGTATATCAAGTTTTCTGTAGACATTAATGTATGGTAAAGTTTAGAAATCAGAAACACCAATGGCACTCTGGGATCTGCAGCTTTTTTTTTTTTTTCATGTTGTATGATAATAGGACTTTGATCTGATTTTGTATGAGGTTTTAGCCAGCTTAGCAATTCAGTTTTCCTTATCATTTGTTTTGAACTACAAACATAAAGGAGTAGTAATACACTAACTTCATCCTAAAAATTGGAAATACTTCAGCTATGTTTGAATAAAGATAGGAGACATATGGGATAAATTAGTCGTATCTCCCAATCTGTGATGATAACAGCTTAGGTGTTTTCTCAGATTAGTGTCCTGCCAATGCCAAATGAACTAAGGAAAATTTCATTGTACAGGTTTATTTATCTGTTTATTTCATCTATGGAGAAAAACAGAACAGCAGATGAGGATAAATCTGATCATCCTTAAAGCAGTTGATAATGCGCCTGAAGGACATCAAGAAAAACCTGAAGCATTAATAAACTGATGAGTACTATACGCCCCACTTCATTTATTCAACTTATATGTTTTGCATGCATTATGCATTTGTACATTATTCACTTTGTACTCAAATATGATCAAGTAAAAGAAGTCCAAAACCTAGAATTTTTTTTTCCTATCTCAGAGGGTTATTTCTAGACAAGTGTAGCAATGGCTAATTAATTATTTGCATAATTTGCTCTTTCTTTTCTAATAGGCTGTATGTGACATGGGATTTATTTTTAGTTTTTCAATTTCCTGATGAAAAACATAGGTAATCAAGACCATCTGATCTGTCCTTACGTTGCATAGACTTGGTTTATTCTTTTGTATTCTGAGGTGGAATGTAGGACGGGAAAATAAACAGTCTTCTAATCCGTTCTTTTGTTGAACACTGACCTAATACTGAAGAAAAAACATTCTTGATTTGAATGCTTGAATGTATTTCTGCACCATAAACACATGGGCACACACATGCATGTCTATAATTACTGCTTCTCTTTTATTATAAGGCTTTCTTGCTGGTTAAGAATTAACAGATGCTGCTGACCTACAGATTTCTTTTTGCTAGCTGAATACATGCTCATTTATACACACACACGTGTGCATGCACGCATGCACACTCAGTCTACAGATTTCATTATTTCATATAGCTTTTAAGAAAATTGAGGCCTCAGATTTTCAAGTTGTCAGTAAACCCTTCAATATTCTTTAATTTTATGACATTTCTATTTTCTTCATTTGTAGCCACTATAAAATGTATGTTAAGTTCCTAATAAAACCTGAGTAATGCTTTATCTGTCACTTCTTTTTTCTCCTTTTTTTTTTTTTTTTTTTTTTTTTTTTTTTTTTTGCACTGGGAAACGGTGCACAAGTTATTACCTAGGGAACAGTTGTTGCTGTCTCCTGTACAGATCCATATCATTCTCAAATTTGCATTCTGATGGAGAAGCAACAAATGTTACTTAAATCCCATGAAGTGTGTTAATTATACTGAGCTCTGTGAAATTATGGGTGAGAAAGCCAAAAAGAATTCTACAATTGCATCTTGAGCCTCTTGAGCATATCTTGTCAGATTATTGTCTTTGTCACTCACATGATAACCTTAAAATTGCTTTTCTCCCTAAGTGATATTCCCTAAACCTCAGTGGTATTGAAAATCTCCCACAAAGCTAAATAGCAGATGCAGTCTGTATTGTTTACATAAATAATAGTGCTTTTATGGAAATAAATCAAAATTGAATTTCATTAACAAGTGCTGCTTGTTACTTTCCTGTAATTATTTTACAGTGCTTCTTCTTTGCTTCTGCATACAAACCACAGCGCGAGTCTCTGAGACAATATCTCTTCCTAGTATGTCCCCGGAACAAAGATAAAACCATGTAACTGCTTAGGATGTGATGTTTCATCTTTGTCTTTTTTTTTTTCTCCTACTTCTTTTCAAGCCCTAAAGAACCATACCTGCCTCATTATTTGAATCCAGAAACCTCTGTGTCGTGTAGCAGTAACGGAAATTGTCCCAGAAGATTTGATCACATGGGTATCTCTTTACAGCCCAACAGAAGGTTCCTTAAAACAGGTAATGAGCAACAATTTCTTTGACAGGGCTTGAGGTGCATGCTTCAGTTCCCCAGCAGGGGACATACTCCACCCTCAGAAAGCTGCAAGTCGTCTCACAAAGTCACAACTATGACTGGCGAAACTCAACCCATTGGAAATCTATATTAGATGTCAGACCCGTCTAAGAGACAAATCTAATCCTTTTGGCTGAAAAATAGCTCACAGCAGTCTGCTGCTCCTGGTTTACTGATATTTGGAAGAATGGTTTGGTTTGGCAATCAATGTCCTAGAGCCACCAAAGACCTTGATATTATCTTTTTTTCTTTAAGCCTATAAAGAGGATTACTGAAAGAAAAAAAGAAAAAAAGAAAAAAAAAGAAGTTCTGTGATGTTATACAAGCACCACCAGTATTACTTATCTATAGGTTTTTGCTTTCCTAAAAAATAAGACATGCTACCTAAGGCTCACTAGTAATAATTTAATCATTTGTAATGTATTGTAAAGAATTGCAAGCCTCATTTTCTTCTGTTAATTGAGAGGGGCAGCACACAACCAGATGTGCTGTTTACAATAAAAAGTACCTTTGAAATCAAGCAAGAATTGTCTACCTAATATCTCAGAAGTAGTAGCTGATGAGCTCAAAAGATCAGAACGTGGAAAAAATGTTCCAAAATCAAAGAAACCATAGCAATTTACACTGGTTAAGAATACAGCCAAAAAGCTTTGAAAATATGAAGGACCTCGTTTTCCACAGCTTTATTCCATGAGATGCTTTTCACATTGATGAATGTCAATGGTAAAACATGGTCATTTTGGTTTCATAATGCTGTGCTTTTCTTTGTGCTTACGATGCATAGAATAAACACAAGATGCATAGCATTCATAATAAGGTTTATGAATGCAATACAGAATGCTTTTCATTTGCCCTTGCTGAGAGTCTGGCCCTTTACATTTAAGTGTCCTTACCGAAATATAAAATTCTATAATGTAGCTTGAAAATGGGACAGTGGGAATGAAAGAGTTATGCTTAGGGAAATCCATCCATCCAATCTCTGCAAGATTACCAGATCTATGAATAATGGAGGTAGGCCCTCAAGCTAGGGATGCCAAATTTAGTAGTGCCTAATGAAAAGATAGGAGTGAAGTCCTGGAATCTCTTTTTAATTAACTTCTGCAGATACGGGGGCCTGTTATGAAAGGTCCCGAAGAAGCCATTGGTAGAGGCTTCTCTGAAGATTTTTGCATTCTTTGTACAAATAACTTTTTCAGGATCACAATTAAAACGTCTGCTCTAGCTATTAATTTTAAAACCCGATTTGTTTACCCAAATCACAGCTTTTCAAGCTTTGCTTAAAGTCATTATAAGAAGGGGAGAGGAGAGACAAGCCCTCATCATTACTTTTTAAAATGACTCAAAAGCTTCTGACAGCTGAATAAAGGAATGTCTGGAAGGACCTATGTGGAAGTCTGTGTATAAAGTAGATTGAAAAAGTGTTTTGCACTAAATCCTAATCTCTTCTGTGGTCTCAAGAAGGCTAACACAAAAAGATTGCGACCGAGCTAAGTGATATTTGTCACCAGACATCTGCTATGACACAACCACCATGCATTTTCCCTTCTGGATGGCCTGTAATGGAGGTTACCCAATCCAGTGTTTACCATGAAAATTCAAATCCCACATAAAGAGATTTTCTTACTGTAGCTCTTAATGAAAAGAGCCTTCTGGATCAGTTATATCAGCAGGCTGACAGGAAATGAATGGGATACCAAGACTTGAAAGCAACAGTTTTTAATCTGTGTGGTTCCTAGTTTTACTGTATAGATGAGGAAACAGGAAATAAAGTAGAGTGATGCTAGGAGCTAATGATGGGAAGAACAACAGGGCAGTGGACATTTTTGAGCATAAATCCACAGTTGGTTACCCTGAAATCACAGGAACATAGGTTCTTTTTCTGAACTCAGTGCCACTTACTCTGTGGTTTAGGAGCGGTATCATTGTGAAAGTAAATGCAGAAATGGAATACTCCTCAGTTTTAGTGTCTTTTGAGAAGATCACACTGCAAAGCAGGAAAGAAATGTTCAGGACTTGAGAACAGATGAGGGAATGTTAAAGGACTGGTCAGGGTTTGGGTAAGGGTGGATAACCTTGAGGTGACCATCTAACGTAAACTTTTGGAGTTTTGCCCACCATTAATTAGTGGAAGTATGTGAAAGGATATAATACAAACTTTATATATGTTACTATCTTCTCTCCTGCATTGCAGAAAAAATATCATTCATTCTTGTATCCTCACATGTGGCTGGGGCACTTAACATGGAACCTGTGGGTAGTCAGCAAGCTGTTTTCCATATATCTGACTTAGGCAGGAAACCCTATATTGAGATTTCAAATCTCCTTTCCATTTTTCTTTCTGTGTACTTATGCACCAGTTCGCTCCTAGCGAGCTCTGATTCTCCAGCAACACCAGTGTCTGGATCGCTTCCTCCCATGCAGCCCTACCATAAAACTACTAAAAAGCTCATGGGAAGGATGGAGCGGCTGAAGGTACCCTGGTCACGACTTCCTGGTACTGACACTGCTGTGTCACTGCACCAGACACACACACACAAAAAAACAAAACTCATTTTGTGTTGTTAGGAGGAAAAGAAGAAGAGGAAGTAAAAGAAAAAAAAAAGAAAAAAGAGGCAGTCTCAGCCCTGTGATTGTCAAGACTGGTATTTTAGTTTGCTTCTACACTTCCCGGTGCCCTTTGAAAAGCAAAATATTAAAAATAAAAATGTAAAGCTATATAAAACAACCTGTCATAGGCTTTTCTACCTACTTACCACCTGTAAAGGCTCAGGTGGCAAATGCCTGTTCTGGTATAAAGAGCATCTGAGTTACACAGTGCTATATTAGTGCATTGCAACAAATTACCCTTTGTAGCCACACAGGTTTCACCAAATGACTAATACAATGCAAACTGACAGATCTCCCAGAAACAAATTTTGCAAGGAAGGGGAAATAAAATGTGTAAATCTTGGTGAAAGAAAAACACAGTACTTCACAAAATTGCAGTGCTTTCTCTTTATTCTTTTTTCTTAATTCTATCATGGAAAGAATTCAGCTGATCTTCCTTAGTGCTACAATAAGTATTAAGCACCAATAAAATACAGAACCAATCAGATTCCCTGTATATACAGATACATTTTTTCAAAGCGATATGTAGATGAATGTTTTCCTTTTACACATAACAAATATTCATTTGATTGTAAATGCTTTTTTGCACCATCTTTGAATAAAACCAAGATTATATTTAAAAAGAAATATCCCAAATTCTTCATGAAAAAGATTTTATATTATAATTTACCTTTTTATTTTACCTCTCACTGTACCTGGAAAAACGGTAGTGTGGAGGAAAGATTTGTGAGGTGTTTACGGTTTAGACGCTGAGATACAAATTAGATACCTTCTGCTCTAAAATCACCACTCTTCCAAATGAGCTAATGAAATACTGTAACTCCACTAGCTCAGTCTGACAGCCATTACTCCCAGCTCTGCAAACACTGCATTAAATCTCTGTGTATCCTTGGTGACTGTTATTAGTAGGCCTGGGTGTATTTCACTAGACATGTGGAATTCAACTAAGAAAATTCTCAATCTGAACCAAACCATAATAAAGCTAAAGATATTACAATCACTCTCTCAGAAGAAAGCAGGGGGGAAATGACTCTTTCTGCCTAGAATTGTTTGATTTTGATAACCAGAAAATTACTAAAAGTGCAATTTCCCCCTTCTCCCCCTGCCAGCAGCATGCCGTTTTCCAGCACATTTGGGCATCTGCTGATGCGTGAGAAGTTCACATAAGGTTTTAAATAACATCCAGTACTCAGATCCTCTAAAGCATCCTTCTACATCTTTAGATATCTTGGTCTAACATGAAGATTCTGCTTACATCTTTACAGCCGACACTTGGCTCTGACACACTCTGAACAACTTTAATTTGTGTCTGTAAGAAAGCACAAAGAATGTTATAGCTTAGTGTTAGTTATATTCCCATTCTTAGTTAAGACAAAACATTCTGTAGGCTTCTCTGTCCATCCCTTATAGAGTAAGCCCAGAGAGACTGGACTCCGACCTCAGCTGAATACCTGAAATTAAATGGAATTAAGAATCACTGCCTTGACATGCATTGAATCTACGTGCCTCATATTTAACTCAAACTTCTTAACAACTTTCATGTAGTGCAATCACAGGTAAAAGTAGGTAGAATTTACTTGCTGTATTTTTCAAGAAGTATTATATATACAATATTTACCAGTCTCATATACAGCGCCACATATATGTACCAGCACTTTTACTTACCATTATCCAAATGCTACTTTCCTTGCAAAAGTAAAATAGACATGTTATTTTTTTCTTAGTTACTTAGTTATCTCCTCTAAGCTGATCTTGCAGTAATGATTTGTTTTTCTCAGATTTATCTCTATGAAGTTATTGACATCGCTTTCTGTAACTATTTACTAATCTGAGGTCACTCAGCATTCACAAAGTGATTATGCTTATTGATATCTCTTTGCTGGTCGACAGTGTTGTTCACATTGAATATCCAAGGCCAGGTTCTCAATGGTATGTACTTTATGGTTCAATTGTTAGTGGATTATGGTTGTAAAGCCTCCATATCTAACACTATATATCTATATCTATATAGATATAGATATAAAATAAAGCCTCCCTATATAACACCAGTATGATTCTCTGAGTTGTGCACTGGGCAGAATTGCCATTGGTGGCACACGTCTGGACTGGAGGACAGGTGCTGTTGGCCTGTTTCACTGCACAGCTTACACTTCTGATCCCCAAATGCTGTGTAAGTCCCTTGAAGGTGGTGTGACAGCCCCTTAATCTTTTTCTTGAGCATCAACCTTGCCTTCTTGAGTCCCAGCAAAGTAAAAAGATGAGCAAGATACCTTTGAATCCTTCCATCTATATTTTCTATCTAAGCTCTTCAGCTTTAGCTGAGAATCGAGCCGGTTTTCCCTTATCTTTCCATGCAATTGAATATAGTGCTAACCAAACAGATATCTGCTGTGAGTTTCCTCCAAACAAACTCTACCAGTGCTTTCTTATCCAGACAAGGCAACAATCCTGCTATCCCTATCTGACAACTCCAGAGGAAACTATTCTGAAGAGCAGTGACTCTTTCAGGAGACTGAAAGTGAATTTGAAATGAGGCCACAATATTTTTTTTTCAGTTGTTTGAGTCAGCAGTTGAAATCAAAGAGGAACAACAGCTGAAGTCAGAGAGGAATAACAGCTCCTGAACTCTGTACAGTCTAATCCATCTTTCCTTATACTTTTAAATATATCCATGACACCAGCCCTGGTTCAAGTCAGCATTCCCTGACTTTTAAGTTGCTGGATACTAGGAGAGGATTTTTGAGTAATTTCACTACAAGATTACCCTTTGTTATTGTCTTTCATAAGCATCCGCTATTCCCCACACTTTAAAACAAGATTTTGGGCTAGACAGACTACTAGTCTAACCCCATATACGCTATGAATTTTCCTGTGTTCCCATATGGTTTACTGAGGAGCCAATACTGCTTCCAGTGAAACCAGCATCAAAATGCAAATTGAATTCTGTGAAACGGGAACATGCTTTTAAGTGTTTTTTTAATTCCAATACTTCACATGCTTGATCATTTTTAGGACATCCAGATTGCCTTATAATAGTTACTTCCTGATTATTTCTAAAATAAAAATAAATTAGCAAATTGATTGTTCAGTAACATTGTAGTAATTATGAATCACTTCCAGTGGCACTAATGATACATGGATAGTTTGGACATTGTGTTTTCCACCTCAGTTTTGTCCTTCTTAGAAAGGGTAACAAACAAAGAGTATGTGTTTCTTTCTGGGCAGAAAGCACCAGAACTTCACTTTCTGACTTTTAAATGTAAGCAGACGTTTTTCTTCTGCACAGAGTGATTTCAGTTACTTACCTGATCTAGGAGATTTTTTTTCTTTGCTGTTACTGATGGGTAGAATTAGATGACTAGCATTCTGCAGCTGGCATATCTTTAGATGAAAGTCTCTAGAGAAAAATCAAAGGCAGATGTGAAGAAATGTTACATTTGACTCTGGCCAGAGCTCTGTGTAAAGAGCTGTGGCTGATCAATACTGGCCCTATTAATTCCGATCCTGGACGGATGATCATTGTTTCTGTTCCCTCCCTAGAGCTAAATTACTTTGAAACAGCACAAAAACTGCTCACAGGAGTTAGTCAGAAACCATGCAAAATATTTTCTCCCATACTGCTAAGTATAACTCATAGTTTCACAAACTGAATAGAAAAGAATTTGGTTTTATATTGCACCCTTCATCTGCTCCAAGTACCCCCAGAGCAGTTTACAATTTCGAATTATGGGAAGCACTGACTGTGCAGTGAATGTGTAAGCAATAGCTCAACACAGGTTACACAGAATCCTACATATTAGAACCAGTTTTATTGAGAGATGGAAAAGCGGGACAGCCCTCCTTGTGGGATTCTTCCTGTCCACCTGCATTGCTAACTAGCAATGGGCTGCAGGTGGTTCATTTAAACATTACACTGACTGGGGCAGCACATCCTTTATGCAGCAGTGCCCACATTAGGCATGAGTGCACATGCCAGTGAGCATGACAGACCAACCATGTTAAAGTGACTCCTTAGGTAAATATAAAGAACTAGAACTTCAGCTGGTGAAAACTGGCATTACTCCACTGAACCCAATGCAGCGCTGTTGATTTCCACCAGCTGAAGATCTGGCTGTAAGTATTTTGACATTGAGCCAGCCCTATTTCGCAATTGTGTTAAGTCATCAAGCTTTACACTTATACACAGTCCTATCAGTTGCATTTAAATAGTTAACTTATCAGTTCTTTAGGAATTCAGATGTGTGAAGAAGCAAACACATTTAGGTAGTATATTCCTCTTAGTTCATCTGTCAAGCAAGAAGAGAAGGTAGGTAAAAAAGGAAAATCACATTCAGTTACAATTGCTTTTTTACCTTTCTTCTTTTTTTTTAATTCAGAAATCAAAATGAAGGGGAAAACAACCCTGAAGACACATTCAGAGGAAAGACATTATATCAGATTCTAGTTTCTACTTTATTATTTTTATTATCATTTCTTATAAATATTCACGCTGCTGTCAACGAATATTTGGAGGACTGCTCACAACCACAGGATCCAGTCATGCCTATAGGGTACTGTCGTGGAATTGCAGTTAGTGGAAAGCTATTAATGTTCCTCTGGAAAAAAAAAGAGAGGCACGTGCTTTCAATAGTGTGACAATTTAGGCCTGTGTCTTTCTGGCTATAACTACACTGTGCTTGAAGGGTAGTATCCTGAGTGGTCCCTGGTCTATCTGCTCCCCTGTAAATGTTTGAGAGTATAATAAGATGATTAGAAGACTACTAAGCTGCCAGAAGTATTCAGACATACAGTCTGTCACACCTCACCAGTCTCAGCCTAGGACTGCAGACTGATGATGGCAATCTGCGATAACAAAGACTACTCTGTCCGGACAGCAAATAGCTCCTAAGTAGTGTTCAAAAGACAATAATAGTCCAGCTCTCAAATGCTCCATCTCTCTTTCTCTCTCAAGTACTCCATCTCTCAGATAGGAACATTTCATTACCGTGCATGGGGAATGCAGGGAGATACTCTCTCCTTGCATTTTTTGGGAAAAACTTACATTTCAAGCACTGCCGCGCTGAGGGCAGGAGTAATGGCTGTCAGTGATTCCTGTGTAAGACAAAAATCATGAAGCAACTTGCATCCACTTGGCAAAGGGAAAAATAATAATAAAAAAGTTGTTTGGCTAATATTTGTAGTTTTTCAAACAATTCAGAAAAAACTTTCCACATATGTGCTAACATTAGATCCAGAAAAAGACATGGGTACCGAAAATGTTGTCATTTATCCCATCAGACTTTAGACATCTGCAATCAAGGCACCTACAGCTGAACTGATCACTCTAGATACTTTTTACATTTTATGGAGAGAGGTAGGTTCTTTAAGGGTGAAATTATTCTGACCAAATATAGATACTCATTTAGTGGTAAGAATCTCATACTAAAAGTGTTTATTTCTCTCTGACTATAAAGATAGCCTAGATGTCTATAGTTGGTCAAATAAACCTTCAGTGTTTTATCAACAGATTCCTAGTTGCCTGGATGCTTAATAAAGAGCATAGGCTTGATGTATTAAGACATGCTGAGCAGGAGGAACTGCCTCTTCAGTAAGAAATACTGAATTTAGTCATAGAGTGGTAATTGGCAAGCTAATGTGAAAGAGAACAAAATTCCAATCCTTGTTCCATAAATACTGCAAAAATTTTATATAAAGCAGAACATTTTCAACAGATGAACTTGAGAGGACCTGGTTTGAATATCAAATAGCCTATTGGTTAACAGATGTTTCTGGTGATATAGGTTCAGCTCCCTACAGCACAGTGACAACTTGGACAGGGTCTTTCAGAGGCATAGGTGAATGCTCTAACCAGCAACCTACTATGTAAAAATTAGAAAGGAAGGAAGGGAGTACAATATCTTCCATTAGTAATTTCTATGAGGTCCAATCCATCAGGCTTGATCTGAGAAAGTCAAATGAATTAGGCTCAAATGGTGAAAGAGAGAGAGAGGAAAAATATTGTTAAAATTAACTAAAAATAGTTGTTAAATACTGAGAGAGCTGAGATACAAATTAGGGACTTAACTGGACATTAGTGCCTAGATCTAAGCTTTTTTGGGTAGATATTTAAGGTTCCCAAGCAACTTTTAGATGCAGATGAAGGCATTTCTAGTGTTTGGCAACAGATTTTGGAAGACAGTACTTGGTAATTCCTCAACTGGCATTTAAGATTCTTAGCATGTATCTTCTCATTTCTAATGGGAAGATGTGCTCAAGCTTTTCTAAGTTATATGAGGTGGGTTTTTTTAATGGAAAGTTTACAGATTGTAAGGTAAGTGAAATTTAGGAAACTAAGGTTTATAGCGAATAAAATTTGAGGATCATTCGAGAGCCAGAGCATAGTATACTTGGCTGTCTGGCATTGAAAGATGTGTAGACAAAGATCCAAACATCTCATGCCACTATAACCTTTCCTGAAGTTGCTTTCATTTTTGCGGGGAGTGGTGCATTGGTATGTGCCATTTTGGGGAAAAGTGGGTTGACAAGATGAAGCCCTGCATACCGTTCTGTGCACCCTGTGTGCTCAAACCCCCTGGGTTACTGCTTCCTTACTTCCTCATGCAGCTAATAGGTAAGCAGAGCTAAAAGCAGAAACTCAGGATGTTTAGCTAGGCATGATAATATGCCATCCTCAGCGTGCCAAATATGGTGTATAGCTCACAGTTCCCCTTATAGGTATCGCTTCTGCTGCTGTTATCATTTATAATTTTTACTGTGCCCAAAAGAGTATTCCTAGGCAGGAGTAATTCAGCAGCTCGGCAGTTTCATTAGTGCAGAGTCAGGCTCTTGTGTTCATCACGTTTTACCTTGCACTTGCAACACTGCAGTTCTTTGGGCAGGATGAAGGCTTATATGTACAAAAGGAAATGTGTTCCCTTTTTTAAACTCTTCCTACCCCATATTTCCATAATTCCTCACTGGGAACAGACTTAGCTCTTATCAAAAACTAACAAAGCTCCTAAGCTCTAAGACAAGATTACTTTAACCTTCCATATCAATAACATCTATAAACTATTTGCCAAGTCGTTGCTAACCACTCAAGTATGGGAGCGGGAATCTCTCCTTACAGATTATGACAATCACTATTTCTTTGCTACATGTGTAAAAATGCATGTCAGGCTTAAATTATTTTGGATGCAGAAATCTCATCACTCCATTTTGCAACACATTTTCCCTTGGAAGATGAACTCATAGCTGTTAGTAGCTGAGTCCAGAGTGTAGCTGAAGAGACTTCCACTTTCAAATCTGGGTTTGCATTGCTTCCCTTGTTTGAAGATTTGGTTTTGTTGTTTTTAAAACGTTTTTCCACTCCTTTTTCTAAATTTGATTGGTAGCATCTTCAAAAACTATCCTCTCCCAACCTGCCCTTTCCAGTGCTCTAAATATAAATGTAGAAACAGAGAAATGCATATTAATAAGTAAAGAAGAACAGGTGTGCCTTGCAGACAGTAAGTTTTTTAAAGTCCTTCCTGAGTTCTTGCATCATTATCCCTGCATAATTTATACCATGTTACAGTGTGCAAACACCAAACCTGGCCCACAAAGAAAAATTGTGAACTGTTTCAACAGATAGACTTTGGATTTTCATCACAGAGGGCACAAGTTCTTTATTTATATATCAAATAATTATGAAAATTCCTGGCCATGTTTTGTAAGCAAAGGGATGTGAAAGCAAGGCAAAGGATATTTAGTTCCTTTCTGCCTTCCTATTCCTCTTGCTCAGACCCGGGAATGCTGTTACAACACCAGCTGGATCCTGAGGCTATGCATCGTCCTCATCCTCCTGTGCTTCTAGGAAGACTTCCTCTGTGGAAAGAAAGGAAGAAGGATAGCCATTAAAGTGGTGGCCTTGAGAAGCATTGCTAATAGACATTTCTCTTATTGGTGTTGTTAGGTACCTGAAAGAAGTCTAATGGAAGTACAAGAGAATTCAAGGGCCAGAAACTTAGAGCAAACTGTGAGCAGCAATATGAGTGGAAAGAGCTTTGCTGAAATATAGATCCTTTAAGAAAGAAACATGAAGAGCTTCTTCATACCTTATTCAAGTATTAAAAAAAGAAAAAAAAGTTCTCATTACTGATTGCATTAATTGAATGCATGGGAGAATACAGAGCACGGTCTTAAGCACAGGTGCACAGTTTGAACACCGTTTTCACAGGACAGCTTCAGAGGAGGGACAAAAGCCCAGACTCCTGAGAATGCAAAGTAGCTCTGCTCTGCTGCCAGTGTGGGTAATGTCTTTGTATAATATCTGAACTTTATTCTCCAAATCAGCTAAATACATCAATGTATATATAACTTTTAGCACATCTTCCCTTCAAATAGGACATTATATGTATATATACACGTGTGTGTGTGTGTATATATATATATATATTTCTCTGAAGAGTAATGAAACCTGTAACTGGACTGAGCAAGCACTGGATTATTTTATTTTGAAAGCTGGAAGAAAAAAAGTCAGGAAAATACTCAATTTTAGTCGAAAAAGATAATTTTGTGATATTTTTACATAGGCAAAAAGACCCCTAAAGTAAACTTTGGTCAAAAGTAAACCTTTTCTTTGACCTGTAAGAAAATGTTTTGTTCTGGGGTTATTTAGAAGTTATACCTGTTTTTTTTCTCTCTTTATCTGGTGTAATTTTAAAACAAAGTAATGATATCCTGAAACAAAAAGTTTAAAATATTATTATAAGAATGTTAAAATTTTTAACACTACTGATTTGAAGCATTCCATTTTGAAAATGTCAAAATGAAATCTGTATCATTTTTTCTCTGTTACTATTTTAATTCCAAACTATTTTCCAAACAAAATCTAGAGATTTCAGAGTTCAGAGTTTTAGAGTTAAACAAAGTAAAGTGCAAAGTCCTTCACGTAGGAAGGAATAACCCCATGCACCAGTACAAGCTGGGGATGACCTCCTGGAAGCAGCTCTGTGGAGAAGGACCTGTGGGTCCTGGTGGACTGCAGGCTGACCATAAGCCAGCAATATGTCCTTGTGGCCAAGAAGGCCAGTGGTATCCTGGGCCGCATTAGGAAGAGCACTGCCAGCAGGCTGAGGGAGGTGATCCTTCCCCTCTACTCAGCCCTGGTGAGGCCACATCTGAAGTGCTGTGTCCAGTTCTGGGCTCCCCAATACAAGAGAGACATGGAGCTACTGGACAGAGTCCAGCAGAGGGCTATTAAGATGATTAAGTGACTGGATCATCTCTTTTATGAGAAAAGTCTGAGAGAGCTGGGCCCATTCAGCCTGGAGAAGAGAAGGCTGAGGGGGGATCTTATCAATATGTATAAGTATCCGAAGGTAGGGTGCAGAGCGGATGGGGCCAGACTCTTCTCAGTGGTGCCCAGCGGTAGGACGAGAGGCAATGGGCACAAACTGAAACATAGGAAGGTCCATGTGAACATAAGGAAAAGTTTCTTTGCTGTGGGGGTGACTGAACACTGGGACAGGTTGCCCAGAGAGGTTGTGGAGTCTCCTTCCTTGGAGATATTCAAAAGCCATCTGGACAGGGTCCTTGGGAACATGCTTTAGGTCACCCTGCTTGTGCAGGGGGGTTGAACTAGATGATCTTCAGGAGTACCTTCCAACCTCAACCCTTCTGTGATTCTGTGATTTCTCCCTTTCCCTACATGGGAACTCACTCTGTATTTTTCAGAATAGCAAAAGATTTAAGCATCTGTCTAAAGTCCACATTATGAAATTGCCTTGCAGCTACAGAGAACTGTTTTCACCTAAAAGCTAGGAAGAATGACTGAGGGAACTAGAGAGATTTCTCCCAGATATAACTCAGTTGGTTAAGGTTTCAGTTCTGATGAATCAGCATTTTCTACAAAAGTGTTATTTTGCTCTAAAAATTTTGCTCTAAAGTTAGAGTTATCATTACGGAACATGTAAGGCTGGTGCCTCCAGTGGACTCTGGGACCCAGCGATCCCTCCTGCCTGGCTGCGGGAGCCCAGCGTGGGGCTGCCAGGACTGGGGAGTCTCTCCACAGCTGTGTCTCCCTGGCTCTCTGGCAGTCGAGATGACTGGTCACTGGTGACCGCATGCCCTCGCCCTTGGGCACTGGCACAGGCATATTCACAACCCTTTGGACAGAGAACAGCCCCACTGTCCTGCTGACATCCCTGCCATGTCCAGGCCCCTTCCCCGCGACACGGCCTCCTCCTTGCGGCTCCTCCAGCTGGACATCTGCTAGAGAGTTACACCCAACCCCACACAGAACGGGTTGGGGAAAATACACTTTGGCTCTCGCAGCAATGCCCAAGCACATGGCACTGTGACCTCAGTCCCACTCTAGCGGTGACACTGGGACCCTCTCATCCCAGCTATGGCACCACAGACGTGGTGGTCACTACCGCCTGAAGTCTGACCCCAGTTGCTGCCCTAAATTCACGCCCTCTAGTCTCTCCAGTTGCTGGTACCTCATCCTTGCGGTGTTCACGCATGGACAGAGAGTGAGATTACCTGGAAAGATAGCTAAGAAAGGATTTAATAACAATATAGGATGAACTGTAATGATCAGGTGCAGGCCTTGGTCACACAAGCATACTGCCCAACTGCTGCTTGCAGGCAACCAACCCTTTTTATCCCTTCTCCTCTCTGTTCCTCTTCTTGTTCCTCCCTGATCACCTCCACAAATACTCCCTAGTAAGTTTTGCACAGTCCCACAGGCCCCCACAAAATATCTGAAATCCTCATGTCTGCCTCCTTATCTGCTATGAAGTCCAGGCTGGCCCTCTCCAAAGCTATGCCTGAGGTTTCCTAATGGCCCATCAATTAGTGACTGGAGGCCTTTGTTTTTTGTCATTGTCTGAGCTAACCTTTGTCTACCAGATTTGATTCTCTGTGTGTTTTGTTTAATCACTTCCCCATTTAGTTATTGTCTCTTTTGCACTGAAAAGGTCCTTTGTCAGATAACCTTAGTGAAGCAGATGTCCGCACACAGGCCACATACCCTTACAGCTACATCATGTCACGTCATTGCTACAACATCATTGACCTCACTTAGTGAAGATTTGTTTACTTTTTGTGTGATGGAAACTATTACAGCTTGATGGCTAATATGTATAAATAGTGCAGCAGTGAAATAAACTTTTTTGTTAAGGAGTCAAGTCTAGCCTTGTTTGCTTTTTCAGTAAGCCATTTTCAAAAATGGTTCATGGGCTGGTGGCATGAGTTGGATGCTTGCATTGCAAAACTGTTGCAATGCAACAGCTACAGTTTGAAATCTTTTGTTGACTATTGCAGGTCACATGCTGGTGAACAAATGGGAATGAAGACTGTCTTCTGATGCCAAGAGGTGAATTACAGGGGAGTCAGATATGCATATTTAGCATGAGTTCATGCAAAACATCTACATATATATTTCTGGTTCTAGATGTTGATTTCTACCAATTTGTCTATTTTCATGACCAATGATTTTTTTTTCATCTTACAAACCAAAGAAAAAAATGTAGAGCTTATGCTATAGATGTACTGATTTTCATTTCTGAAATTTCTAGAAACCATGATTGGGCTGCTACATTAAACCAATTTTTCTTGGCACAAAAATTTGGTTTCAACTTGTGATTTAGAATGTTCATCTCTCTTGATCATCTCACTTTAAGTTATATTTTTCTCCTCTGAAATCTGTCTGGGTATATTTTATATTCCATCCAAATTTTCTTTATCCATTCCTCTTCTACAAGCAAAGTCTGTTTATGTCTCCAACATATCAGAATTAAGGGAGAGAAAGCAGAATGGAATATAAGAGTACAGGAGTACTCAACTATTTCATTTAATCTTTTGAATGCATAGCTACATGTGTTTTTTCAGACAGCTTTCATGGTAGTAGCCTGAAGTGCACCATTTTAATAATCACTGAATGTTTTTCAGCCATTTCCAGTTCTGGGTTGGAACAGTAATGAGCATTACAGTTTTTCCTAGTGGGCTCAGAGAAGCTTGTTCACAGTGTGATTAATTCATCAGCAGTCCACTTCAGGTATAGCCAGAATACTTTGTCACGTGGATAGTTTCCTAGATGCAAACCAAATTATTTTATGCTTGGTTAGTTACACAGTATATTTCTACATTTACTTGTATTGCTATGCTGCATTTAGCTGACTAATGACTCAAGAACTTTATTTGCTAACTTCATCTAAAGCACCTGCTCAAGGATTGCAATTATATAAATAATTCCTATGGAATTAACAAAGGAAAAACCAATTTCAGCCAGAGAAAAGTTCAATACTGCTTACAAAACACACTACGATTGCTTAATAAAATCACTGTAAAGATCTGGGCAGCAGACTGGTCATTAGGGAGGGCAGGACATATTGATGTACAACTCTCAGTGACACTTCAGGACAGATTTGCTGAGGTGAAGGTATAATTCTGGGGCCGTAGCCAGCCCATCAACATGTCCTTGGGCAGTGCACAGAGATGTGATGTGGTAGTAATCTTACAGTTGTGCAGTTGTGCTCACCACATTGAAGCTGGATCCAGTCCTGATCTTATCAATGGATACTGTGGGATGGTTTGCCAGTATACTGAAATGTAAGCATATGTTTCAGTCTTTTGACTTTGTTATGGCCTACACCACTCTGTGACAATGCAGGACAACAGCTGTCTTCCAATAGCACATATTAAATATGTATCTATATGTAATATAATAAGTAATATATATGTATTATATGTATATATACTGTATATACTGTATATGTGTATATATGTATATATAATATGTAATATTATATTACATATATGTGTATGTATCTATATTCACATACAGTCAAGGCCAGTGAAAGATTGTGTCTTCAGAAGACGACATTTAATAAATGTTTTCTGTACATTGGCCAGCCTACAGGAGCTGAGCTTGATATAAGCTTTTCATAAAAACCATTCCAAAGAGCACTTTTAGCTTAAAATTATCTACATTAAAATGGTAAACTAAACATGCAGAATTCATGAAAGTAGCAAGTGAAGTAGGACAGAGCATTTACATACATGATTTTCTACTAAGGATAAGGTAATGAAGAGTCCTGCAAGCAAAGAAGGTCCAGGGCCCAGTCTAGTGGTAATGAAAATGAGTTTTCTTATTTGAATTTGAAAAGTGTGCACTTGACAGTTTTCAAGGGCTGCTTTCAGAACAGCCACAGATTTAGAAGTTAGCTGGGTTTTATCTGAGACCTGGCCATAGCATTCTGTTCTAACGAAAAACTTGCTGGAGCTTCTCAAATGACCCTATAATGTACTGATTTTTTTTTCCTTAAACAACTGCTTCTGTTCAGCACCATTGCAGTCCTGTACACAATAAGAACAGACTAGAAGATGTCCTGCTCTTGAACTTGTGCTAAAGGAAACAGTCTCAGTGAACATTAGAGGGTTTTTTTGAGTCAGGAATGTAAAATCAGTCTTTAATTTATTAACCCAGGTTCTGTTTTTATCGTTCCATGTTTCTTTAAGAAAAAGTGATCCCTGAGTCTAAAGCCTCCCTACTATTTGCAGTTCTAGCACAATCTACTTCTATTTTGATAGAAGGTATCGCCTTATCTGCACTGTAGGGAACCCGTAACTGAAGGGTTATGTGTACTGTTATCAATCTAATTCCAACTGATACTAGTGGGGGAGATTTGCACGGGGACTAACATGCACAGCTTAAATCATTTAAAAGCATTCTAACCTATCAGCTTCTCAGGGTTCCACTCTACTTCTTTACATTTTCATTGCTGAGAATTAATCTCTGACTTGATTCCTTATTCCTTTGAATAGATAATGGATTGGATAAAATATCACAAAATGGCTAGCTTTTAGAAAACTTATCCCTAGAAGAGTAAAGCTGCCTACTCTGAAAGGAAGGCCAGGAGAATTTTCATGCATAAACACTGAATAGAAGGCTTAAAACCCCCCCACAAAATCAGCACTGGACTACTGGGAGTAGAATTATACCATGTCTTTATACTTTTAAAAGTATGCTGTACTATTTATTATTGATATTTTAGGTCTTATGTATCAAAACTAAAAGCACACTAAATTTTGAAAAGTACTCTTACAGCTACATTATTGTTCTGAATGTAGATCTAATTTCTCAAAGTCTTTGAAAATGTTATATCTGTGAGCACATATTAGCTGTTAAATGAGGGATTTTCTTCATTTCATTTCTTCTTAATATTCCTGGGGGGATTGTTTTTTTTGTTTGTTTTTTTGTTTTTTTTTGTGTGTGTCCTGGTGCATATATTTTAATCCATTTGTTAGTATCTCTCTTTCCACTACAAATAGTGCAGCCTTCTGAGATGAATAACTGATAGGGCAGGATGCAGCTGCTTGGATTGTAATCAGTACAAAATAGATTGACCATATTACATTAAATTTTGGTTCATCAGTTTGCATCAGCCCTAAGGTTTTCTCACTCATGTATGAAAATTTATAAAATCTCTTAGAAACTTTGACCCTTTGCATTCCAGAATTCTCGCTGAAATCATCAAAGCAGATTTCCATGACGCTTTAGAAAGCTGCTTTTCAAAATGCTGCTGTCTCAATAAAAGTCCTTGCCATGGGATATTAGCAATGCATTTTACTTTTCAGTTTGAAATTCATGCTACTTATTCCACTTCTGATACTTGGAATTATATACTCAGTATGGTGTGTGCTTATGTCTTGATATTTAATTTCTTTACTAATTAAAGAACTAAACTATTTTGCTACTAACTCTCTGCTTACTAACCAACTAGAAGTTCAAATGTGAAGACAACCAAACTTCAGGGAGGTTTTAACTTTAAAATATTGGGACACTCATGTCTGGGCTTCAGTGCTTAATTTCTGGTTCAACTCAAAAATAAAGTGTTTAAAATACATTTATCATTTTAAATACCATGACCTAAATTTCTATTTATCTTGTTTTCTTAGTCTCCCCTACACACATGTATATATTATATTTAAACATACACACAAAATCATCTCCTTACCAACACACCATGACTGCCTTCTAGCATGCCATTTTCATGAAAATACTCTCTCTTTTGAATGAAAATTTTAATTTTCTTCTGAATTTTGTTTATATGACAAACAAAAATAAACAGGTCAATCTCCTTCACAGTATTTTGCACCACTTAAAAAAATATACTATATATAGGACTTTGCCCTTTTGTACACATTAATCTGTGCTATGATTCATTAGGCTAAAGCCACAGAATGTAGTGTGTCTCTAGCTTGGTTTCAAAGCAACCTATGACAACTAAGTATACTGGGGGAAAAAACAAACAAAAAAAAAATAGCTATTACATGGCCAACCTCTGGGGCAAAGATTTGAAGATTTTCCTTATTTCTTATTTCCTTATATATTTTCACTGTACTCTATCTTTTGCTCCCATTCATGTTGCCTAACTAGTAGTATGTCCTTTGAATTTGCAACAAAAAAGCCTAATAATATGCCATTATCATTTTTTTGTGCTTGCATTATATTACTACTTGAAGCACTCTGAGCTATGAATACATGTAACAGAAAATCCTTGCCACGAAGTTGTATAATCTAGTAGGAGATGAAGGAAACAAAGCAGTATTAACCCCTCTCCTGGGTGAAAACTGAGAGAAAGAGGAAGAGGGAAGCACTGGTGTACATCTACACTGATTTAGATGTGTCACAAACTGATCAGTGACTTTAGATCAGTCACAAACTGATCACCCAGTTCCCTGAGAAAGCAGGTCTGAAACCTCATTCTGTTTACTTCATAAATGACTGAATACAAAAAGCACATAGCATCACCAACTGACTACCATCTCAAGTGAAGTTAGTATTAGTCATGATGACATAGATATTAGATATGATGAGTTTTCAGGCACCTCCAGAGACTTAGGTAGACATTAGATACCTTGGACACTTAACTTGATTCTCAGTGGGTCTGTAGACGGGTGACAGACACCCATTCCACATATATGTGGGCAATTATTCAAATAAGCATAGAAGAAACATATGAGCTAAAGGAGGTACCTAATAAATATATGCACTTGCATGGCCAGGCAGTCATAGTAATTAGATAGGCTGTATGACTGTCTGGGATATAGGTGAGTTTCAGGTGGTTAATGCTAGATCAGGGTAGCCAAAATAAGACTAGGTTTAGGTGGAGTGTATCCAACCCTTAGAAAAAAAATACAAAGCAACTGGATGCAATAATCAAATGGAAACATAAAACATAATCAAAACATATGCTCACCAAAGGGAAAAGTTCCCTAGCAACCCAAGCAATGTGCCTGTGACATTCATCAGAAGACTGCTCTTTTTCACATAGTATATTGTTTTGTTGTACTAAGAAAGCAGCAAAAGTGGGTCACGCAGAGAAATATTTGCACTCAAAGAAAATGTCATATAAGTAACAGGAGAATATTTGCTAAAGTCCGAGGTCACAGTGCATCTCATTGAAACAGCTCAGATTGTTTATAATTGTTCTGTTACCTGGCATATTTCTACTTTACAGCAGTATCAATATGCTGCATTGATATGATAATGATTCTTGAACATCTTTTGTACTTCTAAGCACCATGTACCTGTCCAAGGTTTCCACTTACAAGGAATCTTAATTATTCTATGGAATTAACAAAGATCTAAGTTATCTTATTCAGTGAAAGTTCAATAGCACTTGCAAAGCAGTTCCTGGCAGCATCAATTTATGAAATTCAAGTAGTGCAAGATCAGCTTCCATCTGTTAGGATAGATAAAGAAACAGTTAACACACTGAAAAGATTAAGTGAATAGATTGGCCAACATTCAGTAATTACAAGAAAGTGAAAGAAAAAAGAAAAAAAACGCAAAATGAACATGGCCTCATCACCTAATCAATGTTTTTCTCAGGCAGGAGATGGGGAAAAGGAAGAGGTAAATGAATGACTCTCTTCTAACCCTGATTGTGCTAGTGATTATTTGGCAAAAAGAAATTTGTGATCAAAGATTAAACATATATAGAATAGATCATTATTATTTAAAGCGGACACTAAATAGGACACTAAATAGAACTTCTGAATAGCTAAATTGATTACAAGATAACATTTGGACTGTAAGTGTGTAATAACTGTGTAACACCACAAAGCTGAAACAGGATGCAATAAATACTGAAAGGGAGAAGAAAAATATAGGCAGACATTTCTTATAAATAGGACAGTGTGTTAGTGCAGGCTGCATAGCTGTATGATAACAAGACTCTCCTGCAACCTATTTTCTCTTAACAATATTTAGCAGGGATGTACAAGACATTCAGTATTTTAACCTTTATGTTGCTCATAGGCATTGTGTCCCTCTGCTGCTAATAAGAGCTGTAAGCATCCAATGATATTATTAGTGTGATGATGCACCAGCAGTGTGTTTATTTATATGGAGCCATTAAAATATTTTGCATTTCACAGAATCACAGAATAGTTGGGGTTGGAAGTTACCTCTGGAGATCCTCTGGTCCAACAGTGCTGCTCAGGGCACAGTCAGCTAGAGTTGTTCAGGACCATGTCCAGTCAGGTTTTGAAAATCTCTGAGGACAGAGACTCCACAACCTCTCTGGTAAACCTGTTCCAATGTTCAACCACCCTCATGGTGAAGAAATGTTGTTGTTATGTTCAAGTGAATTTTCCTGTGTTTCAGTTTGTGCCCATTGCCTCCCACCACTGAGAAGAGCCTGGCCTCATCTTCTTTATAACCTCCTGTCAGATATTTATAAACATTTATAAGATCCCCCCACTGAGCCTTCTCTTCTCCAGGCTAAACAGTCCCAACTCTCTCAGACTCTCTCATGTGAGAAATGCTCCAGTCCCTTAATCAACTTCATGGTCCTTTGCTGGGCATGCTCCAGTATGTCCATAGAGAGATGTACAGGGGACACCCTGCACTGGGGAGCCCACGCCTGGACCCAGTACTCCAGACGTGGCCTCACCAGGGCTGAGTAGAGGGAATCACCTCCCTCGACCTGCTGGCAATGCTCTTCTTAATGCAGTTCTTTCTCTGTCAAGCTGCTTTCCAGCTTGTTGGCCCTCCAGTGTATCTTGGTGCATGGGGTTATATTTCTCCAGGTGCAGGACTTGGCATTTCCCTTTGTTGAACTTCATGAGGTTCCTCTCTGCCCATCTCTCCAGCCTGTCAAGGTCCCTCCAAATGGCAGCACAGCCATCTGGTGAGTCAATCACTCTGTCAAGTTTTGTATCATCAGCAAACTTGCTAAGGGTGCATTCAGTCCCATCATTCAGCTCATTAATGAAGATGTTACACAAGTATCAACCAAGTGTCAACCCCTGGGGGATACCACTAGTGACTGACCACCAGCTGGATCCTCATCAACTTGTCTATGAGAATGTTATGGGAGATACTGTCAAAAGCCTCACCAAAGTCAAGGTAAACAAAATCCACCGCTTTTCCCTCATCCACCAAGCCAGTCCTCTCATTGTAGAAGTCTATCATGTTCTTTGAAGGAGTGTGGGACAATATAATAGAAGATACAGAAATACAGCAAGGAAGTTTGAAATAAGAACAACTGGTCAATTATTTGAGTAGGATGATGAAATGATTGTGTGATGAAAACTTCGTCATTGTATAGAAAGGAACTTAGACAAGAACTTGACAGCACTGTAGTTCAAAGATGGTACAAAGATGTCTTTATCTGTCGCGGCCCGAAAGGAGTCGTTCAGGACGACCTCCCTCCCCTTGGGGCCAAACGACCAAGTTCGTGATGCCCTTGGACTGAATTAAGGTGAAAGGACACCAGCCAACTGGTTTTAAGATTTATTAACACAAAGATAAGGCATGTGGTCGAATAGGATAATTCAATGGCAAATGCTGCAACTAGCTAGACAAGTCCCGTGCCACACGTTTCAAACAGATCTTACCAACATTCAACAAAAGAGAGGGGAAAAAGAGAGAGAGAGAGAGAGAGAAAGATATCACCACCCGTGGATCCAGCGGCGTCCTGTTGGTCCTCTTCCTTTGGGAGTCTCGGCGGTGGGGGGGCTCCCATCTGGTGGTAGGTGGGTCCTCTTCACCCTGGGTGTAAGTTTTGGCGGTGCACGTGCAGTAATTACAACTCGAGTTGGGTCCGACCCTAGGTTAGCTCGGAATGACACGCGTGCAGTGGTTACAGCTCGAGTTGGGTACCTCCAAAGAGGGACCCTGAACAAAGAGATCCCTGGGCAATTATAGCTTTTTCAAATTAAGTTTCCCACCCCCCCACGTGGTAGTTCAGACCAATAGTAATTTTTGAGTCTGGGGTCTCCTGCTCCTTATTGGATCTCATCGTTGTTCCTAGGCAGGCTGTTTCTTTTCTCCCTTATCTTTTCTGTTGCAGTTTCTGCCGATAGGTGTGTCTTCCTTCCTATAGGTGTGTCTTCCTTCCTCGGGTC
The DNA here is from genome assembly GCF_036370855.1 of Dromaius novaehollandiae. Lineage (NCBI taxonomy): Eukaryota > Metazoa > Chordata > Aves > Casuariiformes > Dromaiidae > Dromaius > Dromaius novaehollandiae. The sequence continues at coordinate 182,577,289 of NC_088098.1, forward strand.
CCACCATCATCTCTCAAGGTCTTGACAAAGAGGTGGTAACTCCAGCAGTTAGCACTGTTTCAGCAGTGCACAGGAATGCAAATTGCTGGTAACGCCCTTATCATTCCTGCCTGTACCAGCTCTGGGGCCCTTTCTTACCGAACTAGGGAGTGCGGCCTAAGGCTTCAGCAAATTTAGCTACTCATGCTAAGCAAGTTTTATAGAAGTTGTGCTAAAAACGGATCCCAAAGTCTCTGCCCAATTGTGGTCTCGTTCAGTGCAGGCTCGGTGTGTTCCGGGTGGTCGCAGGGAGACCATCTCGGGGGTCGCAGCAGCCCAGTCCTGTTTCCACCAGGGACAGATGGCTTGTTCGGGGTTATGGCCTGCCTGCACCCCATGCACCAAGAAATGTTTAAGGCAAAAAGATTCATTCATCTGTCCGCCACATTATCCCAAGAAAATGTGATATGCTCCTTGATGCACCATTTAAAAATCAGTTTTTAAAGTAGCTATTTTGTAGAATTTCTCACTTGCTGAGATTCATCCATTCTGCCTTGAAGTTGAATTTTGTTAGTACTGTTAGTTTTATTTTGCATTATTGATGAATTAGGAACCCTCGTGAGGAATCTTTTTCTTAGATACTGTTCAAACAGAGTAGATGGATTGTTTCCCTGAAAGCTTATAATCAGAAACTAAGGCAGGAGACACTAAAGCTACACATATAGGAGAGGAATAAAGGAAAACCATGACAGTTTTAGTTATCAGACTGGGGCACTATTCAGAGTTGTCTAACCAGTGTCAAATTTGCCATGGGTATCATGAACATGAACATGGAAGGAATGTTCATAAGAAGGGGGATTAAGTTTTATAGGTGTTAAGAAGAAAGACTTCCAAGCATGGGAGTAATGTGAGAGAAAGCTGAAGGTACTTATTTGAAGGGTGGAATAAAAATAAGACATGAAAACCCTTGAAAATGAAGACTAGCCTTGGAAGTATTTTATGTTTGATGTGACAGATAAGGGACAAGCCATGAAAGTGCTTGAAGAAAATGTCATACTGGTCAAAGCAACAGGACACAGAAATTATCTTTGGTATTGCGTTCTGGATATACGAAGGGAAAGACTGCAATTGTCAAGGCCAAAGGAAAGGGTTTTGTGATGGCCGACAAGATATTGTGTCTGAACAACAAACTTAGCTATGTGCTTATATTAAAAAATCCATATATAAGATGCTAAATCAGAAGAATGTGCAAAATATAGACTTAGTTTTGATGTGAAGAGCTCAATCGGTGTCCAACAGAGGCAGGGAGGCTTCCCCAGTGGCTGAGCTATGTTAACTAGAGCCTTTCCCCTGTTCTATTCCTTACCCCTTTTCCCATGCAGGCTAAGGGCTCTACTGGATCATACAACCTTCCAACAGGGAGAGGCTTTTAATTAATTTCCCAGTCCCTGCCATAGCACTAGAAGTACTGATGTTCATAGGGCAGCAGCACAGATCCTCTCTGTCACCTTCAATACGGCAGCTGAGATTAGCAAATATATGGCAGGAGCTATGCCAGAAAATTATGCTTTTCTGGGCCACCTAAGAGGAATCTGTTGGAACAGTTAATGACCCCCTTTTGCCTCTCTTCTTTCCCCCATAAATCCACTATAAGAGTGCTCAGGTTCCTGTCCATTGTGAAAAAGAGTGTGAAGTAAACTTTTGGATTCAAACCACAACTATTAGTTGTTACTATTTTAAACATATACAAAAAAGTAATATGAGAATGAATTTAGCATTATTGTTCAGGCTAAAACAAAAGATTTAATTTAGAATTTTAATTTACTTTGAGGTTTTTTAAGTCTGAAAAGAAATTAAAGAGAATCTTTAAATAAGAATGCTTTAAAAGATGAAAATGTTTCATCTTGAAAGCAGTGAAGCATAACATTTATGGTACAGTGATTTTTTTTTCTTCCTGAAAGAAGAGTCCATTGCAATATATAATAATAATTTGGTGTTACTGTAACTGCACTTCTGTGGATGGAAATGTTACTGCAAGGAAGATGAGATGGTCAAGTGCGAGGGCAAGATGGGGTCACCACAGCGTACTGCTACCCTAGAGGAAAGCAGCTAAGAAACTTCCCTTTCTCTGATAGGAGAATGAGGAGAATTATAGGAAGGAAGGTGTCACTGGGAGGGAGAAGGCACAGAGTGTTGTGAGCAAACCTATGCAGGGCTAAAATTAGAGCTGGGAGAAAAAGACCTGAAAGAGTAGAAGAGCAGCCAAGGCTGCAGACATGAGATTCAATTAAGCTCAAGAACAGGATTGTTTCAATAGTAAAATGGCAGAAGTGAATCAAGAGAGGACAGATTTGTAGTGGAAGATGTTAGTATGGTCACAGGATTTGCTTAACACAGAATTCTTGTCTTCATCTGCAAAATAGCAGTTGCTCTGGGTCAAAGTATTTTTCTGGTAACATTTTTTGTAGCAATACAGTGCTATTTTGAACAACACTTTTTGAACTGCTGCCTCTTTTGGATATTTTTGTTTGGTTGTGCCGCCTCTCTGTGGGCTGTACGCCAGAACAAAAGGGCTATTGGACACTTTATCAATCTGCCTTAAAGATTATGGGAGGAGAGCAGCAATCTTAAATCTTTAGGTTGAAAATCAATGAAATAGCAATTTAATACTGATATGCAGTTCTAGTGATCTCAGTTTGCAGAAATCTAAGCCTAATTAATCAGTTTTAAATAACACTACTCGAATAGCTCGAAAACTTAAACAAAAATCTAAATAAAAATTGAATACATAAAATTACGCTAATCAGAATATTAATAGAAATACTTTTACAAGGGCTGACAAAAATGTCTCGAATGACAAAATTCCCCCTGTAAAGAATGAGTCTTCCAATAAATATTTATTCTACAAAATATACTTGTACATAACATATTTTGCTGGAAACATTTGAAAATGTTTTTATTCTGAATTTAAATTTTTGTTTCTTTTGAGAATTTAAAAATATTTTTACTTTATTGTACTTCTCTTTCATAGCATTTTTTTATTGCTGAATATAATAAAAAATGACATTTAATTTGGGGGGTGTGGAGTTCAGTCTTTGCTTTGTCTTTTTTTTCTTCGTTCCTTAACACACAAGGTTTATAGGTGTGGATATGTATATGTGTCTGTTCCAACCCCAACTCCACCAGCTTTCTAGGCTTTTGGTTACTTTCAACTGCATTTGACAAATATCTCAAAGAGTGCTGCCATTTTACAAAAATAAGCTGCCATACGAAGGAAAGACTGTGACCAAAACATTCACAACTCTGCCTCTCAAGATGTGTTAGCTTCTTATCCAGTTTCTGCAGTCTTTACTAAAATCTCTGTATGGTGAGGAAATGGAAGGAAATTATACTAAAGCCATTATCCCTCCAGCCTCTAAGTTTCCCCAAAAACTGAAGCTAACTGCTCCTCATATCTCTTCTTCTACATCATAATTCTCTGTTTCTACATTCATCTTTTAAGAAGACAAACTGCACCAACCTCCAGGATCCCTGCAGTTAGAGATCCCTTGTCATTTCTGACTCCTGTAGATCTTAAAGGCCATTGATCTCCTGTACACTAACTTCTTTGAATTTTGATTATTTTGCCCTTCTCATTATTCCTCAGATGAGATGCTCAGCCCCTGCATCTGCACCTGACTACGTAGTTCCTCTATTTCAGGTGCAGCTATCGCATAGTGAAGTCTCCAAGCCCACTTAGCAACACAGAGAAGGGCCACACACTACACACAGCTGCAACGCGCAGCATTGATTCCAGTTTTTGACTCACTCACACCCTTGACGTGACTTGTGAGTGGATCATTTGCAATATACTCCTACTGGAGTGGAAGGTATGTGGTGAGGAGGGTCACCTTTTGAGTGGCTTCGTATTCAGAAGGAACCCACTAAAGCAAAAGGCTGAAACACTTCACCATGGTTCTGCTTCCTCCATATCATGAGAATTACCTTCCCCCCTCAGATGTACCAATGTAGCCCTCTTCCTATTATTTAGGATAGTGCAAGTCTTTCTTTTCAACATGAAAGGGCAAAATGGTGAACTGACTGATGTGAAACAAAAATTTTGCTTCACGACCTAAGGTACTTACTTCAGTCACAAAACACCTTTAAGAAGTTCATTAAAGAATCAGTTGGCCAAGAGCCAGATTTATCAGTGGCTGGAACTCTTTAGCTCTGTATCTCACGTAGTTCCTTCCCATTTTTTCCCTTTTTTGTTTTCATTTGAATACTTTTCAAAATAGTATTAACTTAAGAAAAAAAGAATTCTTAAAAGCTAAAATCAGATAGGTTTTGCTCTGTTATAGCACGATTTTAGAAAATTTGAGAGAAACCTGTAGAAAATAAGTTTTTTAAAAAAGCAAAAGAAAGCAAGGCAGAAAGACAAAATTTCACCCTAGAAATACAGCTCAATGGGGTAACTTTGAAATTCCAGAAGTTTTTGCAAAATTGCTTCTCTGTTTATCAACCATCAGTAATACACCCACAGTTATTATAATAATAATAATTCTAAAACTACATGGATTGTTTTCTTCAGATTTTGGTATTTTGCTTCAGTGTTGGAAAAACTGAATATATTGGAGTCTCTTTTAAATGTATGAAAACAAGAAAATAGGAATGAATAACACAGAAGTTATACTGATTAATAATTATCCTTTGTACTGAGAGACATGCAAAGTGGTAAGGCAATATAAATAGAGAAAAGTAAATAATATCAGTAAAATTCAATGAGTTGATTTGAATAAAATAGTAATAAAAGGTATGGATGATTTAATACATTTTAATGCGTGCTTCTTTGAAGTGGAAAGCTATTTTTATCTTTATATCATCTCACAGCTTTCAAACATCATTGATTTCAATCATTAATGGTATGGATTCAAACTGGTACAAAAGGAATGTATGATAAGCTATTCTCAATTATTTGAACAATCCTGTCCTCCAGTTCCACCCCCACTCTCTTCCTTATCCACTGGCTTTTTAATAAAATTGACATGATGCATTTTACAAGTGATATGTGTACTAATTGCTCAATCATTTTAATGTCTGCTGTGGTAGTTCTAGGACAAGCTGAGGTTTGCAAAGGATGCTCTGAGGTACACCGAACTGCTGGAAACCTTATTGCAATTTATAGTTCGCAGTGAGTCTTGAAAAGTTGAGGTAGATTCTGTGAGTCAGATCCTCAACACATGGAAGGCACAGGGAGCTGGACCAAATGACACTAGTAGAGTATCCACTCTTTTATGTCTAGAAGCAGAAATGATTTAAATAACTATGTAGCTTTTTGTTAAAATATCTTCAGCCGTTGAACCCAAACAATATGAAATCCTGACGCATACCATTTGCATCCTCTCAACAGTCTTATATCACTTTCATAAGTACTCTAGAGACCTGAGAAGTTGCTGAGGCTGCCTGCTAGAACCATCTGAAGGAAAAGTAAAATCAGTGACACCACATCCTCCTCTACTGTTGTTGACTTTTTTATCAAAAAAAAGTCTTCTGTCTTGTTCAGCATGGTAGTTCACACTTTCTCTTTTGTGTCTTACACCTAGGAAAGACTCGCCTCCTTGACCCTTGGAGAAAACACTTATGCACCCAACTGCTGTGAAAATAAAGCTATTACCCATCTCTTCTTGGAGTCTAAGAGTCAGTGAGTTTGTAAGCTAGAGTAAGTGATTATTTTCTCAAGATGCTTTACTTTGTAAACTCCTCTTTCTCTTAATGCTTGAGATAGATTAGGAAAATTTTATTTCTGTAAAAAAAACCCTTTTAGCTAAACTACTGTACTGTTAAGAGTGCTGTTTATAAACCTGCTAGTATCAGCTAGATGATGGCTGTCAAGCCGTCACTGACCATAGAGAAGAAGATTGGAAGGGGATTTGGTTCTCTGTTTCCTTGCCCTCTTGGAAGTCATAATAGCAATGTATGCTGGAGCAAAGTGTTTTCCAATCAACTTGATATGCCTTTGATCATGGGGTGTTTTTTTTGCTTTTTTCCCCCCTCCCTACAGAATAGGAATGACAATGTAATATACAGCAGTGAAAAGAAACAGGACGCTAGTGTGTTTTATGGCTTTGGCTATGTGTCTTTACACAATGGTTCTAGACTACCTCATAGATTGGTGCTCTCCGCCTCACTTTGAGCAAAGCTTTTTGAGAGAAATCAGAGAAAATTCCACTTTTGATTGGTTCCTCTTTTCATCATCTTTTAAACTAAGTGGGGTAAGTTAGTATGTTCCATGTCAGAACAGGATAAAGCAAATTCTATGCTAATACAGCTGACTATGTGGAAGATGCTACCCAGTATCTATCAAGCTCATTTATGGACTTCACAGAAATTCTAGACTTAGGCCAAGCTGCCTCTGAACATACAAAAGTTTGTAATACCCTCTTCATTTCTAAAAGCTAATACAGAGGGTTACTTTTCCAGTTTCTCAATTCCTACTATCAAATTGGGCTCCAGAAAACACTTAAATAAAGAAATATTATATATATTATATATATTCTGTATATATATTTGTATTTTATATATGTGTTCATTGGTTTTGGCATTTTTCATAAATGTTAGTCATCAAGTGACAGAAACAGAACTTCTACTGCAGGTGAAAAGAGGTGTTGAGACAATACTGAAAGGTGTTGTGAAGGGGCAGGAGGAAGCTCAGTGCCTGCATCTCTCAATATAAAATATTTCTGTGTAGAGGCAGTTCATTAAGGAAGAAGAGAATCAATTCAGTGGAAGTGGTGAAGGATCAGTATATGTGCATAAGGCTCTGTCACTTCCCTCACCTCATGGAAGCTGTGCAATATTTCTGAACTGAAATAACTGTACCAGCATATCTGCCAGGCTACAGTTTTTTGTCCAGACTGAAGGTGGGTGAACATTGCTGTCCTGCCATGCATGCAACACTGTTCTGTATTGTTGCTTTGATTTAATGTTTTGGGGTTTTAAGACAGGCAAAGATGGTATTCATACTGTACATTAACACAGATGAAAAGCTTGCTCTGCTGCGGTAATCTTTCACCTCCAAGGAATCACAAATAATCTATTGAAACAGCACAACATAAGCATTAACACACTGTTAAAAAGGCTTTCTTAAAATTTAATGAGGATAAAGAAAAAGACTGTAATGTAAATGACAAACAAAATGTAGTGCTGCTTATTTGTCCAACGCTCACTCCTGACCACCACAAGACAGTAGTCACAAATTACATCCAAATGGAGTATCATATATGGGGGTAAAGCTCCACCAAAATTAAAATGATCAGGTTAGGGTACAGCCCATGAGGTAAATCAAAGGTGTTCTTTGGAAGCTTATAGACTCAATATTTAACTTCATTTATGACATTCTGTGTACACTTTTCACAAATTTTCCCTTTGTCTTATGCATTTGTATAGCATTTGTAATATTTCAGGGGTATTTTCTTTACAATTATTACAGACAAACTTTTAAAAACACTTATACCAAAAATACACAAATATTATATGTTAGGGGAAAACAATTTTATGCTAATAGTTTTGGGTTATTCTCACTTGTTTTCAAGGTGATGTTGTAAGCAGCAACAGAGCAAAAAAAAAGTTTGAAACTGAGAAATACATCGACAGAGTCTTTTAAAGCAATAAGTCACAGCAGGGTGTGGGGCTACACCACTGCCTAATAGTTGTTAATCTGAATAAATAATATGTTTTTAATCATCAAGTGGCATTTAATTAACCTGCAATAACTGGCTTATTAATTCTCAATTAAATCATTATTTGAAACACTTAATTTAAATTTGAATGAATATATTTTCTGATACCTCCGATAAGGTATCTCAGTATTTGTAATGAATTGTAGGTTAAAGTTTGGCATTTGCTCTCCCTCTTTCTCAATAAACATCAAGGGCAGGTTTGAAAAGCTTCATGCTGTTTGTTAATTAAAGTAAAGCAGAAGAGCAAAAGACAGGGAATTCAGAAAACAAAATAACCCAATTACTATACACTCCAACAGTGCAATATGATTTATTTACACTTAATCCCACACTTAATAAATACTCAGGGCCAAATCCTCAACTAGAGTAAACTGACATTATTGACTTCCATTAATTTACTTACTCAGTCATTACCTCTTTTTTCTCTAATGCTAGCTAAATATGGGCAATGTGTTGAGTTTCGTTTAAGAATCAAAAGTCAAAAACAATCCCTGTTCGAGACAGCCTACAGTCGGGGTACAGGAAATTGGGGATAATATTTTGCTCCTGTGGTATGAGGCTCACCCTGGTATAATTCAAAAAAGAGCATTTTTAATAGTAATTTGAATAAAAGTGAAGGCCTGTAACTGGGAGGAGGAAGTAGAGAAAAAGATACCACTGAGGAGAAAGAAATGGAAATGCAGATCCCCAAACACTGACACGTCACGCCAAGAAATATTTAAAACTAATCTTTGTGTAATTAGGCATGATACGCTTTTGAAGAGTTAGCCATAAAGACTGACTTTTACCTATGAAGGAGAATCTTGGGTATCCTCGGTGGAGGCGGACCCCTTCAGTGATGATTAAGATCCTCCTGTGCTGAAACATCTTCTTTGTGGAACCTGCTTTTCTCCTTTGATTAAGGAAGATACCTGTGGGAACCAGCTTCCTTGTCATAAGATTAGTCTTTGCAAATACCTCTCCTTAGCTTCCTTTAAAGGGCCACAACACGCCCTACATGAGGTATATGCTGGACTGGTTCAAAATGGTTTTGAACTACATTCCATGACAATGCACATTTTGTTTTGTTTTGTTTTTTCAATAAACTATCTAACATCAAGGCAATATAAACAAATTAAAAATGTCAACAACTTGCCAATATTTTAGGGCTAAAGAAAAATGAAGTTCTGACTGTGTTCTGAAAAGATAATATAGATATTGTGAAACTTGTACTACAGTTGTCATTGGAACAACGGTATTAAGCAGCTACTATAATGCCCTTGTGTAATAGAATATATTTCTTGCATTCACAGGCCATGAACACATCACAGGCAATTATGTTCTATCTAAGATGAAATCAACATTTGGACCCAAGCATAGCAGGGTATTGGCAGGTTTTATGTATTTTATGTGTACATGTATTATCAAACATTTATTTTCATGTTTATTTTAATTTCCTCACTCTATTAATCTTTATATATTTTTTCTGCTTTTAATTCTTCTGGCCTGATAGATTCTCCTGTTTCATCTCCCCAAGATGTTCTCCAGAATTACTTTTACTCTTACAACCACCACTTATATACCAGAAAATCTTCTGGATAACTCCAAACTGAAAAAGGCTAATTGTTCTTTACACAGAGAGGCCAAAATATGGTTAAAAACATCATAGAAAGTATTTTAATGGCCATGGATTAACCAAAAATGATTCAGCACAGTTCATGCTTCATGGTTATTTATTGATGCAGGGATGAAATCAGTCACTAATTAGAAAAGCTAGTACAAGCTTTGCCCTTCTGCTGCCACACACATATATTCTCTTCCTTCCAGAGCTTCTCTTTCCCTGAAGGTGGTGCAGTTCTGCAGTGTGGAGATTCACACCAAGACACCACACTTCCCCTTTGAAATGGGAAGAGGGAGAGGGGTAAAGATGCATAATTGAGGTGTGCCCCAGTGTCAGAAGGTGCACCTTTAGCCACGCTACTTTCACCTGTATTCTTTCAGTCTTTATTTCTACTGTGTTACCACTGGAGCAAATACCTTTTAAAAATCATCTTTTTCTTGTTTTTCTGCTGGAAGCCTTTGCAAAGTCTCTTGCTTTCAGGCACCAGCTGCAATCGCTGAATACTAAACTCCCAATCAGAACTACTCAGTTCTCTGAGGTGATGGGGTTAGATGAGATACAGAACCTCACCAGAAGAAGCCTGTCTTTTAATTTCCATCAAGGGATACTTTGAAACGAGTTCAGGTATTTTACTACCAGCATATCTCTGCACTAATGTAGCATTTCACAGGGTTTCCGCAATAACTATGGTTGGGCCTTCTCATAAGAGCCCTATAATAGTCATAAATATTCCTCAGGAGAGCCAGATAGACTCTGAAAGGCATATAATAGCTATCATAAATGAATAATAAAATGTAGACAGGACAAGCCACCATGAAAATGGCAAATGAATATGATGACGTGTGTGTTGTACATGAGTTAATTGTCTGAGTTTTATATTTATAGAAAATCCCAGTTGTTTTCTGCTGTGTCAGCAATATTTATAGAAGAAGCAGCATTCTCTGGAAAGTTAAGACTTTGTGCAGAAAGAGTGAAGTAATTTCACAGTGAAAAGCTTGCACCACTGTCCTCTCTGCATTCCTCATGCATTTTGTTAAATTGTTTCCTGCAATGCCAAAATCTGGAAGTTACAGTCCAAGCATCATCTTCATCTTGCAGATAAATTTTACTTCAGGATAAACACCAACCTCTAAATGAGAGATTTCAAAAATAACATAGAGACAGGTTATATCATAACAGCGCACTACACAGTTCCTGAGCCTTCCTTTGAGGGACTTTGACCGAGTCAGGATTCTGGACTGGCCAGATGCCAGGTTCACTTACTAAGAGTCAAGCTGTGATTACTTTTCTCTAAAAGTCATCCTTTGCTTTCTGCATGGATTCATCAATTTCGGTCCACTAATATATGGTGTAACACACTTCTCAGCTTAGGAAGTGGTGCCACTCTGCAAGTAGTTCCATTAAAATCAAAGGCATTGTGTTTGGGATGAAATCTTTAGTTTTAATAATGCTGTCATAAACAGGCCTTAACATTCCTTTTAAGGGGTTTTTATGGTTTTATGTATTCAGAAATATATACAAAAAAGTAGAAAGGGAAGAAAAATCAGGTAACATTAGTGTACAGGTAGGAATAGGAGAAGTCTTCAAATCTCAAAAGTGAAACAAAGTTCATCCCTTTCTTTATTCATCAGCCAATATGAGAGTTTCTGGTTTAAATTAGCCATGTACGTCAGGATAAAAACACTGATAATGAAGCACACTGCAAAGTGGGAATACACTATGGTTAAGAGAACAGAGAGTAAGCTGAAGTTTGGTTAATAGAGCCTCAATATTCTCCAAAATACCGTATCTTCTTAATGCCTTCCTTTTTTATTTTTGAACAACATAAAGCTTTCTTAAGGGCAAGTTAATCAACTCATAGAGGACAAGAAAATATTTCTTTTTCCTTTGTGTTCCCAGAATTCTCTTAACATCTGTTAGTAAAGTGAGAAGAAGCTATAACCACTTGAAGCATAGGAAGGCTATAAAGAGCAAGCACAATGATTTATTGAAAGCGGTTCTTGATATGTTTCACTTAGACTATTTTATCAACTTGAGTCTCTTTAAATAGACAATGTCACAAAAAGACTGAATGATATAACTTAAATCACAGTTTCCAACATGCTTGTTTTTGAAGGATAAAATTTTGAAATTATAAAACCTTCTCTTTTATTTTTTATTTGCTCTATTTCTGAATATTACTTTTCTCTTGAGTACTGTATGTCTTAAAAAATAAGGGTAACTGAAGTCAAATCTATGTTTAATTATGTGTGTAATTTACTAATATTTAGATATGTTTAACCTCATGCTGTGTCTCTGGCTTGTTTTATGAATGCACAGTTGTACAGAGGTGATTTGTGCTGGATATGAATTATTTTTTAAATGGGACATTAAACCATGGCACTACAGTGATCATGAGTTACACAAACCTGTTTCATACACTGAAGATGACAGCAAGCAGCCATTTTGCTGTCTGATCCATAGGTTTTGGTTCTCCTGTTCAAAATTCCTTTTTCCTTAGTCTGCCTGACACTGAGAGTCTCATGCTAGCAGAGAAAATAGTAGCTTCAAAGGAACCTGTGAGCTGTTGAACGCCCTCAGTTAGTTTTTGCTGAAGACAAGAATTTAACTATTTATGGGTATGGACTTTAAGATGGACAGGAATGAGTCACCATGCCAATATGTAACACAATACTATCATTAAGGTGAGTCTGCATTTGCAGTTACTTGCCTTTTCATCTAGTAAAAAACCCATCTGTCTCCTGATGTCACCATCTCCTCTCCAAAGTTAGTAAAGCAGCAGTATACGGGCTGCACATTTCTGCCTGAGGAAAGGCCACTAAAATGTCCCAGTTTAAACTGTAAAAAGAGAATCCTTAAGTTAGATGCCTGTAAGTATATCTGATTTTCAAGAATAACATGGAGTTACTTACGTCTGAATTCTATCGGAAAGAAAAGTTATAGGAGAATACCAAGAGACAAGTGTATATACTATCTATATCCATAGCAAGTACTCCCTGAAAGCCCTTCTGACCTCCTTGTTTATAGCCTTGTTTATAGCTCCAGGGCTAGTGAGATTAACAAACAGATCATGATGTTGTCTTCTTACTCTGTGTTATTGCCCATGTGCTAGTGAAATGGAGGGCTACATAATCAGACTAATATAACACAGGTTTCAAAGCTGTAACTTCCAGACCACTTATCTAAATTATGCACCCTGATTCAATGGGAGAAAGACTATAAAGGGGAAAACAAAATTAGCATGTTTGGCAAATATTGGACAGCAAGATTTGAAACTTTCAATCAACATTTATCTTCTGACATCATAGCAGGAATTTTTGCAGATGTATTTAGGGACGACATTTTTAAACATCAAAAGCCTAAACTTTGGCACCTAAATTCATATTTAGTTTTAAGGATTACTGATCATCAAAGAATCCTACCTAGTAAGGTAATTTAAATTCTAGGCAAGATGATCATAAAACCAAATATATTTATTGGCTCTCACAGGCAGACTTTCTCTGGAATTATATCTACTGGTATCCATCTGCAGACATGCCTTTATTATATTTTGGACATTATATTTTAAAAATATAAAATTACATTATTACTCATAGTCAGAAAGCTCAGTAAATGAAAACCATTCTCTATAAACTTCTCAGAAATGACTGTGTAATCTGCAGAGGACAGTTTCTGAAGAAACAGACGTCTGGAGATCACAGAGGCACCATCCATGTATCAGGACTGGGTTATGACATAGAATGTAAACTGAGTACAAACACACTCCTCCTTCTTAATAAATGTCTGTGTATGATATTTCCATTTTAGAAGGAGAAAGTATGTCTCAGTTTTACTAACTATTTACAATAAACTTAGTAACTTTATCTTAAAACAAAACAAGGATACTTGCAAAATTTCTTTTATTAGCCGTAGAATAACAAGAAGCAATTTGTGTGTGTTTGCATGTATGTTGTCCTCTTTTTTTCTCTAGGGAAATCACTGAATTTGCAAAGCAAAGAAGTTTCTGTTGTCAGAGGTTATAAACTCCATGCTAAAACATCCTTCCCTGCTGCAGAAGCAAAGAACCATGAAAGCATGTTAACTTGGAACCTGCATTCCTTTGTTTCAAAAAAGACTTGCAGTTGAATATTCTTAGAACCGTGAGTAAAAAAAGTGAATTCTGAAACGGTCCTGTACAACTGCAGAATGCCATATGTAAAAGAAAAGACACTTGCTCTTTGCTCTGTGGAGTAACCTGGGAACTCTGCTCCCATCAGTCACAGGTTCGTAAGACTTCACAGTAGGTGAATGTTCCTGATGTTTCTGGGAAAACCGTGTCTACACATTATGTTAGCAGGGAAACTGTTCACAGGGATAGTGTTTCTTTCAAGAGAGTATTTTATAATGACAAAGTTCATAGAACTTGTGAGTATGTAGTATTGGGTGCCTCCTTCACTTATTCGGTAGGTGGGAAAAAGTGAAACATGAGTATTCATGTGTGCAAATGTAGGACCTCAGAAATAGGCTTCTTTCAAGTAAAATACTAAGGCAGTATCAATGACCAGTATTTCCCTGTGTTTTATTTTTTCTTGGCTCTTCTTATTCATCTTGTTGCCTTCCTTTTTAGAGGGCTCCCCAGTTATGCCTTAGACTGAAGAGTAGCTGAGATTCCAAAACAGATGTATTTTGTGTGAAAAAGGAGTCAAAAAAGCCCTTTTTCTTTTTTTTTCCCCCCCCAAGTGGTATTTTGCAAGAGGTTCTACATGTGGTACTTATTATTCACATCCTAAATTTGTAGATATTTGTCAAACCAGGAGAGAGGAATGTATTTCCAAGAGCTAATTTTAGTCTATAAAGGCTAATTTCCCTAGGGTCCCTTGTAGTCAGTAGAGGAAGGTAGTATTCTCCAGAGAACAGCCCAGAGTAGGAGACTAATTAATCTCATGGGAAGGAGATTGACCTCACTACGCTGTAGTCAGACTACTTGCTGAATGTCTCCCACTCCGGCCATTCAGATTATGCCGATATAATAACCTCCACTTTTCCTCATTTATTATCCCACCAGTGTGTCAGCAGCAAAACTCATAATAAATATTTTTTATACCATTATAATTGATATAGAAATGGACTGAGCTTTCATCTTAAGGGAATGCTCTATACTACTCCACTAACACCTATGCACTGGCAGTACATATACTGCTAAATACTTTTGTCCCATGAAGTTACCTTCGGTAACCAAATCAAGTGATGTAGGATGGTTCATATCCATTTTGTTCAGGATTAGTCTCTTATAGAGCAAACTGGCTGCACGCACACTAAACAGACCTTGACACTGGCTTTGACCTTAGCCTGACATGGTTTTCCTTTGAACAAAAAACATAATTATTGTTTTTCTGTTGAAAACATATTTAATGATGTGAAGGCTTTATTGTAGCCCATCAAAGCTGTATTCTTTTAGCAAATGTGTTGCACGCCCTGTCATCAGGGTATGTTCAGAACTCGTGGGTTAAAAGCATGTTCAGAAAGTGCTGGAGAACTATGTAGAGCACAGAGGAAAAAGCCTGCTTCCATCTCAGGCCTCCTGCTCTTCAGAAGCTGTCTGTGAAAGAAGCTATTCCTAGGACTGCTTTCAGGTTTTGTTTAAGAGGGAGCTATTTGGTTCACTTCAAAAGGAAGGTTAAACTAATATTTATGCAGTGCAATTGGAGGATCAGCTCTGGCAGTGAAAAGGGAGTGTGAATTATTCGACAGTTCAATGCATCCATTAAGAATTACATCTTAAGATTACTTGGAAAGCCGGTTTTTGACTCACATAATATGGACCTCTTAATTCCAAATAATGCTCTATCTTCAATCAAAATATTGTGTGGCACTATGGCAAATCTATAAAAAATTTAGGTTTTCTAAGATAATAAATGATCCACTTGGTGGGAGTTCTTGAAGGCTAGAGCATCATTCTGACTGCTCTCTGTTCTAAACAGTTTTATATCTGTAAAAGATACTAAAAATAAAGACGGTCTCTTGCAGTATTTGGTGTGGAAGCATTTATCGGAGGGTTGGTTTACCATAGTAAACAGGAAAAAAAGCAGGTTTTACAATCCTGACTGGGAATGAACTGGCCATGTAGCAGTTTCTCCATTTAATAGTGAATCTTATTAAGAAAAAGTTTGACCTCTATTGCGTTAAAGGAATATGTCATTTTTCCTACGAGTGAAAACAACTTTAATTTAAACAGACAACCTCTCTTCTCATTTGCACTACATCCCTTTGGTACATACACCAACCACCTGCGCAGAAAAATATCCTGAATCAGCAGGTTAGCAGAGATCCAAAGAATACCTGCTTTCTGCAGGAAACAGTTCTTTGGTGGCAGATACAGATAATGGACTTCTTTTGTTTTTTTACATCTGGAGTTAAATGCAAACAATAATGTTGCCATTTAAAATCATCTCTGCTTGTTTCATTTTGTTGGTGCAGTTAGCAACCATATGCATTAGAAGACAGTTTTTTAGCCTCATTCTGGACACAGAGCTATGTGTGAAGAAAATCCAAAAGTATGTAATCTCAAAGACAAATCCGACAGATATTGTTTGAACTGTATCAGGATCATGCTGAGAGCAAAAAAAATGTAGTGTAGAGCAAAAGTTTTATTTGTGACCTGAAATTTGAGTCAGCGAAACCAGACAAAACTTTCCTTCTACAAGAATTTAATTTGACAAAGTTGTTGCTCTGTCCCGATCCAGTATAGGGAAGGTTTCGTTACGATCCCAAGGACGAGATTAAGACACTAAAACCGGTCAAACACCATACAACCTTTTCACTTTATTTTCAATGAAGTGGGGAGAAAAGGTGGGGAAAGGTGAAGGAGAGAGGGGAAAAAGGGTAAGGGGAAAAGATAAAGTTAGAAAAGGAGAAAAGAAACTAGGTAGCACCACCCCTAGTCCAATGATGTTCCGCTGCCTCCACTTGAGATCCCCACTCCTCGCAAGCAAACCCCACCCCACCCCCAATTCACCCAGTCTACAGTTTTTATAGGTTCTTGCCCCGCCTCTGGGAGGTGCTTCCTCACTTCCCATGCAGATTAGCTGTCATGCGCAGTCCGCCCTCTCGGAACCTTCCAGAAACGGGCTGGGGCATCTGGGGTTCTCCTGCTCATGCGCAGATGGCAAACGTGTACGTGCGGTTCGTGTCAGACGTGCTGTTCCCCTACAAGCCGCCTTCTGCCCTTTTCGTGCCTTTTTTCCCTGTGCGGGCGCATGAGGTTGTTTACCTCGTGGACGGCTCCCGGGGCGCCGGCACAGCATTGCCCGGCACGCCTCAGCAGCGGCGGCTTGGCGGCAGCAATGTCGAGACAAAACCGCATTTGGTACCAGTTCTCTACATGCTCCAAATGCTTCTGGCTGAACTACAGATAAAGGCAGAAACATTATACACAAAGTCCTACATCAAACCATATATTCTCAACTGCATGACATGCACAGAGGTGTGTCACTACAATAATTCTCTTGTCTTGAACAGGAAAGAATGCTACTGAAATGTGTGCACTTACAATTTTTTTAGACAGCAGCAATTGTCTCTTAAATATTCCAATGACACCAGGAGTATGGATCTCACAAAGGCACCGAGGTTTTCATTACCAAGGTACAGGGGCATGTAACAAGAGCTCACTGTCTCTCATTAATCTGAAGAATAATATTAGCTGTGTTGCAGTGAATAAACATAGGCAATTGAAGATAAGAAAATTAATAAACATCTATAGGACATCATTTGCGTAAGTTTCATAGGTCAAGTGTTTGCCTTCTGTTAGGGAAAAAAAAACCTTAAAAAATGCGTAGACTGAAAAATGCAAAACCCTGCCACAGTAACTGCTTGAGATGTGTTGCAACTTGCAAGAGGTATTCTATGTGTTTTTTGTGCTATCTTCCTGTACTACTTTCTCAGAATGGGTAAAAGTGCAGAACTTACATAGTCATTTTAGAAATCAATGAAGAAATGTTGTTAAAACTGTGTTCTCCCATTCAAGTTTGGAGTGTAATAAGTATGCAGCAAAAGAATTTCTCCTTAACAGAATCTGTCACCTAGGAGAGCGAGGCGTCGTGTGAGTGGAATCACGATGTCGAACTGTCATAGCTCTCTGGGAAAATGCAGATGAGTCTTAATTTTTCATAATATACTCTTAATTTTGATTTACAGACAAAATATTTGCCTCTTTTTAAAGAAAGGCAGACCCTCAAAAGTTCATTTGCGCTTGCATATCAAACCTTTATAAAATGGCAGCTGAGTGTCTCATTGCGACTGCTGGAATGAACACAGCTTTGGGTCTGTGATTCATACTAGCATGAAGGGGGAAAAAAAACCCAACAAGTTTTAAATTCTATTTCCATGTGCTGTTTCTTAACTGATCTCTAATTTTGCCTCAAGCATCAATCTGGCCTTCTTAAATTACAGCCTAAGTGATCATGAATACATTTTTTCTGAGGTGGTGAGAAAATCTTCTAGAAAATCCTAGAAAATATTTGGTGTCCTTTAATTACAGCTCATCTCACAGTAGTTTTGTATTTTTTTAAATGTATGAAGTGTGATGCACTTTGGTCTGGGAAGTCCTAAGACTTGTGTTTTTTCTGTCTCTTAATATTGACTTGATCAATGATTTTAACCAAATCCCTTAGGACTCAATGCAACAAAACACAGAAACACCTTTTTTACTTGAATGGGATTTAATATTTAGCAAGCATTTGAGTATTTTACATTCTATTGCCTCTCATCCATGCAAAAGGAAAGAGAATGTTTATACCTTCCTTTCTTCGCTCACAGATGTTGCAAGATTTAATCAGTTTGAGGAAAGATGGCTTTTAATTGCATTGCAGAGAATTGAACAGCCATGATACATCACAAGAGATGCAGCCTGACCAGCAGCAAGACTTGCAGAGAAAAAATGAGGTTGAGAAACTAAGAGAACAACTCTCAAATACTAGTGAACACAAAAGAAAAGGCTATGTTGCTTCTAAGCTCCCATTTTCCATAACTTTTCATTTGTTTTTGAACTTATTTAAGAAAAAGCAAATGGTTAAAAATTAGAATTCCCTAAAAAATCCCACTCCTATTTTTTGAGAAAATTTCAGAGTTAAGGAATGCTGTTACTGTTAGTATTCACAAGCAAGGCGGTTGTGAATATGAGATATGCATAAAATAGATAGTTTCTTTTGTCAGAGAAAGTTCCCAGAGCTACTGGTATTCAAATAAAGCATCTTTCTTTTGTTTCTGAGGAACTCTAAAGAAGGAAAATATTAATAATTAAAGAATAAAATAAAATAAAATAAACCCAACAAAATAGCAACGAACAAAGGAAAGAAGCCAGAAGTCATTGGGGACTGATTTAGAAGTGTTTCCTGAGATTTTTAAATGCTAACCCTTCCATGTGTATGTGTACGTAACAATGATGCCTTAGGGAACTCAGCTGTTGGGACAAGTTTTTAATAATCTATTTTGGATACTCATGGACACATTCTTCAGTCTTCCTGCTTCCATCTCGCAAGATGTCGAAGGCCAAGAGAGGTCATGGGTGTCCTTGCAGATGTAACTTTCCAGACCTGAAGTTTCAGAAGAACAATAGGATGAAATATTTGGAACAGATGACAGGAAATATTAAATTTCTTCTCTACAATGCAATTAAAATCCCATCTTTCTTCAAACTGAATAACACCATTGTTTATGATCTATATGCTGATCTTGTTAACCATGCATAAAATAGAGCTGGACTCCTGAGGCAATTTATCCATGACTTTCTAATAAAAGATTAATGAAACATATGTTTTAATAAAGTAAAGATGTGGGAAAATGGGTAACTAAGTAAAGACTTTATAGATGATGAAACCATACAGTCTGCAGAGAAAAACAATAAAAAACATCACATACTTCATGCTTTAGACACTAACATATAGCATTGCACAGTGATCTTAACAGATTGTTCTTAAGGAAACTATGAAAGCCTTTTAATGGTATCAGAATTCAGGGCTGTAAATTACACTGTCTTTCCAGTAACAAGCTTTTATACTAAGGAGGAAAATAGGTGAAATTTCCTGCATGTGCATTTATTGTGTGATCACACCCTCTTTGATCAATTCTAGCTTACTTTCTGAGCTACACAGAGAATAGGCCAAAAAGGAAGAAATACTCTTGCATTATGAATGCTTAGGTCAAAATACAACAAGATTTCACTTAAGATAAATCTTGCCTCATGGTGCTTGAATTATTATGGCACTTTGGCTCTTTGCGGGTGGTTCACATAAAATCATGGGGCCTGTTTCTGAAATTAAGTAAAGTATTCTTTTTTAGATCTGGCATGTGTGCACTGTCCAACATATTGTTGTCTTTTTCAGCAATAAAAATAAATTGATTTCTTGAGCACTTTTTTTCTTTTTTTCTTTTTATCCCCAAGGTGGCACATTATGTTTATGAGTAGTAGGCCTGGGATCAGAGTAGAGAAAGAACTGCTTTTTCATATGTATTTATTAAATTAAAAATAGTGGTAAAAATAGCCCCAAATCAACAGTGATATTCTGAAGACCTTTTAATATAGTTACTATTGTTTTTGTTAAAATGAAAGCAGAGAGTTCTCCTTTCCAGTAGTATACAGCCTTAAGAACACTGTGTACTGAGTCACTAACAGGCCAAAGCTGTCCAAACTGTCCAACCGTCCAACACTTAGCTTAACGAATATCCCCACTGAACTCCCTGGGATTGTTCACACTGAAGAAATTTTCTAAATCTCAGATACAGTGCAAGCATAGAGCTAGGCATGAGCAAAGTGGCTTTTACATCTGTTGACTGAGTTGGGAGCTGCATAAACCAGGCTCTAGGAAACACAGAAGAAAAAGTATGTTACATGCCACCTTCTTTGTGTTGTACGTAATTTGGGTTGCTAAGAGGCGTGTTCTCACCCTAACACTTGTTAGAATTCATATCCTTCTCTGGAGGCATTTTGAATTTGCTCTTATTTGTTCAAAAAAACATGATAATAGGAGTTCCTGCTACTTTTACTTTAGAGTTCAGAAATTAAGGCATGCAGGACACCTGTATTTAATTCTTCCCCATATCTGCAGGGACATGATCTGCCTTGGTCCACCTAATAGGTACAAAGGTCTGTGTTTTAAGCAAATTTGCACAATGACCACAGCAGATGCTGAATACTGCCTATAGAGACCTTTCAGAGTGTGGATCTAGTGTGTGTGTGTCACTTGGGTCTATACCTTAAACTGGCTCCAGAACTGGTATTTCCCATCTTCCAGAGGCCAGTTATAACTTGGGTCATAGAAAATCTGGTTTATGGTAAAGGGGAGAGAAGAAAAGGACTGAGAGAAAGGGGTTCTTTTGGGCCACACTATAGAAACACCTATGTTTTATGTGGAATAATTAATATTCTTTGATCCAGGTAATGGCTGCATATGTGCAAAGGTGTAAGTAATAACAATACCATAGACTATTGTTTCGGATGACAGTTGACCAATTATGGTTTCTCAAAAGGAAAAACTAGCAGAGATTCATCTCAGGCATCTACACACCTAAAATTAGAGGGATTTTGATTTTTTGAATTTTGAATTAGATCTGAATTTAATGATCAAACTACTTTTGTAAAATTTATGTAAAAACATAAGTATGGTTGTACTAGTTCAGACCAAAGGTCCTGATACCACATCAGGATGCCATCAGCTCTGGGACTTACCAAGTGGAATGTGCTTTGTCTGGTTTGGTTACCTGTCAGGGCCTGAGGGCGCTGCCAGCCCCACCGGTCGCTGCCCCGCTGGGCTCCCCCTCACCGCGCAGCCCCAGTGCCATCCTGGCCCAGCCTGGGGCCATCAGTCGCTGCCCTGTGACGCCGCAGCGATGCTGGCTCCAGCCCTGCTATGGCCCTGTCCCTGCCTGGCTGCCAACCTGGCTTTGAGTAGCTTGATTTGGTGCCCCTTTGCTCTTGTACTGGCAGAAGAAGTGAGTGTTCAATGCCTTTTTATCCTTTCCATGACACTCAGGAATTTACACATCTGTATTGTACATCTCTTCCCAGTCATCTGTTGTACAGACTGAAGAGCTCTAGTTCATGTTTTAAAAACTTATTTAAAACCCACTCCACACCTTTGAACATCTTTGTTACTTTCTGAAATTTTCCCATAAAACCCTTATATAAGACCCCTTATATAGGACCTCCTCCCCTTTTGTGGGACCCCTTTCCCATATAGGTCTCCTCTAACTCTTCTAGGATAGAAAGACCGGAACTACACAGTATTCAAGATGTGGACAAATAACAGATTTAAACAGTGGCATAGTGATGTTTATTTGCTCTTCCTGTTCTAATAATTCTTAACATTCAATTTCTTTTTTTAACCCATACTGAGAACTGAGCTATTACTTTCTTGAAATGAGCTATCATAACTACAGTATTGTGACTAGTAACAGTTCAGAGACTTGTTCTCAACATTCTCCTAAGACCTAACTTATGTATCTTGCCATTCATATTGCTTGTCCTGAGGACACCTCCAATTTGGAAGCACTAAATACTTTATGAAGTATGGAAAAGTGAGGTGAAATATGAAAACTGAGGGACTGTGGATGCTATTCAATATACAGATGGAGAAAGTGACATTTTAAAAATAATTTCTATTTTGAATAAAGTGAAACTTTGTACAGAAATTTTCCAGTAAAATGGAGTTTCATCAGATAGCGTCTCTTCACTGTGCCCAAAATATTTCTCCTTAAATTTCTTGAATTCAGGGAACTTCTACCAAATCAGGATTCCATGAGGAAAAGCTGACAGAATTCTTGATATGCTGTTAGTGGATCCAGAATCCAAGGCTTTGAAGAATATAGTATTTTAGATACGGTGGCTTCCCCTTATGAATGGAATCTTATTACCAGGAATGCCTGTTTTTGCAAGGTTTTCAGACTCTTTGATCCCAGTTGTTGAGCTCCAACTCTAAGTAGGGCTCAGCTTTTGGCTCCACAGAAGAGCCTAGCTGCCTTGAGAATTTCAGCCAAGTCTGGGCTCTTGGGCTTTCCAGGTTTCTTGGCATGGAAATGTTGAAATGGACAGTCAATTTTGTATGGCTAACAGCATCAGTGAACCTGACAGGAATGCTAATTTCTCTCTAGCAGCTGCTGGAGATCAATGGTGTGCGACTGTAGGCAGCCCCACTGGGCAGATTGTCCTTTGGCCAAAGACTCTAAGATGTCCTGACTTCTGCGCCAGCTCATTCCCCAGCTCTTGATCTCCTCAAGAATGTGTTTTTTGCTTAGCAGCTGCAGGTCCTAGTGCATTTATTTTACTTGATAGGAGCAGGAGGCCATGGGGGGAAATGCCTTTTTTTTTTTCCTAAGAATTTCTATTCATGGGAAATTTAGCAAATCTGGTTTCTGCATGATTTGGTTCAAAACCAAATATAGAAATATCATTATGTAGGTTTTATTACACAAAATAGAGTATCTGAATTTTGGCCAGTTGCTGCGCCAGCTATTCCCATCTGCCCAGATATAGGCATGTAGCAAAAGTAGGTTCTAAGTACAAAGGTAAGAGAATGGCTAGTGTTTCCGGTAAGTTGGGAAATTAAAAAAAAAAAAAAAAAAAAAAAAAGCTTTTAATACAGACTTTGGAGCAGATTCTTTCTGTATTCTTGTAATTAAAAATAAAAGATCGCTGATTGAAAAGCTATCTCCAGAACAGCCATCTGGTCTTCCCAGGGCTCCAACAGTTAGACCCTATTAACCTTGATCTAGGTTCTTTTTTTTTTATTTAACCTTCTGATGTCAGTAGAAAGTGCTTACACATGCAGTATCAAGCCATTTTGTATAAATCTGTACTAATACTCCTAAAACCACACAGCACTCAGAATCCAGGATTAAAGCTTTAAAACAGATGAAATATATATTGGGATTTCCAACAAGTTTTCTTTCTTTTTATAATGCAAATGTGTTAATGCTCACCTCAAAACTGAAAGACTAAAGCCCAGATAGCTAACAAGGATCTGGCAAAGCTCTGTTCATCTAGCACAGACACTGAGAAAAACAGGACTATCCCCTTCTAAATAACAACAAAGAGAGATATCAAAGACTTACGCCTCAATAACATTATTTTGTTTCCATTCTAATCACAAGTTGAGATAAGAGTATGGCGATACTTTCAGCTTTCTGATTGTTAAAAATATCTGTAATTCCATAAAGAACAGTATTTTTGAAATCTATAGCTTCTTGAAAGACAATATATTAATAATTTAATACAAAATTCTGAAAAAATGCTGAGGCACTTTTCTGGCCTGTAAGCAGTTTATAATAAATAAATAATAAGTAGTACCAACAATAAATAGTTAAACACTATCTTCTGTTTTTGTGATTTTTAAGTGTGCATCTCACCATGTTTCACAAATGTATAGCTGTTACCATTTCCTTTATTGAGGAAGTAATCCAAGCAAGGAAGCATCATGTGACAGACTCAAAACCAGCAGCAGAGCCTACTACTCCCAGTTCTCCACTCCCATAGGACTAGTCCCAGTTCTGTGCTCAGTCCAACAAGCACAGCTGATTATATGCCAGAATTTCCAGATGCTTAGAAACAAGTGGTCTTCAAATAAAGAACAATTCAGCTATCCATTTTGCTATCATTCTTTCATTTTTTTCTGTTGTTTGGAAACACCACAATTGTGAAGCCTTCTTTTTTAAAAGATTATGTCTGATGCTATATATGCTTTAGGTAAAATAAATACTGGCTTCTTTGGTCTATGCATGCAGCCTCCTCCTGTTGTGGTTATTTGGTTGTACTCTACCTGGAGGCTGGTAAGAAGTGGAGTCCTGCATGAGTCTGTCCTCAGACCTGTGCTGTTTAGCATCTTTGCTGGTGACTTGGAAGATGTGACATGCATTCTCATCAACTTTGCAGGTGACACCAAACTGGGCAGTACAATTCAGTACTTTTAAGGACAGGACTGCTATACAGAGGGACCTAGCCACAGGCTGGAAGAATGGACCAGCCTTAAGAAATTCAACATGGACAAATGCAAAGTTCTGCATCTGAGAGGGAAGAACCCCTTGCAGGAACAGTACAGGCTGGAGACTGAGTGGCTGGGGAGCAGCTCTGCTGAAAAGGCCCTGGGGGTCTCAGTGGACAGTGAGCTGAATGTGAGCCAGAAGTGAACCCGGGCAGCAAGGAAGGTCAACAGCATCCGGGTCTGAATGAATGGAAGCATGGACAGTAGATCAAGAGAAGTGATTTCTTCCCTTTATTTGGCACTCATCAGACCATATCCAGAATACTGTGGGCAGCTTTGCTTCTCTGCCCTGCAAAACAAGACAGACATTGATCAACCAGAGTAAGTTCAGCTTCTTCATGAAGCAGATGGAGCCAGGCTCTTCACAGTGGTGCATAGTGGGAGCGACAAGAGGCATAAATTGACGAAGAGAGGTTCATCCTGGCTATAAGAAAAAGCCTTTTCATTATGAGGACAGTCAAGCAGCGTGACAGGTTGCCCAGAGAGGCTGCGCAGTCTCCATCCTTGGAGATTTTCAAGACCCAACTGGATAAAGATTCGAGACACAAGGTTTGATCTCATAGCTGATGCTGGTTTGGACAGGACACTGGACTACAGACTCTCTGAAGTACCTTTCAGCCTGAACTTCAGAATTATTCTGTGGTTCTGTGATTCTATGATTGAAAATAGTTTTTTGTTTGCTTGTTTGTTTTGTTTTTACAATAAGCCGCTTACCGGTCAGACCAACTGTTTACTTTGTCCAATATCCTGTCTCTAACAGGACTCGATGGTAGATGCCTAGGTAGAAGTGTAAGAACGGGTAGTAATACAGCAGTTCCAAGCAGGAATTCATGCTCAGAAAAAAATAACAACAATAACAAACCCTTTGTTCTGGAACTCTATTTTTTAGCACCACATCCCTCTGATTCCAGCCATGCCCTAAAATTTTCCCCATTCTTCTGCAGAATCAAATCATTCAGAAAGACCCCAGGTTGAAAGCATGACAGAATATAAGGGCAGAACAATACTATATTTGCCTTGTTTCTTATTCTTTCCTTACACATCCACCAGAAGCTGTTTGCAGAGACAGGATACTGGGTTAAATGGACACTGAGTCTGACTTTTTATGGCCATCTATATGTAAAGAACCCAGCTTTGCAGGTAGCAATCAAGCTTTTATTATTTGTACAAAGTTTAGATTGTCAGTGTCACCAAAGCAGTCAAAAGTCAATCAAGACAATCTCTGAAAATTGTCAGCATATGCATTCCTCTCTTATATGGGAAAAAAGTGATTGTCTTAAGACAATAATGGGATTCAAAGTTTATGTAGGCTAAGCGTAAAAAAATAGGAAATAATAAATTAATACTAATAAATTTGATATCCAGGCTTTGCCATTCAGCCAGATGCACATCTATAAAGATCTGGCCAATTTTTTCTTGTAATCTTGCCAGGGAATGGGAAAAAAATACATTACCAGAATTTAACATGCTGTATGATTTTGAGAATAACCCTTCAAGCTGTCAGTCTTGTTGCCAAAACTACTGTGCAACAGTATTAAGCAACAGGAGCATGGACTCATTTCAAGCCCAGGTGCTGAGCAATTTGAAATGCATGAGCTCCTTGTTGTGAAACAATCATTCGCTCTGAGGCTCTTTGTGTCCTCATCACTCCATGAACTGTGCTCTTGGTGAATGTGCATTTACTTGCTTTGTAGCTAATGTTCACATGCAAATTTTTGAAAAGACAGAACATTTCTATCTCCTTTCTTTACAGGATGCTGTCCTTATAAAAAAATAGAGTACCGTAATCCAGAGCTGACCTGGAGCAGTCAGCAATTATGGCAGTGTAGTAAAGAATTAAAGATAGACAACAGATAGCCTCTGATGCATGAACAGCCCATGTACTAGTATCATGTGACAGCAGAAAAAAACCCTTCACATGCATAAAGAAAGTGAGAACACGGACAGTAAAATAGTACAAGTGCTTAGGAATTTATAATGATTTAGGACTCATGCAACTAGGGTTTTGCAACACCCCAAAATTTTAATAATTGTGTTTTGTATATATCTTACAAATTAGTCCTCACAAAGAGTTAAGGACCAGTAGAATGCCACATATTTCTGCAGCAAAGCTCAGATTCATTTTCAATACTTAAAGCTGTAATCATATAGCATGTAATTCATCTCATTGAATTTCTGTTCTCTAAAAATTACTTGTCTAAGTCAAAGTCGGATCCCTTTATACTGCTGAAGAAAAACAGACACCTCAGATGAGATAAATCACCTTGCAGAGATGCCTTTTTTTTTTCTTGACCATAAAGTGGAAATAAAATGATAAGCTTAAATTTGGACACTTTATACATGATAAAATTTTTAGAAGTATTTACTTGGCAATTTGTTGACTTCTTAAGATTCTTGATCCAGTTGCTTGTACCCTTGCACCAGTGGGGTATAAATAGTGCAATATGGATTGGGGCAGAAACAAGATGGAGCTGTCGGGGTGAGGAATACTTTAAGGCAATATTGACAGCAAAAAAAGGAAATCTTATTCTGACTTTTAGATATATACATTAGGTGAGATAAATCCATTCACGGTACCCCACTTCAATGCGGTTGAAAAATGTTGCACTTATTTACTTCAGAATTGTGATTACATTATCTCCTCAAAGCATCGTTTTCTATTGTTATGTGAAAATTACCATGTAGTAGATAGCAAGAATGTTTGAACAAGCTCAGACAGCAGATCTATGCCAGAGCCAGATACTGATCAGTGAGTTGTGCTTGTGCTGTGCGGTACAGGGCAGTGTTACAAGTAGTCCATCCACCAGGCACGTTTCTGTGCTGCGCTGAGACAAAAGCCCAGATTACAGAAATAGGATACAGAGATAAAGTACAGTGAATTAGTATGTCATATGTACTATTACAGTGGCCTAAAAATATAAATGAGGAGGTTTTTACAAGGGAAAGGTAGTATTTTTATTAGACCAACTGATACAACTGGCAGAAAAATGGCAAGCTTTTGGGACCGTAAGCACTCTGTATGATAAGTTGTCTGTTTTTCCAACTGTATGAATTTAGAAAAGCTATAAAAAACAGAAAGCGGATTTTATAATGGAAAATGTACTAAGAATGTAACTATGCAGCACTACTATCACTATCTATTATTTACTATAATGCATTTTTACATATGTGCAGTGCACATATATTCATTATTCTTAGCTATGTTAACATACTTTCAGAGGAAGAACAGAATATTAGTGTTGTTAAAACTAAAATCTTCTAGTCTCTCATCAGACACAGTATTTTATGACTTAAATTAAAAATACAGAGCTTTTTTAATTAATAACACAGACCTAGCTCAAGGAGAGAAAGTTGTGAACACTGATAGAGTAGTGCCGTGCCACAAACTAGCCATCAAGTGATGACAAACCACAGAGGAGTGAAAACCTCAACCTATTACGTGTTGCTATTTCATCAAGGGAAAAAAGGTTCTGAGTTCATTATATTATTGATAGGAAACTATTTGAGCAGTTTCTTTGGGTAACTTAAAACTGATGGGACAACTTTAAAAATATGGACTCATGTTCCAAGATACAGACATATTACTATTTTTAGCACAGAGCAACAGGCAAGACTAACTACTACAAAGACTTTACAGCACAACTTGCTCTGAAATGAACTTTACAGAAAATTTATAAATTGTCATTATAACAGAGTGAATTGTTAAACTGTCTATAAGTAGTCATAATGATGCAGGTGCAAGTAGTTTAGGTAAGATAAATTGTGCCCCTAAGAGGATATTTGGTTGAGAACCTATATAAGTTCCATTTTGTTCTAGCTGAGTGTTTCATTTTGTTTTGTTTTTTGATTTTAAAGACAAACCTTCAGAGATTCTGATACTAAGAGGAAGAAGCAAATGCTTTCTTGTTATTTATCAGAAATTCTGAAATTTCAGACTAGAAAAACCCTGTGTGTGTTCATCAGTACTTTTAGGTAAAATCATACAATATAGTTTATAGCACTGTGCTTACTCAAATTTAGTTCCTGTTTCTAAGTAACCCCTCTCTCAGCCTCTTTCTCAGGCCCTCTGCACAGCTCTTCAGAAATCTCCTCAAAGGACTTTTCTCTTTCCTTTGAATAGACACAGGAATTTAGGGTGAGTTTAGTCTCTAAATGCTCTAGGAAGCCTGGCCACAGGCATATTTTTTTAGAACCAGAGATATCAGCATGCAAGGTAAAGGAAATTTTGTACTTCACCAATACTTGTATTCTGAAGTCCGGATGGAGAGTCACTCATCCCGTTCTGGACGTTCTCAAGGTGCGTTAGGTTCCAGAGGCACTGTGAAACTGAAATCACTGATATTGTTTCATATGGGTAATATTTGACACAATTACTGACTTTTCCAAGCTACTGTCTATATTTCTAATACCTTAGGTATATTCTTTTCCAAAATTAGTATTGCTTTAAAAATAATCTAAGTTTTGCACAGTTTTTTTGTTTGTTTTGGTATTAAGAAGCTATATTAGCTTCTGTCTTAACTATCAGTGTTTTGTCTTACTTCAGTGTAAGTGAGCTACATCCAGAAAAATCTGGATAGAAGCCACGTGTGAGTTGTGCTGATGCAAAATATTGTCACAGAGAAGAGTTTTATCTTCTTCATTCCAGTATATCAGTTCTTCAAAACTCCTATCTTATATTAAGGATACTTAGCTCTGAAAAGACTAATTATTGATGACAGAATGTGGGTTGTTTTTGATGTCAAAGAGTGGATGTGTGGTTGAACCAGTTAAATCAGTCATAATACCCATGCAGTAGATCTAGTACTAAAAAAAAGCCTGTAAAAAGGAAAATCCTATTTTTTATTATTTTCTTTCAAATGATTTCCTAGGTCTGCAGTCTGAAAGCATTTCCATCTCTTGGGTCCAGCCTAGTGTAGGCAGAGGATTCCATGCCCCTGAAAGAAGCAAACCATTAAGTGTAAAATACACTGAGAAACTGCACCTCATACTATATTCACTGTCTACCCATAAGAAAAACTGATCAAACACAAATATTTGTGTAATGTCAGAAGACATAGAAGGGAATCGTGAAAGGAATTGCCATGGCTGTAGCTTGAAGCATTCTAAATACAAATGTAAACTATTAATCATAATAGAAAAGAAGACATAAAAAGCAGGTTGTTAGTGAAAGATTATTGTAAAAAAAGACTTTCAGTCTGAGTGTTCCTTCCAGGTCCTACAGTGGAAACTATAAAACACCAAACATAATATGACAAAAAGCGTCTTTCATTATAAAAACCTCCTGGTTTTTATAATCTTGGTAGTGTAAAACTTGATGAAGAATAGTTTAAATTTTGAAAACAAAAATTAAAATATCCCTTTCAATACTGCTTGAAAAAACATGTTCTCAGTGCTTCCAGACACAACTCTGTGTTTCATGATTAACTTCACTTAGAGCTGTAGGTGCTAATCAGCTTTTAAATCAGAGCACAAGTGTTTCAATTTTGGGACATCAAGGTAGAGGCATATAAAATTATTGTGGATCATTTTCTCCATCTGTAAAATATGAGCTATAATCCTTTTTCACCTCACAAGAGGTTTTGTCTCAGCTGAATCATTGTTGTTTTTAATAATACCTATAATGTCTGTAATGTCTACTTCTATTCTACTCTACTCTACTCTACTCTATTCTCAAGCTACATAATGCACATTATTAGATAAATGAGTCATCCTTTCAGTGAAAGTGCCATTTTTCCTTTTCATTCATCTGTTGTCATTCTACTGACTTTTTCATTGTCTTGAGGATGCCCTTCTATAGTAGACACTGTTTTCTTTGTTATCTGTCTGCATGATTGACTGGATAGCTACAGAAACAATTAAAAAATGAATAATATATTAAGAATGAATAATTACAACAGAATGTGAAAATTAGTGCCAATGAGAGCTACACGTAGATGCTGAATGAAGGATTTTGGCTGGAAATTAGAGTCTATTAAAACTGTAACTCAATTTTTATATTGTGTTTAGGAAGTATCCATAGTTATCTAATATGTCATTGTTAAAAAAATAGGCATGATCCTTGCGTTTTTGACCCTCTTATTATTTAAAAACTTCTATAGACAGCTCTGTGTCATTGCTTTTTTATGCTCGCTACCCTAATAGGTCCAAAAGCCACAGACAGTTCTAATCTTATCAATCAATCCTCCTAGAAGAGTTTAGCCTCTTAAGTCTCATAAATTTAGCAGTGCAGGAGTCAAGCTTAGTTACACTTGGATGCCACAGACTTCATTTATATCAATGTCTGTAAACTGTGTATGGATCAGACATTGTCTTTACAGTGACTGTAGATGATTTCCTAGAAATAAAGTTGCGTAGAGTTGATGTTATCAAACCTAATAGCATAGACTATTTGTGACCTCTTTGGAAGATCTTGGATTCGAGATTCAAACTTTGATTAATGCCATCTTTGTTTTCAGACATAAGTATTAAAAATATCAATGCCAATTAGTTTAGTCTTGATGTCATGTCACATGAAGCTGAGAAAGAGCAAAAGGAAGCAAGGAGAGAGCATCTACATTTCTCTATTATTTAATGTCCTTGTCACTGCATAATTCATTTTTAAGCATCTAAAAAATATCATATCACCATGCAATCCTTTATGCTGTAAAAAAATGTATTTCTGTATATGTGTGTCTGTGCATGTTCATGCATGCATGTAACTGAATAGGACACATCCTGGTGCCTTGGAACCCATTGCTTTGAAACAATGTCATTTACATTTGAATACGAAAGTAATTTAATGTAAAAAAAAATAAAATGAGCATGACTGGCAAGTAGTTCTGGCTCAGAAGAACCTGACATTCCCCGACCATTCTTCCAGAGATTGTAAGACACTGTAAAATACGACAGTTGACTCCCCGTGAATATTATTCATTAGTCTTTCCCTGGAAGAAGGAAGAGATGCTAACATCATGGTCCTCATAAGTTAATGACAGGAGCACAGGTGTTAGCCTATTGACACATTTCTCCCCTAGAGGCTGATTAGATGCTCAAACTGGTTCATCTCTTCTCCTGTCAATTGCCGTTGTTTCACAATCCACTTTGGGCATGATAGGGGAATATCAAGTTTCCAGCCAGGAAAGATTCTGATCTCTCTTCCTCCTCGTATTTCCTTGCTTGGTAAGTCCTGAGCAAGAAATGGGAGTTCTTATCAAAGATGTCTCTTTCTCCCATGTCTCCACTTCTTGACCTCCACAGGAATGACAGCTCATACTGCTACTACTACTGACAGCTCATAGGTAGGGTGCAGGATATTTCAGTTGTGTTTCAGGTGGACAGAAGACAAAGCTATCCTTTTGGGGAAATTTTAAGGTATTCAAGTTTATATTTTATTCCACACTGGAACAGAATTAAAACTTTTAAACAATGTAGCAAGGAGAAACCTATCCTCTGAGACAGACCTATGTGTCTAGGAGAGACTTGCCAATAGCTCTTTGTTTACATGCTGGCATGAGAAGCAAAAGGGCTAAGTTCAAATCACTGCATCAGTATGTACATCAGAGTGTTCTCAATGTGTCTTTTGCATCTCAGGCAAATGGTCAGATCTCTGGACTGTAAAATCCAGTTTTTCAGTACATTCTTTCCACTGTGCTCCTCCAGTTCACTGGCTAAATATGGACTCATTGCATAAGTGCACTCATTGTCTAAGAGATTCATAATCATTCTATATTTTTTCTTGATTTATAAAGAAAGTAAGGACAAGAACTTACTTTTTCAATTCAACTGCCTAAATAATGATTAGTCAGAGCTGAATTTCCCTCTAGTTTCAGCATTTTTCATGTGAAAAGCTGTCTTGGTGAATTCTTATCTAAACTGATATATTTTGATGGGAGAACAAAAGAAAAAAAAGAAAATTCTGCCAAGTAATTTGTAATTGCCTCTCTTCTCTCTCAGTGTAACTTTCTGGCTAATCTGTGTGTAACTTTCAGGCAAATCACAGCAGATTGGCATTATAGTTGCCATCAGCCTGCTTGCAGTCATTCAGAGTCTGTGTTTCTCTCTTCATCATATTCAGATTCCAGAGCTTCAGTCCATTCACAACATATGAATGAGAGCACAGTCTGGGAGAAAGCAAACTAGATGCGATTCAGTAACAAAATAGAGTGATACTTGCTGAGAGTATGAACTCCTTGCTGAAAATGTGCTAGCATACATATATCTCTTAAAGTGTATGTTCAACTTTAGCTCAGTGACTGCAAGGGTCTCATTGCTACTCCTGACAGTCTTGGATTTTCCAGCTGGAGGTAAGGTTCATAAAGCTTCTTGTCATTTTAAGACACCAAGATGTTGTAGCTGCTCCTCCTCAGGCTACACTTGAAAATTTCAACGTGAACAGCTATGGATTTCCACAATGCAAAGAACAGACATGTTCAAATAATACTGGGGCGTAAACCTCTGCACTGTCTCCTTATCACATTCTACGTGCAGATGAACTACTTCTAACCATCTTTAAAGCTTCAAGCAAGATAGGCTCAAAACAGACCTGTGCAACAAGACAGGAAAGTGGCTAAAAACATTTTCAGGTCGAACAAGATAAAAAGTAGGTAGTCCTTTGGATCATTTATACTAGAGTTAGTACAGTGGACCATGGGCATACTCAAACTAGCTTTCAACTAATTAATTTGGGTACTGTAATAGGTAACTACAACAGCATAGTGTTCAGCATGAACTGATACATTCTGCTCTTAATTTTAGGACTTTACAGATGCTGCCTTTTCATTTTGCTCTCCAAGGTTTGGCTGCTAAACTCTGGTCCACCTCTGGTCCACTTCAAAGTGCTGTATATAGTATTTATTCAGTTATGCTTTTGATCCATCTTTTTGTTTCATGTTTTGGTTTAATTTATTGAAGAATTGCTTGTTTTATGAGAAAAGATTACTGTATGGGCTACCGAGTAGGGTTTAACACTCAGACATTATTGCCATTTTTCATTATATTCATTATGTCACTTAGAAAGAGTGGCTAGTGTTTTATATACCTCCATAACAAAAACATCATTTATGATATCAGCTAACTAGCAGTTCCAAAGGAATTTTGGTTAGTACTCTTTATTAAACATATATTTTTTTGCTTAATTGTGATGTTCATCTACATTTGTTTGACTGAAGAAGGCATTTCCAAAAGTATACTTTTATTTGAAACTTTAGTTTGAATAGCTAGAACTTTTACCCAGTCATGCTTCTGAGATTCTGAGCTAGTCTGGGACTTTTTGGTTGTACCTGTACTGAGCAGTGAATCTGCACAGCAGTGTGCAGATAGATCCTGATCCACGTACTCCCTCTCATAGAAACCAAGGAACAAGAAGTGAAAGAGGCTCAGTACAGGTCCATGTCCCATCTCAAAATGCAGCTACATTCAGCAAGTGCTTAAGGGGGTTGTGTTCAGGTGTCCATATACATGTGGTTTACAAAGCACATGCTCAATTATCAATGAAACTCAGGGAGTACCTAAATTCTTTACAGGTGGGTCTCATTTGACCAGCTCTATAGTATACTGATCTGTATCCAAGGTAATAGCCTTCCTTTGTAATCAGTTGAAAGAAAGAAAGAAATACTTCTGGAGTGTGATTTTAAAATAGGTTTTAAAATGAGGTCAACTGAATCCTGCCCTAAAAGTGCCGTTGGCTCCCTTCTGGCAATAAAAGTAGGCAAAAAGAGGTCTAGCTTATACCCAAAGTTATATGAAAGAAATCCCACTCTTAAAGCATTATTTAGACATCCAAAACACTATAGAAAGGAGGTCAGCACCATTACCAGAATTTTACGAAGAAGAAAAATGAGGTCTAGAAAGATGCAGTGATTAGCCATGGAAAACAAGGGCTAGAATCTGAGCCATCAATATTGCAAACTGTGGCAAAGCACTTTGTGACCAGACCATGTTCTCAGAAATGAAGGTGAAAGACACATCTTCATGAGTTTTACAGTTAGAGTTTTTTGTTGTTGTTTATGGTTTGGACGTGTTAGCCATTAAAGATCATGGCGATTTCTACTTTGAGCCTAGGAGAGAAGTAAATATTGCCTATTAATACTTGCTCCAACTAGTAAAATTACTTCAGCAAAGTTTGCATCTTTTGGGGGTTTCCTTTCATGAATCTTCAGGGCTCAAAATTTTGCTAGTGAGGACAGTTGCAAATGCCCATCACACTAGTGTTTGTATTTAGGCTGTAGCATGGCAGCCCTAACCCTACTGAAATCTAGAAACAGCCTGAGTAAATTGCCTGTTTGCAAAGCCAAACAAAGAAACAAAACAGAACTGATTTGTTAGTCTCATCATAATTGAGGAATAACATGTCAGCACTGACTATATACTAGCTTGTACAGGGTTAAAAATAGGAAAAAAAGAAGGAGAGAAGAAAAAGAAGAAGAAGAAAAGAGAGGAGAAGAGAAGAAAATCTGTCTAAAAGGAGTTCTTGTATATTCTGTAAACAAGAGGGAAAAGCGTTTTCCAATGATCTAGAATAACTCAGCACAATACAGGAAATTCAAACAGGAAAAAATTAAAAGTCTTTGCTTTTAGGAACATACACTGCCTGATAAATAGTTCCTGTTTGGCAGGGTTAAACTTTCCTCCTAGCCCTATAGCAAAGCTAACATATCAGTGACAACACCGCAGTTTCTTCAACCTTCTTTTGAGTCATTTGGTACTAGTGTCTGAAAGTGGTAGGTATCGAGCATTGCACCTTATTTAGTATGAAAGGCCCTTTTTATCATCTTAAACTAATCTCATATAACTTATATTAAAGGAAATTCTAAAATTCCAGTCTCTCTACTTTCCACATAAAGACTGAGAGATATTTTCTGTGACTTAATCATGTAATTGTTAGGCAACTAGTCTAAACCCTTCAGTGGGTGGTTCATCCCACTCATTTTAGGTACCTAGTTTATGAATGTTCCTCCAAATTGCAGTTGGGAGGTTTTTATCTCTCTCCATTTTATAGAGAGGAAATGCAGACAGTAGGTTCAGACTAAAGGAATGGCTTTTAGGTCCGAAGATGAGGCAGCTGTAAACCATTCTGATAAAATGACAGGCCACAGTGAGATCAGTCAGTTAGAGACAGTTCCATTTTTCTTTTGTTTTTTCTGCATTTTGAAATTAGGAAAAGGGAAAGATGGCACAAAAAATAGCTTCAGATGGTTCTTGAAGCCTATGAAAAGTTGGTTCAACCTTTAAGTGAAAATTTGAATACGACATCTGTCTCTCGTGTATACTAGTAATTTTGGCACTTACAAATAAAATGGACAGCACAATGCAGAATAACTGCTTATCTCCAAAATATTCACAAAGATTTTTATTATGTAAAGTTACCCTATGTACTTGGATGAGTGCTTTAAAGTCTTTCTCAGTAGGCATTGATACAGCAAACCATAGCAGCACTATAAAAGCATTATAGTCTGTTATGTCAATGATCTGCGCATGAAGAATTTCCTTAGTAGTATATATTGGCACAATACACCATGATGACTGTAGAACAGATGATTATGATTTTGATGGAGGTACCATAATGGTTACATTAAAATCTCATTTTTAGTTAAATGGAGAAGTGTCCCACTTCTCTATTTAGGAAGTTAAATAGAAGTGTCCCACGCACTTCAACCAAAATCATAATGGCTCTGAAGGGTCTCCCATGATCACTATGGATGAATGGAGAATGATTGTCACTGTAATCAGACTAGGTCCTTTCAGTATCAGGCTTTCTTTATTCTCTTCTACATTTTCCCATTAATGTTAAAAATAATGGAAAAAACTTGTTAAAATGTGCAACAAGTTCTCACTTAAACCTCCAAAAGCCATGAGACTGAGAGATGCAGCTTTTCTCTCCATATTTAACTAACTTCATTGCACCTTGAAGAATTACAGGGGTCTGAAAAGTCTGTGTGATCTTATTGACCATGTGTGCCATAATCCTCCTTAAATACAAAAGCTGTGTAAAAATAATCCAACAAAAGCCAAGAACTATAGAGTTAAGGCTTCTTATTCCATCCCTAATACAATCCACATGTCTAGGGATTGTATTTAATGTTCTTTGGTTCTGGGCAGATTGTCTAGTAAAGCACCAAGCTGCTTCAAGACCAGACACCATTGTGCCTCTTCTTTTCTCCTCCTCTGTTGTGGGGAGGTGTAGGATTGTGCACACAGTTTTCACAGAGGTATTGCTAATTAACAAAGCATAAACTCACCATAGTTTGCCAACACAACTCCTTCAATACAATCTGCTTTTAAAAGAATGGCTGAACACTGGCTCAAAGTCCAGTCCCTCCACAAACGCCTCACATGGAGCTCTTAAAAAACCTCAGGCTCCCCAAATCTCTAGTCACCTTTGCATTTTTGGTGGCATTAAATCAACACACATAAAATGGTTCTTCCTCATAACCATAGCAGGAGCCTTTATTGATGTTATTCTTTATGGCAACTCTTACTGAAGACTCAGGCATAAAGGACAAGTTCCACAGTTTTCTGTCAATGTTTAATTATATTCGGTGAACTTGAATTTAGGCAAATGAATCACTTATCTGAAAGCCCAAAGTTACTCAAGTATGCAGAAGTAGCTCATAAAAAAGATATCATGTTGGAGTAAATACCAGTAATTTTGTCAAACCTTTGACTGATTCCTTAATGAAGAATGGAAAAAAAATCAATAAAATGCTAATTGTCATTTTCCTTTTACTCATATAAGACTTCATAAGAAATAGTGTAACCCATGTTTTCCACGGACAGCTCATCTTTTTTTATTCCCTCAAGACAAAAGGACATTTCACGATGGGGGTCCAATTTTTCTCTGCCTTCTGCTACCTAAGGTCATTTACACCTCTGCAAAGTGCATGAAAACTACTTTCCTAGTTTGCTTGGTAATAATTTGTGAGCAGCTTACACATGATCAACCAAAATATGAGTGGAAAGTAAGGGTCAAAATGATCATTCATTCACTTTTTTAAATGATAAATTATACATCAGAAAACCGGAAAAGTCTATGAAACAGAGAAGTGTGTACAAAATACTTTGAAAAGTCGTTGCGCCATTCATGTTATTCAAGTTAATCCAGGGAATAATTTTGTCTCCAAATTGATACAATAGATGACATTTCCCCTTGATACAAGAAAGTCTTTGCATGGTAACCTTTGCAGAAAGTCGGAGATTGTTAGTTAGAGAGCAGTGCCTTGTGAATGCAGTTAACATGGCTTTCAGATTGGAGGTTGACAGCTCCCTACAATCAGGCTTTTAGTAGGAGCCTGGTCTAATTTATAGTGGAGTATGGAAAAGAAGTAGTGGAAGAACAGGATCTCTCTGTGATATGGTCCTTTTGTAAAACACATTTTTTTCCAGAAAAAGTCCAAGCTTAATTAAAGCTAGCCCCGCTGTTTGATAACAGAAATAATTTGTTTTGTCATTAGCAACTGTTTTGATAACAGAACTTCTAAAACAAAATGAATTTGAACATTTTGATTAAACCCTTTTAAGCAAAATCAAGCTATATAAAATTTATAGTGCTAGGCAAAATAGCATCCAGTAGGTTTGAGAAGGTTAAATGTAATTCAACAACTCAAATAAAAAGCAAGTCATGCTTTCAGTGGTGGCCTCCCCTGCCTCTTCCTAATTATAGGTCCTAAACAGACATTTCAAAGGCTGACAATAATCCTATATAACCCCTTTTGTAAAACATTAAATAGAATCAAAATACTATATTAAAGAATGAAAAAGATAAAAGTAGCAATTACAGTTTAATATCCCCAGTTACAGAGCTTCTACTTGCTTATTTCCACATACAGCACTTATTGCCCACCACCCTACATTGTCACAGTAAAAATAAATACAAAGCGTATGCAGCTGGCATATGGACATGGCTTTAAAAGACTTAGGGCTTTCAAATCGTTCACAAAAGATCTAGGGGAGAAAATAGTTCTGCACTGTTTGTGACTCCTTAAAGAGTCCTTGAAGAAAATGTAATGCAAATTTTATTCTATTTTTATGTCACATACTGTGATCATAATAAGTGAACAAATTATTGTTTTTCAACAGGGAGATTATTTAAAACACTTATTTTATGCGTTCTGGATCAGTATTAACCATAAGCATGTAGAGCACATTTATTTTAAAAAAGTAACCTGCTATGGCACTGGAGTAACTGCTGACTTTGCAGGACCATAGTAATGACATTTAACACCACTGCCCTGGTCCATATACTTAAAACAATTGAAAAATATATAAGGTTTCAAAGTAAACTTTGACAATAATGCAGTTTAAAATGGCTCTTTTTTTCAGGTCATTACGTAGATATTGTACCACACTGAGTTGTTCTGTCTTGTTGAAGACTGTCTTGGATTGCAGTTTCAATTATTATTGTAATTTTCAGGATTGTGATCTGTTGTGACAGATGTGTTCCTGTGGAAAAATGGAACTGTTAGCCATAAGATGGTGGTTCATGACTACAATGGATTGAACTGTCTTAATTATTGTTCTTCAGCTGTGGGACTCACTGCTGCAAGAATTAATCCCAACCACACATCTCACTACCTTCAGGAATGCCAGCAATTCATTCTGAAAAAGAAAATAAAAGAAAAACTCACCCTAGCTATCAAGATGAAAAATGTAGTGAGATAGAAAATAAATCAATAGTTTCTAGGAGAGCTAAGGTACTTACAATATTGTTAATAAACATATACTCAATTAGACAAAACTTCATTGACATTAATTTGTACTGTCTGTTGTTTCAGAAAATTCATGCCTTTTAAGTTGGATAAGGGAGACTTAAGCTCTTCCAGTCTTCTGAATGCTATCAAATACAGATTTATAGTATATACTCATACCACCTTAACTCTGTCCCCTGGAGCTGTAAATTACCTGTAAACACCCTAACGGTATTCACAGTGTTAAATATAGCAGAGTTAAACGTCAGAGGGATTCACTCAAATGCTTCGGATGAGTTGTGACTGAGTCTCTGAACAGGCAAAAGATCTTTTGCCTGTCTTCCCTATTTCTGTAGAAAACTTTTATTCTTGGAATGATATGATACTTCACTAAGCAAAGAGGAGAGAAGGAAAGAGGAGCTGTTTCTGTGGAGAAGAATAACACTTTGGGGAGAGATGGATGTGGTCATAAGCTTAGTGATGGGTGAGACTATTGCTCATGTGAAACTGAATGGAGTGATTATAAAAACATGCCCGAACTTGCAAATACTATCAGATACCATATCTTTTCATTAGCATTGTTGTTAGCCAATGTATTCGGCACAAATACTAGTAACTCTCGTTCAGTACAATTCAAAAGCAGAATGTGCATACACTTGTTTTGGACAGGTTGGGACATAGTTTGCAAAGAGCAGAGTTACAGCTGTGCAGGCTTTTCCCTCATTTTTAGCCTTATTTTTCAGAATAAATAATTTTGGAATGTTCTAAATGATCACAGGATACTACAGGGAAATTTAATTCTGTTTTAATCTTGAAAAAAAATCAGTTTAATTGTCCTTCTAAAAACTATTTAAGAAGATATGGGGTATGCTGTCTGGACTCCAGCTGTTTCTCCAGAAAGTCATAAATCTCCCATATAACCTCTCAAATGGACTTAACACCTAGTCTGGGCAATGGCATCAAGGGTCTAAAGGTGGCATTTGATTCAAAGATGCCTGCTTCTGCTTGATGCAATTAATGAAGCCAGGAGAATGAGTCATCTAAGTAGCCACAAAGGGTGGGATTAAGTTTTCTAAACATGAGCACATACTGCCATGTGAGTATCAAAGGATGTCTTCCCTAGGTTATACATCATCTCCACTAGCCTGTTCAGGATGTTTTAGATATCCTAGTGCATCTCAGAAGCACTAAAGGTCTGTTTGGACTAGCAAGACCCACTGTAAGTCTTCAACTACTGCAGTGGCAGCATAGACCCCTAATTCAGACGTCTACATCCACACCTAAGCGTAGCTATCTTAATCTAGACCATATCCCACACAGTAAGTTTCTACAGGAAATACTTTGGTTGATGTGGAATGGGAAAGAAGGAGAGGTGTGTGAAGACATGAAGTTTCTGTTGGCATGAGAGAAAGTAGGGCATGTACTTATCTCAGAACTTCACAGCTCTGAAGAACTCAAATGTGTCCTAGCTCTCTCCTGAACAAGAGAAACACTCCAGTTCTCAGGTTTTAGGGGCCCAGGAGCATACAACCATTTTTTCTTCTTCTCCCACTCCTTCCCTCAAAAAGCTTAAAACTTTTATTTGTTTATCTTTTTTATTATTTCATGAGGTAGAAAAGGCAGACAGGACTTACATCTTTAAAAACCTAAAAGTCTTTAAATTAACCTATATTTTGATCACTGAATGAACTCAAATCCTTCTGAAGTATATTAAGTCAAAAGAAAACTAAATAGATGATGAATTCTGAATGAGATCATCTCAGTACTGAAGACAGGAGGCAGAACTGGGCCATCCATGTCTGACACCCCATAGCCAGGCCTGAAGAACCTGTTGTATGGACTGAATCTGTGTTCCCACCTCAGTATCAGCACATACTCTAAAGACTTTGATATTTTCTCTTCTGTAGAGCAAGAGAAATGATTCAGACACTTAAAGAGATAGAGGTATCCACACTCCCTCTTTTTCCCCATCCATGATTTTCCAGTGCATGAAGACAAATATGGTCACCACCACTTTTTCACAATTGGCAAACCCCACCTCCCATCGTGCTTTCAGAGAGGTAAGGATTCAGGAGCCAGGACCCAATTTATATAAGAAAGCAGACAGAGTGCCTCAGAAACCATGCACAATACCCTAAAGACAGAAGACAAGAAGGATGTAACAAATTGTCTCCCTGGATGCCGGTTTGTATGGAAGAGTACATTAGTTAAATAAATGCTATGCTAAATGAGTAGATTGCACAACAGCTGCAAGGACATCCAGATTAATAATATTAACTCAGGATAAAAGTGGTTTGGACTGGAAAATCAGAAGCATTTCTTAAAAAAATGGACAATAGGAGAGTATAATGGTGTGCGAGTGCCACACTTACCAGTACCTAGAAGACTCACCTACTATACGAGTGGGGATGGACGACTTCTGCTTGCAGTCTTTCACACAATTCAATATATGGACATATTACTGTGCATCTAAGCACTACAGGGAATTGTCTACTACAGGGAAGTCTGTCTCTTTCTATTTCAGCTAATAAAAAAGAAATGTTAGCAAAGGCAGTCTTCTATTCTGCGCACACTGCATGAGGTAGGGTCTGCAAGCAGCCCCAAACTATATTTTTAGTAGCACTCTCCCCACCAAACAAGAATTGGTAGATGAAAGTATTTTCAAACTGTCATGTGTTTATCCAATTACATTTTCACTCAATAGTATGTGTGAAGTATAACATTACATAATACAGTTCCTTACTCTCTCCAGTGCTTTTTCTTTTTTTACTCCTGTTTCTGTAGAGGGACAGATTCTAATTAGCACAGGTGAAGGTCATGAGTCACCTAGTTCACGCAGTTTCTGTCAGGGGAGAAACCTTTCAGCTAATTCAGTTTGTGTGTGCACTATATAATTTGTGCCGTTCAGAAGAATAAAGCTTGCACTTGAGAGCTGAATTCATTTTTATTTGTTTAGTTTTAATACAGCTTTCAGTATTGGTTCCTATTAATTCTGTTATGTGACATGCCATGGTAAGAGCTCAAGGCTACGGTGTGACCTGCCTGGTGTCTTCATTGCCCAGAGTACAGGCTCTTGTCTGATATAGAGTCAAGGCACACACTTGGAAATGGGAACCGCTGAAGTCTCCCAAGTCAGGAGATTTGAAGATAATTGGAGACTATGAAAAAAGTCTAATGCTCTTTCAAAAGTAGGAAAAAATGCTTCAAGAGTTAGATTTTGAAATTATTTCCACTAAAACCTACAGTTCCTTACTTAAAATTCTTAAGACTTCAGTTACATTCAGACAGTCATGTTTTGAGGTGTCCTCTGGTATCTGAGACATCTGCGTAGGCCTAGAAAATATAATACAGGATGTAGAAGAGGCTCTTGCTCTTATGGAGCAGCAGCCGGAGGTCACGTGAGATGTTCTAATACATATAAAATGACACTAGTCACCAAAGTAACAGGATTAATTCTGTAAGTCCAAATTGTCAATCCTCAGATTTCCAGTTACCTAAGCTCATAGTTGCCTAAAACCTACAGCCACATTTTTCCCCCCCAATAAATTACACTAATGCCACCAAATGTCACTACCACATTTACAAAAATAAGCATTTGAAGGATGTCTTTGAATAGGCAGCCCCTCTGGG
Source organism: Dromaius novaehollandiae (assembly GCF_036370855.1). NCBI lineage: Eukaryota > Metazoa > Chordata > Aves > Casuariiformes > Dromaiidae > Dromaius > Dromaius novaehollandiae. Next base: position 182,619,884 of record NC_088098.1, read on the forward strand.
CTTTTGTTGGTTGTCACTCATTGTTTTAACTTACTTTCTCTCGATATAGTATACTCTTTATTAAAAGGAAGTCATGGATTATTAAAATACATAAAAATAAAGAGAGGATGCAAGTGTTCAGCATAGTGTGAAGAACAGCTTTGTTTTGTTTTGTTTCTATTGAAAATTTTCCAATTGTATCTGAGACAAGGTTTTCTGTTATTAAAATAAAAGGAAAAAGGGGAGTTTGCATCTATGCATCTACATTTTTAAGTAGATTTTTTGTCAGTAGGCCTCCTTAAACCAAAATCCAACATAACTGTTACAGCCCCCCACAATGGTGGCTAGCTCAAAATCTGTAATGAAAGCAATGTAATGTAATTTTCCTGAACTTAATAGAAAGTTTCCTAATGATTGAATTATCATCTGTATTTCATGTTTTAAGAAATAATTTTTGTTCTGTGTTGACTGCTCAATGTCATCTTTCCTTTTGTCAGAAAGTAAATTAAATAGCTCAAAGGAGCTTTGTGCAGAAGTGTTTGCTTCTTTATTCTGTCCCAGAATGTTGGGAATACAGATAGCCTTCTTTGTTTGCAACAGCAAATGTAATAGCTTTGACAAGAACATAAGAAGGATAGTTGTGGGCAAAGACAAAATGCAAATAATATGGCTAAGGGCCCGGTTAAGGAATAGCTAGCACAAGTGATGGCCGTTATTACCATATCAAGCTTTGTTGAAGTCACTTCTAAGTTCAAGATATTTATTTTAGGATTGATTTGGAAAAGTCTGAAAAACAGAATAAAATATGGCGCTTTTTTTGCTGCTGCTTTGCTCAGAATATGATTCGTGTAACATCTCTTTCCTGCACTCATCTGTGATGGATTCAAGTTGTTCATCAGTAGAAACTACAGAAGAAGTGTTTATCCTAATAGGATAACATATATAGGATATGATATAATATCTTATAATGCTACTAATAACAAAATCTTTATGAAACCTGTATTGTTGTTTCTTTTGTTCTCCTTCACAATGACGAGAGGTAAGCACTAAAATCTATGGGAGGCAGGAACATAAGGCTGATCCACAAAGAAGTGTGAAACTTTAGGGACCTTAGTTCAGACTATTCAGAATTCACAATCCTCTCGTCAGCTACTATCTAATTTTGGAGGTACCTAAACTCCTTAGTTAATATTTTGTCATTAAGAACATGCACTTCTATCGCTAGGCTTCTAATGTAATGAAAAACATTAAGCTCTTTGACCAGGATTGACATGTCCAGGGAAGCCTGCTGGGCTGATTGAATGGGTATGGTTAGAAAATGCATGTTGGACCAACAGTGGCCCCAATTACACATTCAGTGATGCAGCATTTAAAGATGAGGCAGAACATTCCTCATATGCATCATCTAGACTTGTGATTTCAACAGAGGTCCCCTAAATCCCTCTGTGAATGAGGATATCAGGCTCTTAAGTCTTTTTTTTTTTTTTTTTTAGACAAATGAGAGATTTAATAATGGGACTCTTATATCGCAAGGGAGTGATCAACATCCTTCCTTCTTGGGAACTTTTGTGTGAAGCCTAATAAGGTAGGGTGTTTTTTTTTTTCCTCCTTTCAGTATATCTATTGGAGCAGGCTCTTCTGGAAACAAAATCATTAGCGTGAAAATTGCCTTAGGACTGAGGTATGAACTTCAGGCTGGAAGGACTCAGCAATGTCAGGAGCTGGCTGGGTGATTTCCCAGAGCCTTAACAGAAACTGAGACATGCAATGAGTGTTATCACTAGAAAGCTAGACAATAAGATATTTCAGTTTGCCTGCAGCCATGGGTGAACAGGAATGTTGTGGAATGAGATTTGAAGGTATCCAAGTGACAGTACAATGTCTTAGCCATAACTGAAAATGTTATTTAGGAGTTTTTGAAAGTTTTACGTTACTACTCCTTATGTTATACTTAAAGAAATACAACAATGTAAGGCTTATCTAAAGAACTGCTATGCTTATAGGGCCCTCTCCATGCCAAGTATTGGGACTTTCTTCAGTTAGGCAAGCATAGACTTCCTCCTCAAGAGCTTATTGAAACCTTTATTAAATTTCAGGTACAATTTTCTACAGACTTCATTGAGCTTTGGAAGAGAGTAACAGGGCTGGCTAAATGTGACCACACTCCTTATCTTTTCCTAAGCTATTCAAAGGTCAAAGAGGAATTTCAGAAGAAAAGGGATTTCATATAGCTTTTTGACTTCAAGCATTCAATCCTGTCCAGAAAAAAACAACAGATCTGTTTACTTGTCCTGCTGTATTATTCTCTGGTGCAGCATTACGCTATGGTTGGCCTGGAACATATTTTGAAGAATAAGTGTAATAGCCAAGACTCATCTTCTTTTTACCTGAACCTAACAGTTCAGATACTGGTCCTCTAGCCAGTCCCAGAACTTCATATATCATCAAAATCTTCATAGGCAGCAGTTCCTCTAAGGAGGAACACAAAAACACAATAATCAGTATTATATTCTCTAAAATAAGAGCACATAGCAGCACAAAAAGCTACATTGCTGATAACAGCATGAACACAGAAAAAAAAAGAGGGGGGGGGGGATTATGGCTTATTGTTTTTCTTTCCTAACCAGCTCCAAAGGAATATGCGGGGAGAGTAGGTTAGCTACCTTCTCCCTTCTCATCTGTCCTGACAGAAAGCTTTATAGGTGCCCACTGTCCCCCAAACCTTGTCAGTACTGGTGAGACAGCAGAGGTGGAAGGTATGCAGCACAGTGCTGACAGCTCTGCTTGGCTGTGTTTTTTTTTCTCCACGTGTAATACCTGAGATGTCGCATTGATAAAACTTTCTTTTTGCAGAACTCCACTGTTTCCTGAGTTATACTGACTGCTCTTCGAAACCATGACCTGAAGGAAAATTAGCAGTGTCTACTGTGCCTATTCTAAATTAGATTACCAGAAAGATGCCTCATGAGAGCATCCTGTATGGTGTCATACAGCCAAAAAATGGGCCATCCTGCTCAAGACACATGCTCAGTCAAGCCTGGCTACATTTCAAGACTATAGAATTATGATATTGCCCTCCTTTATGGTAAATCCTACTTACTGCAATCATGGTTCAGTGAGGTGTTCCCCATTCTGTGATCCAAATGCTCAGAACCAATACTGTTATATATTAAACTGTAATCTAAATTATAACTGCTTCAGAGATTGCTTCAGACTCTGATTACAGGTTGCACTACCCAAAACCAGTGATACAGGTGTTAAATTATCATGATAATGGTCTCCTGGTTCAGAGAAACAGCCCAGAATATATTTTAGTTACCGCTATATTGTCATAACACTCCCAAAGATCCGTTAACATGAAAGTGTGTGAAATCTTCCTGTTTTCAGAAGCACAGACAGCTGGTGACCTCCTCTTTCTCTGCATTATTATACAGCATTCTAACCTTAGTGGAGATTGAAAATAATTATCATAACAATAATATTTATTACAGCAATGCAGATCTGCTTTGGAACTCATCAGGTAATATGAGTTACATTTAAAAATAAAGAGTGAGTAATAAACCAACAGAAAAACACAGGGTGAAAACCATCTGACCAAATTTTACACAGCTTCACTGTACATCTACTTCAGAACTAGACACACTTGCTTCTTTGATATATATCAACAGGGATAAAAATGGGTTTTCTGAGAATTAGTCTTCTGACCTATTTTAGACACTTTTTTTCTGTGAGATGAACTATACGCAGGAATTTCTGTTTCCTCCCAGTGACTACACATGAAGATGAAGGTGACTGACTGGGATGCAGATGTCTATCCTGGGCCAGATGAATCTCATGCATACTGTAAACCTATTGGTACCTTTAAATGTGCTTTTAAATGCTTTTTTACATGTTCCACTGCAGGGTGAGTCCAGTCCTGTTGTAGAGAAAGGAGCAGCATGCTGTTGTGGGACCACTGCAACACCACAAAATCAGGATTGTTTCCTCCGCATTGGATGGTTTTAATGGGAAGGGAAGGAGAGAGCTGATAGTCTGACAAATACGTGTTAGAACTGGCCTGCCCCAATGTTAAGGCTGGGCTGCTTTCGGTGCCTGAACGAGCACCAGTAACTGCACAGCACTGCCATTAATGGTCCAGCCGTGTTCTTAGACAATTGTTCGGTATCTTCACTAATAAGTCAAATGTTTCTGAGCCTGCTCTTTGCCGCTGAAGCAAATGGCATGGAGCGACTCCAGGCTTTATGCTATAATTCCTGCTATTAAACTATTACTCTCTAAACAGGGTGGTAACATGCAAATAACCAGTAACCCTTGGCCCTTTCTAATTCCCCAGCCTGGTGAACATATGGAGTAGTGTTAACTGGCCAAAATCATTATGGAGACTTCCTTACAATCTGATACTAGACAGTAGAGTATCAGAGCCCTGAGGACACTGACAGCCCTGCTGGTCGCTGCCCCCCGGGCTCCCCCTCACCGTGCAGCCCCAGCCCCATTCCAGCTCATCCCAGGGCCATCAGTCGCTGCCCCACTCTGCCACAGTGGTGCCGGCTCCAGCCCCGCTGTGGTCCGGCCCCTGCCCAGCCACGGGCCCCCTGGTGCCCTGGTATAAGGTATGTTTATGGCACTGCTTAATTTCAGAATATAAATGTTGATTTACATTCCTTTTGTATCTGTCTTTGGACATTCAAGCTCTTTTCTTAGACCTTCCCTATGAGCTAGCCATAACGAGGGACTACCTGTGGTCACAGTTCTCAACTTCATTATATTCATAGCTGGGTCGTTAGGGCAGTAATGCTGGGAAATTGTGGGGGAGCCACTTACAGTCACCATGAGACCTGCTGCTGAGCAAGAATTTGAAACCAGATTTTTAACATTGGAAGCTATTATGAGACCAGTGGGTGGACATGGCTCAACCAGCGGTTAGACCATAGCTGCGCAGACCCTGTAAGGACGTTGGATGTCCCTATGCGTTACATTGTGGGATGCAAAAGAACATATGAGCACCTAAATCCCTCCGTTGATTTGACAGGTTAGTGTGAATGTTAGAACCATACCAATTGGTGAAGCAAAAGTGGAAAGTGATCCAGTTTCCTTTTTTCCTTTCAGGAATTAGAAAGCAATATGAGAACTACATTGATAGACCAAGACTGGGGCGCTAAGAATAATCTCTAAAAGTAAAAATGTTTTTGTGCTACTCATGAATTATTATAAGCCATTTAATCTTGAATTTTTCTAATATAATTTGCCATATACAAATTTCCAGCACTATAATATCCTTCTGTACTGCTAATACATTTGCATGTTTGCATTGAAGGTGCTCCCCTTGCTTATTTTTAGCTTTAAGTCCTTGTATTATCCATGAACAATACTGTAACAATACCAGTTTCATTTTGCAGAAGATGGACACAAAACCAAGTATGTTGCTGTCTGTGCAAGTGTTTATCCAATTTAAGCTTATTTTCACTGAGGTCATTTCAGTCTATTGAAATAACTCATAATACGCAAAGCAAGACAGACTCAACAAGGAAAAAAAAGAAGATTAAGCAGAAAGAGAAGAAAAGGATTATTTAAAGAGGATGTTCTGTGGTGAGGAGGAAGCTTTGAGCCTTGTAAACTGTGAGGTTTGACTTACAACACAGCATATGACACCCATGTACAAATGGGGGTACAAATACCATAGATATCTTCTGACCTTGCAGGACACTCACCAGTGGAATTTCTAATTCAGTTCTTTTCAGGATGCTAACTGAAGTAATTGAAACTTTAATTAAAGAATATCCAAGTACATCTTTCCTTCTAATAGGCCACACCTGCAACACAGGAAAATGATTGCTTTGGATTGCTGGATTTTTCTAACGTTACAGAGGCAATTGACTGCACCCATATGCCCATTTAATGTGTCTCCTGATGAAAAATACATAGGATTTGCAAGTTGATTCATTCATGAAAAAGGAGGGAAAATGAGTCACCTCCTGAAAAAGAAAACTGTTTATAATATTCAATAGTGCATTATAAAGATTAGTTAACAGTCTCAGATGAGATCTACACCAGTGCTGGACAAGATAATTAAGACTGCAGATTTAATGGCTTTGGCCTTCAGAATATTTAACATAAAACCATTTTGTAAGAATTACCTCAATGACATGTCTAGATTATACTTTATCTTGAGCTGAATACCATAAATTACATTCTTCTATTTCTATGAGTATATGGCTATGACACAAAATGCTAAATTATTACAGACAGTTTCTCACACCTGCAGAAATAAAATACAGTATTCACCATTCTTATTCTGTTATGAAGAAAACTTTTGGGTTTATTCCAGGTTTCTAGATCTAAATCTATCCAGTGACATAAAATATAGCTCCTGGAAACAACTGTTACAGTATATTTCCTCAGACTGCTTCCAACATAAGGGCCTGGTTACTGTTAAGGATAATTCACGTTTGTAAGACTTTGAAAGCAGAGAAACTCCCATGACAGATAAGACAAATGGGAACAATAGTGTGTTGCAACTTACACAGCATCTACCATCCCATGCACCTAATGGCCATTAAAAACAGTAATTAAACCTTCCAAAAAGTTCCTATGAAGTAAATAGTTTTATTATTCCTGTTTTACAAATGAGCAAACTGAGGCACAAAAATTATAATTAATTTACTCACTGCCACAGACAAATTAGTGCAGCAAATCAATAAAAGGCTATAGTTTGAATTTATATGTTTGGATTCTATTTTCACACTTTGAACAACAAATCAAACATCTGATTCCTTTCAACAAACTGCATGTTGTCTTTTTTATTATTATTTTATTTTTTTTTTAGGGGGAGAGAAAATTTTTCTCAGTTACAAATGAAAAATTCTCCAGAGAACCAGTAATAGTAAAATTCAAGTTTGGAAAAACGACTGAAAACCCTGAAGCTATTTCCAAAAAGAAATTCCAGCACACTGCTTGTTCCATCCTGTAATAAATTACCAGCATGACACACTGTGATAAGAGCCAGAGTTTATAACCTAATTTCCATTTTTCAAAATATTTTTGTAGGTCATCCAGCAAATGGTTGAAAGCTAAGTTAGCAATTCCTATAGGTCAGTGTAGTTTAGGAAGGAGAGAAAAAGATAGAAATGTAAGAAAGCCATTCACAGTCACTGATTTCTCACCTTGAGGAAAGGATGGTGGTGTCCAGAAGCACTGCCCAGAGACAAGGTGTTCTGCTACACAATATTTTGTGAACCCTGGAACCCAGTCTGTTCACAGCAAGTGGGAAAGATTAGAAACTGATCCTCCAGATCAACAACTGAGACTCAGTTGCAGTCTGCAACTTTCCTGCAGTCTGCTGCTTTGTAGGAGCAGTTAGCTTGTTCTTCCAAGGACAGACATTGGCCTTAGGATGAATTGTCAGATAATCCTGCTTCAGAATTCTGTACAACTTGCAGCACCACCTAAAACCAGACATAATGCAGGCAGGCACCGTGCAAGCTCCCTGTGCAAGCCTGCCACTGTGGCTTCTTCCTGGTTTGTAAAAGCCTTTGTATTCTAGCTCTTCTTCTCTTCAAAGGAGACTGCCAGCCATCCTTGATTATGCTAAAGAAAAATACAATTTCAAGCACAAAATCTGTGTCTGGTTTCCTTCTGGTGACGTTCAAATGCTCCTTCAAAGTCTTAGCACTGATGTTCATCAAACTTTGTAAAAACATGGAAGTCTATTGCTTATGGGTGTTCCAGGTTGGGTTATGTTTGAAAGACAGAAAATGATGCAACTTTCCTTTTCCATGACTTCTGCTATCTCTGGATACAGCTGTAGATAGCAAAAAGAATGTTCCTCTTTTAGTATATTAAAAGAAATATTTGAATATATGGTGTGTTTAAGAGAAGACCAATCATCTAAAGTGTCTGAATAAAAAAAAAAAAAATAAAATAAAATAAAAAAAACCTTTTAATGTTGCAAGAAGAGAATGTTTGGGCTTTCCTCTTCTGCTCAAAACCTGGTGATGCTATTGCACAATTTCTGACCTTACTTGAAACTGTGGAAATCCAATGGGTTATTGTAGCAGGCAATGCAGAAATGAACAGGCACCAGAATGAATAAAAGATGACATGTAAACTTAATAAAAACAATACCAGACTTTATCTTGTGTCCATTGATAAACTCTGGTTTACAGTGAACTGTCCTTAAAAGAATACATTCATGTACAAAACAGAATGCTCAGTAGTTCTACAGGACCACATATAGGAACAGACTTCATCCTTGGATATATACAACTTCCTGCAGACTTTAATGGGGTTATCTGGGTGTAAGTGAAAGTAGATGTTATCAAAATATAAAGGTTTCAATCATTCAACACCAAAGTCAGTGTGACTTTTCTCTTATTAATTAATCAGAATCATATCTGCACTTGTAAAATGAAGCTGTATCTTGTGCGTTTATTCACTCTTACGTACGTGATGAGTGATCTACTTTGAACTGCCTCTTGATGGGTATCTATGTGCAGTTACTAGTTGTTTCTTATCACTTCATTGATGTGTTTTAGCTGAGAAGGTAATTAGATTTTTTTTTTTTTTTTGGTGACTGACCCATTCTCCTCTGATAGCCACCTAGGTTTATTTGACCAATCTTTTCCATCCTTTCCCAGATAAACACTTTTAGAACAGCCACTGTTTACCTAATGTTTACTGCTTTCCTTCTGCCCATTTCTTTTATTAATGTGTCCCTCCCATCCATTTGGTTTTATTTGTTAGCATTTTGCAAGGGTGTTTTTGATTATAGTTTTTAAAAATCTGTTATATATGCTCTTTATGAGGATGTACAGGAGTTAAGGTCATGCTTTATAAAAAATACAGCCACTGCTAATGGTTACTGGCATTAGCATCAATGCACTGATACTTTCTACGATGTACAAGAAGAACTTTTTATATAGGTGATTTAGAAAAAGTTCTGGCTTATGTCCTTCTGTATTTGATATTTCTCAGTCAGTTCACATGGTTTTCCTATATGTGAAAATATTAATATTGCATGATTTCTGGCTCACCATCTCCAAGAAAAATACGTTACACATCCAATAGTCTGCAACAACAATATACTAGTTTACAACCCATGTCAACAAATAGTGCCTAAATCCAGCACTAATGTATTCCTGAGGGCATGAATGTCAGAGCTAGAGCACAGACAGTCTTCTATTCTGCAAAGCAAATTATTTTAAGCATATCTTGCATTCTTTTTTACATAATTAAGAGAAACAAAGCAACACAAAATCCTGAACATTCTGTAATGCTAATTAAAAGTAATAGATGCAAGATAACAATTCAGCAATTGAAGACCATTGTTGTGCTTTTGATTGGTCAATGTTGTCCCTCTAATTAATACCATGTCATGTTTTCATGCTTCATGTATCCAGCTTCTGTGCCAAGTATTCATCCATTCACCCACTTTCCCCCCCAGAGGTTAACAATTTTAGTCTCCGTGTGTTTTGAATGATAGTGTTCACATTCTAAATTCAAAGAGCATTTTATTTTTGCTTCTTTGAGTATTATTGTAAGATTCTTTTTTCAAATAAGGCAAAAGGGTAGCTGTGCTTCGACTGAAATTATATGAATTTGGGAAACCTTTAACACTATTTGCTAAACCACTGGGCTAATTTTATCTGGAAATCGGCAAGTAGAATCAGCACTGGCAAGCAGCAAGCGGTACAGGTGTTTTCAGCCATACGTGGGTAACTGTTCTAAGAATAGTGTTTCATCAGCTAGTATTTAAAGCATTACCTTCCTTCAGACATAAAACATTCTAGTTTCACATAAAGCAGTGGAATCTTTGTCTGTTTGTAAAGCCGCATGAGAAGATAAGTGTTCAAGGACATAAACTCTCAATGTGGTAAAAACGCAGCAGTATATAGATGTAGCATCACAAGATGGAAGAAAAGGAGAATTTGAGCAGAGAGGTTGCAGAGGGCAATGTGGAAGTCAGATCATATCATTATACTAAAAAATTAAATGTAATCCCAATATGAAAATTTACGAATATAATTCCTAGCAGAAGAGAAATTTCTGACCCCTATACTATACTTGCATGGAAGGAAAAGCATGATGTTTTCAGTGGAGCAAAACAAAATACTACCTGTTCTCAACTGAGAAACCTCTATGTAACAGTGATTTCAAACAGCATATATTATTTTAGTCAAGCTTCTAGGATTGGATTGAACATATGAATAACACTTTAAACATATTTGTATATTTATTCATTACAGACTACAGGATTAACCACAAAGACATTCTCAGGCTGTTACAGACCACCAACAAAACATTTTCACTGTGTCATTGCAACACATATGCGAGCACCCATACATACTCATTACACTTCTTCCTGCAGTATTGCCAAGTCTTGGATTTTTTTGGAAATATTTCAGTGTTTTTGGTTCTGGAAGATTGCATGGTATGATGAGGCTGATTCATGAATCGTGGGAGCTGTTAACACCAGGCAGATACAGCTCCAGCCTACGTCAGTAGAGCTGTGTAGCCCTCGCTAAGTTATGCAGCCTGGGCATAAGCACTGTCCTGCCCAGCTCCAGCGGGTGAAGGATGGACTCTCATGGAGGAGGATACCCCCTTAGGCACATTCTTTAGCCCTTCAAATGGGTAATACTGGCAGCTTCTCATAATTTCAGGGCTGTAGCTCTTCCCCCCCCAAAAAAGTTCCATCTCGCTTTGTTGATTCAACAGTGGAAAGGGAGTGTGTGATAGAGTGAACAGTATCAAATTGTGTAACAACACAGTTTGTCTTGTTGTGCTTTAGAAAATTCAAGATAAAAGAAAAAGACACCTAGCAGAAGGGGACAGGTAGACGTACAAGAGGAAGAAAGACAGCTGAGGGGGAAGAAACAGTGGAACAAGGACACCCAGAGGGAGAGTCTGGTCCACACAATTCTAGGCATCACACCGATGTGAAATATCAAAGTAGACTTCCCTTTATATACTATTGCAGCAAGCCTCCCAGTATTCCTGGCTTTTAAGGTGGCACTGTCAGGTTGGAAAGAATGTTAAGATGTATATGTAAATTTATATTGCACTGTGTGAGGGCATGTGTCTGTGCATATATATAAAAATCTCTCTCATATATATACATATGTGTGTGTGTGTGTGTGTGCACGCGCATGCATGATCAGTATTCTCACAACTTCTGCAGAGTACTCCCAATATAAGAAAGGTGTCTAAGAGACTAGAGAGGGGCCTATCACACTTCACAGACTACAGAGAGGAAAGATGACTAGTTATAACTGGACACCTAACCATTTCATAGCTCAGATTAGCTGTGAGCCCATAAACTGAGCTCAGACTTCTAACTAGACAAAGTCAGAAATCTGTATGCTTATTCAAACAGTTCTGAACCAAAGGTTTTGAATTTCTGTTTAGTAACTAGGAATAATTGCTATGGAGTGATGGATTTGCAGTGGTGCAAAAAAATAAACAAGAGTTCAGGAGTGAAAGCTAGAGTTTACATTCTCGTACCCTGGTTTACAAATAAATTTCTTCTTGTTGCATTAAAATAGTTTTTGTATTAAAAAAGCGAGAAATCTGTTGTAATGCTTTTAGAATTAGCTACTGGATATGAGATTAATTTCTGGTATAGCTATTTTTCACCTTATATGTCTTTGTAATAAAACATGCTTTTTAAAATCTTTCTATTTCTGAATATAATACAGAAGTCTAAGGGCATTGCTTCTGTAATCCATATCAAGAAATGAACCTGCAAAAACATCAATGTATCATAGCAAGAAATACAGAATATATTTGAAATTAGACTGTGATAATATTGCTATCAATTCTTCCATCCAGTACCCTGATTTTATGGTGATGGCTGTATTAGAAATCAATTGTCAACTGCTATAGAAATTCTAATGTGGACATGAATAAATGATAGTTAAAAAGAAACTGAAAAGTGAGAACAAAGTGAAACTTCCTGCTTGAACTGACCACTGCTACTATCATATAAAAAAATAAGTTATGACAGATAGCAGGGATTCTGCCGCCTGTTCTTTTTATCAACTCTGATTTAGATGCCATTATATGGGAGCTCTGTAGAGAGCTGTGCCCTTTCCTGATCGCTGAGAGGGATGAAAAAAAGTGATAGGTTTTTTAGTGGCTTGACACAGTCTCAAAGAACTCAGAAGAAAAGAAATAATAATAATAATAATAATGCACATGCTGCACATAAAGAGCCCTCCCAAAGGCATTGGAAATACTAAAAATTCACAAAGATTTTAACTTGATGATTATTGGACAATGCTGTCCAACTATTGTGAATATAATAAAAAGGGAGGATAGCATATTTGTCTGTAAGGTTCAGATGTCTGCATTAGAAATAAATCTTTGTGATACTTTTGTGTCAAAACTTGACAGAGGACAATACAGCCTGGCTATAGCATACAGTTGAGTGGGATGCAGATGTTTCCAAACCAGCTTCCAGAGCGCCCAAATGCCTGCACAGCGCAGAGCTCCAGCCAACTGGAGCTGTAGCCATGCTGCGCCTGCAGTAACTAACCTGGCCTCCCGCAGCTCAGGTGCAACATCAGAAAGGTGCTAGGCTGAGTTTGGAGCTGAACACTGTTTAACTTTTATCATTTAAAAAAATACAAATATTTTTAGCTGAAATGTGAAATTTTTGCCAAATTGAAGTACTTTGTTTAGATGTACTTTAACACATAACCAGCCTCTTGAGCCACTGAAATAATTCAGATACCACCCATCTGTATTCTTCCCTTTTGGCTTGGATTCCTAGACCAATTACAACCCAATATGCAATAAGAATAGAAGTAAATAGAAGCAAATTATGATTTGAGACACCTGCATTTCAGCTGGCCGTCACTCACCAGAGAGGTGAATGTCACACCCTCATAAAGACTACTTTTTGCTTTAGATTTTAGTGTGAAGCTTTTATGTTAGTTTATTTCTTGAATAGTTCATCATAAAAAAAAAGCATAAGCTTAAATAAGTGTGTTATGCAAAGCCATAGGGAGATCAAAACAAAACGGAAGTTGCTTATATAACAACTGCAGCAAAATTGACAATGCATGTTCAGTCAAATGTACCAGAGCAGGAGACAATTTTTTTATGTGTGCAGAGAGACTTAAACATTTTTTGAGTTAAATTTTGAAGCATTTACAAGACAACAAATGATGCTAGATTTTAGAATTGTCTGAAGCTATTATTCTCAGTCTTGTCCCTCAAATTACCCCAATTCTTTTCTGCTCCGTATGTGCACATCATTGCCCAGCACACTGATAGGGACAAAAATAGCTTCATTTCATACTGTTTTTTGTTCTATTCCTTTAAATTGCTTTTTTTTTTAATCTTTATTCTCCCCAGCCTCAGATAAATATTGGACTGCAACAAGGTGTGTGAAACTTAAACCCAAAGGAAATTCAGAACAGAAGTTTCCACGGCAGCTGTAACTTTGCCTCTCATGCTTGCTAACTAGGCTTTCTATCTGCTGATTATGTGCTATTACACAAGGAGAATCTAATTTTGTGGATTTGGGGGTGTGTGCTTATCTTTACACTTTGTCAGGCTCACCACTAACTTCTGTGGAACATTTCTCAATGTTTCAGCTCTTTGTAGGATGAGAAATTAAGGACACAGTCTAGCAGACCAAATGCTGCATTCAGACAGAGCCCCATTGACATAAATAGAGGAGCACTGCAAATATTGATTTTATAAATGGAGATTCACTTTATAATATTACAGAAATGTGTCCTGTAACAAATCTCTATGTATATTCTCACCTTAAATAGGCAGATTGTCAGGAGAGCTTCCTCGAACGCTAAAAAGCAAGGCACAGCATTATAAATGCTTTTCTTACAGATTAAAAAAACCCACTGTTCATTTAAAGCTACTTTTGCCTAGAGTTTTATTTTTACTGTAGAGTTAGCAAAGTCCTGGGAAGATATATATATACATATATGTGTGTGTGTGTGTGTGTATACATATATATATATATATATCTCAATCATCAGTGCCACTTTCATATTGAGGATTTAAACATACTAATAATCTGACCAGTGATGAAAGAAAATCCATTGAGGTATTCACAGCAATAAACAGAAAGGCAAAGAATAAATAATTGTGACAAAGATAAAAATAATAGGCCTTCATGAAAAAAAAAAAAAACCCCAAAACACAACACGTACATTCAGGCTGTCTTTGTTCCACACGTCTACTAGACCACCCCAGAGTCAAATGCAGTTGATTAGTTTTATCTTTGTTTTTGACTGCAGACTTTTGAGCAAACCATGCTCCCAAAGGCCTGCAGTTCTCTGTAGTCTGGTCTTCTGCCTGGCCTCTATGGCCCTGATGTGAACCTTTTTTCAATATTGGCGGGGTAGAAAGAGATACAGGAGCTGACTTGTGATGTCAAAGGGACCTTGCACACAAAAGGACACTCCCCAGCTATCCCCTGTCTGATACTAGTGGTTTCTTTTTCCTGTATGTGACAAAAGCCCCAGGGACAGAGAGAATCTGTGCTTCTGCTGATAAGAATTCAAGCATTGTAGAAACTGCTATTTCAGTTAATCTTAATATGCTTTTTTAAATATTTGGGAAATTCTTATGTTTTAGTGTGTTTATTTGGGCTTAAACCTAAAATTGCAGAAGGCTTGCATATACACACTCTCCCTGCTACAGAAACACCACTCCAAGGAAAGGCTCTAACACAAGCACAATCTAAATAACTAATTCCATCAAATTCTTTGCCATGGAGCTAATGGCATCACAAGGAACCAGCTGAGCACAACAAATGTATGACTGCTGACAGACATGCTACACCCACAGGTTTGCTGGTCGAAAGCTTGGTCACACATTTGTGGGAAGGGTGGAGGGGTTGAGAAAAGTGTGTGAGAAAAAAAAAACAGACTTGGCCATCCTCATGACAGACTGATACAGAGAAAGGCCTGTGAGGGGAATCTAACCGAGACCCCCATCTCCAGCACAGCCATCTGTGCTTTTATTTATTTATAGTGATCTCTGTTTTACTTACGGTAGTGCAGTTTCTGAGCCCTTTATTTTAGCAATAGCAAGGGTCCACGAACTTTCTCAATGTGTGGACCATATTTTCATAAGGTGATTGTCCCATGAACACTTTCCTCAGCTGTGATCAATAACAACCCCAGGACAACTACAGAAATTGCTTACAGGGATAAAGCAAAAAACAAATTCATATGCAATTTAGCTGTAATAATGTTTTGTCCTTATGGAAAAAGTTAATCATAGTCTGTTTCTGTTCATTATTTAATCTCTCCCTCCCATCTGTTCTATTTCTTTCTCTTTCCCTGTTCCCCATACCCTGAATCTTCACTGTCTAATATCTATTTCCTCCTTTTCTTTCTCAAAATCTTTTATTCTTTTCTCTTCATTTGCAGCAGTGGAGGAAAAAGGCCAGTTTCTTCCTCCTGTTAATTCTTCTATGTTATCCCAGAGTTTATTTCTCAGAAATAAACTACTTGAATACAAAGAAGAAAAAAAATAAGGTCTTAAAAGAGTCATTCTGACTATCCAGGTCTCTAGATAAATATACTTTCAAACACATTTTCTCTGAGTGTTTATTTAAACATATTTCAGCATGTTTTTAGGGAAACAAGGGCATCAAGCCTGAATTTCATTATTCTCACTTTTAGTGGTTTCACATCTGCAGAGATTCAGTGTGTTCAAACTATAGGTAGGCATATAGTACTGAGCATAGCAAGTCTGGCACATAAGTGAGTAACTCCAGGTAAACATAGTAATGATTCCCTTCCAGTTGAAAATGAGCTTCTTCACAGGAAAAATCAGAGCAGTATTTGAGCTCAGTTGTGCTGGAGGAACTAATCTCTCTCCACTAGTAATGTAGGGAGCCTTGTCAGTTTAGCTCCCGAAGCTAGACACGATGCTTGTGAAACTGCTGCTGCCCAAGGCATGAACGGACTCGTGAGGTCAAGTCCTGGAGCTATAGGTTGTGCACTGTGTCACATGTAAGAGAGCAGAGGTAGGAAAGCACGTCCTTCCATCCCAAGGAAGGGGTTACCGTTAAAACTCACTAACTATTAAATAAACTGAGCTTATCACAGGATTTCATAAAGCTGTACAGAGCTGTGCTTCAGGGAAAAAGAAGAAAAGAAAGCCCTCTCCAATGATTTCACTATGCATTTGTCAGAGGTTGGTCATGGTAAAAGAAATTTAAACTAAGTGGAAAAGACAGCATGCAAGCCCACTGCAGGGGATTATTAAGCAGCAGACAGAGCACTGGTACATCTGCAGTGAGAACAATGTAGAATTTCTTGATGCATGCTCAGCCCAGCTGTGTGATGCATGTAGAGCAGGCCTGGTACAGTCACCAGTAGAGCAGGCCTGGTACAGTCACCACTGAACTTTCTTCAGGCTGCCTCTGCAATCTCTAGCCTCAGGGTCTGTCCCCCTGAGCTCAAGCCTTAAGTGATGCTTGTCCTGTGAATACAAAGATTAAAAAAATAATAAAGAGAGTATCAAATATATCTTACGGACAATTAAACAAGCAAATAAAAATATGTTAAAGCACCTATTATGTATAGATCGATATTTGCAGAATCCTTCTATTGAATAGTTAGAAAAGCTGCATTTATGACTAGAGATATGCTCATAACAACAAACCTCTATTTAAAGATTACATTTCTATTTGTAAATGCTGAAAGACCTCCAGTATTCATGTGGTTCTTTTCTGTCTAATTTAATTGTGTGTGATTAGCCAGGGAACAATAAATTGACAATCATTTTCATTCAAGGACAAGTGCTTTTCCATAGTCACTATATGCCAGGTCCTTTGCAATCATTCCCACTCATTTGGCACATAATATATTCCTATGTTTTGGGAAATATCTATACAATGGTGGTATTATATGACTATATGTGGCCTACAAGAGTTAAATGGGCCAAAATTTGTACTCAGTTACATCTGTGCTATTCCAGTCAAAAAATATATTTGCATTGAACAAGTAGAATCTTGTTCAATATATCTGTCACGGTGTGCCAATGCCATTATTGAGGAAATCCAGAGCATTCTGTTTTTCTTTGACTTTTATAGTAAAGGTTTTCATGGGACACTCTTTCCTTTCCTTTTCTTTTTCCTTTGGGCAGCTCTGCATGCTAGTCACAAAATATTCCTACTTTTCTTATTGCCATCTTGCTTTGGTGTCTAGTTGACTTTCTTGACAGGCCTCTATATCCATAGCAAAGTCAGTCAGTCAGGACAAGGATATGACTAGAGGACAGATACTTACATGTTATCGGACACATGCACATTTCTGAGGCATTTGTGTAAACTATTACTTAATGCGTTTCTATAGTGTTCAGCAGAGATGTTGAATCCACAGACTTGTTCGTCAAGTATGTGCTGTAATATCTAGAAAGACATACCATAGTTAAAACCCTTTTGGTGTACAGATGTGCAAGACAAGGAAACACTGTATCTATAGTTTCCTTCTGTATAATGCCAGGAACATTTTTATTTCCTATAAACAGAAAGAGTGATCACAGTAATATGTAGATTCATTTATAAATTAGCAGATTTTAGTCCAGAAAACCACTTAGCCTGTCAACCTTATGTAACACATAAAGTTTAATCTACTTATTCCTATACAGATATCAGTAAGTCACATTTGCCTGATTTGTCTTTTCCAGAAAGGAATCTCTTTTTTTGATTCAAGACTAAAAAGAGTTAGAGATCTCCCCCTTGGAGTTTATTCTGATGGGAGCACCTTCATTATATCAGAAGCTGTCACTTAAAAAGTCTTGAGAGAATTATCTTCAGAGATGAGAGCATCTCAGCCCTCTTTGAGAACTCCAGGCAGACAGAGTTACTCCTAGGGAAGGGATGTCAGCATCTTTTGTCAAGTAAGGGAATCTAGGCTGTGCTAGATTACATTTGCCTAACTGCTATATAACAGTTTGCAGTTGGGGACATTTTGGTCCCAATCATCAGGAATCATCACTATATTTTGGAGTTGGAGATAATAAAATGGTGTTCCTCTCCAGAATGGAACTACTCTAGCCACTACTGCAACTCATGGCATTGAGATGAGGCAAGGCAAAGAAAAGAAGGGGAGAAAAAAAAAAAGTCTATTCAGGAATGGAGTGGCAAGGACTTAGGGTTAAGGACTCAGATCAGGTCCTGTATGCCAGTTATTTCTCTCTCAGTTGCACTTCAGAAGCTTCTTTCAAGTAAGTATGGGAACTGAACCACTGCAGGAGCAGTGGTTACAAGAAATGGTGTTGAAAAATACAGAGTGGTTATCTGAACAATAGTGATGATAACATGGAGGCAGTGATGACAACGAAAACTCTGTTGAAACCACAAAAAGCAGCAGCCTACATCAGACCCTCCATCAATAAGATCCATACAGAACATCAGCCCTTTCATACAGCCATGGACATTTCCTTCCCTAAGAGAGGGAGCTGAGCCTCTGGGAAGTGCACATACCTTAGTGAAAATAGATGAGTTCCCCCAATAGTTGTACAATGTCCTCGTGACCTGGATGCTGAACAGAGAAGGAGATCTTACCGGCAGCAAAAATCAGCAGCTGATTAACTCATCCTCAACAGCTGAATGAGAATGACTGAATTGTTGCCAACATAGCCCATGGGTGATAGGCTTGCCTACTGTCATTTTCTATTCATCTTTTCTGAAATTGCTGTTGTATACCCTTTTGTTCTACTATATCCCTTTGCTGCCTAGAAAAGGTTTGTTTTGGAACGCATGACTGCCGTTGCTTGTGGGTGGAGAAAAAGGTTCCATCTCAAAAACCCCCAGAATGCTATTTTTTTTCCTCAGTTTTCTGGTTGAGAACTGGGTCTGTTATTACTGAAGTTTTTTTTCTGGCAAAACTCCTGGAAATTGAACAGGCTTTTTAGTATTGAACATCTGGCAGAAATGTTTAAATGTTCAATTTTTTTCCCTAATTTGTCTAGTGTTACCTTCAGGCTCTGGTTCTTCTTAGGAATTTCTCTGCTAGCTTAAAGAACCTCTTGATATGTTACCTTTACTACTTGCATAGGTATTTATAAGAAAGGATGATGTTGCTCTGCAACTGGTAATACAAGTATTTCACATCCAAGGATGAACTTCCAGGATGAAGGGTTGAGGGCAGAATTTATGGTCATTTGCAGTTTAAATTACAAAAAGTGTTGTTATGTGCAGTCACTCTACAAGAATTAGATGAGGGAACTCCAGAAAGCCAGGTGCACTTCCACATACATTTGCTGTTGTGGTAAAGGTGGTTTATGATTTCCCCACTTTCAGCAGCTTGTTCCTGCTTCCTCACTGCTGTTTACTATTCCTTCAGTCACACCCGTACAGCTTTTTGGGGGTACTGCATTATAATTTGAATCAATTCAATAATCTTGGTTAAAAAAAAAAAAGAGAAAGAGAGATAGGTTAGCACAGATATGAGAATGAGTAATTGGATGGAGACAGATCTCTTAAGCTAGTTAAATTCCTAGTGTTGGGGGACACCCCAAGATGCTGCTGTTCCAGTGGCACTGAAGATTCATACAGCACCAGCTGAACATTGCAGATTTTCCAGTGAGAAACATTTAGCAATGAGGGTGCAAAAAGAGAAGAGGAAATACACTGCTGCAGATTATATTATGTACTGTTATGGATAAAAAAAAAAAAAAAAAAAAAAAAAAGGATGATAAAAAAATACATGTGGTTTAAAGGATTTTCTTTGTTATTGCATATTGATGCTTAGCACTACACTGTGAAAAATGCTTAAAATGGTGAAATGAGAGCAAGTATCTGACAGCAGCTTTGACTATAATCTTTCTAGAATGCGAAATACAGATAACTATATGGGACATTACCTAATGTATCAGAGACTATAGAATATATAACCAAGTAATTATACTGCAATAATAACTTGTAACTTGAAAGTAACACAAAAACTCTGGGATATGAGCTTGTTTCACAAATTCTTTCACTCCCTTGTGTCAGTAATGCAAGCCATTTTGTTTCTTGTGCAGCGTTAATGCATAACTGAGTCCTCATAAAAAGTATTCCTTTCCTCTTCACCAGCTTTAAGACGCTTTATGCACAATTATTGTGGTCTCTGTTCTACATAATTCTGGCTCCTATTACGTGGTGGATATGGGTCCCAGGGAGCCATTGCACAGTCTGAGCTCTAACAGTCATCAGTAAGTCCTGAGTGAGATTGATGAACTTAGCTTTCGCAAGGAAATTCTGCCTCAAAATGGCAAAAGGTGTAGTTATTTAAATGAAATCATAAGGCAAGAAAAATAAGGATTATGACATTTCCTAGGTACTTGGTAAGACACGTTGAGTATTAACTATTTACAAGAGTATATATTTAACCTCTTTCCATTATTAAACTCCAGGCATTGTACCTCTTCATAACACCTAGGGTGAGTTGAAGGCTTTATCTACGGGACAGCAGGAAAGTGGTTGTCAGATACCATTTTGATTTTTGCAAATTTTGGGGATTTTATAGATCAATATTAAATATCAAATGTTATATTAATTAATTAATATATATTAAATATAAATGTTCTTTCTTCTTCCTACTTTCAGTATGTTTTGTATTTCTGATTTCTTTTACTATAAAGATACATTTTGCATTGCACAGCTCTTATTTTCACCTTTTTGGATTGATTAGGTTATCTGTGTTCCCAGACAAGTGCTGGTCAAGTAATTTCCTACTAAACACAGTAGTTAGGAGTGCTTGGCATTTTCCCCAAGTGTAGCTAAAAAGGAAAAGAAACCCTAGCAGAGGTGCAGCTGTATTAAATCTGATCTACAATGAAGTATTTTGAAGATAACAAAAATAGAAAACTGATGCTAGAAATTTGCTATTGATTATCCCAGGGAATAATTATGTGAAACTTTGAATTAAGGAAATGGCATAAAACTAAGACTTCTTGTACTGTAAAATAAATTGCATATAATAAGATAAATTAAATCATATAAATCATAAACAAAAAAAATCATAAAAGATCTTGGAACTACCAATTGGTTCCAGTCCACACCAATATTCACTTGGACCAACATAAGGCCCCAGCCTGGCTTATATTTGCACTTGAACCGTGAAAGCTGGCCAATTTCCTGGCCAATAGGCTCTGGGCCTATTTGTTAGAGCAGGGTGGAATTTGTCAGTGAATTTTCAGAAAGCTCCATATTGCCAAAACTGTAGTTCTTCTATTCCAATAATTATTTAATTACCCATACAGAAAGGAACAGGCTAGTATAAATGAATGGGGGATAGTTACCCAAAAATACCTAATAAAAATGTGGTTAAGGTGTTCACTGGACTGTGGAAAATTTGCAGAAAAATGACTTTAACTTGAATCTCTCAAACAGCAGATAAATGCCCATATAATTTGATTATTGGACATTTTAAGGTAGATCTGTATTTCACAAGAAAAAAACAGCCTGCACTAGCAGAGTTTCATGAATTGACATTTTCTAATGGAAGCCTTTTTTACTGTGCAACTGCTAGTGTATTTTTCTTCACAGTATTAAACAAGCATATGTGTCTGGCAGCATTAGAGACAATTCTTAAAGAATATATCAATTGTTTGTGGAATACCTCAGCATTTATGGCACTAGTTTGGGTTTCAGATTCCTACTCTGCTTCATATATTATCAGCAGTAAGTTTCTGTGAAAAGCTCATAAGAAGTATTTACTTGCCTGATTCCTAAATCCAACCTTCCTAGCTCCATTTGGAATACTATTCAGAGCTTCAAGACTATTTGGGGCAGCTTCAAGACCAAAATAACCTCAGGTTTGTGTTGTCAGTGCCAGAATGCCCTCCAGGCTGTTTTTAGTTAATTCCCTGTGGAAGGTCTTACTTAAATGCCATCCCTAAGAATGAATCCCCTGTAACTAAATTCCTCGGTATTTAACAGGGGGTGACAGTTCTTCCAAAACCTTCAGGAATGACGTAACACATGTTTTAGACTCACTGACCCCTCAGTGGCACTACTGAGCTCTACTTCCCCTTCTTAGCAGGCAGGTTAATCCCTCCAACACAGGAAAGGGGAGAACCAGCATAAAGGGCCTATTTCAGAAGCAACTTTAGAGGCTTAGGGGGATCAAATGGCCTAAGAACGATAGCGGCAGGAAGCAAAGTAGTTTTGTCAGGAAGTCCAAGACCTGTTGCAAGACAGAGTCTTGGGAGAAATGGATCAGATGGATCCTCGCTCAAAAGGATCACGCTCTCCTTTGCAAGATTTTGGGACTATTTTAAGACTGCTTGGGGGAAAGCATGGCCTAAAATGATTATGCCTAATGTTAAGCTAGAGAAATCCTCTCTTCATGCCACTGCACTGGAGGTCCTTAGGGGCTGAATTAAGAACTGACTGTTCCTGGGTAATTTATAGATGTAGTTTGGTGTGACCTTAATACCAACAGAGAACTAGAATATGCAATCTAATTTCATTTTGAATCTTGTAGCAGACTTCACTGTAGACAAAGAAGTGTAGTATTTAGCTGGCAAATGAAGCCTAAACCTGTGGAAAATCAAGTCAGTGAATTTCGTAATGACATTTTCCACTTCCCCAGCGACCTTCATCTGATGGTCTAAAAGCACTTTACAAAAACATACATTTGTTACAACCAAAGCTAGTTGGAAGATTATGCTATTTTGTTTCTTTCCCTGTGGAAAATGTTGACTTTTCTGTGAAAAACTGAAAAACCTTCTGGCTGAAAACTTTGGGCTTGAAACAAAAGCTCTCAGTTCATAAATGTCACTGTAGATTTTGGTATCTGTAATCCCTCATTCTCCAGCTCTCCTCTATGAACTGTGCTTGGTGATCAAACTGTACCTGCTATTATGCACCAAGTCCCCCCACAACCACCCCAGAATTATCTAGGAGGCTCTTGGGCATCTCTCACGAAGCTGCATAAGAACAGGAGTGATAAGCCAGGTGTGCAGCCGCTATTTTATACTCAGAATCTTTTTGCTTTCTCATAAGCACAACTTCAGGATAGGCTTTTAAGTTATTAGAACAATTCCTTATAATTTTAGTTAGAGGCTAGTGATGGTGGCCAGCAGGATTATGGTCAGTCACCCCAAATACCTCCAGAACATCTTAGAGACATTCTCCAGAAAATTAAGACAGTTTTAGAAAATATGTAATGTATGCTTCTCTGAGGAGCATTATAGTTCCCTATCTCATGGCACTGTTGCAAATGCAGTGCAGTCACTGCTACTGATGACCCTTTTATTTGACCAAGCTCTGCCAGCTCATGCTATCATGTGTCCCACTTTGCCATCCACAGATGGATAGATACAGTCTAGCACAGTTTTTCCCAATATCATACCAACTCAGTGATGAAACTAGAAAAAGCTTCCTGTATTCCTAAACTTCAGATACATACATCTTGTTATCCTTGTCATGCAGGTTTTAAGGTGCTAGTGTATTTTCTGTAATCAGATGGAATACAACAATGTGAAAAATAATAATAATAATGTAGAGGTGGAAAGCACTGATGAATAAATGATTGTGTACTCCATCATTGTCAGAATTATCCAACCAATAAACCAGCCTCTGAAAGGAAAACAGGAAGGGCTCATAGTGTGCAAAAGATATTCAAAGACCACAAAGAAGCCAAGGAGAGATATTAAAATAATGAGGATAACCAAAGAGATGACATAACAGTGCAGAAAACTGCAGCAATCTGCAAGGAGTAGTAAAGATAGGAAATGAAAGGAAAATTGCAGTGGAGGTTAAGATAAATAATTAAGTTTTCTTTTTTTCAAGAACATAAGGAACAAGAGGTCACTGGAAGAGACAGAGGAATTTCTAAGAGCTGGCCTGGGTAATTTACTGACTGAAGAGACAGACATAACTAAAGCACAATCAAATGAATTCTTTGCCTCTGTGTTCACACAGAAGGCTTGAGGACAGATGTCAGAAACAGACATAAATTTCCCAGGAGAGCAAGAAAAAATGTTGAAGGAGGTAAGATTCAGCCAGAACAGGTGATCAAGAAATTAGAACATCTGAAGC
This sequence comes from Dromaius novaehollandiae, assembly GCF_036370855.1. NCBI lineage: Eukaryota > Metazoa > Chordata > Aves > Casuariiformes > Dromaiidae > Dromaius > Dromaius novaehollandiae. The sequence goes on from NC_088098.1 coordinate 182,643,882, forward strand.
TTAACAGAAGTCCAGGACCTGAAAGAATCCCCTTAAGGTTTCTAAAAAGAGTCACAAAAAGGAATCAGAGAAACATTTCCGGACAGAGCTGAAACCTCTTTGAAAGCAAGGACAACATGACTAGACTACTGTATTTGTTCATAAAACAAATTTTATGAACAAATACAATATGGGCCGAATAAGAAAAAATCTGCTTCATCCTACTCCAGTGAATGTGGAAAGTGCAACCAAGAGCTGAATCAGCATGGTGGTCACACAATCATGTTTCAGAATGGGAAAAAAAGAAAAAAAAAAGAACCTCCATTGTGCAGTCTGCCATCTGAAGCCCACTATATAAACTCTATGAAACCACAGTAAAAAAGAATTTACCTACTCAGAGTAAAAACATTGTTTGACTTTTGTTTAGCTTTTTTATGGTTGGTTGGTTGGCTTTAGGAGGAGTCATACATTCCTGGAGTCAGTAGGTCTTCCTGAGTGTAGGATTCATCTGACCAAAGGTAAATTTCTTCAGCTGGGCTAGTTTCTTGCTTGTCAGTAAGCCTTTTGTTCAGACATGAAGGCAAAGAATTAATCAGACTGTGCTTTAGCTGTGTCTGTCTCTTCAATCAGTAAATTGCATCTTAGCTTGCTGCTGTGTCTGAAATAGTCTCCCTTTATATTCGGTGGAGAAAAGCAAGCATTTTAGGGCCTGAGGCCTCTCAGCCTAAAGCAGACATCTAAAATTGGCCAGTTAAAGCACACCTGAAGTGTGTTCCTGTTTCTCTCCTTTGTCAATAAAGTAATATGCTGACAGTAGCTCACATGTACATATTCATATTGTAGTTATCTGAAGCTGGGTAAGATGATTCCTGCCATAGAGCTATAAAGTGTTCCAGGGCCAAAAGCTAATTCAGCCAAAAGTATTCTTTTATTCTCAGGTCTTGCTGCCATGGTGCCTCACCCTGTTCTCTCTGTGCTGCAAAAGACCACAATCCTAATACTAACAGATGATATTAAGAAGTAAGAAAATGTTTCTCTAAGAAACTTACCTCTCACGTCAGACCAGAATTGTCAGAAGGGGAACCAGTGACTATGTCTATAGCAGTCATTTCATGCATAGCGTGTAATATCTCTGGGCGTTGGTCACTATTATCTATGGTGTTAAATATTAGAGCATTCCCTGGCATGAACTTTGTCTTCTTCATCTAGCATTTTCCTAAACAATTCCCAATTCATTTGACTTCAGTGTCTACAAATGCACCCTGACTCAGTTAGTTTAAAAGTATAGATAACTAAAAAATGCAGAGATGGGGTACATTATGGGAAATTACACTTAAGCAAACAATGGCGATGTTGTTCCATTTGGATGGAGGTATAGATAAAGACTTTGGTTTTCATTTTATTTGGACTAGCAATAGCAGTCTCTCTGGAATACAATAACGAGAACATACACTTCTATTATGCAGCACAAGCTGGTGTCTCTGCTGTGCTTGCAAACTCCAGCGGGGTCACTGCGAATGTGTCACTCCAAAGGGCATATTCAATGACAAGAATAAAGGCAAAATCCAGATTAGAGTGGACAGAGTTGAGAGAGTGAAGACAAAGCAGTGGGAGTTGGCAGCCAGTATCTCTTTCCCCTACTTGCCCGCCACCCCTCATAGTTTTCTTTCTTACATTCTCTGTATTATGTATTCATCCTGCTGGCTCTTTACTTCAGCCACTCTATAAAAGACTCTCCATTGTCCATCTCCATGGAAGAGAGTGGAAAAGGATTTCCACACTCAGTTTACACAGTAACCCTTATGTGTGTGCCCCAAACAAATATCGGTGTACAACAGGATCTGCATAATGATCTCCTCGTTGATAGTGGGTTAGGAAGACAAGGCAAGTTTTCCCTGTCTCAGAGGAGCAGCCTTGATGCCATGCATCACAAGTATTGAAACAACTACAGGTTGTGTATGTATTTTTTATGTCCACACATACTACGGTATGCAAATTTGATTTTACCTGATGTGCCACCAAAAGAAAGAGAAGATAAAAACTTCAGCGAGACAAACAAATAGAAACTCACAGCCATACTTTTCATAACATCATGCATTCTCATTCTGTGTTGTTTCAAAATTTATGGAAAGCAAAATCAGACTTTTTACTTTTTTGAATATTGATCTTTGTATTTTCTGTATTTTAATCCTTTTCTCTTGCAGATATATTGTTAGAAAAGAGAGGAAACAGACAGATACAGATATTGTTTTTCCTCAACGCTTTTTGTCAAAAATGCTAGTAAATACAGATGAAGGGGAGATTCTACTCTATGTTGTCACAGTAAAATATTATAAAAACGCAGAACCAGGATATTCATATGGATAGAAAGGGGAGTAGGTCCAAAAAAAAAGATGCCATTCACTCTTGAAAGCACCATTTCCCTGTAGATGCTAGTGTTTACCTACAAAAAAGTAGGTTTGTTGAATTGATTTCAAATGGAAGCTGAAAGGTAAATACTTGTCCTAAGTATAGTCAGGCTTGCATGCTAGAAAAAATAATATAGTAAATGAGAGTTTAAAATACTCAGAATCCTTCAAGATCGTTGTTCAGATGCCAGTTCATCCCACCATCCCTCTCGAGCACAGTTGAATTTCAGGTAGCATGGGGCTACAAGACTATGAGGTGCAACCTTAACAGCTCCCAGCTTCTCTGCATGAATGTTAAGGACACAAAGGGAATTTTCATGAATGAAAAATTTTCATTCAGCTGAAGTTTGTCATCCTTCCCATATTATCTGGTAGGTTGGGTGCCATTTCCTATTAGAATGGCATTTATGAGCTGGTCTGTTTAGCTAGGGACTAACCTTCATCCTTTATAGGTATGGACAAGCTTTGTGGATTCTACAGCTGCAGAGAATACAGATAAAGTACAATTGAAAGCCTCTGCCCTTATGAAGCGAAAAAATGCTGAGCAAAATCCTGTCTTCACCAAAGTCAACATTTAAACTTCTTGTTGACATCAGAGGTGGCTGTTTTTGTCCTTTAACAATGCAAATCTGTTTGAAAATCACTTGGCATTTCTACTCTTCATCTCCTTTCTTCTTTATATGAAAATAGATACTAATAAACATTTCTTAGTATTGCCTAAGAAAATAGTTTTATGTCACCTATTGCAAGCTTTAGTTGGTAGTGCCACAGTGTTGATCTTTTTCCAGCTTCTGTAGCTATTCAGGATCTTGAGTTCCGCACATCAAAGAGAAAACGTTTCTGGTAAATGTAATAAATAAAGGTAATGGTGCAAAGCTGTGAGAGGGTCCTAACATTAGTCTTGAGGAATGCACACCAGCAAAAAAAACACTTGAAAAAAATCAATACAAAGGTCTTGACTTTCTTCAGACATCTAAGTGAGCAATACTTTGGAGAGAAAGTACATAATTGGGAAAAGTTACTGTGACAGTTCTGTGGCTCTTTCAAGTGGGGAGAATAAAATAATACACCCTATTTTTCAGCAGATTCTTCAAAATCCAAAGGTCTTTTCCTGTTTGTCTGCTGCTTGCAAAATTTTTACGCATTTACAGCAAATACTCGATGGCTTTTGTAGTCGGAAGGTGTTAGTCTGCCACCAGTTCATATATTTTTAGCAAAGTACACTGGTGATAGCAAACTGTGCATAAAATATTACAAAAGAGTTTTGCTGCTCTCTGCAAGTATCTCTTCTTTTTCTGTCCTCACAATATTCATTTTTAGGTATTGTACTGACTTTAATTGTTACAATAACTCATAGAGTTTTTCCAGCAAGTTAGCCTAGCATAATAACCAATTATATTTTCTTATTTGTCTCTTTTACTATTTTGGTTTTAATTGATGTTTTTCCAAAAACAACCTATTTTTAAAGATACTAGTGCTTATAATAATACCAAGACTGATGCTACAGCACTGAGCAATTGGGTGAAATGAAACTACTCACATCATGTTTTGTCTTCAATGCGAAAATCATGTTTTGTCTTCAATGGGAAATGGTCATGCAAAGTATTTTACAAGAGCAAGCTCAGAACCTCTCCATTTTGAACCTTTAGACACTTATGTGAGAATTATTTTAATATATTATTTTTTATTAAAGTTATTTAGGTATCTAACTCCCCAAGAGATGAAGTAGGATAGAAAGATGATTAGTTCTGAACTACCTTTGAGTCTTCATACACAAGCTCTGAAGAAAATCAGCGAACGAGAGGCCACAAAAAGCCAGAAAAGATTATTTTGATGATACATTATCTCCCAGTTCATTTATCTTGTTAGTTCTATCTTTTGTTTTCCTTCTTTTTTCTTTCATAATGTTTCTGTAAAATCTTAAACATTATCTTATCTCAAACTGTAAGTATTTATCTATCTAAGATCCTACAGTGTAGGCTCTCATGAGGGCTGCACAGTCTTTAAAATATTTACTCTCACAACAGCCTGCTAGAGAAGAAAGATACATTTTACTGTTCACACATGGGAAACTAAAGCATAGAGAAGCTAATGGATAGACCAAAAATATGACTCAGACATTTAAATTGGAATAAATATGAAATTTAGGAACCAAAGTCCAAAATTGTTATCCTTAAGACTCCCATTCAGCTAATCCTAGAAATTCCCAAATTTCAATGACCTTTTACTTTGTGACCTTAAAAACAGTTAAGTGCAGTTGTATATTTACAGTATATTTGCAGTATATTTAAGTGCAGTTAAGTACAGTTGTATATATACATATGTCCTTTAGGCACCTAAAATCTAACAGGTCTGAGCAACTAAGCACATAGCTTTTAACTAAAACTGTTTGCAGACACCAGCTACTCCTTTGCTTATATCCTCCGAGAGATTTGATCTTGTAGATGCTCTTGGAGCATGCCAAACATGTATATTAAGGTTCTAGCACACAGAACTTGAAAACAAACATAGCTGAGAGATGAAGAGGTGAATTTAAACACTGACAACTCTGATGTCTTAAATTTGTGATGCCTAATTCACAAAGTGGTATAAACCCTATCTAAATGACTCCAGTCAGGTGGAGTCCCAACCTTTCAGTATGTAATATCTCTAATATGGTGCCATATGAAAATAAACAACAGAAAAATGAGAGAGCTTGTATGCCACTTGTCACGAACACCTAAGGGTCACGTGCCTGGCTGTGAGGAGCTGTTTGTCTACATGGGTGATTCACAGTCCAAGCTTCTCTTCTACACACAGATACCTACAACTGTCCTTCAAAAGGGTTTCTGAGACCTGCATCCCAGTGACATACAGATGTCTCAGCTCAGAAAAGTGGTGGGATTTCAGACATTTCTTCTTTCAGTATCTCCCAAGGCTCATCTCCTTCATCCCGCTCCCCAGCATGCTGGATGTTATGCACTTCTGTCTTATGCACCTAACCCTCCCCATACAGGACAATGGGCATTTAAAAGCTACAGTAGGTTTATGAGTGGAAATTTATCTGGCTACCCTTATTTGGACCTATGTGGTGGGGAAGAGAGTTTTTTGGTTGGTTGGTTGGGTTTTTTTGGTTTTTTTTGAGATGGCCCTCAGATCTGATTCACTGACTTTATTAGTTTATCTAGTTCAGGAGTAAGTAAAAGGCAAATTATGAGCTGTTCAGTTAGACTCATGAGGACTGAGCACCTACTTTTGCCAAGCCCTTTGTTAATAAAAGCAAGATGCATCTCAGCATATTTCCAGCTAAATTTTTAGACTACAGTTTTAATTAGCTCTCAGTAACTTCTATTACTTTAAAGAAATATGGTATAAGGTAACAGTGAAAAGGGGGACAGTTAATAGTGGAAGACTAGTGGTATAAACAGGATTTCAGAGGGCTTCTTCCTTATTGATGTAGCATCTTTGTATTATTTTCCCACTTATTCTTTTTCTCTCTCTCTCAAACATGATCCTAAAGTCTCACATGTTATAATACAATAATTCCCACTTTGGCAATTATCCCTTTGGAATGTGAACATATTGTTCTGAAGAGTTCATAGTTTTTTCTTGTGCTATTAATTTACAATTACATAGGCAGTAATAATGTTTCTTTGGTTTTCTTCAGTATTTCACATATTTCGACAGTCTGTCTGAGTTAATAAGGCTACACACTTATACCTCATAAAATCTGAAACAGTGCTAGGATACAGGCCTGCTTCTGCTCTGTTGAATTTGCCATTTTGCCGCTGGCTTCTGCAGTAAAAGGATTTGAGGCCTAGCTGCAGATAAAAGAGATCATTCCTTAGCTAGTATATCTCAACCAGTCCATAATAACCTGTTGGGGTTGGAAAAGTTCAAGCCAAAAGCTGTTGATTTCCCTAGAGCCAATCAAAATGATAGATACAGTGGTGAAAAATCACAGCTGACTGGGTTTAGTCCTCTCATCACTAGCTGCAGATGGCATGTAATTTAGGGATGCCCATTTGGTGAAATTTACCAGTTTCTCCTGAGATTGCATGTATGGGTTTGCATTTAAAAAACAATTGTACCAGGAATAGCATTTTAAGCAACAGATGCAAGTATTGACAGTAAAAGGATGGCCAAAAAGCAGAATATATCCACATAAGAGGATGGAAAAAGCTCGTGTTGTGCTTTGCAGCACTGCATGTGACATTTTAACTTTACAAAAAAGGACAGAAAATAACTATAAAATCAATGTGTACAACACTTGCCACATTTCCTAAATTAGATATGAAATTCTCTCTCTACAGTTTATGGCTTTCAAGCATTTAACATCTTTTTTTCAACTTCATATATCAAAGCCACAATCTCAAATCCCTACAGAGAAAAGAAACGTCTTTAAAAGAATTATGGGTTGCGCTGATCTCTTTGCTTGCTTTAGAATCTATATTTAGCTAAAAGGAAACACACAACCAGATTATTTGCTGTAATCTGTCCTTGATTCGAGAAGATTTTTTTTGTAGGGTTTAAAAATGGGCCAAAACCATTGACCGCTGACCATGTAGATTTTCAGGTTGCTGTGTGGTTAAAATAAAATAAAATAAATAATTAGTTCTCCAAAATTATTATGTCTGTAAAACACCTGTCAGGGTAAGTAGTAATACTGAACTAAGACACATATAGCAACAATTATTCCACATTAAATGTCCACACACACACAGAGATTTGTATAACACTTAGCACCAACATCACTTCAGCAAGGCAGGTACCTGACTTCCATTTCTCTATTTAAGTGCAACTATGTACATTTCCTGGTGTGAGGAATCCATTGCTTGTTTTTTAGTCAACAACATAGGTTGACAAATCTCTCAACTTTAACATTACTTATGAGAAGTAAACATAATTAAGAGATTAGGTTTGAACATGAAGCTTTCACATTGATTAATTCTTCATTGAACACAATTGTATGTTAACTTTTTCCCGGTCTACTGATGTAAATAACCTGAAATACAGCTAGACATATAAATTTTGACATTAGTAAGAAAGTTCTGCTTTTTTGGTTGTTTCTAAATGTTATCAGATGAAAATCGTTAGGATTTGGACTGTTGTTATTTGCTAGGTGCAAAGATGGGCATTGAGTGCTCTGCTACAGATCCACTGAATATGAAATTGGTTCTACAAAAGAAAAGACAGACTGATCTGTGAAATATTGCTGAAAAACACCATTATGTGAAGAGGGACCAGAAATAGGGTGTTCCATATTCTACAATATCTGTGCAAATGAGTTGGTGTCATACATTTCCCATGTAAATACACAAACACACTCACACACATATATATATAACCTAGAGCATTCTACCTTAAGCTAGTACACTGGCAAACTTCTGACAAGTTTAGAGTACTATACAAGCACTATACAAGTTCTGAAGAGTCCTATATGTAGTCACCACGAGCCCACAATGAATATGCAGCTTTTATGTTGTAAAAAAGAAGTGTGTATGAACCTAGAGGCATGAAGAAATGATTTTTATGACTTATTTTTATCTGGAACTAAGCAAAAGCAAATGTTAGAAGATATTATGGTTCAAGTCTCAAAATAGAGCATCTTAGTCTCATACAAAACTGATACTGAGAACACTAACCATTACAGATACTGCAGTATAATCTATATGGTCTGTAAGATCAAGGTAGAAGAGCAAATGTGCTAAGAGAATTTAATATAATTAATTTCATCTTTGGTTTCAGTTAGCTTCCTCTGTTCTCATTACTTCAATAAATAAATAAATAAGAATATATCATGCTATGCTGCTAAACCTTGCTTGCTTGCTTTCTCTTTCTCTCTCTTCTTTTCTCTTTATTTCTCTGCTTTCCTAGATACATTTGGCCAGATCTGCAGCTGGCGAAAGCTGGAGGGCACAACCCAACCAATTTGCAGAGCCTGAGGCTGGGTCACTCAACACAGGTGACTGAAATAAACTCAAGCGTTTAAGGCTGTGCAGGAGTCACAGCTAAGAAAAACTGACAGTGACACACAGGGTAGTCAATCAAAGCGGTCCATAAATACAGGCTTCAGGTTTCAATTTAGATATATTAATAACAGATAATGAGTTCTGTAACTTTACATAGTGTAGGTATCATTATAATTGTTTACCTATACTGTTAGGGTTTTTTTAATAAGCTTTTCAGGAGCTTTTGCAAAAGACCAAATGAACTGAAATACTAATGAACTTCTGAACCCTTGCTAATGGAGAATGTGCTAGGACTGTTGTAAGAGAGAGAAAACAAATTTATAGTCTTGAAGGCACCAATCAGTCTGGGAATTCCTTGCATGTCACATCAAAAGGGGCATACCACAGATAAGGGAGATGAATTCCAAGGCAGCAGAATCTTGAATAAAAATACCTGCTAAAATCCACTACAAACTTAGTTATGTCATGAAATCTGTAATTTCCATGTCCAAAAGGACATGGAATAGTTCATAGTTTACAGAGTAATGTCAGAGGGAGACCTAGCAAGGTAATTGAAGAAATGGAAGGGAAGGAAAGCAGAACACTGAGAACCTCTGTAAACTTTCTTCACAACATCAGGACTAATCCTTGTTGCAACATGAGAAACAGACTTTTGTGCACTACTACTTGTGAAGGGAATAGACTAATGAATCGATAGGCTATGGACTGATCCTTGAGTCAGTAGAAGAACTGGCTTTAGCTCCATTACCTCCTGTACAGTTGCATCAGCTTACTTCAGCTTAGGTTTTGTCCTGTATTCTCTGTTGACCAAATCCAAGCCAGGACCAAGTGCCTAAGGTGGGATATAGATGAAAATTGCATATATATGTCTAAAACTGCGGTCATAGCTCAGCTGCCATCTGACTTCAGAGGTTACCACAATCCATAGCTGCTCCACTGTTAGATGCTAAACTTTCCCAATTATCTAGGCATAGGTTCATCCTGCCTGGCTCCAGATACCTAAATTAGACATCTACTCACCTGAGGTACCCTCTGTATAAATTGTAGACATACAGACAACCATAAAAAACAAGTCAGACACCTAAGCTTTAGATTCTCTACGTACACAGAGTGGAGCGGTTTTGACCTGGCTGAAAAAATAATCTTTACAGATTTTAAACTTTACTGGGGAGCCAGATGTTAGATGTCTTTCCTACCATGTTCCAAAAAAAAGCATCAATTTAGAAGCTTTCTACAGAGCACTTTAGATACATCACACCACAACCAGTTTCCTCCCACAACACACTGACAGAGCCTCAACCTTGCTTTATAATGGCCTAGCTACTAGTACACCTCATTCCCCATAAGACATATGGGTTCACATTTTTTCAAGGTCTTGTAGGATTCTAAAACGATTCTGTCATTTTTCCCCAAAAAAGCCTTTTACTAATGAGATATAGTGTATCTGAAATATTGGGACAGACATTCTCACTGCTGACATTGTTCTGAAAGAAATGCAAGATTCATTGGCACAGAGAGTATTTATTACATGTCACTTGCACTTATGTTATTTCTTTTCATATAATTTTCTTCAACACCAGGCATCAGTAATATGAGGCTCCTTAGCATCTTTTCATTGATTAGATCAATATCAGCATCTAGACTATTGTACCTGTCTGCTAAACGAGGTGAAAGGTATTTTAAAGTTAAAAAAAAAAAAAAAAAAAAAAGTGGAAAATTCTGGATAGTAGATCTAGATAACATGGTTTCTAATATTAAAATTAGAATGAAGGAGAGAACTGAATTGGCTAAAAAATAGAAAACATAAGGGAGAATTTAAAAAAAAAAAGTCATTAAGTTAACAGAGAGGTGCTCCAAGGCTTCACACTAAATTATATGCTTTTTTAATACATTTATCAATGATCTGGAAGAGGGGATTGTGCAGTGGTGTGGAAAGATGACAAAAATTGACAATCAAGACTGGAAGGGACTGTGAGGAACTAGGAAAGGAACACTACCTATTATCCAATTTTCTGATTATTTCCTTCACAGATTGGTTCAAAATTATCTAAAGCATTTGTCATATTATTGCAAAGTTGAATGTGCACCCCTGGAGAGCTCAGATAGCCTCATGGAAAAGGGTAGGAAAACAGAAACTATATCGGTGGTCACAAGAAAATAGGAAGAATGTGCTGCAGCACATTTTCTGTGCCTTGGGGTTAGGTCCCAGACACTACCCAGGGGAACCTCCACTCCTGAGATATTGGAACCTCTGGAAACTAGTCAATGAAAACCTTGTCTTGAAAAGGGTACCAACGTGTTTGGAGGAATAAGGTATGGAATGATTAATAATATGATAAATGCTATAAAGCTTTAGGAACTGTGGTCTTATCTGTTGAGTGCTGTGCAAATTACCACACCTCAGAAAGATTATTCCAGAGTGAAAGGGTATAAAAATGAGCAAATAACATAAAAATTTGAAGAGAACCACGGGCCTGAGCTGGCTTAAACACACATATTCCTTCCCAGCGACTGGGGATGCCCAGCATTATGATGGTGAGCATATAATAGAGAGTAGTGATGGGAATCACATTTGTATTGTGATTGAACTGTATATTGCATTTGCTGTATTTTGCTAAGTGTAACTTACACTTGTATTGTGTTTTCAGTTCATTTCTGTATCACTCTGCTAAATCAAAAATCCCATGCAACATCAAATATCTTCAAATGAGTAAATTTTATATTAAACATTATACCCGCCACACATGGAATATCTGAAAGAACCTGGTCAGAGAGTACTGGACTCCAACACCCTGTGGTACCCATTCCAGTGGAGCATCTCTAGATATCTAACTTTAATATAACCGAACTAGCCTGGAGTTCCTAATTTCTTCCACAAAGTGACCTTAGTCACCTGAAGACCCACTATGGAAAGCAACTAGAACTGCCACTATCTTGGCTGACCTGAGCATCTAGGATATTTCACTCTTTCTCACATAATCCCATTTGGGATGCAGGTATGAAAAATAAGTATAGATAAGTCTTTAAGTTATGTTCTGAGAATACCTGAGATACATTCATAACAATGAGGTCTGTACAAAATGTGGACACTTCCACTTAAAAATTGTCTTCTTTGTAGTAGACTGCTGCTTAACACACTTGTCCAGGAAACAGACAATTTTGGTCCCTATCTCAAGCTGAGGAGAAGGGTTTAAACAGTTCCTACTGTCTGGGAAAGTCTTAATTATTGGACTATTGGCTAGCTTGAGGAGAGCTGCTTTTGTACTCCTGTGAAAGGTAGACCTTTGGCTGCAAATGAATGGAAAGTAAAATTTCTAACTTCTCTGCATTAGAGCAATGTTGAGTAAGAGATGTAGATTGTGACATTGACCTACTTCTGCATTTTACATTACAGCCACTGAATAAAACCCTGGAATTATCTTGGGAAAGCTCAGTCATCCTAGACTATAACATTTCTTGCCTCTCTTCTGAGTACCTGTTTCAAGATCTGTGTGTCTAATCTGCAAAAGTTCTGAACATTCACAGCTTTCATCTGAAGCTAATGGCAGCTGTGCTCTGAACACATAAAACAGAAATATAACACTAAGCACTTTGAATAATCAAATCCTAGCTGTCTCAATTGGTGTTTGACTATACAATTGTGCTGCTGGTGTCCACCTGTAAAATACTATCCCACTTATCTAGCCTGGCAAGGATGAAGATAGGTTGGTTCCATAATATTTGAGACTCTAGTGATGAAACAGTCTGTGATGAAATGAATAATTTTGTTTCCAGAGCAGGGTCTGAAAAGTGTGCAGTAAATAAGACTTTACACCACACATTTTGAATATTGAGGATACTAAATGAGCAGCATCCCCAGCTGGGAATTAAGTGAGTGACAAAGTTCTTTATGTCAATAAAGACATCATCACATGATGAGCTCCAGTTGCAGTAGATGATAGATACAGCTTGCACCTCAGCTTTGGATGTTTAACGATTCAGTTCTTCTTCGATGGGTGTTTTATCAATGAAGAAAAGTGAGTGTCCTTGAAAACATCCAGGGAAAGATTTTTTCCACTTACGTTTAGACACCTACACAAAAAACTGAATTAAAGAAACCTCAGTACTGGCATTTTGTAACTTTGTATTGTTTTATTTTTCATCCTTAATCATGATCCTTCAAAGACAATTTTTTTTCCTGTGACATATTCTGTAGGCAGTTGAACCAGTCTCTAGTAACATCCTGAACTGTGTTCTCTAAATGAAAAGGATTTCACTTACTGCTGTTGAATAGCAAGCATGAATCATAGTCATTGCTAATATCCATCACATAATGCATTAGAATACTTTTTTTTTCTCTAGCTTCATATGCTTATCTCTTGAAGAAATGCAACACATCTTGTAAATATGACCCTCTATGGTTGCTTTTTCTGAATTGTTTACATTTATAGCAAAACATTAAGGTCATATGAAGAATTACAGTGCAGAAAACAACTCGTACCTTGTTTGCTCCTGGCTTTTTCTGTTACTTTCAGGCTAGTTTATGGGTCTGACACTCCACAACTTGTTTATTTTGCAACTCCATTGCATCTTTCATGGCTGTCTCCTTGGATACCACAGTCTTAATTGCAGATTTTAAGGTTAAGCTGCTTCTGTTAAAAGTTGCATCTGTGAGTGCTCATTACTGTTCAGGGTGGGCCATGAATCTCTTTGGATATCACTGTAGTCATCACGAGACTGGCAGTATTCAACTAGTTGCTTTAGCTTTACTCTACTTACTGCAGGACATTCACTTTTTAATCAAAATTAGTTGGGAAAAACAGCAACAGGCTATGATATTGCAGCTATGGGAAAAAGAGGAATCTTCCTCACAGAAAAAAACTAAGTGATGTGTTAAATTTATGCTTTAATTTATAGATAAAGACTGAATATTTTCTTTTGCATTACTGCAAAGAGCTCCAGTTTAGTTATAAGTCTTTCTGATGGGGCCAACTAGTTTACCTTAGACAAAACTTAAATGTGGTTGGGCAGGGACCATTCCCAAAAATCATTGTAGGTGGTACTGAACATTCTGGGTTCCTTTCCTACTCCTCCAAAATCCCAACAATCTCAACATCCCCAAATCCCCTACCCACCAGAGGCATATCCTCAGATTCAGGCAATGAGAACACCAATCTAGTAGGCTGAAAAATACAGCCCTGACATTATTTCAGACACTTCTAACTGGAAAAAAACAAAACAAACAGAAAAACCCTATATACACGTTTTTGTGTATTAGGGCTGAAACACACAGCTTAGAGGAGACACTGAGCCAAGTGTTAAGCTGTAAGGATATGGTAAGTCTGACGAAGAAGGGACTAGCTCTGAACAGCATGAGCACAAGTCACTGTACTTGACCTAGGGACCAGGGAGCATTTCCTTGTGATGTGTGGCTACTACTGCCTTTTAAAACCAGCTGCATTATGCTAAAAAAACTTAACCAAAGTCTAATTTAGTACCATATACTAAGTAAAAAAAAGATGTATGCATTACTACTATTTTGCTTAGGGCAGAAGATCCCTGAGTTTCCTATAGATAGATAGATACATCAAAAAAGAAAAAGAAAAAGAAATACATATATATATATTTAAATAAAACCAGTATCTCACATGAAACATCACAAAAGTCAAGGCCATTTCATTCAAGCAACTTACATGGACATCCTGTGAGAGGAAGAGGCATATTCTGTTATATTCTGCTTAAAGAAATTCAGTAGTCCAAAATAACTTTAGCTCAGGCGAGAGATGATTAAGTTCAGTACTGAAGTCAGGTATACAATATATGTGAAATTCCTACAACTCTCATACATTGTCTCACATGGACACTGGAGTGTCCATAGCAGAAAACTAGAAAGGGCTCATTGAGCTCAACATTCTGAATGCTGCTGTCAGGGCCCTGAGGGCACAGACTGGCCTTACTGGCTCTGACCGACATCACCTGGGGCATCCACCTGCCCGTGCGCAGAAGATCTGTTTCAGCTTGGCCCTGGGCCTTCAGTTCCTGCCTGAGCTATGCCAGAGGAGTTCTGTTCTCTAGAGACTACAGTCATGCTCATTTCTGGCCATGGACTCCACTGATCCAGATCCCAACCCATGGATTCATTTCCCAGCTTGACCTCAGCCCTGCTTCATCACTATGGATGTGCCCTGCAATTGTGAGACCTGATCCTAACGGTGACCTGTGGATTGACTTCCTGACTTGACCTCAGACGTGTTTCATCACCATGATAGTGCCTTATGATCTGGACTCTTGGTTGGACCTGATTATCACCACCTCTGAGCCTGCCCTGCTTGGGTGCTGTGGGATTGGGTGCTGTCTGGGGAGGCCCTGTTGCTGTTATCCCCTGTGGGTCCAGCTCCCCGTACCTTAAAGAGCAGCTGGCACCTTGCTGCTCCCTGACAACTGCAATGAATGATTAGGTGAAGAACACAAGAACTGGGGCAAAGATGAAGTAACATTTTCTTCAACCTATCTTCCCTGTTCTAGGCATTCAGTTGCCTAGGGCTTCCTCAGCTGGATGTTTCATCCAGGCCACTGTCTTTAACAGATGCAGGACCTATCCTTCCTGAATTTTTTCAGTACTTTTCAAGATTTTCCAATCTCTTATGAAAATAAGATTCAATCTCAATTATGGTGTGAAAAAAGCATTTTTGATCATTATAACGCTACTGCCTGATCATCTTTCAGGTGCTCTTTAGATCTTGGGTTATGAAAAAAAGCGAATAAATGTTCCTTATTCACTTACTCTATATTATTTATGATTTTAGAGACTTCTTCCATTTTTTTGCCTGGTTGTCTTTCTTTACCAAATCAGCCTTTCTGGACATTCATCAGTTTACAATGATTGTCGACCACATTTTTCCTGTGTTCTTTTAGAGATGCATTGATACAATTTAACTTTCAAAATCTGTTCATAAAGGGGTTTTCTTCTTGACTCTCATCACTTTGAAGTTGTAGCATTTTCTGAGGTACGAGGATTTCATATATTCATAGGTGTTAAGGCCAGAAAGCATTACTGTAAATCACATAGTTCGACCTTCTGCATAATGCAGAGATTTTCTCTTTCTAGTTTCTCTATAATGTCAATAAATAGCATAAACAAAATACCAGGTCTGTGTATTTTTGATCCTATTTAATAGAAAGGGAATATTTTCATTATCTAAATATGCAAGTTAAAATGTTTTTATTGCAGTTGACCATAAGTTTTTATTTTTAAAGAATAGTGACTGATAACAGTGAATAATCCTAGGACCATTACTACTGTAAATTATAATTTTAATATTGTCTGCTTAATGTTCACTGAATGGTCAGAGTCAAGATGATATAAAACATCATGGACCAAAAGACTTGTTTTGCAAGTCTCCATTCTGAATTTCTAGAAGGTATCTATTTAGGAAAATCTATGCCATTTACATTGTTGCACACTGAATTTCCAGAAGCTAATCCATCTCCCCGAAATTATTTTTAAAATGCCATATTCCTGTCCCCAAAATATTTGCAGTTTGCAGTACCATCTGTCAGAATGGAAGCCTCCATCCTGAAAGAAGACGAAAAGATTCCTTATGGATCTAAGAGTTGAGTAAGAAGTCTAAAGTGAAGGCTCCAGAAGGCAGAATCTATACCTGTTAGAGGCTATGATGAAAAATCACAGTTCAATTGCTGAGAGATACACTCTGAAAACATTAGACAAAATGGTACTGTAACTTATATTTATGGCTACCTGGAGTCTTAGTTTAAAAAAAAAAAAAAAAAAAAAAAAGGTAAATTGTATTGTTGGATATGTTTTTTATTTTATTCATAGTTCACTTCTATCTATAATAAAATACTAGAGGAAATGGGGGTCAAGTTCATCCCATGTGTTATTTTAAGCCACATATGGTGACATACAAAGTAGTTCATATGATTTTTTTGCTGGATTTTTTCCATCAGGAACAAAATTTATCCTACAAGAACCTATTAACTGCATATTTAGTCACATTTCAAACCTAGTCCTAGTCTGGAAGTCATTTAATGAACAAGAAAGGGCCACGGAAGGGGAAAAGTCAGTGAGTGAATAACACCTTATTTCATTGTGCTTCCCTCTATAGCCAAACAGCAAAACACAAAAGAGGGAGGGAAGGAAAGAAATCAAAAATTAGCTAAAACATTTGAAACGCTGAGGAAGATGTGCTTTGTAGATTTTGCGTACAGAAAAAAGAAATTTGATGCTAATGAGGAAGATACACAGCAGTTGTCATCTTCTTAAGCGATTGGACCCGTTGCTTGGGTGCTACATGGGAGCCTAATTGCACAACTAAAGAGGACCTTCTACATAATTAAAACAAATAACACATTTGCAAAATATGCTGCTTTCCCCATCTCTTATTTTGAAAGAAATAACTTATTCCCTAGAAAAAGTCTGTCATTCTGCAGCATTTTTTTCACCATAATGTTAGCACATCTTTTTGACAGTTTATTAAAATTTCAAGCGGAAGTCATGCAGATTAGTTTAAATATATTATTTTGCCTTAACACCAGATTTCTGTTAGAACAGAAGAAATCATTACATTCATTCATCATCATTTGTCTGTGAGGTTCCAGTATGACAAAAATAGTAAACACTTGTGGAATCTACAATAATAGAGAGCAACAGTAAATTACATTTTAAGTGCTCATCAAGGTGAGAACAAGGCACTTCATGCCTCTTTGTACATCCTTGTTAGGAATTTTGCCAAGCTAGAAGAATATGCAGGTTCATAGAAGTTGCTAGCTCTAACCTTCCTATGAGTGTGTTTGTGCTGTACAATTCAGTGATTTTTAGAGATACCTAACCTTGCTCTAAATAAATAAATAAATAAATAAATAAATAAATAAATAAATGTAAATTGCCCTGGATGGAAAATTGTGCTAACATATCTAATCTATACCGTTCTTGTACTCCAACTAGCTCATGTAGAATTCATGTGGATACTGGCTTTCCTTCCTTTAGTGTTCAGGCAGGATGAGATGCTTTATTTAACTGTGGTTTGCTACAAGAAGAGTTCCCGCTCTAAGATGCAGCCTCAGTGTCTTAGCATTGAATATTGCCAATAAAGCAGCTGTTGCTTAGTTTGTCAACAAACGCGTATGCTACATCGCTAGCAGAAACACCCTCATTGAACAACTGGTGCTTTGGAAGTTTCGCTTTCTACCTAGTTCTGCCCCTATGCAATGCAATTCAAGGAGCCGAAAAAGTTTACCTTTGGCACTAACAAGATGCATTAACAAGACACAAGTTTTGGATTATACTCTAGCTGGAACATCATTTTTTGGTCCTGCAAAATTGCAATTATTATTAACCATTTTAGCTACAAAACCTAGTTGATCTTCCTTTGCCAAAATAAAGATTTTCATGTATCCATATGGTAAATGGAATTGCATGTTGTCCCTTTGGGAATGCTGAATACACATTCAAGCTTTGCGAGTGCTCCATTATGCCTGGAACCAGACAATTTTTTTTTTCCCTCTAGTAAAGTCCCGATGGCTCAGATCTTACCTGTCCTTTTGCATGGTATCCAAGATAAGAAAGACATGATCCCACATGCTTGGTCTCCAGTTCCTTCTTTAATGTACGTGGAGTATAAAGAATCAAAGGAAGACATCCTGTTCTGAAGAACTCCAGTTCGTATAGAAATAAGTATCTTTTTTTATCTTCTCTGACTGCTCATCTCTCTATGTATGCTACTGCAGGTGGCTCCAAAGCAATACAGCTGAGTGGGGGCTAAGAGGCAGATGGTAATAATTACTAGAAGACTATCCTTATAAATGAGGCATCCACAGAAGGCATGTACATTAGAATACAATGATTTGTAAAAAATGTGTGCAGAACCCTGTGTTACAGCGAATGCAAATTGCATTTTTGTGCCTCACAGGTCCTGTTTGAGTGTGGCCATATATTATCAGGTGACTTAGATAAATCTTAGGAAAGCATAATAGACAGAGAGATCCACTTTGAGATACTCTGGGTGGAAATTGCTTCTCCTTTCATTCTCTCAGCAAAGGAGACAAACGGCTTTAGAAAAATTTTTGAAAGGTTTTGTCCTATACAGATAAAAGTCCAAGGCCTCCCACATATCTTACTTCTTCTCTTTGGCTTGGTTTGGTAAATTATTAAGTTGGCTGAGTTCTGAAGCTATTGAAGCTAGGAACATCAGGCAGAAATGTTACCACAATATACTGTTGGGGAGGAAAATCTGATATCTTCTCTTCTACTTCTCCCATCATTCT
Organism: Dromaius novaehollandiae; assembly: GCF_036370855.1. Classification (NCBI taxonomy): domain Eukaryota; kingdom Metazoa; phylum Chordata; class Aves; order Casuariiformes; family Dromaiidae; genus Dromaius; species Dromaius novaehollandiae. Next base: position 182,662,483 of record NC_088098.1, read on the forward strand.
TGATACTGTCTAGAAAACTGACAGACATCAAGCTGGGAGACTAAAGAAAAAAAAAAATAACCATGAGGCAATGCTTTAAGACATCTCAGATAGTACAAGGTAGTCATATAATATATATAATAATATATATTACTATGTTAATATTAACATACATATAAATATAATTAAATCCACAGGTTTCTAAATGTGAGACTTAAAGTCTGGAGGGCATCCTCAGAGCTCCAACATAGCAAGGACACCTTCGGGGTCCAGGATACTGCAGCTGTGTGAGAACAAATTTAAGTTGCTAGCCATCTACTTGATCTAATGAATAGATTGTGGAGAATGATGACTGAATATAAAACAGAGATAGGTATGTTTTATTGTTTCAGGTTTAGAACAAATCTTTATGTCTAATTTTTATTTGTTTTTGTTTCAAGGGAGGAATTGGCAGGATCAGAAAGTTTCTGTTATGAGTTCATTGCTCTCTTTGCTGGTGACGAAACTCTAATGCTGTTGTTCTCAGTCTATAAAGACTGCTTAATGAAAAAGTAATCTGTGACAAAGAGGAAAGGTTGTTATAAGTATGCAGAACAGCAGAAATGAACTCAGCAACTGTTTGTTTGTTGTGAAGGGAGACAAACTGTTAGGAATTGGTACAAGTCTTTTCCACAGAGGTAAAAGAGAGGGAAGACAGATCCAAAGGCTGTTAACAGCCCTGTCAAACAGGACGTTTATTAGATAGTGATTTTGGTGAGAAATGGGTAGAAAATATATTACTTTTTTCAGCCTTCAGATGCATCTGAGATGGTTCAAAAGAGCATGTTGTCAGGACACCGTGGGGGCCGTGGCCGGGCAGGGGCCTGACTGCGGCGGGGCTGGAGGCAGCACCACTGCAGCGTTGCGGGGCAGCGACTGACAGCCCTGGGCTGGGCTGAGATGGGGCCGGGGCTGGGCAGTGAGGTGGACAGGGACTGGCAGGGCTGGCAGGGCTCTCGAGGGCCTGACACTTTAATGATAAAATATCAGGAAAGTTAACTTTTACCTCTGTAAAAGCTTAAGCGTCATCAAAAGCTTAAGAGTTTTAAGCTTCATCTTTGCTGCCTATTCCCTTAAGAAATGTAGAATGAGGAACTTTTAGGTAGTGCTTATAATGATAGTAAAGGCCATGCTTAGGGTCACCCTTAGGACAGAGCTCTTAACTACATATATGATACATCCCCTATTGCAAACCCCAGCTCTACCTGGGAAGTTTTGCTGGGCTTACTTTGCCAACACTCATATTTTGGTCAGGTCCCTTTCATAGCACCCTGGGAATTTCACAGGACCATAGAAATGGTGGCTGGAAGGGATGTCAGAAAGCCATCTAGTCCAACCCCCTCCTTGATGCAGGACTGTCACCAACATTAGGCCAATCAGCCTTGATTTTTTTCTGGCTGAGTCTTGGACACCTCCACAGACAGAGTCCACAACCTCACTGGGCAACCTAACCCAGTGCTGCACTACCCTCCTACAGGATTTTTTTTTTTTTCCTTAATGTGCAATTTGAATTTCCCAAGCTACAGCTTGTGGCCATTGCCACTTATGATATCATCTGGCACTACCATGAAGACTTTGGCTGCATCACCATCATAACTGCTCTTCCGATAGATATAAGTAGAAGCCCTTAGTGTCTTCTTTCTCAGACTAAATCACCGCAGCTCCGCCAGCTCCTCTTCACAAGGCTTATTCTGTGGCCCTGACCATCTTCATAATCCTTCTTGGGATTCTCTCCAGTTTCTTCTCCTCTCTTGAATTGTGGAGCCCAACACTGGATGCAATACTCCTGGTGTAACCTCACTGGTGCCAAGTAGAAGGGAATAATAATGTCCCCTGATCTTCTGGCCACAGTCCTCCCAATATAGCTCATTACATGATTTGCCTTACTCAGGAACAGAGGTCACTGTTATCTTATCTCCAACCTGGTATACACTCTTACCCTCCAGTTCTTTTCCAGTAGTTCCTTCCTAGCCTGTGCTGATGCATGGGATTATTTGTCCCAAGCTGCAGAGCTTTTCACTTCTTCTAACTGAACCTCCTGAGGTTTCTTTTTGCCAAATGTCCAAGTTTATTGCAGTTTCTTTGGACAGAGTTCTGACATTTGTCATGGCAGCGGCTATTCCTCACAGTTTAGTGTCACCTGCAAATTTCCTGAGAGTGCAGGCTGTGCCAAGAGAAGTAGGGTACAGCTTAAGTCCTAGAATAATTTTAGTAGGTGTGATGTGGTCATGGAAAGGACTGCTCTTGCCATTCAAATTCTTAAAGACAGTTTCAAGGTTCTGAATAGTATAGATATATATCGGATTAGATTTTTTAGGCCTTTTTTCTTTGTTTTAATTATAAGAAATTAAAAAGAGGAGGGATCTAGTTCCTTCAGTTAGGAAGAAGTTTGCTGGACTAGACTTCTCTTTATTGATTGGCAATAATTTGAAGCATTGAATTGTGAGTTTGTTTCTTTTTCCTTTTAAAAGTTGTTACTTTACTCATTTATTGCAAAAATATAAAAAAATAAAGATTCTGACTACTACTCTTATTTGAGATGAGTGATCTATACTCATGCTGAGGGTGAAAGCATTCAAAACCAAAAGCGTTTTTGCCTTAATATTACCAGTAGAATTGTTTTAGTGCTGTACAGTGTGTTTGGCAGCCAAAAGCTAAAACTTGTGGAAATTCCCCAAGACTATATATGAGGTGAAAATTGTCTGATCTCAAGTGTTTGACTACATGTATGACCATAATATGAATGAATGGTCAAAGGGAAACTAAAATTTTACAAGATTATAAACTACTGTTTTTCTCCGTTACCAGACTTCCAAGAAATATAGTCCATCCTCAAATACAGAGAAAATGTTCTTCCTCCTGAATACTTCTAGCGCAAGACAGTATGCACCATATAGCAATTCTAGGAAAAGCTGTGATTGCCTTGGAATATCCTGTGAAACTTTTTCATTCGTGTAGCAACTGCACAAATACTAGTTATGATACCTGCATGGTGCTTTCAATCAATAATTTTTACCATTATTAAGTAATGCTGTAGACAAACTGTTTGACTTTTTGTTTTATTTTGTTTTTTTGTGAGGGTTTTTTTGTTTGTTTGTTTTGTTTCCAAATGGGACTAGTACAATTGCACCATTCCTGGAAAGATCTTCAGCTTTTTCCTGAGGATATGAAATCTTTCTTTGGCTAATCCAAACTAAAGTCTGGTCCAAAAAAACTGTGAGTAAATGTAATTTATCTGGAAGAACTGCCATGGGGCCATTAATAATCAATGACATGTTTTTACCTCCAATCCAAAAACAAGAAGCTCACGGCAAGACAAGCTCTCCATGCCTCTCAAATCAGGGTGGCAGTAGAAATGTGACTTTGGACAAGGCCATTTGGAACATCACCTTCAGTTTCTGCTACCTCTCATAGCCACATAGTAGATGTTCAGGATGCCACAGATGACAGAACATTCAGTAACTGTCTACATAAAATCCATGCAAAAAATTTTTCAACTTATCATAGAAAAAGGAGAACAAGAGCAGAGCTCATGCCATGAGCTCTGAAATAGCAAGAAACTTGTCAGGTGAAATAATTTAGATTAATATTGATTAGTTTAATATTGACTTAGAAGAAAAGGACAGTATCACCTGATAAACAATGCAGTTTACTTAGTAGAGCTCTTTATGTTTTCCTTGGAGATGTCCCAAGAATTGACTAGGGTAAGCTCCACTTAGTTGATTGGATCTGGCACAACTACATGCTATAGTAAACTAGCTTTTGTGTACACTGAAAATCCAGGCTATATCTAAGCTGTGTAGCTCTTATGGCCAGTTTACAAATTTTCAATGTTTATCATCAAAGTATACAGTGTCTTAAAATTGAATAATCCTGTATTTTACCTGTCTGGGGAGTGGCAGGGAAGTTATAAATATATCACGTGTAAGAATAATTTACAAATGAAATGAAATAAATAATGTGGAAAAAGACAGAAAAAGTGATCTGCTATGGGGAAGCGTTGATTTAAATCCAGTATTTATATTTGTTTAAAATAAAGATATTCTAAATGCTTATCCAGATCTTACAAGAATTCTTGAATCTGAAAATGTAAGCAGAAAATAATCACAGGGAAAAATAATTTCTAAATGCTTTTTCAATATTTGTAATTTAATGGACTGTCCAAAACCATATTACAGATACACATAAAAAGGGAAAACTTTTAATTAACTAACTCTGTAGTAAAATAGAATTACCCCTTTGTTATAAGGAATACATTTAGGGAAGGTTTGGATCAGAATGCAGTTTATCTGAACTATGTGGCTCAGTTTTAATCCTTTTACTTTCCTGTAAAATCCTTTTTTTAATTTTAATTTCAGCATTCCATTAAAAGATATCCACCTTTTTCATGATGTCATTCTTCTTATTTGCTTAGAAACACAGAAGGGAGTCTATTTCCCATTATTATTTAAAAGAATTTCAAAACCTTGGCTTCCATAGTCACTTTACTGTCACACTCATTCATGTACTACTGTGACTGTCAGGTGCTAGTTTTGATATACAGTTCAAAACAGAAATCAGGCATAATCAAATGGTTTATGCAGCTTTTTCTGTACAACACAATTATAAATGATTTTGAATATTATACAAGAAGAGGTCAATTCACTATGTTAAACCAGGACTAGTAGTTAAAGTGATACAGTACCTATTTATCTAAAATTCTATTAAAACAATATTCCTCCTGCCAGAAAATTTGACTTTGAAAAATCCATAGTTTAAACAACTATCTGAATCATATAACAAGACTCAATTACACCAGGTGGTATTGACTGATATATTTGATAATGCAATAAAGATGCCAACCCTGACAAAATTTGTTAGTTTGATAATAGGGCAAAATGCCATTTTACTGCAAAGTTGGCTAATGAAAAATATTGCTTACAGAACGATGAGACCTGTCAAGTAGATTTATAGTATATGATGTTTGTAAGATCTTAAATATTTCAAAATGATTCAAAGGCTTATGCAATAGGCAATATGACTATTGTCTTTGCAGTATAATGAACACCATAGAAAGAAGAGGAGCAAGCTCTGACATTCAGACTTGCACAGTAGTGAGATATAAGCCTTCTGTGTAGCTAAAACTCTTAAACTTAGTTTGCTGCTCCTTGAGCTTATGTAGGCACTGTTATGACTGGACCACCACCTGGATGTTTTGCAGGCTCCACAGTTCAAAGAGGTTGGGGGGATTAAAGGCTGAGAGTCGGATTCAGTGAATTCAAATCCCAGCAGAAGTTTGGCAGAGGATTGAGTCAGTTCCTGGGATGCCAACATTAATGGCTGATGGCCAGACTCTAATCTGAGATGCATGGCACGTGTCGCCTCCTATCTTGATTAAGCCACATCAGTGGCTTGCACACACAACGTGTAGCAGCAGATTTTCTAAGGCATGTGCTGATTCCAGTGCCATACATCTGAGTTTAAAATCTGGTCTGCAAGGTATGACTATTTCTTTTCTTTTTTTTTTTCAGTTGTTTGATGAAGAAATAAAAAAAAAAAGGTAAAGATTTATTCGCTGAGCTCACCCTGTTTTATCCTTCCGACTTCTTCCTCATCTCCTATTCACCTCCCCTCCTTCCAAAGGATTCAATCTGTACCATGCCAAAGACACAAAGAAATTAAAGTAATAATAGAAGTAGCACAGGAAGATTATTTTTCTTTGTTCTTTCTCCAGTATATGTGGGACATGACAGGATTCTATAAAGTCACAAGTATTTACTCTTTAAGGTAATTCTGCAGTGTTGTAAAACAACATACAAACTGCAGGCTAGAGAGAAATAAGAGAGTCAGCATAGCAAAACTCGATTAGAAAGTTTGATTTGATTATCTGTTCCTTATTTGCATCATACTGCTGTTTCACTCAGAGGTACCTGACTGGAATATTTTCACTGCACTGAACACAGAAGCTAAAGCTATCGGCAGAATACTAGGCTGTGGAAAGAGCAACATTTTATGCTGGAACATTCGAGCACACTAATTGCTGCTCTGAAAATTATACTCCAAGCATTGTCTTGCTTCGTTTTGTCTCTTAGTTTCAATGGAAAATGTCCAGAAAATATGTGGTTGAGCTTGAAGATGAAAAATGGGGAGCTGAGGGACTGAAAGGTACCATACAACTGGATTGATGCAGTGTCTTAATGTACTGGCCTTGAACTATACGAACTTTATGGTGAATGCAGCCAGATTAAGAAGAGTGAGAATCAATCAGTTTCTGATGGCTGTAAAAGTCACAATAAAAGAGAAGATGGTTGTATATTTATTGGCTAAGAGATACACAGAAGACACTCTTCTGCAATAATAATTAAAAAAGCTCAGCTAGAGAGGTTAGCTTGAAAAACAAGGAACAAAAACACCTGACCTTTCTGTTCTTAGAAGAAAGTCCATTAGTTGGATGATTGATTTTGTGCTTAACTTCTTTTATCTTTTTTTTCCCCTTTTTTCACGGCATGTATTTTTCCTTTTGTTCTCTACGTAACATGCAACACCCCAAAGTATTTTTAGTGACTGGAAACTTAGCATAAATTGGGGGTAATGGGGGGAGTAGAAGGCTAATTAAAACTTCTGTAGTATTGAATTTCACTTTCAGTAAGCTACTTTTAATGTTCACCTTCTAGCAGGACAGGTACTGCAAATTATACTGCCTTTAGGTATCTTTTGAATAAAAGGAAGAATCTGTTTATATTATATGTCAAATTTTAAAGTCTTATTCCCATTTCACTGATACATGCCCACCAAAAACAATTCACAAATTGCAAGAAAATGACACTCCCCTACTTCTCGACTGTTGTGACAAAGAACACTCTTTACAGTCACTTGTCCTCCCTTTGCATAAGCCCACGTCTTGCACACTAAGATCATATATAATGTAGATGAGATTGCTAGGGCCAGGAATCTTAATTTATTTATTGTATAAGTGTAATGCCAGCCACCTCCTGTTTTCATTATACCAATCTAATGCCAGCCATTTCCTGTTTTCATTAGACCATTGTAATGCTAGACTCCTACTGTTCTCATTAGTGCAGGACTGTGTAATGGCAACCACCTCATGTTTTCATTATAACAAAACTGTATGGTGCCAGCTGCCACTTATTTTACTTTACAGAATAGCATTTGAATGTAGTCCATACTCTTTCCGAGAGACTATAGGCAGAGATGTCAAGGACCTTAGATCTCTAAGGTTCTGAAGAAAATGTTGGGAAACACCCTTCCTGACTAATTTGTCTCTACAAGAACAACAAGGAAAGTGCGTAAAATATACAGAGAAGACATTAAAGGCTGGAGAAAGTGTTAAACTGTTGTGGAAGACAGCTAAATTCTAGCTACTGTACAGAACCCAGTTTCTGATCCATAATCTGCCTAGGCTTCAAAAAGAAGATAAAGAGATGGCTGTAGTTGTTCAAGGTCTGGATTGGGCTTCTAGAGAACTCTAAGCCAAATTCCCAGCTCCATCACGTATCACATGTGTAGACTGTGACCTATAAATTCTCTGAGTCTTATTGCTCTGGCTGTGACTGATCTGAGGATAATAAGATTTTCTCTCTCCAAAACATTGGAGTGTCTTTTTTTGTTTTGTTTTTGCAAATCCTTTGAAAAAGGAATTATTTCACTACCTAGCTGTCCAATGCTTTAAAAGTAGCTGTGACTCCTTCTCTCAAGGTCTTCACATCCCATTGTAATAACATTAACTAATACTGATTACTTCCTATGACACAAACACCTGGTATTGAGAGAAGATCCTAAAAGTGTAGCTTCACTGAAAGCTGGAAGGTTTCTAAGAGGTGCAGCTAATTTGTGGTTACATTGCACATATAATCTAATCTATGTGGCTATTTTACTATTAGATTTTGTAGGAGGTACCGGAATGAATGAGTATAACTGTAAGAGGAATAAGACTATGAGATGTTGTGAAAATATTTTTGATTTATTAAACATTTTAATCTAAACATTTAGGTTTTTGTTGATATTAAACACTATAGATCTCAAAAAGAAACCTAGTGGCATTGCTCTGTAAACTCTGCGTAACTGCAATGTAGATGACTTGTAATATCATTACAAATAAATATTTAGCTGGGGGGGGGGGGTGGCCCTAGGTCTATAATGTATGAATGAGCTGGATTTTAGTCATGAGGCAGAACCAGCGCATACATCTGCTGTCTCAGTTCTGAAGCCTTGGGACCCTGAAGTGCTTACCATCAGTACCGGAGAAAATGCCAAAGTGAAGGCCTTTATTCTGTACCTGACCAAAATTATCAGTTCTGCACAGTGACTTTAGTTTTAATTATTCATGTGATTCCAGCTTGTCATGTTTTATCTGTTGTATGTTTTAATGATTTATAGCTTCACTGTAGCTTGTGAGGAAAGGAAGAAAGCTCTGTGGACAGGTACCATGAAAATAAAATTTCACTGTTATTATAAATACTGGTACTCATATTCATTTCTGTGGAAGAAAGCAGCTCTTCAAAAATATTTTTGTTCTACTCTTCCTGGCTTGATGGAAAAGTTATGGTTTCATGAAAAGAAAAGTGTTCTTTGTCATTCTCAGGTTGCTGTATTAGTAACATCACTGAATACAGTAATTGACAGATGTGTATAAGTTTTGTTAAAATGATTAAAAGCTCTGCAAATCATAACCTGTCAGTGTTCCCTGGGAAACAAAGACCTTTCCATCTGTTAAGGGACTCTGTAAATGAGTGTAATGAGTCACCTTTAAAATGACAGCTGTTACCCCTAGGATTTGAGCCTTGAAGCAAGTGTAAAAATATGATGAAATACATATAAATCATCGATCAAAAATATCCTTTATTTGTTATTGTTTTGATCACCTTACTGTGGATAGGGAGTAATAGCTTGTGATTTGTCTGTGATCTCTAGCGCTTGGAAGAGGTCCAAGTCAATAGGAAGATAGTTATGTTTAGTGATGTTACAGTTTGATAAGACACTATATCTCTGCATATATCTTTGCACATTCTCTGTCACAGTCTTCACAATGAATAAAATTTTACAAGGATGGTGGCATGTGATAGCAGCACATTTGAAAATTACCTCTTCTGAACTGTGGAAGCCCAATAAAACTGGAAATGAGGGACATGAAAACGAGGTGTGTTTAGGTATAAAAATGGTTCACCTTTTACGCTCTTCTGCTTCAATATTTAAGACGTTTTAGTAAAGGTAAGTGATTTGTTACTCTTTTGCTTGTACCATTGATTCCCCTTTCTGATACATTATGTGAAGTAGGGCAGGTGGAGTCATAACATTTTCTGTGAAATAAAGTGCAAATTCTGCTATGCAAATGGACCATTAAGAACTAAATTAGATCGAACAGCAGTGGTAAATCAACAATTATATTGTGTTTGTGTGCTTTTTAATATAGCAGGATTCCAGCACAAATAAAATCCAACAAGTCGGCAACACATGTTGTGGATGGTAACGCTAGTCACCACTAGAGGAGAAATCCTAGGGCTAATGATGTGCTTTAGTAAATCTGGTATACGCTTTACTGCCACTTTGATGCAGTCTTTAAAGCTGAGGATGCTGAGCAAAGTGCTTTGAGTCGGCTGGTAACACAGTATATTAATTACCACTCATAATAACTTCCGTTTTTACATAATTGTTGCATATTTGTGCGTGTTATGCCAAATAAAATCCTCAGTCTGGACTGGTGATTGTGATTAATATTTATGCTGCAGTTAAAATGTGCATGCTTTTAGCTCCACTGATGAGAAGGCTGTCTGGATTATTTATAAAATGAAACAAAAATAATAATTAAAAATATCCCCACACTGAGCAAACAGGTGGTTCTTTGAATACAGTTCTAACTGAATTTTATCTATCTGCAAAAATGCATTCTGTGCTAACCAACACATGGATTGAACAAAGATTGGTCTTTCTCCAGGCCACCCTTCATGGCTTGGAAATGTGGACTAGCATTTTCTTGCATTTGCTTTACAAATACTTGGGTTGAAGGAAATAAAGCAAATAAGGAGAGCTGGCATCCTCTTACAAGAAGCTATGGGATTCAAGATTTGGCAGCAGCACCTTGTGGCTCCTCACTGTTGAATGTTGTCATTGCCTATGGAAGCTTGGATTGCATCCAGGCAGGAGGTGAGGTGGACAGCACCTTAGAATAGAGGAATTACTAGTTATCAGCAGAGCTGTCTCAGTTTTACGTTCTTGATCCCACATTAAGCTTGGCAAATCTCCAGGAAAGCTTTTTAAACAAGAGCATACGATTCAGATGACCTCCAGTTTTTTTGTAGCTCTCCCACTGTTGCAATACCAAGTTGGGAGCCTGGTATTTCACCGGAACTAAAGAAGTATTAAGGACTGTGAGTCTGCTGAAAACACCATATTCTCTGTCCTCCACTATGTTGATTTTTGCCTCCAACCACAAAGACTTTTGCAGTTGCAGTGCTTTTAAGTTTTAGCAGTTCTGTGAAGATTATTTATAAGTGTTGGAGAATCAACCTTTTAAAAAAGGGAATTTCTTTGGAAATTAAAGCACTGAATGTACTTATTAGCATGCTTTTGTTTTTAGCTGTCTTTCTTGATCTTCCTTTCCTCTATTCTATTTTAGTCTGCTAGAGCTCTTGTATTTAGAAGAGAAGGATTGTATATTCACAGTCATTAAGTGTTACTCAGCTGAGGTATGCATGAAAAGGTGCTCATGAGCAAAGCTCTATTTACCCTTTTTCCTATACATTTCTTCTTTTTTTTTTCCTTTGAGTTCTTTACTTAGAGATTATTTTTAAAAGACTTTCAAAAAAATAAAGCATTCTTTTTCCTTTTAAAGGATTGCTGGGTCTTATGTTTGAGATGCACAAAAATATAAAGTCAACTGAACAAATCCACTTTCTACCCATATTTCATTCCCAAACAAGTCAACTAAACAGCTTCTGCTAAGGTGGCATTGGAACTCTGGGTAGCATACCCGGGAACTTGGTTCACTCACACTGGTTCATGGAGCTACAGAAGTTATTACGGAAGTGTATTACCAATCTCTCCATTTTTTTCCAAAATAAAAAAGCACAATAGAGGACCAGGGACTGGATTGTCCCTTTTTTCTGGAGTTTTCTATTACCAGAGACCTTGAACTTCAATGGTTTTAAGAAGTTTATATTGCAGTCAAAGATACAGGCTTACTAACAGCTGCTAATCTCTCTTCTGAATCTCTTCTAAAATAATGGTACCATAACACTATTAAAATAATTTCACATGCATCTTTTTTCTATTGCATTTACTGTATTCACTTCATGTTTTACCATTCCATATTAAAATATATAGGACAGTGGCTTATATTCTTTTTTTTTTTTCATTTAGGATGAGACACAAGGCAATAGAAAATCAGTCCTATAGCTAATATTTCTTTAAGCGTAGGAACTCAAAGGGTATTCAAAATCAATACAACTTGTCATCTTATCTAGGATAGCCTTTAAACATATACTGATAATGAAATATTTATGATCTATGCTATATTTAGAAGATGCAAAATATACCAGTTACACAGAATATACATATTAACTATTGTGACTCTCTCACATTTTCAGTAAAAAAATTCATTAAGGAAAAAAAATTTTTCAGAAGGATGTTTATTTATTAGGGAAACACCTTGATTTAGAGCTGATATCTATTGAATGTGATATTCCTGTTAACTGGATTGTGTATTGAACTTACAGTAGTAAATGAAGACTTGGTTCATTGAAGGTAAAAAGGGTTTTAAATGGAAAATAAAAATTTTGGGTTTTCTTATATTATATCAACTTAAATATGGCAAAATTTTAAAATAAGTAGAATTTTAAGAAAGAAATGGAGATCTTACCTAAAAATGTTATTATTAATATGTATTAATTATATGGTGTAAAGTGTGAAAAAACTTTGAAGTCATGAAGACTCTCCTCTAGTATCTCTACAGTGTAAGTAAATTTGCAATGTAAAGTATTTTAAATGGAGTTTACTTTACATAGTTGGGGGTAAACTTGTAAGAAAAGGAAGGAGTGGTGATTGTCCTGAAAGGGGTACTTGCAAAAATCATTATAGCATGTAGCAGCACAGAGGATATCTTCTGTGAACTGTGCTGTAAAAGGGTTAAATAAATAGATGCATGGAAAATTTTGCTTTAGACAGTAATAACAGAAATAGATAAATGCTATTTTCTGATGGTCAGACAGATATGGTGTTTCCATTTTAATGTTGATCCCAGCCTAGTAATCCATTTTTATCACTTTCAAATTAAACCACTGAAAGGAGTTCTGCATGTGATTGCCCCTAAAATGCTGGAAAAATTGCAGCTATTACAAAATGTAATTGCAAATTTTTTGAGGAATATTTCTTCTTGCAAACGTATTACAAATATGTTTTCTGAACGGCACTAGCAATCAACTGATTTCCAGATACAACTTAAATGTTGTTTTTTAACTTCAAAAAAGTTGAATGTCAAGGACTGAGGATAACTGACTGATCCCCTAGTTCTCTGATAGCAGGTCAGTAGGTGCACTCTAAGAAGATTTCTATAGATTTAACTTTCAAGGCACTAAAAGTAAAATGTTTTCAGAGATGGAATTTTAATTATTCTATTTCAGTAGGTTAAAATCTAAATATATTGTCCAACAATCTATGTTTCAAGGCCTGTCTACAGCCTCGCTCTTTGCCAAGATAAATCACAGAATGTTTACGGACATTTTAGAGTCTTGTCCAAATAAAAAATAAAACTTTCAGCCTAAACAACCTACAGGAAACGTGCACATGTGAGAACATTGTTTTCATTTTTAAAACTAATAAAGGGTCCCCGAGTTGACTGGCATATATTTATTAAAAAACAAACAAACAAACAAAATAGAAAGATAAATTAAAAACGGATCAGTATCCCAACCACAGAAAAATGCTTTCCCAAAACTTGAACTGAAGATATTTGTGAGCCAGGCACTATTGGGGATCATCAGTACTAAATAAACTGAGATACTGTGCTCTCTTTTCTGAGTCATAACATATGCATTATGAAATATACATCTCAGAAAATTCTAAGATGGGTCATTAATTCCCTGATCCATTTCTACATGCACTACTGATACTAAGGTGACCTTCCACAATTCAAGCTACATATGCAGCAGAGAGCCATCCTTTATTTCTCCTGGAGAAATTTTATTTTTAGGGAAACATAAATAAGCTTCCAGCTGCTTTCATGTCTTAGCCTCAATAAAGGATGAGGATAGGATCTTTATCCCATGAGTGAACACCCTGAAGCAGTTATATGTGATTGGCTTAAAGGAGATCTAAGAATCTGTTTGATAGACTGGCCACTTTCCAAATGAGAAATCAATGTCTCTGTATTCTGGGTAAAGAAAAGCCAGGATGGTTTATGACTAGTTCTACATATACTGTGAAGCCAGCCAAGCTCTGAATTACACACAGTTGAAGACAGCAAGACAGCAACATCCCATGTCCAATGAGGCCTTCAGCAGCATAAGGTACATTCTGGCAGGACTCTGCACAGACAGTGGCTTGCTAAATTTTGGAATTCAGCCTGTAGAAAGACAAATACATGTAGCAGGAAGAAGGGAAGAAAACAATAGGGGTTTTCTGTGTCTAGGATGGTCAGCTAATTAGATGGAGGCTGGTTTTCTTTCTGGCAAAGAGACTTGCAGAAAACACGCAATGGGTAAATGGTAATTCTGCCTGCAGGACTGGCACATATCTTCATAATACCCGCCGTATTCTGAACAATCAAAAACTCAATTTAGTTGTCAAAAGCAATGCCTTTTTTTTTTTTTACTTATAGTTAAAAAAAAGTCCAATGTGGGGACTTTACACTATTTGGTATGCCACTGTTACATCACACAGGAGCAAACAGAAAGGGCCGTGTACTCTGGTATCATGATGCTCAGACAGAACACTTCTTTAAAAAAAAAGAAAGAAGATAAAAAAGGGCTAACAGAAATAGTAAATTATAGCAACATCCTCAAACAACCAGACATAAGAAAGCCATATTTTTCCGCAACATTTTGTCATGTTGTTTACAGCAACATGAATGAAATTATTTACCTCTAATACTCAGGACCCTGAGAAAGATGCATTTTTTAAAACTTTACATCCTTTAGAATATTTTTTCCACTTGTATGCTCAGGCATTGTTTTGATCTTTCATGTTGGGCTGACAGCCTTTGAGAACTTACACCCTCATTTATAATGCTTTTGGTGAACTCACACCAGTGTATTAAACAAAACTATCCCTTATTCAGCTCCATATTTCTGTGAGCAAATAACTGCCTGTAGGGATTCAGCACATCAGCTGCTTAAAAGATAAACCTACCCAGCTTGATGAAAACTCTTCACCACCTTCCTGTTGAGAGAAAACTGTTACACATTTCTAATAAATGAAGCAGGAACTGTCATTTTTTTGGCAAACTGATAAACTAGCTGTAACAGCCGCATTGCCACAAGTTGCTTTTCCAAAGTAATTACCATCAGGCTCCCTGTGGTATGCAGTGTTTAACACATTTCTTCTGTGTTAATGAATGCAAAAGCAGGCAACACCACTATTAGTAATTGCTTTTTATTCGTAGTCCTCATTTTCCAGATAGGTCACATTAAACACAGCCATTAAACAATAGCGGTTGAGATAATCCATACAATGTATGCTGCTTTTGTTTGTTTTTTGTGTCATTCACCAGTCACTTGGTGCAACTTTGAGCCATATGGGGAGACAGGGGCTGATAAATGTGAATTGCCAACCTGTAGCACAATTGGGCCAGAGAAGTCAAAACCTTAATCAGGTTTCATTCAATTACACTTCAAATCAACAAATCTTGATAGCCAAAACTCCCATTTGAATTAATGCACTAATAATCACTGCCTGATGTTAAAAGAATGTAATTAAACAATAATGAGTGGGCGTATATTATGCTAGGCTTCAGACTACTTCTTGACTTCAGCAATTTCCCTTCCATTAGGCAACAAACAGCTTGAAAGTTTGTTTGAATGATGCATCTTGTTCCACTGTGAGCAAATGCTTGACTTCTAGGGGTAACTTTGACTGGGAGACCTGTATGCTCAAATGGCAAATCACAATTCAGGATAATTTCTTTCCTGAGGAGTATGCCAAGAAAGAAAGAAAGAAAAAAGTCTGATTTGACTCCTGATTTGATTGGACAACCGTTTAAGGAACTCCCAGTTATTTGCTGACATTAATAAAAGGTATATAGAATACCTTCCTCCCTACTCACAGTGTACAGTACAATTTTATTAGTTACCTAACATGCTTTCCTGTACCTCAGCCATTCTCTTTATAGTCATGTGATGGATTTTTTTTTTCAGTTTTATAAAATATGTACATAAGGAATGAAAGAAATACCTCATAAACTTCATTGTTCATTGCTGTCTCTGTCTCCAGTGGTGATAGCAGAGATACTGAGAAGTAAAAAAGCTATATTTTACTTCTTTTGTGCATGGTACTTCCTTCCTCCATGATCATATTAATTTTGACTGAACCAGAAAAAGTCACATCTGTTGGTTTATTGGTTCTTTATGTATCAATCCTGAATCGTGAAACATATTTTATAAGCTGGGATATCCTTGCTGGAAGCAGTATGCCAGAGATCTACAACACAGGGCAGTTGTCAACCAAATTAAATAAAAGCAAGATTTCTTAAACTCATCCATAAAGCTGTGAGTCATGAATTCTGAATTACCTTAGAGTGGTAAATAAATAATCACTACTAAATACAGATAATGTGTTAAACAGCTAAAGCTAGTAAATCACTAGTGACAAGAGAGCCTTAAGGTAAATTCCTCTTACACTGGCACAGCCCTTTCTCGGAATGTTGTGTTTTATGTCTTCAGACACATACAATGAATTGTACAATTGGTTACTCAGTGTTAAAATCATTTATAAAATACACAAATCTCCGTCACTTGACTGCATTTAAATACTGGCTTAGATTTTGCTGAATAATGGATCTCACTGGCAGAGCTAAAGACTTGGTGCACAGACACTGAAGTGATGGGCACCACAGAAATATACGTATAAGAGACTGATCAAACAATAAGAAATCCTCTCCACTATGGAATTTCAAGCTACCAAGCTATCAAGCAAAATCAATCCTGGGTCTCCTGGCCGAAAAGAAAAAAAAAAATTGTAGAACACAGACAACACCACATTTTAGATACATAAATTGTCCAAAACATGGAGAGTAGCTTGATAAACATGTACAAGATCCTTTGTTCACACGTAATTGTAGACTTGCTTAACAGCGGGAGCTAAGAGCAAACTTTCAGGATGGAAGTTTCCAACAACCAAAGACAATTCATTGTAGGACTGACTAGTTAAGATCACCCTTTAACAGAAATCCCAACATCAAAACCAACTGTTGGTCAACTTACTTTCTTGAATTGATGAAAAGTATGGCTTTCTGGGATTTGAGATTGCCAACCTGAACTAAATAACCTCTTATATATGTTTGTATAATACAGCTTAAATTTAACATAACCCAGACTCTGTTTTTATACAATGTGTCACAGTGGTATGTCCAACAGAGTAACTGAAATATATAAGGCGCAAATGCTGGGCTAAACATTTTTATTTCTGCTGCTTTTTTGTTCTTTTGTTTCATTTTGAATGTGCGTTGTTGCTATTTCTTAACTTTCATCTGAAAGTAATTTTGAGTTTTTCAAATGCAATAGAAACATCCTTAGAATAAATAATAAAAAAGTAGAAATTATCTCCCAAGTTGTTCTGCAAATAGTTTTCAGAACAACTGAAGATAAAACTATAAACAAGGTCCCAGAAAAAGCACCTCATACCTAGAACTTCAGTAAGCAATTGCACTTCCTAAAGGATCTGATAAAATACTGCTCATGCCACATTGGCAATGACAGGTTTTTCAGCTCTCTGAACTTAGTAGCAAAACTTTGAAAATGGTGGTATCAGTTAAGAAGTCAACCAGATATCCTACATTAAACAGGCTGGCTGCATGTGTTTGGAAAATAACAAGGAGGTTCCAGGTGCTGGTTCAAGTGTAATTGGTGTTATTAAACTTGTGTTTGCAATAAAAGCTTCTACAAGGACTTGCACATAACCATGACTGATGGATGTATTTGTAGGCTGTTCAGTTAGCTCCATCAGCTCACTCAAACACATTTTGAACAGATTATGTACTGCAGTACTTCGTAGACCATACATTAAACAAGAGACTTTGCTCTGAGCCGCTGCTTCCCACAATCCATGGGGAAAAGGAAGCAGGAAAAAACAAAACTCATAGAGTTCGACAGCTACCGAGGCAACACTTGCCATTTACAATATAAGCCCAAATATTTTTGCAACACAACTATATATTAATTTAATAAAATACACAATATAGCTCTTATACACTCAACATTTTGGCTCATATGCACTGAATCTGCAATAAATCAATAAAAATATGTCATTTGATGTAAACACACTGAATCTTCTTACATTTGCACATTTAAATGATCATGTAGTTTGTGTGGATGTCTAAGACATTTTAACTTTCCTGAGCTATTTTAGTGTCCACAAATGAATAAAAAAGTGTTAATAATGTTAATTTATTTTGTGTATTACCCTTCAAGGTAACTTTTTTTTAAAACTTTTATTTTACTTCAGGTTTCTTTAAAACTTATCGCTAACTATTTAAAGTTTGTTGGACACTAAAATGCTAAATAGATATTAAAATCTTTTTTTTTTCTTTTTATCAAGTGAATTAGCTTATGTGTGTGCAGGACAAAATGGACTATATCATTTTACATTTAACCTTAATATGATATGAGGTGCTTTACTAATGATCAGGATATGTTTTGCTGAATAATGATCTGGAATGGGTTTTTTATTTTCTTGTTCTTTTTTCTTTTCATTTCTGTGGCAGATAACTTTATACATAAATGTTTACCACAAATGAATGTTAACGTTTGGTGTCACTTGGACTACTACAAGAACTCTTTTTTTAGGACTTTCAGTAGAAGCCTGTGGTGAGTGCTGGAAATCCACCACAGATCAGAATTATTCAACCCTGTTTTTCTTGGGGTTTATACGTAAACAGTAAAGTCAGCATCAGCTATTGAGGACAGTCTTAAAGTATCAGATGTATTTCAGTTCCACCTTTCTCACACCTTCCTATCAGATTGTCAAAATGGCACTGTCTTTCCTTCTTTCTTTCAGTTCTTAATGTACTTCACTCTGTCCTAATGAAAGTTTGGTCAAAATGAAACCAGTGTTATCTGTCAAAAAGAAAGAGCAGTGAAAAGAACATACTTGTGGGCACTTCAGATGTTCACTAAAAGCCTTAAAGCAGCATTGGTCTTCCTTCATTCCTGTAAATCTGTTACCAGGGGATTTTTATTTTATTTTATTTTTTAATCAGCAGAAGAGGAGCGTAACTGCCAGCCTGTCCTTATTCTCCCCCTCACTTTCTCACAGCCACAGGGTCACTTCCCCGACAGTCCTGTAAGAGCTTGTCGATCTCTCTCACGACTTCCTCAGCATCCACTGACTCCCTGCCTAGATCCCGGGCTGAGCGGTCTAACTGCTCCAGAACAGAGTCCATCTCGCTCGAGTCTCGGCTCACTCGGGAATGTACGTCGGCAAAGGCCCTGGCCATCTGATCTGACGCAATGAAGGGAGGAGCGTCTTTTGACTGTTTACTAGGCGATAGATACTGACTGTCAGTTGACAAGTACTGGCTGCTTGGTTCAGCCAAGGCTCCTGATTTCACTTCACAACCATCCAGTGGTCCTTTTGTTGAGGTGCAAGGCTCGATGCATGTCTTGGTTGGGCTGCTCGATGCTGAGGGAACCTCCTGAAGTAGAGGACTCAGGGCACGTTTGGCTTTTAAGTAAGGTTTAACATTGGCAATGAGAATAGTGTGCTCTCTCTTGTCTTTCCCAAATGTACAAAAAGTCTTTTTCCCGGTGGGATTCACAGTTTCGTAAGTCTCAGTCTCAACATTAGCTTCAACTGTGGGTACAAAGAGATTTGTGCGATAATCTGCACTCTCAGCCTGGCTGGCTGTGGGGAACTGTGGCATCCAACACCTGTCAGAATGACCAAGCACTCTGCATTCGTCTGTGCAGTTAACACATTCTTCTTGTTCTGTAAAACAAAGCAGAAGAAGAAAACCTCTGATTGTAAGTGGATTTCTTTAAACTAAGGAGAGTCTCTGATCAACCTGTGGTGGGCTTACTTGATATCTGGTTTCTTAATTATGGAGAAAAAAGGAGGCTATAATTAAGATGTTTCAGGAGGATTGCATAAACCAGCTAGTTGAGACAATAGATTTATTTAACTCTATTCTCTAGGTATGAAAGCATTCACACAGCCCAAAGGAAGTAAAAAGGGGTCATTAGAGAATCATTCTCAGCGGAATTGAGCTTCATCTGTAAACTAATCTGCTGTAGAAATCTGTTAGACTTTGTTCTGTACAACTCATCCTAGAAAATAGTGAGCAGTACTTAAGGAACTCAAAAGGCATTACCAGGATTAATTTTTCAAGTCAAATAACTCAGCAATGACTGCCTTTCCGGAAATACAAACACTTCATAAAAATCAGCAAGCTGGGTTTTCATTTTTGTCACCGCCATTTCGTCTGTAATTGTTACGTTGTGTGACAGCCACAAAATAAAAAGGTTTTCTTAAAAAGCCTACTTTTCCTGCTGAGAACAGAGAACTAGAATTTTCCATCAGTATGCATTAAATATAAGCTTGTCAAGAAGTGCATATTGCAGTTTTATTAGACATGAGTATGGATCATATGATCAGTTTTTCCCTTTTTTGTTTTGGTGCAAGTAAGTGAAAATGAATTTGCTCAATACATACAATTTGGAAGAATGACAAACCGTGACACACTCTTTGAACTGATAATGCTTTCAGACAGGATTTCTTATTCTTATTTCTTTCAAAGAATATAGTCAAATAAGTTTTTTTTTATTCACTACATTTTTAGAACATAAATTTCAATACTTCCTGTCCTATAGTTCAATTCAAAGACATAAAGAAAACTCTGCTTTAAAAACTTTAGTTTTTAAACTAATGACTCTGTCATTTTACACTAATATAATATGTTTGGACCGCCATTCCTCATTTTATAATTGTATACATGATTCCAACTCAATATCAAGAAGCTGGAAAATTCCAGAAATATCCCTTAAATCTGTGTTTTAGAAATGCTCAAATCTGATGCAACTTATCTTCTCTTCTTCATCTTCTCAATACTTTCTAGTCAATATAGATAGAATAAACCCTTTTATCAACTCTAGGTTGGGTCAACTATAAGCTGATCTTTAACCACTAAGCATTTCAACCCACAAAATGGAAAGATGGGATTTAAATCTTCATTCTACTTGAGGAATTTAGTCTGTAAAAAATGCTTGGAATCTCAATTGGACAAAAAAGTATGAGTATGTATCTATATGTAAGGATGAATGATGCACACACATGTGCACACACACACACACACCCATACACACACATGCACGCGCGTGATGGATCTTAAAAAAAAAACAAATTTGTTGACCTGAAGATAGGACAAATTTTAGGTGATCATAATCTTTCTTAATTAGAAAATAAATTCATAGAAATCTTAAACACAAGATTCATGAGCAGTTACACTGCAGAAATCTGACACAGGAGAAACACTTCTGTTCATCTATCAGAATTAAATAGTGTAAATAGTTTTGACTCTTCACATTTCTATAAAGACATATGAATTAAATGTGAGTTAAATTTAACCAAAATTGTGTTATGTCATGATGACAAGCTAAACTGGGGTGAGATAATTTACTCAGATCTGATATTTGCTAATGATAATGCACACACTCCTGTGAAAAAGTGTTATTTCCTATAAATATTCCCTGCCTTGAAAAGTTCTTAGACTATTAGGAAAAAAAAAAGAAAGAAAACAAGACAGAATCAGGTACTCTGCTACAGGAAAAGGAGAACATAGAATGATTTTTCAGAATGTAAAAGAAAGATAAGTTAAGTAAAGGTAAAATCTGTAGAAGACCTCCAACGAAAAATAAGCTGCATGCTGTTTTTATTGTACAGCACAAAATGCAATAATCATAGTGAAAAGCAAGGAGTAAAAAGATAACCCAAACCCTGAGACTGTAACACAGGGACAGAACTGGGAAGAGTTTAAGGAACAGATTTTGTGGTTTTAAAAAGGAAACAGGACAAGAACATTGGAGAGGAAGGTTCACAGTTTTAGCATGGCATGGGCAACAGTGAATATTAGTCAAGCTTTGATTAAGTTTTGTTATACAGAAAAAAACAAAAAATAAACAAATAAACAAAAAATTCAAAACCCAACCCACAACAAAGCCCGTTCAATGGTAACGCTAGAACTTTAGATATTACCAATGCTCATTATTAATTTATTTCATTCTTTTTCTCTTCCTCCTAATCCTACAGAGTGAATTTGTGGTAACCTCAGCATCTAGCTTTAAAAGAAGACCTATATAGCAATAAGAAATAATAGTTGTCTTGTTTAGAATTTTCTCTAACACATTTCTAAAATTGTTTTCCTGTTACATTACACAGAGAATGCAGGACATTGCAGAGCAAAAGCTTTCTGGCATTTATAAGGGAGTCCCTAAACAATTAATCCATTTCCCAACTAACCGTTTAATCCTTTGCAATCCTTTCGTATCAATTTATGCATATAATTTTGGGCCCTTCCTTTTTAACAAAAGGCAAAAATAATAACTCTGCAAAATGCTGCATTTGTTAGCTTCCATAAAATATTCTGAACCGCAGAATCAGTGGACCAAGACTTCTCTCTGCTGCTTTCTCCACTTCTAATTATTCCACCAAAGCAGGACTCCTTTTTTCTCCTATACTTCTCACGGAAAAAAAAGTAGCACTTCCTGTAACCTTTCTAGCCATATTTAATGTGTCAAGAGCTCATAGTGTACTGGGAGAGCATCAGTAGAGCACCTTTTAGAGGATTTCAGTACATGACAGCCTATTTCCTTAAACCACTAAAAGAACATCTGAGGAAAGGAAATTCTTCCTACCTTTCAAGTACTGCTTCTGTGTCAGATTATCTAAAAATGCATTAAATAAATATTCCTAAATGCATATATAATTTCCAAACTACATAAACATATACTTATAAATATAAAATATACAGCTGTATAATGTAGATAATAGGATTTTTTTCCACTGTCTCTTATTCTAAAAATTGTCAGAACCATATTTGTTTAAAAAAATAATAAATACAAATTATTCCCAGAACTGAGATCAAAATGGCCACACTACAGATGAAAAGAAAAGACCAAAAAAGTTCTCAGCTACTGAAAATACTAGGTAGAATGTTGACTAGAGATTTCACAAGGTACTCAGTACTGTTCCAACAACTGTGCTTTGAGATTTTCAAAACCAATTAGGTTAATTTTGTAACCAAATTATGTTTTAAGATTTGAAATTCTCAGCTTTTACGCATGTGCATACACATACACTGGATGGGAGGATCTCTTATGCAGTGTTTGCATTATTCATTACTGCCAATAAAAATACAAAGTTTGCTGGCAACTCGTTACGTAAAAGAGATATATATCATATATTATATATATATTGCATATCTCCCTTCCCCTTCTCATTTCCTGCATTTGCTAAAGCAGTTTTTATACTTGCATTCATACTCACAGTATTGACTAACTTTCCATTTCTGCTCCGTGGGCATCCTAGCAGTGACTGAATTAAATATGAAGCCAAAAAAGGAGAAGACAGTTTTGTGAGGAAACAAATACAAGATGACCTTGAAGTGAAAACCACCTGCATTGCACGAGCTTTGGCACTCTAGTTTTGAAAATCTGAATCTCTTTACTTCACTCTTTTATGTCACATTATAGGAAAAAGATTTCAAGTATTGATTATCATACATTATAAACTGCTCGCCTCACCATTAGCCTGTAATTTTGACTGCTACAGCTAGCAGACAGTGAAGAAAATTGAACAGGAGCTTTTGTAGTAGCAGCAGAAACTATAAACACAAAGTGAACTATCACCACCAAGGGCCAAATTAGTATTTATGAGAAAATAGAATCAACTTAAAGGTAAATACAAGTGTGTGTGTGTGTGTGTGTGTGTGTGTGTGTATAGGTACATATAGGGGTGTGTGTGTGCGTGTGTATGTGTGCATGTGTGTATATGTCATACACAGCTCTGTACAGCAAGATGTGCCGGTAGAGTGATATGTACCATTGTTCTTTACCTCTACACTTCTCTCCCTCCTGTTGAAAATAAACCCTTGACAGTCCAAAAGTGTGCAATAAACAGAAGCAGCCTGGAGGTTTTCCTAACTCTCTGGAGCTTTAAGGGTAAACAGTCAGAAGTGCTTTATGCACTTTAGGGAGAACATACACTAAAATAGAACTGCTAAATTATCAGCCATAGAAAGAAAAGGAAACAAGCTCTCTGGAAACAACAGTCACCTAGATAGGAAACTTATACTGGAGAGAAATTTAAGATGGTGTAGGAAGAAACTTATGTTGGCAACATATAAATTGCCAAGCAAGGTTTGTATTTTGGTGCAACATATGACATACCTTGTACATTTTATTCTACTTTACCAGAGAAGCTATATTTAACATCTGCCTTCTGTAGCAGGCTTAAAGCAAAAAAATCTTTTATTTTTATTTCCTACCCTTTCCTCATAAATATTTTGAACAAAATTAAATAAAGATACTGATTTCACCCTAACTATAGTGCAGTATAAAGTTAATTAATTAATATTTTAAATAGCTGGCTCCTTTCAGTGGCTAAAGCTGGGATATCATAGTTTGACTCATTAATTATAAGAAATTTGCATAATGATAACAAAGAAGAAATGCAAGATTTTTTTCCTTTTTTCTTTTTAAAAGTGACTCAGTATAACCTAACTGGCTTCACAAGTACAATACTTTTTCACTTTAATTGGATCCTAATTCTTTAAATTACACACACACAAAAAGCTGAAAAGCAGATTAAAAGAGTGAGTAAACAATCCATGTACATGAAACCTCAGCATACAAACACTTTCAAGAAGTATTTCGTGTCCTAAGTTTATAACATGAAAATCACCGTAGTCTGTACTGAAGTACTGTATATAATTTAATAAGGTATGTTCAGGCTTGTGTATAGGTGCAATCAGATTTTGAACATTAAAAAAAAAAAATCATATTCCTTCCTAAACCTGTTTGCACTTAAGCAAAATAGACAAAGTTTGGTCCATTATAATTTATAAGATTTGACCTGGTAAGTGATTGTTCAAGTGTATTCTTTTCTGAGAACTTTCTACTCAGAATATACAAAAAATGTAGTTTTGTACTACTATATGTTCATGGATGAAGGTTAAAAACCACTATGATTAACTAAGTACATAAATAACACTGAATATTTTAAAATGTCAAAAGCCTTTGTTATGTTTTATTGTCCCAGGAGATCTATCTTACTCATTTACTTCTTTTTTCTCTTTAAACAGGTGACACCTAGTTTTTATTACTGCATCAACACCTCAATCTAATAGAGTTTTTTTTTCTTTCTCTCTTCTTTTCTATAAACATGGAAGCTAAAAAATAATCAGTGATTGGCACAGATAGCTCACTGGAATGGCTCAGTGACCAGCAGCTCCAAATGAAAATTACACTGCAGGGCCAAGCCCCAAATGTGTATGTTCCTCTTTTCGAAGCATAGTGATACTCTCCACCCTCACTCTTGAAGTGCTCCAATCCTCACTGCATTACACAGTGAACAGTAATTCACATTTTTTTCTGACCTTTGTCTCACATTACAAAGGAAAAGATCTGCCTTTGAATGCATGCATGGACTTCACACTGACTTCCCTAGGAGAAAGACTCATTTGACCCTTGATTTTGTGAATTCATGTTCATTATTGAAAATATTTCCATTTAAAATTCATTCAATAAAGAAACAAGTTATAAAGTTCTTTGTAGCATATATATCCCTAGTCTAACCACAAACACACTATGTGAAAAACACAGTATTTGTTTTAAACCAATAAAATAAGAAAAGTTTTGTACATTTTAGTGTGTAGAAATACATATGAAAGGCCTGTATTTTGTGTATAAACATGTATAAACAGATGCACAATAAGCTATATCTAATGTCCAAAAGAGATTATAAATAACTCCCTCTTTCAGAACTAGAGTGAGTAATTCTTGTAATATGATCAGAAAACCTCCCAGAACTGATATGAAATGGTGTCTTATTTATGATTCAAGGCAGGCAATTGCCTTTAAAAAATGAAAAGACTGTAAGTAGGTGTTTATTACAGAAGGAAAATAACGGGCTTCTTTGACATGTCCTAAATACTAGGGCTATATGACACTTCTGATGAGAACAATCAGCTAAAGTACTACTTCTGAGGTTGGATTCCTGTTTAATTACAATTGATTTTGAAATAAATAAGCAGAGGTAAACAAATACTTCTATACACGTTTGCTGTTATTAAACAGAGCTGTCTCCAATCTGAGTATTTATATGGGCTTGTCTGTTTAAAGGCTCTTTTCAGTTAGACAAAGCAATTATGTAGCTCAGATTGGCAAAATGACTGGCAGTAAAATAAGAATAGACTGCAACTTTTTTAAACCTCTTGGATCACAAGGTCTTCTTGATATTATAACTATAAGCTATAACTAATCCTTATACAGTTTCCGTCCTGTTTCTGTTTGTTTGCTTGTTTTCTGGATACAATATTAACAGAATATATTTCTAATATTGACATTCTATAAAACACTTCAAAAGCAATAAACAGCTGGTGGGCCCATGGGAATAATTCTAGCTCACAGTTGTCCTGGACCATAAATATTGGAGGGATATTGCAGGATAGCATTAAGCACTACAGAACATTTAACATTTTTCTTATGGAAGTATATTTTAAATTCATGTTTATGATTTACTGGCAATCATATATTTGTATTTAAAGACAGCATAAGAGCAAGAAAACATTTCCCTTACCTGAAAATTTTCCCTCCTCACAGCGGGCTGGTCCACAAATCCCAACGATGGGTCTTTGGCCTCTGCCTTGCTGTTCTGGAGGAAAATCAGACCTGTGAGTCACAGACGGGGATAGGCTCTGCTTCTGAAATTCCCAGCAATGTCAAAACTTCCCCAGCAGGACAAAAAAAAAAAAAAAAAACTTTTCTATCTGTGGTCTAGACACAGTCGTGGCCCTTGAAATTTTTCCCTATGAAATTTTCACTCCCAAAGGTGACTGTATAAACACACAAGTTTATATTTGGCTGTGAACTGAAAAATGTGTTCTTTGACCCATGCATGGAGATGCAGGAGGGAAAGGACACTGCTTCTCAGACAGCCCCAGGCAGAGCCATGGCGCAAGGTGAGCTGCCTCAGAAGATGCTGGTCCTTTTCCACTGCAGCCGCCTAGCAAAATCGCACAGAAGAATGGAGAGGAGAGCAAAACTCTGGGTTCGTTACCCAATTCTGGCTTCATTACCTGCTTTCCTATCAGGCTGTGGCCACTGTGAGCAGTGAGGGACAAGAGTGTTGGTCCAAGTACCAGAAAGCATGTCCCGCTTCCTTCCCAGTAGAGGAGAAAGAGAAGGTGTTGGGAACGAACACCCAGATTTGGCTTCCAAAGTCTGCCTGCGAGTCAGACTACGGAAAGGCTGGGACCTGCTATCATTTGGGCCAGTTGTGTTACGGCTGCCAAAGGACTATAGGACAGCTGTGAAAAGACATTATGGCCTCTGCCTTGTCCATCCTAAAAACTTCCTAGCCCAGGGCTGCGGGGAGCAAGGTGTAGGATCTAGCTGTGCCGGCTCTGCACTCAGTTGAGAAACTTTCACAGAAAAACTTTAGTGGCTTATCTGACAAATTCTTAGTTTTAAACAGTAAATCCTTGTTGTAGAGCCCAAGAACTGTTTCCTGGAAAAGAAGAGAAACAAAACTGCAAAAGTTAATGGAAGAAAACACATTTGCAGATCTGTTAAAAAGGACATTTTTAATGCAGCGTATTCTCCTATTCTTGGTCAAGGCAGTTCCACAGATTTTACAGAGGGATTGTTTCAGGACTGGCCTGTAAAAATGGAATAACTGTTAATCTGAAACTTAACCAAATTTGTGTAATCATTTGCAGATATTGCATGGTATTCATGCTCTTTTCTGCTAACTTACTTCATTGTGAGCTCATCATAATTGTAATAGCAGTAATTTCCATATCTAATGTGCAATATTTAGTAAATACAAGCGCTGTATTTTGCACTGTGGCAAAGTTTAGGAATTCAGTCAGGAACCAGGCCCATTGTGCTGCGTCCTATACAACCGATAATAGATTGCACAGTTACAGGCAAGAGGTAACAAGTGATTATGACAAACAAAAGCAATGAATGAGAAGGAAAGACAACATTAATGAGAATATAATCAGGCTATTGGCATTTCCTGAAAATACCAACGTTAAAAAGGTCCATAATTTAAAGCTATCCCCATCTGTCACACCATCAAACCACCGATGATTAGCTATATGTTATACCACTGAGTCCTCTTCACTGGCTATCAATTATCTCAGTATACAAGTCTTTAATTAGAAGGCACTAAGCTTTTTGCTTTGTAAGCTTCTCTCAAATTTGGAGATGACAACCTGTTTACAG
Source organism: Dromaius novaehollandiae (assembly GCF_036370855.1). Taxonomy (NCBI): domain Eukaryota; kingdom Metazoa; phylum Chordata; class Aves; order Casuariiformes; family Dromaiidae; genus Dromaius; species Dromaius novaehollandiae. The sequence continues at coordinate 182,690,148 of NC_088098.1, forward strand.
ATGTTGACTGATGAGGGTGCCACCGAGAGAAACACAATAGGTTTCTGAAGAAATTTGTTTCTATATCCTTTCGATGGCTCTGCTTATATCCTAACTATCTTGAATGGAAATATATGGAGTTCTGTGTCAGAGCATGATTTTGTCTGATACAGAATCAATGCATTAAAGCTTTTTAAACTCTATGAGTTTTCCTTTATAAAGTCTCACATAAAAGAGCAAAGGCAGTACGGAAACTGAACCATCCTAAATTTGGCTACTTTGGTGAGAGTATTGCTTCCCTCACACTCCTGCCAGCATGCCTGGATTTACATTTAAAATCTCTTTTACCAGACATAATGAGACCATGTCTGTTTTACACTGATAGATGGAAAAGCCCACTGAGTATCATTCTCTGCTTCAAAAGGCTGATGTTGCACAAGGGTCATACACTTTGGACTTCATGGGAGGTAGAAAGCATCTGACAGAATAAATGGAAAAGTGCTTTTCATGATTCTGCTCTCAGAAAAATGCTGGCTATACAGTGGTCCAGGCATCTTAAGGAATCCTCAATTGGACAAATAGATATAAAAATATATTTATGGGAAAAGGGAAAAAAATGATTTAACAATTTCTTTTGGAATCTCACCTATGCCATGATAAGTAGCATATTCATATTATTGCATATTATCGTTTGACTAGATGGTCTCCTAGACTATTTAGCAGATTGCTGGTATTATGTTTTATTACTACCTTCAAAATAGATTTCTAGGGTGGAATTCCCCATAAGTCAATTTATGAAGCACCTACATTCTTTCAGTAATTTGAGTTTCATAATGCTACTTCACTTTCTGCCTGGATGCTGCTCCAATTAGATCAATCAGAAAGAAAAATTAAGGATGCCACTTGGAATCTAATGCTGCAAGTATAAGTAGTTTGGTAAAGAGAACTGTACTTGTAAACTGAGTTGATAAATTTTCAGGTTCTGTATGAACTGTAAATGAATCTCTGAAAGATACCTACTGAAGATGATCTCAGAGTATTCATGTCTTCATTTTCCCAGATACTTCATTGAGAACCTTGAGTTCCACATTGCTTTCTTATATTTTCAGGATCATAATTATGAGACTATAGGTCTTAACAACACTACTACAGAAAATCTCATTTGCTAGTTACTCTTTTTTGCAGCAGCAGCTGAGCTGTTCAACTGAGAGTCACCTTTTTGTCAGTCATCCTTCCATTTGTTACAGCTTAATCTGTTGTACTGATGTCTGAGCACTGTGACAAGACAAAACATACCTTTCAGGAAACTAAGTATTTCAGGGTGTATTTCAGATGGCACTATTATGTAGCCTTTGCTTTCACTAATGGTTTCACTTTTTAAGCCTATTTCCTGTTAGAAGCTACTTTTCTGGTGTCTAGCAACCCATCACCTGAATCATGTTCCTTTAAGAACTCCTATAGTCCTGGACATGGACTTAAGCACAAGCTAGAAATATCACCAAAAAATGAGATGCAGTCAGTGCAATTTCTCTTCACTGTGCCCTCAGTTTATTTACCTGAATGCTATACAAGGCACTAGGTAAGTTAAACAGTGCTCTGACAAAGCAAGTAGAAGTTACAGCTGCTAATTTTTATCTACGGAAGGAACTTCAGAATATGTTGGTTAGTGTCTGTCCTTTAAGAAAATGAAATGAAGAAATGATGGTGAAGATACTACAATACTAGAAATGGGGCAGACATGCTATGAAATGTTGCAAAAGATATTATAGAGTCAGACATGATAGACTTTCTTGGGGTACTCAGAGACCTTTTGATTTATTGGAACTCATCACTGATGATATTTACTTAATTTATAGTTCCATGTATATTTTCCACTGTGATTTCCTTGATTTTGATATTAATGGGTGTCCCCTCCTCCTAGCCCTTTTGTTCTAAAGGAAAGAAAGGGACGAGATGTCTACAGATATTTTTGGCTTGATCCTTAGTATAACAGGTAATGGGAAGCAGAGAAAACTGGGCCCCGATAGCTATTTCATCTTTTCTTTCAGAAACAGCCCCTGAGTTTTCTAATAAAAGGTAGCTTTGCTTTGTTTTTTTGTTTTTTTGTTTTTTTTTTTTTTGGGGGGGGGGGGTATTTGTTTGGGAATTTTTTGAGAAACAGAGTTTCTTTAATTCTCAAGGAGACAAAACCTGTGTGCAGAGCACCATACATGAAAGCAAGGCTCAGTCTGACCTTGCACAAATTCTGTAAGGAATTAAGGTAGGAAAAATTTGTTCTTGTGGGGGAAAAAAATAAAAAAAAACAAACATTTTTTTCCTTTAATCTACCTGTTACTGCACGCATACGGTATGTATCATACTTCTCAGGTATCTAACAAGCAGTTTAGCAGAGCGCTCAACTTATTTGTAAGCTCTCAAGTGACTCTGCAGTTCCAGCTGAAGATGGATACAAGGCAGCTAATTTGCTACCACCAAGGGAAAATGTTATAACATAAAAACATTCCCTCCCTTAGCTTCAAAACTGTTGAGTGCCTAGGGAGCCCAAGTATTTGCAGAGTTGATACTATGCATATGCTTCCACTGTAACTGCTACATGCATACATCTGGCATCTATCTCTGTGTTAAACAGACTTAATTGTCCCTAGTTTTACTATATAAAGAACTCTAACCTGGGTTGTTAATACAAAAGAAATAAATTAAAAGGATGTATGTGATTTTGTAGAATTATTTTTGCATTATTGGCAAGATTTGCAAAGAGCTCTGCACTATGGCTATCAGCAAAATATTTTACTTCTGTCTTCTGAATATCTTTAAATAGAAATTGTGCTCTTTTCTTAGCATGACATTTGGCATTTCGTACAGTCTCTTAATCAGACAGAGCTGTTTTCTCTAGAAATGTTTTATATAGAACTATGTTTCCCATTTCTTCTCTCTTTCTTTTCTTTCCCCCCTCAATTGTTGCTCCTCCCTCTTTTACCCACATCAGACTTCAGAGGACCTAATTATTTGCCAGGCAAAGCAGGATCAATTCTGAAGAGATGTCATAAATGTTTTTAGGTGATATGAGGGGGAACTTTACATGTTAGTGTACTATTCAGCTCACTGTTGTCCGTGAAATCAAGACTCAGGCAAAGTGCTTGATCTGAGATTTCAAATATTTTGAAAATATCAAAGATCATGGCAAATCCTGCTATTTGGTTATATACAGAAGAATGATTCATTAAAAGATAGAGGTAGTTGCATAGAACTAATGCTATGAGAAAAAAAATTGAAGGTCGTTTGAAATTATTTTAACATTTGTGTCAATGCTCTCATTAAAAAAAAAAAACCAGCAAAGTAAAAAATGCCTCTAATTGGGAAAATGTACACAAGTGGGTTCTTCAGGGGGTGGGGAGTGATGATGACACACCTAAAAAAGCTGCTGTGAATTTGACATCTGACATCTCTCACAACAGAAAAAAATGAAATATGCTCAAGGTGTTTCTTTCACTAAGATTTCTTTTTATGAACAAGGCTATAAAGCATCGTCCTACCCAGGCAACTGTACCTGCTTCAGTTTTTTTGAGATTCAGGAAAAAAAGAAAAAAGCATCTCTGAAGAGCCTGATTTCTAAACCTGAGCAGGCACATCTAACTTGCTCAGTTTACCTTAAGTTCAGTTTAAATTATTATTGTGAATAGCGTTGGTGTGCACATTACAGAAAGATACCCTTGAAGTTGAAGAATTGAACTATAGATTCTTTAGGAGACTTGGTCAAACCTGCAGCTCCTACTGCGTACACTGACTCCTGGTGAGCAGGGAAGACAAGCTTGCTGAGAGCCTCTGCTATAGTTTTTCACCCCTTTTGTTTGAGCTTTACTATCGTGCAACAGGGAAACAAGCAAGAGGGAGCTTTAACCTAATCTAGCAGTTAGGGAATTCTGGGAGAGTTCTTGTCAATCAAGAGATTAAAAAGAAACACACAGGAAGTGGACTCAGACTCTGAATATTAGTTTCGTCAGATGCTTAACAGCAGCTATAAGAGAGAGACTAATCTCATTCAAGAAACAGAGATAGCCACATCATCTAATTTCTAGTGATTAAAATTAGTCTTGAATTCTTATTCTATCTTCATAGACGACAGTGAAAGATGGCTTCAAAGAGCCATTCAGAATGCCTATGGTAGGCTCCAGATCTAAAACATCTCCCAGATGGGCCTACCTATCTTCACTTAATATGCAGGGATTTAACGTTGTGAAGTTATCTATTTAGTGTTAGAGACATACCCATCATTCTGGCTTTTCCTATTAGCTGGTTGAAGCTTTTCGGCACACAGCAGATTATCTTTCCTGATTCTAAGGGCCCAGTTTTCCCCAGTTCAAGGGATAGAATTTAGATGTCTAACTCAGCATTGTGAATCCCCTTTTCCACACTGTGCTCCTAATATTCCTACCTATTTGGTAGGAAAAAATTCCCTTTGCAAAGTAGTATCTCAGTGATAACACATATGTACTATCTATCTCTGGGATTTCCACATAATATTCATTCATCATCTAGTCAAATCAAGATTCATGATGCTTTTCCACTGAATTATTTCCCTGCAAAAGTGAAGTAACTTTCTTTCTCCTCTAATACTGTGCTACTGTGCTGATACCAAGCTACTACTATTTTTTTCTCTCTCTCTTTTTTATGATTAAATTTTTTGTCAAAGTGCTGCATTTTGAATGCCTGAAGGAACACACTGGGATCTGCTGCTCTTCACTGAGGCAAATTATAGCTGATCAGCTGCCTCCTTGAGGCTGCAGGTCTGGTTCCAACCGAGTTCTTGTCAGAACCCTAGAAGAGAGTGGCTTTGCTGATGTAGAGGTGCTGCCATCTTTACACAGGCAAGATATCTGGCACAGTATGAAGAAGCTTTGATTTTTATTTTATTTCCAAGAATCTAGCAAGATATATGAAGACCATCTGATCAGCTATACTTTGTGTACAGAACAAGCTGTCCCATGAGGTATGTTCAAGATATCATCCTAACTCCTCCTGGAATTTAGATACAGAGGCAGACGGGAGCCAAAGCCTTTCTCTCCAAGAGACACTCTTCTAACCTTGAACAGTACCTTGCTTTTGCAGCACAGGTTCTGTTGGTTTGCAGGTCCAGCTGAATGCTAAACTCAGTAGAAGAAGCAGCGGGCACTTACAAAGATGCTGAAGTCCAGTCTTCCCTTTTAACACCAGTTCAAACTTACAGATTTTCTGAAAATGGTACCAAAGTATAGATTTAATTTTTGCTTAACTACGAAATTGACAGAAAGGAATCTTTGTGAATCATAGCCCATACTTATTTAACAGATTTTGCATACCTGCCTGCCTGCCTGCCTGCCTGTCCTGAGATTACAGAACTGCTAGCCTTGGCTTTTGGAGTCAGATGTTACGTTATTTGAAATTCCCAAAAGCAAATCATAGTATTATACTTCTATCTTTTCCAAGAACAAAATATTTTATTTTTTATTGGAATAGAGCAGCCTATTTGGGATTCCTACTAATCAACAATTCCATTATTGGAAACAATTTTGAGCTCAAAATTCTTATTTTAAAAGTTCAGTAGGACTGAGATCTTCCATTCATTAAGTCTACGGCTTTCACACATCAACCCAAATATTCCTTCTGTAAATAAATTTTCAGTTTGTTTTAGCAAGTGCTATTTGTTTCAATGATGGTATTTCTAAGAGAGCTAGGCAGGGGTGATAAACAAGGATCTGCATATTGTCAACAACTGTCTTCATAAAATATCAGCCAGAATTCTGCAAAAAGCTGACACACATATTTAGCAATTAATTTCTTTAAAACATAATCAGGTGAAAAACTAGTGATGGCAATCCTGCAGAGTGCATCTGCATTATAAAATGTTCCTGTGATATATCACCAGAGCTACATTCAGACACAGGGCCCTACCGGCCTACACCATATTCAAGTAAATTCAGTTGCGGCTGGATGTTCTAATCTGCCTCCAACATTTTCGGACGCAGTTCATTGCATCTGTGTAACTTCAAAGGAATATTTTGGAGCAGAACAGTAATGCTAATCTCCACAAAATATCCCTGGATATATATTATCAGCTTTAGAGTGTCTTTTGGGTAGAGAAAATCTAAGGATATACTAAAGGGAAAATAATAATAACAAAAATTACATTAAAAAAATAAAATTAGTAAGTAGAAATAAGGGACGATTCCTTACTAGGATAACCAGCCTGTATAGAAAAACAGTGATTATGTAAGTCTCTAATCTTCAGAGTTAGAAAACAGAAGTAAGGTAGAAAACAGAAGAGATGACATATTAAATCTATGTCTACATAAAACATCTTCCTTAAAGTTTCAAAGAACTAGTTCATCAGAAATTAATTTGTTTGCATTTATTTGCAGTCAGTCTCTTTCTTTGAAAAAAAAATCAAATCTAAAATAATGTATTTTAAAATTTTTCTCTGTTTATAAAACAATCACCAAATGCCATCCATGAATATTATAACCTATTTAATTTAAAACGGGAAATCCAAGTGGAGTAAAAATAGAGTATAAAGCATTTCACACAGAGAGGGATACATATATTTCTGTTGATTTTTTATTTTCTACCTTTGGAGAGGAAAATACAGCATTTCTACATGCTTTCAGTGTCACAGTTAACTTGCTGTAACTATGATGACAACATGCATCTTTGATGACATGGATGACTACATCTAAAATTCAAGTCTTCCTTCTAGCAAAAATGTAATCCTGTACAGAAGGTCAATGAAAATCTGCCTATTAAGGCCAACTGGTTGTAAATAGTTACATTTTCAATACAGTTTCAATAGTTACATTACAATAGTTACAAAAGCAACATTTTCTTATTTGGATTTTTTTTTCCTCTCTATGCTTTGCTGTCTGATTTCTACAGGGACATGCATCTATTTACCACACTAAATCCTTTTGTTCATCTTTTGCTTCTAACATGTATTCTTTGTTCTTTTCCTAGAGGTAGACAAACAGAGCTGGCGTTATTGTTAGCAGCCTCTGAAGACACGGTCAATGCAGATGTAGCTAATCCCCTCCTGCTTATTATTGAGCAATCAGTGTCTGCCAATAGGATTTGGGAATCCCAAAAGACAAAGTTTAAAGTGAAGGGTTAAATTCAGCTTGTTTAATGGCATTCTCTGTTCCTGAGATCATTCATCATATTCATGGAAACTGTTCCATGGAGGGCGCTAAGGTTGCCAATTAAATTAAATTAGACTAGATGGACAACCATCTGAGTGAATGAGATCACTGCCATGATCTGAAGTAACTTTATTAATGGTGAGAAGGTATGTTGGTAAAGAGAGTTCTTTTAATCTGTTTTAAAGTCCCACATATTCCTTGTAAAAAGTTCCATTTGGGAGATATCACTTCTGGAGCTACACTCCCTAAGAAGTGATCATATTAAGAGAAACCTGCTGGGGTACTTGACTTAACATTAAAGTGAATTTATCAGCTACTCCCAACTTTTTGAGAGACTAATTGAATTATCAAAGGCTGCAATGGGGATTGCAAAGTCTTCTGAGAATGGATCTGTAATATAGATAAAATTCTTAACTTGTGCCATGTGATTATCTTAAAATACAGTAATAGTCTGGGAGAATAAAACACACCTAAATTCAAGATTTTTTTTGCCTGTCTAAAGCCTCTCTCCATCCACCAAAATCACAGGAAGTTTCAAGAGATTGGAACAGGAAAAGACAAAATTCTTTTAAAAAATCTTGTTTATTTTATGTCCTCTTTCAATTTCTTCAGGTATGCTGGGTGCTCACTGCATAAGACTCATCAAATTTGTTGTTCAACTGTTCACATTATATGTCTTCATCTTTCATCTTTTATGAGATTTTAAAAAGAGTAAATATTTTTCCTCATTTTCAGTGGGATCACACATGACTAAAATCAAGCATGAATGCATTCCTGAATTGGGTCATATAATAGTGGCATTTGTATATATAGAAAAGCTACAGATGTGAACTTCACCTGGTAAATTTTGGGGCAAGGGTGAATTTTCAGTTATAAATATCTAGCAGTTTATCATTTTTAGTTGTTTTCACTTGTGTGAAGTATTTGTAAGTTTGGAATGGTAAAATAAATTGTGGCAAAAGAGAACAGTGGGCTGGAGGCAGGTGAGTTGGGCAAAGGTACAAGGCAAAGGCAATTTATTCCATCCCACTGACAATTTATAACACAGATCACCTTCACATACGTGCATACATGCAGTCATTCACAACGATATTGTTGGATATATTATAGAGAAAACTACCATCCTACAAATGGAAGAAAAATATTTAATTATGCTATTGATATACTGTAATTATAAAAGTACAAAAAAGTCATGTTTATGAGAGTAAAGCTGACACGACTTGCATGACAGAACAAAAGATACAAGACTAGCTTTGACCCTGTAAACCTCTTATGCTGCAATCAAGTGCATCGACAAGAAGCTGGAGGTGTTCACTGCACAAACAAGTGAAAAGAGGTGACTGTAGGTGTGAAGACAGTTCTATATCCATAATACATTCATCCCAAAGCTTAAGGACAGCTGTTAAAATGCTTTCTCTTAACAAGAAGCTTTAGAGACACTTGAGTGAAAGCAGGTAAAGAATCACAAATAGAGGAGAACTTAATAAGATGTTATGAAGCATTACAAAGGAAATGCTTAACATACATTGTAATCTTATTATATCGTGAATATTCATCCTATCCCATGAGTACAACTGGTGACAGTTGTAAGGGGTTAATAATTACATCAAGAATGTCCTGCTTATCTCCTATACACAGAGCAAAATCTGTCGAGTTCTCAAAACTTGCTGGTGTTGTTTGCATTTTCTCTAACTCTTATGGAGACCTCCCAAGTGGCATGCAGAATCTGTGACTCAGTGAAGTCAACCTGGGAGCAGATCAGGAAAAGCTAAGAAGATATTAGTTCTCTCTAATTATTCTTCTGAATACAAATTGTCTGCATAAAGCATTTGAGAAGGGAAAGAAAAAGATAACCCCCCCCCCCGCATTAAATGAATATATATCCTTTCAGAATTTGCAAATCAAATGTCTCATCAGCCACTCAACAGCCTCAGAAGTCAAGTTGTTTTTCCATGATTTTTGGAGTGTCATTTCACCAACAACTTGAAATCCTTTTCCTGACTTTTCATCTACTAGCAAAGGAAATTTGATGATTCTTCAAATCTCTAAATAGTTCTTTGCTCATTCACTGGCCTTCTATCATCTTCATTGCACTAATATTCCTGGTCATGACAGTTTTGCACTTCTTGAGCTTCTTCACAAGACCTTTACTATTCCCATACTGATTTTTGTTAAGTAGACCTATTTCTACTGTACTGTCTGCAAAGGTAATGGGCTTACAATAAAACATAGTTCCATAAGGAATGGAACTAATGAAGGATTATTTCCTGCAAATTTTTGTGTTATTATTGACTAACATGCCTTGGAAGGTACAAAATCTGCTTGAAGCCTTCCCCGTAATTGAGGCATTTATAAAGGCTTTCTTCAGTCAGGAGTCTCAAGTGTCTAATAATCTGTGACCTCAATTTTTCACTTATAATGGACATTTGTATGGTCTGTTACAGCTGTCTATTTCCACCAAATTTATGAAAATTTATTTCTGGGGCCCATGTCCCTCTAAAATTTGGGTAGATAATGGTTCAAAAGTTACTGGTTGATAATCAAGGAAACAGGCAGACACACACATTGCAACTTCATTAAGGTGTTCCTAAACAACTTGAAAATGCATCTACAATATCAGATTAATTTGGTCTTTTTTCCATAACTGTTGTTGACAGATTTTGAGCTGTCTTCATAGGACTTCTTCTTGAATATCTGGAAAGCACTTAGGAGATCATTAATGCTATCATAAATTTCTTTCCTATTTTTTTTCAAATATGAGTTCCTGAGGCTAACCATTGTAAAATATGCTTAGATAAAACCTTGTTGAGAAGCAGCTTATCTTAGCCTAAGCAAAAAGCTTCACTAATGTGTCCAGACTGCTTCTGGTATGAAACTATCTCAGACATTTCCACTCAGCATGCAATACTACTTTGTGTTGTTCCGACAGACAGGTACACACATTTTTACTTAACTAAGGAAATGAAGTGGGACACAGCTCCATATTCTGACACTTAGTGTCTACAAGGAAGGTGTCCGTAAGGTAGATAGGAGTCTAAGTTCCCATTACAGTAAATAGAGATATACTCTACAGAGTCAACAGAATGTTCACCTTCATAGGTGTACGTGTGCAGTTGAGCTGAATCCCACTGCTACAGTTAACTGTATGAATTTGGACCAAAATTCCACTCCCAATGTCTAATTGCAGACGTAGGTTACATCTTTAGACAAAAATATTTGAAAATGCTTAGTTCTCTATGCTACATACAACATTATTAGCCTTCCATACCTAGGGTGGAAATATATTTTGCACAGAATCTTGGCAGCGATTACGAGAAGAGCTGCAGAACTGACATCTAATTGGATTCTTTTTGTTTCTGTACTAGGAAAGACTTATTTTCATTAATCAGTCTCACTACAAAAATCTGCTATTTCTTTCACAGCAGTTCTCAAGATAACTGTTTTGAAATTTCTTGGAAGACATGCTCCAGCTTGTTGTGCCCAGCTGTGTTACATCACACAGCAACACATTTACACATGCTTAATGAAACTCATGTCCTCCAACAGCAGTCAAGAAAGAACTGATTTAAGTTAACCTGATTATATTCCCACCTCTTCCATAAGAGTAATTCATGTATAGATCTCCTTGTGATACTTTCAAAACCAGGCAGATTAGCTTATGTACTCTTACTCTGTGAGCAAAGGTCAAGAAAGGAGAAGTTTCAAGAGATAACAGAACAAAACTAGCCATAAGATGCCAACATATTTCTATCAAATTAAAATATAAAGATCATAGAAGCAAAAATTCAGGCAGTACTTCTGCTGAGAACTGTTTCTCCAGCTCTGAACTGCAAGTTTAGACTTACCATTCTCCAGCTTGCACTATGTTATAAACCTTCGTCCCACAATAATTTAGATGCCACTTATTAGAATATAACTTTTAGGAGCATCCAAGATCAGTTCGCACAAGGAAAGGAAATTTGTAAATATAAACATTCGGGTACAATTTTTGAATGGAAAATATGTCAAGGTAAAACAAAATTTAAACCTATTAACCCAGAACATACCTTTTTCTACATGAGCAGAAAAAAAAAGTCATTTAATAAAGAAAATTTATTAATAGGTCATTCTGAAAAACTCAAAAGCGCAAACAAAATTTTTTTAAGTAAATATATAGGATATATGTAGGCCGAACACATGCAATAAGAGGAAATGTCTGGTATATACCTGCTTTGCTTGAGGGCAAAATCCTTTTAAAACCATCCAAAAAATTCAGTGATTATAGAAAAGGCCGCGTTTACCTTTTAAAAAGAGTTTCGTTCCCTCACTCAATCACAAATCCCTTCAAGCTTAACTTATCACTTTGCTAAATGGTTGTGGTTGAGCTCAGCTGCATAAGGTTTTGTTTTGGTTTTTTTCTCCCCCTTTTTTTTTAACTGGTATTAAGCAAAATTGAAAGAAAATCTTACGTAACACAACAGAAGTTTTATCTCCTGCGAGCTCTAAACAAGAATATATTTTGGCATGGCATTTTTCCTTTCAGGTAGCTTTTTCCAGTTTTGGTTCTGTTAGAAATATATAGCAAAAGCACATAGCTGTAAACAATTCTGTAATATAAAACTAAGAAACAATTTAGCTTTGTGAAAAAAGTGTGAGGAATTTTTAAAGACGTCCAACAAACTGGAGTCTAGCTAAGTCCTACCTTATGTTGTTCCACACCTCTAAGGTACTGATCCAAACAGATGTGGGCATGAATGAAGACAACAGGAAATTTTATCCTGTGCACATCTAGAGGATCTGTCATTCCAGAATATAAATACGACTGTACCAATGAAGAGGAGAAATACCTACTTTCAAAAAGGTGTTAGCTTGCATGAAATTTAAACTATTGCCAAATATGTGAAAAGCTATTTCTTCTGCTTCTTTTTTTCTCTTCCTTGTTTTTTTTTGTTTCTCTTCTTATTTTTCTATTCATTAGTTTATGTTTCTATTCCTCTGTTCCTCCTTCAAAATGTTCAATATAACAGCCTTTTGATACTTGACATAAGGATTTCTGAAGTGTCAATGATTTTACTTTTTCATTAATTAAAGATCCCAAACTAAAAATAAAAAAGAGAATCTCCAAAGCTGGATAAAACATGAATGGCTATCATTTTTGGTTATTTCACTTTACCTATTACAATCAATTCTGTTTTTTTTCCTCATTAAGTGCAGACTTAATAAACCAAAAATTGTACGCTGGCTACAAATAATTACAGTGTATGACTCAGTCATACACACTCACACAGGCAAAATGCAGAAATAATGTTTCAGACTTGATGTTTTTTGGTCAGATATAGAAATTCTAATAATACTGGCAGCCAGGGTTTTCGAAGAAAATCTTTGTCTTTCTCAGCCGATATCTGTGTCTTGCAGTAAAGGAGGTAATAACTAGACAAAGTATTTCATGCACTTGAGCAAAAACTGCCTCTTCAATAAATTTACCCTAGGCAGTAATGAGCTATATTGTGTGGTGCTTAATCTGCTCTAAAAAAAGTAGGAAGAAATTCTTCTGCCCAGCTCTCAGATATTAAGTCCGTACATCTTTCATGTTGACAGTTCAGCTTCAGGCTATAAAATAGAAGAACCTGCTCTACATCTACTGTTTTAAACAACAGCAGAAAACCTAAACCTCCATCAATCTGCTGTCCTCGTTTTATGGCTTATCTGTGGCAAAAATGAATCATAAGAAAGATTTGTTCTGATTCCACAGACAGATCCATCAACTTGCTCGTACTTGTGAACCACGCGTTCCTACAGAGATTGGTAGTAATCACATAGTTGCAGTATTAAACATAGTATAGTGCTGAGCTACTCATATTCCCTTGCAATTACAGTGAGCAGCTGTAATAGGAACGTACATAGAAAATGTACATGCACACACCACACACCCCAAGTCATACAAGCTCACATTTTCATTTCTTTCACATGTTCTGGTGCCTTCTGAATGGCACACCTTATTTTAGAAGCTCTATCAGGACCAAAACAAGTAGAATAAGACAGTGATTTAATTTTGAATATTTCTCAGATTAAATTTCAGTCCAACTCCTTTGAATAGAAAACAAACACAAACCTGCAACTTCTTCATCAGATTACTTGTAAGCCCTTCAAGAAATGCCACAGTCTATCAAATTCAGAGCTGCAGACTTAGAAAAAGAAAAGAACCTACATAGCTTTATAATCTCATGTGCAAAATTTGGACCACAAGAGAAGACAACTAGCAGATGAAGTATTTGCTCACCTGGAAGAAGCAGCTCAACAGACTGAAGTCTACTTGTGATGGTATGTAGGGTGAGGATAACAAAGGAAAGCAAAGTCAGGAATGCTTGAAAAATAAAATATTTTTAGTTAACAAGCAGAAAATTTAAATATTGGGAAAAGGATTCATTTCAGATCTGAATCCCTCCCCCAAAATGGCCTCTGCTTTTATCTTAACCTTGTGAATGGCCGTCTCTGAAACAGTATGGCCGCAGTGCTATAAAAGGACAAAGTACTTTTAGTTGACGACCAGTGGCCAAACCCACAGGGCCTATTCAGGAATAACTCCCATTGATACAAATAATTCACTATGGGTAAGAGGGAGGGGATATAATAGGGTGGTAATGCAAATGATTTAATGTAGTAACTCTGCATGTATTTTACAATCCCTTTTTTGGATAGGTCAGTCTTGACAGCAATTTTATAATGCATTCAAACAAATATTGACTAAGCAGAAAAAAAATTGAGACATTCTTAAAAAATATGACACTTCAATTTGCTTTAAAACATGATGCAAATATGGGAAAGGGGACAGAAAAACATCCTAGTATAGTCTAGTGGCATTTATTTCACAAAGATTGGGAAAAATGCACCCTCTATGCATTATTTAGATATTTATAATGTACAGAAAAAACAGCTAATTACATAAGCTATCAAAACACTTCCCATAGAAAGCGCTCATAGGGTTTCTGACCTGATATCATATTCACTTAATCTGCTTTATGAAACTGCTTGAAGAAAACATTTAGCTGCTTTCTGAAAGACTGACTTGTGGATTATTGGAGCTGTATAATTGTTCAGCTGATCAGATTTAAAAAGAAACACTTTGTTTTACATTAATATTGCAGAAATGGTAAATGAATTTGAGAAATAGATTGCTGTCTAAAAGTCTTGCCAAAAAACTCTAGCTGAGAGCAACCTTAGCCACTTTTTATTTATTTATTTTTATTTTGAACAGTCTCATTTTCTGATTTTCAATCTTTATTCAACATCTCTTGTTTCCCCCTCCTTTTTAACATAATTATGCAGAAATCCAGTGTAAAATAGATTGAGCAGGTAATAACAGGCAGCTTAAACATTTTTTTCACACTGTTGCCCTGCAGATGTTTCTTTCTTTTTCTTTCTTTCTTTCTTTCTTTTTTTTTCCTTTGGCTTCTCGTTTAATTTGTGTACATTTTTTTCCTATTCTTAAAGTGTGCTCTCACAACACATAAAAGCATCTGAAAATATGTCTGGGGATTGCACATGTTTATAAGGCTCTTATTGTTATATGCAGCACACTAAAGGGGAAAGAGTGAAATACACGGTTTGTTCAGTTAAAGCAAAAGAAATTTGACTGAGTCAGTGTCTTACTGCACTCAGTCCGCTGAGGTTTCCAGATCTTTTTAATTCATTCTTTATAAAGGTCCTCGATCTTGCAGTATGCATATATGCACGTTTCTTTTCTCCAAAATAGATTCACTTGGCTTTGACATAAACTCACTATACATTTCAAAGGTAATCATGGCTATATGACAAACACTCCTTATTTTGCAATACTTCATTTCAGAAAGTAGAACTTGACATTCAGCCTAAAAGAGATAGAAAATGTTACACTGACAGATGTTCAAACGGTCCACTAAAGTAGAAGAGTTCTTCCATGCAGAAACAGGTACAACATGCTGTTTCCCCTTGAATTTCCAAAAAGTTCATTATAAAGAGTAAAGGATCCTAATTCACATAGAAAAATTGTTCAGAGTAGTAGGAGCTAACTTAAGAAAAAATTACTAAAATTCTAATTAATTTTCACTTTAATTCACACACAAAAAAAGGAAGAGAAAATTGCATAAGACAATACTGGGCAGAAATAGAATGGATTTCATTTTACCTGTGATACATGTAAACAAACAAAATACAGCAACTTTTATGGAAAATACAGCCTATTGCTATTAGAAGGTTCTACTTTGGGGTTTGTGTAAAAACTTTGACTGGAATTACTCAGTGAATGTTGAAATAGTTTACAAAAGATAAATCCAAAAATGCCTAATAAGGATGAAAGTTTTTTTTCCATGGGCTTAGTAATGAATAATTCTTGAAGTTTGTGTTCTGATTTTAGTTTTTTTTTTCATATTGACATAGGCTGATTTTCATACTCTGTGCACAATATGTGCGGACACCATTTTATATTTTTCATATTTTTCTGGCACACTGTTGTAAAAGTGCTCATTTGAATATTTTTCCAGCTTGACTGCTGTGTTTTCTTACATTTATGTGAGGTATCACTCACATATTATTTTACAGTTGGAGAAGACACTACCCTTTATTAATGAGACACCATATAACAACATGGCTTCCTTGGAGGAAAAATATAGTCTGCTTTCTTTCTTCTCAAAGTAGATGATTAATAGTTAAAAAAGGAAAAAAAAAGAAAAAAAAAAACAAGACACACATAAGTTCTTAGTATATCTATGAAACATTTGTTCTTCAAAAGGGTCACAAAACTGTAGCTCCTATCCTGCAGGCTTTCAAGTAAAAGAAAAAATATGCCAATGCACACACAGAGTATGTTAGACACAGACAAATAAAAGAATGTTTTTTAGCTAAATATGAATAAAAATGCAGAAAGATAAATGCCTTTTATTTGGGCAAAATTACATGTAGGATAGTTACAGATTAACAGATTATTTCATTTTCTTCTTTTTCTTCTCAAAGATGCCTGGTCTTCCCCTGAAGCAGAAGGTTAAAAATCATTTTCAAATGAAAAACACCCTCCAATTTCAAATTCCTCTGTGTGATAAGGTAAGAAAAAGCATTTGATTTTTTTTAAACAGTGTCTAATGCTAGAAGCTGCTTTAATAATGAAAGATTACATGGATAGCTTTTGTAAATGTGCCCCGTAAAGTTAGCCATAAATATGTGCATATAAAACAGAAAAATTTCTTTTGTAATGCAAAATTTTACTTTGGGAAAAAATAAAATTTCCATGAAGGAGTTTTTCAGCATAGGCTTGAAAGAAATCTCTTTATAGTTTCACTTTTAAATTATCAAAGTTGCAAAAAAATCTTTTTGTTCCAAACCATCCTCACCTGCTCCCAGAAAAGGAATCAAAGTGGGAGAGGCAGTTTAGAAGCAGAGAGGAAAATGCTAAAGAATGCTAGAAGAAACTGAAAAGCACTCTGCATCCGGTATATCCTGAAATTACCTTAGAAGATTACTTAGAACTACCTGCCATGTATCAGTGCCTTGCTACTTACTGTGCACTGATATGTGCCAAGAAAATTGGGATTCTTGGAACTGAGCCAGCCAGACTGTAACTTAGAGCAAAGTTTTTTAGCTTATCAGTGTGTAAAAAATTACAACAGCATCTTCAATACAAATACAAAAGCTGTTTTCTAAGAGGTTGATATAACTGTGCTATTGGCTCTGGCAGAGACTTTCTGCCAAATCGTTACAGTTTGTATGATGCTTAGAAGAGGTTATGGGAAGCTAAGTGAGTACAGTGTAATTTGCACTGCAAGAATACAGTATTGCATTATTTTTTTGTTCATACAAATATCTTCAGTTTCAGCATTTAGTGATGGGAATTCTACCAAATAGATTTTTATAGGGAGTTATACAATGGTTTAATTTGCATTTTTATGATATTGGTCACATCACTCAGTGCACTGAATTGAGAAAAGATGCGCATATCTTCTTTAAATGACTAATGTCACCAGAATCTTTTTTTTTTTTTTTTTTTTTTCCAAAGAAGGGTGCCATACACAACACTGCTATTGATAGTGGATGTCATCTTCTTAGGGTTGGTCTGTCTCTTAGCATGCATATTAGAGTAGTTCTGGGGAACTGATTTTGTGATTCGTAAAACTTCACTCCCACAAATAATAACGTATTCATACAACCAGTGTCATCTTTGAATTTGGCTACTGGAAGAAGGGAGGAGGAGTAGATGTGAAACTCTTTCCATCTGGTGTCAAAATAAAATGGCACATACATAAAGATACAGGCTGGAGTATGATTAATCATCTGCTCTTCTTAGACTTTATGTATAAATTCGGAGAACTGTTACTTCTTGTTATGAGAAAAACTCCTTCACTTCATGTTTCACCAAAAACAGATTTTGTAATTGTTGTTAAGTAATGGTTATGCAGTAATGAAGAAGGCATAATTGCTATATATATACATAACATCACTTCCAGGTTCTACCAAGATATGATTGCTGTCAGAAGAAAGTAAAGCCCTCTTTTTTTTTTTCAGGGGGAGAATTTCCTGGTTTTAAAATACGCCATTGCCAAAGCTGACAAGCCTGAATTAGATACACCAGCATCTCTTTGGTTTCTTCCTTTTGCCAGTCTGTTCTATATTTCTGAGATTGCAGTTCACTAGAGGCCTCTAAAAGAAATATTCCAGTCTTATTTTCTTGGATACCCAAATGGTATGCATTGGCAGACTGACATTTTATATGGTGAAATTACTCCTGAATTATCCTCATTTTTTTCATTCTTTTCTGATGTTTCGTGTCAATTCTGTTTTTTTTTCAATATTTACACTATTATTCTACATATTATTATAATATTCTTCCTCATCATGAGATCTGGTTTGTATTCTTATCTCCAGATTTCATCACCTTAGAGTTTGCTGACATTGCTGTCAAAGTCCTCAGAAAATAAGTTTATCTGATGTCTGCGCTTAAATCCGCAGCCTTGTAAATAAACAGTTCTGCAGTCAGCTCTGCATCTATGATGTTACTGTTATAAAATATATATTTATACATACAAAAAAAATCTTTGGATATGATAATTTAATTTGAAATAATTGTGCCTATTTATGGATCATTTTTTATAAAGTATTCAAAAAGGAGTTCATTGATACCTTGTTGATAATGGAAGGGAAAAATCCTGGATTTAGCATTTTGAGAGATTTCAACATAAATACGGACAGATTTCAACACTACTCTTGCCTTTTTAGTTTTTGCATGGGCCATTGCTAACTCAGTCTTCATAACTTTTCTTGCACTGACTTTGGCTTACAAGTCAAGACTGAGAATACTAACATACGGCTCCTCGATTGACCACATTTATTATGGTCATGATCAAATATTTCTCATGTCCCAGAAGAAGAAAGAAACCAATGGATATTGATTCAAAAAAAATCAATAGCTGTCTAAGAAATTCCAAAGTCCACTGCAGGAAAACAGCAGTTGGTCACCAGATAAAGACACAGCAAATCTTTTTGTTATGACTTAGCTGCAGCTACTGACAGTCTAACCTCCAAATAACCTCTTACTTTTCATCAGCTATATATCTACATATCTATATATCTATATAGCTATCTATAAAGAGTCCCCACATTTTTTGGCTAAAATCAAGAGAACTGCTTGGTTTATTCCCATCAGCATTTACCAAGTCTGTCATATCCTACCTCAAGTCACTGATCAAAGTGATGAACTCCATAATCAGTCCAATGACTACAGTATACTGCTGAATTTCACAGTAAATGATGTAAAGAACTTGTTTTTTAAAAACATAGTTCATGCTGTGAATGCTTTCTAAACTGTTTTACTTCAGCAATAATCATCAGCTACTTGTCTACTTGAAGTCTCAAAATTCAGAATAGTTATTCATCAAAGAGGTAGTTCATACCCTGAGAAAATGGTGATCTAATATTCTGAACAATGCCATTTGTAGCATAGGAAAGACAACTGGTGAGAACTGGTACTGATCCTGGGTAGAATAGACAGTGTGTCATTCAAAGTCATTTTTTCTTTCTTTGGAAACACAATCTTCCAATAAATGCTAAGAGGTACACCAGTTCTAACAAACTGACATTCGTTGTCCAATCATCCAACCCCTGAACAAGCTCAGCAAGATGTTGGTTAAAATAAATCTAAGTCAGTTTAATATTCTAGCAAATTCAGTCTGGACACAGATACAGCATAGACTTGACAGTACACTGATGGCTGATCTACAGAGATAGATAAGACATTCATTATTCTTATACTTCTGTATCTCTGCACTATTTAATACTGTCAACCATGAGATCTGTCTGGAATTTTTGATCTAAAGAGAATGTGCTATACTTTTTTTGTCAGAAATGAGCAACGATAGAACCTACCCTCCATGGCTAAACTCCTCACCTGTGGTGAACTACACAATGACCAGTTTACTTTCTGGGCATAGTAAGCATCTATATATCATGATTAGGTAAACTCACATGATATGGACCCAAAAGCCAAGAGCTTGTACGCATCAGACAGTTTTATCTATCTTTCTCTGCAGAAAATGATTCTACCTTCACCAGGAAAAAGATACTTGGACAAGATCAGCTCATGAAGGAATATCAATGAGTTTAGCCAAGCTTAAGCAGGGTAAATGGCACTGAAAGACCCATTAAAGTATTCTGAAGCTCTCACAATTGTAGTGCAGTCTTCATCGTTTGAAACTGTACAGCTATAAAGAACAAAACGGTCTGTGTCCTGGGAAAGTGGCATTACCTAGATATGCAAACTACGAAGTTAGCCCCTCTATACTCCCTACTCAATGGAAAGAGAGAGAGGCTCTTCCAGGAGACAACTGAGGTTAAATTTTAAGTAGAGAAAGCTGTCCTTCTTCTCTGGCTATGAAGAAGATAGGAACAGTGTCACTAAACAGATAAATCCAGGTCCACCAGATAAATCATTTTTTGTGTTCTTAATAACGCAAAGTTCTCACAAAACAGCTCCTACAAGTAATACTGTCCTGTTTTGCTGGTTGCCTACAGAACTCTATCTTAAGCAAGCAGATCTGCCCTCATTCAGTTTTTATTTTAATTCTCAGATGAAATGTCATAGACATCAATGTCGTATTACATAGTTCAATCAGAACCACAAATTCTAACTGGAACTGGAGTCTTCTGGGACAGAGGTTACCAAAAGTGTGTGAATTTAAAATTGAAGCACCCAGTTGTTTTCTCCTTTTGGAGAGCAAATGAGAGATCTTAAGTCAAGAGCTTAACACAACACTGGGAGATACTCATATAATCCTGTGATGAGTATTAACAGGAAGAACAGAAATACCTAACACAGAACAAAAGTGGTGTGGGGAAGGGCTGATTTTTGGAGAACTGCCTGCTCCTTTCACAATGACCTCGTAACATATGTGCAAGGTGTGGTTGTACATTTATAATCCTTTATTTTTTTCACTACACAGTGATTACAGAGATCTCCTCTTTTTCTCTATACCCATTTGACAAGCCTGATTTCTTCAGAAAGAGAGACATGCCTTTTGGCTCCAAATTGAAAAATGTCTGAAAGGCCTGGATGCTTTTAAGTTTTTTTGTTTTGTCTGACAAAGTGAATAAACAATAACTCTAATCATAAAGATGAGGTAATTAACATGAGTGAAACTAGCAACAAATCATTTCACTGGACGGTAGTGCACTGGAATGTGTGCAGCATAAATCTTAATATATAAACAATAAACAGTGAGAGGGATCACAGTGCAGTCACTATGATACTTTTTTTTTTCCTGTTGGACACTTGTTTTGAAGAGTACATTAAAAAAAAAATCTGAAAAAAAAAAAAGATGTTTGTTAGCGCAAAAAGGATTTGGGACCATTAACCTTGGCAGAGCTCTCTTTGGCCTAAGCAATTTTTGTGCTTTCATAACATGACCCACCAACATTCATTCAGAGACTGAGATGAAAATACAACTGTATTTCACTCATGAATTAACACCTATATTTTGCTAAATGTACCCACTTAGTCACTGACATAGGCTCCCTTTTCCAATTCACCTTAAAAGAAAATGCAATTATTCAAATGTGAAAACTCCAGATAAATTTTTTCTTGCTCACATGTTCCAGTAACCTAGACTATGTCCAAGATGATCATGTAATCACCTGCAAATGCACTGCCCTAATCTATAGAAAACTGCCAAAAAGTTGCGAAGTTAGACTTCTAAAACAAGAAAATTATACAGCTGTAAACAAGGACAAAATAGTATACAAAATTCTTACTAGAAACAGAAAAGGAGATTAGAAGCAATGTTTCTGATCAGAGGGAGTCAAATGAATAGAATGACATTAGCTAAAAAAAAAAGAATAAAAAAGAGAACAGTGGGCAAGTAGAGAAAAGATTAAAAAGACATGCCCATGTAAAATAAGGAAGAAAAAAAAAGATGATCAAAAGGTAAAAAGGCTTATTATAAGATCAGAGAAAGAAGCAACATGCCATAATTAAGGTAATAAGAGGCAGTGAGAGGAAGAATCAAATGGAAAGGTGAAAAACAGTACGTGACTAACAGAAATGATCTCAAATACTAAACAAGGAAGATAAAAAAGGTGATGGTGCAAAAAAAAATGCAAGAACACCAAACGGGTGTGAAATGGAAAGAATGTTAAAAGTAAAATGCTGGGAGATAAATGTAACGTAAATGATTGGATCAGAGGACTGTGATAGAAGTCACACAAGTGTTACTAAGAATGATTAAGAGTAATAATAGTGATGATGAAGATGATTGAGCTGATTTGCTTTAAAAAGAAACATCAGGATCTAAGAACTCATCCATTCTGTTAAAATGGAAATGAAAGAAATTCACAAAAAGAACAATTCAAGGCACTTGAAAATACCACTAATATCTGTGCAATCTGACTAAATGTATACTTCCTAATGCATATTTCAGTGCCCATCAACAGTACATACAGTATTACACAGAAATGCATGCATAATAATAATACAAGCCTAAACCATTCAGCTGTATCACAAATAATTATCTGGGACACTAAAAGATCATGGCAAAAGCTAATCTAATAAGTCTTCCATTATCCTTTAATACTTTAAAACTGTGCCGTGAGCTAAACAGTTGTCAAAACTGAATTCTGTTTACACTGAGCTGAGTAACAGTGAAATAAACAGAGATCACTGCCGAGCTCTAATTACAAACACAAATTGTTCCTTCTGTAATCGAGCTGAAAAGGTTAGTCTCCTTCTCCTCCTGCCCGCCGACTCTGTGCTTATTGGAGGTACAAAGGCAGATGAAAGATCATGTGTCATTCGTTGAGCAGATATGAATTGTGGAAGATGATGCATAATGGGAAGGCCCCACCAGATAACGCTGATTAGCTGCTGCCTTGCAGGGATGAGGTCACAGCGAACACAGCAACTACTTTATACCACATATTGTATTTCATTTTAACTCACTTAATGGCATACTCCCTTCTGTCCCGAGCAGAGCGGCTAAGTGTGGTCCACCAGATAAATGCAATCCATAGCTATCCTCCT
Organism: Dromaius novaehollandiae; assembly: GCF_036370855.1. Lineage (NCBI taxonomy): Eukaryota > Metazoa > Chordata > Aves > Casuariiformes > Dromaiidae > Dromaius > Dromaius novaehollandiae. Next base: position 182,712,804 of record NC_088098.1, read on the forward strand.
CCTGAAGGGAGGTGCAGACCACAGAGGTTGTACAGGCAGGCAGGTGGCATCTATTCTCCGCTCCAGACTGAATGCTGTACAGCCTACCGTTCGGCACATTGCACAGGTAATGTTCACAACTGACTGTACTCCACTGCATGCAAATTAGAGATTGCATAAATGTTTGTGGAAAGTTGACAACATATGGATTCAGGAGCTAAGCTACTAATCAGCCTGCATCAAAGACTGATCTCAGATTTCATACTGTGAATTACTGCTCATATGAATGTCTGACATGAAAGGAGGTAGAATAGCTCAGTACTTAGCAGGTTTTTGAGTTTTTACTCATTATTGCTGGTGAAAGATCACGTGCTATTCATTTTGAAACAATAAAGACTTATGATGATAGGCACATTGATGACCAACTCTCCACTTTCCAATAGTCTTGCCAATATTTTTTCTTCTATCACAAACACAGATTAGCTGCTATCTGGCACCAGTATAGATGTTTGTGACAGAACAAAAAATGCTGAGTGCCTATTGACAGCCACAGTTGCCTGAAAACCATCAATTCTCCACAGATATGTAATTTGTTTCTTGAAAGAAATGCTATTATAATGCAACTAAATATAACACAGCTTCTCAGCAGGTATCACTGTGGTGAGAATAGTCCTTCACAGTCAGACTATAAGGATTTGTTCTACACAAACCAGACTCTACTTGTTCACTATCAGAGACAATGCATTTTGTATCATCACTTAAGTTGTTTTGCCTATCTGGCATGATAGTTACAATCTGTATTTTCCAGCTCTGTGCCCCAGGGACCAAAACTATTAAAGTACAAGGAAAGCAAATAGGCTGATAAAAATGCAGTACCAACTCATCTCATAAACAGAACCAGCCACCTTTGATTTCCAACACGCTGCTAGTCCTGTCCAAGGCAGCTGCTAAATTGCTGCTTTAAAACACTGGATGCCAGCATGAAAAACCCTTTTATTTTATGAATAACTGGTGGAACACACACACAGACTAGCTAGGATTGATACTGATTCATTTGAACTAATACACAGCTTTGCATTTAGAACTCAAATCAAGGGAGAAAACTACCGGAAAACTTTGTTACAATGGTAAGGCATACTGTTCCTTTGAATGGCAGATTACAAAAACAAAAAACTGAGAAAAGGTAATTAAATCTGCTTAATTCCCACTTCCTACAAAACTGCATCAGATGTCCTAAAAATGTAAGGCTCATTTGAAACAAATGGAATTGGTCATTAGCAGCTTGTCGAAGATGTTAATCAGCTGGAGATGTGGGAAGAATTTAAGCACAGGTAAGTACTGCCAGTTCTCATGCTTGACTTTTTCTTCTACTGAGGGGAAGAAATTCAGTCTTGCACCCCTATCGGAGCTAGAAGCTTACTCAGAGTGCCGAGTTTCCAGTCATAATTCTTTCATATGACATCTCCTCTGATACCAGAGATGTTAAGTAAGCTCATGCACTATAGAATATGTGCCTCCTCTATCCATACAAATTGCTAAAATATAATTTTAAAGCTTGATGTTAGTGCCTTGGAATTTCTAATTTATTTGACTAAGGGCATTGTATCTTCACTTATATTAGGTTTTCAAAATCTGACTGCTGTAGATGTTAGGATCTTGTATTCAGCACTACTTAAAGTCCTTTTGAATTTCTTTGTAGTACAAGTCTGAACTTTCTGTTGGCAGCTTCACAGTAGTCGTTTATGTTTTACAAGAAAAAGCTATTATTCTTTGACCGCCTCTTTATAATTGTCCAATTTAAGATAAGGCATAAAGTCATTATTCTAAATAGAAATAAAAACTGAAAAGAAATCTGCACCATTTGCTCAGTCCTGAATGATGAATGTATGCATTTGTTTATGTAGTTACTCACAAAATGGGACTTGTAATCTGATCAGGCACGTAATACAAATATAAAACAATAAAAAATAAATAATAGCAACACTTTTTATGCTCTTTTCTTTGAATATTATTTATAATTAAAATGTCTCCTTTAAAATATGATGCAACTTAAATATGTTCAGTTTAAGAGTTTGATGTTTCATATTATACACAATGATAGTTTCAATCTTGCTGTAATTCTGGTTTAGTAATTTGAAAATCTATTCTTCTGCTTAAATCCCAAGACCTAAGTTTTTTGCATACTTATAATGGTTATTCATTCATACTGCACACAAAACAAGTAGCTTACATTAAAAAGATAAAATAAAATAAAATAGCAGGAACACTTATTGCAAATAATTTGGAAATATCATCCAATATCTTATGTATATCTACAAGAACCCTCATTCAAATGACACCACTTTTTGTAAAAGATGTGTAAAAACTTTTTTTTCTCTTTCATTCTTTTGTGGCAGCTGTGAAAATGTACATAAAAAGTTCTGTCATGATATGTTTAATTCCAGAAAACTGTGTAAACTAAATCAGGCTAAAGTAGCTGTCCACTTCTGCATTTGGTTAAAAATAAGATTTTTACCCAGAAGTGAAAAAAGGCTGCCGACGTTTTTGTTTTGTCCAAGAAGCTTTACAAAGTGGATTTTGACCTTCCAGGCTAGTGAATGTCATTTAAAAAGACCTAATGCTGACAAAAGCCAGGTTTTACCAACCTTAGGCTGGTGTTGCACAATATATTAAACTAATTAAGATTAGTAGTGCTAGGCACCCTCTCTAACTGCAATCCCACCCTCTTGCTTTGTGCTACCACTCATTTAATTCTATGGTGAGTTGATTTAAATGGCTAAAAATAACAAAACCTAACTCTTCCACCTACCCCCCACCCCCCAAAAAAGAATATTTTTTTTGGTCACTTTCCCTTCCTGAACTGGTTTACTGCAGGATCAGACGAGTCCTCCCTCCTTGAAAACCCACAGCTGGAGAAAGAGTAATGTCCCATGCTGACAGAACCATGATTATGCTGATTTAGATCAGCCAAAATTGTTGTCAATCCGCACCTTGACAGAAAGCAACTTTCTATCCTCCAAGAGACTGTGATGGTTCATGTGTCATCAGGAGCTAACACTTCTCATGGACACATTTTTATCCTTCTCTTTTAATGTTAAAGGTTTCCTTCTTGTTTTATTCTAGGAGTATGGTCCACCAATCATCAGCACATTAATTCCTTCCCAGGAATCAGCTTTCTTAGGCTCCAACCTGGAGTGCACCAGCCACTTTCATTGCTAAAGAAACCTGGGCACAGAAGAGATTTCTAGGATCTGAATTCTAGACAATGGGGATATGAGTCACCCCACACAACTTGGGACCACAAGTTGCATGCTTGTTGCACACACAAAGACAGTATAGGAAGCTGACTTCTAAAGTAATGTCATCACAAAGGTATCACAAAATCTAAAGGATAAAAAGCAGCTGATTCAAGCTCAGCCAACCGAAAGAAGTAAGTGATGATGGCAGAGAAAAAGAATATTCTGAATATCTAAATCTTTGGAATGTCTTCTCTTTCCAAAAATTATGTACCTTATGCTTACCTGGGTAGTACAAATTCTCAAGATCTCATTAGACGTCCAGATATAGAAGCAGAAATTACTTGTTTTTACCTCAATCTCTCTCAAAAATATTGTCTTTTTTTAGGTTGGATTTGACAGCAGTCATCAGTGTGTGAATCACTCATACTATTGTAATTAACTTTATGTAGAAATCAGAGTAGAGGAAACATTCACAATATGAAGAGAACAAGAAAATTAGTTGTTAGGAAGGAAAGGCCACCACAGGATACCTATCAACAATTCATATTTTCACTGGCTCTCAATTTATTTTCAATGCCAGCTCAAGAACCTGGTCATAATATTTAAGGCTTTTACTGAGCAGGATGCATCTGAGAATAATTCTCTGTCCACTGCACAATGAGACAGCTGTGTCCCTCTAGGCCACTCTCACGAGTGTGAAGCTCTCAAGACTAGAGATAAAATGTTCTCAGTTGATAGCTGTCATTTGATGGAAAAGACACATTACATGAAATAAACAGGAGCTCGAGTCAGATTTCCCTACACTGAGGAAGTAATCAAAGCCAAGCATAATAAGAAAGTAAACAAACGTAAGCTAAACAGCCGTAAATGAAACCTGCCTAATCTGTAAGCTAAGGGCTGGAAAGCAGAGCCTGTCATTAACTCTACCATGGTTACATCAACCCGTACAGTGTGGATCTACTGAAATGCAGATCTTGCCTCTGGCTCCCTATCCATACAACTAATTTATCCTCAAAGGGAAAGATAAGGAGGGTAATGAGAAACAGAGGAACTTGAAGGAGGTGTTGGGTCCCGTACTGGATTTTGTCTCAATAAGCAGTGGTGCATGCAGTTTGGATGTATAGATGTCTAGATGGTTAGGGCTGGTTCTCACAAATTGTGATAAGGGGCACCTGGAAATGCAGCTAAGGGTCAGGCAGGTCTGGACTTTAGTGTAGTGCATTTACTAAAATAAATGTGCTGTACGATTCTTTGTCTTTTAACTAGAAACAATATGTTAACATTTTAACATCCTCGTGTTTTTACAAGAGAACAATAGTCATTTTGTTTCCCTTCATATAACATTACTATCAATTCTTATTTTTCATTTGCCCCAAATTTGCTATCATAGTACACTATTCCACAAAATAGCTGGAAGAGCTACTTTGGAATCGACACCAGTTCTTCTGGATAAAACAAATGGCAGGATATGCTTGAAGAATTACATGGTTGGCAATAGCCACTGAGAATAAAGCACATAATGCTAATTCTCAGCATGCAGCACAGTGGAATTCAAGCTCAGCTGAGCAGAGTTGCAGGTATCCCTGTCTACCTTTGAGCTGTTCCACCTGACAGTGCGGTGTACCATAGCTTTACATTCAGACCTGTTTTGTTCTTTTCAGTAAGGCAACTCTGAATACAGGATTGAAGGAATTGTTCATTTGACTCAGCAAGCAAGCTGTTAAAGGGACACCACTGAGTCAAATATTCCACAGGTTTTGGGTTTTGTTGTAACATCTTTTTACAACAGAAATGTAAAGAAAATTGCTTTTAAGGCTCTAGACGAAGGATTTAAAATAAATACATATTGGAATTGAGTGAGAAAACTATAAAATCTCTCAGATTAACTGAGAGGCTCTTATCCTTTCTAAGAAGTTATGAGTGACATTCTTTGTGGAGCTCAAAATATTGATTCCTTCTTTACGGATTCTTTGGCTACATCTGTATTAGTAAATGTAAAGTGCCACAGAATGGAACTGTCTATACGATTAAACTACTCTGTCTGCAGTGTCTATGGGGTGGGAATGATATGCAGCACACCTTTGGCCTGCGCCAGCTGGTGTTCTGCCAAACTATTCTTGGAGATGATTCAGAAGTTAGCATAGCCAGGAATCGTGGCTACGTGATCATTCTGCTTAGGGTAATTTTCTTCCTGGATTTTACCTTTTCTTTGCGGTCCACTGAGTCAAGTCAGCATCTTCCTAAAAATTCTTTGTGAAACAGAGCCTCGGTAATTACAAAAGCACATGACTTTTCTGTGCTGCAGGGTAAAAGAGATTAATCGCATGTGTGGCCAGATTATGGCACTCGGTTTCAGGGTCAGACAGCTTTTGCAGTTACAGACACTATGGCCTATTTTCACTAAGTAAAGCTTTGAGGGGGTTAATGATAGCATCTGAGCAACTATGAATATTGACATATTTCCAACATGCTGCTTTCACATTTTCTGGCTCTCCCTTTACCAGATCCTGCCACAAAGATGCAGTAAACTCCATGGACCTACAGCAGCTAAGTTAGGAGCCACAGCAGTTGGAATGGATCCCACTGCAGTCCATAATGCAGCAGTGGACAAAGGTGGACTAGCAGCTTAAGGTATTGCTTTGCTAAAATTAACAGTGCACCAGTGAAAAACCAGAGTATGTAATTTTAAGTTTGCATGTATCTTATTCCAAATGAAAGTAAGGGTGTATGAGGCAGGGGGTGAAGGGAGGTGGAGAAACTATCTGGAAAATTAATCCTTATCAATTAAATGGGCAGAGATTTGTTTAATCATATTAAACAATGATGTGTATATTCTTATTCAGAATTAAAATGCTCTTGATTCAGTTTAGTCATATTCACTTTGGAAGCTATTTAGGCTCAGACAAATTAACTGTATTTTAATCCTGAATAAGTATACCTATGCAGAAATTTGAAGTGATTTAACTAATCTACCTGTAACGTTAATTTGGACAAATTTTCATGATTGCTCCTGTGCAGACAAAACCAAAGGCATTAAAAGATGCACTAGAATGAGTGAAAATAGTAATAATAACCGATATTTATATTCCTGAATGGAATTTTGCTGTGATGACCTGCAAAAGAGCTTTAAAAATGTTTTGTCAAGGGTAAGGAAAGTCAAAACGATAACAATGAACAAAGAGGCCTAAGAAACATATTTAGTAAATTGTGTAACAAAGAACAATAATAATCTCATTAAAATATTGGTTTTGATATGTATCATTACTAATGTACCAAGCAAAAACTGACATTATCACTACATGTACTTATGTACTTGTAGTGTACTTCCCCAAAATCCCAGGAAGTATAAGAATAAAAAAAGCAGAAGGAACTGGATATAGGAAATTGGTTATTGTCACTGAAGACTAATAATATAATGTTTTCTCCAGAACAAAACAAAACAAATATTACATTTTTACTTGAACTTTCAGGAGCAGGCATAAATACTGAATCTCATTTTTATAAAAATTCATTGCAAGTAGGCAGACTTGAATCAATGAAATCACAAGTGAAAGGTAAAATTCAAAATGAAAATGAAACAGCTATGGATTTCTCTAGAATTGATTTGGAGTAAATACTTATTTCTGCAGTCTTTCTGTTGTGGCCTAAGAAAAAATTAAAGGTGACATCACATTTCTGCAATATCACATTTCTTCAGAGATTCAGTTTCCAGTTTCTGACTTTGGACACTCAGGCTCATATACTTCTTTGGGTTGAAAATTGTCTTAGATAAGAGAAAGGTATATATTAATTAGTAACTAAAGGAATTTTTGTAATGGATAGAACCTATCCAAGAAGGATAGTCATCGTGTAAGTCAGCAAAGGAAAAAGGCTGGTGACGTTTGAAATGGCTACAAGAGAGATTTTTAAATTAAAAACAGGACAAGTGACAGGCATAGAAAAGCACATAGTCTGAGATAATGTGTCATCTAGAGTAAAGTCACAAAACTACTCTCTAAAAGAAAAAAAAAAGTGGAGTGGAGCCTTAGAACTGAAGTTTACCATGTTTGGAAAGGGAATAGCAAAGAAAACCTTAACAAACAAAATCCCAATCAGTAAGGCACATAAAAATGGGCAACTAAACAAAGACCAAATGGTTGTTTGATTCCGTACATTTTTTAAATCTAGAGAAATAAGACAAGTGAATTGCCGCAGCTGGTCCTAAGTGAGGCAAGTGACGTAGCAGACATCTTACAGAGGCAGTGCAGAGAAACTACCCAGCAGAATGCTGTAATTATAATGGCAAGATACAAATTATATAGGAATGATGAAGTACATTGCACTTAAAGCAACTAGTCAAAGAGTTCACAAGAGGATAAATATCACTTACTTGATTTAGTTTTTAGCATTCAACAGACCAGGTTCAAAATACATTTATCTACATGCTACATTGTAATGCTAGCCATAAAGCACTCAATTTCAAAGTCTTTGCACAAAAGAAAAACGCCAAAAGATTGACTACAGTAACATTTAACTTCAAAAATGGGAACTGCATGAACATGACAAAGCTTTTTAAAAGGAAATTGAAAAGGACAGCTAAAAGACTAAATGCTTGCAGATAGCATGACAAACTGCTTAAAGTTACTATATGAGGAGTTCAGAGTAACAGTATACCACTTATCAAAAACACTTTAAAAGGAGAGAAAAATAGCCAGCATGGTGAAACAGCAGAGTAAAGGAGGCTATTAAAGTAAAAAGATACTCTTAAAAAAGTGAGAGTCATGTACAAATTAGGAAGAGAAAAGCACATAGAATCTAACAAATAAAATGTTAATGTACAGTAGGGCAGGGTGGAAAAGGTTTTGAAAACAATTTGTTCATGACATAATAAGAAATAAGGAGAACTTTCACAACAAAACGAGAAAAAGAAAAGCCTGTCAAAGAATCAGTGAGCTGACAGAAAATCAGCATATAAAGCAACGCTGAAAGAAGATAAGGTCACAAGCAGCCCCTTCCCCCCCCCCGAAATGCACTGGCATTTACAAAGAAGGAGACTAGGGAGATTCCCACGCTGGAGCTATTTTGGGGGTGGAAACGAGTCAGAAAAGCTGTCTGTAACTGAAAGATTAATAGACTCAGTTTTAGAGAAAAAGGCTAAAACAACCAGTAACAAATTAGCAGACCAGATGGAACCCAGATATGAAATCAGAGTGTAACACTGTCACTTAAATTAGCTTTCATAGCAAACAAATGTAACATGGCAAAGGTAAGCAGTAAAAATTGAGAGTGATTGCGAAGAGCATGGATGTCATGCTATTGGCAATACAACAATAAAATGGCACATGAGATTCAGCGTCAATAAATGAAGGTAAAGTACATGGTGTAAAACAATCCCAACTCTATATACACAAGCTATCGACTTTAAAATAGTTATAACCACGAGGAGGACTTAGCATTTTTCTGGACAGTTAAATGAAAATGTCAGCTCAGTGCTCATCAAGGGCTAAAAGACCAGTTAGAATAAGAAGAAATCTTAGGAAGGGAAGCACAAAACATTAAATTCATATTTGCCAGTGTCCAGAATTCTGTATGCAGTTCTGCTCACAACATGTTTTAAAGAATATATTAGAACTAGAAAGATAAAGAAAAGGGCAAGAAGATGATCAAATGTGTGAAAAGGTTTTTGTAAGAAAAGAGATTAAATAGACTAAGATTTTTTAGCTTGGAGAAAACAGAGCAAAAGGAAAATATGAAAAGGTATGTGAATCATGAATGTCACTAAGAAGACTAATAGAAAAAAAATATTTACTGTTTCTCCTAAAGCAAAAACTAGGGACTCACAATGAAATGATCAGATAGCAGGTTTTAACCAACAGAGTTATTTTTTTTAACATGTGCCAAAGTTGTAGAGCTCATTGCACAGGACATTATAGATGCCAAGGGTCCAAAAAGCAACCAGACAAATTCATGGAATAAATACCCATCCAGGTTTGATGCAAATCTGCCTTTTCTACATTTTCGCATTTTCTTCTTTAGACCTCTCATTGCCTCACCTAGGAATGTGGGTTATCCTAAAGTCTTTATTTCCGTGCTGGATAGTGGCAGGAAATTCCAGATGGTGAGTTAGACATTGTATTTAAATATCTCTGTGGGATGAGACAAATCAGTCCAAGGGATTTCACTTGAATTACTTTTAGCTGGTATAAGTGAAATACATACGTATGTATAGTTGTCCTAGACTAGATGGTGAGTGTTACTTTGTTACCTCACAGTAACTTCCACACCTCAGCCCTTACTCTTGCTAGACAGAGTGGATTTTATGCTTTGAAATTCTCACAGATGTATATCTTACATGCTAAACAAAATGTTTAAATCAGTGTGGTAGTCGCTGAATCAGTGCTTACACTGCACGTTCCCGACAGTTTTTATTACTCTTACTCTGATATCCATTATTCTGAATGTCAGGGAACTATTTTAAGTACTAGCTTAGTTCAGCTTAAAAAATATATATATATTAAAATATCTACACCAGAAAGTTAAAAAAAAATGTATTAAGAGTTTATTTTCATAAAATCGAATGCTAATGAACCTAACTGCACAATGTTTCCTAACAAAATGCACTTTACAGTATTTTACAATCTAGTTTAGTGATATAGAAAAAAGGGAGGACACCAGGGCCAGGAGAAGGCCCCAGAAGCATATAGGTAAAAATTTCAGATGTCCAGAGAAAATTTGGATGCCCTTTCAGTAGTTATTTTATATGATCACTAATATTACAAAATTGTTGTTTTAAGCTGAACTTTTTTTTTTCCCTTTTCATGAAAATTTGCCCCAGTAACTATTAACTTCATTGATATATAAAAATGGTACAGAAGACAACATATAAAGATAGAAAAAGCTGTATAAAGCTGTAAATCAAGCAAAGTTAGATACTACTTCATGTTACACCCATTTCTGCCTTCTCATTCTGTAAGCTAGAAGCACTTGGAATATCTTGTGAAGAGTGGAGCTATCTGTAAATAACGAAGCCTAGATTAGTATAATAAGATCTAAATCTGAATCACCTTTCCTATCATTTCTGAAATAGAACTTTGTGGTCACACAAAAAAAAAAAAAAAAAAAAAAAAAAACTATTTAGGGGTAGGAGGGCTTCCATGAAGATCTTGGGTTTCTGGATTATATCTTATTTTTTCATTATAAACTCATTCTCCATCTCTTCTTCTGAAAGAATTATTAAATAGATAACAATTAAAAAGCCAAGCAGAATAGAAACCTGTATTGTGGGCTAAGGAAATACCATCAAAAGAAAGTGGCCAAGTTTCCCAAAGTAAACTGCCTACTTCAAAGAAAAAAAAAGTCCAGATGAGATGTTTACCTATTTATCAGTTGACAAAGCTGAAAAAGCAAACACAAAAGCAAAGACAGTTAAAAGTATCTGACTGATGTGCAACACATCAGATTTACTTTCTGAGACAGTTCTGAGTGGTCCTTACAGAGCTGAATATTTGTTAATAGGGTTACTTCAAAGATGAGAAGGTAAGTGACATATTCTTGACAATCCTGTTCAATTTGCAAAATATGCAGTTCAATTTTTACCTTGCAAGACAGCAGAACATGCTCACTATTAATAACGCTGATGCTGAATAGCATTGTGTGAGACCAGTTCTATATTGTAAAGTATTACCAGCAAAGCTATGTCATCTAGAAGTGTGAAAAAAAATGACAACTCTAGTTCACACAGCTATTTTGGCAGAAAACCCTGACATGCACGTAGCTGTATCAATATATATTTAGCTTAGTTTATCTCTTTCAGAGACAGAGCGTAGAAAGGTTTGAAGGAGACCTCTTTGTGCCAGCATGTACTACATCTCCAGCAGCTGGCTCTGGCAATAGAGTCAAAATGAGAGTGGCAGGTGTCCTTCTAGAGATAAACCTGACCTTACCACAAATAACGACACAGTGATTGTTATATGACAGGATAGACAGGATAGAACCCCAACTATCTTAAATAAATATTTACTTGGATTTAATAAGATTGTTACTGTATGTTTATGAAATGCCAGTTGACTCTTAAACATATTTGCCAAGGATTAACAGCTGTTTAAGAATCCACTGCTATTTAATGAACATACAAGAACTGTCTTAGATTTAATACGTTAGGTTTAATAAGATCATGAATTACTTCAACTCACCAAATGATAAAAATTTACTGAAGATTAACACTGTGTAAGATACAGATATCTTATATAGAAGTTAATCCTTAAATTAATATGTTTTTATTCATCCCTTGGTATTTAATTAACATAAAATTATAAAAGCTTAAATGGTCAGATAAATATGTTAATTTATTTTGACTTTTAGGGGAGGTCCATGTAATCTAAGACCCCTCCTTTTCCTTTTTTTTTTTTTTTTTTTTTTTTTTTTTTTGAGAGTCATTTCAATGAAGTATTTCAGCACGTAGGGCTTTTTAGAACCAAAGTATAGGTTGATCTCAGATTCTAATTTTAAATCTCCAGCATGTTAATCTTTTTGCTTCTGACGTCAGCTGCTTGGCCATAAGAATTCAAGAAAAAAATAAATAAATGGATATTCAACCAAAGCATCAACAGCTATGAGTCTTACACAGTCATCTAATTTTGTGAGTGAAGAAACAGATCTCAGCGTGGAAACACAGCAAAAGGAACAATGGCTGTGAAGAGATCGTATTTCTCAGATGAAGGAGAGAGTCACCACCTCTATATCATATATCCAATGAAATGGAAAAGGTTTGATGAATAAGTTAATGATGCTACTACCAGCATAAACCTGCGCCAGAACCATTAACGCTACAGTGCAAGAAAGAGATACAGAAGGTAAAAAGTTGGGACAAGCAATGGCCATTGTGCAAAAAGCTGGTTCCTGTGAAAACACCAAACTGCAATACACCTTTCGTAACTTTAGACCTCTATTGAACTACATCTGAGCTAGTCACCTTTTACAGACAACAGAGCGAAATAAGCACTTTGAGGGCATGATTCATCTAAAATAGGTCAAATGAATCATGCTCCAGAAGTGCCTATTTCTCTTCCCGTGAATTCCAAAGAGTTCATCAGCCAATTAATGCTAACGAATTAGGGTCAGTAGCTCAGAGGTAGATGGTAGGTGAAATGGTAAGGACAAGGTTTCTGATGGCCTGTGGACTGTTATCTCTTCCAATGGTGACTGAGAATGTAAAGGTTTGGGATGTCAACGCTTTTCATTTCTTCACAAATAAAACCTTGTGAAACAAGTTTTCCAGTTTCCTTGTAATTACAGAGGACTAAATAATCTAGAATAAAATCTGGGCCTTACTTTTAAATCAGTTTTTGAAAGGTAAAATTCTCTCTAACAATTATATAAACTTATATTTTCTGGATTTCATTAGGATTGGAAAGAGGTGTTTTTTTCTTTTTGATGTAAGTTTTTTTTTTTTAACTCTTGTTATGTTTTCCAGAGAAGATTTGAAGAAGATTCTAGAGAAGATTTCTAGAGATCTGGATCTTGCTGATTAATTAACAAAGGCACAAAACCCCTAAATAAAAATACTGTTATCCTGTGTATTTTAACAAAGTGTTTTATTTTTGTTTAGCTACAAAAGCTCATGCAAAAGAATGAGGATATCTGGCACTGGATAAAAAATAAATTAAATGTTTTCTTTAGCTGATTTTATAACAGCAAGTAAAGATTATACCGTATTGATATAAAATGGGCAAAGCAATGCAACTCTGCCTACTCTGATAAGCCTCCACTGCACTCTGGCAGACACATGGATAATATGGGAAGTACTGTTACAGGCTTATCTAATCACACATATTATTTAAGACAAAAAAAAAGAAAAAGAAAAAAACCCTATCATTTGACAGAGGATTAATAAATACAGCATTTACCAAAAGAGAATCAAATTTTCAATGTGAGGAAAGCATCTATATGGTAGTTATCTTTCAACTGTGCTAGTAGAAATTTTAAAGACAATATTCTTCTTTTTAATAACTATCAGCCAAATTCTGTTGTCATGCACACTTGTGGAAAGCTGCAGAAATTCAAAAAAAAAATTACAATCATTTGAAATAACCTCTGACACCACGTCTTTAACAAGATTTTAAAGAAATTTTTAGGCTTTAAATAGTACCTTATTTTGTCTAACTTAAAGAGGTTAAACAACTCCTCAAATCATTTTAGAATAATGAATTAGTGAAGGATGTTTGGACAGTTTTCTAAAACCCAAAGGAAAGTTGGGTTCCTGGTTTTCATTGAACCTGTTGTGAATCTTTTTTCTTGTGCCAAAATAATAGCAGTTCTGACATCTCTTTTATTCTCTACATACTGAGAAAGAATGTGAAAGCACAACAAATGCATAAGATTAAAAGAAAGGCATATAAATAAAACATTACAAATAAAGAATGAATACACAAGCATTTGTATTCAATGCAAAATATGGATATTATCAATAGTTCAATATAAAGAAAAAGTACCCATAAATGAAGTCCACAACTTTTATAACTGTATGTCCATAATTAAGCTATTTAAGCTCTAATTATTTCACAGGCTGTTATCTCCACAAAAAATATCAAGAAGCCAGAAAATTTGAGATATACTTCAGAATAAATCCAAATTATATGAATTCTGTTCTTATCTTCAATTTGAGGCAGTTTTTACTACATGCTTCAAGGTTTTTGAAATTTTATTTAAATTTTATTCTTTTTTAAATTGTTTGGAAGGTTTAATAAATGTTAAAGATAAGTGTTCAGAGTTAATATAATAACTCTTGCTTTGGGGACAGTCACAAATTGTAATATATTTTACCATACATTATCATGTATAATTTCCAGTATAATTCCATCTGAACATAGGTTTTAAGAATGTCTGTATTGGTTTATTCAAAGCCAGAATGCCAAAGAAAAATATTTGATGTAATTTCTGATCATTATTATATAAGTAATGTCAACTTTATATGATTTTTTTTTTAACTTTTATGGTCAGAGTCAGTAGCGTGCCTTGAGTACTTTATGGTACTCTGGAGAAGCAAAAAGCAGCCACAGAATACTGACTAGTTAAGTTGGGTTTACAGCTTTCCTCAAAACAGTGTGCTCTAAAGAGGCTGTAGCCCTCACTGCATTTCTCTTTCTCCACCCTCTTCACTTCATGCATTTCCCCTCAAAAACTCTTCCTATGAACCTCAGTATTTTACCTGAGTACCATCCAGGTATTATTACATGCATAGCCTGTAATATTTTGATTTGAAAAGAAAGAAGAAAAATGCTAAATGGTCCAAGCGAGGGTGACAATCAACTTTTCTGTTTTACGACTAATACCTAAAAGACTTACTTGCTTGACACAAATCTTACAAATATTTTAATAAAAACATTTTAATTTGACATCTGGAAAATATTTGCCTTTGGACAAATGCCAACTATATAAAAATAAATCGTGTTAAGAATTTAACATAAATTGTTTTCATAAAGCGTTTTGCAGTTTTTATCATAGAGAAAATATCAGCCCTTTTTAGGACTACCTAGCCAAAAATGATGCATTTGTTAGGATCACATAATACGATTTGCCACATTACATGTGCAAAATTTCTGCTGTATATAGAATATTCCTTTAAAGGGGTTGTGAAGCTGGTACTTTCTGAAGTGATTATAGAGGTGCAGTATGAATTTTATCTAACTTAGCAAAAAGAGGAAAAAAAGTTATTCCTTCTTTAAATTAGAAAAAGCAATTTTGGATAAATGTGTAGACCAAAGTAGGTTCCTTTTACGTGAACTTTGCTTGTGACAACAAAATATCATAGGGAAAAGGGGAAGAATCCTCAGTTCAAATCAAACTAGCTAAGCACTTCAGATCCATATAGTAGAAAAGAAATACCACATACTAAAACTAATATGGGCACGTAAGTTTTGGGACTCCTGGTATTCAGTAGCGCACATACATTCAGTAGCCATTTCCATTGGCTGCACAGACTACAGATGTGCTGGAGAAATCTTATCACAGCATTGAATAGACTTAATTCCATTTGTGTTTCTGTTTCTCTTGGTTTGCACATTTGACTTAGAGCTTTTAAGGTTATTTGGACTGTTACTATCCAGCAATCATGTGCAACGTGCAGCCTAATTTGCAGTTTTCATATAAAAACTACATTCGTTCAGTTTTCTTATGAAAACTTCATTCGTTTGATCAGGCTAAAATGGGGTCAGATGGTAAAATTCTATATGAAGAATATAATTCAAAACTCTGAGAAATAATTATTAAGTTGAAAAATACTCCAGAAAAATCCATGGTGCACAGTCCTGTTATGTTTAAACAGCTACTGCAACTACACAGTAATATATATTATATATACATGTATGCACATATATATGTACATCATATATTCAGTACTATACATTATTAACTGCATACTAAAAAAAAAAAAAAAACCCTTCATCTTTTAAAATACTGTCTTTAACCAGAATACTGTTGAATACAGTATACATATAATAGATTGCAACAACTTCTGCCTCAGAATTACTATATTTTTCCAAAACAGTCTTTATAATGGAAATAGATGGATTTGTATATAACCCCCAATGAATTGTTCTCAAAGTTGTAGTTTGAAAACAAATGTATAAGTTTTGAAAGCTTTCAATTTTCCACAGTCATGAGATACAGATTTAGATAGATTAAGAATCAGTCTTCAGGATTATCAGTTAATAATGTCTTATTTGTGCATGTGCGTGCACAATATATACACTATAGGAAATATTAAAAGATGAAGGACTATGGAAACTTTACTCACATTAACATCCCCACTGATTTATATGAGATAGTTCACGTACATAAAGCTAGTAGAATTTGGTCCTAAATTTTACAAAGTACATTTACATATCTTAAATTAAGTGTTTTTTCATGCCACAGTATAACTTGGTTATATTGGGCACAGGCTCCTCTCTATTCTACGTTGCAGAGGGCAGCAGATGGAATTAAATGTAGCTTGGCATGCTGTGCGGGGCAGACGTGGAGCACTATTTTTTAGTACCACATAGGCACTAGCAGTTCCATATATATTAGAGAGGAAATACAAAAAAGGGCATGTCACCTTCAGGAAAGGGTAGCAGTCAGGGAACATCTGTTATACATGCAGTGTTCCCTGCAGATAGAACTGAAACATGATGAAATATGAATCAAAAGTTCCCTATGCACTGAGGTGGATTAAGTCCCGTTCATACCATATGAAGGCCACTTGGGGAACACAGGTTATTTAAGTGCAGCAGCTGGAATAGGAGAAAGCAGCAGCAGGAATGGGAAACCAGCTGTTCCCCATTCTGGAAATAAGGATGGGCAGTAGGTGCACAGAGGCTGGTGCACTGAGTGTATATATCACTGATGTACAGGGATGAGACAGAGTTTCACTGAGCAATAATTAGTTAATCATGTTGTAGCTCTGTGTCTAAGCAAAGTCCTCTTAAATGTGAAGTACTAGTATGATATACCATGGATTCTTGTTATGAAGCCCTACATAATCCACATTTCCTGCAATTTTCTAACATGGTTAACTCTTCCCATAAAAGAAGATGTTCACAGAAAAAAGGCTGTAGTAGAGGTCAGTATAAATATTCCCTTTCAGTACATTTTTACTCAGGATTGGACAGTACAGTTCGTCATAACCTTTAATCACAGCATCATAAAACACAGGGCTTGAGTGGCTCCTCTGTCCTCTGGTAGGTTAAAATAAAACTAGATTATAACAGATGGACATGTATTTAACCTGCTCTTAAAAAATTATATGGAAGGGGATTCTACAACTCACATAGGTACCTTGTTCCAGTGTTTAACTATAGCAAAGTTCTTCCTCTTATTTAACCTAAATAGCTCTCCCCGCAAATTAAACAAGTGCTTCATGCTCTACTCACCACACATATATAGAGAAAAAAAGCAACCATCATCCCATTTATAACAAATTTTTATAAACACAAAGACTTTTATTATGTTTCCCCTCAGTCCTTGTTCTTCTAAACAAATATAAATTCTAAACAAACACAGTTCTTTCAAATTTCACCTAGAGAACACGTTTCATAAACCTCTTATCTATTTTTTGCTGTTATCCTACTTCCTTGTTGATTTTGAATTTGTCTAGATCTTCCTTAAAAATATCTCCACGACCTGAGCACAGGGGTTGTGTGACTAATTAGTGTGCTGTAACTCTGGCCCCATTTAAGTTATCCCCCTTTCCTTTCTGTGGAAATGAAGACATACGAGGAAAGTGATACAAGCACAGGACTCTGACAAACGGCTAGGAAAAGGATGGACTGCAGTTTTGTGCACAGAAATTAGAAGGTGCTCCTTGTTCCAGAAAACTAAAATACCGTTAGTATTATTCCAGCTAACGCATTACTAGATGGAGTAATTAACTTCCAACTCTTAAATAAGACACTTCTGTAGTTATGTTTTTTTTCCCAGCTGGACAGAAAACCATTAATAACTAAAATCCAAGTTCAGGTTTTCAACTAACATGCATTAGCTTCACAGTAACTTCATCTGGAGAATATTCCTTCCGTTTGGTTACAAGAATGTGGCTGGAAGAATGTGTCAAAGCTTGACTAATATCTCTATTTAACATACCTATGTATTTTGTTGGCTCGATATCTAGAATATTTTGGTGATACTAAATGTCCCTCTAGTATATGAATATATGCTGTAAAATTTTCATTAACAAAAGTAAGCACAGTCAGAGAAAATCCATTTACAACCCAAAGACATGCAAAAAGCCTGAAACAATGAAAACTATCCATTTTCTGGTTTCCTGATTTCAAAAGTTGTTGATCTTTCTATGCCCCCGCTTTTCTTTCAATTTATAAAAGGAGTCTGAAAAGAACAATTGTTAGCTGAAGATAATGATTTTGACATAGAAGCACCTCATCTTACTGAGAACTGCAAGTTCTTCTCTTGCTCTTCTTGTGGGAATAAAGCAAAATGATAACTTATGGCTTCTAAGACTTCTAAGAACAAACTGCAGTACAAAGACTGAGCTCTGGACCAGGAAAGGCAGTTTCAAAATAGAGAGTACAGAAAGCAAGTACTGAGGCTTAGACCAGTGAAAAGGGAGGGATATTCTGCTTTGTTGCCTCTAAAGCAAAGAATGAAGAAATGCGGACCAACAGCTATAGCATTCAAATGTTACAATTTACACCCACATCCAAGACACAAGTCCTACGGTAACAGACTACTGATCTCGAAGTACATGTTATGCATTAATTTGCAAATAATCATATTAAAGAAATTGCTTCTGAAATTTATTAATACTTATATCAGTCAAGCTTAAACCTTTTCAGGAATTAATAATAAGATATATAGATAGATAGATTATTAGGAATTATATATATATAGATTAATAGGAATTAATAAGAAGATCTATATATATATAGATCTGGTGGTGATGCTTTGTATAGCCTATGAAAATACAAGATACAGGGCAAAAACATAGACAAATTTCAACAACTGATTTAAACTGTAATTATAAAATAAGAAGAAATAGTGGGGGGGAAAAATTAAGTTGCCTTAAAAATGTGGCATACACACCAAATGGTGCAGAGATGAAGCTGAACTGAATGTATATAATCAATTCTTTGTGTCTCAATGACATTTTTGTATGTCCATAGTTAAAGAAAGTTCTTTCTGCATGTTTTGAAAATTAGTTATAGAATTTTTCCCCTAATTTGTGACTAAATGCATTAATTAGATGTGGGATATGCTGTTCACAAAACTTAACAGCTACTAGATACATGATGATAATAATCTGCAAAATGATGAAATATGCACCTGATTAAAAACATGATTTGGCAAAACTCAACTCCAGTTGAAAAGCAGGATGATCAGCAATAACAGGTGGTATTAATAGGCTAAGATACTCTCATGCAAGGTGTATTCACTGGCACATCTGCCAGCATGTTTGCACTCATTTTCTATTTTGTATCAATGAAGACAGATAAGTAAGTTACAGAGGTATTAAGCTAATCCATCCCTTCCTCATTAGGATGCCACTTCACATCCTTTTTTGACTTCTTCTAGGACAAGCACCTGTTTCCTCAGACTTCTCATCCCTCACCTGGATGGTTTTGCTTGAGCTCCCAAGCTGTCAGTATGAGGAGAGCACACCATGGAGGGAACTCTCTCCTCTCTAAGGAATATGCACCAAAACAAACCTGACACTTCGAAGCACATGTGATTATCATTTAACCTGGTATCACAAAGTGTCATTCAAGAATTTAAACTCAATATTGAAATAACTGAAAGCTAAAAAGTGAACCCAAATTAAAATGGTAGACTAGTAAGCAATCTAAAAATAAAATATATAAACAAAAAGATATTCAACACATAGGCACTTCAGAGGAAAAAAAGAAAATTTTAATCCTCTGAGTAAATAAAGTTTCATAGCTGGACAAGTTTAGTCTTTATTTTGTCCAAATCCATCATATAATTTGATCAATACATAACGTATAGCAACAGACATGTCATAAATCACTGGGTATTAAGGTGAGAAAGATTCTGACAATCATCTGTATAACAGGCAATTAAATTGCATTCCTCTGTTTAGCTCATTAACTTCGGTTCAAAGACAGAATATTTTTCTGGTCTCTCGAAAAACGACATCACAGAACTTTGGAGGCCAGAATATTTGTATAGTCTAGCTCAGCCTAACCAAGAAAGTCTGAAGAAAGTCTTAGTTTTTCTAGTCTTACTTAGATGAGCTTTAAAGGAGTGTTTATTGCTACATATATTAGGACCAAGGTGCTTAAAAGATTTGATTTTTTTCTGATTACTCATTTAACTAAGAGTGCAATATATTTATTTAATGGTTAAATAACAATAGAAGTTTCAATATTCTCATTCACTACAGACTTCACAAGAAGGATGAGACCAATAACAGTGCTGCTAATTTTCTTAAATTCAGAATTACTGGTTTATTGAGCAATCTACTCACAGAAGAAAAGTAGGAAGGAACTGCTGATGCTAGCGTAAATGTCATAATGAATTGTTGAATGCACTGGAGTGGACACAAAACTAATATGAGTATGGCCCTTTTCTTCATAAAAGTCTACAATTCTACAGAAGTTTTCAATCATAAATTAAAACTCCCAGTGTTATAAAGACACCAAAAAAACACAAATATCTCCAGGCTTCTGTAACAAATTTGGTCAAGCAGAATGAGTTGACAGAATAGATAAGTTAGTTTAGACCCCTGCTAGTCCTCTTCTAAGATCACACGTGCTTCCATAAAGCACAGAAGTCAAAAAAAGGAGGGAGAAAATACATGGAAAAGAATGAACAAAGGGAAAAAAAAATCTAATTTCTTGTGGGCTTTGTCTGACTGTTTCCAGAATTTACAGCTCCAGAAACAGATACTAAGTCAGAATACGGCAAGGAAATACACTCGCAATATAAGTAAGTTGCTATTGTACTGGGTCCGGATAACACTTAATCAGATGGAACTGAGGAATGAGGTCTGTGCATGCAAGTACTGACATACAACAGCAAGGTAGTGTCTTACCTGACCATATTAGGGGCAACTGAGTTGGAATGAATGATAGTCTTGGACATAAAGCTTCCTAGGAGGAGTCAGAACAAGTGGTGCAGTCTGACAGCTACTCACATTCTGGGCACAGAGAGAGATGAGAGATGGCTTGCCCAAGGGGAAAAAACAATGGGAGGAAGCAGTGTTGAACAAAATATTTCACAGGTTGTGTTGGCTCTGGGGAGACTCCCAGCCTCAATCATTCCCTCAGCAGAGGCCATCACCAACTCTGAGAACTTTGAAAGGACATATTTCTCCCCATTCTTCATGTTTCATTATCTCATTAAACTGATGTGCTTATAAAAGAACCCATCATCCCCAATGGCATGGAAAGCATTGGTGATCCTGTCAGGCAGCAGATATTTATTTGATGAACTTCCTGCACTGATCAGTCTAGACTGGTTCTCACTCTGTTAAACAGAATAGATTTTAATTATTCTAAAGATCTCAAGAATTATGGCAAGAAAATCAATGGATAGTTCAGAAAACTTCTTGGTAAAAAATTGTGATCATTTCTACTCTGTTGTTGAGGATAGTTGATTTCAAGCATCTAATATCATTTGTGCTTAGAAGCTGAAACTATAAACATACAAGTAGTTACTGGAGACTCGCTCTGTGAATGTGTTCTGTGGACGAACTCAAGAGTTAACAATATTCGTAGAGACATTAGAAAGTCGATGCAGTTCTTATTTCTTAGACTGTTGCATGCAGGACTGCGTCAATTGTGATGCACATATATTTTTGTCATGATGAGAAAGAAAGGAGTATTAAATTTTTCAGTGGTATTTAGTATCTCTTATTTTTCCTGAAGTTTCATTCTAACCCTTTTAAACTAGTTATTTATATCTCAGATTAAAACCATGCTCTTCTACAGAAAAACCTGGTGGGGAAGACTGGTGTCTTAGCAGAGTCTCTGACACCAATGCTGAAGAGTTTTCTTTTACTCTTTCCTCCAAGGAGACACCTCTATTTTTTCTTTTATTGTCAGGATCCCTGTTACTGTTAACTAGGCAACAGCACATGCAGAAATGCCCCCTCTATGGGATGCAAGTGTGAATGGTAAGCAAATCTTTCAAAGCAAGACGCCAGCAAAGTGATAAAGCAAAAACTAAACAACAAAGCTACTGAATTCAGCTCTTGGATATTTCTGACAATGACATGAAAATGTAACTTTATGTTAAAGAAGGAAAACAGAGATGGCACAAAACAAAAGAAAAAGGAAGGAATAATCCCTGGGGAAATCTAACACAGACAATGATTTACGAATATCTTCAAAAAAACCCTCCACCTCTGTATACTACAATAAAGTAAACATTCAGGATTCACTAAGAAAAGTATAGAGTGCACATCTCGCTGTTGTACTACTCATTTGTAGATATCATTTATGGCTTACAATATCATTTTCAGCTCTGGATATCTCTTCAAGAAATACAAATTATTGCTGTTACGCTTAAAATATAGCAAAAAATGATTATTCTGCTATCTAAACAGAGTATGAACACTATATGCTATTTCAGGTGGAACAAATAGGAATTTTTAGGTTACCTGACAGAGGTAATCAAAGCTATTAATTCTTGTAATACTTGTAAGAAGTAGGGCAATCTCGAACTGTGCTAACTAGTGATGGGGTTAAAGTCTCAGCAACACAGTAAAAAAGAAAAGAGAGCTAAACAAAATAAATTTAGCTAAAACCATTCTATTGAAAGAGTAGCAGGCATACGGAAGAAGCTGCTTAGTAAGACAGCTGAATCAGATAGCATAAGTAAGCTTAAGAGACAGCTAGATATTTTTTTATGCAGAAAGTGGATTGGAATTTACAGCAGAAGGATATATGGTTGAGATAACTAAAGGGGCACATACTTATTTTAACACAAGACTTCCTGTCCCAATAGCTTTTCAAGTCCCCCCCCACACACCCTCCTTTTCTTTCCATCAAATGCAAGTGTTGAGCTTTCAGAAGCATTTTATAATCATAGCTGATTTGCAATCTTTCCCACTTGTGCTAGTGTTCAAGACCAGAACCAGACAAAACTTGCTATCTGGAAGTTTCTTCCTTACAACCAAACCTTTTAATAGCAGACTTTTTTTTTCAGGAGCAGAGGCTTCACTTTCTACAGTTTTTACTGTTTTAATGCAAATCATAAAATGCATTTGGTTGCCTCCCTTTCCAGGCTGAAATCAGAAGATGCCTTGTCTACAAAAAATTCTTTTTTCAAAAAATTTCCTCATGCAGCTGCTGTCATGCTACAGACACAATTTTTGACTATCACTTAATTTTCAAGTTTTCTAGACTCAAATTGCTCAAAACTGTAGTTATAAATAATGTTAGCATTCTTATTACTGTCATGGGGAGAACTGGATGGGTGACAATAGTTTTGAATTACATAGAGAAGATTTCAAACTCAGACTAAACTCACTTTTTAATTTAGGAATCTGAATTCAAGGTCCTGACTCTGCAGTTACACCCTGATCATTTTTCAAAAATGTCAGAAGATCCACTATCCTCTACTATCACCTTTCTAACAACAAAAGTTGCAGTATTTTAAATACATTTAAACAACAATGAACAATCCTGAAAGTTTGCTACAAAATAATGACTTCCTTTCCTTGAGCACAACCCAGAATGATGGCAGAACCAGAACTTCTGATGTTGCTTCAGGCACTGCTATAGACTATTGTTTCTAGCAATTTGTCCATCTCCTTTTCCTGGAACCTATTTTCTTTCTAAAGAAAATGCAATCCTTTTTCTATCCTAATCACACACATTATGTTTGTAAACCTCCTTCAGCCTGGCTTATGATCCGAGAAAGCAATTTTGTTTATCTGCTTTTAAAAGAGAAAAGTGATGTCGGGCTGCAGATCCCTAACCAGACAAGCAATTGCTGATTCCATTGGGAACACCACATTGCACCACATTCGTTACTGCAATGATCTGTAACCCCATAAGGTGCTCACTGCAGGTTCGGTTTTCATAATATGCCAATGGTCTTCTCACCACACACTTGGGATGGAAGAATTCATAAAAGTAAACAAATGGGTATCATTACCATTTATAATTACATTTGGAAAAAAATAAAGTTTATCTCCCTATACTTATTCAGTAAAAAAATTCACATAAACACTTGCTGCTGCAGTTCAGTGGCTGACAGTACTTAACATTCACAGTTCAATATATGTATAATAAGAATCTGAAGAATTAATATGAGCCAATTGAATCGGTTGTTTTTTGATGAATAAGGACCCCTCATCCGGACATGATGACAAGTGCAAACCTCCAAATAGCTCTTTGCATTATAATGAAAATAAGCAATAGGAATGGTTGACTTGATCTGCTTACTAATGTTTTTAGATCTTGACCAGTACCAGGCTTGATGTCATTGCACAAACTGCAATACTGTGAACTCTGGCTACAGGCCTTTTCTTTAAAAAAACATATCTGTTTTATTTGGAGTAGTAACCAATTATCCTAATCACAGCTTTTAGAATTTTAGAATTCCTTGCTTTCATGCAAGCATGTAGAAATCCAGAGATTTTGTCTTTTTCTTGTGCAAAACTGAGAAACTTAGATCTACAAACAGTTTCTTAAAAAAAGAAAAAAAAGTCCAGTATAGCATCTTTATACAGATCAATGTCCAATTATAAGCAGAGAGTGGCTGTGGCAAAAGGTCAAGAAAAAATAATCTTTCTGGCATTTATTAGTTGGAAAACAAGGTCATATGTGAGGTCAACCCTCCAATATATACAGAATAAATTATGTTGCAGCATTCAAAATATTCTACCCAGCAAAAATTATACTTCAATCGCAACATGATCAGAAAAATGAAGTAGAGCATGCATTTCCTAATGATTGTACTACTGACCAGACCAGGCTAGAGGCAAAATCTAGTTCCACCTAATCAACAATTAATAAAAAGCTTATAAAGTATTTTTGCTTAATTATAAATATAGCTTCTCATTAGGCGGACTGACTTAATAATTTTTAACGGTCTTTAACACCGAATCATCTTCCACACAGCAAATGAAAATAATATCAGATATGCAAAACAGTTCAAAATAATTCAGCGATGCACTTCCCTATGGCTTGCAGTCTAGAAACAAAACACGCAAACACACACAATGCTATAGATTGTTCAGTTTGTCTGCAGCTTTCAAGAAATGTGCTTCTTTTGAAATAAAAGATCTCATAATTAATTAACACATCTGGGAAAAAAATGAATTGGACATAGACTTTGAGAAAATAAACACGCTTATTTGGTAGAATGAATGCTTGTTGAGAGCACTGTCATTGTCCTGATATAAGCCATTTTAACTGTTTTGCAGATGCTTATTTTTGATTCCTTCATAGGGTGTGAATGAAATTATACTGAAAATCAGATTATGTTATTATTTGACACTTCTCACATACTATTAATTGTGAAATCAACATTACAAATTGCCATGAAATGAAAACATCTCCTATCCATTTTTACTGTTGTCTGATATCCCAAGTCTCGTCTCTTTTCCTCTTCTCCAAACTACGTGAAGAATGGAAATGATTGGCACTCTTTTATCTGGTGCAGTCCGGTCTCGTTTGAATTTTCAAATCGAGCTTTGGCAGAAGGACTGTATATAATATATTACAGGCAATGCCAGTGAAGATAAAGTATATTCTAATCATTTTAGAAAAGTACTACTCTCCCCCCCGCCCTTTTTATCTACTTTGGATAAAAAAAAGGATACTTGCAGTTTCATTTCATGTTCTTTCTGAAAGATACTGAACATTCGTTGCTCTGGGCTAGCTGCAAGATTTACTGTTTTCTCTGATAGTATTATCAGAGGGCTCTTCCACCCTGATAAACTGCCACTGTAATACTAATAGGTTTATAATGATTGCTTAAACTTTACACTCTGTAAGCAGGGGAGGCTTCACTCACCTTGTTCAAGTGGCTGGCTTTTAGTTGAAGTAGTTTTCATCTTGAGTGCCTCCCTAACAGACATGTCACAGCAGGAGCCTTTGTTAGTGTCTTGGTCACTGTCAGCCTGATCACTGTCCCCATGCCCGCTGTCCCTCAAGCTGGCTCTTTCTGGATCCTTGAACGTGGAGCTACTGAAATACATATTAAAAAAAAAAAAAAGAGAGAGAGAGAGAAAAAGAAAGATAGAGTTGTATTTATTTGTTCTAAGTTGAATTGTACTCTCTGGCAAAGCAATTTTGACAAGAATGCAAATGGAGAAGCCAAGAAAGTTATTTAATAGGCCTTACCTTTGAACAAACTGCTGCCTGCTGCCCATGTAATTGGGCTCTGCGGGAAAATTGTCTGTCTGTGAAAGAGAAGGAAAAAAATACGTATAGTTGTACACTGGACAAATCTCCTGCAGAGCAACAAGATTTCCTAGAGGAGAAATGATTAATAATTCAAAAATTCCCTTAATCTTCAGATTTGTACATTTTAATTAAATTGGAAAATGCTGGCATGTAATTATGTGCTCAGAACAATTAAATGATTCCGGTCCACAAATTACCTGCTAAAGTAAACAATGAGGCTCCAGTAAGTGGCATTCTCTGTTAGCAACCTGACAGATGACACTGTTTATGTTTTTTCATTAGTTAGATATTAAGACTGATGGTTATTGAAAATGAGAGAAAAAAATTACTTTTGCATATTACAAAAGTGAGTTATTCAATAATACTAATTTTTAATCATAATTACATCATCTGCTGGGATTCTGAGGCCCTTACTGCTGTAATACAATTTCATATATTACTATATTATTTTTGAATTGCAAAAGCAACAACAAAATTAAGAATGTTTGTGGCTTATTAGCTCTTTTTTTAAAATGCTACTGGAAAAGTGTAAGTGTTAAAATATTTGTTTTTTTCTCTCTTTAATTTTCATCAGTATTAATAGCTGTCTCTGAACAAAGTGAACCACACGCAAGCAAGAACATTAAACGATTGTTGCAGACAAGTAGTTTTTAAAAGAAGATACTTCTATTAAGTCTGTCATGAGTACATTTTTAGCAGCATGAGCTAAGTGACTGTAGAGGCAGAAGTATTTACAGCATCCAGACCAACATGGAGTTCTGCCAAAGGGAACTGAATTCCCCTTGTGTCATCAGCTAAAGTTCTTTGGGAGAAAGAGAGACTGAATCTTTCACAAAACTCCATATACTGTACATTCATACACGTCACTTCTTGCAGCTGACCTAGTGACAGAGCTGCTACTGTTTTCTGCATCACTTCATATCACGCCATTGCGCTTCGCAGCAGCCCTGAGCTTTGCAATAGCACCTAGCGTATAAGTAGCAGTAACACAGGCAGCGCTCAATTAATGGAGCAGAAGGTCCAAGGTAAGGTTTAATGTTGCACAACAAGTGTTTACATAAATGATATTTGTTTTCCCTACCACTCCCAACTTCATTTTTTGGCTTTGGTTTGTTTTTTTTATAGGCAGAGAGTAATCAGAAATATTTACTACTAATTGCACGGTTAGACTATGGGAGCTTGGAAAAAATGTATGAAGTTGCATCTGAAATTTAATACTCAGGGCTGGTCGCAAAGGAAAATAGGTAGTTACCTGCCATTCTTAACATATATACAAAATAGACTTGTTTACATACCATGAATAACTTGTGTAATATAGGGAAGGGTCAGAAGATAAATAATTATCTTCTATTCAGCATTTATGAAGTGTATTTACATTGTGCTTTCTTCTTACTGCTGGTTAAATCTTTTGGTACAAAATTATAATTATGTCACACTTCGTGTTTCATTTTGAAGGAGTTTCTAATTTAAGCTGTGGAGTTCATGTCATTGTGTAAGTCATTACAAAAAAAAAGCAACTGATGTTTCATCTGTAAGATTTCTTTTTATGATAAACTGTATGACAGAATTGGATTTTTACTCTTGTTTTCTACATATGGCACAAAAAACCTATGCTTAGGATTCTAAATGACATTTTATCAGATCAAAATTGCACATCATTTTGAAATCTGAGGACTGATGCGTAACCAGAGACTTGGATCTGAGCAGGATTAAAAGGTGAGGACATAAAAAATTCTTAAATAGTGCCTAAGAAAAGCAAACAACACTCTAGATGACAGAAGAAGAGTTCTGGAGATAAGGGTCTTCAAACCCAATATTTTGCCACTGCTTTTCCAAGTCAGCTTTCCAGAAGTATTCGTAATTTCATCTATAGATATGCAAAAATAAATATTTCAGCATTCTTATAATACATGCATTCACTTAAATGTGACACATCATATCACATATTTCAGAGGCACCCCATATTCTTTCCCTGTCTCAAATTATAAACTAGTATCGCTGCTGTATGCAGTGAATCCACAGCATATAAACATACGATCTGTACAACACTCAAAAAACACTGTGCTTTTCAACCCATATAAGCCTGTATGAGCACAGAACTCCTTCTAGTATCTAGGTTCTATTATCTCACTACAGCTGCCCAGGAAAACTAACCCCATGCTTTTACTTACATAAGTAAGAAATCTGCCTCTTCCTAAAACCAGCTACCTCTAGAATCATTGTTTCCATTTTCTGTGTCATTGTCAGGCAAAATGCCTGTCTTTTCATCAGTTTTCTGCCATCTAATTAGGAGACCTAAGTCTGACTTTTGCCCTGGAAATAGCTATAGCACCTCCTTAAAATGTACTTCTCTCCTGTGGTTTGCCAATGACTTCTCTGTCAGCCAGACTGTGGTGAGCGCTGGCCGCACTTTTCATTTCCACCTTGCCATAGCAATAAAAACATATGGCACACCCTGGACTATTAAAGATTTACATTTTAAAATAGAAGTTGTAAGAGAGTCTTCGTTGCAGTTCTAACAATGGGAGCTGCTTCTGAAGATTTCTATATTCTTGGTAATTATTAATGGCCCTTAACTCAATAATAATTTGACCAATTTTCTTCATATTGTATTTTGCAGCAAAACAAACAGTTGGGTGCCATCTTACAGTGAGTTCATTGCTACAAAAGAACAAATGTAAGTACTTGGTAACTATGTACAGCTTCAGAGCTCAGTGTTCTTTCCCTTCTGTTCTAAAAGCATTAAGCCTTCTCCTATGAACTATGAAAATATCATGTTTGTGATCAGCAGTAACCAGGCACTCTGAAATCTAGGCAGCAGAGAGACAATTGCTTCATATATAATAATATCTGTATAAAAATGGGGATAATAAACAAACATTTAATTTTAAGGCTAGGCAGTTTAGAGGACTCCTAGAAAGGCAAGCATCTGATTCTCAATGGATTACAGAGATATATGAATGTCTAACTCCCTTAAACTCTTTTTTTTTTCCTTCCTTTTTTTTTTTTAATCCCAGTTGAAGTGAGAGGTCATATACTTAAATTTTTTACACTTTAACATGTATGGAAGTCATATGACACATTTCAGCTAATGCATTAATTGTATCTCTTTACCCTACATAACTGTAATTCTGCAAAATGAGTGCTGCTTTAAACACCTATCAACAATGAATAAATTCTTTGTTCTCTGAGAATTCAGCCCTTCCCAGGAAATCAGAACCATGTCTCTATGTAGGTCTACAATATGAATGTCTATACTCTACACTAAATTAAGAGAGCTCTTACATGTAACAGATTCACCTATCCAGTTTTAAGGTGGGTTTCAGTTCGCCTACCCATAGCCATCTAAGTTAGTCACCTACTGAAAGCTAATCTGCTAGGTGCCCTTGGTAAGCACTGGAAACATAGGTACCTACAGATGATTCATTATACCTCAGGCATCTATCTTTAGGTATGTGCTGCTCTCTGGAGATGACTTTCTCTGCCCAGTGAATATGGGGGAAATCTTGATGACCAGCAAGATGCTCAATTTAATGGCTAAAATTAAGTGAGATGCACCCTACCATAACTGAATTACATGAGGAACTATCATCATTTGAGAAATACCCAGAAATTACTCAAATGTCAGCACTATTCCCATCCTGAAGAACAAAACAAAGCAACACTGTCCCCAAAGAAAACCCCTAGAAACAGTCCAGCTCTAGAAATCATTGGAATTGATTAGTAAAAGACATATTTTCTGTCTCTGATTCAAGCTTGAGGGCTGGAATGGGAATTAGGTCAACCATGATTAAGAGACAAGTTCTTTAGAAGTAAGAGAACATACTGAAACAAATAGGTCCCTAAAACAAAAGCAAAAGTTGAATAGGAATTATCCACTGCCGTGGTTAGATACTGGAAAAATAGAAGGTCTGCGATGTTAACCTAACAGGCTATACCTCTCCTAGAGAGGAGGCCCCTTTTTGTTTTTGGTTCATTTTCACAGATTAGTGGAACTAGTTCGTTTCCAATGAGAGTATACTGTTAAATCATTAAAAAAACATGCTTTTTCACAGTCCCTATGACAGCCCCCCCCAAAAAGCTTTCCATACATCTGTCTTAATATGTGACTGCAGAGTAAATTTGAAATGTTAAGAACACTGACATACTGCTATGTTGCAGAAAAGTTCATGAGGATTTTAGTACACATGTGGAATACAGCTTGCTTCGAAGGATGGAGCTCATAAAAATGCCATTTTGAAAGAGATTAGAACTCATATAAACTGTTCAAAAGCTAGCAAAATTTTAAAAAGTTACTGCCTTTCAGAAAATATATTACAGCTTAACAATGTTACATTTTTTGTCTAGATGGTGAGGAGGAGGAAATGAAAAATATAGGCAAAGTAAACGTGTACAAAATATGCTTTAACTGGTATGAGGTCTTCAGATGTGACAATATAATTGCTATAGTCTAATAATATGACTTGAAGAACCATGTATTGGTCAATGTTTGCATGAACTACATTTAAAACAGATCCTTCAACTATTGTGCTATTGTGAATTGTCTATAAAACCATTTATTCTATCATACAGGCTAGTGTTTGAATATCAAGAAGACACCAGGGGCTTTGGCAAACCTCTATTTATGAACAGTTATTGTTGAATGTTGTTTGTATATTTGGAATACTGAGTTTTATAAATTCAAAACCAAAGAGCACAAAAGTCTGAAAGTTAACTGACAAGGTTCTAGTAATTAATTTGGGAATGGTTGTGATTTCCAAAGGTTTAATGTGGAGAAAGGCAAATGAAAAATTATGATGAAATCACAGTAACAGAAATAACTCCCTGGTAATATCCATTAGCCTTAAATAATCTCATAATAAAATAAATGGAAGCTGCATAACTGGAAACAGTTTGAACCAATCAGGACAAAGTATTACACAGTGAAGCATAGGGAACAGGGATTTTTTTAGCAATGGTTTGCATTAATCTCTTTCTTTTTTCCCTTTTCTACAAATTCATGTACACAAAGCCTATATGATTACTTTAGTTGATAGGTTTTGATATTTTTAGAGATAGAGAGGAGTTCCACCAGAGTTCTGGAGATACCGCTTTTTTTGTTTATTTGTTTGTTTCCAAAAGAATGTCAGTATTAAAAGTATTAAATCAACACTGTATTAATCAACCTGATTCCAGGGATTCCACCACTCCTCAGTGAGACAAAGGTGGAGAACTTCACACAGCTTCTCCTCCCAGGACTTCCTATATCAAGAAAGCTGTTTGTTAAAATTTAGAAGATCCTAGCTCCTTTTCTTTTTTTTTTTAATCGAAGTCATAGTTACACTGTAATTCTGAAGACTGATAGCCATCTTTAGTTCGTTTCACACAGTTTGAATAAAGTTACAGGAAAATAATAAAATAAACAAATTTCAATTCAATAACTCTCATTTTTGCAGAAAGTAATTCTGAAAATCGACATAACTACAAAAAGAGAGAAAGAGAGAGAAGGAGATGGAGAGAGGGAAACGCAGTATTTCAGTATTCTTGACAAATTATGCCCAGAAATAATTGTCATATTAGGAAAAGATGTATTCTAAAATGTAGAAAAAAAGACTTAAACATTAATCAGATTTATGAATACTAGGCTACTAGAATATTCATAATTTTTTCTCAGAATTACAAGAACAAGTATCACATTTTCAGAAATGATTCAATGCAACTCCATTTTATGTAGCTGTTCATACCTGAAACTATAATAAAGTAAAATGTCTTTTCTGATTCTAACTTCTTTTTAATTAAACATTAAATGGAGAAAATGAAATGAAACATCTCTCTCCTTTATCAGACTGCCACTTAATATCTAACTCAAGCATCTTCTGTGTCTTTTCTTGAAAAGCCTAATTCCAAGTATTCACCCTTCCCCCATGAAACAAAGAACATATATAATGGCAATCACTTTTCAAGACAAAAGAATTGTATTCTGCCAAATCTAGTTTTGAAAGAGCAGACAATTGTCTTGATTTTGTTAGGAACAGTTTGTGTTCAACATAGCACAGTTTTTCACAAAAGACTGCTCAGTATAAGACTGGTAGTGAGTGTATTTACTTAGCCTGAAGAAGTCATTTTTGACTTCACCAGACTTTTTCCATTAAGAAAATTCAACCAATAGCAAAAAAAGAGCCAGACATAAATTACTAATAAAGTATTCTGCCTATTTGGAGAGCAAAATTAAATAGGCTGTTTTATCAAAGCTAGAATGACACTTCTAATATATGCTGTCCACTCTTTTTCTTATGAAACTGTCTTTGAGACATATTTTATATGGCATGTACATATTTGGGAAGTTTCATACTTCCTGCAAAACATGTATTTTTGTGTTACAAGACCCACAGTGTGTTTACATGAATTTCTTACGTGATATATAAAATTTTTCAAAAGCACATTAAAAACGCAGGGCTACAAAAACAGTAAGATACTCAAGGCAGTCACCAGCCTGCTGTACTGTATTGCAGGATGCTTGTGGCTCATGTTTTCTCTCTCTTGCATGGAAACAGGAGGAAAGCAGAACCACAAGGGAAAAAGGTTGTGAGCTGTTCAGTCAAATTTACAGAGCAACATCTGAAAACTGAGACTCAGGAAGCAGAATCTAAGGTTCTTTCCCGCAGCTGCAGGAATGAAGATCCTCCTCAAATAGATGCCTAATCCATGTACTATTTTCTGTTAGGAAGTAATATGATCTGTCACTAAAATTCATTACTGATTTATTACTTAAGTATTCAAGGTATTGCAGTAATATATTTCAGTTGTATTTATACTATTGACTTACTAAAAACAATTATTTTACTTTTTTTTTCCCAAGAGTTTACTCTGCAGCGCGCACAGTACAAAAGAATATAGAATCCTACTCTGTAGGGGTTTACTATAGTGCAAGGGTTAGATGGCATAGAGACCAGTTAAGCTTCCTCTCACTTCACCAATGGTTGCACTGAGCCCGAAGGCTGAAGAAGCTAGAAAGGTCACTATAGGGAGCCATATGTTTTTGTGTGTCCCTGGTAAAAAAAAAAAAAAAAGAAAAAAGAAAAAAAAAATAGGAGGCTTGAAAGATGATCTAAAGATGGGGAGAGATGAAATTGTGACCAGATTCTTTTATATGAAATAAAAGATTGAAGCCTTTCAGGAACAATTCCCTTCCAGCCTAACAAAACTCTTCAACCTCTCTGCTAGAGCAGATGCAGGATGTGTATGTGCAGACTTCTTTCTCTAAAAAACACGGGACTAGGAAAAAGAGTGGAAGCTGAAACCAAACTCCCCTTCTACTGAAAAGAGAATCAAGATTTCCCAGACCAAACTTTAAATGCTGTTTGTTTCACAGTGGAGCCTTTTTATTTAGCAGTTTTCTGAGCCTCAGTTTGGTTTGCACTGGAGAAACATGAAATATAAGTATCTAAAGAAAATGAACACTGTCTGGGAGGGGAATGTGGAATTTAAGAAAACATGTATGTAATTGTAATATGACCTCTTGAGATTAACTACTTTTTGGAAAAGGTATAAGATCAGAACATAGAAAGAGGTGCCAAATATCACACCACATAAAGAGCTCTAGCTGAAAGTACAATAGCTCTGCTTCTACTATCACAGCGTCAATAAATAAACATAATGAAATTCATGACACATTATTGCATTGCTCTGTATTGCCTCTATTCATTTAAAAAAAGATGAACACATTTACAATAATTCACAACTTGTCAAATGCCTGTGAGCACTACAGTTAGACTGGTGTTTTAAGAGGGATTTGTGGAGATCTTACAAGAGAGCTTGATTTGACTTATATCAAAGTAAAGATGGAAGTATGGAAAAACAGAAACAATAACTCCTTCACTTGAACCTACCACTACAGTTGCATCCAATATATTTACACTGTTCACCAATGATATGTACTTACTGAAGCTACACTGTCAATAAAAACCATGTTAAGAACCTTTTGAAAGAGCTTCCCTGTCAATTAGACTGCAGATACATTCTATTGCTCCAGTTTTCCTGTCAATTTAATATACTGGATCATATTAACAGTACTGACTTGTCAATAAGGCAAATCCAGATCCTATTAATGGAGTTATACTGCCAATATAATCGGCTTCCTATTTATCGAGCTCCCCAGTATTTGGGAAAGGCGTGAAATGGGATTATAAGGTTAGGTTACATACATCTGTCTCAGGAATTGCTTCCTACTGTATGAAAAAAACACGTTTCATCACTTTTTTTCCCATTACATAAACTTCATTCAACAGAACAGTATAATAGCTTACCATCTCTAAGAAAACATAGAACCATCCTCATTTATCACATTATTTTTTCTACTTGTTCTAAGTAACCCTGTAATTTTATAAGTCTACTTGTGTGACACATACATAGCAGAAGTGCTAAGGGATGTATACGCTCTATCCCACCACCATGAGATAACATCTGTGCCAGAAAAAATAAAAGAAGTGAAACAAATTTTAGGGACAAAATGCAAAGTACGCCACAATTTCAATGCTTATTTAGTCCTTTAATTGTCCCGTATAATCTTGGTGTAACTGAAGCTTGTAAGTATACTCTTAGTGTAACAGAGACCCTAGAAATAATTAATAAGAGGTAGTAGTTCGTGCATAAAAAAACAGTAAAAGTTCAGCAAGCCTTCTATTTAATAGAAGCCTTAATGAAGTTGAACATTAGTTGCTTTTAACCACATTCAGTATTAAATAACTACTTTGACTGGATTAGCAGAATATACAACAGACCATTAAACCTGATTATATTAAAAAAAAAACTTTTGCTAAAATTAGAAGAAAAAAGAAAAAAAAGTAATTGCATTAAAATGTACTGGGCATTCTCTTATCAAATTAATTCTCTGGGTCTAACTTGAAAATATGGATTTAAAAAACATGGTCCAAAATGACAGTTAAAGGTCAATGAATCATGTTGCTGATTATATTTTCTGGTAGAAGATGGGTGCAATGAAACCTAATGATTGAATTTGAAACACTTTAATGCACCTTTTATCTATGGCTCCCACCATGTTGATTCTACCTTAGTATTCCTAACAGATATTATGCTTACCACCTAACAGACTCAACTACAATTAGCTGACTAGAATGAAATCTGGACCCACTTAGCACAATGTCCAGCTTATTGTAAGATATCATACCATAGTATGGTAGTGTCTAGCTAGTGTTTTTGATAGCAATAGTTGCTTGATTTTTCATTCCAATTTACAAGTTAAATATTAAGTTTAAAAGTTAAGACATAAGAATTAGATGGACACTTAAAAAAAATAAAAAAACTAAAGCCTTGCAATTTAAGGACACGATGGAAGTATATTATAATTTCAAAAATACTTTTTCTCTCTCTTTGTTTATAACCTTTTTCTTTATGAAAACAACCTTATCATTTCTTCTTTTCTTTCATACACACAGGTTCTACCACTCAGTGGTAAGCTCCTGGCAATTTATTTTTAATTTTGAGACATATCTGAAAGCTCTTACTCAGTAGGAATTCCCAGTGAAGCCAGGGAACATTGTAGAACTTGTCCTATTCTTACAACTGCTGTTTTTCTGAGCAACATATCACAAATGTTTTCTGAGCAGAAAAAAAGTATATAAAAGCTGCAATACTAAATGGTGGGGAAGAAGATCGAATGATGGCCTTTTAATGTTGACAACTGTTTTGTACTCATAATATTTAATAAGGGGAAAACAGAGACACTGAATATTTTATATCTGCTAAGTTTGTGTTAACATCTATCCACTGTGTTTACCTTATTCTGTCCAACCCATACTCTCACTAAAGGCAACAATAAAACTTCCACAAGCCATGACCTAAGGTCCATTGAAATCAATGGATGTTTTCAAATTGGTTTCAATAGCCCTTGAATCAGTCTGTTTACTTCAATTACAGGATAGGTGAGTCTTTACGTTGGGTGCTACATGCCCACAGATACATATGTTGTATGCTGTAGAAAGCTGCAAAGGAGCAAGAAAAAGATTACAATAGTGAAATAAAATAAGAAGAAACTCTTAAACATAATATTCATCTATCCCAGCATATGGTATTCTCTATGGATGGCATTTAAACAGATTTATAATGGCAGTGACAGGGAAAGGTGATCAGCTAGGGAGCAAACACTGTATTAACACAAGACTCCAGTTCTGTGTTTTTTTCCTACTGAGTGAAGAAACAGTTAGCAACAAAGATAAAGCAGGACCTGATCCTGAAGCCACACTGCTTGCACGGAAAACACGCTTAAGGAGGGACACTGAAGCTTTCCTCCTAGGTGACAGTCTAGAGAACAGAGGTAAATCTAGATCACCCCTTTTCCTTTAAAGTTGTAAACATACCCCCTTCCTCTTCCTAACATCCTTTCCTAGAAAAGCAATGATTCCTTTCAATTCCTTACCAATTAGAAAGAAAGAGAGAAAAAAAAAGATGCTAGAATCTGTTTATTTCCTCCTGTGTAATTTCTTTTTTATGTCATGCAACTCTTTATTTCAACATTCCCTTAAAAAACTCAACAACCTCAACGAGGTATTCTATAAACATTTTGTGACAGGATACAGAGCCCTACTTTCATGCAAATGCTTTGGAATAATTCTTTCCTCTTAGCATTAGAGAAAGACACACCACTAAATATTCTGCCTAAATAATGCCTGAATTTATGGCAGAACAGTAGATCACCAAACTTTGCAGCCTCACATCCCTATGTAAGGAGACTTTCAACGGCAAAATAGTGATGAGTTGATTTATTACTTGTGACATAAGATAAATAATTTAGGTTTGCACAAATTTAGCAAGAAGTTTTGTTCTTAAATATATTTTAAAACAGCAGCAGTCACGTGCCTCCAATGAGGTACTTCATAAAATGAAAAGTTTGATCTAATACACCAATAATACAGTAACAATGGTCAAGTAAGCTTGGACAGAAAAATAAGATCTTTCTGATATAGGCCTCTGTACAACCACCCCCATCTCTGCCACTTCAGTGGCCTACTGAAAAGATTTCATACAGGACTATATATATTAAGTTGATTTGGAAGATGGAACAAGCAAAGGAAAGAGTTGTCTTTCTCAATAGGATTATCTCATACAGAGCACAATGCACTTATCCAGGGATGTCTACAGGCTCAACAAACTCATAGGTGTTTTATGTGATGGCTTGGACCTGGAAATTCTTAATAGCCTGGGGAAAAACCATAAACAAAACCTGCCCTTCTTATTACAGCTTTCCATTTCAGGATTCTGAAACCAGATTCCACTGTTAAAATAAAGAAGATCCACATAAGAAAGGGTTCTCTGTAAAGAGTCTAGGATGAGGAGAAGTCCTCTCTCTGTTCCAAACCAATGTTGGGTTTGCCAGCATCTAGGACACTGCTACAGGTTTCACCTGTAGCACCTTCAGCAGAGGTGGAGAGACTGAACATGGATGTTCATATTTGACTGAGCAGCTAGTTAGAGTACATTGATTAAGTTATGGGTTTGCCTCTATATTTAATTAACAGGAAGCTCAGTCAGTATGTGAGCAACCTACTCTAAATAAGGCTCACATCACGAAAATCCCAAATGTAGTCAGAGAAAGGAGGAAAAAAAACCACACACACGCACACAAAAAAACCTCTAAGTGTGTGTGGGGAGCGCAACCGGTAAAGCACAAGAAATTTCAAACAAAATCTCATGCAAAGGGAAAAAATAACGTAAGATTGTTCATACTGCTCTTCCTGAATATTCAACCTTATAATGTGTAACACAGACTAATGCTGCTCCCTGCAGGTGAATCCTGAGCCCACATGAAGCCATGCCAACTTCGCTGGGACTCAACATGGAGTG
Organism: Dromaius novaehollandiae; assembly: GCF_036370855.1. Classification (NCBI taxonomy): domain Eukaryota; kingdom Metazoa; phylum Chordata; class Aves; order Casuariiformes; family Dromaiidae; genus Dromaius; species Dromaius novaehollandiae. Next base: position 182,750,710 of record NC_088098.1, read on the forward strand.
AAATGTTTATCCGCACAAAATGATCTTCAAGACTCGAGTCTTTGCATGCAATTCTTCTATACATACACCCTCAAAACTTTGTTCAGGTAGAAAAATTCATTAGGAGATGAATTAGTTTATTTCCATGGCAAGTTATTTGTTTGTGTACCTTCAGGTCCTCATCTTGACTTTGTGATGTTCCTTCCTAAACAGTCCTTTTGTTTTTGCAAATAAAACAAGAAACATAAAATACTAAGGGCCAAGCATGGCCTTTAGTTTGCACACAGCTTTATTAACTTCACCATAAGATTTTAAAAATGGATAAAGTTAGGTTTGTTGGTTGTTTTTGTTTAAATCTTCTCAGGCATAAAATAATATAAAATGCCCTTCTAAAATACTCAAAGATCAAGACCAAAATCAATCACCCTCCATGAAAACAGAATTAGTATCTTACTCTAGGACCTTGTGTATCAAGCTTCAGTGTTTTCCAAGCTAATGGTGTAGAACCCTATTTCTAAAGATTTATAGCAGAATTGCTGCTTTAATCCTAACCACAGCATAACAAACATTACTAATATAATCATAATCCAAACTACTAACAACCTTAAGAATGTACAAGCAACAGACAGATACTGGCAGGAATTAATCTGCCATTTTCACACATCTGCCCAAGGGAGGTATTGTAATTGCAAAAATGTACTCTTAGACTGCTGAGACTCATAATAATTACGTTTCTTTTTTAATGAAAATAGCCACAGGTAGTAACAAATGGGGTTTTGAGATGGGGAACTGGGCATGCATTCTAACCCAAATTACTATGTAATTGTCTTTATTATAAAATACTATAGAAAACCTATGGCTCAAAATTTAAATCAGAACAAAACCTTTCCTTTAAATAATGTCTTCTTCTCCTCCAGCTATTCAACATGCATGCCTATTTCTTCATTTACTAGTATCAGCAAGACCAGTATGACTGCAAGCAGCTTATCTTTATCTGAAGATCTTTGCCAATACTAGCCAAATTCCTAAAGCTTATGTTTGTTTATAGAGGCAGTTTTCTTTTGCTCTACTTGAATTCAAGTAAAGTAGACTAACAAGTTGGTCAAAATCTGGAAATCTAGCTACTCATTTCTAAGGTCCCTTTGCCAGAATCAAAGCAAAGGAGGATGAAGAAAAGAGGCTCTGTGTCTGTGGTGTACATATATATTAAATGAACTGAAATTGAAGTGCTCTTCAAAATTCTGGAAGTCTGTTTGAAACAAAGGAGCACATGAGAGTCCTTAAAATGAACTATTTTATACTTGTAAGAAACCATTATTTCATTGCAGTCACATTATTGTGATGATGAGATGTATACTATTGAGGAAAGTATATATAATGATGGCCAATTAATAAATAATAAAATAAATCCATCCAGTTACTTCTGTCTCTTCCAATACTCTATTCAGCTAAGCCTGAAAAGAAGCTACAGGTGTTTTAAACAGACATAACACATTTAAAGACTTAGACAAAGTGAAGCCTATGCTTTGAGAGAAATACCATAAAACATTTTGTTTACCTGTCTTTTCACCCTGGAGCTACACAGATGCCTGATATGTTCCTTACCTCGAAGCCAAAGCATGCAAATTACCACGTGCTTTTTAATACCTAATGCTGTTAATAAAAGTGATTGAGTGCTGATTATTCTCACATTTCACATGACTTATACCTCCTCTTCATCATCACTCTCAGTCCTGAAGGCTGATAGTGGGATGCACAGTTTTAAGCAAGATGTATAACTTGCACCATAAAGCAGAAAATGAGGTCCTTCCTTACCTATACTCTTGCCTCAGGAAAACGTGACAACAGAATTTATCTCTAAACTTGAGGCTTTCTAGGTTGTCATATTAAAAAGTGCAGACTGATGGTATCTTCCAAAACACTGTTACACAACTATGTACAGATCATATACAATATATAAAAAAAATTAGACATGCATTGTTATCTCATTGTTAGCTGGCTTTTTTGTTCAGCTAGATAGTTCTTTTGGAACTATGCTGCTTCCACTTCCATGTACCTGCACATATACATTTATATATACACAGTTATATTATCTGAAATATAGTCTAGAAATTTAAATAGTTTCCAAGGCTTCCTGATTGCCATTTTAAAAGAGCTGTTAAATTCATTATTTCCCAAGCACTCTAAATTCCACTATATTCTTATTGTCATTTGATCCACTGAAATGATGAAGACATCAGAAAAGAATACACTTGGTACTTTACAGCTGTGGCTGGATAATCTTGCTCATGATCATCAAAGCAGGATTGTTTTTATGATCTTCAAATCTGTATATCAAATTACACAAGTCTATGCAAAAAAGCAAAAAAAATCTAATATTCAGACATCAGGATTATCTCAATAGAGTACTAGAGAGTGCAGTTTGAGGCTAAGTGAAATGAACAGCTTTTACAGCTTTGCAACGTTTTTAAAGCAAAGGAGAGAAGCAACAGGGAGCAGTTCAGCTAATAAAGACTAACAGATTCTGGGCTGAATTCTGCACATGCTTGTGCATATCAGCAACTCTACTCCTGTAAGTGATCTATTTAATTCAGTGGTTCTGTTGACCTAAATTAAAATATTAACTGAATAAGTGTTTGAAGGATCGTGCCTTGTGAGACATAATACTAATGTAATACAAACTTTATGCATATAAAAGAAAGTTAGTTTCTATAGGCCTTGAAATTACTTATGTACTGATTAAGGAAATGATCCCGCTATTTTTAGATTTGTGGAAAAACTATCATATCTCAATAGCAGTAGAAATGAAGTCCAAGTGCTAAATCTGAGATGCATTATTAAAACAATGTTGTCCTTTTTTCTTTTTTAAGTGACCTTTAAAATTTTATAGAATTTAAATATTGGCATTAAGTATTAATGAAAATTTGTTTTGCCCACTTTAGCTTACTTTTTTTCTTTTATATTCTTTTTTGCTGAATTGTAGCTAAGCAATCTTAACCATAAGCGGTTGCTTAGCAATCAGCAAAGAACTAGACAGAAATGTAGTAAGTAAAGATACTGACTGACATGTTCTGTGTTTGAATCATGGCATTCATTAAAAACAACAGAATGACACCAACAAAAGTTTAAAATGGAACACTTAATAAAAGAATACATATAACTGTCTTTAGGGACAAATTATGCATTTGCAAGGTATAAATTGTGATTCACATGTCAGTTCTCTATAAAAATTCTTTAGCTATTATTAAAAATACATTAAAATCCTTCAAAATTTTGATGAAGCTATTATTTACCTTTTGTTTTTAATTCAATTGTCAAGTGTGCTTCCAATGATTTTAAAAAGAGTATATATCTACAAAGCAAGCAAGAGTTTATAGCTTTGAAGACCTGAAATTGATTTTTAATGCACCAGCTTTCAAACACTACAAAGGCTGCTTTCTGCTGATAAAGACAGTAAACAAGAAATCGTCCTTTAAATGTTCCCTTTAATGTTTTTCTTTAATTAAAAATCAATCAAAAAAAATTGCAACATTAAAAAACTTAAAATTAAGACACTAAAACAATGTTTAAGGTTTTTGACACACAGTATATTCACACTAGAATGAAAAGTTATGATGTTACTTTTGTTTACTTGTGTCATTTTAGACTTTCTTTGCACTGTAAACAGTGTTAATCAAGAAATAAAAATACATAAAAGTAGTTTATCGCCAAACACAGCTATTTTTATTGAGTAGAAATGTTAAAAATAAGATGAATTAAAACTAGATGTTATAAAACTACTGAAGTAAAATGCTTTTTTAATACCGTTAGATTATTTTAATATATTCCTTTCCTCTAATCAGACCAAAGCCTATTTATGTATATTAGTTACATCTAGAGTCTCATTTATTCAACCTGTATTTATCCTTTGATCACAAAGCTTGTTAACTTAAATGGTCTTTTATTGTTATGATTCGTTTTCCCATAATTATGCAGTTTAACTGTCTGATTTTTTTTTTGAATAAATATATGCAAACGCGCCAATCATATTCAACAGTGTTATGCTAGATGCTCAATGAACTGTAAGAGCCATTTCAATACAATAAAACTGCCTGGAAGCATTCCAGGGCAAGGACTGCAAATATCAGTAATCATAGTGTCACTAGAACTAGTACAGTACAGGCAAATATAAGCGTGTCACACAAATATCAATAGATTGTCTGAAACACTGCCTGAAACTAATTTTGCATGTCTATCACTAAAAGAACATACAATGCATCGATCAGAGGTCCCACCCACACAACAGAAATTATGTGTTCGGATCTTGTAGCAGTACTTTTCCTTTTACCTTCGGAGTCCTCTTTTGCCATGCATTGGAGCCTGCAGCACACAGCCACCCAGCATGGAACACAGATACCATTAGCAACTTTTTTTTTGTTATTATTATTATGGGTAAAAGTATTTTACGAACCAGAGGAACTCTGGTCTGATACAGAAGTGGCAAAATCACTCGAAAGATCTAGGGTTAATGTGAAATATCGTATTCACCTGAAGGATTTTACTTATCCAGCCATCCTTTAGCATGCTAAATTGACAGTAGATCAGCATGGGACTGATTATCTTTAGAGCTGAAAGAGGAAATATCCTCTCACTGCATGAAAGTGAGATGCAGATGGATCTTTATGCTGTCCTTCTGTGCAAGTCACGCTAATAACTGGCTGAAACAATTCAATAATGTCTTTTCTTCACATGTACAGAGAGCCCTCAATTTTGAGGAGACATCCCAGACCAAAAAATAGAGGCATCTTCTCATTTTAAGTAAGAGCTGAACTGATCCTACTCTATCCCTTCTGTAAAGGTAACACCGATAACTCATTGAAGCAATTCAGTGAAGAGATGCTTCTCTTGTGACCTTAATAAGCAGCAATTGTACGCAGCAGCCTTTGGGCTTTACCTAGAAATCTGACTGCTTGAGGAGGTTATATAAAGCACTGCTTAATATCCTAATTAACAGGAGCATTCATACGTATTTGCTTGTTCTTGAATGCAGCACTTAATACTATTTTATATAAAATTCTTAATATTTTTAACTCATAGGATTGACATCAATTAATCAGAATCTTCTGTTAAAAAAAAAAGTCTATGGCAAAATAAAAAAATAAAGGTTGCACTAAAAAGACCATGACAGATGTATTACGAGGGCTTAGAACGAACCCAGGCTAAGATTTATGTCAGGCTGTATGCTACTCAGTTACATCCCATCATATCAGCAAAAGCCACACCAACTAGTTAATCTCCCTGTTTCCCCCCTTAAAAACATAAGTGAAACAAAGCCCTTTAATGCTTCTTATTCAAAAAAACTTTTCTCTGAAATGATTTTGTCACTCTCTTCCTAGTAATTTTCTTTCTTGTTTTTGTGTGCGTGCTTAAGAGCCTGCAGTCCCCTGAGTTGTACTTTTTCTTTATATTCTTGAACCCTTTAGCACTAATATCACCACTTCTCTTCTTACAGCTGAAGAAATGGTACAACTGAACGTATAAAGCGCTCAGACTATCTGCTGCAAAAATTTGTCCCAACCATTCCACTCTGACCTCTTGACATCAAAGGATTGCTTCTATACTTTTGAAGATAAAAACAGAGCTGTGTTTCTGCTCTGGTCAACAAATCATTGTTTAAGTTCCTTTGACAGAAAATTTTTACCTGTTGGGAAATAATGGTGCTAGCAGCAAAATGCCTTTTCTTTATATGGGCAGGCACTCCTCAATCTTGAGGAGGTATCTCTAGACCGCTGCCGTGAATCCTATATGCTTTCTTCAGAAAGAAAACAAAAACTCAAATACATACACACTTACTATATAGACTGAATGCCCTGCGTAACAAGACCTAAAACTAATTTGATGAGGCATTTTAACTTTTGCAGGAATATTAAAGGAAAGAGAAATTAAGACGGATTTAAAAAAAAAAAAAAACATAAATGTAAATATTTCCTGGTAAGTTAATATTTCCTGAGGAGGAAGATGATGAAAAGGAAGAAAATTTGCTGCAAACAAATAGGAAATGTCCATTTAAAAACAAATCTCAACTGGCTTACAGCCAAATTTTGTGACTCGGGCAAAAATTCTTTTTTGTGACGTTTTTGTTTCATTAGAGAAGCAAGTTTGTATCTCTGATTTTTTACTTTCAAGTTCTATTTTCAAATAATTCACATGTACCTAATGATGATTTACCATGTAACAGTATTTGCTGAATTTTAAGAATAATGGTGTATTCCGTACACTTTTTAAAATATATGAAAATAATATATTCAGCAAAATGTTCAATGGAGTCTTTGATTTCTCCTTTCAGCTGCACACCTGATCATGTTACTGTTCAAATCATAGCTATAAAATCTTCTAAAATCCAGTCTCCTCAACTCTTGTTTGCAAAGAAGCTGTAAAAAAAAAATCACAAAAGTCTGAAGTCTAAAAATAAAGATCCACTTTATCCCACTATTCTTAGCTGCATTCAGTAAAAATCTTAGTCACAGTTTGGTCTTGAACCATTGAAATCAGTGATGAAGTCAAAATTATGCTCTTGACAGAAACAGAAGTAGGCCTGTACCTTTGTGTCCGTGTGAGGAAGGATAAAAGGAATTTGGCCATTTTATTATACGACTCATCAGAGGATCATCTGTATAAACTGCACTGGTAATCACACAGTCATGTGAATTTTCCCATTTAAGACTTAGCAGTGAAAGTGAGCACCTACATGAGGAAAGTTCAACTTTTAACAGCTGTTGAGAGTTGTGGTTCAGTAAATATTGCATGCCTTGACTCGTGTCTTTTATTTTAACTGTGCTTTCTTCAGCCCTTATACTTCTCCTTTATAGGGCAGCAAACTCTATGGAGACGTTACTATTCTTAATTTATTGCTTATTGAGAATTTGTATTCTAGCAATATCATTTTCTTTCTTATAATACCAGTATTTCCTCCTTCAGCCTCTTAAATTGTCTTTCCCCCTATTATAATTTTTTATTGTTTAATCCTATAGCATACTGAGCATTTGGAGCTCATATGGACCTGTGCATATCAGGAATGATCCTTTTGAAATTAAATTGCTATAAACCATACTGATAAGAAGATCAATACCCAGATCAGAGCAGTTGCAATGCAAAATAGGAGCCCAGTCCTGCTTCCTCTGCCTATTTCAGTAGCCAGGGTGGATACCATAGGGAGCTGTAAATTGTCAGATCTGGTCCTAAAATGCATGTGCTTTGTGTCATGATTTTATGCCAGTGTATCTTGGAAAAAAAAAAAGAAGTAATACTTTGCAAAAAACATAGAAAAGGTCCCATCTTGCAATTTTTACACAGCTGGCCTGTTACTGTCTTCAACAAATAAGTAAACCTAAGGCTTCAGAACTATGTAACACATTTAACACATGTAAAGGAATTATTTTGCAAGACATCTAACCTTATCACACAGATTTGGAAAATTACCATAATGCATCTTAGCCAGATGGTTCCAAAATGTCATCAGATGACAAGTTAATGTCCTTAGATATGGGCCTAGAACATGTAGCTGGTAAATCCAAACTTTGGGGAATTCCAATGTACAAACCCGCGAACCTGCAAATGTGCAGAACTCTCCCATTCTCCTCTCGGTGTGTAACATTAACTTCTACCAGCTCTACTGAGAAAAAGTAACATTCCTCATTTGCAGAAGAAGAGATGGCAAACAAAATTGATACCTCTTTTGAGACAGGAATTTAAAAAAACACTGAGAACAAATGCAACTGCTGTAACTAAAGTTGGTTCTCCTTACACTGCAGCAGCTGTACACTTCTTTCTACAAATCCTGACCACTGAAATTTCTGAACAGAAGTTTCACAAGTCAAACCATGGAACAATACTACATCTAATAAAGAGCAGCATGAATATAGTTTATGCTTTTTATTTCCCCTGAAGACTGTATCCTCTTAGATACTACTAGACACCTCCCGATGAGGCTGCACCTGGGCCTTGGCAGTAATCTGTTGACACATCATAAACATCAGGTGCCTGAAGTACTAAGAATGATCTGTGCTTTACCTTAAAATGCTACAGGACTGCCTACTACTGTAAATGTGGTGATTCCCAGCTTGAGAGCATCTTGTAACGTTTTGTTTCTTTTTGTTGTTGCTTAATAAAAGCTGTGACCACGGTTTCCATTATATTCACTCCTGTCCCATTCCTGGTATATTTACAAATCTCTCCACACTGCATCACAAGCATAATAATAAATAATCTGTAGGATTATCAGTATGACTTACATATGTAGACAGTTTTCTTACACTTTAAAAGATCAATTTCTAGAACCTATTTATTTAAAGAACCTGTTTGTTTTCCTTTATCCATCCATGCTTTTATTTGCTGGAAACTTGAAGAAAAAGAAACGGTGGCTTGTTCTAAAGAAAGACTTTCCTATGTTAACGTGAACTGATTAACACAGAACTTTTTGATAGGAGTGATGTGAACATATATGCATATGTTTATACATGATATAGTGTTTTATGTCTGCTTCTTCAAACACAGAGCAAAATCCTGTTTCTCTTAGTCAGGTGAGTAGGCCAGCTTGATTTAGTCACCAGAATGAGAAGAACAGAAATTGCCTGGTAGTCTTTAAGGTCCAGAATCAATAAAAAAATCTTCTTTCAGTCACATAGAGATTCCATTGTCTTCTGTTTTCTCCCTTTTCCCCAGTAAAAAATGTCTATTTTGGATCTTAAGTGATTCAAAGCTTCCAAAGAATTTTGAGTCTGGCAATGAGGACTACATTGGACGGGTTTACATCTAAATATTTTTTTAACTGAATTGCCCTTTGGAAGTACTGTTTCTGAAATATGCTTAGAATATGATTGCTGAAGTTAGAAATGATGAAACATGCTAACATGTAGTTGTTCTAACTTCTCAGCACATTGTTAAGTACTGTTCTTTGTATACATCAACCTTAAGTGTAGATTAAATCACAAATGGCCTGATTTTCAGAGGCCCTAAGCACTTGCAAGTCTCTTGTATCAATAAATGCTCAAAGCATTCAGTGTCCTGAGCTATTTATCCAAAATTCTATACATATATAGTGTATGCATACTTAAATCACTGAATTACTATACCAAAGAACTTCACTGTTTCATATAAGTGACATATAAAAACATCACAAAGAGCTAAGTGTTATAAAGGGGTGAGTAAAAAACAAGTTGTTAAAACTTGTGACTAAGGTATAACAGAAGTCACTTAAAGAGAAACAAGATTACACTGCTCTTACACATAATCAGGCTGTATTTTATTCAGCTGCTGGTCCTTTTGGGTCAGCCTGAAACCCATTGTCACTAAGTAGCACTTTACTCCACAGGTATTCATTGATTTTAATTGAGCTATCTGTAAGACAAAATACTATTCAGCAGAAATAAGGGAACCATACCCTGGTCTATTGACTTTACTGGTTCTTACTGCAAAGCAGAAAAAGTGTTATGCACTCCTAATAAGAGTGAGAAAATCTAGATCTTACTGAGAAAGCAATTATTTATTTGATTTTAAATATTTATAGAATCAGTTGAATGTGCTAAGTAATACAGCATGTTTTAAATATATATATATATATAAGTTTTAATAAGTGTCCTGCTAGAGAACTCTGCCATTAAATACTTGCTGAGAAAATGAGAGTGAAGGAAAGCAGTTTAGTTGTATGAATTATATAGTGTGGGATTATTGTGGTTCAGTAATATTTCTGAAAAAAAAATAAAGTGAACATTCACTAGAGAACACTTACACAATCGTTTAGCTCTGCCTTACTGAGGTAATGAAGAAAACTGCTTTTTGGAATTGATTAATGAAAGGAGATGACACCACAGCTGTTTGGATTCTATATCTTTTTTTCTACTGGCTATACCTTTGATTCCTAACTGAGCAATTTACTCTTCCAGAAACAGGTTTCCTGGAGCAATTAAGGATATATTAGATCCAGAGAGAGGGCTCATCATTTACTCTTTCTCTATAAGTTTGCAGTTTGAATTTTACATGATCTAGAAGTACAGTACCAGACACAAAGTAGCATCTACGTTCTAAGTGCAAATTTTATATAAAATTTACTTTAGGGATATGGAGATGTAGAATATAAAATGTATTTTAATAATACAAAAGCATAGTGAAGAGGATCCAATATCTCTACCTAACTACTTTACTTCTGGGTCTTTCCTAAGTAGAGCCCAAATACTGTATGTCATATGGTGTATTTGTTCTTTTAATATAATTACAAAATACACTGTTAATAGTATGTTCAAAGGGTTGTTCACTAGTGAAAAATTAGTGTTTCCTAATCTACTGGTTAGACCATCTAAATATCCAAAACATACTGTGTAGATTTGAAGGGAAAGCAAAAAATAAAATATTAGATATGTCAGTACGTGCTAGGAGGAATTATGGTTAACATTTGCTACGGTTGCCATATCGAAAACTCTTATAGAAACCACAACACACCTTTTTAAGGGAGGAAATTCCTCTTTTAGCTTTATATAGATGTCAGGGAAAAAAAATCATGATTGATATTATACAGTGAACACTGTAAAAAAGGAATCATATTTTCCATAGGGATTTTACACTACAATTGAATCTTTACTACTCAGTAGCATCAATACATGAATTAATTGCTTTATATAGACATTACATGGTTGTAGGAAAGTATAATTTTCTATCTTTTACTAACTAGTACACTCATCACTTGGAAGAAAAAAATTGCATTCTGACCACTCCATTTTACAGTAGAAAAGTTGACATTACTTAAACAAGTGTCATTGAAAAATATTTGTCTTTTAAAGCATGAATTATAAATCAAATTATCTTCAGTTGTGCCCTAACCTAAACTCCTTCCTGAAGTGTCACTTTTTGTTAAAATCAATTTCAGATTTTAAGTATTGCTCTACTCACCTAATTGATAGAAACACAAATTCATGATAGGCATAAAATGAAATTGTTTCTGTGACACAACTCAATAAATAGTGGGTCGAGGGTTAGTTCACAGTGACATTGTACAGGCAGCCTTTTTTTTTTTTTTTTTTTTTTGCTTTTGTCATAAATATTCAACTTATGGTCAATCAATTCCTAGAATTTTGGTTACTCAACATGCCAATTACTAGTGGCTACTTCTATTTAGTTTATAAAATTAGATGCAGCTGGTAACTAGCACATTCAATGTCCACAGACTGCACAGTATGGTAACTCAAAGGTATTATGAATTTTCTTTTGGTACACCAAGTGTCTACAGCACAACTTCTTTCTCACTAGCTGCGTACACAAAATGAGTCTGTGTCACTTCTGATACACTCAGCTCATTCCCCTATGACTCAGAACAGCATATTAGGAGAACCACAGGACAAAACAGATATGACATTTCAGATATATTTAATAGTCATTATCCAGAGCCTGCATTCAATCCAAATGTTAAAAATCACTTTGGAACATATCTGTAGTATTTGAACATTAGGATGCATTAATCATGAATACTTTATGTTAAATCAACTGGAGCCAAATTCTGCCCTCACTTTCAGTCTGCAAGTTCACTGCTCTGGAATATATCTTCTGACTTTGCACTTTAAACTATCTGCTAAAAATTAAAATGGTCCAAATTCTGCCATTTCTCACATTCATAAAAGTCAGTAAGACAGTGTGGATATAACTGACTGCAGAATGCAGCCCAGCTGTAATTTCTAAACGAGCTTTGGAAGAAAACAGAGCATGCAAGTCTTTCGCTATAAAGCAATAATCGATATTGATTCAGGCTACTGGAAATCTGACTAGTTGTTGTGCTGTTTTATGACAGGACGTGAGTTGTGTTAACATTTGGGGTAGGAGGGAGTCACCACATACATTTTTTTCTACTTGACTAAGCAAAATTTTCAACGCTGAAGGTTTGGTTGTTTATGGAGAGAGGAGGAGGCAATGGGGCCCCAAAGATACTGTTCTGTGTCAAAAATAAATATTTATGTATATATACTCTGAAGAAGGAAATTAAAAAAAATTTAAAAAACATACATCTCGGAAAGATAGCTCATATTTACATACAGGATTGGAGGGCTATAATACACTGTTGCAATAGATGTCCTCAGTGTGTAGAGTTTCTCCCATGTTCTGTTAGTTACTGCAGATGACATGACTGCTTCAGATATGCCCTCCCCCTTCTCCACCCCAAACCAAAGTAAAGCGAAATGTGTAGATGATCCCAACTCTGTCTGATGATCTTTTGGGGCGTTTTGGGGTATTTTCCCAGATGTATGAAATGCCTGCCTGCACTCTCACACGCACCTCTTTTACACTGCTGTAACTCCATTTATTTCAGGGCAGATTTACTTTTGAGTCACACAGGAAACCCCAGTGTGACTGCAGAAGCACACCCACCAGTATGATCTGCTTCCACGTTTTTTTTTTTTGTTTGTTTGTTTGTTTTTTTTTTTTTTAAGTCCACCTCTCTTAAATGACTTGTGTTGGTCCCTTCACTGGTGCCTTACAGCAGATTTCACTGCAGACAAAACGTAAAGTTAAACCAGCATCTAAAGTGAGGTCCAGGGTATTCTAAAAGTCTCCTACCTGAATTATGGACATCCGGCTCGGGGGAGCCTCGCTGGCGTTAGTCCCTTGCCCTGTGAAGCTGGTGTGGCAGCCCACATGTCCCTGGGGTACAGTCAGGTTGTTGGAGGCGGGCTTCAGGTACATCACCTCAGACCTGGGAGAGCTGAGGGGCAGGCGGGTCTGGTAGTCAAAGTACATGGGTGAGGTGGCCAGGGATGGGCTGCTCACCACGTTCATGACATTGAGGGGGCCCCGGCTGTCCTCGCCCTCACTGGGCACCAGCATAATGTCATTCTTGCTGATCTTCTTCTTCTTGCCCTTGCCCCCTCCACTGCCACTGCCTCCTCCTCCCCCGCCACTGCCTCCCCCTCCTCCCAGCTGAGGGTGGCTATACTCGGCAATGCGACAATTATAGGTGCGGATCTCCTTGTTCTCTCGCTTGCACTTCACGGCAATAGTGATCATGGCAGCCAGCAAGATGATGGAGACAGTGCTCAGGGTCACGATCAGGGGCAGTGACAAGTCCCAGTGTGGTCGCCGATGCTGCTCGCCATTCACTTGCGGCTCGCCAGCCTCGGGCAGGGGCCCAGCCAAAGCCCTGACAATGAGCTTGGCCACTGCAGAGAGGCTGGGCTTGCCATGGTCACTGACTTTTACCACCAGTTCAGCCACAGGGCTGAGTTCCTCCCAGTAGGGGTGCAAGGTGCGTATCTCACCACTAGTTGGGTCCATCTCAAAGAGGTGCTCCTCATTGCCTTCCACAATCTCGTACGTGAGGCGCCCGCTCTCCCCAAAGTCACTGTCCAGGGCGCGGACAGTGCCCACAGGGTAGCCCACACCAGCATTGCGAGGCACCTGCAGCTCGGCGGTGTCATTGATGAGGGCAGGCAGGACGATGAGAGGTGCATTGTCATTGACATCTAGCACAGTGACGCGTACTGTGGCATTGCTCTCGCGGTGGGGTGAACCTGAGTCCTTGGCCAGCACACGAAACTCAAAGTGCTTGGTCTGCTCATAGTTGAAGCTCCTCAGGGCATAGATAGCACCATTTGTGGGGTTGACAGAGACGTAGGTGTAGATGGAGACATCACCAACGTGCCCAGGCAGGATGGAGTAAGAGACTGTCCCATTTTGGCCCAGATCAGGGTCCTGGGCCAAGACAGAGCCCAGGTATTCTCCAGGGATATTGTTTTCAGGCACCTGCAGCACATACAGGTTCTTACTGAAGCGGGGTGGGTTGTCATTCTCGTCAAGGATTCGGACAGAGAAGGACTTAGTGGAGTTGAGCGGGGGGCTGCCCCCATCACGGGCTACGATGGTCACGTTATACTCGTCCTGTGCCTCACGGTCCAGAGGCCGGTCAGTGACCACAGTGTAGAAGTTGTCATAGTTCTCCTCCAGGGCAAAGGGGACAGCACCGGGCCCGCCGCCACCGCCCAGCACCCGGCACTGGAGCTGCCCGTTCTTGCCTGAGTCACGGTCGGTGACCCGCACCAGGGCGATGACAGTGCCTGGCGGGGCGGCCTCGCTCAGCGCTCCCTGGCGAACGGAGACAAAGCCAATGGTGGGTGCATTGTCATTGCGGTCGATGAGGCGGACGGTGACCTTGCAGTGTGCAGGGATAGGATTGGGCCCCAGGTCTCGGGCCTGGACGTCAATCTCAATGAGGCCGTTCTCCTCATAGTCCAGGTTGCCCTTGACGCGGATAAGGCCGCTCTGCGGGTCAATGCTGAAGAGGTCACGGACACGTTCGGGCGCGTAGCCACTAAATGAGTAGAGCACCTCCCCGTTGGTGCCCTCGTCGGCATCAGTGGCATTGAGGTCTATGACGGCAGTGCCCAGTGGCGCGTTCTCCGGCAGCTCCACCACATAGGAAGCAGCCTCAAAGATGGGGCTGTTATCATTGGAGTCAATGAGGCGCACATTGATCTGCACTGTGCCTGAGCGCGGTGGGTCACCACCATCCAGTGCTGTCAGTACCAGGGTGTGGTGACTCTGCTCCTCACGATCCAAAGGCTTCTGGATCACCAGCTCTGGGAACTTTGTGCCGTCTCCACGAGACTTCACATCGAGGGAGAATAGGCCGTAGTCGTCACGGGTGAGCAGGTAGGTACGCAACCCATTGTCCCCGGCATCTGGATCATGGGCGCTGGTGAGGGGGAAGCGTGTGCCCGGCGCAGCATTTTCCGAGATGTCCATGTCCACCTGGTCGGAGGGGAAAGTCGGCGCATTGTCGTTCAGGTCCTGAATCTCCACCTTGATCATGCAGATCTCCTGGTCGTTGGCGAACACCTCGAGCGACAGCTGGCACTTGGCACTGCGCCGGCACAGCGCCTCGCGGTCAATGCGCTGCTTGGTGTAGAGCAGTCCACTCTCGCCGTCCACATCCAGGAGGTGTGGCGCCGAGTTCTCCAGCACCCGGAAGGTGGACTTGGAGCCGCGGCTGCCGGGGCCACTGCCGCCACCACGCTCCGGGGGCAGCAGCCCGCTGCCCGCCGCGCCCGGCTGCAGCCGCGCATCGCGGCCGATGTTCCCAATGACCGTGCCCGCTCCCTGCTCCTCCGGCACTGAGTAATTCAGGTTCTTCAGCGACAGGGCGGGAGCCCAGCAGAGGAAGAAGCAACAAATGGAAAGGTACATCCCCGTGCTGGGGGTGGGGTGGCAGCAGCTGCAGCAGCGACCAGGGCTGCCCCCGTCTTCTCTGCCTCCTGCACTGGGTTTAGTCGTCTTCCTCTCTCTCTCTTTTTTTTTTTTTTTTTTTTTTTTTGCCTTCTCTCTCCCAACCCCTATATTTTAAGTTCCTGAACCTGTTGCTCTAAAACATCTGCAGACACAGGATGAGAGGCAGCAAATGGACCATGTAGCTCGGGGGGGGGGGGGGGGGGGGAGGGGGGGAAGCAGCTTCAGCAGCGTTTCAGCAAGCGCTTTGCCATGCTTACGATCCCTTCGCAGTTACTTCGGCTGTCCAACTTCAGCAGTGGGAGGAGGAGGAGGAGGAGGAGGAGTTCAAAAACCAGAAAAATTGCAAAAAGATCTTGTCCTCCGGGGAGGCGAAGCGTTCCCGATGCTTGAATCTCCGATGTACAAAGGACAATAAAAATAATAATAAAAATATCGGCGACGGTGGTTGTTTCTCTAAAAACGGTCAAAAAGATTTTTTTTAATAGATGTATTTATATATACATGGGAAAAAGGGGTGGCCACAGGGCTGTAAGCAGGGGGAAAAAGCTTATTTGCTACTCATCGCTTGTGATGCGATTGATGGAGTGGAGTGTGGGGGGGGGGGAGCAGGAGGGAGACGGAAGGAGAAGAAAGTCTCAGCTTGTTGTTGAAGCCCTCTTCGTGTGCAGTGAGAGGCAGTGAAATGTCTGATTGCACCGCGGGGTTGTTGGTTTTCAGGGAGTGTTTTGCTGCATTTAGAGATCTAATCTTGCATTGCTTGCGGCAGCGAACTGCATCTCGCTGCCATCGGTATTTCTCCCCTGTCTCGTATGTACTCACTCTTTCCTTCCCGAATCAGAAGACGAGGGAATGGGAATTGCAGTGTAGGAGGGAAAACACAAAACGGGGAAAAAAAAAATAGTGTCCGGATTTGTAGTTTCCTTTCTCTCCCTCTACTACCAGCCTCCCACTCCTGCGTGGAGGGGGAAAAAATAATTAAGAAACCCACCAGCTGATCATCATTATTAGCAGTAAATATATATTTTGAGAGAAATCACAGGCTGTGCTCAGATGCACACTTGGGTTTCTTTAAGACAGGCCAGTAGCCGCCGCCACCACCACATCCTTTCTCTCTGTGTATCTATGCGTGTGTGTGTCTGAGGAGCTGCACTTTTCTCAATGCAGTTTAATTCCAGTTTGCTTCTCTCTCCAGTCGAGAGGAAATCAACAGGCAACCCATGGCTGGACGCACGGATTTAAAAAAAAAAAAGCCAGAGAGCGGGAAGGGGGAGAAAGAAAGGAAGAAAGAAAGAAAAAAGCCACTACACACTCTCTCTTAGTCTCTCGCTAAAAGGGAAACAGTCTCTGCATTCACAGGGCTGCGCTGTCAAGTGCCTCTCTTTTCTTTCTATTCAGCATCTCCTTCCAATGACACTGCCTCCTAGTCCTCTTCATCTAAGGGAGGGGAGAGGAAGAGGAAAAACAATCTTGGTGATGAATAAAGTGGCAGATCTTTTAATCGACTAATTCGCTTCTATTGAAACCTATGCAGTTCCGTGGTTGGCATAACGCATTTTAGCAGTCCCTCTAAGCTTTAGCAGTCTCTCTGGACATATTGGTTTATGTGTGTGTGTACGGGGGGGGAGGGGGGGGGAGTTAGGGTGGTGAAGACCAGCGGCAACGCCAGCCCTGCTACGATCTACCTTTCCCAGTAATATGAGGTATAGGTAAATATTGAGGAGAGGGAACTAATTTTTTTTTCAGGTTCTTTTAACAGCCAGAAATAAATGAATGACACATCCAGAAATGCAGGTGTTTCAATCTGCTAGATGAGTCAGATCCAGCAGAACAAATCACATTCACTACCGCCTCATGTTCCTCCCTTCACAGACATTAGTTGCAGCTTCTTCCTAACGCTTTTCTGACTCACTCTATAGACAGAAAAAAATATCAGATTTAATGTTTTAGAAGGAGGGAAAAAGAATGGGAGAGGGGGGTGTCAGATTCAGCTGCACTTTTACTATACCTCTTTCTCCGGGAGACTGAGGATCAGGAAAACAAGGCTGTTATCCACTCACTGGCACAGAGGCGCGTCTGTCTCCTGCTTTGCTGAGTGTTTTTAACCACCTTTCCTCAGTGCTATGTGTGAAATAATCAAAGATCTTTCATATTAAAAGAAAAAAAAATCATAGGTTCCCAATACATAGCTAGTTCCGAGTCTCAGTTCTGCACTGTTTTTTCTCCTTTGAGTCCAGACCCAAAGTACATAGTTAATTCTGCAATCTGTGCAAGAGGGGCTTTAAAAATTCTTCTTTCTGCCTCATTGATGGGTGGCCCCTTTCAAACAGACGGTCGCCAGTCTTAGCCAGGCAGCGTGCAAAAGAAACGCCAGTCTCCGATAAAGCAAATCCATCTCGCGAGCCGCCCGCAGGTAAGTGGAGATTCAGCGAAAATTCAACAGTTGGAGCCGCGTCTCTCCACCTCCCCCCTTCCTCCTCCTCCTCCCCGTCCCTCCTCACTGCAGCACTTGCCGGCTCCCCGCACCACCGCGCTCGCCCAGCGCCTCTCGCCGACTGACTCTATTCACCTCACGCCGCCGCTTAAACATTGATACTGATTCCCCGCCAGCCAATCCCCGGCGGCGGCTGCGACCGGCCTCCCCGCCGCCCGGCGAATGGGAGGCGGCCGGGGGACGGCGGGGCGGGGCTGGGGCTGGGGCGCCCGGGTGTCATTGATTAGATCGCGGAGACGGGGCCGGCGGCGCGCGCGGTGCTTGTTGCTTGCAAACTGCAGTGCCGCCTCTGCGCGCTGCGGCGCCTCCGCGCCCCCCGCCCTCCCCCCCACCGATTTTTTTTTTTTTTAAGAAATATTAACAAGTCTTCCGCGATCCTCGGTGAAAAAATAAGTAAATGAATAAATAAATACAGGAGGAGACGCTGGGACCGGCACTTCTCCGGGGCGCACGCCTTAGGCGCGCAGCAGCCGGCGCGGGTGGGGAGGCGAGGTGGGGTGGGGGCGGTGCGCGGTGCCCCGCGGGGCCTCCCTCGCCGGCTTGGCGCGGCACCGACACCCGGAGAGCAAACGCAACCCCCCTCCCCCGCCTTTCCCCGCCGCTCTGCCCCCTTCTCCGCGCCCGGCGGGGGCGGGTTTTCCCCGCGCCGCAGCGGGAGCCCCGCGGCGGCGGGACGGCGCGGCCGCGGCCCGGGCGGAGGTCCGAGGGCGGCCAGGTGAGTGCGGTGGCGCCGCGTCCGCGCCTGGCGGGGCCGAGGCGATGCCGCCGGCACAGCGCGAGCGGCGGGGGCGCGAGCGGCGGGAGCCGCGCAGGGCGAGGCGACGACCCGCGGCGGGGCAGCGGCGGGGCGCTCCCGGCGGGGGCTGAGGGGCGGCTCTGCAAAGAAGCAGCTAAAAAGGCTGCTCGTTGGCCTCAGTCAGCGGGGTAGCCTCCCGCCCCTGCCGAGTGACGGTGACCGTAAATATCATTCAACTTAGGGAAAGTCTTGCGAATTCGCGGCTCCAGAGGAGCGCGCTTTCCAGACCCACCTCCAGTCCCGCAGAGCTCCTCGTAGCCTTGAAACGGAGAGTTTGCCGTGCAGAGCGAGTCCGCTAGTAACCATTACCAAACTAATGCTGTGTTAAAACGCGGTATATAAATAAGCTATACATACATTAGCGGCAGCGTAAAATCGCTGCTTTCAGACGTGCCAACTTTCTGTGCGAGAGCGACAGACAGACGAAATACAGAATATGTTTACAAAATGGGCTACGCTCTCTCAGCGAAGGCTTCAGATTGGCTGGTGAAAAATCAGAGTAGTCGGCTAAGTCACTTATTTATAAAAGTCACATCTGAGAGCAGCGCAATTCTCGAAAGGGAACAAACTCCAGAGTAAGCCCCTGAGTCACCAGGACACCTCGCTTCTTTCTAGCCCGAGTCCTGTGCTTTCCTCTCCTTGTTCTGCAGCCCATGCCAGCGTGCAGCATATCTCGGGATGCCCAAATATTCACAAAGTTCTGTAATGGGGGGGAAAAAAGGGGGGTCATTGCAATTATGTAATGGCTCCCTCTAGCGTGCTGCAGATACTGCTGCATTTGGGGTATATTCCGTGTATTTGTGTGCACACGTGCACACACGTATGTTATCTCTACTTTTCTTTAGGAAGGAGCAGGTGGAGCACCAGCAGGATGAAACAATCATTTCGCTAATAGAGTGGCATATACTATGTAATATGTTTCTGACAATTTATGTCTTGATTTTCTCATTAAAAAAAAAAAGAAAGAAAAGCAAGATGTATGTGACGATCTTTCTATTTTAATTTTTCTTTTTTTTTTTTGGAGAAGGCTAATGTCTCCATTGCTTTTTTTCTCCAGTCTACTGACTGGTTTTTTAATTATTTTCTTCTTCCTTTTTTTTTTTTTTTTTTTTGCTTAATATGACTCAGCATTGCACGATAAACACTCTGTCTTCACAGTGAAGTCAATACATTTGTGGGCATTCTGCAGTTTGTAATACAAGTGCTCAGGACTTTCCATTAAGGGGTATACTACATAACCTCTACCCAAGTAATCGGAGTGTTTGATTGTAAAATGTGCCTCTTTTTCATCAAATATCTTGCAGCTTACACCATTCCATTGACACTAATGACATACGTAGAATACATGGAGAAAAAAAATCTTAGTATTAGATCTTTAAATCTATTTCACTATCAGTTGACTGTCAAGAGAAGTCATAAGTGAAATCCTTATCCTTTCCCCATCCCTCTACAAGTCACTGAGATTTTTAATGTTAACTTCAATGCAGCTACTTTCTAGTTTTATTTTCAGATATGGCTGATTATTGGCAATTTCTAATGATTTATTGGAAACAGCATCAGTTTAACCTCTTCAAAAATTGTGGCCCTTAACCTCAGTAGTGATTTAGGTACCTAACAGGAGAAAGCCAGTTAAAAATTATGCCTCCATATGAATATATGCATCTGCCAGGCTGAAGTTTGTTACATCAGACAGTTTATAATAACAAAATGGCATTTACTGATTTTAATCCACCTTTGCAAATAATATTTTTTTAAATTTATTTGATGACTTTACAGTGTATCTAAAATGATTTTTTTCTGTGAAATTTCTAGCACATACTGCATGTTTGATGGTTTAGAGTGGTATCATAATTTGGTCTACATTCATCATGAAATTGCTGTATTTTTCACATGGAAAAGCCACAGATAGAAAGTGCGAATAATGCCAATGACTGCCAATGATACCTACATGTTATACCATATCACTGTGTATTCAGTACATAGCATTTATTTAGTGTGAAAAAAATGAAACAAAAAACAAAAACAAAATAAAAATCCTTATTAATAGTTTTGTGAGAAAGCTGTATTGTGAAGAAGCTAATAAATAGATAAAATGATGGCTGTGAATCCTAAATAATAAAATACACATAAGGAAGGATTTTACTACTCAAGAAAAATATAGTGAATACACTGTGTGGGAGAAGCTCAACAAAGAAGCAAAGACCAGTATAACAGCCCTAACAAATGACTTGAATCCCTTCTATATGAACTGGTCAAATAGTGCTTTGGAATTTGACACTTGAAATATTTGTTTACTGGAAACTGTACTCTGACATCAAGCAAAATAACAGACAGTAACAGGAATTATCTCAAAACAACTTTTCAAAAATGATGATTAATCATGAACATAATAAAATTACATTCAGAATCTTTGGGGGAAATATTCACGCTAAAATGGAGGCAGGACTTTACTATTATGTCCTTAGCAAGGACAGGTAAACCTTTCTACTTTTTGAAAAAGCAAAGAAATAAGAAATATCTTCAATCAAGTGGTGAAATGAAAATCTGTAGTCTCAGCATAAGGGTACTTAAGCATAGCACAGAAGTCCCAGAACAAATATCCCTAAACAAATAAAAGAAAATAGGAAGGCAAAGAGAAGATCAATATAGTTAAATGTCAAAGTTCAATACGTAAGTTATTTGAGCCTAAACTGTATCATTGGGAAAGTCCAAATCCAATCAACTTAAAAAGAAAAGAAAGAAGTGAAATTAGAAAGGCTAAGAAGGGATTTTGAGGAACAAAGAATCTATATATCAAAGAATGAGAATATCTGCTAACAAACAAACATATGCTTTTTCAAATTGGGGAAGTCATAATAGAACCAGTGAGTCGGTTGGCTGACCAGCTGTAAAAGAAAAAGCAAAGAGCATAAGAATATTGAAGAGAAATTAAATTTCTGTGCTACAGTCCTCATAGAAAATGAACAGATTTCCTCAAGTCAACCTTTTTTTTTTTCTTTTAGTAACAAAGATGAGACATGGGTATGTACTGAAGTGTCAACAGAGAGATTCCTAAAGAGCAAAAAGTATCTAACAGTAAATGATTGTTATCAAGAGTTCTTACAGAAACCAAAAATGAAGCAAGTGAACTGTTAAAAATATACAGCCATTAAGAGCAGTTGCTATATGTGAGGATTAGAAGGTACTACAACTGTTTATTTTTCAAAAAGACTAAAAGGATGATCAAGAAATTATAATGTGGCAAGTTTTACTTTTCGTCTAGGAAAATTAGTTGAAGTAACAATTAAAAACAGAAATTATATGGTATCTAGAGGAATGTAAGAGAAGTATTGTCCAGAAACTCAATGTAATCAATAGAAACCTTTCCGCTGATTTGATTCATTCCATAATGACAAAGTAGTACAACTGATGTAAATTAAAAGGGCATTTCTTCAAATTATTAGTATTGTTTCGATGCGTCAACAACTTAATAGCTAAAAATTACTTTTGTGTCAGTTTAAACCTGAGCCCAAAGGAGTGAGACATGTAGAGGAAAAGATAGTTACTGAGAGAGAGAACAAGGAATGAGAGTGCAGTATGTAAAGGCAAAAGAAGGCATGTGTCAGGCGGATGATGTTAGTGGAGTAATTGAGGGGCAGGAACCAAGAATTGAGATAAATAGGAAAAGGGCACTGAAGTGGAGCATGTGGCTATTTAAAAATATGTCAGGGAAAGGGATATGGCAAGCAGGAGATAAGCCTGAGGCTGTTGCTGAAACAGTGGAGAACTACTTCTTTCACCTTGCCGGGAAGCATTGTGTTTACACTTGTACTTTTGTCATTTTGCAAAAGAGAATTTTTATTCATTGAGCTTAGGAGAAAGGATGACTCGTTAGGCCACAGAGAAGTGCCTTAGGACTTGGATTCTCCTGCCTGTTTTCAGGCACGTTACCTAATGGCCGCTTAGCGCAGAATACAGAAGCGTCAAATTATTTTATTACAGTGTGAACAGGAGACACTCTGAGACAGAAGATGATATGTTTCAAACAAACTAAGTGGAAGTTTTCTTAATGATTTAAAA
Source organism: Dromaius novaehollandiae (assembly GCF_036370855.1). Taxonomy (NCBI): domain Eukaryota; kingdom Metazoa; phylum Chordata; class Aves; order Casuariiformes; family Dromaiidae; genus Dromaius; species Dromaius novaehollandiae. The sequence goes on from NC_088098.1 coordinate 182,773,275, forward strand.
AATAAAGCAATCTGCTCATGAGCAAAGGAACTAATGAAAACTGGTTTCCTACAGGTGTGTTTTTAAAGTTTCCCACTGCAGCTAGCACCAGCTCCCCCCTATGCCTTCAGTGACCATTGCTTTGCAGATGTGAACGGCTGGTTGACCAGGAGATGCTGTCCGGCCAGGCAGCAGCTGCCCAGAGAACAGTACAATGGCTGCTTTTCTTTCTCTCAGTGATGGTATCCATTTATCGCTTATATATACCCACCAGCTGGAATGAAATTTTAAGACTGCAATCACCTTTGGAGTTTCTGTCCCCTTGGTAAATTAGATTGAAATTGGATAATAGGTTGCAAAGTTACTGAGAAGAATGAGCAATAGAGAGACACTCAGGTGATAGGCAAAAGGGTTGGTTGTTTTCTTACACAGCCTAGTTTAAAAAATACTAGAACATTGAAAATAGTTAGAAATAGTAGAACATTTTAACTGTTACATTTTAATTGAACATACTATAACCTGATGTAATCCTGGGGGCACATTACATCATTGTAATATGATCATATGATATGACTTGTTATGTTTTCATAACTGACAAGTTAGGAATATACTGTCTAAATATAAATGTTAGGTTTTGTAATATATAATGGAAAATATGACATATGTTTTGAAATAAAGGATATGTTCTGAAATACTTACACATTTTTCTGAAGTGAACATCCTATGGATTTTTTTTTAACTTGTTAATTTTTGTTTTCATGGGAAATTGCTGTAACTTTTAGCAATATATTTCGGTTTCACTGACATTGTTTACTGATGGAAATCCGTTTTGTGAATTTTTTGTGACAAGTTTGTTAGAAATTAGAGCACATACACCCTTCAATATTATAATGATTTTAATATTTATTTATACAGTTTTAAATTTTATTATTGTTTATAAAATACTTGATCTAGTGGGGGTGCTTAGCTTGTCTGCATTTATTGTAGGTTATTGTCTCTTCTGTAGGTTCTGTCTCTTACTGTATCTAAATGTTCTTTAAAGATGATGTTGTGAGACAAGACAGATGTTTGTCTTCTTGTTCCTCTCTGGGTGGGCTGAACTCTCTGAAAAGGGGGGAGATTGTGCCTTCTATGAGAACAATAGAGAATGCACAAATGAAGAAATTTATGCAAGTGCAGGGTAGGAAAATTAAAAAAAAGAGGAAGAAAGAAAGATAACAGTGAACAAACATGCCAGAAACTTCTGGGAAAACTAGGGAAGAGAGCTGCTATTCAAGTTTCAGAGGCAAAGGAGAGAAAATCTTCTCTTGTGCTTCCAGAGGGGACTGCGTGGAACCTGTGGAAAATCAACAGAGTTGCAGGAGGGAGACCATACCTGAAAAGGTGGACCTGCTGTGTCATGACAACGTGAGCCAGGCCATATTCATCTGCATATTTCAATTCTGTCTCATTTTTGGATGCTTTATTTATTTATTTATTTATAACAAATCTGATCTCTGAGGTTCAGAACTTTTCTGGGATTGCTGACAGTGTTCACTTTAAGGAAAAGGTGGACACATCTCAAAGATCTGGACAACTGACATACACTGTGCAGATGAAACAAATCAGTTGTAACAGATAAAATGAATAACTATCAGCTAACTGGAACAATCTTACCATACTAACAAAAAAAAAAAAATTGAAGATTGAGCAAACACATGACACTAGTGATTTGGAATATTAATTTTGTATATACCAACATCCACAGGCATGCTGAAATTTAACTTGATGGAAAGAAAGAGCTCACAGAGAATACTGTTGTCAGAATGGGTGCAGATGGTAATGAAACCTGTATTTTCATATAAGATTAGGTGCTGACAAGGTGTATGGTGAGACTGTATGGTCTTTTGGGATGCTATTGAAACTTAGGCATGGAGTAGACGCTTCAAATGAAAAGCAGGGGAGCTATCAGAGGAAGAAGAGAAATACTGGTAAAGGGCAAGGTTAGGGAAACCAAAATCGAAGTAAGAGTTCAAGAATAACATATCTGATGGTATGAAAGGTCAGGAAACTCAGGAAGAAAGAAAGAAAAAAAAAAAAAAGGAATGGAATGTGGGCCCAGATAAAAGTCTTGACAAATTCACTTCATGAAAACAGACCAGTGGCAAAAGCACATGCTTGATGGGGCTGTAAGAAAGATGCTGTAGCAGTGGACTTTAAAGTGATGTTCAGTGGGCTTGGTCATGGAAAGTTGAGAGAGTCTTTCTTCCTTTCATTCTCCTTTGCCCTCTCATAATCAAAACAAAAAAAAAAAGCACCCCAAACAAGTTCACTGACTCAACAGAGTCTGAGGAAGCTTGCTGCATTTCACTAATGTTTCTTATATAGGAATGTCCCAATAGCCATTAATAATGCAAATAATAACTCAAAATTCACTGAAGTCTCTGTATCGGGTGTCACTGCATCTTCTTTTAAGAGGAAAATGTCTGCATCTGAGAAGTTATGATGTTATGGAGGGTAGGCTGATATTATTGTTGAGGCAAGCTGAAGCCTTGGCTACCACAGTAGTCATTTGAAAGTTGCTTGACTGTAACATCACAGGCTTCCCATACTTCACACCTTCAATTTGGAGGAGATTTGGGTCATTTATTCAAAACAATTTTCTAAATTTTAACATCAGAGTATTGCTTCTTATGTTCCATTATGGGATGGTAGGTTTTTATTGTCCTCTCTTTTCTAGTATTTCAATATTACAGTTGCTTCAGAGCTAATATTTGCTGGTGGTAGCCAATGAATTGCAGTGGAGTCTAATGTATCACTGTTCCCTGTCAAAGCATATAGTTTGAAGGCTGTTACATCAGTCAGACAGATGAGCAATTTGGTTGTGAAGATGAGACCAACATCTGTGGAAATTATGGAACTGTGCTGCCACCTCCAAGTAGTAGCAGGTAGAGAGAAATGAGGAAGACTCCAAAATAATTCAGACACCACATACTGAGTATTCTTGAGAAAACCACCATGTTAGTATTTTTACAGTTACAACTCAAGTGGCATGGAGATATTACGGTCTTTGAAACTTTTGTTTTCCAAGTACAGTGATTGAAGTAAATGAATAATATCAAGGGGTTATTTCTAAGTGTTTGCTTAGTTTCCTGGAGAGAATAAGCCTGAACTATGAGCACAAAGTAATGCAAGTGCATAGATTTGCAGGAGATAAAGTTCCCACTGTTAAAAAAAAAAAAGAAAAGAAAAAAAAAGAAAAAAAAAGGAATTAAGCTAGCTTGTTGATAGTCAATTATTTCTGTATTTTTGTCATTTTAGTTACTCTAAGTCAGGATTTTTCACCCACCAACAAGATTACAAACTCTCCCTAGGGTTTACAAAATTTCTTATACATTAATACTAAAAATTCTGCGAGATAAATTTGCCTTTGTTAATACTTTTTGCAACCCTTTTGTTTCTGAAGTATTCCCCTATTCAGTTATGCAGTTAAGTAGTTCTACTTTAAACATGACTGATTGCAACACCATAAACAATTCTGTTCTTAACTCTTGGAGAGAAATGGAATCCCATTTACGCTCTCTCGCTGCTATACTACAAGCTTTTTTATATTAAAAAAAAATAGCTAGTGAAGCTCTCTCTGCTCTCCACCTCCAAAAATCCAGGGACAGAACTAGGGATTAAATAAATAAATAATCTACTGAATCAAGTGTCCCATTTGTATGGCTACTTTTTAAAAGAGAGTAACATTTTAAGACTTTCTGTAGCTGAAAATCTTTCTCCACTACTTTACACATCTATTTCAAACTAACCATTCAGTTTTGCTCCTGCTAACCCTTTTCATTTGTGTACTCCTGCGTGAGCTCCAACATAAACAAGACTCGTAAACAGCAGGCTGTAGGTAAGCTTTCAAAATGTTATGTGGCATTTTACCCACATATCTGTCAAGTAAAAGGTTAGAATCTTCACATTGTAAAGAAAAACATACCAATTAGCAGCAATGCAAGACTGTCTGGAGCATGAGGTTTTCAAAGTTTGACATGTCTGTAGGTGCAATACAATCCATTTACTTGCATGAAGCTTCCTTTCATTTTCTGATGGCGAGATGGATCCAGTGAGGACCAAATCTCCAATGAATTTATAAGCACTCACAGGAATTACAAGATCCAATTCTTCGTCTAGTGTGTCTAATATACCTAAATCCAGAAAAAGGGGTGACAGACAATTGCTTAGCATTGTTTGCATGCTGAACCAAGGCCTCCAAACTGGTTTCAGTGGTGTAACCTGCAAATAAGGGCAGGGTTGTCAAGTGCTCCTATCACAAGTGTGCAGGAAAACAAGGGAGACTTGCAGGCTTGCTCCTTGGCATGGGCTACTTGGATTGTAGGTCACAGCAAAAGCAGGAAAGTGATGACAGCAGCTGGCACAGGGCCCCGATGCATGTCCTGACGGGGCATTGGCAGCCAGTGCTGGAGGACATGCAGGGCTTTGGCTTCATCCCCTCAACGCATTGGCCATCTGAGATGAGCTGACCTGACAGTTGGCTAGCGGCACAGAGCAGTATGAGTTACGCCCCCTCCCCCTTAGAGCCAGAGGCAAGCAAGAGAGGAAATTTTGTTTCTAAAAGTTCCCTTCCCTGTTTGCTCCTGGGATGGTGCTGCTATGCATCCTCCTTTCTGCAGGCAAACTGCTATCTTACAATCTTGTCATAAGTGATTAGTCAGAATCCAGTACCAAAAAAAAAAAAAAAAGAAGAGCCCAATTAAAAAAAAAAAACCTCAACAACTACCAAAAAAAAAAAAAGCAAAGGACCAAATGTAATAAGCAAAGTGTAAAATTTCCTTTAAAAGTCCTTTAATATGCTGTAAAAACAAAACCTGATCCTAAAATTAAAACACGAAGTACTGTACCCTCGAGACCACAAAAATGCTTAGTGAATTTATCTGTCTTTATGAAAGACATTTTAAAGAGGCCTGATTTTTCAAAATTGCAAAGCACCCATGTCCTGAAAATTAGGTCCTTTAAGACATTTTATGAAGAGTACCTAAAATCACCTGTCACTGTGAAAATCTTAAGAAAGCACATATTGTTGGAATATTTATATTACAAATTGAGCAAGAAAGAAAATCATAAAAAAAATCCATGCAAATATAAATCTTAAATTGTATTTCTATTGTTAGGCTTTATCTGTGAGGTACCAATATAGCTTTTAGTTTCACAAGGGAAAATGTATTCATGGGTGCTGCCCTGAGGAATTTATAGTGTCAATAAATTAGCATAAATGAATTGCTACAATTTTCTGTTTTATTATAATATCTTAAAACGTTAGCAGATTTAGCATCTTTACATACATTTAGAGATAACATCTGAATTGCAAATAAAACAGTACAAAATACATATTGCATACAGTTTTAATTTAATTTGCACGAACATTAAGTATGTAAGTGGCTAATTTTTGGCATTTGCCTGTTCCACTAAATGTGTCCGCTGTTGTGTAAAGAAGGGGAGTCTACTACACTAAAATGAATAATACTTTGTTTAGGTTTTGGGTTATGTTAGAGATTTTTAATTTCAATCTAACGAATCAGTTACTTTAATAAAACAGGACAGTTATTTTAAATATCTTTATTCAGATTTAGAGACTGTATAATTGATTCTTATCTGTCTTTTAACTTCTGTATGTCCTAATAGCTAGTTTATATTTAACATTCAGTAATTCCTATTAAATCCAAAATAAATACATTTTTGCAAATTATTATTTAAAGCTTGACTGAAGAAGCAAAGATTACTGCCAAAATGCAAGTGTGTTGATCAAATGCTTCTAGGGCACTAACACACGCCATTTCACGCTGGTGAATGATGACCTGACATCAGCTCTATCATCACTTCTTCAGTGGAGAGACAATGCGCCTTCACTGCTGAGGAAACTCCAGCTGACACAGTGCTGCGGTGCATCTCCCCAGTAGCCCTGGCTCCTGGCTGGCATGTGAGAACATGAAGCCTGTCTTACAGTGTATCAGTTAAGTTCAACATCTCACCCTTATCTGAAGGTGCCTAATGATTCAGGGTATTGAAACTACCGAGTCTGAGGTGAAGACTGTGGTTGACAATTCTGCTTTTCTGTCCCAACAGAACATTGTGCCATAAATATAAAGTTTATCTGGAGTAGGAACTGACACCTTTAGTGGACAGACCTGATACAGGAGAATGAACTAGCAAAAGAAACAATGACCATTGTACACCTCGGCAAACTTCTGCTTTAGGTACGAGGCTCTTCTTTTCTTTACCTAGCTTTCTTTAATGCAAATATAGAACAAAATGTACATGAATATAACTTTTGTTTATTAAAGCAAAACAGCAACCTATTGCTCCTATATTTCTTTTTGAAGCAAGAGCAGCAGAACAAAATTAAAATAAATTTATTTGTATTGTTTGGTACGCTAATATAAAGCATTCTCATGCTACAGTGGTGAATGCCCATAAAGATGGACATAAAGAATCCATATAACAGAGAACAGATGACAACACAGGACCATGAAGAAAGATAAAATCACTTCTAATATGTGGTGTCAGGGACCTAAGCTGTATGAAAAATATTAGGTCACTAAAATGTCTGAATTCAGACATTTCTGAGCTCTTATTACACGACAAAATCATACAGAAAACTGAGGAAGAAGTGTATTTTAAATTGCTTTGCTATTTTCTTCTCTAAGAGAAAGTGGCACTCCTGATCATTTTCTTTGTTCTTTAACGGCTCTGTCATGTGAGTATAGAATTCACTTCTTCAGCAGATGTAAACTGGCACTACAGGGTTATGAGTGCAGTCTTGGTTCTGCTCTCTTTGATAACTCACAGAGCTTTACCGAGTGCATACTTGCCAAATTTCCCAGTAGAGACCTATCAAAGTACAGCAAAATTTAAGCCTTCACCTCCATGATCATCTTGTGGTCATTTGGCCCATGTAATGCCAAAATTGCGGAACTCCGAAATTAGTTGAACTCATACAGAGATATATTTAGTTAATTAATTAGCTTTCAATCCAAACTCCTTTTCATTGCTATGCTTTTTTTGACTAATGAGTGAGGAGAATCCTAAATTTGAGCTTGTGACTATTGTTAAGGGGTTTTTTTAATATAAAAAGCTGTTTTGTTTAAAAAATTAATGGGAAAGACTTTCCAAACAGGGGTCATTATTTATGTCTTATAGGTAAACAACAACTGTCTCAAACTGGCTACAGTATCCTGGGAACTGGGCCTAAACCTCTGAAATGCCACTTGTTCTACATTAAATGCATTACGTATGTGTGTGTGTATATATATATGTATAGATATATATACATAAGTATACAAAAAATAGAGGGTAGATTAACAGGAGGATTTTGAAAGATCTCAGAGAGACCACGTTATCTATACTGTCTAGCTTGAAGAGTTTAAAATAAGAAATAATACAAATTTACAGCTAGCAGGCCTAAGCAATACATCACTAAGTGTCCACATTCACAAAGTATATAGCATTTACTAAGAAACAAAGTTAATTTACAAATTAATATGTAATTGCATGATTCTGGTCAAAATACTCTTTTTAATTACGCTTATTTGAAGTAGAAGCTCTCTAACAGATTCTAATATACATGCCCTCTTTTCAGTTAGTGACATAAAAAGAAAAACAACAATAGTTAGTGTCCAGACCTGATCACATACGGAAACAAAGATGATTAATAAACACTTAGCCACATACTAATACCTTGGGGGAATTGCTGTTGTGTATGACTGGCACAAATTTAAAATGAATTAAGTCACTTCATAGTCGTCTATAGTATAATTAAGGCCTCTTACCCTACTGAATTGAAAAACAGAATTCTCACTGGGTTTAACAGGTCTTTTCTGGAATTAAGCACATTTATGCTCTTAAATCAGAATATAAAGATGATAAAAACATTTTTTCCCTTTTGTGGAGTAAATAGCAGGTGTCAAGACTAAGTGTACTGAAAATAGCATTTCTAATGCACCAGGATAATTATCTGGGATATTGACCTGCAGAATATGCAGGAATAGAGATAGACAGGCAGATAGCTAGCCTTTTTAATGCTACAACACTGAAAATCACACAGGGGCAAATTTGGAATTTTTTGGGGGAGGGGAAGAATAATGTGTTGCACACAGCAAGGAAAGTGGGAATCATGAAGTAAGTACTATTAGGACTCTTGTTAGATCATAAATTTTAAGACATATGGGCAGATATCTTTAAAAAAAAAGTCAGAATCTCTTTAAATCACTGTTTCTGCCTACACGACACTTTTTGTAACAGCATAAATGAGAATTCACTTCCAATTATATGTTGTTTGTTTATTTACAGTCAAGTAAACAACTTTGTGTAATTTGCATTGAATAAATGTGTTCAATTCATTAGAAAGGAAAATCTAGGAGACAGATTTTCTAGGACTTAAACATAGGGAATTATGTTTGCCCATCTGAAATCAGATAGAATTTTGCAATTGATTTCCATGGCAGCAAGAACACACACTGTGATACCAAAAATACTTCTTTAGCTTAATATAGGCAAGCACAACAATGATTTAGTTTGCACTCAATAAATTATAAGATTTCTACCATATCAGCCAGAGTAAAACTGTCTCATTAAAAGGTAAAGCGAATTATATAAAATTAAGTATGTAAATATACTAGGCTATCCCAATGAAATATTACTCTAATTTGGTATAGAGATATGCTGAAAAACAAAGAATAGTCTGTTCTAGTGGATTATGAATTGTCTTTCAAATAAGATACTTTCCATCAAAATATTTAGACTTCCTCATTATCAACACTGACTCACTAGCACCACAAAGTGGAGAGTAGAGTCTCTAATATGTTTCTACAAGGATCAGTGCAATCACACCTGACATTAAGAGGTGTGATCAAATTTAACAGGTAAAAAGACGTGTTTTAGTTGCAGATGTCGACACATTTCTAGAATTGTTGCTATATTTCAGAAAAAGAATATTAAATACACTTCTATCAGAATTTTTTTATAGCAGAGAGATGACAAGTTGGTATATATTACAATCTATGCTTCTAAATGTATGTACTCTATATCGCAAATAGTGTGAATACATGTTTGAATTTAGGCAGCTAGTGATCAATGAAACACACTGAGTTCTCAAACAGATTAGTTTCTATATCACTTTATGATGACACATTTTTACCTGTTTTGTTGTTTCATTACCTTGATAAATTAAAGTGTTTTTTCTGCTGTTTTTCCACAGTGGCATCAGAGCCAGAAATGTTAGTCTTTTTTTTTTAATATAGTCATATAACTAATCCATATGTTACAGTTTAAGAGGCATTACTGCTAATTAATCAAATTAATAACATATCAAGAAGTGAACTTTGTGTTGCCGAGCATTGTTTTTATTTCTTCTGTTTAGTTCTCTTGATCTCTAAGCTAAAAGGAATGAATCACATGCCCCACATTCTCTTTAGAAGAAGGAGTAACTGATTTGCCGCTGCAAGTTTTTGCTTCTATTTCCCACTGCTTTTGTCAATAAAACTGAAAGCAGTTGCCCTTAGATGCTTCTGATATTATAATATCATCAGTGGTAAACATTCACAGACATTAATTTAACTGACAATAGATTGTAGATTCTAGTTGCTTAATAGCTAAATCATGGGAATGATTTATAAGATAAAGAAGCTGAAATGCCCCTTGCCTGAGAGAGCTCCTGGGAATAAAGGGTCCTGTTGTGTTGTTGGCCTTTTTCTTTCCCAACTTTTCTTTTTATTTTGAGAGACGAGAGACTGGACTGATGCCAAAATCTTTTTCCCAACATTTGGAAACAATCTAACCCTTCTCTATTGTTTCTTTCTATGATCCCCTTTTTTGTCTTATAGTTTTAAGTGCAGCTGCCTTTTTGCACTAGAAGCTATTTGGTTAAGAAGCAGCATATTTGTTTCAAAATTAACTCTGTCTCAGGCATTTTTTTGAGAAAGCCATAGAACTCATAGCAAGTTGTCAGCAGCCTTGGCTTAATGAGAAGCAAAGGTATGCTCTACTCCATGTTAAAGTCCAAGTTGTGGTTTAAATATGTATTAGCTGGGTGTGATCAATCTTTGAAAGAGAGGAAAGGCTATCTGGTAAGATAGTCATTTTTATCAAGTAATGCTAATCCATTTGTACATATTAACACTATTTCTTTTCCTTTATTTGAACATAAATCTGGAGGAAAGCAGATTTGGAGAGATTTCTGTTGTCTACTTAGTCTAAATTTATTTAAATGCTGCATACTGTGTATGGTTGTTTGCAGTGTGACACAAGATAACAGAGTAGGTTCCATAATTATTATTTCTTCCATGTGATTGCTATACCTGGTGCTTCACAAATGCCTGGTATTTTCAAAATCAAGAGTCTTGTCCTAAAGTACTTATAATAAAATATACACAGAATGCAAAACAAACTGGGCAGAGAAGAAAGGAACTGCAAGAAAATAAATGGTTGCTGAGTAGTACATTTGGCATGTATCTAGGTACTTCATTTTCATCAAAGAAACGCTAGGTTTGTTTCTCTATATCTTTGCTTAGCTCACAGTCCTAGCTAAATGACAAGACTATGAGGTGAAATGTGTGACTGGGCATGGTGCTTATTAATGAATTCTTAGAAGGGATGTGAAAGAGGACAGTAAGGGTGGTTGGCACAATAGAGCAGAGAGGATATTCTAGGCAGTGAAAACAGTTTGGGGAAATAAAATTCATGCATGAGATGAGGATGTACACGATATGCAGGACTGCACCTGAGCCAGGGAAGACTAAAGACCTATCCAACCTAGTTGTAGGCTAAGACAAACTCCTGCAAAGCCTTGAAATTGCAGAGGAGAAATTTGACCTTGTAGCGTAATGAGACAGAAAACCACCTGAGAGACTGAGACATGAGGTGACATGATCATAGTGGTGAACAAGAAAGCCAACCTTGGCTATAGTGTTTGGACTAGAGGAGGGAGATTAGAGGGAAGAAAGTTGCAGTTGCTAAGAGGTCACAGTAAGTGAGAGATAATGAAGGCATGAAGCACAGTTTCAAAGCAGGGATAGGAAAGAAGACTGGATAACTGAAGGTACTGCAGATGGAGAAATGATGTGATTTGGCCAAGGAGCCCAAATCTGGATATTTGAAAGTCCATGATTATGTGAAAAAATGCATGCAGGGCTCCTACCATATTTGTTTATTGTTCTATTGGCATACTGCAGCCAGCTTGCTGTAGTAAAAGTCACAAAGCTATCTAGATCATCTATTATCTTCATCTGTCTCTACACACACATGTATTGATATATATCTATTTTAATATACTGACAGTAGAGCAGTAGTATGGAAATCAGGTGACACAGGTTTATTTTGCTGGCTCTACCACTGATTGGTCCTGTGGGCAGGTCATTTCTGCTTGCTATACTACCATTTCTCTGTCTCTAAAACAGAGAAAACAGTTCTTTGCTCTCTTTGTTTAAAGCCTGTATTTTTATAGAAGGCAAGTCTTTGGACAAGAGGGTAGGTATTGTCTATGGACTTAGAGTTCTCCAGATCTGTTAGAAAATGCCCCCTGGCCGTCCCACACAGACACCTTCACAGCTTACACTGTTATTTGATGTTCCTGTTATACTGTGAGCAATTATGGATGTTGGAATGAGTCTGGATTTGTTTGGGATTGCTAGAAAATTGAAAACAATTGTGCCCAAGAAAGTAGTTTTCAAAGTGAAGGTGTGAAAGCTGAACTGGGTGTGATGCTATCATAATAAAAAATATTAGCAAACCCACTTTGCCTATCAGTTGCCTAGTGTAACTATGTGTCACTTAAAAATGTGTGGCAGCAAAAAAATATATAAAAAAAAGGAGTATTCTTCCTAAGAATACTCCTTTCAGCATTTCAAAGGGCTTTTACAAATATTGGTAAAATAAAACAAGATATGAAATGGACACAATTTTTGGGAATTTTAGCTGGGAAGATCTCACTTATATGTTTGGAGTTTTGTGTAAGTGTTATAATTTTAGTTCAGAAAAACTGTAAATGACTGAGAAGAAAGAAAAAAAAATCTAGCTGGTATATTAGTCATAGGCCTAGGAAAGAAGAGCGCCTCAACAATAAACACTGCCATAGTAATGACTATAACTTTTACTAAATCACAGAGTTAGACTCTGCACTAAAGAGTAAAAAAATGGTGTAAGTCAGTAAAGCATCTTCCTTCCTCTGATGCACTGTTGCTTTAAAATTTTGCATGAAGTGGACTTAATAGCTATTTTGCCACTGACTTCAGTGAGAGCTGGTTTTCTTCACTGTGGCTAACAGTCTTGCTTGTACTGCTGGTGCTGAAGCTAAGATCTCAAGAGGGTAAGGAAGAGTGGAGCGCTCATGCATCACACTGCTGAAGAATGCCGAAGGTGCCAGTGCTTCCCCAGCTGAAATTCTGAGTTAGCCAGAATGACTGTTGTGGTCATTTCTGTGGTTTATTCCTTCTGTATTCCTTCATGTAAGCTATGGGTATAGAAACTTATTTACAGTGGCTGCTGTGTAGGTTAGGTAATTTTTAGAAAATTTTTTAGAGATGAAAAGTGACATTTAAGTCACTAAATACACATCGAAAGAATGGATCAGTAAATCATATGTTTTGTGCCTACTATAGGAAAACACGCTGTTGAAGGACAATGAAATAAATTTCTTAGACAGTAGAAAATTCTTAGAGCAGTATCATCCTAATAGGAATACATAATACCAAAAAAATCTTTTAGCAAGACAGTAAAATTTAAGATACAATTCTAAATTTTTTTGATTAAATTGTTGCCTTTTGCTGCTGAGACAATTAGCAAGTGTCAGTTAGAAGACACAATAGATTATGTACCCAATTACTTTTTCTTTTCAGACATCAGTTTGCAATCACAAGAACGTGTGAGGAGGTTTAATCAAAGATTAGAACTTTTTAATTAAATAGGGCCTTATGTGACTAGTCATTTGACATTAATTACTGTTTTAGTTGGATTCCTTTTGATTTGTAAAAGGCCCTGAGCACTGCAAAAATTATGTCACAGCATAGAAACTGCTGATTATTAAAACAAAAAGTTTTCTTCATCAGCCCATCATGCTCCTATAAAAGAAACATCATTTCAAATGTTAAACAGCTGCCTTAGAAAAGGAGACTGGTGAGTTTTAAAAGCAAAATAGCAGATGGTGCTTCAACCGGCTTCCCTTAGAATGGACAGTCTGAAAGCACTTAATTGTGATGATTGATAAGATCTTCTGTCAATGCTCAGCAAAACTTTCAAGGGGCTAAACAGCTGGCATGAGGTTTATTTGGAGTTTTAACTAGCTGACTACCCTTTGAGGTGTCTTAAAGCTAACTAGCATCACTGATATTAATAGAGGACATGAATCAAAATGGAATGCTGAAGCCAATACTGATGTGAGACTTCAAGTAATATTTTAATTTGTTGGGCTATAGAGAGGAGGATAAATGTTAACAGTGTCCTTGTGCGATAGCTTTAAATTCAAGTGCAATGGTGGCATCAGTGTTTGCAAGTCACTCTTTTGTGAGTTTAGCTTTTTCATACACATACACTTTATTCAGAGTAAAGTGGGTGCAGTGACAATGAAAATCCTTATCTGAATGCCCTGCAGAAAGGAAAAAAAAAGAGAGAGAGAGAGAGAAAGATATAAAGGGAGCAGGAGTAATTCTTAACTCATGTAAAGATTAGGGGTGAACTTCACACAAGCACACACTCAGAATTATTGTGTCCTTTATGGTGAACTTTTAGAGAGTTTTGAGGAGGGAGAATGTCTCACTGAAGGTGAACTGAAGAATGCAAAATCAGTCCCTAACCTGCAGTACTACAGTTCAGTCTCTGCACTCAGTACTTGGATATGTATACCTGCAGCTCCTTTCTTAGCTTATCAAAATGCCAGTGCCAGCCTATTGGGCCTAACACAGAGCTTATTCTTGGGATACAGAGGATGTTCTCATTCAAGGTGGTCAATGCTTGTGTTTTGGAGAAAGTCTGGGGATGTTTGAATTAGTGATAATCAGATTTCTAGCAATGCTTAGTACAGATCTGGACTATACATGGTAATCATACTAGTAATTTAAAAATTGGCAAACCAATTAAAAGCCTGTTTCTCACCCCCAATTAATAAAGTGCACTGAGAGTCTTTTGGGGGCAGAAGTATTGACATGGTGGAATGAAATAATCACACTTGGGATTAGACAATCCCCCAAATTAATACCTGATCTACATACAAGTCAGCTTCTGATCATCAGTACAGGGGGTTAATCTGCAGCTTGAGTAACAGTTAAAGGGAGTAAAGTTACCTGATGTGCAAGTAAAGTCTGGCTTAGACACCGGACTGAATGTCAACAGACCCGGATTCATTTCTAACTGTGACTACATGATTTCCTCCATGATTGTGAAAAAAGTGTCTTCTAATCTCTCTGTAATTCAATTTCCTAACTAAATAAAGAGGTAAATAGCTTATTATTTCACTTTGCAAATGATAAAATCTTTAAAGTAAAAGATATCTGTTACTGGCATTGGTGCAATGCCTGGAAAAAACAGGTGCTTCTAGATACTGATGTTATTTCTAGCATAAATTGTATTCATTCCCATTTTTCTAGTTTAGCCTCAAGCTTGTTAGATTCTGAAAATCACTATGGAAACTGTGGTAGTAAATGTGGTATTTCACAACCAGTTTTCATACCATGTCTAGGTTAAATCTTTTCCTAAAAAGACCTAAATCACATAAATCCACAATATTTCCCATAGGATTGCAACCTTCCCTGAAATGGTCAGCGACATTAACCCTATTCAGATAAAAAGTCTCCATTTCAAATGGAAAGAACTACCATTTGTGTATGAAGGCAAGCATTTCAGGAAACTTTAAATCTAGAAAGAATGGAAGACAGTATGCTTTATAAGCATTGTTTTTCAAGGCAAAAAAAAAAACTGAGAAGAAACACAAAATTAACATAGTATTTTGTATTCTCTGCATCAGTTATTTCCCAAAGAAAGCCTATCAGTTAAAATGATGAATTTTAACCTTTACCAATTCTTCTAGAGAACATTTAATTTATATTCTTCAGGCGCTTTGCTACTTGTTCACCATACTGATGCAAAATTATTGTTTTTGTAATATTTATAAAGATCTAGTTACAAGTTTTCAAGGACATATTTCACATTTCTTTCAAATGCAAACCCTCCAATATAATTTAAGAAAAAAATGAAACAAAATATATAACATATGGTATATTTATATGATTTAATACATTAATATTTAAATACAGTATTCTACCGAATACAGACTGATGGTCAATGGAAAATGCAAAGGTCATGTTATCACAGAATACAAAAAGCTTAAAGACTGGAATACCAATGAATAAAGATTTCTGTATAGAATCTTTTCTTTTTTTCATTGCTCCTATATGCTCCAAAAATACCAGTTTAAAATCAATAGCCTCAAACTTCCTTTATGAAACCAGTCCTGCAAACGCTGTTGGGAGTATTCAATTTGCTAAGTTTCAGTTTCATTATAGGTTCATATTTCAGATTTTCATAATTCATATCTCCAACAATTTCTGTAGCCATGAGGGTCATCTTTCTTCAAGCACTCTAGACTGCCAGGCTCTACTCATGAGAGAGCAGCAATTGTTGCAGAAATTGATATTGTTAGTAGCCCTGCTTGCATGTTGCAGAGTATGATGCCTATCGCTCTGCAGTGCAGAGGGTATGTTAGGCTGATAGGCTGGGGATAAGAAACTACCAGCACACTGAACAAGAAGATGGTGAATAAGAGCACTAAGAAGAAATAGGAAGACCTACGTATTTACTTGCCTGCTGTACAGACCACTTTCCTGGGGTAAGGTTCAAAACCGAATCCTTCAGACAGGTGCCAAATTAGTCTCAGGTTTATTTTTTAAAAGACTTTCAATTGGACAAGTAGAGTCATTTTCTTTTTAATTAGTATCTACATAGTTATGACACTCAGCTGAGATGTGATGTGTTAATATTTAAATCTTTCCTTCGAGTAACAGATTTAAGCCTATATCTACCACCTACTAGGAGACATCCTGAACCACCAGATTATAAAATACCTCAGGATAATCTTTTCATTTTCTCATACTGAAACTATTTTTGCCTGTTTTTCCAAAATACTTATTGAAGTATAGACCAGAGACTGCAACTGCCTGTTTAGAAGAGATAATGCCCTACACATTAGGCCACAGAGACATTGTTGCTTCCTTCCTTTCTTCTTTCCTCTCTCTTTTTCTTTCTTTCTTTCTTGCTCTCACTCTCACTCTCTCATTGATTAGAGATCTAGAAAGCTTGCAGGAAACTTAAACTAAAAGGGATTGTTTAATGTAAGGGAACATATATAAAAAAGTCGTAAGCCTTTAAACACAAAACTTTTGCCGAGAAAGCAAATAATTTCCGGGTCTGTGATGACAGCATGTTTACATACAGGTTTAATTTACAGCAAGCAAGACTCATAACAAGATACTTTATTTATTTATTTATTTATTGAAGCACTGAAGCATGCTGTTTGGGTAACCTCTCACATTAAGGTCTTTAAGGCCAGGTTAGACAAACATCTTCCAAGAAGCACACAGGTCAGGGAATGGACTAGATGGCCTTTTAGCATATGTCTACACTGTTAAACAAAAGAATGTGAGGTAGTAAATTCAAGCACTGGATGTATGTTGCACAGAATTGTTGGTTTATTTGCTTGCTCTGTTTTGAAGAGCTCTGATTAGCTCTCTAGGACAAAACCAGATGGACAGTTTGAGGGATAGTTCCCTTGAAATATCCTCCCAATAGAAGAGTAGTTGGGACTGCATCAGGTTTGACTGGGTACACTTTTGTCCTACAAGGTCTTCAGACACTACCCCAGCAGTCTGTTATCTCCCAAACATTCCCACATGCTCTTAGGTGCACTTCAGGCCGTGCACACATATCCCTACTTTCATGCTATAAAAACATTACTCAGCTAGGCTGCAACACAGCCTTCATATTATTTCAAACACCCTGACATGACCCTTCCCTGATCCTCTCCATCCAAAGTGATAATTATATCTTATGTCTAATGAAAAGCACTTGGAGGAGAAGGTAGCCAAGTGTCTTATGGTGTGGAAGTGGCCAGCTGGCTCTAGAGGGAGCTAATCTCGAGCAGTGTCACACAAACACTGTGTGTGTTTACTTCCAGTGTAGCTTCTTCTGGATGGGGAACTTCCTTAAATGCCACCTTAGCATGTTGTACTGTGTACTTACATGTATTACTAGTAAGCAGATAATGTTTTTTTTCTCCCAGGTAAACTAAGATGGAAATTGTGCATCTGGGTGCCGTGTAAAGCAAAACATTGGCAATGGAAACACAGCGGTTCTGTACTACTTTGTCTTTGAACCAGGGATCTCTCCCTGAACTGATATATTTAGCTATGCATATATAGCTAAAAACCTTTATTTTTCTTGGCACAAACAAGTAAACCAACTCCAAAGAAAAACTAACCTCAATTGTTGGCAAAAGTATTATGTTAGGATGACAGAAATATGGATTTAAGTTGTTTCAGAAATGGAAAGCATTTGAAGTGTTACAACCCCTCCATAAATGGAAGCCTTCATCTTTTTAGTTGTTGTGATGGCTTATTTTTTATTATTATTACTATTCTTTGTTCAAAATTATGTTTATATTCCTTCAAAGTGAGTGGGCTATGTGGACTTCCTCTATAAGGATCTTTGGACCTTTCTTGGAGAGCATTTGAGCAGGCACAGAGATAGGAAGTCCCAGGGACTGCAAAGGGTGAGAGGAGTAGGAGGCAGTGCAGGGGTACAGCAGTGAATTGGGATCCTGAAGGTCTTGGGCAGACTGGAAGCCTGCTCAGAGGGAGCACACAGCCAGGCCTCAGAGGTGACAGAAGAAATGTTCCTACTAACCTCAGACGACTATATTGTTTGCTGCAACTGGGAAGCTACTAGGTTGGCTGAAATAAAGTGTAGAAGCAAGGATCTGCCTTTATGGATGATGGGAGAGCTGGGCTAGGGGAGAATTGTTTATAAATTCTTTATTTTTTTCTGTCCTAATGACTTTGAGTTTTTCCCTTTAAATAAATAAATAAATAAATAAATAAATAAAAGATCCTAGCTAAAAATCTGTTAAAGCCTGGCTTTTCTGACTTTTCTACCTCACAGCTTTGGCTGATTTGGGATCCTGTCACAGCTTTTCTAGGAATTTCCAGTACAGCTGAAGTATTCAGAATGTGTTTCAGGCTTTACTATGGAGTACACTGAGGATTGTCTATTTTATGAATTTTGAATCCAATGATGTCGGCACCTACCTATTTAATGCTGCCAGAAATTTGGTGTTAATATACGTGCCCTCTGGCAATAGCTTAGTTATAGCGGCGATATAACCAGTGGAATCATTAGTCACCTCTTAAGCAACATCAGAGATCTGCAAATATCAATGGCCAAATACCTTTGGATATAGATATCCACAGTGCTGGTTCTAGGCTAAGGACCAGCTCCAAAGGAAAGCTTATGTGTCAGTGTAAGTAAGTTATCTGCTGTATTCCAGGAATGGACTTCATTGTACTGAGTTAGGCACCTAAGAACAGAACAGAAAAATGCCAGAGGACTGTGCAGGGTAATCTCAAGACCAGTAAATTAGAAACAACAAAAAGAGGTGTCTAAACGTCCTCTCCCTTCTGAATTAAGAAACTAACTCTGAGATACAATTAGCTGCCTGGCCAAGGCTGGACTTCAGTCAGGAGCCTGCCTTTCTCATAATAGCTTGGTGGTTAGAGCAATTGCCAAAAAAGTCGGAGATTTTGAACCAAACCTATTTATACTGTAAGAAACTGCACTTAATAGACAAGAGGCAGGCTTGCATTCTGGTGTGTACTCTTGCAGTCATCACAGGTTTTTCATCTAATGACAAGTTAATATAAAATGGATAACAAGCCTGTGCCCGTTATGCCCTGCTGTTGAGTACTCTAAGCATTGTTCAATATTGCTCTGCAAATACTGTACGTAAATGCAGAGTTCCTGCTCAGCATCCACCTTGTGAATTTGCTCGAGGTTCTTCGGAAGCAAAAGTTTAATTTCAGTATGTGCTCATTTTTTTTACTAAAGTTGGATCTATATTAAGTTTAAGAATCTGACTTATAACTAACAGCAAATGATTTGACTATCAATCATTTAAATAGAAAAAGGCATGAATAAATGTTAATGTATATTCTTCTACATTTCATTATTATGCAGCACGAAAAGCTATCTGTGACAGTGACAAAAGTGTACAGATCCATTTTAAGCTTGGCTAACTGACACAAAAAATATCCTGTAAGTAGATAGCCAGCAACTTATTCATCCACATTAGGAATGAACAAGCAAATAAAATAAAAAATCCTCTGCAGAATTAAATAAAAGAAGTCCTCAGTTTGACAGAGAGGATGAAACTGTAAGAATGTTACATTGAACATAGTGATTTTCTACTGCATTTACCTCAGGCAATAGCACAGTGATATTTAAACAAGATAGTAATTATATGAAAGGTGTCAAATAAAAAACATTCAAAATTCAAATTTATAAAAGACTGTGAAAAGAAAGAGATCTGTTAGGTCTCATAACTTATGTAAGTAGCTAACACAAATCTAAAGACAATTCTTTTTCAGGATGTCATAAAAGTTGTGGGTGTAGCAGGTATATCTTTGGTAAAAATGGAGAGTTCTGCAGTGTAGATTTACACTAAAAATTTTGCTACTTTGATGTCTCTCATTACATGTCAAAGTCAGTACACAACAAATCACTTTTTACCTCTAGGGAAACTTTTCGTATTAGTTTTTTGCCAGTCTTATGCAGGGATGGCCAAAGAATCCCTCTTAATGCCTTGTATGGCTTGCATATGTGTCGTGGGCAAAACAGTCTTGACTGGGGGAATTTCACTTAATTTAATTTATTGCCAATTAACAAACTTTTAATCATTGATTTGGGTATTTAGAAAGAAAGAAGACATAAAGTATTGAGCAGATGCTTAGGGA
This sequence comes from Dromaius novaehollandiae, assembly GCF_036370855.1. Taxonomy (NCBI): domain Eukaryota; kingdom Metazoa; phylum Chordata; class Aves; order Casuariiformes; family Dromaiidae; genus Dromaius; species Dromaius novaehollandiae. The sequence continues at coordinate 182,793,284 of NC_088098.1, forward strand.
AATGACCTTCCTACCCACTTCCCAGTCTCCTCTCCCCCTCACAGGTCACCCCTGCAACTCCCTGCTACCAAAACCCTGCTGTTTATGCCCAATACCTTGTAAGATAGTTGGATAAAGCTGATTTGGGTGGGGGCGAGGAGGAAGGGGAGCTAGGCATGTGCTAGGTCTCTTCAGAACAGCCTTAAAGGTACTGGAAAACCTTGCAAAAGAAACTTGGCTGAATAGGAGCTTGAGCAGCTCCTGGGGTTAGCCCGTTTCTGCGCAACAGTTTAAGAATCTAAGTTTTGTATTAAGGTTCCTATGTTGATAAGTTAAGTAGCAATGAATAGCCTTAATTCTTTTGTGTCCTGTGTGGGCACATCGGCATTAGTATTTTGATTTGGATTAAGAGTATGTGTTTTAAGTAAATCTTCTGGTCATCTCCCGAAAGCTGTATGTTTTGGTTCATGCTGTGGAGCAGTCCGGAAGCATGTGGTTTGGACACCTTTCAGGTTGCATTAGTCTGGGAGACGTGCCACAGGAGCACACTCCCGGCAATCCAGCTCCTACCGGGCAGTCAGTCCATGGGACTGCAAGACTGCAGCTAGTCTAAAGTATGCCATCTAAAATGCTTACACTGGAGATGATAGATCTTTGGAGCTAACTGTTTCACTCTGCAAATTCACCCCCATGACACTATACTGCTTCTTAATGTATGTGTAGCTTCTAGCCCCTAAGACTGCCATTAAGGGATTTTCAACACATTAGATTTCCAAGTATTGTTTATGGGCTGCTACTGATTTTGTAGCTTTTCCTTCTGGAAAAGAGTGTACATTTTCGTCTCTTCTCAAGCTGCTAAATTGCAGTAAAGTACAGCTGAATATAAACAGAATAGTTCAATAACATCCAGGCAGTGACATATCTTAGCTGCCACCCAATGCACATCATAGTCTTTCCACAAGACAATCTCTACTGTGATTTGGATCATTGTCTGATAACATCTGAAAATACTTCTGTACGTGAAAACAGCAAGGGCTCGTCTCTTAGAAAAAGGTTTTTCTAAGTACGTGTTTCATGAAAGCTTCAAAGTTTAAGTTTGGACAAAAGGTAATTTAGGTTTGATCTAAAGAATACCAGTCTTCTTTTTTGTTAACAACAGTTATACTGAGCATGAAATCAAAGACAGTACTAATAGGAGTAACCAAATCACAATGTCTAATGCAGAAGCAAAGAACTCGAAGAATTTGCAAGGGCAAAGAGAGTGAAGCAGCAGATGAGAAAAAATAAAGAAATGTCCCAGAAAGATGTCCCTGAAATATCTGTCACATGAAACATGATGGCTCAGTACCAGGATTTTTAAATTAATAAAAAAAAAAGAGGAAGCATTCTGAAATTTAAGACTAGAAAACAAAAGCAATTATACTGAAGAATGGGAAAAAAGCGATTGAAGCAATTGCGTATTCCTTATTGTGAAGGAAAGACTAACTTAAAATGAATTACAAATGGGATAAAACACAATATGAGCTTGCCAAAGTATACACTAACAGGCTAATCTCATCTCTTTTTTTGGAGGAGGTGGGAAGGAAATGCAGTGGGTATAATCTATCAACCTTCGGAAGGTGTAGGAAACGCCACATGGAAAATTACCTAATAATAGAGAAGACAGGAATTACTCCAAGGACTGGTAGAATCTGTGGATAAAGAAGGTTCAATGCTTTGTGTTAAAAGGAAAAATAGTAAGAGTCCAGAAAATCATTATGATTTTATGATCTTATTCATACACCACTGATGACATTGGCATAAATATCTTGAACTACAGAGCATTGGAAGGAATGGATGCAATTCAATGGAAAGTTCTCCTAGGAGAAAAAAAAAATGGATAGCATAAGTGACTGGAGTATTGAAGGAGAATGAAATATGATTGTGTCAAGTCCAGTATCATTTTCTTAGAGAGCTATAAACTGGGAGCTAAATCAGCTGGGAGTGAAAGGAGAAGAAAGAACTAGCTGTTGTAGTCTAGCAGGGAACAATACTCCCTCATGAAGCAGCTCCATCAAAAGGCAATTACAACCCTGGTATGTATCAGGTAAGGTGTTTTCAGTAGAAACATTAGAAACACAGAAATAATAATGCCATCATACAAAGAACTCCAAGTGAGTTTGAAATTTCAGCTTGTATTGAAATCCTTCAAACTGCTGGAAATGTTCCGCTATCCTAAGACATGTAAATTTTGTAACATTCCTTGTTCAGAGAAGCAGGTGACATGAAGTCTTGGGAGACATATCAGACAAAGATTTTTTGGGTCTGATTCATTTCTAGCCCTTTACCTCTGAGTTTTTTGCCAGTATTATCTTAGTATCTCCTCCAAAGCTCCTGATGATACAAAACAGACAGGATTGTAGGAGAGACAAGATGTGTAGGAGGAGGTGATGTCCAATAACTGATTAACTCATAACCAGTAAGCTTAAAGGCATACATGCAAGCCCTTCTACAGTGTTGAAATAAAAATACCTACATTAGTTTGAAGGCAACAGCACGGAGTTTAATTTGATGAAGTTATTTAGTTACACCATCTGAGAATAAAAGGTATTTGGAGGGAGTGTGGGGGAGCTGACATTAACAAATGGAAAGTTTTTAAGATCATACATTTCCCACCTTTGAGATAGTGAAAGTGTTTGGCTCCTACTACTTTGGAGGAAGTAGAATTTCCCATGGAAATACGAATGATATCTGTGTGCGGCAGAGCAAAACCAGCACAAAGTTTCTCTCTGTTGGAGAAACCATTGGAGTATTCTTAATGAATGTTTTCGTTTTTTTAGAGGAATGGGGGTTTTCCTCCCATAAACAGGTCTTCCTAGTCCCTGATTTTGATCAACAAGGTTCACAATGGGAATGTGTTAAAAAGAGCCACAGCTTGTAGGCAAGTGGACAAGCAGTAAGACTTTGCTTACTCCTACCACAACAACTTTTAACCCTAGAAGTTAGGTAGCAGCTGGGTAGATAACTGCCCTAAGTGATTTTTGTAGACTGAATATTGCATTTCATGCAAATGATAGACCATTGCTATAAAAGTTTGAAATATTTTTCACTCTTAACACTGTGAATAGATGATGTATTGCTCCTATTCCATTTCTAAACGTGTTTTCCCTTTTACATCTCTTTCTTCTTACATCGTTTTCCCTTTCATCTCTTTTCCTTATCATGCTTTTCTGTAGACCCTGTTTTGCCCTTCTTCCCAGAATTAAAACTTCATGAAGTAGATCAGAGGAGACTAGATTAAGCAAGAACCAGAAATACTGTAGATATTTTCAATTCAAGCAAGTAAACACTTTCCGGCTTTGAAATAATGTGAGCATGTCCTGCTAACAATACATTTTGCCAAGCCTGTAATGGAATAAAATAAAAAGAATAAAAGAAATATTTTGTTTGGACTCAAACAATGTGATCTTTAAGACATTCCACATATTTTCATATATTTTATTTTGTTCTAAAGATTGTCTAATACAATATTTCACAAAAAAAAACCCATAAAATTTTATTCGAAGTTACTAATTACTTTATTCTGATGGATACATGGGGCCTTAATTAAAAATTAGAATCCATTGCAAAGTATACATGCTTATAATGAAAATGCAATTCTCATCCCTTAAAATATGTTTTTGGATAACCACATTTTCCTACTTAAGCTAAACCAAATAGATGCATTTTCTAAAAAAAAAATGCAGAGAAAGCATGGCACTGCTCAATATTGCTGTTGTTCTCTGCTATCCAGCGGTGAAAACAATAATTATTATCAGTTTTCCATGTTCTTAGGGTTGGCATTAATACTAGTTTGCATGAAGAATGCAACCATGCAGAAGTACAGCAGCTCTTTAGAGGAAGAGAGGCTGCCAAAGTCTCCTGTGAGGCTTGCCAAAAAAACAGTCACAGTAGGGTGTCTCTACCAGCTCTCCATCACAGTGTTCATAGGTCCTGCTCTTAGAGACAGTCACCTGCTACTGACTAGAAGTATTCATTGAGGCTGAGGGAGTGACTAAAACACAGACTTAAGCCTTCCAAAACTGCAAAGCTACCAGAGCTCTCATTTTCTCAGGAGTGTCCTGGTACATGGTTAAGTTGGGCTTAGTGCTGTGTTAACACTACCACTCAGCTTTGGAACTGGAGTTCGCTCGTAGCTGGCCAGCTGCAATTTGGGGTAGGTGGATGTACAATTTGTTACATCTGTCAGTGGAGCCATGTCCTCAGGGTCTTTCAGTGTATTTAATAAAATGAATCTTCCATGAAAACTCAGGCCTGTTGATGTTATAATCCTTCTTTTTCATTTTGCATGAGACAAAGGTTAATTGAGCACAAGAATGAAAATGGTATGGTGAACTCAGGTCACTCAGCTGAGAGTAAATAGATAGTTTCCATGAATAAATTCTTGCTCTGGTGCAAAAGAATTCAGACGAAAAGAGTGAGGTACTAATTTTGAGACTCTGCACACCTTTGGGGGTTAGAATCACACAATCAAAGAAAAACAGAGCTTAGAAGGGACCTCTGGAGATCATCTAGTCCAAACACACTGCTCTAGCAGGGGCAGGTAGAGCAGGTTGTACAGGACTGTGTCCCTTTAGATTTTGAATATCTCCAAGGAAGGAGACTTTACAACTTCTCTGGTGCAATCTGTTCCAGTGTTCAGCCATCCTCAGAGGAAAAAAGCTTTTTATTTTGTTCAGATGGAATTTCAGCCGTTTCAGTGTGTGTCCATTGCCCTGTCACTGGGCAGCACTAGAGAAGAGTCTGGCCCTGTCCTCTTTACACCCTCCTTTCAGATATTCATACACATTGATAAGAGCACCCCCTTGGCCTTCTCTTTTCAAGGCTAAACTGTCCCAGCTCTCTCAGTCTCTCCTCATATGAGAGATGTTCCAGTCCCTTAATCATCTTAATGGCCCTTCTCTGAACTTGCTCCAGCCTGTCCATGTCTTTATTGTACTAAGGAGCACAGCACTGGACTCCATACTCCAGACATGGACTCAGCAGGCCTGAGTAGAGGGGAAGGACCACCTCCCTCGACCTGCTGGCAATGCCCAGGGCACCATTGACCTTCTTTATCATAAGGGCACAGTGCTGGCTCATGATCATCCTGTTGTCCACAAGGACCCCACAAGTTCTTCTCTGTTTTCTAGCTGGTTGACTCCCAGCCTGTACTGGTGCATGGGCTTATTCTTCACTAGAAATTCTCGTCATCTTCTTGTCCTTCATGTCTCTGAAAATGACATCCAGGATTAGTTGCTCCATCAGGTTCCTGTGATTGAGATGAGGCTGACTGGATTGTAGTTCTCTGGATCCTCCTCCTTTCAGTTGTTTCTTCCAGTCATCAGGAACCTCCCCTGACTGTCATGACTTTTAAAACGTGATCAGTAGTGATGATCAGCTCCCTCAGCACTCATAGGTGCATCCCATCAGGCCCCATAGACTTGTGTATGTCCAGTCTGTTTACGTGTTCCCTAGCCTGCTCCTTCTCCACTGAGGGTAAGTATTCCCTGCTCCAGATTTCCCTGCTAGTCTCAGGGGTTTGGGATTCCTGAAAGCCAGTCTTATCAGTAAAGACAGAGGTGAAGTACTTCTTTGAGTACTTCTGCCTTTCCTGTGTCCTTTGTCATGATATTCCCTCCCTATTCAACAGCGGTCCCACGTTTTCCCTAACCTTCCTCTTGCTGCTTATGTACTTGCAGAGCCTTTCTTGTTGCCCTTTATGTCTCTTGTCAGATTCAATTCCAGGTGGGCTTTGGCTTTCCTAAGTAGGCACCAAATAGAATGAGTTTGGCTCTTCGTGGAAAAGTGGCAATAAATCGCACTCCCTATCTTTTGAACAGGCTGGCAGTTAAGCCATTCATCTAGCAAGCAGGTTCTAGAAGAGGTCTGACTGTCCTTTGAGTGGGACAGAAATGATATTCTTGGTCTATCCGGGAGTGACTATATATTTCCTGTGACATTTGTTTACAATAACAATGAAATAGTAATAGTCCTGGGAGTAAGGATCTGAATAAACTTCAAATTTCCCTCCTTCTTACTAAATGCCATAACTAGTAGGACAGAGTCACTTGGACTTTTGCTATTTCTTCTAATACCATGACTTCTGCTTCATAGCAGCCCAACTTCAGCGGGCAGGTTGCACGTGACCTTTTTTCATGGCTATGTCATTAGGGCAATGGGCTAATGCTAGTCTAGCTCACCCAGGGCTGGAAATGGGCCTGCAGCACCTGTGAAAAAGAGTTCTAAGCATTAAGCTGATGTGCAAAAAAAAAGGTATTTTTGCCATAGCAACATATTCAGACTTTTTTGAGGAAACAGATAGCTCACTGACTTGGTATCCTCTGATTAAATCTGTTTTTCATCAGAATTTATCTGGGCAATGGGCCTATACCTTCAGTATCCATGTCTGAACACCTATGGGCACTTTCAGCAATAGCAAACTTTTAATCCATACAGAAAGGTACTTTTTAAATTTAGGCATTGTGAGGACTAGGCATTGCTGAAAAGAGATGTCATAGATAATTGTCTGGCCTCTAAGCAAGTTTAGGCTTCTAAATCGCAATTTAGATCGACTTTTAGTGATCCCTAACTTCTCTCAGCTTCATTTTAGGCCTAAATCTTCTGTTGAATCTGGCCCATAAGTTCTTTTTTGGTTCAACTTTACTGTGCTGTGGCCCTCAAAAGATGACTTTTCTCCTTTGAGTTTTGAAAAGATTTTTTTCAAAAGACAGTGTTTCTGCATGGAAAACATCTGTGATGATTTATATATTTCTGTAGTAATCCCCTAATTCATTAGAAGCAGTATCTCCATTCAGAGGATTACTATGTAAATATATGTGCATAAATCTAGGAAAGTTAACTTTTAAAAGGGATAGACACTCTGGTTTTTAGAAGCATTTTTATTTGTAATGTTGTTTCCAGCTGTGATAAATAAAGGGCTGAATTGCAGTGGGAAATGTAAAAATGGAGACCCTGATCCTGCACTGAATTCCAAGTGGGCAGGAGGTTTGCCAACACAGAGTTCATTGCAGGATCAGAGCCCTAAAACCTGAACTTATAAGGGCTGGCTATTTTATTCTGCAGTGTTCAAATGGACTGCTTAAAAAACCTATAAATGCTTCATCTAGACAGCAGGGCACCGTTTCAGGAACTGATTGCCCATTATAGTACTGACAATAAAAAAGGAAAATACCCCAAGGGAGAGGGAGCAGGGCCTTATGACTTTCCCATTGAACTGCATGTGAAACTTATAATTTCCTGCTCCCACTTTGCAGGATGCGTCAGTTTTCAGTGGCCATTGCATTATGCTCCTAAGCTGCTTTCAAAGAAATCTGAAATGAGGGGGCTTATTACAGTGAAAAACCAGACTAAATCATTGCAGAAATCTGAGTCCCACTACAATAAAGATTTCTTTCATACATACAAAAGAATATTGGGTTCTTTCCTTTATATTGGCTTTCTCCTCCCCCAGAATTAATCAGCTAGAAATAATACTTATTTGATTTACATTTTCTGGGCTAGGTTGTGAAGATGTGCTTGTCATACATAGAGGAGAGCATATCTGTTTATGAGACTTTTTAAGGATTTTTTTTTCCCCAGAAATCTTTTTAAAGGCTATCTGTAACAATACTCTAGAAGAAAAAAAAAAAAAAAATCAGGCATGTGTACAGATTCACCCATTATCCCAAGCAATCATCCTTTCCTACATCAGAACCAGGAAACATCCTCCTGCCCACATTGAATCTCCTCTGTAGAACTTCCAGCAGTTTGTGTTAGCAGAGAGCACCTGTCTGGATAATGTGAAGGGATAAGGGAGTATGTTAAACAAGGGCAGAGGGAATTGGGGAGGGATGCAAGAGACACAGAGCTAATTGAAGCAAAGCATTTTATTAATCTAGAGTGCTGTCTCCAGGCATGCCTGAAATCTAAATAATGATACTGAACTTCAATGACCGTATTCTCCATTCCTCGTGCACTCACTACGCCTGTTCGAGTCACTGGAACTTCTAAGTACATTAAAATGTGGAATCATACCGTGAATAAGCTGTAAGAATCAATTAGCAATAAAATCTTATACTGTTTACAAAAAAAAAAAAAAAAAAAAACCCTATTTTCTTTTCAATTCTTTCCTGTCTATTAGTAGTATGAGTAATCTGAGTGTCAAGTTATGTGATTTTGACCCTCTGGAGAGCCATGTAAAACACTGAATTTCCTTTGAGTCTGTATTGTTTTCCAGATGATTTATCCTCATGACCTATCCTGCTGCCATTGGACACTGCGTATGCACAACACTTCAAGGGTTTGTGTGGAATCTGACTGCAAAGTTCAGAAAGGCTTCTCAGGTGGGCTTGGGGATTTGATTTCTGTGTTTTAAAACTATTCTGCTGTTTCAAGGTCTTTGCATATTGGATTATGATAATTTCATTATGCAAACATTAGTTACTTGCTGGTTGCAGAGTACTTTGAAGATGCAGGGTGCTCTGATCATTATATAATTACTGTATGTATTATTGTTATTTCATTTTTATTTTTCAAAACACAAAGAACAGATGACAGTCTTCCTTAAAGGAGTTCACTTACACCGAGACCCTCAGTTCTCTACCTGCCTCTTCAATGCATGCTCATAAGGATGTCATTTTCTAAGACACAGGATACAGTGTGAAATGCTGTTGCGCAAAAAGCACCGTTGTTGTTGCCTTCAGAATGCAAGATCCAAGCCATTTCTCATGTTTGCCTTCCTCTAGCAACATCATCAAAATGGAAATCCTAGCACTCAGGTCTCTGAATTGTGGAGAAAATGTTCCTACCCATTTTCACACATAATTTCATGTGTTAAATTATCTTTCAAAGTGCTATGGGAAAGCCTAAAGTATAAAATGACTAACTGCTTACTTGCATTTAAATATTAAAATTTATATGAAATTTTCTGATTTGATTTTAATTTAAAAATTTCCCTGGCAAATTGTTTCCTAAACCTTTTTTGTCATTAAAGAAGCTTAGTTAGCCTGCTGAGATTGGCTTAAACATTAATAATAATTGGATGGTTGATATTTTATAATGAAAAATGTATTTTATGGAGAAATAGGAGTTCATCCAAATCAGTAGAATCTGTGAGAAAGTGTCTATTTTAATTGATTCCATGATCACAGGATCCAATAGGAAAAAAGTTAGTTTTAAATTTTATTTACTTTGTTTTAAAGGTAACCAAATTAAAACAAAATTTTGTTGAATGAAGGCTGACAAGTTTCGTCTGAAATAGTCATATGGAGATTCTTCCTGTGAAATTTTCTATGAGAAATTTTCATAAGCACTAAGCAAAATCGAGTTTGCTTCTTTACTTAAAGAAAATCTTTTCTTTAAATATTGTCACAGAAAGTAAAAAGCTAAGTCAGCCTCTTTTTCTGAAACTATTTTCTTCAGAGTTCTGCAAATAGCCCGTTATGCAATTACCTATGCCCTTGCACTTGGGGGACTCAGCTCTGAGTAGTTTCAGACCTCTGTGGACTCCTTCAAGTTAGAGGGCAGAGAATCACATCTCCGATCTTCTAATTTCAATGGCCTTTCTACGTGCCATTTCAAAGACTGGAAATTTAAAAAGTTCTTTTCCCTTTGCCCTCTGTCTTCAGAGATAAAAGAGCAGCTATTATTTCACCAGTCAGACACTCCTTAGTGCAAAGCATGCTGGAAAGATATTGGAAACTACTCCTCTACCAAACCCTTCTCAGCAAAGTTTTTTTCAAGGGAGCCAAGATGCTGCTAATGCTAAGTTTCTGAAATATATCTTGAAGCAAAACTTTTAAGACTGGTACAGCATTATTCCTCAGCCTGAGAGGGGATGGGAAAGGGAGAAAAAACAAACAAACAAAATCCCCAACCTCGATATATTATTTTACTATTATTCAAATAGATCAGGCTGATAGTCTTCAAGTACAACCTGATACACTGTCCTTAAGGAGATACGAGTATAATTCATTTTACACACCTAAATCCTCCTATGAAGCCAATGAGTCTGTTCCCACAGATGAAGTTAGGCACAAGCTTAAGTCTTTGCTCCAACAGAGGGTCATTTAATTTAAAAAAAGGCAACTTTTCTTTTTCTAAAGGTAATTTCACTATCACTAATGGGCACTTATTGTTCATCAGCTGGAGGAAAGACGGGAAGGAGGAAGGGAACAAATGATCATCACAGTATAATCTACACAGAAGACAGAAGGAGTACCAGCAGGGGTGAGATGGGGCTAATGCCACACACGGAAGCAGCCAGTGCGTCCAAAGCATCTTGGCAACACTGATATATTACCAGGCTATAGGGAGATTATAGCACAGAGAAAATTTCCTATGAGAGTAAATGGGAGAAGGTTGTGTGCTGGGAAAGAAGCTCCATCAGGGAAATGTTGCCTATGGTAGGAGAAATGCATAAGCAGAACCTGGTGTACTGAAGAGATGCAGTAAAGGTCAGCAGTGGGATTTTTCTGAGAAACCATCTGATTTTTTTCTGGTGTGGTCATGGGTCACCAAAAGATCCTGGGAAAGGAAGGCTGCTGGACAATGGTGTTGTGGGTAGCGGTGGTGTGAAATTTGTCTCCAGGCTGGCAAATTCTTTCGACATCATTCAGGGCCAGATGGGATCTGAATTATATTTAATGCTGTTATTGGACTGAAAGATACATTGCGGAAAAAAAATTATAATCGGCATATAACACTGTTCCATTCCATTGAAATTTCTCTGGTTTTGCTAATGCTTGCTTAATGTGTACTAGCACAGTAGATGTATTGTAGAGTAACCATTACTTCAATTATGAGACATAGCAGAAAGTCACTAAAAGATTTTTAATGATATTTTTATGTTAGTATTTAGATATATAAAGAAGTAATGCTTTTACGTTACTTTTCACACATCAGACTAAATTACAATAAGAAGATAACTAATTAAAGCAGCCTGATGGTCTGTTGATTTTGCTGTGCATTTTTCTATTAGTCTTCCACATTTGAGTTCTGGCCCAGATCTTTTCTTCTCCATATTGCCAGTCGAAAACAATGACCTGGTCACTTTGAGGAGCACAGGAAGAGAAGCTAAATAAGAAAAAAAAAGGGGGGGGGGATGTAAAATACCTTCAGTGATATGTAGGTGCCTTAACCATATCTGGAATTCTATAAACCCCTACACAGCTACTTTTCAGGTTCTTTGGGTAGCTGGGGTGTATATGCTCCGACTGTGCAGTACTGAGCATATTGAGACTGAAGTCGACCCTAGTTGTGATTCAGATGTGAGAATTTTTTCCTACAAAGTCCTTTCAAAATCTTAGTCAAGAGAAGAAAAAGTACAGTATATTCCAGTACCAACCTGGGTAGATTGATCCTTATATACAGATATGTTCCAGTAATTGTCCAGTTAGTACTGAATATGATACAGACGCTGACATCTGGAATTTCTCTACTCACAGCTGAAGATCCTAAGCACTTGGATACAAAACAATATTCTGGTCCAAAACTTTATATTTTGTCTTCTACATTGTATAGAAAAGTGGAGAATGCATCTTTCCAGAAAATTCATTAAAAGATCCAAGAAAATCTTGTGTCTCTTTTCCCCTGCTCTAGTTTGTCAACATGTAAAATATTTAATCTGCTACTCAGATTTTGTGCCATGTCTTTATTAATTACCTTTGAGTTAGTCAAAAATCCTGAAATGAAGTATGCTACAGGAAAAAAAAAAAAAAAAATTAGCAGTTCCCCAACTCAGGCCCTGAAACAGAGAATCTCTGCATATTTCCACAGCATATCGAGACAGTATATAACAGTAAGGTAAGCTGAAACTCTGGAGTATCCATGACTGATTTAATAGTTTACACATTCAATTGTTTAAGTAAAAGGCCAGTTTCCTCAACTTCAGTAGACTTCTTTGCTGTAGAATTATATATACTATTATAGATGGAGTGGACATTACAGATGGAGTAACAGGTTCCTTAATCTACTCATGGCAAAATATATAAAAAAGCCATTAAATTATTAATATTTCAGATTGCTTAAATGTCTTTTCCCATTTATTGATAGAGCTGCTATGAAAGAATATTCTAGATGATGAACTTATTTGTCCTATTTTTGTAAGGAATTCTTGTTTTAAAACAGCTTTAAATTCTAACTATCATTGAACTGATATAAGTCTGCTTAAAATCTATCTTGGATTTGATGGTCTTTGTTAAAGTTTGTCACATCAGTGGTAAATATTTGACATTTTTTCTTTCTTCTTGAACTTTTTATATTTTTATTAGAAAAAAACCCACAAAACTTATTGATGGTCATCTGTAGTTGAAAAATAAGAGCAGAAACTTTTTCTTTCCTTTCATCATGCATATCATCTCAGCACATAGGAACTTATCCCCAGATGATTTTCTAAGGAAAACTGTATGACTTTGTAGATGATTCCATACGACAATTTGTCATGCATTGGTGTTAAGTATTGAACTATTTAATCCAGTTTGTTTTCTCATTCATTTCTTGATTTAATTAGTTTTATTCCTCTTCTATTCTGTTTCCTATCTGCTCTTCATCTTTACTAATTTTTCTTCAGTTTAAAAAAATTGTAAACCACCTGATTTTCCTTACTCTTTCAACTACTCATGAGAAAAGACAAGAGCACAGCCTTTTTAGTAATAGCAGCATTTATGTCTACATTTAAATATTACTATTTATTGTGTCTGCCATAGCTATAGTTGCAAAGTAATCTCCATTAGACATCCCATTTTAAATTCACCAAACTCTCTGACACATTGTGGGCTGCAATTTATTCATAAATAATGGTTGTTAAATGACCATCTCTGGATATGACATGTTGTATGCCAAATCCTGTATGTTACTTAACAAAATCAAGCTTTTATTGCAAATGTAGAGACAAGTAACTTTCCAATAACACTTGGCATGACCTTCAAGTCATAATATTCTTCAGTTCTTGTATGAATTTTCACATAAAACATAGATTCAAACTGACATTGAGAATGACTGTATAATCAAAGAACATCTACTGTAAATTATATATTTCTTTGTAATTATATGTTGTATGACATAGGTTTTCTCTGCAACTGAAGTTCATATAGGGCAATTTGATTTGTGTTGCCACACAAATGTGGAATATATATTTTAATTATAATCCCCCTAACTGGTCCAGCATCTGAACTTACTGCAGTGGAAAGCCAGTCATCTGGGCCATATATGGTAATGAAATTAGTAAGTACACAGCAGGGGTGATTCTTTTACTTTTAAATGTGTATTAAGTAGACACCTACAACTGAGCTATTTGTGTAGGCTTCTTCTGTTGCTGTGGAGAGAAATAGGCACTCTTAGGCTGTGATTCATATCATCCTAAAATGGATGTCTATAGTAGGCCACATAAATTGCATCCTCTACTGATTATTGATCTCCATCGGATATAAAAAATTTGAAAGCAATTCGTTAATATGCACGTCTTATAGACCTCTAAAGTTAGGTGAGACGTCTGCTGACCACTTACTTACGTGCTCTTGGTATAAATATATTATGTTAATGAATTTTTTATTGTTATTCATTTTCAGCTATTGCAATACTTTTATTCTATGTTAAATGTATACCCATTATACTGCGCACATCATAAAGCTACATGGCAGAACCATTTCATCTTTCCATGAAAACTGTTATTTTTATAGTTCAGTCATATTAGTTAGGATTATATATTAGCTTAAATTTTTCATGGTTTGCATTATTTTGTTTTAACAAAACACAAACTATAAAAAGATTTTTTTTCAACATCAAAATATTTTTGGCAATTCAATTAATTTTAAGAAAATATTAATTTCATAAGACAAATGACATCCTGACTTCTGAATTTATAGATGATCTATGACCACAGAAGAGCAAGTATAGATTTAAGATATGTTTTACTAATAGAAAATGACTAGAAAAACGATATTCCAAGTTTCATTTCTATTCAGTAGGGAATCTCTCAATAGAGATTCCAACTGTTTATTAATGATAATCTAGAAGAAGAGCAAACTTGTTTTGAAACATTAAGATAAAATGAAAAATAAGATTTTTTTGAAGTTATCTGGAATGTCTCAATATATTTATTTTTTAAGTAGCCTGCTTTTATCACTTTGATATTAAGACTGTTTTCTTTAGAATCACGCTTACCTTCTTTTTTTTAGCTCATTTGTCTTTCTCTTTTTCTTTGTTTTCCATCTCCACTAGGTTTCACTGAAATGCCAAATCAGAGTGAACAAAAAGAACCATCCTGTTCTGAGAAGCTGAGACAGTATGTGCAGCTGGCATTACAAATGCGGGATCGAAGCTTGTTGCAGAAGGGAAGTTGTTTCTCTGTTTCCTTTAGAAATAGTCAGCAAGCTCACCAGTGGAAATAAAATATCTAAGAGGAAAATGCAATTTGTACCCAACCTTATTCAATTTCAATGCACTTTTCAGTACCTTTCTACTATATTTGTGCCAATATCCTAAGCCATAAAACTTGACAGCTGCTGTTATTTAAATGCAAATCCTTCAATAGGAAATTAATATAAAATTATGTAAAAGAAGAAAGTGATGAAAACTGTACAAAATTAACAGAATTTCAACTAAAGACTAATTTCTCTAAGGACCTTTTTCTTTAACAGATTTCCAGATTTCCAAGTAGGAAGAAATTTGGCATGAGGTATTTGTTTGACATTGGTGTATTTTATTGTGGATATTTAATTAGAGATACATCTCTATTGCCAAGAGAGATTCTAATAATCATATTTGTTGTTTACACAGAAAAATGAAGATATGATTTCTTAAGCACATATTTCAGGGTTGCTTGCTAGTTATTAACCAAGTGCAGTCAAGAAATGTCTGGTAAATGTAAAGTAGATAACATAGGGCATGAAATACATGTATAAATGAGGGAGAAGGGTTTTTATCTTTCCTTTTAGCGGTTCTTTTTGTCACTAGGCTACCCTGTCCTCTAGGCTTGATAAAAATAAGCAAAGTAAAAGAAGTAATAGACTGAAGCCTCAACAGAAAGCAGTAACTTTGACTCTAACTATAGAACAATATTGATATTGATAGTCTATTAATTTGGCTGTAAGAATTTCAGAATGACTGATCAGAGAAGAATTTAGCAAAACTATTAGGCTTTATCTAATCTTTATCTAACAATCAACAAGGAACTAATTTTACACTATGCTAGCACCAAAACCAGTGTGATCTCAGAATGCAGGATTATGTGTATTGAACTATATTGACATCTACTCCAAAATTATGAACAAATTAAATATGTTGGCTTATTCAATTAAAAAAACTTTTATTTTTCTCCTTTTTTTTACATTTTTATTTTATCTTTTATTATTTTCATTTCTACTCACTCTTTAATTTTCCAAATGCCAAAAGTCTTATTTGAAGGTAGAAAAACACTAATTGTGACTGTATACTTATTGTTCCAGACTGATATCATTTGTATTAAGAACATAATTTGCAATTTAAGGATTCTTTATTTGTAGTGTTTTACTGATTTCCAAATTGGTATATAAATAAGACTATTTTTCTAGGGGGATCTAAAATTCACACTGACACTTAAAAGTCTCGGTTTTTTGCTTGTTTGCTTGTTTGTTTTTTTTTTTTCCTAAGCATCAGAAGCAGCAATAATATTTGCTGTGGGCCAGTTCTTCTCCTTAATTATTTTTTCATTCTCTTCCTCCTCTGTTAGTAATGGAAGTGAATGAAACAGATCATTCCTCTAGATATGAAGCAGAGTTTTACTTTGAAATGGAATCTTAGTTCACAATGTCACTAATGACCTATGAATAGAAAAAAGGGCATAGAGGTGGAGGTGGAGGGAAGAGGAGGGGAGAAGAGAGGGGAGGGGAGGGGAGGGGAAGAAGCTAACTTCAGAAAAATTCTGTATCTGAATAATTTGTAGCTTAACTATTACATTATTACAGAACTTTTTTTTGTAATTACATGTTCCATCTTCTTTTTTATTATTATTTTTTAGCACTCTTTAAAAATGGAGAAAATGGTACTGTATTTAACCCAGCTGTAAATTCACTTAAGACAGAAAATGACTTCTGGATGAATTCTGTTTTAGAAAATATTCACTGATAATAATTGAGCACCAGCACAGAAAAATAAATTCTTCCCCACATTAAGGAGGAGACTCAAAAAAAATCAGCAAAAAAAAAAAAAAAAAAAAATTCCTACTGTTACCCTGGAGAGGGCATTTACTTTTCAGGACCTGGTGCTTACACTATCATTTGCACATCCCATTTTATAGAGAGTGCAAACGTTATTGCCCTATAAGGTTACTTGCATTTGCATGCCCATGCTGTATTGTCAAGTGACATTTAGCAGCATTTACTTTATTGGCTGCCATTTCCTCATCTTGCATAATACATTTTTCTTACATTAGAAGCTGAGGCATAGGAAAATTTTAAAGTTTGAGTGCACCTGTGGGATGACAGCATGATAGACATCTGTGAAATAAATGCAGACTTATGGTGAGCAGGTTCAGCTGCAACCCCATAAAATGACATTTTATTATATGGCAGGCTTAAATGGTAGAATGTTGAACAATCACAGAAAAACATTACATCATGTAAAACTGTAGTACAAGGAAAAAAATGACAACAGTGTGCAAAGCTGCAGCTGATCCTGCTTGCCATATGGTATGTCACTCATAGTAATAACACTTATATTCCCTCAGTAAGTGCCCTTAAATATCAGGGAGTGAATGCAGCAGTACACAGATTATAAAAGGAATTTGTAATCATATACATTATGAACTTTGCACTTACAGGAATCATTCTACTCTTACATTAATAGAATAGCCTTTTAAAAATGCATATATCTTAGAATGTTCTCCGTGCTAGATTATTTACAATCTACTTGTGCAAATGTCTAATAGCAAATCTTCCTGAGCCAATATAAAACAAAAATACTGCCATTTTTACACCAATGCAGTTTTCTTATATTTTTCCATTTTTTCAGTGTATTCTTTTCTGTGTGATCCTGATGAGAAGCAAGCTAGTTGAAGCTGTTTCAATTAAAGATGATAATTTACTTTTTATCAGAGGTGTATGAAAAACTGTTTATGAAATGTTCATTATTTCCTGCAGTGCAAAATCTAGAGGGCACTCTATGAAAGTTTCATGCAGCAGCTTTGAGCTACGCAAAGTAAGAACTTTGTCATATCATGCACATAATTAAATTGTGGAACTCATTGCCACAAGAAATTGTAGAAGCCAAAAGTGTAATAAGATTCTTAAAAGTACTGAGGATAGGCCCACCGTCTGTATTGAACACGGAAGTCTGGAGCCTTCATCTCAGGAAGTCCTGTAGGCTCTTATTGCAGGAAGAGCATGCCAGGACTAAGGATGCTGGGATAGGAGTGTTTACACTGGATCTGATGCTGAGTTACTCAGACATTTCCTGTTGTTTCCATGGGACACGGAAATATGGAAAAGCAACAACAACAACAAAAAAAAGATATCCACCAAGGTTTTCATGGCAAGATACAAATGCAAGCTGAACGTGAGGCAAGCATGAATCATTCTTTCATGTAGTTATTCTTCTTAGTATGGGTGAGTTTTAAGAGATAAGCAAGCCACTTTTTATTTTTAGGGGAAATAAGGCATGAATATCGACCTATATACCTGCCCAGTATTATTTTGATATTCATTGTCTAGTTCTAATATCTTCTTGATATATACTGCAGTTCATTTGTGTGCTGGAACCATCCCTGTCTTATGAAATTATGATCAGATGACTGGAAGTTAAATATATTTTTTTACAGTATGTAGTTTCTCAGATCTTCTTCCCTAATATGAAAGGCAGTATTTTTTCATTGGTTACTCTGTGAGAAATCAGCCATTCTTAGTATTTAATGGGTAGCGTTTCTGTCTGTACACTGTCACCTAAGCAAAAATCTTGTTTGTTTATTTGTAAAATTCTTTGGCACCCTTATTGTATAATTGGTGTGGCAAATCAATTAAAATATACCATTGAGAAAAATCCTACAGTGAGAGAAGAAAGACTACTTGAGTATGCAGGCTTCTTCCATTTCTAAATTCTACACCATAGCCATTCGCTAGGTGTCAGTTGACGAGGCAAAAGTGGATTGAGAGTCATGTTCTGAGATCTTACAGGGTAAGAAATGTTCAGCGCACATCTCTTCTGAGGCAGTTCCTATAGCATAATGTCTACTGTATTTTCTTTTGACCTTTTTGGCAGATTGTTTGGGGTTGTTTTGTTTTGTTTTACTTACCAAGCTAGCAGGGTATACAGCCAATAAAAATGGATAAATAAAGTAATAAAACATTTCAGTGTAGGAGATTTGGTAACTCTTCCAACTGTCTTTCCAACAATTTTGACCTTATGCACGAGTCAGGACCTTGTTTTTATCTACTGACTGACAGATCCAGTTTTTAATGAAACTTCTCTTACATTGTAAATGTCCTAATACTACTGCTCACACTTTTCATGTCTCTCCTCACTGTGTGGCTTATGGGAACTTCTCGGTTTCAACTTTCTCCCACAGTTTCTGTGGCCCTGAGAGGTTTCTCTGATCAGTTTCTAGGATTATATTTTTCTCCAAGCTATTTCCTCTGAAATAACAGGTCTCTCCCGCCAGCATTTCTGTCATCAGCAGCAATACACAATGTTGGAAGATGCACTTTTGATTTTTCCTGTTGCCCTTCTCCACAGCCTAGTGCAGTGTCATTTGTTGATTCTTTCTGTTCCTCCTCAGTAATGCACTGACTGAGCTGGAGCAACTGACCTGAAGGTTTCATCATCCAGGATTGCAGACCTGTCTTTTCCGTCATGCTACTTGTATGGTATGAGACGATCAGGGTCAATATCAGTGTTTGGCAGAGTTTTTACATTTCAGGGTACTAGTTTACTATTTCTTCTGCTTGATTTACTGATAGTTTCTTAGGGGTTGACAAGAGTGAGCTTCAAGTGCATTTTCTTCAGTTATAATGTTGGAAGAAAATGTTAGCGAGAGCAAGCAGATTATCTAAACAGAGCCTGATGAGTCTGTGTCCCTGTTCATTGATCTTTCTTAATCCATGTTTGCTTAATTCATTCTAATCCACGACCTTTGCTCCCACTTCAGCTTTGCAGTGCCCCACATTCAGCAGCACATCGTGTCTCGGCACCGTGTCAGTGAGTTAGAACTCAAGAATTTTATCATCCTTAGCCAGTGTTAAAGTGAGCGGGGGCCTGGATGACAGTCAGGTTAACTGGTGCTTCTTTAAAGAAGATTGAAAAAATAACAGCTGTGAAAGGATTATACCTCATTAAGGACAGAGTTCTATCGTTATGTGGAGATACCGATGCTTTCTCATTTTTAAACATGATCTTTGAAATGATAAAATAAATAGAAATTGAATGATGAAATACAGCGAACGGATCAGTGAATGTATTCTAGTGTCATACAGTATTTTCGTGACAACTGGCAACTTAAACTGGTAGGCTACAACAGAGAAATTGAACTAAATGTACTGTGAAAGCTGGGTGTTTTTATGTCATGAAAATATGATTTTTCTCAAAAAGTAGAAAAAAGGGAGATATAACCATACATATGTATTTTTTCTAGTTCTTACCATTTAACATAAAGTAGCTTTTCCATTACAAGGCTTCTCCCCTACCAGGACATAACAGCAAAATACTGAGTGACATCATATAAAAATTTTTCAGTTCACCTTTCACCTTGGAAATCCAGATTTTTTTCATTCCAGAGTATAATTATGGATCAGTATATACAGCCTACTTGAAAACAGAAAAGTTTTCTCTTTTTTTCATTTGATAGGCATGCTCTGTATCTTTTAACGTGCATTTGGGATACACTCCTTGGAATTTTAATTACAAACGATATACTCTTTGCCCAACTTCATTTGCATGTAGAGTATCACATACAAAACGATTGGGCAGCTTTGAGTCTCCCCCATGCTTTAAACATGTGTTAACATATGTATCTTTAAGAACAATCAACTTACTTGGAATGAGAGAGGGCCAGCATAAACTGAAAGGAAGAATTAGAAAAAACATGGGTAGATCTGGAATGAAGGAGAAAGAAAGGTAGATACAAATGTTAAATAAAACTGTTCTGAAAAGTTACATGCAATGACTCTACCAGCCCTGGGGTAGTTCCACAGCCACTTGAACATATAGTACTTTATATAGCAAATAGAAAATGACACTTGCAGGATCTGACCTTGACAGAATCATTTGAGTAATATTTGTAGTATGATTGAACAACTTCCTCATTATTTTATGCACTAAGAGATTTTCGAGAAAGCTCTGTCTGCTTTTTTTTTTTTTTAATATTCTCCCTTTTTATAAATGTGAGGAGGGGAGTATAGGAAATAGCATTGCATTTGAAACTCTTTACCTATGTTCTTGTGTGATCTGCACTATTTGGGTGTATGAGCAGTTTACAGATGTGAATTCATTTATTTTTCCTCTTCTTATGCAGGGAAACCATTCTTGTCGAAAGACAGTAAGTTCACATAGGAAACTGAGGCATGAAGAACAGCATTCAAGAGTCTAAAAAACAAACTGTGTAGAACTGATACGCTTCCATCTCAGAAAAGGGCAAGATGACAAGAACTGAAGTTTTCACCATTTACAGTATATTTTTTATTTAATATCCTGTTATTGCACATGCTCAGGAGATTGACCATCTTGGTTGTACTGAATAGCTAGCATATCTTTTCTGCCCAAGGTTCACCACTAATATTTAGTCTGACAAAGAACACAGCAGTCACACAAAAAGATGATGGATACTTTTGCACTGTATCCTGATGGTTAAAGCACTTTTCCAGAGAGCAAGATACCTGGGTTCAATTGTCATCTTCATCTGGAGTATTCCTACTCCATATCTCTCGGAACAGTCTAATGACCAGTAGGAGATAGATGATGGACACGGGGTCCCTTCCAGTTAAACCTTTTGTGTATTGTATATAAGAATATAAGCATCTTGGGGCCAGAAGGTAAGTAGGGGAGAAGGAACCTGGTCTTTATTTATATGATTCTAGCACCAGTGAGAACAAGCCTGGATTTTAGCTTCTGTTACCTGGACTGCTTGAGCCTTTAATCCATTGAGAACTGATGTAAAATGCACAAAACTCGCAAGATCAGGGTTTGTAATTACTGTCTCTCTCTCAGCTCTATGCTCTGGCCTTTAAACTGCAATATCAAATTTCCTCTTGCTCATTTTCTTCCCACACGACCTTGTGGTCTTGGCTATGTATTGGCCAGATTTCATTAGCTGAGGTAGTGGGCTCTCTTTCCTGATTTGTATCCTCACCTGCTCTATATTCTGACAGGTATATGCCTAACAGGCTTGTATTGCCTGGATTAAACTGATATAAAACTTCTTCTCCCATTTCCTGTTATTGCTGCTGCCTCATCTTTTGACTCTTTTTCCCTTAGGATGACTGCCGTTGCTATGATTTATTATTTGCATGATGTTACAATCCCTTAGATGCAAAGAGAGCAAAGGTGAAAATTGCAGCCATTTAGGTATCCAAGCTATCTGTAGACACCTAAAATGAAGCACTTGAATTAATTAGGACTGGAGTTGCCTTAGGTTTCTCTATGCTTAGTAAAGCAAAGTAGGTCTCTCCAGAGACCATTTCACTCTCTGAAGAGAGTACACGAATCTCCAGAGAGACTGGATACAGTCAACCTACATTATTAAATTAGGTTTGAAATTACAAAATTACAAAAGTTAGGTTTGAAGATTCTTAGACATCTGAATCTAGGTGAGGTGGATTCCACATGGTATAAACCTTCTGGTCATTGCA
Source organism: Dromaius novaehollandiae (assembly GCF_036370855.1). Classification (NCBI taxonomy): domain Eukaryota; kingdom Metazoa; phylum Chordata; class Aves; order Casuariiformes; family Dromaiidae; genus Dromaius; species Dromaius novaehollandiae. Next base: position 182,815,093 of record NC_088098.1, read on the forward strand.
TATTAAAAAAGGCACCATATTTTTTGAGTTTCTTAGAGCTCATTAATGTAATTTGGGTATTAGATAATTTATCTCTCCAGCTTAGTTTTTGATCTTGGTGTACTGACTGTCCCTAGTGCATAAATTTTAGTCATTCCTAGATTCTTTTCTGACCCAAGCACTTCCTTCCTAAGTTAAATCCAAGCATGACTCTGTAGACAGTAAACTCTAAGAACTGCATTCAGTTGTCATTATAGATGATGGGGTGTGGCTCCTCTTGCTCTATACTGTCCTGGGACCTTGCTACACTCCCCAGTGTCCTCTGTCACACCTCAGCATATGTGACATATGGTCACATTTTCATGCCATAGAAACACATTTCAGGTGGGCTGCGATGCAGCTGTCATATTATTTCAGGCACTTTTAATTAGAAGTTCTCTCCTCAACACCCTGTCAATAAATCCAAACACACGAACATACATATGTATGCATTTATATTTATAATGAATAGGCCCTTGTATAAACCATGCATGGCCCATAAAGGATCCAAGGCCAAGTACTGTTCATGCAAATGCAGCTAATCTACCCTACAGGGGACTCAATCTAAGGCTGGCTGCCAAACATCACTCCTTGGGGTAGATGCAGTTAGCAGAGTAGATGTAGTCTGATTTGCTACAAATCGTACCCACAGCTATTCTATTCCAGAAGATACCGTGTGTCATGAGATTGTTCTTTTATCCTTTTCTTTTCCATATTTTGTTTGTTCGTTTGTTTAATATACGTTTTCCATTTTGTCATTTTATTGCAAACTCTTTGGGGTAAGGATTGTTCTTACTATGTAGCTTGTAGAATCCTTTTGCACTTAAGTAAAACCATAAAAAAATGCATTTCTATGTTTCAATTAAATAAGCTGTAAACTAATTTAGTCAGTCCAAAGAAAAATATTTATAATGTATTATGTATTATTTCTTTGGGGAAAAAATGCTTTAAAAGAGAGAAAGTCTAGAAAGAGGGGTTTTTTTTTCAATACCAGAGAAAAATTTGTGCAATAGTTCATTGTGCACAGCCTAATTCACAATTATTTCCTTTAAAAGTTCTTTATTGTGTAGGTCCCTGCATATACAGAACATTAACGCTCTTGAAGTTAGGGAAACCTAGGTTCTTTCTCTTGGATTTTGCTTGAACATATTGGAGATATATCTTAAACTTTCGCATTCTAAAAGATAGAACAAATGAAAGCAAATAATGAAATTGGCAACATGGTTAAAAATATGAAATACCTTTTCTGCCTGCACATCCTTTGGAAAGTATTAACTAATTATATTTAACATGGAATGAGAACATAATTCCCACTGTTTTGACAGGCAACAAATTGCACATTAGTGCCTTGTAAATAATATTATTAAAAACAGTTGTCCTTGTATGTAGTTTCTTCTTTGTAAGCACAAAATTAATTTGAGGCCTCATCATTGTGAAGCCCATAAAACGTGCATTATAATATCAAAGCAGCAGTTTTAAGACACTGGAAAATGAAAATCCTGTACGCCCTGTGCACAGATGGAGAAATTTGGTGCTGCAATAAGAAGATGAAAAGAGACGGTATGTGAAGTCTATGGTAGCACTATGATCCCTTGTGGTAATCAGATTTTCAGTCATGATTAATTTGAGTCAGTCATTCTACTAATAATATTATCTCGGCAATAATCTAAACATAATATTGGTTTCCATTGAGAAATGTAAATTACTGACTGTAAAGAATTTTTTTATATTAGTTGACTAATTAAACTGAATTGTTCACTTTTTTTCCCTTAGAAAAATCAGTGCACACGTGAATTTTAATACTTTGCATTTAAACACATTATCTTTAATCCAAGCACCTTTGGGTGCTTCACAGTACAAATACTAATTTGTACTGTGCTAATGATCCCACAGCAGTCTGATAAGGCACGTTACTAGTTGTTATTTTTTAATGCTGTTTTCAAAATAAAATTTTCATATCTTTATCAGGATATGATAACATGAGCACTTACATGTTTGCAGAGTCCTTTTCAAGTCAACAGGCCACACTTGCTGGTAGCACAAAGATCCAATCCATGAAGTAATGTCACTGAAAGATCGTAACTCATATTAAAAGTAGGACGTCTTTTTTTCATTAATTTCAAAGGGGTCAGGATTTTACTTACAGGACTGTCGCGGCCCGAAAGGAGTCGTTTAGGACAACCTCCCTCCCCTTGGGACCAACGACCAAGTTCGTGATGCCCTTGGACTGAATTAAGGTAAAATGACACCAGCCAACCAGTTTTATGGTTTATTAACACAGAGATAAGGCATGTGGTCAAATAGGATAATTCAATGGCGGTTACTGCAACTAGCTAGACAAGTCTCGTGCCACACGTTTTGAACAGATCTTATCAACATTCAACAAAAGAGAGAGAAAAAGAGAGAAAGAGAGAGAGAGAGAGAAAAAAGATATCACCACCCATGGATCCAGTGGCGTCCCGTTGGTCTTCCTTTGGGAGTCTCGGTGGTGGGGGGGTCCTCTTCACCCTGCGTGCAAGTTTTAGCAATGCGCGTGCAGTAATTACAACTCGAGCAGGGTCCGACCTAGGTTCCCACTGAAAAGTTCGGAGCCAAAATCAAGGCAAACTAAATAAATAAATTGTAATGACACAAGTGCAGTAGTTACAGCTCGAGTTGGGTGCCTCTGAAGAGGAACCCGGAACAAAGAAATCCCTGAGCAATTATAGCTTTTTCAAATTAAGTTTCCCACCCCTCACATGGTAGTTCAGACCAATAGTAGTATTTAGGTCTGGGGTCTCCTGCTCCTTATTGGGTCTCATCACTGTCCCTAGGTAGGCCGTTTACTGTTGCCGTTTCTGCTGACAGGTGTGTCTTCATTCCTCGGGGTCCGCTGTTGTCTCTCAAGGTCTGACAAAGAGGTGGCAATTTCAGCAATTAACACTGTTTCAGCAGTGCACAGGAATGCAAACTGCTGGTAACTCCCTTATCATTCCAGACTGCACTTACTCTGGGGACCTTTCTCACTGAACTAGGGAGTGCTTCAGCAAATTTAGCTACTCATGCCAAGCAAGTTTTATAGAAGTTGTGCTAAACGGCAATAATTTACAGTCCAGGTCCCAAAGTCTCTGCCCAATCGTGGTCTGGTTCGGCGCAGACTCAGTGTGTCCTGGGTGGTCGCAGGGAGACCATTTCGGGGGTTGCAGCACTCAGTCCTGTTTCCGCCGGGGACAGATGGCTTGTTCGGAGTTATGGTTTGCTTGCACCTTATGTACCAAGAAACGTTTAAGGCAAAAGTTCACTCATCTGTCCGCCACGAGGAGTTAACTCAGTAAAGCATGATGGTACCAAATTATCAGATGACATGTATTCTGTAAGCCAATGAGATGCAAAATATACCGATGTAGAAGTTTGATATCTAGGCTTAGTGATTTCCTTAAACCATTCCTAACGTGTTATTTCCTTTAAAAAATCATTATGTGAATAAGTGTATTGCTTCCCTCAAACATAAACCAGAGCAAATGCTGGGCAACTTTTGATCATTAAAGTTAAGATGCAAGAGAGCAATAAGAAAATACTTTTATAGGAATGCTGCAGCAGCGATCTCTGGTGATTACATGGGGCTGTTGTAACCACGCTTCAGAGTCAACGAGGAAAGTCAAATATATCATGACTTCAAGTGTGATTACAGCAAGTGGATACACTGCTACCTCCATGCTCTTTAGTTTCCCTTTGATGTTCTGTCTCTATAAAAAAGAAGGGTTACATTTTACCTTTCTTTAAACAGAAGTAAATTGGAAAGTGAGTTATTTGCATCACTTCTTACCGCAGATTTAAACTCAGATAATTGAACCCAGAATTTGGCCCTAATAGGTAAGGGCAAATCTTAAAAAAATATGTGCTCTCGTTGTTAAAGATACAATAAAATCATATACATGATGATCTTAGAAATGCTGTACTGAGTACTACGTGTTAATCAATCAGCTACATGCATAGACAGAGCACTTCAAATACACGACTGGAAGAAAGGAGCATGCTCACCTGAGACAAAGTCCTTGGATATAGCACATACCTTAGGGTGTTGCTGAAGGCTCTTTCACTGAAATCAGAGATTAGGTGCTTGGTAACTCGAAGGACTGAGTCAATTATGTTAAAAAACAGTGGAACGCTCATAAAGTACATGAAACAGCTGCATGAAATGGCAGTATGCTATTATTACAAGGAAAATAAATGTATCATAATAAATGAAAAGCACAGAGGATTGTTATCAGCAGAACAATGGCTATGTATTGAGCAATCAGAAACACCCACTTGGAAATCCTTAACAAAATACTTAACATTTTATAAATAGACTTTCCAGGGAATTTAGAGATCAATACAACAGTCTAGCCACCTTCCACCTGTCTGGAGCTGCCCTCCAGTAAGAGAAGCAAAAGGAAACAAGTAACTTTAAAGTGGAGCTTAATATGTTTTTGAATTGGCGTATAGGATGCAGGAAATGCCTGCTATAGCAGGATATAGGAATCAATGACCTGGGAGGCCTCTCAGTATTTTACCTTATGCTCCAGAAACTGGTCTTTGTTGCTTTGTCTCCAGTAAACACAGGTTCAGCCCAGAAGACAAGTTTCAACAATATATCCTATTGTTTAGAAGCTGCTTTGGCTAATAGTAGGCCTTCAGGAACAGGATGTTCTATTTAGTCTTAAAGTAATTCTAATATTAACCCTGTATTTCTGGACTAGAATCTGGGCTTTATGGGTGACTATTTGTAAGCAGCAGCAGAAGTGTCTAAAATCAAGAGCTAACACGTAGCAAGGCCTTACAGTCAGTTAGGAATTCAGGGTAGAGCCCCTGCCCAGAGTGTGAAAATGACAGCTGCTCTTCAGTGTGTCTGTGTCGGCTGAGATCAGAGGAAATTTCAACATTTCTTTTTCTGTTAGTCCAAATAACCAACTAGAATTTATACAGTAAAGTCTATTAGGATATCATAAATTCTTGAGTTTAAATCCCTGTTTTCTTCATCCACCAAACCCATACCTGTAAGAAAGCATGGAAATCAATACGAGATGACCACAGCTACTAACTAATATGTGTACACAGAAAGAGCAGATAAAGTCCTCAATCTCAAATGTAGAGTCATGGGAATTCTTCCTCTTCTAGCTAGAGAAGGAGAAAAAACAATCAATATAAATTCTTCTTGGCTATTTTGCAAGTTTCTCATTATGATAATTAGTGATGCATGGACACTGTTAGACTTTGCAGTACATTCTATTTCTTAATGCTCACTACTTATTGTAATGTCCAGTGGCTTTAACAGGAATGCTGAGCCAATGCAGCACAGCTGGGAGGCTGACAGGGCTGCAATAGGAGCAAATGTCACCGCTGGTCTACACATTTCTTTGTGCCCTATGTCTCCTGCAGAGGCTGCGGCTGCTCTTACGGAGTGATGAAACAAGACTATCATCCCTTGTAGGCTCAAGAGCTCTACGCTAGTGATGTTGCAATTAGGAGCTTTGATCTGTCTGTGACTTATTATTGAAAAGGACCTCTAAAAAAAAAAAAAGGGTCCTGTATAGTGCTGAGTACTGCGAAAATAAGAAAAAAAAAGAAGAAAAAAGAAGAAAAAAATCAATTGTCATTCAGAAGCAGTTTAACCACATGTAAATATGACCCTTGCAACATTGCCCAGGTCAGAAAGACTTAGGACAATCTGCTGTGTACAGGCTGATTGCACAAGTTTAAGCTGTCTAAGGGCTGCTTTAACTTATCTTGCCAATTTTTCTAAAACTCTCGGGGGAGAGAATATTGTCTGTCAAAACTGATTCATTCTACTTCCTTTTTTTTTCTTTACCCTTTTTAGGTAGTCATCAAACTCCCTGTCCTTTGCTTTTTAATAAATACTACAGGCATTTTATTGTATTAACTGTCATAGTTGATGTATACAGGATATAGGTTAGAAAAACAACTGTGGATGAAATGTTTGGCTGTGTTTGCTGAAGATTAGAAAGTGGCCTAGCTCTCAGTCTTAGTTAATTGACACTTCTCTTTTGAGCTCTTGTTTCATACTCTAACGTAAGTGTAAGAAGTTAATCCTTTAAGTCTAATTATTCACCTCTCCTTATTGTCAAGGAGGTAGAAGACATCTTCAGAGAAGATTTATCTCATTCCATGATACACATTTTAGATATTTCAGATAAACTGCCCTCAGGAATTTTCTATTTCTTTTCATAGATTTAGGTTCAGTAGGTTACTATGTCTAATGTTACAATGTGTGGGTTAGGTGAAATGAATTAAACAATATAGAGAAGAAAAGAAAAACTGGTGGAAAGTGATCTACATGTTCCACACAATAAGTGACTGAAAATAAAATGCTGTGACTTAAAGGAAAGAGTTGACTAGTTGATGACATCCATAGCAGATGGTTGGCATTTTAATGTAAAAAAATATTAGCTCAAAATACAGGTGTCAATATAGGTGGAATCTGTGCAAATCTTGCTTCAGCATATTGAAATAATAAGTCACTAATAAGAAATGACACATTTATAAAATGATCCATTTAATATATAAAATGAGCCAGAGTAACTAAGAATTTGCAAGTGTGTATAGATTCTTATTTCTAGAATTGTAAGCTGCTAGAATGATAGAGTAAATGCAATGAGTGCATCGATTACACAGCTACTGATGTTACAGTTGTAAACTAAACAAACAAGCAAACATCTGATAGTAGGTAGTTTTAGTTAGGATCTGCTTTCACACAGCTACATGTAATTTATATGTTAGCTTAAAAAGTACTATTTTTATGATCACATGCCTGCATGCTATGTGAATTTGGAACTGATCATTCAAACCCAGAAAAATCTCCTTGGCAGCTGCATTCCATCTGGTAGACTTATCTCAACATATCTGATGAAGAAAAATGATTAATTTTAAATGTACACTATAAAATTGGTTACTTCATCTATGTTGCATAATACTTTAAAAAATGCACTTTTGCACTTTTATCTGATTAGTATGAACGATTTAACAAAAACACCTCAAATGCATAGAAACTGGGGATCATGTAGCCTAACCCAGCTGCCATGCAATTTATAAATACAGAAGCAACTACCCACATCTGTTCTCCTATTTTCCGTTTTTGATTTAAGAGGGAAATTGACCTTACAATCTTCAACGTGACTTCAGGTCATTGTTATTAGTGATGAGAAAATGCTCTGTTCTTCTTTTGACTGAGTCTGGCAAACCTCCCAGATATTTTACAATCACAGTATAAAAGGACTGAAATGCTGTACAATATTTTATTTTTTCAAGTTTAACACTTGTTGTAGTAGCCTGTACAGCTGGCAAATAGAAAACCTTTTTTGCAGGAGTCTGTGTTCTTTTTTTCAGGTAAACTGATGATTCCTCTTTGAAACCTTGTAGTTCTAAATAAATAAGCTACTACTTCTTTCTTTTAGGCAAAGAGGTTAGTAATTTCCATTTAGAGAGGAAGGAAAAGGGAACAATATCAAGAAGAACAAATATTTGTGTGAAATATCGGAGGTGTGTTGTGGCTCATTTCCAAGAAACCATGGTTCCAAAAACACAGACATACAGAACTTTCCACTCTCTCTGTGGGAGGGGAAGGAGAAAATCCAGCTTTTTTTAGCATAATTCCCATTAACTACAGCACTAGTCGTGAACAATTTTGTCTGATTTTTTGATGTCTAAGTTAAAAGAAAAAAAAAACCACAAGGGTTTAAGTACCCCAATAAAACAATTTTATCACAACTTAGCAACATCTAAAGCAACTCTGCAGAAACTTGTTTTACTTCTTCTCATCAATCTGCAGGAATTTGGGACACATACATTAAGTCTTCATGTTAAATATTAGAACTACCAACCTGTAAGAACTGAAATAAGAATTGATCCATGTGTTTATACTCAAATGGGATGGGAGGCTGGTGATCCTGAGAGATATATTTTTGTCTTCACCTTTGGAATCTATTTTGCCTGGTAGTAAAAGACAGATATTGTTCTCCCTCTTCCAACAGCTATTTAATATTCACATACATAATTCTGGATCTGGGACTGGAATTGAAAGTCTCCACTTTTTCAGGGAAACATCACAACTATTAGGCAAGTGTTTAGAAACTTTCTCTTGGGCAAAATGAATGTTTGATGATGCAATAAGAAGGGGAACCATCCTTGTAAGAGGAAAGGTACTCCTTCTTCCATTGAAAAAGGATTATTGCTCCATGGGAAATTTTGATAATTGTAGGTGAAAACGCTAAAATAAATATTGATTCCTTGACAGAGATCAAAAACTTAACAAAAAAGAAGCTGAACTGGCTTTTTTTATTCTTTTTTGCTTGTTTGGTTTGGTTTGTGGGTTTTGTTGTTGTTGTTAAGCAAGCACATTTTCTATACTGATTCTTATTACAAAATCTTGCCGATTTCTTTAGGTAACCACATAAGGCTGCCTCATGTGTCACAATATTCCTTTACTAGTCCCGACAGTAAGAGGGGTGAAGTGTAAAGTATACTGTAAATAATGAGGTAAGAATATTTCTATACCATAGGCAAGTTCTTACGGCCTTCCTTTTAGACAATCCTCTCAAAAAAAAGGAAAAAAAAAAAGGTAAACAGGTAAGTTTTGTAGCGTAAGCTGAAGACTAGCAAACTCAGTGCTGTTAAACTGGGGGGGCAGCAAGATCAAGGACTTTTTGTTGAAAAATATCTGCGGAGGCATCACAACTAGTCATCTCCTATATTTAAAGTGATCTACAGGTGAAGTAAGGAAGTAGAAGAGTTCATGGTGTCATACAGGAACTGAGTCATATGCACTTAGTGGGGGAGAGAGGAATATTTATTGTACAGTTATGTACTGGGAAAGTTTTATTACAAATTTGAAATGTAATGGTAATGCAGTAACATAGCACCTTAAAACTCTAGTATAATGATTTATTTTGCAAAATGAATAAATCACTCTGAATACACTCTGCACAGTACATTTATTATTTTGCCCACCATTAACTGTAAAATTTAATAAATCCTGCTAACATTAAGTAAAGAAAATGTCTGACTTAAACTTAAAAAAGACAGAAAATTCAGAGTTTGGGCTTTTCATTCAATCTTGAACTTGGATCTTTGTGTCTTGATATTGCAGGGGGCTTGGGAGCCCTGAGCAGGCTTATATTACCTTTTACTGTAGAACATGTTAAGAAAGATATGTAAGCCTGTAGCACTGTAATACAGTATGGCCATTGCCAGTTACAGTCATAAGCTTTGTATTGAACTTGCAAGGCCTCAGGACTGAGGCTTGTCAGACACGCTCTGCCTGAAATTTTCTTATCTGCCTGTTGTTTTGTTATATTTGGTTTAGCTGTAACAGCATTTTTTAATTGATCAGGTGCCTGGCTATTTTTTTTATTATTATTATCTTTGTTTATCTTTGTGTGGTGCAACTATAGTTTTATACAGTTATCAGTAACAAGCATTTATTCTATGTAGAATGAGATATTTATGACTCTAATGGCATAGTGTAGAGAAATGAAGGCCTGGTGCCACAACAGAGGCCCTGAGAAGTGAGGACATGGGATGCAGTATCGGGGAGTACAAGTGTGGGGTGATATTGGACGGGACACAGCCTTGGCACCAGGGTCCCCACAGCCATAAACAACTCACTAATAGTCAGTTAAAAGATGCAGGGCTGGAGCTGGACAAAACTGAGTTTAGGGGCAACAAAGAAAAAGAAATAGTATCTAACATATGTAAAGGGCACCGTATATAGTAAATTTGGATGTAATATGGAGTGGCAGACCAACGAAAAAAGAGCAAAAGAGTAAAAGCTTGTTAACGAACATATAAAAATTACCTCAAGTTAATCCCTAGAATGAGGAAGGAGAAACCATCAGCATGAATTTCATATTCTTCCCAGTGAAGGACTCCATAGGCTGATGATTCATTGTAACATCCCCCACCACCACCAGAATAAAATCGCTAATCTTAGGACTTAGAGGAACAACAGAAAGGTGATCAAAAGATGACGAAAAGGTGTAAAAATTAAGAATTGTTTGTATAACAGTTTAAACTGCATTATTATTCTTTCTTTTTTTCTGTTACAATTAGATCTGTTCTAATAATTAGACTGTTAAAATTCCCATTATGTCAGCAATAAATTCTTGGCTCTATATATGTACAAGATGTGTTTCCTCTCTGCCCATAAAGAAGATCTAGAATGTAACAGATACTTAATGACTTTAGTGTAACAGAAGGAGATAAAGCAACAAGTTCTAAAATTCAAAATCAGTATTATTCCATGTGGTCTTCGTTGCCCTACTACTGTTTTGGATAGCTACTTTTGATGTTCAGGTTTGAAGATAATGGCAATAAAATGTTTTAGCTGCTTCCTATTTTTTTTCTAATTCTTCCACTACAAAATAATGGTGGGAAAAAAAAACCATAAAGAGTGTGATGGCATCATATTATTTTTCTCTGTTCATAGATTTCAATTCTTTAGATTTATAACAGGGAGAGCTGGTTGCTCAGGCAACACATTGGATTAGAAATTCAGCATCCTTGATTTTGCAACAAATCTTCTATGTAATCTAGGAATAGTCACAAGTATTTCACTGTCCATCAGTTAAATATGTTAATCTTTATTTTATTCCACCTTTTTTTCCTGCTGGGTTTTCTGTTCAGCCTGAGTTCTTTAGCATGGTAATGTTTTCTTGTTCGTTTTCTGTGCAGCACTGATCAGGAAGGAGATTTAGTCTTGATTTGCTTTAGTAAGTACATGTGAAGAAGAGTTGAGGCCTGGCTGGTTATCATTAGATGTTTTGGTGATGCTGCTCAACAGTGTATTGAGCAACCTCAGTCTGGTATTTTCATTAGTGACTGAAGTTTCTAAAAAGTCAATGTTGGAAGAAAACACCTTTATTTTTAGGAAATCTCTGGTGACAAGGATCTGGTTGGACATGAACTCATGATACAAGACTGCTAATTCAGAAGCAGTGATCTCAGTTAACTGAAATGTGATATAAATTACAGTAAAGGGATATAATAGTGAAGCATACCAAGACTAAGAGATAGATTCTACTAAAAAAAAAAAAAAAAAAAAAAAAAAAAAAAGAGGGGGGGAGAGAGAGAGAGAGAAAGGAAAACAATGCTTATTTCATTAAATACCTTCAAATCAATGAAAATAAATTAAAAAGGATCAATATATTAATAATATTCAATAGGATTTTCACAGAAATTGAGACATAATGAATGCCCATTCTTTATTACCAAAAAGCAAAACAAGTGTAATGTGCTCAAAGGGATGAAGGATCCATTATTAAGTGAATGAGACACTTTGATTAGGGGTCATTAGTTCAATATGCCATAATGGCTCCTAAAGAGCTGTGCTATGCTCTGAGAGTACTTACTAACTTAACAGTTATAATGCATCAATACAGAAGAAAAACGTCAATATCAGAAAATCATATTGGTAGGTGTATAGTTGGTTCAGAATATTTATGTCCTCTTTTCTGTTATTATGTGCATGAAATACCTATATTTTATTCATGGTACCAGTTTTTGCTAATGGTGCCATGATACAATCATTCGCTAAAATTGTTACTGTTTTTCACATTTTTAAAAGTTTACACAAAACACACAAAATCTCAGTTGCCAACTTGCAGAAATCTATTTGGCTCCTTTAAGGTGCAGCTTAATTGGATTTCAGATGGCCATGTGCAGGAAAATGATCCAGAAAATTCCTGCTCACTAATTTAGAAACCCTTCGGAGCCTATACATTTCAATGTCTTAGAGGCTTACATTTTTGGTGAGAGGTTACTTAGACGGTAATGTTGCTACTACTGCAATACACGCCAATTTAATTCTGCAATCTTGTATGTTCTTCCCATGAATGTGGAGCATAGTATACATCTTGAGCTTCATTACTCTTTATTATTGACATTTCCTTTTTAGTCTTTTCTGACCTTTATTTCTACAGTTATTGCACTTAGGTACATACAGACTCACTGAAAAATGCTTGACTGTCTTCCTCTTCCTTTTATGTCCTTTCATGTCCTGTAAATTACCAAATTGCGTATCTGATGCAAACACATTTCCAAGTATGAGCAAACACACATAGCCACATAATTTCAGGATATCAAAAAGATAACATTAGCATTTTTTCCAAACAAAAAGAAGGTAGCAATTGCATGCTGAAGCAGTGAACATTTTTTCATAGGATCATATGATAACTGAGTTTGGCAGGGACCTCGGGAGGTCATTTACTCCAACCTCCTGTTCCAAGCAGGGTCAGCTGTGAGAGTAGACCAGGTCACTCAGGACTTTATCCAGTCAGGTCTTGAAAATCTCCAAGGACAGAGACTGCACAGCCTCTCTGGGCAACCTATTTCACCTCTTGACTATCCTCATCATGAAAAAGTTTTACCTTACATCCAGTCTGAACCGCTCTTGTTTCAACTTATGCCCATTTTCTCTCATCCTCCTACTTTGTACTACTGTGAAGAGCATGACTCTGTCTTCTTCCTCACTGGTAGAATAATGCAACTGTTAGCTCCCCCACAAAGCTGTCTCTTCTCCAGGCTGAACAAGACCAGTTCCCTCAGTCTCTCCTCATGTATCTTTAATGCTATTAACTAAATTTTGAAAGTTTATAAATATGTTTGGTAAACTTTACTTTTAAAGTCATTGTATTAACATGTATTAACAGCCTTAGGCTCAGATTCAACAAATGATTTATGTTGTTACCTGCTGTGAAGGCTCTTACTTTCTAATGTTTGCAGTCAGAAGTTGAAAGTCTAAGTATTTTGTTGGGTCTAGACCTTAGCATTTTCCTTGTTTATTCTCACTTTGTGCCTTGTTATGCAGCTACCTAAATTACCGTTACTTTTACATTACTATCCATGCAATCTTTTTACCAAGAATGTGTCCTTTTTGTTCAAACCAAGTAATGAACTGGCTCCCTCAAACGTGTCTAGCCTCAATCAGCAATACAGGACTTGCTCTCAGCATAATACTTACCCAAAGGGTATCTACGAATTCCTTATTATGTCTCTTCTCTCAGGTCAGTTTCATCCTGTCCTCCTTCAGCAGTTCATCAGTTCCTTACTCTTGTCCCAAAGGAGCCATCATTTCTATACTCTTTTATCATTAATACTTCACCAATTCCATCATCTCTTACCCCTAGGGCTATTTCCCTCAAATCTATCAATTACAGAGTTATCATTCCTTCTGCATTCTACCTACCCAGCTGTCACACCATGATCTAGGTGTTTTCTCGACCCTGGATCTTCTTATACAGCTTTCTCTGGGACAGCTCTTCTACTTAGCAGAAATCAGCAGGAATGGCCTAAGTTGGCCACTACTTAGCAGAAATCAGCAGGATAACCTAAGCTTGCCACTGTTATGACCATAACATTGAAATAAGCATGCCTCACCTCCTATTTCTTTTTGGAGAAAGGGAACATAGTGCTTCCACCTGAGTGTATGATCATCCAGCCTAATGTTAGCCAGACAAGAAAAGGAGATTGTCTGCAACAGCAATGTAAAATTACCCCCTACTTTCTCTTTTCACACATTTGAGCAGAAGGATTCTCTTAGGGAGATACTAGATACTAGCAGCAGGGTAGAAACCTCACTAATAGTGATGGCATCGTCTATGGAAATTGTAGATTTTTAAGGGAGGGAAAAAGTTTTTTTTGGTCTGGGGCTTTTTTTGGTGACTGAGAATTGTCATCAATTGTCAACCATCTGAGGTGGACAGTCTTTGAAGACCCTTATTATAACATCAGTAGTACATCTTCCCTTCTTGCTATTGCAGCTATGTCTTCTCCTTTTTTCCTCCCTGCCTTCCTCCATAGTCCAAAATCTGAGGCTTCTCTTTCAGTTTTCATTTGGTTTTATGATCTCTGTAACTGCCTTCCTACTACTCTATACTGGTTCCTGGTTACCAGACTGAAATTAGACATCTGTGTACCTCAGGTTAACTGTCTCTTGTGTTAGTTTCTTTCCCTCTTCCAGACAAAGATACAATGGGGGCCTTTTGTTCTGTGACACATTTATTTCCCATTTCCCTATCTTAGCAAGGTTTCAGAGCACACAGCACAAGAAAATTACCATATCCATGGAGTCGTATCTTGCCTTCTTGCACAGGTATTTGAGAGCAACTAGGAAGAGACCTGGGATGGGAAGAATTCCAGTTATACCAAACTGGAAAACATACTTTGCACTAGTAAAGACCTAACTTTAAGTCCTCCTCAGAGGAGCGGGGAGGCTGGATTTGCACCAGGGAAGAGTAAGGCAGCACTGCCCATAACAAAGAATGCAGGTTTAACTCACAGACTTCTCAGTTTTTTAAATCTTTTTTTTTTTCAGTTCATTTTTCATTTCATTTCAGACTGCTTAACTTTGTGCATGCTTTTGTCACTGTGACCAAGATTTTTGTCCAGGCTCAGTATGGTACAACTGATACCAGGCCAGTGTGAACTGCTACTGGGTCTACTAAAGAGACACAGCATAGCGGGATGATGTTTGCTTCTGCTGGGATTTAATGGCTATTGGACTTGGCAGCTGCTCTCTGAGACATGGTTCTCACAGGGGATCTCTTCATTTCAACAGCCATAGTATAGGTTTACTCTCTGGTACTGTGTGTCAAACATCTGCTCTCCTCTTATCTTTCCCTTCTAGTTTTCCCCATCTCTGGCATAGCATGCTGTGGGCCAGGAGTCCCTCCCCCCCCAATCTGTTCAGAACAGTGACAGCAGTTCTTTCTTGCTCAAGCCCACTATGATCAGGAGTTTACAGCTATTTCAGGAAACATGGGGAGCTGCTGTGACCTGCCCTTTCTGTCTCTGCCACTATTACATTCCTCTCCAGAATGATCTCTCCCATTGCCTCGAGTGATTCTAAAAGTGCCACAGGCACCATCATGTGGTGCAGGGAAGAGTCAGCTCCGGCATTCATGTGGTACTTATTTTTTTCACCCACATGTTCCCATGGCTGCGTTTTTACTCAGATTCACTTCCATATTTCCTAACATACTTTATTGCTTTGCTCCTATTCTGCCTTCATCCACTACATAACTTATGGAAATTAAGACAATTAGTTGTGTGTTTAGATTTTCATTTTTGAAAGTTCAACATAGAATTTAATATAGTGAGATTGTCAACTAGAACTACTATTCCTTTTCTTTAAGAACCTGTCTGCAGGGTCAAATTAAATTTTATATTACTTGGTCCTTACATTTGTTATTGATATTTCTCTCTCAACTTCTGCACTCTATTTTGAAAAGGAATTTCACCCAATAAACTTTAACCTCTTGAGCAAGCCTCTAATAGGAAATGTGTCTGTGTATTTTATGAGGAGAAAAATGGATTCAGCTGAATGTGCAGATTTTAGTTTCAGGCTTCTCCAGGAATGGTTACAATTGCTTTCATAGGCAGTACTGAGTCTCCTTTTTGCACCATTAAGTCATCAAAAAAACCTGCGAGGAAATAAAATATTGTATTTGCTTGTAATTTATGCGCTTATTTGGGGGGTTTTATAAGTATATGAGAATCCGTTACCTTCAATAGGCAGAATGAACTCTGCCCTCTACAAGGTATGCTTAGGACTAGAATTTGGATGGTTGGCGGTTGTCCAGCAATACCTTTGAAGGCTGGCATCTTTGAAGGCTCAGGCATCTAAGCTTTCATTAAAGCATAACAAACAGACTTTCAGAACTTAAGCACTCTGAGTTTTTACTAGTAAATAAGTGCCTTTACAAAAAAAATCTGAGTAGGAAATTTAGGATACTGAAATGCTGCTCTGCATGGAAAATCCAGTCATACAGTTAGAACTCCAGACACTGGAGGTAGTGGTGAAATGCTGAGCGGATGGAGGAACAGGACATGTGTGCGTAAGTGGGCTGTGCCAAGGGGTTTCTGAAGTATGCTATAGGCCAAGAATTGATTTGATAATAGTTGGGCATCATGCTGGCTTATTGTTTCTTAGTGTCAAACTCCCATCTTGACTGATGTCTTTTGACAGCAGTACCTTCCAATATTTGGCATTGTGACTGCAAGGCGGGCAAGAGAGGGTTGAATACTGGCAGAGAGAGACACTCAAGGATCATAAGGGGTTAAACAGAATAGATTTGATATAGGACTTACACTACAGACTTCACGGGGAGCCCTGGAAACTTCGCTGAGGGGCCACCGATGGGAGGCTGCTGGAGGCATGGATCGAACACACAGGTTAGACACCCAGGCGGGACTCAGCTCATTGTTCCTAAGTGCCCCTTAAATCTACTAGAACTATTTCCTTATCTCATCTGTGCTAACCTTAAGTAGCTACTGTCTGGGCAGCAGCTAGACGTTGTTGACAAAAGGGAATATGCCTGCCTGGTCCTGATGGGATTTGGTCAGTGTATAGTTTCACACACTGGGCCTGCTACCACGTACTCTGCCAGTCACTGACTCCTTGCCAGATCTTCCGCAGGTGTTCTCACTACAGCCATCTATTTTGCTGAAATTTTAGTGCACAGGTATAGATAAATTTCCTCAGATCTAATGTGTTCTCTAAACTCGTAATGAGAAATTTCATAAATTGTCCAGAGCTCCAGAAAGGACCCCAAATATTCTCTTGGAATCCAAATCAGTTGAATCATGCTGAGATAAAAAATTAATGATTCTGTACTATTTGTAAAAAAAATATATATATTCCCCCATTCTTTTCTAGTTTTCTTTTATATTCTGTCTCCCTCCTATATAAGAAACAGATGCAAGATGTTTCAATGACTGCTCAGTTTTGTTGTCTGCCTTTCAAGGGAAAAAACAGATGTCAACTTCTTAATCCCATTCAGACTTTTCAAGTAGAGAAATTACAGTTTAGGAAAGAGTGCAAGACAAATATTCCTCTGCTAACTAACCAGAGTTGGGGTAGAAACAATATTCAGGTAATTACTGCTGTTTTTTGGGTTTTTTTTTTTTTACATCAGGAAAGATGTCATTCAGTATTATGTATTTTAAACTCATGCATTTCTTCCTAGATGAGTGGAAGAGAGAGAAATTTTCAGATACCATCATATTTTGGGGAAGTATTTAAATGAAGATGTAAAGACTGGCCACCTTGATTACAGAGGTGTCCCGATCCAATATCAGGAAGGTTTCGTTACGATCCCAAGGACGAGATTAAGACCCTAAAACCAGTCAAATATCATACAACCTTTTAACTTTATTTTCAACGGAGCGAGGAGAAAAGGTGGGGAAAGGTGAAGGGGAGAAGGGAACAAGGGTAAGGGGAAAAGATAGAGAAAGTTGGAAAAGGAGAAAAGAAACTAGGTAGCACCACTCCAAGTCCAATGATGTTCCACTGACAAGATCTCCAGTCCTCACAAACAAGCCCTGCTCCCATTCACCCACTCTGCAGTTTTTATAGGTTCTTGCCCCGCCTCTGGGAGGTGCTTCCTCACTTCCCATGCAGATTAGCTGTCATGCGCAGTCCGCCCTCTCGGAACCTTCCAGAAACGGGCTGGGGGCATCTGGGGGTCTCCTGCTCATGCGCAGATGGCAAATGAGTACGTGCGGTTCGTGTCAGATGTGCTGTTCCCCTAGAGGTGACCTTCTGCCCTTTTCGCGCCCTTTTTTCCCCATGCAGGTGCACGAGGTTGTTTACCTCGCGGACAGCTCCTGGGGGGGGTGCCGGCGCGGCATTGCCCGATGTGCCTTGGCAGTGGCAGCTCTGCAGCAGCAGCAGCAATGTCGAGACAAAACCGCATTTAGTACCGGTTCTCTACAAGAGGGAAAACATTTTCCAGGTATTTTGGCTTGTGGAAAGTTAGACTTTAATTGTGGGTAAAGATCGATATTAGAAAAATGCCCATTTGATATTAATCATGAGAAAAAGGATTACTGTGTGGTTGAACTCAACCACAGAATTTCAATATACTTTTAAAACTCAATCTTTTAGTCATCTATTTTACTATGGAGGCGGCATAGGGAAATGGTGGATTCACTAACCTAATGGAACTGCTATACAGAATCTTTCACTGTGCTTATCTAGAGACAAGGACTACCTTTGGATTTAACTGGAGTGCTATACAGTGTCTTCAGAGGCCAGCACATAGACATTTTCCCTTTTATCTGAATAGGAGGACACCGGCTTGGTACTTTATATAAACAAAGTCAGTGGGAAGATCTGCCAAGATCTACTGGAGGAAGAATCTCAACAAAGAGTCAGACAATAGGGAAAAGCCTCTCTGCTTTTGCTGGACAGATTGCATATAAAATTCACATAGAGAGACATTGTATAAATAAAGCAAGGGCTCCACATTTACCACAGTAGTTGGTTTGTCTATTGATGTTGTCTCTGTAGCAGTCTCATCCTGACTGTATGCCAAATAGCTCCTGGCAGAGGCTCAGCTCAGTGAGCCTACATTCCTTAGCAGATACAATTCAGCAAATACTTGTAAGAGGCAGAGACAGACTGTGAAGCTGCTGATTCAGAAAGGATCTCACTTCAGAGATGGATGATGATTCTGTAAAGAGAACAAATGAACAGATTCAAACAAGAGAAGGTGGTCTCGTGGAGACCATGCTGACCTTTAGCATAACGGAGAACTATTTAGTCCCAAACAATAATATTATAGTCCCGAAGTGTGTACTGCACCCAAAGTGTGTATTGTAGGTTCCTGTCATAAGAAGGTGCAAGATCTCCAAAAAAACACCTATTCCTAAATCTTAGCTAAGCCATAGGAATGTCACATGTTACAAATCAGATTTCTAAAACTGATGCTTACAAAGTCACATAAGATGGAGCTCTGGTCTCTCTTATCTGTGTAAAATATATGTTAACCTGATAGTATATGGCACATGATATTTTTACCCCCAATCCAGTATTTTTTTAAAGCAGCCAGCTGATGTTTGGCAGTGATGTTAGGCTGTTCTCAGGATGTCAGCTATTGTTTCAGCC
Source organism: Dromaius novaehollandiae (assembly GCF_036370855.1). Taxonomy (NCBI): domain Eukaryota; kingdom Metazoa; phylum Chordata; class Aves; order Casuariiformes; family Dromaiidae; genus Dromaius; species Dromaius novaehollandiae. The sequence goes on from NC_088098.1 coordinate 182,834,033, forward strand.
AGGTTGTTTCAGGACAGAGAACTTGTCAGACTCAATCCAGAAAAGGAACGTGGATATTTCATTTGAGGAAGTGAAAACATTAAATCAAGCTGCTCGAAAATGATTTGTGGTCCTATTCAAAAGCCTGTCTGAGGCATACATAGAGTCTCCCCCAGAAGAAGGACTTTGAGAGAAAGACATTTGAAAAAGAAGAAACTGGAGAAGAAGAGTAACTGATTATGGAAAAAACAATGATAAAGCCTGGAAGCCAAGGGTTTATGTGGAAAACAGCAAGAATCCATCAGGATTACTGACCGGAAGTGCAGCTGCCATTTGCTGGGTGAATTTAACTTGTAGGAATTTAGAGTGCTGGAGCTGAGTACCTTCTGCCCTAAATATGCTGCAGATTGCCCAAGAGATAGAAGAATAGACTTGCTTATTCTCTGAGTCAGACTTCTTCTGACCCAGTGACCAGATGTCTACTTCTTCATACTTTGGCAATCAGTGGAAGAAATCCCTGTAATAATTTGAGGCTAGCATGCCAGTGCAGAACCGTAATGTCCTGTCAGCTTACCATGTGCAGAAATGGGCACCGATATTCAGTGGAAGACACTGGTGTTAGAGACTTCCAAAAATACTTTTCAGTTCAACAAAAGGACAAATAATGCTGGACCATCTGGTTATTAGACAGGAAGTGAGGTAATAAAAGCTAACAATTTTCCCAATTTGGGCACTTTTTAATTTTAAATGTTTGGAAACATAATTAAATTTTGGAAATTCTTTCTTGTCCTTTTTTCCCCCCTATCTATACCTATTATTCAGATCTCTTAAGTTTACAATTTTCAGAATAACATCAAAATCATATATTTCTGATTATGTTTCCTTGAACTAGTCCTATTGCCTCATTCAAGATGTGTTTTTTGCAGTTGCTCACATTTAGACATTAATCTTCAAGAAAGCTTAAATTAAGTGTGTTCTGAAAAAGACTTTTTTATAGACTTTTGTTATTTCCTCTTTTACATAGTTTGAAAACCTCTATGTGAATGTCACTTAAAAATTGCTTTCACAGTACTTGGAGGACCTCCCCCCACACACACATGCACACAAACACACACGGTGTTTAGATTCTACTGCTGTCAGACTGTGAACAAAGTACAGAGTTAGGAATTGATATCTGTCTGACTATGGCCATCTGATAAGTATAGTTGTAAAAGGTATGACCTGTCATATTTTAGTTGCAATGATAACACAAAACCTAAATGATGATAATTTAAATGTCAACAATATGAAGACCAACTCATAAAAGAAGGAAATGATCCTAATTATACTTTAAAATTATAGACTCACAGAAAACAGATTGAAAAGCACTTTGAGAGGTATAATAGTTTGTTCTTAAGACAGGATACACTATACTTAACTCATTCATGGTAGCTATTTCTCTAACTTGCTCTCAGAAACTTCCATTGACAGAAATTCCACAATATCTCAAAGTGAGCTGTTGCAATGCTGAACTATCCATAGAACAAAAACTTTCTCTAAAGCTTAAACTAAAATTTCACGTTATCCAATTTAGAGACAATACTTTTTGTCCTTGGCACAATGGACAGGGAAAGCAGTTAATCACCTTCTTCAGCAACCTTTTCTATATTTTGTGATTGAAAAATCCTCACATCTCAAGATTTCTCTACACTCTTCTTATCCATTAGTAAGGTAACTAAATGCAGTTCTTTTAACTAGATCAGGATGGAATTCAGCTCCAGACTCTGTAAAGTCTAAATGCGTCTGTCAGCTTTTTGAAATACACAGTTCAAATACAGGTGTCTACATTGAGACATATACCAGAGTCCTGTGATCCCACAATAGGCACTGGAAATGTAGGGACTGATTTAGCTGCCCACACACAGGTGTCTAATGTCATCTGAAGTACCCTAGTGTATCTAAGAGATCCAAATGGGACTGTCAGGTATGACACAAGACCAGTGGGAGACTTGTGCTTGAAAAGGCATCTGGAAGTCACTGAACCAAACCTAACATTGCCAAGAGCTATTCAGTTGACAATGTGTAAATATCTGCTTTAAGGTGAAATAAATAGCCCTCTAGGCTCCATTGGCTGTATTTATTTAAGACACAGTTCCACTACCCACACAGGCATGGAGGGTCATTTGAGATGTCCTAGCATACATGAGACATGCAAATGTGACCACTAGGTATGACAGAAGAGCAACGGGTGACATATGCTTTTTTGGAAGGGCAGCTGGAGGACAGGCATGATACCATAGGGTGTGTCAAACAGTGCTAGATACCCATTGTGGGTAACCGAGCCATAGATCTCTATTGACTGTAACTATTGCTGGACATATATTTAGACACCTACATTTAGTTGTCTGCATTCTATGGATAAACCAGTTCTGGAGCTTGATTCAGTTGTCCACACACAGGCATCTAGCACTATTCAGTATGCCCCAGGGAGTGCCTGGCCTTCAGCTGCGGCAGCAGGAGGGCACTGGTTTCCCAAAAGTGCTCTCTCCTTTCTGACAGTCTCTTGTTGTGTCTCGGATATCGTAAAAGTTTTCGAACAGAGCTCTTAGAAGCTTGTTTTTATGTAGTTGAATTGAATCTCAGTATATAACCAGGATTCCCAGTCTCTTGCCAAATTTTAGGAGGTCTCAGTCACCTAAAATTAGAAGGCCTCTGGATCTCTCAGATTCCCAGATGAAATGTTTGTGAATGTTCCAGTACCTAGACCTTTTCTAATTTGTTTTCCCTCTTTCCTCGTAGCTCATGCCTTGAAGACCACTGTTGATTCTTGTTGCTGTCTTCCAGTTTCCTGTGATTCATCATCATCTTTTTGGAAGGGGGATAATAGCTGAGTAGCTTGAAGAGAGTGCTTCAATACTTCTCTGCAGCACTACGATCTAACCCATTGTTCTCACTGTTGTACTCACACAGTTATTTATATCCACTTTAAAGTGATATTTTGCACTTGTCCTTTTTTGAATTGCATCCTATTTACTTTAGACTATATTTTCATTTGTAAATGATTTTGAATTCTAACCCTGTGCTTCAAAGTGCTTTCAGCTGCTCTAGTTTGGTATCATCTGCAAATTTAATAAATATTGCTTTTACTCCGCTGTCCAGATAATTAATGAAAATATTAAATATTGCCAGTTTGAGAACAGATTTCCGCAGAATGCGACTTGACACAGCTTTCTATTTTGACACCACATTGTGATATCTACTTTTTCAGTATGGATCTTCAGTTAATTCTATATGCAACTCACAACATTTTGATCTAGATAAAATTTCACTCATTTTGTAGTGAGAACATGATGTGAGGCAGTGTCAGATACATTACTTACATCACGGTATATGACAATAAATATTTTTCTACCTATCCAAAAGGTGTGTTACCCTATTACAGATGAAAGTTTCTTTGAAATGACATAATTTGTTCTTGACCAAACTGTGTTAACTGTTATCTACAGTTGCCCTCTTGCTATTATCTGTACACTTAGTCTGTCCCAGTAGTTTTCTGAGCTTGAAAGTATGATGATAGCCATATAATATTCTTCTCACAGAAAAAAAAAAAAAAAAAAAAGCATGTCTCTGTGTTTCTCTTTTTTTAGTCATCTGGAACCTTATCTGTTCTGCACAAATCTCCGAAGAAATCCACTTCCGTTTTTAATTGCTTAGTCAGATCTAAGCACCCTATGTAAGTAGTGCTTACACTAGGTACCCCATTGCAAATTTCACCAGGTCTAGAAAACTTACAAACTAGTAGGATTTCTTAATTTCTTAAAAGTTTGAACTTTACTTGAGGATTTTTAGAATTTTTCTTTTTTGAGGGGAGAGAGGTTTTTTTTTTTTCTGATTTGAATACTGTTATTGCATAAATAGTAAAAAAAAGTTGAATCTAAAATAGGCCTCAAAGAAAAAAAAATCTTTTTAAGACAGATGTTTATACACTTGATCAATAATATTAATATTGCTAACAATTGAATAATGTTTTAAACATAAAACAAAGCTCTTTATATATCACAAGTGAAGTGTTAGGAAATATCTAACTTGCTAAAAATATTCTCTGTAGCAATAGTATAAAATAACAAGCTTGTAAATAATAACACTGCATTCATAACACTAAAGAAATGTTAGAGCTGAGCAGGGCTTACTTTAGTTTTCTATGGAACAAAGAAAATGACAGCACAAGGAGAAACTCAGACAGGAATGCCAAGCTCTAATAAGATGGTTTTATCAGGACAAAGCTGTCTGGTGCCTACCAGATTCTCCTAAAGATGAAATACAAATAAACAAACAACTGCAGATAGCACTACATCATCTAAACAGACTGGAAAACAAACTGTTGTATGGTCTGGACAGTCTGTTATACAGACTTGAGACAGATCATAAACAAAAACAAGCTCCTGTAATTTCAAAGGAAAAGCTGAGCCATGAATATATATGCTTCAGATTTTTAATATGTGGAAAATAAGAAAGAGCTTATTAACTCTTGGTGCAGAAAGCATCTTGATTATAAGGAATCCTTGCTGCTAAGCATGGATATGAGTATAGAGAAAAGAAACTCAAACTTTGAGTTACATGTAAATTCTAGATAACCTGAAAATGCTATCTTTTCGAGTGAATCTTGAGACAATGACACCACAAAAATATTTCCTTCTTTAATTGTATAGGTGATTTTAGTTGAGAAGCAAATTAAGATTTGCATGTTAGATTGGCAGAAACAAATTGCCAAGCCACAACACCTGGATAAACAGCAAGAGGCAGACCACATGCAAGTCCAGTTGGGATGGACATGATGAGCTCGTCAGGCCCCCTCACATGATATTGGCTGTAACTCTATGTAGGTCTCACTTGCTGTAATATTTAAGGACTTAAGTAGACAAAGTACTCAGTACATCTCAAGTTTTTAATCCCTAAAGGGAAAGAGAAGAATGAGATGCGTAATATTATCTCAAATGAAAACTGACATTTCATTTAGCCGGAAAGACCAGCTACAGCGAACTTTGAAAAGAATTGAAAAATTCATCCAACCAATGGTTTCAATGGTAACAAAGTAACAAAGACTTTCTTTTCTTGTACGAAGTGAACACTTAGGTATTCTACAACAAGTGCTTTTGAGAGAGCATCTGTTGGAATTTGAAACTCTATAAATGACTTAAAAGTGTTTCATTAAAAAACTTTCTACTATTTGACCTTTTGGGGAGAGCAGGGTTTAACAAACTAGCAACTGTTAAACACTCATCAGGACATTTTCATCTCAGTGTATTTCTTTATCATATATTCTTTCATTTGAGCCAAAGCATTTATGGGAATAAATCGGTATGGGAAAGTTTTTAAAATGAGATTTTTAGTTTCCGTGCTTTTCCGTCATTTATGATGAGATGATGAGAAACAGAAGTCAGTACATGGGAGAAAGCAAGAGAAATAGGAGTTAAAGCAGAATTGATGGGAGTCCCTTCTGCTTTAAAAATGTGCAATTTCTAACACATTTTTATTTTATGAAGAAGATCAAAATATTTAGTTTTTATTCCAATGTGGACATATACAAATGTCAAATATTACAAGTTTTTGTAAAACAGAATTATTTTTCTCCATTTTTCTTTACTGAGATCAGAAAATTCATCAGACTACTTTTACATAGTTCTGGTCCTATAAAGAACTGTTTTCTAAGACAGAACGCATGTGTTCCAAGAATAAAGTTTTTCAAATAATCCATTATTCACAGAGAAAGAAGCTTAAAATAATAGTATGGTTTATAGAGTACAATGCTTATTACTATTTTCTTATTTGGCTAGGATAACATAAAAATTGATAGTATATCAAGATGAGGATTATCCATCATCTGTAATTTTAGCATGAGGGGATTTCAGTATAAATTAGAAGGCGTTTAGCTTAAAGGACATACCCTTTTGTTGTTGTTGTTGTTTTCCTGTCATATTTTATGTCTGCATATGGAACAAATAAAAACAAAATTAACTGTTTAGTATCAACATATGGGAAGGCAATTTTTATCTAATTGGCATTTCAATAATTCAAAAATTGCTTATGTCTATCTTAGTGATGGTTACACTCTTGGGCTTCTGATTGATACACTATTTGATTGCTAAAGTTTTTGATCGATGTAAATCTGAACTTACTGATTAGCAAAGACTTGTACAAAAGAAGATCATTTTCTACTGGCATTCAAGATCATGTATACTAGATAGAGAGTTAGAATAAATGTAGCACTTTGCAATGTGAATTGGGTTTATTATTTGATTTATTATTCCTTGATACAGTTTAGTATCATAAGGTAAGTATATCAACCTTTGTAGACAATATTTAATAATCTTCACTTAATTTCTGTAATTTCTTATTTATTTCTAAATTGTATTTTGATAAATACCTTAATGTCCATGCTTTATCTAAAAAATGAATGACTGCATAAGGCATGCTACAGTTACCTGATGAATTACATTTATTTAGCCAAAGTATGTATTTTATATTTTATTTAGTCCAATGTTAACATACCTTACAAAGTTTTCACAGTGCCTAGATTTATGTGGTCATCTTTGACTATTGATAAAGTGTAGAATTTTAATCTGTTATTTTAACAGTCTGAAATGTGCATTATACTTTTATCACTGCTTAAGTTCCTTCCAGAAAATCTGATTGAAAGTACAGAGAAAGCAGCCATGAAGAGGAAAGCACAATCAATTTTCTATTCCCTATATTATGACCTGACACATATTAGATCAGTGTCTTTTTGCACAACAGAAAGTCCAGGATAATGAATACCAATTTCATGCGTGTTACACACAGGCAAGTCTTATTGCTCACCTTTTTCCTACAGTTTTCTCAAAAATCGGACTGCATTATGCAGTCTACTTCAGTTGCCAGATTCTTAGTATGAAGTAAAAAAGGCATTTTGTCCAAACCTTTCCTGGTTAGAGTTTAAATTTAGTAATATATTCCTTTGAAAAAATGAACAATTTCTTTTATGGAAGGGAACTCAGGTGTGCAGGCTGGCAAGCAGCTACTCTGCACTCCTACCAGGTCTCTGACTTGCATAATAAGGGGACCAGGACTTTCCAGCCTGCCACAGAGACGCTTACCAAGCAATTTAGATGCAGCATTATTTACTGAGCTCCACATTAAAAGCAGATAGATTTTTTGCTCCATGTATTCTGACTGCATGTTCTCCAGGGCACTGTAAAGAAACCTGAGAAGCAATTCAGGTGCCTAACATAGGTGTCTTGTGTCTTCTCAGGTGCTTTAGAGTATATGAAAAATCCACCCAGGACTGGCAGGTATGATATAGGACTTAACTGTGACTCCTGTCTTTCGGAGATGCGTGATACTTGGCCAGGCAAGATACCTTAGGGCATCTAAAATGACATCAAGCAACTATTTTTAGACACCTGAATCTCCCCATTCATTTAGAATTCTGGATGACATTTTCCCTCTTACATCAATGTTTTTCTCATATAAAAAGTGAGTTTAGATTTTGAAAGGTTTGTCTGATTCTGCTTTTCCTCCTTCTCCCCACCTAAGCTTGTGATGGTATATTTGATTTCTATAGGAATGACGATAGTGCCACATTTGGTCACACTGTGATAACACTGAGATCAGTAGTCACACAAAGTGTTAGTGGAGTTGCATTAACTCTTAGGAAGCATTTACCCATTTTCGTATAAATGTGTCTACTGCCAAATAATTTGAGTGTGTATATGGAAGAAACAGAACTGTCCCCCCAGGAAGGAAATAGAAAATATTTAGTAGGTAAGAGTCTTATTGCTGAGGTAAAATGGCTCCTTCAACAGAAACATTTCCATCCCAAGATTCTGAGTACGTGGCATATAAGTCTGAGCTGAAGCTGCTCTGGGCTAAGCTTTCTCCCCATGGTTTTAAATAGTTTTATATTTATGGATCCATTCAGACAAAGCAATATGCTTTGCACATATATTCTGTTTCTCATGCTTCTCCAGTGCCAGTTTGCCTCAGTATGTTTTCCACATATTTTGTATAGGTGACACAGAATCTTTTACAAGTGCAGTAATTACTGATTTATTTTTCAAAATGAGGCCTTTGAAGTAGTCACCTAAATGCCCATTCCACCTGCACCTTTTGTATAGACCACGAAACTGCCTCTAGGGACCTAATTTTAACTTTTCTACTCTGGTGATTATAATCATTAATGTTTCTTCTGTAACCTCACTGTTACTGAAGCAAAATGTGATAAAGACAGCTTGTTACTTTACAAATGTTTACATACATTGCATGTGGTTGAATTCCCACCTTGGATAATAACAATTGTTTGTCTGACAGCTTTATCCTCTGATCAGATAGGCCTATCTAGTTGGGTATCCCAGAGCAGCGGGACTCAGAAGATCTGATATTTGTGCACGTTTCTGACATTGGTCAGGTTCTGACAGATTATCTTGGCAAGTCATTTCGCCATTCTGTTCTTCGGTTTCTCTCTTTGTAAAAGGAGGGAGAATAGCGCTTTCTGTTGAATGTCTTGATGAAGTGCTAGCTGCTGTTATTCTGCAGTCCAATATCATGTCGAGCAGTGTTAAATGCATCAGCAAAAGGTACCAAGCATTTTCTGAATGATTATATGTGTATGGTCTGTGATACTGAATTTTAAGAAATTGCAAAAAAATAGGTAATGCTATTTTTCTCTTCTGCCCTGAAGGTGGGGAAAATAACTGCTCTCTTAGACGGGAGAGAAAAAGAAAGGCACTTCTTTCTTTCTTAGGGGGAAAAAAAAAACTAATTAACAAGAATGGTTATACAGTATGACAACTTGAAATAGTACCTCAATTAAAAGGATAAATTAACTGGATTTCTGGAATCTAACTTACAATATAATTTAATAAAAAATTGTGTAGAAATCCTACCTTTCAGCATCAGTTCATCTTCTAGATATTAACATGTTATTAATATGACATTTTTTTTGTCACTATTGCTGTCACCATATTTATAAGAAATCCCAGGAAACTGGGGTTTTACAGAGGATGGGAGGTAAAAGATGTGCATAGAACTGAAATCTTGTTATATGGGGCTTCTCCAAGCTACTTTGTGTTTTATGGATTTTTCTATGAATTTTATATAAAAGACTAAATTTAAGACATAAAAGTCAAGCAAACTAAAATTAAAACAATTCCTCTTTTAATAATTTTATGAGCAAAACCCCACATTTTTGAAGGAAAAATGATCTACCTGGTTATTCTCACTATTTTTTTGTAACAGTCTCACCTCTAACTAATTTTAGACATCACTACTGTGAATGGTTGTTCTAGATCACCATCACTGTGCAAAGAAGTGATTCTAGCACTAACTTGCACCTAATGTTTAGCAAAAATTTCCTCTGTAGGACATACAACCAGCTGCATGAAATTACAGTTTATACAGGAAACAAATAATTCCTTCCCGCCTGAAGCATGCTATCAGAGTATACCCTACAACAAGAGATCTGATTAGCCTTATCATTATCAAAACTACCATAGCTGCAAATGTTATTAGTGGGTATAAAATTGTCCTTTTTTTTTTTTTTAGATCAAGTTGAATTATTTTATCCCATGATTTCCTGCAATACTGACTTGATTTGCTGAGAGTATTTGCTGTAGAAGCATCTTTTTAATTGGTTGGATATTTATCTTCTTTTAATTTCATTTTATGGTTTTGTGTTCTTTTAATATACTGTGGGACAGGCCAGACAATGATAACTATTTTCCTCCTTTTTTTCCCTCATGTTATTTATTATATTGATAATCCAGTTTGGTTCCCTTCCAGCATTTCTCTTTTTCTGGATAAATAATTCAAGCCTTTGCCTGTTTTTGCTACATGTAAGCTCTGCCATACAGCTCAACCATCTTTGCTGGCCCTAGCTAGACCTATTCAACCTCCAAATGTGTCTTAATGCCTTTATGTGGCAATCAGTTTAACATAAAAGAGCATAATGATTTCTGAGTGGCTGTTGCAGGCCATTTGGTCAACAGTCTGTGAACTCAAGTATCTCTAAGTAAACCAGGAACAGTTAGGTCATAATAGCTCTGAAATAAAAAAATGAAACATCTGAATTTTAATAACACTCTAATTATATATTTATTCCTTTCAGTAAAACCATTTAGAACTTTAATAATTTTGCTTGATTGCCTGTAATGTCTCTGACAAACTTTTCAACATCTGCTAGTTCCGTAATCTACAAATAATAAATTCAAAAGCAACTACTGACTTAATAACTTCTAAAGCCTCCTTTCTACTGTGCTTTTTGGAGAAGAGAGTCATTCAAGATAATTCACAATAATTCAAGCCATCTTGTAAATGAACAGCAACACACCTTTAATCAAAGGTGAAAAAAAGCTCCCACAAAAACTTGTTTGTTTGGGGGTAAATGAAATCTGTGTATCAGTTGTACCTTTTCTAGCACCTGAAGACCAGATTTATGGATTCTATGATTAGGGTTCTTGGGAGCACATGTTGACTATGTGCAATAGCCAGTGAAAGAAGTAAGTACCTGAAACAGGAATGAGGTAACCTGAGGTCCCTTAACTACCATCAAAGTCATCAGGTTCAGCTGCTGCCTGAGTTTTGTTGATTCCCCTAGGGTTCACTTTGGTGGGACCAAACCAGGACTGGTGTTAATCCCACCTACAGATGTAGGCATGCACGCTGTAGACAGGCATACATAAGCCTCTGTTGTAAGGCTTCTTAAATGTCAATGGGAAGAAATAAACACTTTCAGGATGTGTTTAAATCAATCTATTTTAGATGTCTACTTTAGGATGATATGAATTAGGCCTCAGAAGTGCCTTTTCTTTACAACTGGCTATATAAAATGGAGCTTAGGAAGATGAATTCAGACACAGCTGTCTTCTTTTGGCCAAATGAATCCTATGTGCTCCAGAAAGACATGGCTCACAAAAATTCTCAGTCATATGTGTTTGCCCTGTGCATCTCAGTATAAGGGGCCTATGTTCAGTCAGACAAACTCTGCCCTGTGTGGTCTTTTGACTGAGGGAGCTAATCTGGAAAGAGTCCCCCAGTATGGCTAACATGCACTAACAGATTTGGGCTTCCCATAGAAATTTAGCAGTTTGGCCATTTCTGGAAAAGCAAGAATAACATAATTGTAGTGGTTGCTCCTGTCTTTCATGTAATGGCTTAATATTTTCTTCAGTCAGAATGGCTGTAAAACTGTATCTTCTGACTGCCTGGAGAGTCTCCTGAAAAACAAAATAAAGGGTAGTCTACAATAGAAAGCACTGGAAGGTAAAAGCACTGAAGAGATAAAACTGGTAAAATATGCAAAATTCAAAGTGATCTTACAGATTCATTGCACTAGATAGAAATAGTAAGAAAGAGCAAGAATAGGAAAGCAGAGCCTTAAAGCCTGGTGGAGAAAGAAGTCCTGGGTTTTGGTCTCAGCTACCATGAATGTTAATGCATTTTATATAATGATTTTTAAATGTAAAAATAATAAGCAACTCCTGAGGCAAGATCCAGAAACCAAAGATGGTACTATTTCCTAAACAGACACTTTTTTAGCAGGTCATTCTTATGCTCCTGTCCCTGTGGCACATAGATACCTAACTTCAGGAGAGACTTATGTGCTATACATCCTGAAAGTAATTTCCAGAAAAAAGGTAGGACCTCAGATCCTATCCTTGTTTCCCTCTCCAATGTTTCCTTTTGGCTGTTTGCCAGCTCAGAAGGTGGCTTTTTAGATTGCTCTTCTAATGTCCCTTATGCTTCTGTTTAACAGTACAGGAAGCATAGATGGACTCTAAGCACCCTAAGAATAGATACCAAAATTGAAAAATGTGGCCCTAAACAACAGCTGACCAGAAGAAAAAGTATCATATTCTTGCCCTTCAAAAGTAGTTGCATAAGTGGTTCTCTTGATACTTTTTTTGCGCAAGGTTATTAAAGGAAACTGAAAACACTGTAAAAGAGGAATGATTTTGTTTTCCTGATAAATACTGATAAATCCTGATAAATGTTCAATGATTTCAACTAATTTGCTTAAGCTTTTTTGGGGAAAAAAATCAGCCTTGGGAAAAGGTCTTTGAAGAATTCTTTGTGGTGATTTGTTTCTGCCTTCCCTAGCTTCTGACTTGGTATAGCAGCTTGTGCTAAATGAGAAATATTAAGGTAATAAAGTACTTAATTTAAGTTCTATCACTGCTATAACAGTTATGAGAATAAGAGAGAGAGTCACCTAATGCTGTAATTAATATTACTATTTAGACTGCCTTACATTCCAAGAAATTAAAAAAAAGAAAAAACAAATAAAGTATGTCTATAGAAATAATTACTACTAATTCATAAGATGTGGAACCCCATAGTGAACACAGGTTTGAGGTTGATCTGCTTCCACCTTTTCCTTAAAGAAAGAACCCCAAGGAAGCTCTGATTCTCTAAAGTCTTATTAAGCTGTGAATTAGAATAAAGCAACTTTAAAAATGGAATTTATGCCTTGTGGATGAGACTGATCAAAATAAAATGGTTTACAAAGGAATTCTTGCCATCTGTGACCTTGAAGAGTGGTGCTGTTACCCCGTCTACCAGCTCTGTGCAAATCTCAAGAACAGACTTTTCCTTTACGTCACCTCTAAGACTTTGCTGAGAGGTTTTTTTTCCTGTTCTTTTTGGTAACCACCTCACTTATACTTGATGGTCCATGCTTGGGTATCTTAGTCTTTTTTTGATTCTCCCCGCGCTGCATAATCTTCGCCAAACTGAGTGTGTTCCATTACTCCTTGGGAAGGTGCACCCTCCCTTTCCAGACAGCTTCACCTGACCCGGAGTGTTGCAGTCCAGCAGGGGCTATATCTCTGCTAGTAAGTTAAATCTGTGTGCAACTATTCTCTGAAAATAAGGCTAACTGCCTTGGAAATGCTTGAGTCTAAACTGTTAAGCTCTTACTATCCAAAACTGGGTGACCACATCCAAACTGCTTACTGAGAATGATTCCATGTCCCTGATAACTTCCAAACAGGGACCCAGGAGAAAAGGCCCACGCTACACCATGCTGGCACCTATGTTCTCAATTTAAATGGAAGGGATGATTGAATACCAGTGTTGTCCGAAAAGCGGATTCGTTGCCCGGTGTGCAATGAGCCAATAATTACACACTCAGGAGAGACATTTATTTATTTATTTCAGAGTTGCGCAAGCCTGGGTGCTCGGTGGTCTCCCACAAATCGAGCACACCCCCCCAACTTTTCAGGTAGCATTTATACAAACAAATTGCCAGATTTGCGACTTTCCCTTGTACACTGATTGGTTAGTGATTTCTTCATTCCCTGGGTCCCACCCCTGCTTCTCAAGGTCCTGATCAATTAACACTGCCCCAGCTAGGTCAGTAGACGTTATCTCCCAAGGTCCTGACGAAGAGGACATAATCCAGACCCCTTAATTAACACTGTTTCAACAGTGAGAGGAGGCTTTGCTTCCCAAGGTCCTGGCACCCAAACAGGCCTTATTTCTCAGCCTTGGCATCCTCCCTTCTGGAGAGTGGGGCACAGGAATGCAGACTGCTTGTAACTCCCTTATCTTTCCAGCCTGCACCAGCTCTGAGGCCTTTTCTTAACGAACTAGGAGCGCGGCCTAAGGCTTCAGCAAATTTAGCTACTTATGCTAAGCAAGTGTGCGGCTACTCATGCTAAGCAAATTCTATCTAAGATAGAAATTATCCAAATCTACCTACTTCAAACATTCTTTCTGAGCTTCTCAGGGTTGCCTTGTAACACCAGCACCTGAAGTTCTGTGGTTCTGTTTAATTCATTAGTATAGACACAATTCCTGCTGTTTCTCCCTACTGCTCAGCTCAATCTTTTTTAAAAAAACCCGCAGACATAGTTAACTGTGAGGGAGCATATAAAAGAAATAGCATCTTTCTTAAGGCACCGGAACTTTGCATGGTGCCATGGAGGCTGAGAGACTGGAAATGAGGAACCTCCTTAGGGGGTTATACATTAACGACTGTATTGCCCGGTTTGAAACATGAGTGAATTATTATTTGTGCAAATTTCTATTGAACTAAGAGTTTTGGGAGCCTTTGTTGAAACCAGAGACGTAACAGTCACAGCTACTACTTTCGAAATAAATTCTAATACATACTCTCTTCTTCTTCTCATTGTGAAGATGAGAGGGGAAAGGAGGAGTTAGATGTGCTTTGCTTCTTTATAGTGTGGTTGGTTTCACTGGAGCTAACTTTTCAGTCAAATTCCTGGTCTGTGAAGGCAGATAGTTAAACTACAAGATCCCACACAATGCAGTCACTTACCCTCTTTGAATTTCTCTGCTTCATCTTGAACATCCACACCAGACAGACTAGAAACATGCTCTCAATTTTCATACACTATGGTCAAGAAGATTTTTTTTTATTTGCATGTTTGCTTGGTTTTTTTCCTCCCAGTATGAATGAAGTGGAGAGAATTGAGTCTATCAGAATTATGACCCTTGATTCCAGTAGAAATATGAGTTGGGGAATGGAAAGGGGGCAACTAGACTGAAATAAATTAGACTGACACAGGAGCTCTGGAAAGTGGAAAAAAAATAGTTCCCTAAAAACACTTTCTCTGCCCAGCAGAAACTAGGGAAACAGGAAAAGCATGAACACAAATATCCCACTGATTTACACGTGGTTTATGGTTAAAGCTTTTGTTTTCTTCTGTATATGACTTTGGGAATCTTGGAATGTCCGTATCAGAAGTCCAGTAATGGCAGAGAATTTGGGGTAGGATAAAAATATTCTTAAATATAATACAGTGACAGAAACTGCAGTGCCCTTTACATGTCCTAAATAAAACTCCAACTTTTGTAACTGCAAGTGCTTAATAATAATAACTGTATTAACCATTCAGGTTCTTATCTATTGTAAGATCTTAAATTTGGACAATTTGTTTATGTCTAATTGCGTCACCTAATCATAATAAGCCAGCATTTCCTGTTGAAGAGGTATACAGTATCACCTCAAAATGCACTGGATTCCTGCAGTTTTAATGAATATTTCTAATCCATTGTTAACATTTGAACTTGAGTGTGATTCAGATTTCTTGGCATAATGTGTACCATGCTACTATTGTAAACAAGTATCTCCTTTAACTTCACTAGTGCACGAAGTTAAATGTCAGAAAACCGTATTTGCATTTATACACCGAATAATTACATGCTGATCAGAGCAGCGTAATTAGGGATGCTAATGTAAAATGTTAACCAAGACCCTGAGTATTTGCAGAAAAAAAAATCAATAGAAGCAAACAATAAAGAAGAAACTGAGTGTTTATTTTATGTTGTGTAAAGCAAAGGACTGCAAAAACTTACAAAAGGGCTATGATGCATTTCAATCAGTTATGCAGATTAACTCTTACTGGTAAAAATGGCACATAGCCTCTGTACTGATTTTTTTATTATTACTTTTTGGGATCTCAGGAACACCTGAAGAGCTGCAGATCTTGACTGACTTAATGTATTTAAATTTCCCTTATGGAGAACTGGATTTGAAGTGCTTGGGATTACAATCAAAATGAATTTGATGGTTCAGCTCAGCCTCTAATTTATTACAGTATGAATGTCATCAACTTCATATTACAGTTAAAAGTGTGATCTCTTTCCAAATTTAGAAGTCTGGAACTGAATAGAGTTGCTGAAGTCCATCTTTTTATCCCAGAAAGAATGCAGAGAGAGAATTAATGTCCTTCTTCACACAGAAGAGTCTTTCTGTTTGCTGAGCACCTGCTTTCTTGACACCAGAAGACATTAACTGATAGCTGAAGAAGCAAGCAAAAGGTACTGAGTTAGCTACAAGATATGAATCATAATTCTATGATGGTGGAATGAATTGTTGATATGGAAAGTGTTAGAAAAAATGTTTCTGCTAGTATAAAGGTTGCTCTTTTTACCCTTTTTATTTTCAGATGTTTTTGGAATCCTGAGGTTGTAACTAGAACCGTGCAAAGTATGAGTGAACCGACAGCTGGAAAAATAGAACAAACTTTGAGACAATAACACAAACTTACTTTAAGAAGTACGTTGGCTTCAGCAGTGTCTATACTTTCCCCTTTTAACATGTCTTTATTATCTTTAAATACAACATTTCCTGGCAGGTCTAATTGTGGAAATAGATAATAAGCTAGTAGTAAAGAACAGCCTTTTAAAGTAAGTTCACTAACATGATTCACATTTTCAACCAGGCAAAAACAGCAGTGTCAGTATAACTGCAATTCAATATAATTCCTATTTTAAATTTTAAATACTCTACAAATAGACAAAACTAATTATCCTTAGAAACTGTATGTCACATAACTACCTAAATATATATTAGAGAAAATTATATTTAGCTCAGAGTTAACGCAGAAAACAAAAGCAAAACTCATCTAATGGAATTCTTTGATATAAGTGATGATTCTCAGCTTTACCTTTGATAAGCTAGACTTTTCTGTTTTGGCATGATGCCAATAACATGCCAATATTCGTATTTCATATAGTATCACATCTACTAAACTGTAAGATTAGTCTACATATTCAGTGACTCAGCTATAAGTGCTATGTAGCTGTTTGCTTTTGCATCAAAA
Source organism: Dromaius novaehollandiae (assembly GCF_036370855.1). NCBI lineage: Eukaryota > Metazoa > Chordata > Aves > Casuariiformes > Dromaiidae > Dromaius > Dromaius novaehollandiae. The sequence goes on from NC_088098.1 coordinate 182,850,595, forward strand.
TAGGCAGTATGTTATCAGGAATACTAGGTAAATTCATAGATCTATGTACTTGTGCTTTAAGCATTTGATTTGGTTTTAACCTGGAACTCAGACTCAAATACTGTAGATGAAAATCTGTGTGCACTGAAGGTGAAGAAAATGTTTGCAGCAACCCTCACACTGTGAAACTGCTGAACGATGTACAGCTCAAGATATGACTCAGGCTCACTTAAGCAAATCCACCATGAAAGGTCAAAATAACTTAGGGGGGTTAAACATGAATAAAATGTCATTTTACTTGTCTTTCTAATCCTCAAAAAATTGAGATGATGTTTTAGGTTCACTCTTAATGCATTTGCTTATTGCACTGATACAGCAAGGGCCTGATTTGAATATGTATTGTATACGTAGAATTAAATGAGAGTAGAAAGTGCAGAATCACAGGAGAGGGAATTCTGACAGGATCTACCAACGAAGTAAAGACTAGAAATGCCAAAGATCAGACTCATTAGACACATTTATAAACCCAGGTGAGGGCACTTATTTAGTAAATACTTGTATTTTGAAAAGGAGGCAGCAATAAGATGTTGTTATTCCTGCTCTTGGAAAATGGAGAGTGGAACTCCCTACCTGTGAATTTCTCGTTGATGAATACTCTGCTTTGAATGGCTACAGAGCTGATCTTATAGTGGAAGAAAAGAGGAAATGTTTTCCTGTCATGCGGGGACAAACAGTGTACATACCTGAGATTGTGTTAAAGGATCATTCTAGCTGTTGACCTTCTTTCATTTTACTTCTCTAATGACAGAGTACACTGGACTCCAGAAGGCTGTTTGAGTAAGGCACAGCCCTAAGGCTGTGATTGCCATAGCTACAGCTGCAGCTCAATTTGAACCCTGAACATCTGAAGCTACCATTTGGTAAAAGGCAGTAGGATTTCCCAGCATTGGTGGTGCACGTAGAAGCATGTCTCACAGAGTGAATAGCACAAAAGATGATGGGGGGTATTTTCATAGAAATTTTATAGAAACTTCCCTCACCCTAGAAATTTCCTTCATAGTCCTGGAACCTTCCTAACTGTGTCCTTTCTCATACTCTGGGACTTCACAGAATCAAGCAGTAGTGCCAAAGTGTAAGTGGAGCATACCAGAAGAGAGAATGGGGCTGCAATGAGCCATGGGTACATTTGTCCTTTATATACCCATGCTGGCAGATAAGGAAATTGAGATTACAAACTAATTCCCAGGAATCACAGCATCACAGAAGAGCTGAGGTTGAAAGGGATCTCTGGAAATGATCTAGTCCAAACCCCCTGCTCTATCAGGGTCAGCTAGACCCCAATAGCAGGCTGCCCAGGACCGTGTCCAGATGGCTTTTGAATATCTCCAAGGATAGAGACTCCACAAGCTCTCTCAGCAACCTGTCCTAGTGCTCTGTTACCCTCACAGCAGAGAAGTTTTTTCTCATAGAAAGATGGTTCTCATAGTTCAGATGGAACTTCCTGTGTTTCAGTTTGTGCCCGTTGGCTCTTGTCCTATCACTGGGCACCACTGAAAAGAGTCTGTCTTCTTTACACCCTCCATTTAGGTATTTATATGCATTGATAAGATCCCCCCTCAGTCTTCTCTTCTCCAAGCTAAACAATCCCAGCTCTCTCAGCTTTTCCTCACTGGAGAGGTACTCCAATCCATTCATCTTCTTAGTAGGCTTCTGCTGGACTCGCTCCAGTAGCTCCATGTCTCTCTTGTGCTGCGCAGCCTAGCACTGGACACAGTACTCCAGATGCAGCCTCACCAGGGCTGCATAGAGGGGAGGGATCACCCCTCTCGACCTGCTGGCAATGCTCTTCCCACTGCAATCCAGGATACCATTGGCCTTCTTGGCCACAAGGGCACATTGGTGGCTCATGGTCATCCTGTTGTCCCTGAGGACCCCCACGTCCTTCTCTACAGAGCTGCTTTCCAGCAGGTCAGCCCCCAGCCTGTACTGGTGCATGGGGTTATTCCTCCCCAGGGGAAGGACTTTGCACTTCCCTGTGTTGGACTTCATGAAGTTCCTCTCTGCCCACTTCTCCAGACCATTGTGATCCCTCTGAACAGCAGCACAGCCCTCTGGTCTATCAGCCACTCCTCCCAGTTTTGTATCATCAGCAAACTTGCTGAGGGTGCACTCTGTCCCATTATTGAGGTTATTGATGAATAAGTTGAACAGAATTGGACCCAATATTGACTGCTGGGGTACACTGCTAGTTATTGACCTCCAACTAGACTTTGCACCACTGATCACAAGCCTCTGAGCTCTGCCATTCAGCCAGTATTCAGTCCACCTCATTAGCTCATCTAGCTCATGCTTGATCAGCTTGCCTATGAGGATGTTTTGAGAGAGTGTCAAAAGCCTTCCTGAAGTCGAGGTAGATAACATCCACTGCTCTCCTTTCATCTACCCAGCCAGTCATTCCATAATAGAAGGCTATCAGGTTGGTTAAGCATAATTTCTCCTTTCTGAATCCATGCTGACTACTCCTGATCACCATCTTATCCTTCGTGTGTTTAGAAATGGTATCTAGGATTAGCTACTCTGTCACTTTTCCAGAGCTCAAGGTGAGGCTGACTGGCCTGTAGTTCCCTGGGTTCTCCTTCTTGCCCTTTTCAAAGATTGGAGTGACATTTGCTTTCTTTGGAGGGGGAGAAAAAAAAAAAAGAGAAAGAAAAAAAAAAAAAAAGAAAGTGGACAGGGAGATTATCATGCATGGATAATAATCTTGCTGGTATGCATGACCTGCTTTCTTTTACTCTCATAAGAGTTTTCTCTGTTTGGCACATAGACTCAATATGTTCAGGAGAAAGACAGACCAGTAAAAGCACATGAAGAAAAGTATTAATTTCCCTGGATTCCTTAATGGAAGCTTTTAGTTGGGAGAGGTATCTCTATACTGACATTATATTTGAAGGCATCACCAACTGCACTTCTGTCTCAGCTGTTCTGTACAGCCAGATACTGCTATCCTTAATATCAGGCTCTTAATCGTTATACTTTCCAAGGTGAACTTCCAGGCTTCAGCTCCTGATTTTAGGAGAAGCATTAGAAAGATTAATTTGAACTTAACAGCAGCCACAGTAGGCCAGTTTATAGTCTTCATGTCAGTATTTAGCAGTGTTCTTCAGTACTCCTAAAAGCTTTCTTAGCAAGGAGGTCTGAGCTAAATCAGTTAATAAATTAAGCTGGAACATGTCTTTAATAAAAATACACAAACAAACGAAACACACTGTCAGCTAAATCTTTAACCATCGCAGACTTAGCAGTACCTAGTGAGGAAGGTATTACCACCCACCAAGCCTTGCTTTTACAGGAAAGAGGAAGAAAGAGATTTTCTCTCTAGACCTGCTAAAGAAAACTGTTTTGATTGTAGTGGTAGATTTTAAACATGGTTTCCCAGGCAAATCACAGCATTTATGTTATCCTGATATGCTCTCAAAATACAGTCTCCAAACTACGAATTCAAATAACTACATCAGTTAAGAATGTCCTTTCTCAGAGAAACATCAAGAATGATTAAAGCTATCTGGAAACGTTTTGTTTCTTACCCCCGTGTATTTCAGTACAGTTAACAAAATAAAGCAAGCAAAAGAACGTCCAATAACAATAATTGGACACATAAAGAAACACTGAAACAATGAAATTCTGTTCAAGAAGCAAGTCTCTTCATGGTCATTCTGTGCTGAATGTCAGGTTTAAATGAAGGTGAAATAATTGTCAGAATAGTAAAGTTAAGGTGAAATGATCATTCCTCTTACACCTGCTATTATATACCTATACATGGAAATATGATCTCCTCCTCCATATTATTTCAGAAATTGATTTTGCTACATATATGTCTCATGGTGTACACCCAGGTAATAGCCTATACAATCTGATAAAACAAAAAAAAACCAAAGTTGAGTCTTTATGTAAACATATAAAATCAATATGTAAATACATAAAATCAATGCAAAACTGTTATTTCTAAGGATGTTCTCTGGAGTTACTGGCTTATTGATGGTATTGCCTGGAAGGCTTTAGGCTCAGATGGATTTGTGGTTGCCATAGCTTTTTATATACAGAAGGAGAAAGCCACTGTAGCCTCTTAGAGAGGAAACTAGAATACAATGATGTGATTTTTAAGGTTTCAAGAGCAGGTTTGAATGACATGGGAACTTTTCAGTGCTTCTGTAAACCCAAGAACCACATCATACCTATCTCTCCCTTCTCCTTACTAGTGTACATACCCCAAAACCTAGAATGTTTTCCTAGTGTATGACACATCCACATTTGTGTCTGCCCTCACAACACACACATCTCTGATTCAAAGTTGTGCTTTTTGGAATCAAAAACAAACCATGATCCAGTTAAGTGTTCTTGTGGAAAGTATGTAAGATAAGGAAAAACACTCTCATGTTCTGAATTGGTTTCTATGAAAACATTTTCTGACAGACTCATTTTGAATTGATTTTTTTTTTCCCCTCCATGTAGTTGCACTGCAGAATCTTCTGGACTGTGTCATGCATTTTTTCTTCCAAACTGTGCTTTAGTGTACCATCACTACATTGTTCACAGACTTTCAGTGAAAGCAGCCAAATCTTTCTAAGATCTGTGATTCAGATTTTCCATGTGAGTAAAAACTGTACCTTTACACAACAGGTCAATGCAAAATATAAGCAAAAGGTAATTGGAGAGGCTGCTTAACAGACTCACTGGTGTGCCACATTGGTTCCTCAAGTTGTAATTCTCACACTTTTAAATAATATTTGTATATATCAATGATGATCACATGATTATTGACATTGTTAGCTCAAGTTTCCATCTCACTCATTACTGTAATGACATTCTATACTAATTTCATATGTAGGGATATCTCAAATGTCCAGTTAGTATCTCCTAGTGTTGTCAGACTGCATGTTTTGCAGTAAAAAACTGTTGCCTTCTTGTGAAATTAACTTTTTTTTCTAACATTGCTAGTAAAAAGAAAAAAAAAATTCTCTTGAAACCTGATATTTTGTAAAAGACCTTCACATGACCATCATATTCACAGCATTTTAAGTGGCAAAACTCTGTACTGTGAGAAGATACATTTAAATGAGAAAAAAGGTATTAGTTTTGATAAGCCTTCAAGGGAGTTCACTTTAGAACAAACTCATGCACAACCATACTGATTACCTGTCCAAAGTTCTTCTGTCTCTCAAGAGCATGATGCATGGTAATTTTTCTGTGTTGTATGCTACACAGTAAAATACTCATTCTTCTTAACACATAATTAGTTCTCTTGGGGCTTATACAAATTGCAGTTCTCATACTCTTGTGGCTGGCACAAAGTAAATTTGAGAATTGAAAGCCTTAGGATCATGTCAGTCTCTATAAACTGCCCACCTGTGATAAATCTAGATCTGCCCTTTGAATGCTGTACTGAGCTATGTAAAATTAAATAAATAAATCATCCTGCTCTGGGACCCAAGCTCCAAAGATGTATTAACCATGTGTTAGAAGATAAAACATGCAAGGCATTGCAAATTCATTTTGTACAAATATGTCCTTATTTCAGACGCTAGCCCTGAGTTTGGAGCTGGAAACTGAGAAACTGGAAATTCTGACCTCCTGGGAGGATCACAGGAGGGTAAATGAGCAGAAGGTTCTTATTTATGCTATTCACCTTGAACAGGGAGACTTGTACTGGTGTCACTAGCTCAACAGGTGTAAGAAATTCAAGCAATTACAGAGCCGATACCAGAGGATTGGTGAAAGGTGCTCATGAGAACTGTAATTATATACAAATTTTATAATAATAGTGTTTTATTGGATATATAAACCTGCTGTATGTACTACATTTAATAACTTCATGGACACCTTTTAATCACTACCCAGTCAGTCCAAAGAATATGAAATGGTGTCAGGACCATCAAAACAGAGGAACAAGAAGAAGGCGACTGTAAGTACTGAAAAGGTGCTGTTAGTTTTGAGACTTATTCCTCAAGTAGAATGACTTTGTTCTTTCATCCCAGTGAGTGCCCCTTCTTGACTAGGTCTAAAAATTCAATGCAAAATTTCCTGACTGAAGGTCTGTGGATTCAGAGGTATCACAGTAGGCTATAGTATCTTTCTTTGCAAAATAACTATCTCAAACCAGACCTCAGAAAGTAGTGAAATACTTTGGCTGCTGTTGGTCTATGTGAAGTGAGGGTGGTGATATATATCTGTTGAACTCATGAACAGAAACATTGCAGCTATTGCTATCTGACATATCCTCTGCAAATCTCAGCCAAGTAATTTAGAAAAGGTAGACTCAAATGTTGAACTATTATCTTTATAGTGAGCTTAATTTAATGTGATTTAATTATTTGAAATTTAGATGCCTCATATAAGATAGTTGTGTTGGCTTCCCTTTTTATATAGTAGAGAGAGACAGACACCTGAATTTGCAAATGAATCCCAGCTGATGAATACCCAAGATGCCTACAAGAGGTGAAATGAATTGCTTTGCATTGATAAATGTGGCTGTCCATTGACTGTAGAAAGAGTCTAGAAACATAGTTTGGGCAAGGTACTTGATTTTGAAAGAAATGAATTTAGATGGGATGGATCCTCTCCTGAGTGATGATTCCTCCAAATGCATGAAACTCAGCAGATGGATGGTGGGACAAGAGTTGAACCTCTATGAGTACTGTGGTTTTGTGCGTATAAAGAGAGGACATCACAAGGCAGGATATTGTCACTTTATTAAGCACCCCATTTGCTTTTGAAAATATGCATTTCTCACTGCCTCGTTCCTAAAATCTATCAGTTAACCAATAATTGAAAAAAAAAAAAAAACCCTTCCATGGATATTTCTTGCCTATCACACGTTATCACTACTGGGACCTGTGACATACTAAGGGAACTGACCCAATCTATTGGATATTAAAATAGCATTTATGCTGGAAAATGTGTGTAGGAAGTATCTTTTGCTCACTTCTTTATTAAAAATTCAGTCATTTAAAAAATCATAGGAAAAGCCTGTTCATCAGCTGTTAGCACCTTTTTCTTTTAAGAAAAGAAATCATGCATAAAAAGTGAAGGGGCAGAAGACAGAAGAATTTTATTGGAAACTCACTGCTTTCTGCTTCCTGGGATTCCTACAGAAATATAAGAGGTAGTTGTAGGTGTTCAAAGGCTCCCTTTCTTAACAGCAGTGAGCAGATGATTTGTTGCAGTGCGGCAAATGGATTTATGTGTACCTATCTTTTGGACTCTCGTCCAGAAGTAAATTACATTCCATGATTTCTTTGCCCACGTGGTCCCGTTACATTGCAGGTTTATTTTCTGGGGGGAGCAAAAGCGGTGTGTATTTGGAGGGGAGGGAGCAATTTGTCTTTCATTAACTGAGCTGGAAAGGGTCTTGGGACATTATGGAGTTAGCTTTAGAGTCCTGAAACAAATCCTGAAAGTAGCCTTCTTTTAAAGATGTGCTTGAAAGTTTTGTTGTTTTCATATTTAAAGTGTAAAGCCCAGTGACTGCATAAGTCATAGAATTTTAAAACTATCATCTCTTCGTGTGTGTGCATCTATGTGAAGGCTGTTTAGTGTGTAGATACAAAAGTGAGAGGAAGACCTTATTGGAATTGTGAGATTAAGAGATGGTGGAACTGTGAAGTTAACCCAAGGCAAAATTATTTGGCTTCCCTCAAAATGATTTGTAAATTAGTAAATAAAACTGAAAATAATTTCAGAACAGAAGCAAAATAGTATTAAATAACAAAAAAAAAAAAAAAAAGGAAGGGGCAAAACAACAAAATATGATGTGATTGAGTGGGAAAAGCCAAACCACCTATAGCAGATGACTAAAATAACGAACATAAGGAGCTGTGTCTGTGGATAGGAAGGAAAGCAGAAGAAAAGGATAGGAATACAATTAGACAAGGACTAAGTCTGTTAGAACTCAGCCCTAACTTCTGACTAGGATTTGAAAGGATATTTCTAAACATCTTGTGAAATAGGTAAGAAGTTTCCCACGTCATTAGCCTGAAGCCAATGGCATTTCAGATCTTTTCATTGATTTCAGTAGAGTTTGAATCACATCCTTAAAGGCAATACACTTTAGTCTAGATATGTCTGGTATACTCTATGATTCTCTAAAGCATATTCTCAAAACATCTTCTGCTAAATTTTCCACTTTATTTTCTTATTGCATATATTTGAATGGCCTGGACACAATTTATTTGTCCTAATGTAGGCATTTAAAAATTAGACACCTAAATCTGAGCTGGTCACCTCAGGCTTCCTTTATAATCAAGTACAAATCAGTATATTGAGATGGCCATTCATTTCATCCAGAGATAAGCATTTAAGATAAGTCAGATGAATTGCCCTCCAGAGTTGCCTATTTTCTTCCATTAACTATAAGAGGAGACTAGAGTTAATAGCTCAAAGTTACGTATAAAGCTCAGTCAGATATATCCCACCCCTTTTGTTTTATTAGATGTAAATTTTTGGTTTTTTTTTAACTAAACATATTTCTGCTTTTAAGTGAAAGGATCATTGATTTTGAGCCTCATTTTTTACATTTAATTTTGCCTATTTTCTTCCCATCTGCTATCTTTTAGACATCTTTTGCTAATTATTTTTCATTTTGGATTTCTACTTGTTTCTTACTCTTGTGATTTAAAATCATTTACATTGGAAGAGAAACTTCACGTAATAGTTACAACATTTGAGCCCCAGAGGTGTAGTGAAGGCAAAGAAAATCAGGAGTCTAATAAAAAATATAGAGATGAAGGATCTTAAATTAAAAATCCCTGAGGAATAATGTTAATTTAACTTCAAAAATTCCAATACAAGCTCATAAGAAATAAGTATTCTTTTCTAAATCCTGCTCTGAGGCAAACAGACATTTTAAACTGACAGCTATTAACTCTGAGTCCGTTGTGGGTACACTGAGCTTATAACTCAAGTGAAGTATCCCAGATTATGGAATACCTGGATGAGGCTAAGATCTCATGTGTAGGCTGAAGCAACCACTATGTGATGTGGCTTTCTAAGCTTTCTTACACTGGCTTAAGAAAGGCCCAAATTCTGCCTTTTCACTAGAGACCATTTATGTAGCTTTTAACACCCTCCCACTGTGATCCCTCCCTGCTCCTTTTAATAAATTATATTCAACAGATCCTTCTATTTAACTGAAAATGTTGGTTCGTAGGCAATAGTGAATGCATCAGCTTTCCAGGTTCCAAAGATATCTTATAATGCATCTGTTCTCAGGAAGATCTCCCCCATCTCCATCTCCAGCGTTCCTTCATGTAGGAGTTATAAAGAAAGGAGGAAAAAGCCATTCAGCTATGTTATACTTTCTGCAAGTGCGTTCTACTTTGTACTTTCAGCACTCTCAACAAGGAATTGAAAAAACATATTGCAACTACTACACACCACAGACTTATTTCCTCACTTTTTTCAACAACTTGCTCATTTTAAGTTTCTATTTAATAAGATGAGTGTCCAATACAGGAATAAGTTATATGTCATTGCTATGCCTATTGAATAGATATTTTTTTGCACTCCCACCTGTGAAGGCCAGTTCACAGACACTCATGTTTTCCATTCTGTTAGTCTCTAAACTTTTGGCTATAAATTTAAGTGGAAGAACATCTGGAGTTTATAGCTCTCAAGATAAAACTCTCATGCTGTTAAATTTCTGAGGTAAAGAACCATTTTCTGCTTCTGGGGGTGTAAAATTCAGGCAAGGCTGTCACAAGATGTTTGTCATTTTACAGAGAAGAAAAAAATACTGCTCTGCTCTTCATATAAGAGTAGAAGTTGGACACCCTGGTTCCTACTCCTTTAATTCTGCAGTCCTGAGTCTCAGCCCGTGTTGCTGATGCTAATCCTGGACTCATATCTGAAGAGCTGGAGAGATCACTGGGCAGAAGTCACAAGCTATGCAGTAAGTCACATGCTGAGAAATAGCAGGGATGAGCAGATGCTGTTTGGTCACTGTGGGTTGCATACAGAGATGTGTCACGTGAAATTTGCGTGTAGAAGATTAATCAGCAGAAGTACTCAGATCACCTGAGTTTAGCCCCATAACATTTGAAAGGTTGATGCTGTCTCCATTCCCTAAAAAGGTATCTCAGAAATCAGTTTAAAAGAAACCAAGACAAATAGAGAAAAATCCAGAATTATCTACCAGGTTCAACACAAACAGGGAGAAAGGAAGGGCAATTACACTGTTTTCTCTCAACTGTTACTTTCTTATTGCTAGGCAGACTACCAGGAGCTGTATGATACACTCCGAGATCATTATACTATCCACAACTGCGTCAGATATGGCTAATTAATCTGTTCTGCAGTGTACATAAAAGGGAAGGGAGGAACATAGCTACCAGTACTGTATTTACTAACTAGCAACAGAGAGTATAGGACTGTGCAGGGGTTAACATCAGTCCATTCTTCCCCCCAAGTATCTACTTCTGATCTTCTTCTTCCACTCATAACACAATCCTCTACCATGTTTTAAGTTCAGCCATAAAGGTAATACTAACTGTGAGGGCAAATGAGGCAAGGAATGGATTTAAACTTCAACCTACTTCACCCTCTTGCAAAAAGTACCCAAAACTCATTTGACTTATGCTGGTTAAATTTATTTTTGGCACATGTATAAATCTACTTTGCACAGAAAGAAAATGTAACAAAAGGGCAAAAAGTAAAAGGCAATGCTGAGTATAGTTCTGCTGAAGCCTGGTTTGGGATACGAGGATGAGAGCTGTGCTCACAATTTCAAAGGGAGGAGTGTACACCTGTTTCAGGGAAATACTAACTTGCAGCTGCATTGTACTTCATTTCAATGGAATCCTGCTGATCTGATTAAAAGGTGCTGTTCCACAGCCACATTATCTCATTCACTGTGAAAGGGAAAGCAGCAGACTTGATCAAAACATGCCTCCCCATGGCTGCATTCTCAGAGCCACTTTCAGTGTAGAAGCGGATGACGTGAATGAGAATTGCTCTTTGCTAGGATTGTTAAATGAGTATCTGACAAAGAAAAATGCTTCTTACCTCTTCTTTGTTCTCCAGTCTTATGGAAAGAACCAGTAATCCTGACAGCTCTCAATGATGTCCTTCCATTCTCCCTTCTCTCAGTTGCGTTTCTGTGACTGTTCTGCCTGTGTGGGGCATAGTATTTTGTTAGACATTCTTGTTGCTTGCCAGAAGCAAGTAGTACGGTTGATCATAATGAGCTCACAGAAAGCAGTTTGCAAATATTTTCATGAAGAGAGATGGCAAATTCATTTTGTTATTATTAACAGATCATGTTTGTCATTGAATTTTTATTATTTAAACCTTTTATATAGAAATAGTCTTGGTTTATGTATAGACATAACCTTGTTTTTTGTCTAAAAGTGGTTGTGAACTATGCCAATAGTCTCAAATCAAGGGTGAAGAATGAGTTCATTGAAATTTAACTACTGTCTCTGAAAAATTTTGAGCCACTTAATTAGAGAAGTCCATCATCTTGCTGCACTGGGGTACAAGTTTAGAATGCTTAAATGCTACATGTACTACAATCTCCGAACACTACAAGCACAGAAAACGCTGTCTTTAATTCTCTTATGGCAAATGGACTCTTCTGTTATAGGTGTGTGGTAGAAGGCCTAGTCCAAAGATCTTATAACTAAGATCCTGGCTGCTGTGAGCAGGCCATCTGAAAAATCTCACAACACTTTTCATTGCCACTGGGATTTATGTTGTTATACCACTAAACACTTTCTCTCTTTAGCAGGGGATAACACACTGTGTGCCAACTGCCTGCCTATTCAGGATCTCCTTCTGCTTTGAGATCCTTCCGGCAAAGACATACAGTCTAAATATTAATTACTTATTGAAAAATGTGTGCAAAACACTAGGTCTTAGCAGCTTCTCAAAACAGGTGGTAACACTACTAATGCAAAACTAAGAAATTGTTTAGTTAACTCTGTCATAATTTGTTTGTTAGAATGCAAATTGGTCTGTCAATTTTGTTTTCTGGACTTTCAGGACTTCTTTATGTAGCCTACTACACTTAAAGTAGGAAGAACAGTGACTCAGAGAAGGAAAAATTGGTGATTCTAGTGGATGTCTGAAACTTTCACCCTTTCATCTTCCATGATGAAGACAAACATTACAATATCAGATTTGGCATTCAACCTGTGCCAGCTGAGTGGAAGTGGCCAATGCAGAGTGTGCTCCAGATATTTGTCCTGGAAATGTAAGGCAATGGAATAATGATGAGCAAAATAAGGGTCAAAGATGTGTGAAGAAGATGGAGGTTGGCTGGCTGCGGTGCACGGAGCCCAAAGCGATTCTTGATTTGGAGCTTTCAAGTTCAGTCACCTATTGGGAAAGTGATTAACAGGAGGCTGTTCACAAGAATACAGCTGAGCTGTGGCAGAAGATGTGTTGAGTGCTTGGCATTCAAGGGGAGAGAGCTGCACACCAGCTGTGAATGCTCTAACAAAATCTATGGACATTTGTTTCATGGGACTCAGAGCACGTCAGTGTGGAAAATGTTACCACAGATCTAACTAACACCAGCCAATATCCTACTTACTTAAAACAGTACTAACCAATGTCCTGGTTGCCTGAGTATACAGCTTATACACCTGCACTTCTCTTGGGTATTTTCATTCTCTGAAAAGTTGGAAATAACTGTTGGCCACTTTTCATTGGAATGTTTCTCCAGTTATTGCATCTGATGCTTGACTTGGACTTTGACATTTAAATGTAGGTTTATTTTGATACATTGCTGAAATTCTCATCCTTTGGGGGACCAATGTAAGATTTTCAGGATTTTTTTCACAGAAGATCAATGATCTCAACATCAAACTTATGTTTAAATAATTTTACAATAGTTCTTAAGGTAGCTTCAAGACTGTGTTAGCATTCTAAGCTTAAGTAAATTAGTGTTAGCTTTGCATGCACTTCCATCTATTTCTCTGCAATAAGCAAAAAACCCTCATTGACTTTTGAGTTCTTGATTTATGACATATGAATATTCGGGTTATTTTTAAAAGATACTGAGTAAAAGGTGTAAATGGATTTAGGTTTGGGGGCATATTACTTATACAATCAATCTCTATTGAAATTGATTATATAGTCAATGGACTGTTAGAGAGTCCTCAGTAATGAGTAGCTTGCAGCTACGGTTTATACTCAAACTTCCTGGACCAAGCATGTAGATCAGGGTTGGTCAGTATTGTCTCTGCTCACTCTGTTGTCTGAAACAACTTGTGTGCTAAAATGTTTGATTGGCTTGAGAAGGCAAAAAATAGGATAATCTTCCATACTTCTAAAGTTGATAATGAACTTAATGTCCTTAGAAACCCTGATAATTCTCATGATTAATTCCATACAACATCACTTTCAGTGACATTTTCCATTTACTCATTTATGCTCAAGTTCTTAATGATTTGAACTAACATAAAAATAAACTTAAAATTGATCAAATATGGCAAAATCCATTTAGTTCTTCCTCAGAACTGCTAAATGGATGTAGCATTTTGTGGGTAGATTGGCATACTGAAAGCTATACTGTTTCCCAAGGAGACAGAGAAAGAGAGAGAGAGAGAGTGCTGACTTCACTTGTTTTAGAAGCAATGGAAAATCTTTTAGAAGATAATGATGAACTATAATGATAGATAAGAGAGCAAGATACGAATTATCAAGGTGGCTTTCAATTCAGGCTGCTTTGTAGACTTCATCAACACAGCTGGCATGAACAGGGCAGGTAAAAGGTGAACACAGATTCTCAGTGCTATCCTTTATCTTGGAAAAATCTATTGCCACTATCACAAAAAGATCACTTTTGTGCATGAGGAGCACCGACTCATTTAAAGACCTGATACATAGAATGAATGACAGACTTTCTATATATACATGGTGACACATTTGGGGTGATTTCATTTATACTCCTGGGGGACCTGAGTTTGTTCTGCGAGGAACGGAGAGCGCTACAGAGGAATAGCTGGGCTAGATTTGGGCTGAAATACAGAAGTGTGGAAGCAGCAGAGTTGCTCCACAGAATGACCCTAACAGGATTACTGCAGGTAGATGGTGTGATAGGAGAAGATTTATTTAGTAGAAGGAGAGTTTTTCTGATCCCAGTCAAAAAAACAGCTTCCTTCTGTGGTATATTTATCCATCAACAGCATATGGCTGCATGTAAAGCACCTCTAATAAAAAAGACTGCCGGTTTGCCACAAAAAGAACTTGTAACCTCCCATTCCACCCTTCCCAATAGTATCTGTATGTTCAAGCTTTTTGGACCCTGGATCAGTCTCCTCACTGTGATGACACTAGTCAGTTCTTGCTGTAGTACAAAGGCGGTAGTGCCAGAATTCCTTCCTGACTTTCTCGGGTCCAGACACATAAGATTTTTCAATCTGTTCATGAGAACGCTGAACTAGATGACATTTCTATTAATAAAGAAAAAAAACAAAGAAAAGTATTGTTGTCTTCCCCTAGTCTTTGTCTGATCTTAATCCTCAAAAGTAGGAGGTTATATCATGGACTTTGGAAGAAAGAGTGTCATTAAAGGGTGTCCTCTTACCACCTACCTCCCACAGCTTACTGATACTCTCTCAGCATGTGTGTTCCTTTCTAAGTATTCTTTTTTATTTGCCTTTTGCTGAACTAATATCTTAGCGATTCAACAATCTTTCAAATTAACTTGTCCAAACAGTTAAGATAGTTAGATTAAAATTTACCAGGCTACTCAAATTTACTTGATACATTAGCTAGCTAAAGATTTTATATTGTATACACTGTGTTAGCTTCTAACTTAGGAAGGTCATTTGAACCTCAAAGAAACGCTGAATTGTTTATTGATTTCTTAATTATTCAGTGCTTGTGGTTACTTCTTTATGTTCCTCTATGTTATCTTTTTTTCACCTGAAAGTTTGATAAAACAAAATATTAATAAACAAATAAATCTTTAGCCACACAAAGGGCAAGACGGTGATCTTGAAATCTTGCTTTAGAAATGTTTAATCTGTAAAATCTTGACTGAGAGAATCTTTCCTCATTCGAGTGACATACTTTAATTTTATATATGTGTGTATATATATGTATATATTATATATAAAATGTGTGTATGCGTATGTAAATGCATAGATATATGTATGTATGCATTTGTATGTATCAGGACTAATCTCTAGGGTGTGCAAGCAGTGGAAAAGCAGTTGTGAGGCAGACATTAGAGTTTCACTTATGCACAGATCTGAAGGGTCCAGTCTGGTTTGTTACTTTTTATGCAGCAATATGCATGAGTAGTTACAGATATTAAAGAAAACAAGATACTTTTTCAGAAAATTTTCCAATCCAAGTATGACTTTATATTCCTGAGCAGTCTTGTATTTCCTATACTCTATTGAACTAATTTTACTGAAGCATCTTTTATACAACTGCTGAAAACTTAAGAATATTATCCTAGGTATGCTTAGTCCAGTTAGGAGTGTCCATTTGCTTTGGTAAGCACAGATACTAATTTTTACCTCTTGATTACATTTAAGTTATGAAGACTTCAGTGACTTGCAGTCTCAAACACATAAGAATTGCAATAGTGGATGTTTACCATTTTTTTTTTGTATTATTAGCACTATTAATGGAATTGTCTGTACAAACTCATTTGACAGTTTTTCTTCTATTTTTTTTCCTTTTCACTGTTTCATTATTACACTAGATAAAGCTGATCAAATAAAAATCAGCAAGTGGTTTATTTGAATTTAACTAACAATAGTCCAGTGATGTTGTTTTCATTTGAATCTCTAAGTTCTGCTTGCTTGGCTATTTTAAGTTCTAAATATCATCATACTTTAAAAAAAAAAAAGTGTTGTTTTCCCACATGATCACTTTTGACAGACATTTTTGCCTGCTGATATAAACAAGATGAATCAGACTGTGTCTTCAACAATTCATGTCTCTTATGGAATGATAACATGAAATGATATTTTCTGATCATTTGACCTAGTAAAATGCAAAAGACCATTCATTTAGATAACTTCATCGTGTTGACTAATCTGCTGAATAATAATTCTTATGAAAATAAGAAATCATTTGCATAGGCATGATCCAAATAGCACGGCAAAAAGTGCACCTCCTTTGCAGTGTCCCTTCTATTCCATTTCTGGGCTACCATAGAGAATAGCCTGCCAGTAGTACTTTACTGCCAAATTATGTGCAGTTGTAGTTTTGTGATATGGACATATGTCTGCTAAGGACTAATTTGAAACCATTAGACTTATTTCACTTGTGACCTAAGCCAGATTTAAACCCAGGCCTTATGCAGGTGACAGGCAAGTATATTAACTTACAGTATTATGAAGCTTGCTCCAAGGCAGGAAGATTGCAATAACATTAAAAAAAATCTGTTAACATTGAAATATGAATAATTTACAAAACAAGAATCCTCAGCTAATAGTCTCTCTGTTCATACTGAATACTGTTGTGACTTGTAGGCTATATTACAGAAATGTGCTTTATCTGGGGCTACTTGTGTAGCAACTTGTATTGTAGATTATAGCTTTTACAGAATGCACCAGCATGATATTGTCAGAGTCTCTAGGCATACCAAAGCCTATACTTTTGAAATGGTTGTGACTGATTATTAGCCATCAGAGATTTGATCCTGCAAAGCTTTCTATCTGAAATTTCAATGGGGAACTAGTCCACAGAGGTCTGATCATATGTTTCATTCAAGCTCATGTTTTAAGGCAGGTATTTAACTAAAGGCATTATGACACCCAGCTGTTCGCTACCCCCAAAATCAGGCTTGGAATTCAAGGTTAATTAGACACCTAAGTTTCACAAGGCCTGTACAACATTGCCTATACAGTGCTTATACACTTGCTAACCTGTTAAATAGTAGAGCATACTGGTCTATATGGATATAGGCATCTCTCTCAGGACTCCAGATGCTTATCTCCGTGATACTAATTCAGACTGAAAAAAGCTTTCTGAACTTAGATTCCTCAAAAGTGATTAGGAAATTCATCTTGGAAAGATATCACGTCAGTCAAGTCTCTGTTATTGGAATTTTTCTTTTTCTTTTTATTAACTGTCTGCTATAAAATGCATAAATGATGCTTCTACATTAGTGTTTTAACTCATATCAGGAAAGCTTTTGAATCTCTGCACTTGGAACTACTGAAGAGTAGTTAATGGATATTAAGTCTATGGGACCAGACTAGATCCTGTCTGAAGTAAAATATTATAGTTTGAGCAACTATTTTGCTCTATAGGCCCACTTCTATTTGTCCACACTGCTTGCAAACATCGGTACAGGCAAAGAAGACTGGGAAAAGGATGAAATCTTAGGTCTCTGCTCCCAGCTAAATGTGCTAAAAAATTGGGCTGCAGAGGCAGGATCCCTTTTGCTGGCTGTACTTCTGGTTCTAGGATCCTACTTTTTGACTGAATAGTTTCACTTTCAACAAGAACCTGGAAATTCAACAGGAACTGGGAATTCTTCTACTCAGAGTGTTTTGTAAGCTGTCAGTTAGGCGCTATGTTGTAAAATTGCAAATTCAAACCTGCTGTGTAAGAAGTGGACCTAGACAGTTGGTTTGTAACCTCCTAGGAAAGAACTCTAACCTAATATATTATTATATTAAAAAAAATCCCTGATATTATGTACTTTTCATTTTCTGATGGTCAAGGAACTTTTCTCTGAACCACGATATCTAGACAAGATTTTTTGAACTCTTTTTTAACAAAATGTATACCTGTATATGTTCAAATAACAATACCTCCTGAATCATGTAACACAGATTAACGTGAATATCAGTTTAGCTGTTTAAATGTGTTGGTTGTTATCGTTAGTTTTTCTTACCTAAAACAACACTTAATATTATTTTAATTAATAATTAATACTAATATTAATATTAATATTAATATCAATAACAAGACAATATGAAGGACCTTTACCTTTGTGAATGGGAAAAACTAAGAAAGATATGACTGTCTGCTCTCTCGGCCAAACTCTGAGCCCCAGAAGAAATCACTGATTTTAAACCATCTTTCAGTATAAGGTCTGTTTGTGAAACTGACTTACATTTTATCTGTGATGCATTCACAGACTTTTTTATTTATCTTTTGCTTTTTTTCCACATACCATAAATGACATGAATGTTCCTTGTACATAGACTTTAATAAAATATTATTTTATTATTAATAAATCAACAATAAGTTATTATTGTTTGATAGAAAGCTGAAATATATTTTGACATTTGTTATAACCCTAGTATAATACTATTCTTTTTTTTTTCCAGGTAAAGTTGTGCTTTTATTGCTGTTTGTCCTATGGAAAAGTTGGAAGGCATTGATGTATGTGGCAACAAAGCCACTGAGTACTTTTTACAATAAACAATTTACTTAACCAGCCTGTTCAGCAACAAAAAGCTGACAAAAAGCTTTACGATAAAAAAAACAAAAACAAAAGAAAACATGCAGTCATAGTGAGGTAAAGGTTTCAAGGTGGGTTACGTAGGGCCTGTAAAGAGTTTCTATTTATTTCTTTATTGTTGATGTCTCCAAGCAACCTGAAACACATTTCTGATTGTCTTTTCTTCAGGTTTTAATTTCCCCTTGAATTTGTACTTGTAATCAGAAGAAGGTAAAGGTATGATTTTATTGGTATAGGTAAAGAATGTGTTTTTATTGAAAAAAAGGAAAAAAACAAAGGAGAAGAAATGAGATAAGATGGTTCGAGAACTTTCTGATGAGAGTGGATCTTTGTACCAGCTCTCACTCCTTGTTTATTACCTGAATGAAGAACATGGCTAACATTAAGCACCCAAACAAACTGCCTGAAAGTAGGCACCCTATGCACAATATAGCCAATGAACACAGAAAACGTGTCACTTGCAGAGATGATTCAGGCCATCATGATCTCCTTTTTCTTGCCACTGTCTGTAGAAGGAATCTTCATTCCTGTTACGGTCAGCAAACTGTATATATGTGAGTAAAGCGAAGAAATTATTGTTAGTATAACATAAACCTTAAGTCTAATTCAAGGATCATCATTAGTCATCTAGTTATCACAGAAAAATAAAGAATAATAGTGCAGTTAGAGCACTCATATACAGAAAAAGTTGGTATGACAGTAATGCAACACACACACTTCTTACCCTTTCCCTGGTGTTGTGCTTACCATTCAACGGCCTGCTGGGTCCTAAAGTCAGTGGTTTCACTCTGGTGTTATCTGGGGGGATGTTACAGTAAGTTGTCAGCATCTGGAGTCCTCTGCCAAGAGGAATATGATATTCATGTGAATGCTCTCTTCTTCCTCACTGTACAGATCCATTTGGGGTCATTTTTATGTCTGCTAGCATGCTGTTACATCTTTACTCTTTCTTCATTGGTCTGCAGTTCCATGTTACATGTAAATTTACTATATATAGTACCATTTATGTATTTTAGAAACTATTTCTCCATTTTCTTTCTTGCCCCTAAGTCCACTTTTGTCCAGATCTAGGTCTGCATTTTTTTAACTGACAAAGCCATAGGGTCTCCAGGGTTTCTCTTGTCATCCCAAGCCTGCACTTGCACACATTACATCCTGTGTCTCCACTTCTCAAGGGCTCTGCTATCACAGAATCACAGAATGTTTGGGGTTGGAAGGGGCTCCAGGAGTTCATTTAGTCCAACCCTCCTGTTCAAACAGAACAGGACATGTCACTAAGAACATGTTGCACAGGACCTTGTCCAGATGGCTTTTGAATATCTCCAGGGATGGAGACTCCACAACCTCTCTGGACATTCCAGTGTTCAACCACCCTCACTGTAAAGATATGTTTTCTTGTGCCTCTCTGGAATTTCCTGCATTTAAGTTTCTGCCCATTTCCTCTCATCCTGTCACTGGGCATCAGTGAGAAAAGTCTGGCCTAGTCCTCTTTACATCCTCCCATCAAGTGTTTGTAAACATTGATAAGATGAGTTCCTGAGCCTTCTGTTCTCCAGGCTAAACGGCCCAGCTGTCTCAGCTCCAGTGCCTTAATCATCTTTGAAGCCTTCACTGGACTCACTCCAGTAGCTCCATGTCTCTCTTATGAGGAGCCCAGCACTGGACCCTGCACTCCAGATGTGGACTCACCAGGGCTGCATAGAGGGGAAGGATCACCTCCACCTGCTGACAAAACTGCCTAATGCAGTCCAGGATATCACTGACCTTCTTTGCCATGAGGGCACATTGGTGGCTTATGGTTATCCTGTTAACCATGAGGACTCCTAAGTCCTTCTCTACAGAACTGCTTTCTAGCTTGTTGGCTCACAACCTATACTGGTGTATGAGGTTATTCCTCCCCAGGGGAAGGACTTTGCACTTCCTTTGCTGGACTTCATGAAGTTCCTCTCTGCCCACTTCTCCAGACCATTGTGATCCCTTCGAGCAACAGCACAGCCCTCTGGTCTATCAGCCACTCCTCCCAGTTTTGTATCATCAGCAAACTTGCTGAGGGTGCATTCGGTCCCATCATCTAGCTCATTAATGAAGATATTAAACACTATTGGTCCCAGTATCGACCCCATCAAATTAGTGACTGGCCTCCAGCTGGACTTTGTGCCACTGAGCCTGGCAGTTCAGCCAGTTTTCAGTCCACCTTCCTGACCACTTATCTGGCCTGTACTTCCTCAGCTTGTCTGTGAGGATGTTATGGGAGATGGTGTTAAAAGCCTTCTGAAGTCAAGGTGAACAACATCCACTGCTCTCTCCTCATCCACTGAGCCAGTCATCTCATCATAGAAGGCTATCAGATTGGTTAAGCATCATTTCCCCTTTGAAAATCCATGCTGACTACTCCCAGTCGCCTACCTGTCCTTTAAGTGTCTGGAAATAGTATCCAGGATTAGTTCCTCCATTACTTTCCCAGGGATTGAGGGAAGGCTAACAGGCCTGTAGTTCCCCATATCCTCCTTCTTGCCTTTCTTAAAGATAAGGGGTGACATTCACCTTCTTCCAGGCCTCAGAAATATCTCCTCACTGCCATGACCTTTCAAAGATAATAAAGAGTGGCTTCAAAATGTCATGGGCCAGCTCTGTCAGTATTTAAGGATGCATCTTGTCAGGGACCATGGGCTTGTGTATGTCCAGTTTGTTAAAGTGTTCCCTAACCTGATCCTCTTCCACTCTAAGGACTTCCACAGTAAGTCTTCATTGCTCCAGACTACCCTTCTGCTCTCAGGGGCTTGGGATTCCTGAGAGCTGGTCTTAAGAGTAAAGACTGAGGCCAAGAAGGCATTCAGTACCTTAGCCTTTTGTGTGTCCTTTGTTACCATGTCCCTGCCCCATTTAGGAGCAGGCCCATATTTTCCCTGGACTTCCTTTTGCTTCTTATGTACTTTTAGAAGCCTTTCTTGTTGCCAGTTTCTATTCAAGGTGGGCTTTAGCTCTCCTAACCCCATCCTTCCATGACACTGTCTATATATTCCTCCTGTGTCATCTGTCCCTGTTTCCACCCCCTGTACACTTCCTTTTTACATTTGAGTTTAGTCAGGAGCTCTTTGCTCATCCATGCAGGCCTTCTGACACTTTTGCTTGATTTTCTGCTTGCTGGGATGGACCATTCTTGAATGTAGAGGAGGTGATCCTTGAATATCAGCCAGCTCTCTTGGACCCCCTTTCCCTCCAGGGCTGTATCCCATGGGACTCTTCTAAGCAGGTCGCTGAACAGGACAGTCTGCTCCCCTGAAGTCCAGGGCTGTGATCCTGCTTTTTGCCCTGGTCCCTGCTCACAGGAGCCTGAACTCCACCATCTTATGGCTGCCAAGGCTGCCTAACTCTTACATCCTCAACCAGTACTTCCTTGTTTGCAAGTATGAGGACCAGCAGAGCACCTCTCCTCTTGATCATTTGTGTTAGAACATTAGGAAGTTATCAAGGCACTCCAGAAACCTCGTGTTTTGCTTGTGCCCTGCAGTGTTGTCCCTCCAGCATATATCAGGGTGGCTGAAGTCCCCCATGAGGACCAGGGACTGCAAACGTGAAGATTCTTCCAGCTGTCTGAAGAAGGCTTCTTCTACTTCTTCCTGATCAGTCAGTCTATAGCAGACAACCACTACAACGTCACCCATGTTGGTCTGCCTGCTAATCCTGCCCCTTAAGCTCTCAGCTGACCCCTCACCCATCTCCAGGCAGTGCTCCATGCATTTCCACTGCTCTCTCACATAAAGGACAACTTCCTCTCCTTGCCTTCCCAGGCTGTCCTTCCAAAGAGCCTGTATTCATCCATTGCAGCATTCCAGCTGTGTGAGCTATTCCACCATGTCTCCGTGATCCCAATGAGATTGTAGCCCTGTAACTGAACACAGACTTTAATTCCTCCAGCTTGTTCCCCATGCTGCACGCATTAGTGTACAAGCACTTCAGAGAGGGACCCTGGCATGTCAGCTTCCTAGAAAGGGCACGAGAGCTTTCCCCATAACACGGACTTCTGGACACCTCCTTATTTTCACGCACATGCTTGGGGTGATTCCACTTCCTCCCTGTTCTGTTGATTAAGAGGTTACTTCTGTTTACGTCACTACAGTCCCTTTGGTTTCCAGCCTCGTCCACCACTTCCTTACCTGATCGTTGCTCATTCTCTCCAGCCCCTATCGTTCCTACCAGGAATATTCCTACGGTAGTACTAGGCCTGTATTTTTTCCACAGTATATCACTGTGTTAGAGTTTGTAAATATCTTGTTCTACATAGAATAACTGCTTGTTACTGATACCGTATAAAAATATGATTGCACTGCACAAAAATAAACAAAAAATTCAACAAATTAGCCATAGACACCTTATCAATTAGAAGTTGCTGTCACAGCTAAACCAAGTAAAACCAAGCTACAGGTAATCAAGAAAATTTCGGAGAGAGTAGGCCTGACAAGCCTCAATCCTGAGGTCTCATAAATACAGTACAAAGCTTGTGGCCTGTTACTAACAATGACAATGCTGTATATTACAGGGCTATACGCTTGTGTAACTCTGTTGCTTTAATTAGCTACCTAAAATTAAATCTGGGCTATTGAATTTTGGGGATTCTTCTGGAGAGAATCTGGTTGGATAGTCTTCAGAGGCTAAAATATTTCATTTATTCTGATACAGCATTTGGATTAGTTAAGGAACAATGTTTAAATTTAAGAGATAGCAGGAAGATACACCAGGAGATACCTCCTTGGTGCAGAGTATAAAGCAATTCTCTTTCTACGTATTGCATGTATAATACATTCATAAACAGCTTGAGGTCTACTCATAAATACTCATTTTGCATGTGTTTAATATTTCCTTAACACTACCACTTAGAATAAACACATTTCACTTTTCTTTTTTTATGTCCATTCTTTATGAGTTAAAAACAAAACAAAACAAACAAAAAAATCCCCAAAACAAAATAAAAAAAAAAAAACAAAAAAGACACTGAGACAGAAGAAACCAGTCAGTGGAATACACCATTACAAGACTGTGTTATCGATATGACAATATCGACCTGGCCCTGAGTAACTTTTAGGAATTTATCAGAGTTTATTTTGAAGGAAGTAAAAGATGTTGAGTTTATCTTCTAGACCTAAAGACCAGGTCTGGTCACATTTCAATTATAAAGACTGGCAAGAGTCAGTAGTGACATCTGAGGCTTAGTTTAGGATTGCGATTGTCAAAGTGCATGTCCGGAACATTAAATACAGCTCCTAGATTGCCAAAATAAGACTCAGCTGTATTCTGATCTTTACGCATAATGTACTGTGGACAGGTCACTGAGATGGAGAGAAAAAGTAGCTATATGTTACATGGACTGTCTTCATATTCTGCAGATGATGATGGATGAGTTTGGCAAATGGGAACAGCCAGAACCTGTGCTCAGTTGTATTACATGTCCTTCCAATAAAATGAATAATAAGAGTTTTGGATACTGTGGCTTTAGAGTGGCATTAGAGTACTGGTAAGAAATTAATTTCTAAGACTATTGTATGATGGCTTGCAGCTCTTTACAACAGAGATAAAGCCAGAATCTGCTAGAGATAAAGCCAGAATCTGGGACCTTGTTTCTAACAGCTGCACTTTAAGAAGATGAAAGTGACACACAGCATTCTGCTTATTGTAATGAAGGACTGCATAGAGCAAATGGGACGTTCCACTTTGAAGCAAGTAGCATCCACAGCTTCTTACCTTATTGCTTCTCCAGGATGCTATAGATCTGTTCTTATGTGGCATTGCAAAGAACTGAAGGTTCATTATATTTTTCACATAAATGTCAAAAATAACATACAGCAGAATCAAACTCTACCCATAATTTCAGTGCCAGAACTCTTGAGGAAGGTAAAACATGGATCCCCTTTGTATTTGGTGTTTGAATAATGACATCTACTACCTTTTTTTGCCAGAACAGTTCTATGGTTTTTTTTAATATATTTGAATTAACTTTTTTCTTTTTTTTTTCTTTTAATCTTAGGGGTAAAATAAGCCATTTCTTTTCCTAATGAAGATATTAGGCTTCTAACTCTTCTATGAAGAAGTTATTCTTTCTAAAATGGAGATAAGGACTGAACACTGGAACAAGTAAACTGGTGTGTTTGAGGACATGCAAGCCTCATAGAAGAAGAATGATAACCCCATTAATGAGACTGAGGGGAAAAAAAAGAGGCTAAATAAAATATATTTGCTAAATGTTTAAATTGGAAGCTTCAATATGAGTGTGGCATTTTCTTAACCTGCTGTATTGTTTAAAGAAAAGACGAATTCCACACTAGACAGGTTTGAAAACTGATTAGCACTGATTTTTTTTTTTTCCAGTTCATGTAGCTAAGTATGTTTGCATTAAGCAGGCACTGTACCTAATTACTACTAGAGAGGGGCAGGAATAGTTTGACTCCTTCTGAGTGTTTGTACAGCCTGAATTAAACCAAAAATGCTTTCATAGAGATGGATGAAAGCTCTACTACTTCCATTATTATCAACATATATATACCCAAGATAAGAAGACTATACTAGTTTATAAATGATTTCCAAATTAAAACTAATTGGGATTGATAGTATGTGCCCAAAGTTACAGCAAGTGCCCTTTTAACTGGCTGTTTAAAGATATACACACATCTTCACTTCTTATTCATCAAGAGGTTTAAATGTGCATAAATGATTTGTCTAAACTGACAGGTTGTGCAACTATGTGATCCAAAAGTAAATCTGAAATCTCAGCTATTTACTCTAACTTTCAATTATATGAATTGCTATAGCCATAGCATCAAGAAATGTAACATTGTAAGCAGAGAGAGGGAAAAATCTCTCTTCTAAGGAAGTTGAGAAAATCCTTTAACAAGTGTCATAGCACAAAAGGTAATATACAGGACTAGAAGAGAGTGGATCTGGCTGTGACACTGACACGCTATGCCACCATGGGCATGTTTCATAAACTTCTGTAAATTAAATTCAGAAGAGGGCTTTGGAGTATATACAGTAGCATTAAGTTTTTAGACATTTAACCCTAAAGTTGTAACACTGAAAATCCTTAAGACTATGTTACCTCTATGTTCTCTGGTATCTTGAAACTATACATTTTTCTGCCTATATCTTCTTATGAATCTGATCTACTAGGCCTTCTCAGAGTGTATCCATCATGAATTAAGATGACCCTGATCCCTTCAAAATACAGTTGTTGCTGCTCTTTTTTTCCCCTAAATACATACAGAAAAAGGATGGATGGGATGGTGATAAGGTATCCCTTTTTTTGCCTTTGTAATGGTTATTCACTCCGCTGCCAAAGAGAATTAAAGCTCATATTAAAATTAAATTAAATACCACCTAGTGAGGCAGTTAGCTTATGTACTCTTTCATGAAGGGGCATTGTCCATGCTATTTATTGCAAAACACTGTGAAAAAATGAAAAAGAAAAGAAAAGTTTTATTTGTTAAATATGAGTATTGATCAGATAATCAGTGATGTTCAGACTTAAAATGTTCATTGTGATAGTCAAAGATAGCCTTCCAAATGCAATGAATGGTATGACTGTCTTGAATTTGCTTTTCAGACAGTTTAAAAGCTCAGAGATACAACAATGCTTTTTCTTCCTTCATATTTTCAAATGAATATTGTGGCTATGACATTCTAGAGCAGAGTTTTGTATAGGAAATGAATTGCAAAAGAAATTCCACAGACACACAATATTCAGGAGTCTCAGATTATAATAAAACAATTTTATATTTGAATCATGACATTGAGTCTCCTATTTTTCCACAGTCATCTGATTATCATCAGACTTTGTCCACCTATCAGTCCCAAAATAGCATCCTCCTACTGTTCTCCCTTAATTTTGCAATGTCAGGTTCTACTTGAGGAAGTGGCTTAGCTTGTTTCTTGAAAATGCAAGTTTTATCAGGAATTCAGGCTTACAATTAGTCAACATTTTAACTAATTCTTTCTATTGGAAAATTTTGTTTTCTCCCAAATCAGAACTATCTCTATAAAGATATTATCATCTGAAATATATTTTAGGTTCAGAATAAAAAGAAAAATGTCCCACAGAATAACCACAATCTTGAGATACAAGAAACCTACTTTTAAATTTGTTGCAAACATTACAGCTTCCTCATCTCAGATGAGAGCCTAATTACTAGTATCTTTCAAAGAATATTAATTTACAGAGTAAAGCATTTACAGAATATTATGTAGTTTAGCTGTACACTTTCAATGCTTTCTTATACTTCATTATGCAAAATTTAGAAAGTCTTATTTTTATTTTAATGCAAAATGAAACAAAACTCTGAAACCTTGAAATTATTATGCAAAATGGAAGGCTTCTTTTCCAGTTAATCTAATCAGGAATAAGGAAGAAGCAAGCTTAAAGTTCATGTGAGTGAATGAGGAAAATTCTAGTGAAAAGATATCTAATGATATCTAGTTTATCTCTCATTTTCTTCATGCCTGATAACATACTAGTGTTATTTTATTTGGCATCATTAAAATGTCTCAGTGATGAAGGGGGGAAAAAAAACTTTAACAGAAAAGCATGATTTAGAAAAAATCAGCAAAAATAGAATTATTTTTATTGTCCACTGATCCAATACATATCTTAAGTTGGAATGCCTTAAAAAAATGAGAGGACATCTAATAAAAGTTCCCAATACATTAGGTCTTGGAGAATATGACCCCTTTTATGCAGACAAAAAACTGTATTAAAGAGCTATGCTGGATATAATGACACTTTAAAAGAGTTAGATCCTGATATAATCTAAATGCACTACCAGTTACAGACAGATGCATCCTGACTCTCAATTTTTCAGAGCTAATTGAAATACTGACATGGTGTTTAGGATGACAACTTCAATTTCCTTTCCTACTCTTGACTCCTACCAGTTGGCCATGGCAACATTGCAATACTACATGAAAAGCTATCAGTAATCTCAAAGCTAGAATTTCCATTTTCTGAAAAGTAAAGGCAAGGAAAGAGCAGTATTTTGCAAGGGCTTATACTATACTCTGATTATTGGCACCACAAATATTTCTATTTAATTCTCGTTTTATTTAGTCATAGTGAGTGCACTTTGCTAACATTGCTGCCTATGAAGATGAAATACCATGACAATACTTCACAAATAAATGCTGATACATAACATCCAAACCATGTGGAACATTTATATTTACAAAAATACCACAAAATAGTTTTGACTAGACTTTCTTCCAATACATATTTTATAAGAGTCATAATATCTTACATATCCTACACAGATATTTATAAATAACCTAAAGAGAAAACAACTCTCTATCTCAGTATTTCTGTGATTCTCAGATGTCTTATCTTTAGGTTGCTGTAACTTAGCTTTATTTTTACAGGTGTTGAATATTCTGACCTCACTGAATTCTCTTACTTTAATGAAAAAAGCCAACACTCAGAAAAGGTGGACATCAAATTTCTATTCTTGATTTTCTGAAGTGTTTAAATTCATGGTAAATAATGAAAAAAAAACTAAAGCATATGTCAGGTATTACAAATTCAACAACTGTGAACAATGTAATGTATTAGACATTTGTTAGCACCCACTAACAAATTCTTATTTCAATTCAAGTCTTAAATTCCTTCTGATATCAGAGGTGTTTTATAAAGTCATAGTAATATAAACCAGATGAGGCATTTAGATACTAATGCTAATGCATCTGAAACACTGAAGAAGGCACAGAAAGTCATACAAAGCATCAATAGAAAGAAAAAAGTAAGAGTTGTTTTAGAATTAAGCAGTCCATTATTTTGTCTTGTCCCCCAGCTTTAGCACAGTTTGGGACACAATAAGTAAAACAACAACAACAACAACAACAAAGGAGAATATGCTGTCCTTAAGAAGAATGAAAATTATACAAAAACATAAAATGTCATATGATACTTTCAAAAATTTGCTTTTTGTTGTCATTTCAAGTTAAATTTTTGGACGGCATATACTTCCTGAGAAAAAATCTTACAAACTTGACAATTGCCTTTCACTGCCACTCAGCCATCAGCAGGTGGGTTTCAAACCTTAGTATGCTTACTGCACAATATACATTTATAAATTCAGTTTTCTTCCAAGTAAAAGGTACCTGCAATTCACGTGAAGAAAAATGGTGATTCAGTATGCATACTTACATGGAAGGAATACATAAATCTTAATCTGAGTCATAATCCATAAATATTAATCTTTTTTTTTCCACAGAAAGAATACTGAATCTCAGTTTTTCTTAACTGTATAAAAACAGATGGGGTATAGAACTTATGAAACTGTTCATTTAGAGAGATGATTTCTTTTCATATCAGTTGGTTTCTGATGTTATTTTATGAAAATCTTTCTTCATAACCGCATTGATTATGAAATAAGCTATTGAAAGTTAAATTCAGAACTTTGGAAAAATGAAATTGCCTTTAGTGAATCACCACAGTGTTTGTTTCATTAAAGTAACCTAGATCTAACAGTTCTGTTAATCAATATTTGTTTTATGCTCTCACACATGTATTGTACATTATTTCATTAGAATGTTTTAATTATCAGCAATTCTACTTCTGATATAAAAATAATCTTCATTCATTTAAAAATCATATACTGTTATTTCCATACATCCTCCATTATATAGTCTATATATTTTCCAAACATAGGCTGTAATATTTGAACAAAATAGTTTTAAAATCCTAAAGAAAAAAGTAAGGAAACAGACCAACTTTCTCAAACACATGTGTAACTGGATTTCTCATTTCTCAAGTAAGAAATTCATCAAATTTTAAAACCCCAGTGTTTGGGCAAAAGCGTAGGTGTTACTGTCCAATTCTCACCTACTTATTTCACAGAAAACTTAACTTTAATAAATGAATAAATAATTCCCTAGTTCTTCTCTAGTGAGCGTAAAGGAATGCTGAAAAGTTTTAACTTTTTTTTCCCAATATTGGGAAAACAGAATACAAAAAGGTGGAAAATGTTTCACATTCATTTTATAGCTCTTCTTACATTTTGATTGCCATGGTATTTATCTCTGTTTCCAGAAAATTGGTTTAGAAGAGAATCCAGATGAAGATACTTTCATTTCATCCCTCCAGACTATTATCCTGACACCTTTAGGAAATACATGAGTTTGAAGATGCATCAAGGTATTTTGCTCTGTAGTTTCCTATTGCCAGCAAATTTTATGTAATAAAAAAACATATGTAAACTTGGACATTCTAGGGAAACAAAAAGGGAGCTGAGATAGGTAGAAGGAATGAGCTTGTTAATGAGTGATATTCATGGATTCCTTTGAATGAATGTCAACTACTATCCAGTTCACTTGCAGTGAATCAGATATGCACCAGCTGCCTTAAACTGGTTTATCAACAGATATATTGAACTATGAACAGGTCAGTTTTTAATAAGTTTGTCAGGGCTTCCTTTTTGATTTAGTGCTATTTATACTTTTTGCCAAAGAACTAAAGCTATCATTCCCAATTTTTTTGGCTACAGACCCTGTTAACACTCCTTGTGGGCTATGATGCACTCTTCACATCCAGCCCTAAATAATCAATATTAAAAAGGAGACATAGTTCTACAGAGCATTCATCATGTCACTGTGGTTCATGAATAATCTTCAGATCTACTGTCTGGGATCTGTTAATATGAACTCTAAAGCCTTAAGCTGGTGAACTATAAAGAGGTGCAAAAATTGCTTACACAGTAAGTGACAGAGAGTGCAGGTTATTGTTACAGCGAGATAGGAATTGTTTGCTTTGATGGTTGTAATTCAACAAAACATGTCTTAATACAGCCAGATGCAGGGAATTCATCAGTGCATCAAGAATGCAGACCAATTATTTCCCTCTGTAGATGCTCATAAAGCAATCCCATGGCAAAAAGGTTCATGCACATATAAGGAGCAGATCAAACAGAAATAAAGAAGGGATTTTGGTGCTGTATTCTACATGAGTAAGGTAACTCTTGCAAAATTGTTTCCATTCCTAATGTCCACACTTGGAGGCAGTTCAAAGAGCAACTATAAAAGTAATCTTGAGGTTGGAAAACAAACTGAGTTTTACAGAGTTCAATTTATTCACCTTATCAAAGAAAAGATTGAGCAGTGACTTGAAAGAAAAAAGCTTGTTTTGAGGTAGGAAGTCTAGTCTTCACAGCAGTAGCATAAAAAGAACCAATGACTTCAGCACTGTGATATTCACTGTTGTGTTTGGTAAAGTCTGTGTGTCCAACTTTAACAGTGAAAAGCCCAATGTTATTAAAATGAGAGGAAGTTGCACTCCTATAATGGGATCTGAAATAGCCAACTTGTGGGATGCTTAATCAAACCAACAGGAAATGCCAAATATATCTGATACTCTGTTGTATGGACGTAAAAAACTGCCTGAGAGATGCAGCAAAGTACCTCTGTGAAGCTAGTATTCAAAGCCTGGAGCCTTTTTCTGTGCCATGCCACCTTTTGCATGATTGCTTACTAGTAGAGCAATTGCCCAGGAGAATCATCACATTGTGGAGGTTTAAAACTTACAGATTTTACATCTCAGCGATATGCCTTAGCCATCATATCCGTAGAACTGGCAAGGTACCTTCTGCATTTTACTTTAGACAATCACTTGATAACAAGGGTAGAAATAACGAAAAATACACAGACTGCCTGATTTCCCCCTAGCTGAGCACTCTAATCTCTCATTTACAGGCTGCTTTTTGCCTCAGCTTCTTCTGGGTCTCCTATCTAGCCCCTCTTGCAAAAAGGTGAGAGCTGCAATATTCCAACCCTGTTAGGCTTGATTTGAGCACACCAATTTATTTTGTCTGTTCAAAGGAACTAAGCATAAGAATGCCTACCTTTTGTGTCTCAAACTGATTCTTATTATTTCAGAAAAAGCACTTAACCTACTGCATGCCTACAGTATCAAAATGTTAGCTGAATTAGGAACCTCTGGCCAAAAACCCTTAGGCTGTTGTAGAATTTCAAGTGCCTCAGTGTGTTAGACAGGATTTTCCTGGATTGCTCTTTCAATTTAAGGCTCCTAATGCTGCTTCAAAGGCACTTTATTCTCCTTCAAGCCTTTGTTAAAACGGGGCCTTATAAACTTTCATCTGTTTTCAGGAGAAATCCTACAGCCATGTGTATAAGAAGCAGCTTTGCAAAGCTATAATTGCCCTTTTTGACATTTGAATTTGTGCATCTGTGAATCCTCCTGTTTGTCCCATACCTCCATAGGGCTTAGAGATAACATGATTTCTTGCATTGCCCTTAAAATGCTCATTAAACTAGAGCTTTGCATTCAGAAAACTATAATCTCCTCTAATCAGTATCCTGTCATTGCATAAGCACTAGGTCACTGTGGTCTCTTTCCTAGTCTTTGCTGGCAGCTCACAACAACGTAGTCTCCTGCACACAGACATGCTTCGTTCTGATTAAATCCTGTATATGTATCTGGCTGAAAGGCAAGTTAGACTAGATGATGGTCTGCTCGTATTTAAATACTGCAGAACACGCTGCTAGCTGTGCTTTTGCCTGTCTGTTGTACAAGAAAGAATTAAAAAAGAAAGAACTCCTTGTAGCTCCAGGTGCTTGCAATGCACCCACTTAACGCAGATGGCAGAAGGCCTGCCTGTCACACTGGTTTATGAGTGGAACTTCCTTTGCCAAGCAAACTAGAATTTTAGCTAAAATCCTTCTGTTTTGTCTTTCTTTCTTTTTTCTTTTTTTTTTCCACCCTGCCCACAAAAGATAGGATATTTGCTTTCCTATATCTGATTTATAAAGCGTAGACTCTTCCTAATGTAGAATACAGGTAAAAGACAGTCATCAATGAGAATGTGTTTCTCTTCAGTCTTAAAATATATCATCAATTATATGCCTAAGAATTGGCACCAAATTTTTACAGGATTTGGCCTATGTCAGAATTTAAAAGAAGGTTAGGTAAGCTCAGAATTCCAGAAATCCAGCTTTTACTGTTGCAAGAAAACATGTCATATAATGCCTTAATAAATTCCTATACTAATCAACCAAGCTGGACTGCTCCAACACTTTTTAGAGAAGATTTTTTTTAAGTAGTACTGCTCACTTAACTGAAAAGTTGCTGGTATCTCTGGGACTTTAATTTAGTGTTGCATAAAAACTCAGAGACTTACTCTGATTCCTTTCTGTGAATTCTTTTTAATCACACTGCATTTGCATTGCACTATGACTCTGAAGATTTGCCTATATTTCCACTAACAGTTTATCAAGAAGAAGGTAAAATTGAGAGTTGTTTTAGCTTCTTAGTGATGATGGTACTCCCTTTCCTATGAATAGGTCTACTTTGTCCTTATCTTCTCTCTGAACAGAGATTAGAATAGGGAAAGAAATTAGACCAGAGATTACTTACATTGAAAATCAACAGAACATTTTAAGATACACCTTTCCTTTGGTAGACTATGGCAAATGTGAGTATCTGTTTATACTTATTAATGAACTCATGTATATTTACCAAGTTGTAACTTGATTTATTATCTCTATCTAATGCATTTTTAAAAAATGGGACCAGCCCTTTGTCCTGCTGATGCTATAGCCTAAACTACCAAAGATGTATCTACAAATACTCAGCACATATGTCATGGACCTCAGTGAATGTGGCAGTCAGCTAACAGAGAGCAGCATTCCTGTCAACTCTGTGGCTCTTTATTGTCCAGTATACTTTTGATATATTGCTCCAGGAATGCTAATAGGAAATACACAGTCTGCATAATGGCCGCCAGATTGCAAGAAGTAAATGTAACTGTTGTTTTGTGGATTATTTTTTTCCTGTGACTGGTTACATGAATGCTTAGACTCAGGGACAGAGTAGGAGGTAGCCTTGGAACTGGACAGAGTAGGATAAATTATCCTACTAGTTTAAGATATGCCTATGGGCAGACTCTTTCCTTGGAAGCTAAAAAAGATATCAGCTGATGCAATGAAGAAGTCACAGGACTGGGCACTAACGTTTGCCAGAAGAGTTGAAGAAGTAGACAGGGGATTGCCCATCATCTGCATAAACAGCAAATATGAGAAGCTAAATAGCCTGTTTCAAAACAGATCACTGAAATTAACTGAACTGAACTTGAACTGAAATTAAGGGAGAGGCCGAATTTCAAATTAAAACCTTGTTTCATTTATGCCATTAAATATATATATATATTTAATAAGTGGGTTTTGGGAGGATTTTCCTGTTTGTTTGCTTTGTTTTTTTCCAGCTAAATCTCCAAAGAGCCCTCTAATCTAGAGTTTCAAGTAGAAGCTTTTTTCACAGAGATTTTCTGGTGGGTACAAAAATGCTTAGTATCTCATAAAATATAGCTTTGTAAATCCATTCCCTGTGGTGTGTATCCTCTGCAAGAATAATGTCTGGGCTACAACTTAAAAATGATCACCAATCAGTAGCTTGGCATACTGTCCTAAAATTTGCATCGTACTTCTTACTTGGCAGTACATCTGCTACTAAAAGAAAACAGTTTTACCTTCTACTTGAGGTCATGTTTGCTGGAGCAACTTTTCCAAAAACTACTACCATGCATGCCTTTAATCCTGTCTATGTGATCAGTAATCTTTTTCCTTTAGGTCAAACCCTCAGCTGAGGTCAGGTGGCCCGTTTCAACTAGGATCAGTGAAACCATTCTAACTTACGCTGGATGGGAGAGTCTAGCTCTTCTCATTTGTAAGGACTAGTTTCTTAACTGGTTCTTCTGACATTTTCATCTCAAAATTGAAGAAGGGCTACTTTCCTGTAATTAATCTACACATAGGTTTATTTGTCCTCTGTCTGACAAGACGATTTACAGTCATGATCATTATGTACATTGGTAAATTATCTGGCTATTGTAGGATCAATGGCTGTAAATATAACAGAAGAATAGCAAACAATTTATGTTCTAAAAAGAGGAAACTGCTCAGTTTTGATAGTTTATCAACAAAGCTATAATCATTCAATTTAATATTAGAAACAATGAAAGCTATAATTGTTTTTGAAAGGTGGAATTTATAGGTAGATTTGTCTACAGATTTTTTAAAGATTTAGAAATGTTGAGTAATTAAAATATATTTCCCCTTGCCTCCTCCCCCCCTAAATAAATGGCAATGTTTAAATGGAATTAAAAAGCTGTACTGAAAATTTTCTTCCAAGCTAAAGTGTATACAGGATTAATATTCTGAAAGCAAACAAAATCATAATTTTCTGAGAGTGTCTTACCACTGGTAGGTATCTTTGCTTGTCACAAAAATGTAATGATGTTCTTTATTCATTTTACACAGACTTTCTATAGTACTTCTGTTTAAATTAAAACCCCACATTGTCTTTCTCATCTGCACCATTTTCATTCCTTGTTGTATATTCATACCTACTGTCCTGAAGCTAAGATATTGAAAAGGATAAATTTGGCTTGATAGCACTATGTATAACGATACTACTGTATGTTGCTAGGATACCATTTGGTGGTCAACTGTCTCTAGTGCAGCTGCTATTACTTGCCAGGCTGACAGACACGTAAGCTTTTATCCCCCTTAATGCTTGGACTACAGAAAGTTTTCCCTTCATTCTCTCCATTGTGATTTTTTTTTGGGGGGGGGGGAAGTAAGCTTATATTTGGAGAGTGAGAGAAAGAGATGTTATTATTTCATTTTATTTTCAGTCAATCTAAATAACAGATACGTTATCCCAATGGATTTAAAAAGAAACACAGAAACAACTGCAAACGTAGTCTTTGTAAGTTTTATAATTTTTGGTGGTGATCTAATACAGGACTTAGTCCAGCGCCATTTAGAGCTAGTGAGACTCTTTCACTGATCTATTCTGTCTCCAGGGGTACCCTTTGGCTTTCCCCCTGAGTATCTCAAAGGCTAAAATCACGAGATGCAATAAGTTGAGCTATGAAGCCTTGTTCTGCAGCTGGGAGGGGTCTAGGAGGTCATGTCGTCTGGGGATGCATGCAGAGACTCAACTGGATTTATCCCCGCCAAAATGCTTTTTCCTCAGGAAAATTAGTAGCTACTTTTCTTTAGGCAGAATTGCTTATGAAACGTTCACTTTCAGTGAGAATTACTGAGTGCTGAACACTTCTGGAATTTAGTCAGCTTACCTCAGTGACAAAATATGTTTACTATTAGATATCATTGCTTGGGGGGGGGGGAACAAACAAACAAACAAAAACAAGCGAACACAAATCTCCACTTGTAGCTTGCTTTGCCTTCCTGATTTGATTCCCACTCCTCCTATCATTCACAAGCTCAAGATAATAGTGCATTATTATGGGAAAGTAAAGAAGCCACCATGTACCGCAGATTTGAACCTTGGTTTTCGTATGCTTAAGATGTAAAGAACCCTGGTACCAACAGGTAACTTTAGACGTCCCTTTTTGGAAAAGAAAAAAAAAAAAGAAAAGAAAAAAAAGCCTGCCTTGTAACTTACTTTGGTTTCCTAACTTGATTTAAATCAATAGAAATTCTAAATGAATTTCAGGCTGAGTGGGACCTGAATGTCCAGTCTTAAATGCAGTAATAAGAACTTAGTGAATATATATTTACCTATGCAGAACCTTTCTTCATGTAATAGCTGTCCAATATTAGGAAAAACAATTATATTCACAGCATGTAAGTCTCACTGCTAAGTGGTTTTTATATAAAGACATATCATTATCAAACCTTCTGTAAGAATGGTCACGTACATTGGGATGCATCTCAACACACTTTAGATACTGACATCTGTGCTACTTACCTTATGTACCTGATTAGCGTCAGTGCAAAAGGCAGCATAGCTCTAGCATGTGATTTAGCTGATATATTTTAGACATCTAGTTGTAGAATGAGATGCATCTCATATGTTTCTCTCCAAAGATTATATAAGGAGCTTGAGGTTTTTGACATCTATGTTTAGTCAGATTAATATTAATCCTTCTTGTAAGTTAGTATCGTCGAACTTCAGCATCTAAAAAAAAATGACATTTAGTCTAAGGTAGTTGTCTAGTTTATCTCTGCATCCAAACAAAAGAGAAAACCATCTCCAGAGAATAGCTTACTATCACCGTTCTGGCTATACAATACTCCTAGAAATGGGTGAAATTCCCTTTAGAGATGCCTAACTTTTTACTTGACTATAGTGGGAGGCTATGTTATAGTCTAGACTAAGTATCAAACTTTCAGAAGCCAGTGGTTAGGTGATATGAATACCACCTTTAGTAGTTTCTGTTATAAAACAGCTTATCCTGTATACAACAAAAGCAATGAGCCACAAGCAACCATTAGCAAATTGTATAGAGGACACATAGTATTTGGGATAGCAGATGGACATCAGGTAACAGCTGATTAGGAAGTTATTCCCTAATGTATTGAAATATATCTGGACAGAAGGTGGACAAGCAGTATCGCAGCACATGTGAACTCAGTGAAAAATTCTGGCCACATGATGCTGCTGACCAATCTCTGGCATTCCTCACTCCACATGCCTTTATGCCCAACACTGAATTCATGATTACTAACATCTGCACATGATACTGGCAGTATATCATAGTTTTCTGGCAGCTATGGATGCCAGTGAAAGACTGTAACACTTTGCTTAAACCATGGACAGTTGTGCGTAGTGAGGTTCATCCAGTCTACTCTGAGAGCTTGCTGGGCAAAATAGCTCTAAAAAAGAAAATTAACCTCTAGCTGGTTACCTTAAAATTATACAGTGTTCCACAGATTTTTCTTATAACCCTTCAGGTGCCAGTACACAGCACTGAAGAGTTTAAATGCCAAACTAAATTCTAGTGGTAATAAAGGCACTAAACAGTAAAATTTGTGCAAACTGTAATTCCCAGCCATTCTGTGCAGCTGCTCTTTCTGTACCATCTTCTGCCTAGTTCTCCAAGGGAGAGATCGAAAACAAGTTTTGGTGGTATAATCCAGCTGCCTTCAACCTCTGCAGCACACACACAGTTATAAATCTGCCTTATTTGGCTACTGTTCACAAGCTCATGGTAACGTGTTACCATTAGGAAAACACAAAGAAGGTGTTGTGCACCAGTAGGTATAAAGTGTCTTCATACTTTTAAGGTGCAATGAACCCCACTACAAACAGGTAAATCGGGGAAGTTTGAGGAGTCACTGATGTAAAAACACTCAAAAAAATTCTTCAAATCAAATGGTAATGCAGTGAACACAGCCTCCTATCTTGTCAGGGAGACTGAGCACTCTGAGTTTTAGTGCTGCTGTGAAATTTTTACTTGGCACTTTCTTTTGACCCAACTGGGTTTTTGATTGAATGAATACTTTCATAACAAATGCCAGCTTTTCTTAAAAACAAAGTGTGTTTTTCTCTAAAATTGACTCACCAGTCATCAGTGCTTTCAGGGTTTTGTGGAATTTTTTTAGGTAGAACTGCTTGTTTTTTCATGAAAAATTAAAAATTTTGCACTTAAAATTTAAAAATAGACAAAAAAAATCCATGGCAACAGAAGAAGAGAAAAAAAAAAATCTGAACAGTTCTGATTGGTACTCTGTCTGGTTTTGACCCTTCACTTTGTGGTGGAGTATAGCACTTTGACTCAGCAGCACTGAGTTGGAGGCATTGCTGAAGTGTGAAGTTCTGGGACTGTTAACTGCTTAGGTCAGCTCTGACTTTGAAGAGAAGACCAGAGCACAGAGGCAGGGAACAAGGAAAATATCTTATGGACTTCTCCTGCCTGCATTTTCTACAAAAGTGATTTTTACATCTATTGTTGCCTTTACTAAGTGAATTAGGATTTTTACCGCTGCCACTGCAAACATGCAAAAAGTCATCAATTCCTACTTCCAGTTGAATGCTAATTACAGCACCATGGGAGATGTTGATAAACATCTGTTAAATGGACAACAGTGGGTCCTGTGTGTTATATAGTTCAGAGATGGCTGACCTTCTGTTCCAAAGACCTTAATACCAAAAAAATCTTCCAATAGCAGAAAGGCACACACATCCTACGGCAGAGTATTCAAGAGCAGTTCACAGACAGAAGATAGCCATGCGCCTTAGACAGTTATTTATGCAACATTTTATTAGGGACTGGGACTAGGATGAGCAGACAGCTGGGTCCTGAGAGACCTGCTGATGTTGGATTCAACAGCCAGCGCTGGCTCATTTCCTCACTTCTGGTGCTGATCCAGAAGGCTTTCCACCAGGAGAGCTTGCCCGCAGTCATTCACATCACAGTTTTTGCAACAGATCCACACTTGAACTGTTCAGATGCCACAGGTTTGCCCATCTGGTACAGTTAAACCTATGGCTGTCACTCCTATGCTAAACACAGCAATGACTTTCTCCACCCTTGACATCCTGCTGAGCTGGCTGTGTGTGATAATGTAATATATGCTCATAGCAAGGGAATATGGATTCTGGCGAAAATATTGGTACTCTTCTTGAATCTGTCTCTGCTTAATGCTCATTATTCAGCTTTATTACCACTACTGGCCCCTGGATTGCATTGCTACTGATGTTTATTTTATAATCTATCATAACTACTATCACTTACCATTTCTGGTGTTACACACTTGACAGTTGGTACCACTATACTGTGGACAAACATCCTTTTTGAGATTCAGCTGTACTAACAGAAAAGATTACTATTGCCAATTTAGCCCTTCTGCCCTTTTTCCTTCTGCCTGAGATTATTCTCTCCATTAGATTTCCTTGCAGAAGTGCTCTTACAAGTACTCCCTAATTTGCATCAGTCAAAAATGAACTGGAATAAAGAAGATCTGCTACTTGCACTGAAGTTATCCAATTCATTTTGTTGGCAGTATCTTCAGAATCGGGCACTGAGAGGAGGCAGCCTATAACAAAGGAATGCGGTGGTGATCCACTCCGAGGGAGCTGTGGGTCATAGCCTACACACAAATTTCACACAGAATGTCTGTCCAGTCAGTGTTAAATCAAACCGTATGTGTGATTTCATGTCCTCCAACACTTTTCTTTGCATCATCACTATAGATACCTCTGAACCGATACATTTTCTAGGACATATTTAATGCACAAGTCCTGACTTAGACAGCGGCTTGTTGTCTATGGGAAGGCAATGCTGCTTCTGTATCAAAACACAGTCTACCTTGAAATCCATTTCTGGCTGGCATTTTGCACACCTTATGTCTGTTCTTTATAAGACCTGAATATGTTGACACACAGTATGCAGCAATATCTCCAGATAGATTTGAATACCTCTGACAGGAGTATGGGTATAATTCTAATTAAGTGTTATCTGATTTTCTCACAAGAAAAAATGCTTGTGTTACCTCTTCAGCATGTTTACATGGCATTGCTTGTGGAGTTGTTTGTTCACAATAATTCTTTGAACTTCTTCTTGAAAACCTATGGCTGCAGAGCTCATTTGCCAATACCAAGGCTATTGTGTCTCCTATTCTTTCTGTTGGGAATGTCAGGAATGGGCATGGCTGATTGATTGACTCAGATGAAAAAAAACTACTGCTGAAATTATTTCTTTTCTTACAATGCAACAAAAATATCATTTTCTATTTTTCTTTCTATTTTTTTTTGCATAATTATAAACCATAAAATGTATCTGGAACGTGGATTTGCAAAACAGTTTGTATCTTCTTACCTGTACATTCTCTCTCGTCTTCATCAAATCAAGAATTTAGCTGTCTCACACTGCTGTTGTTATTATGCTAAGTGTGTCTGTATTTACCTAGATTAAGGTTTACTGTATTAGGCAAGCATGAGCATATAGTTGTCGTTATTGCACACATTTCCATATAATACTGTTAGGTTGCTGAGATTTCTGTAATATCAGGTTAAGCACAAACATAAATATTGAATGAATACAAACAATCTTCAGCAAGCCTTTCACTTTCTTATAGTACTGTTCAGTTTTAGGAACCATCAATGCAAACTCTTCTTGAGATCTTATTAATAATTGCTCAAGATTAATTTAGAGGTGCAAACAGCAATACAAGGGCCACTGACAGCCAGCAGTTATTTACATAGTAAAATGAGCATGTGTGCTTCTTGTTTAGCCTTAAAATAATTGGCTCATTAACCTTAACGGTATTGTTAACCTGATCATATTATTAAGGTCGAATGTAAAAAACAGATGAGTATTTGGGTTTTATATTAATTGATGCATAGGTGCGTGCATGTTCACAATATGATTACAAATTCTTCAGAAACAAGATTTC
Organism: Dromaius novaehollandiae; assembly: GCF_036370855.1. NCBI lineage: Eukaryota > Metazoa > Chordata > Aves > Casuariiformes > Dromaiidae > Dromaius > Dromaius novaehollandiae. The sequence goes on from NC_088098.1 coordinate 182,891,201, forward strand.
AGAGGGTAGACAGTGACAGCAAAGCCTAGAGAGAGGAGAGTTGATAGACTTTTATTTTCTATTTATTGGTGAATTTTAGTACTCATTAAAAGTCAAATAAAAATATAAAATTTAACTAACAAATCCTGTAAGAAAGCTTTTGTCACTGTATGAATGGAATAATTAGATCCTTTGCAAACTAGATTTAAAACAATTGAGTTAAATGCTAGAAAAAAATATTTATGTTAATTATTATTTAAGCAGCTTTTTTCTAGACCTGCTCCAAAAATCTCATATAATTGCTGAGGAGACATCATGAGGATATTTGGAAAGAGTTTGCTCTATAGCTTGCTCTAGAGATTTGCTTGAGTTAATTCTGTCATGTAATAGATCTGAGGGGGAAAATAAAGGAAATTCTAATCTTCACAGAAAGGACTTAGATACAGTGATTATTTTGGCTATTTCCAAGCACTTGGAGGAATAGGAGTTTAGCTACCTTTGGAAAGAAGTTAGTGCACTTCCTTCAGTAGCACTGTGATATATTTGTCAGAAAACTTCAGTATGAATGAACCAGAGACAATTTTATTTAAAGGTCAGGCTGAACTAGGAGTCTCAGACCAGCACAGACAGAGCAGTGCTTTTTTCAGCACCCACATAAACACCAGCATCCTCACATACACATGAACAAAGGCAGCCCAGTCCTCTTCGTTCTGTGCAGCTGACCAGGTCTGAAGTTAACCTTGACTCACAAGCCCACCTACATTCTTGAGATCCCTCAAGTATTAGCATGGCTTTTAAGGCTGTCTTATCTACTATCTATTCCCAGACCTGGGGACCCTTACCCAGTCACCAGCTCAGACCTTGTGTCCTGTTAGGTGTGGGTGACTCCTACTCGCTGGCTGCTCCAGCTTGACGATCACTAGCGGCTCACTGCCCGATGCCTATCCACACAAAAAAACAGAGAGCAAGGTCACACAGAAAATAGTTAGGAGAATTTAACAAGATAAAACAGATTGCAGTGATGGGGCAGGGTTTGGCCAGCAAGCATGCTGACCAGCAACACATTTACATGTGATCGCCCTCTTATTCCCCCTCCTCTCCATCTTTCCATGCTCGTAGGGGATCGTTTTGATCGCTGGCTTTCCCCGGTTTTGGCCCTTCTCCTAAAGATCCCAGATAAGTTGTGCACATTTCCACAGTCTTCTTAAACCACCCCATGATAAGTTTTACACAATCCCATAAGCTCCCTAATATACCCCTCAATAAGTTTGCTCTTCTCCATGAGACCCATGATAGTCTCATTACTGCCCCTTCTTATCAGTTACAAAGTTCTAGTTGAACCACTCAGTGGCCTGTCGATCAGCAGCCAAAGAGAGCTGATCTTTGTAATTTTCTTCATTATCTCCTGTTCCTTAGGTTTTGTGTATCTGGGTGTTTAATTTCTTACTTTTCCTGTCTCTTGTCTCATTCTGTTTTGTTTTGTTTTGTTTTATGTTGAATCACTCTTTTTCAGGTACCCTCACAAACCAAATGTCCTTACATTCCAGATATCCACATATCCTTATGTTCCACATATGCTTATAGACATCAAGCTCGATCTTGTTCCTGAGTTTTTAGAAAATATTTCTGCCAGTATTATTAGAAGAACTTGATGAAATGTTAGGGAATCCATGAGGACACCACAACAATTGGAAATTGCACTCTGCTTGCACCATTGCAGGCTCACACAGCCTGCTTACATTTGAACAGGGCAGGGTTGCGCAAACTGAGCAGCTGGTTTGGTTTGCCAATATACAACCTTGGAGAAGCTATATATAGAATAATTCACTATGTCCTCCAGGCAGGCACAAATGCAACAGGGTCAAGGCAGAGTGAGGAGCCAGAAGGAGCTAAGGAAACACCTGTAAGACTGCCATGGGTCAAGGCCAAAAAATCTATTTGCCTTTATATGAATAAGGGACAAAAACCTGGCAAACCTTTCTCCCAAGCTTGGGGAAATAGGAAGAGAGAGAAAGAATCACTTTCCTAACAATGTTTCCATAGGGAAGCCATCTAGGGATTCATCCAGGAATCTAGAGGTTCACCTCACCAGGGCTTTGTGAAGTCCATATTCTGGAGTGATACAAGGAGAGAAGGTGGCTATGAGAGGGAACATTACTTTCTGCTAAATTGATGGATATATGAGTGGTAATTAGTATTGTTTGGAGTACTTAGTTCCAGGCAACCATCAGGGTAGACAAATTGAAAGCTGAAAGTTGCCACTAAACAGTTCTTCTCATAACAACAAGTTTGAAAGAGCTGCCCCAGCTCTTTCATTTAATTTGAGACTTCAGGACTGGCCCTTCATTGTACACATGATAGGACAAGGTGTCATTGGCTTATCTGGAGCTAAATTTATACTGAATTACAGGAGTACCAGGTTGGAGTCACTCTGGAAATCTTGTCAGTGTCAAAAATGTGTGAAGTTGGATGATGATTAGTCTCCTCCAAACAATGACTGCTAAACTAACTGATCAGAAATAATATACGGCAAATAAATAATTCATTCATTCATTTTATTAAAAAAAAATATATAGCATCTTATTTTTATACAAGAGATTTTTTTGTGAACAGCTAGCTAATGTGCATGCAGCTTTCCTTTTCACCTCCGTTTTAATGAATTAGTTACAAAATAAATGTCACTTCTCAAGATCGCCAAGAGACAAAAATTGTACCTTGCAAAAAAAAAATCAGATTTCATAACTTGATATCTCCCTCATTGGAATGTGAACCCTAATCATTTTAATTATTGTTATATTTTATGGGGAAGCAAAACAAAACAAAATCAGGCATCACCCAAGAATATTTAATTACATGGTGTTAAATAATTCATTTAGAAAGCAGAACTATAAATGAAAGTACCAGATCAGAACAGGACAGACAGAATGGAAAAGATGAATTTATATTTTCCATTGCTCACATTGGTGCCCTAAATACTAGGTAATTCTATATGGGGTTTCCATTTATGAAAGTTTTTAAAGGAAAGATATGTTTATAAGTCATCTTTGCCTTGAAGCCGGGTGTGAGGAGGCCAGAAATTGCTATGAATAAATAAATTACAGTGGTCTTCCTTGGTATTTCACAGACTTGCATAGGAAAAACCCATGTACAAAGTGCACTCCAGCAGGTTTTTGGATCAACATGGTAATACTATGGGTAATTTGTTCACAGCTCTGACAAAGTACCATACTTTCTCCTAGCATAAGAGCTTCTAACATGTTTAAGGTGTTATATCTCTTATGCTAGAATTTTTATCTTCATCACCTTACTAATTCCAATTTTGCATGCTGTCAATGCTGGGACAAGTTTTCTGCTAAACTGTTCATTTTTCTTGTTGGTTATTACAGTCAATATAGTTTTAATTATTGTCTATAGCTTGTCTGAAACACTGGATCACTGTATCTTATTCCGTGTGTGCCTTTCCTAAAATATTTGCAATGTGTTCCCTGTTTTAAACCTCTTTGGAGAAGGCACATTGGCAGAGAACAGAAAGGTGAAGAAAATTACTATGAAGTAGAGAAATAGAGAAGAATTAATTACAGCACCATAATTAGTCAAATCCTTGAACAGGCTTGAAAGAGGGAAGTGAAAAGTGCATTGTCTGTGGATCTTTAATATTTATGCTATAAGACATCAGCACACTATCAGATACTATGCATTACATGTAAAAACTAGCATAAAAAGAAGATAGGACACACACATTCAAAATTCACATTTCCAGCTTTCTGAGGGAATTTCTAAGCTCTTCTGGCTATAATATGCTTGGAATTAACATGACTTTTACATCTTACATTAAACTTTTAGTTACTTTAAAAAGGAGGAAAACTGTAGAGTTAGGTTCTCTATGAGTCTACATCCCTCAGTCATAGATGCTGAAATTGTGTAATTAACTTTCATTATTGAGCTCCAATATCGAATCTTATGAACCTTCAAAGACACATGGTGCAGAACAGAAGGTAAATTTACATCAATTAATTGTTTTATGAAAACCTGATAAAGATGCACTCTCCTTGAACCACACAGATTAATGAACCTAAATATAACACGTGCATATATCTGTGTATATAGTGCTATGCTAGAGGATATTAATGGCTGCCATCAATCACAAACCTGGTTGCAGTTGATGGGTGAACTAACTTTTCTTCACTGAGTCTAAATGAAAGAACAGTGTAAAGTTTCTTCTGGGTAGGAATAGTGAAAAAAACAGAAGCCAGGAATTAAAAATAAATAAATAAATTAATTAAACTTCATCTGAACTAATGTTATCAATCTAGCAGTTGGGCATATTGTCTAGATTAGTTGCTCAGCTTTGTCTATAAATGGTATGAAATCTCTCCTTCTTCTCTGCTATCTCAGTCAGCTATGTTAGGATAAGAGCTATGCTCTGGAGACACCTGTTTTTCTCTATTGTCTACAGGCTGAGATTCATAGCTACAGGTGAGATTCACCAAGCCTGAGATAGTCATCCTCAGTTCTATGAATAGTTAGGTCAATTTGGACACTATGAATAAGAAGATTTCAGCAGAGATAACAATGATGTAATGAATTCTCCTTTTAATTAAAATAACATGACAATAATATATCACTATCTTTGTGCCTGTTATTATGATAATCTAAGAACTGACAGCTTTTATCTATTGCATGAGTCAATATATGAGAAATTTTTGGAAATTAGCTTCCCTCAGCAGTATTGCTGCTTTTTCCCCAGGTCTTTCCACTAAAAGCTGGGAAGGCTCCATCAAAATGAGAGAGAAATGATGAAGCAGGAAGTGCCTAATCATTCTGCAGCACGTGGACCTGCCACCACAATGTAATTCTATCTCTTCCTCCTTCATTCAGTCCTCTACTATAATGACCATGTCCTAAGTTTAGATGGTATCAGGAGATTTTTGGCCAGACTCCAGTTGTTGGTTACCTACTTTTAACAACAACTAGTACAGAGAGATTTGGTACTTTTAAAAATATTTATATATGTCATATTATCCTAAACATATGCATAAATGTGTATATATATATATATATATATATTTATATGCATATATTTGTATTTTAAAAAATCATCTTTTCTTTACAACAAAGCACAAAGAAGTGTGGTAAAATAAGTGTTTAAGGCACTCAAGTAGGACACTAAATTCCTGACTAGGATGATAAATTCGTGACTTCAGAGACTTCTGTTGCATTCCTGACTGTAAGATTAAGTTTTTAACTGTTTCCCATCTCATAGTGAAGTTTAGCTTGTTTATTCATCCCATAATTCTTTGGGTACCACAGACTGAATCTTATTATTCCTTGAATTTAAGTTTAGAAGTCCACGTATCTACATCTGTTTCTGAGTTAGTCATTCTGACGGAGAGAAATAAGCAGCTCAGAGGTAGATGTTCACTGAGCAAATACTTACATTTGATTATATGACCCTGATTTCACTTGAAAATCTTAAGCTCAAACTATCAAAATTATCAAAAAAAAAAAAATCAGCTAACAGTCATGCTGGAAAATTTTCCTTCACTGATGGGAGTAAGTGAAGAATATTGTAATGCACATAGGTCCTTAGATATTTGGAAACAACAAACACCACAGCTAAGAGGCAACAGCAAAATGCCAGCAGAAAGAGCCCAGTGGTTTACCAGTAATCAGGAATATACTTAATTAGGTAAAAATAATTTGCTAGGATTACAGAGTTTGCTAATTCTGTATGGATAATAACTTGAATCTTTATAACCAAACATCAGTGACAGTTATTCCTAAATCCCTAAATATGTCTCCTGAAGTAACCAACTGGGTAAAGGTACTGCAGTAACTGTGTTTCAGATAATCTGTCTATCTAGTTGATCATTTTCCACAAATGGAAATAAAATATTTCTCTGTTAGTCACACTGTCCAAAAGTTAGTCCAATAATGTGACATTAGACATCTTTCTGTGTTATTGTTCTATTTTGCATCCAATGAAATGAATTCTAGTTGGCCAGTGAAATGAACTGTGCAGAATTAATGCATTTTTACAGTGGAAGTTATTGGGCTCATTTTTCCCTGTACTAAATAAGTTTGCACGTTTCTACAAAATCCTACAAAATCACCTTTTCGTAAAATATTAGTTTCTAAATTTCTTTTTCTGTACAAGCTTAAGATTTGGATTCTGACTGACATGATAGAGTTCCTGTATGACTTTCAACATTTACTCTCTATTCCAGGTAAAATAACATTTTCTCACAGTTTCCTGTATGTTTGCAGATGTCTTCTTTTTTGGAGGGCAATTATTCTATGCAAAAATGCATGAGATGTATCAGTAGTTGTGACCTCTCTGTCATTGGCCCTTGCTGATAAATTTCTCAAATGAACTCTGTCAATGGCTTGGGACTGAGGGAAGCTAAACTTTGTGGAAGGAAATCTATCACACTATAACTCTATCAATCTATAACTGCGCTTAGAGCTCGCTTACTACAAGACATGAAAAATAAATGGTTTTAATGTGAAGCATATTTTTTCACCTACAGAATGACTTAGGGCATAATGAACTGCATTCAGGATTCTTCAGTTATTTTAGTCAATGTTTTATGCATTTGTTTGCATTCTCTGCCAAAATATAGTCCTATGTTTTCAGGAATTTACATTTGCTTTTAGTCAGAAAGTAACATTTAGAAATGTAATGCATTTTAGAAATGCAGTGTATTTCATACCTTCTCGCTTAAGTCCTAGAACTTCTATTGTGTCTTTGTCCACAACAGAAAGTAAGTCTTAAACTACCAGGACAATCACCTGATGTTTCACAGTTCAGTATAATATGCCTAGGACTCAGCCTCAGAGGATCTGGTGATTGAAACAGTGACAGAATGGGATTATTACTTACCAGAAATAAAATTAATGGATAAGTACAGGAAGGACTGGAATTGAACTTCTTTACCTCCCAAAAGTCCAAAACGAATTGCAGAGAAAATAGAGGAAGCACCATAGTCTTTTTAATACACCCCAAAGCCCCCTACCTCAAATAAATAAAGTAATAGCCATAGGAAAACACAATGGAGTGGTAAATTGCCTCTAATCAGACAGCTGACTTGAACAGATACTGGCACTGAAGACACACAGTGAAGATTAAAATGTCAGACATTTTTTTCCATACAACAATTAAGAAGGCCAACAATGAATGGGTATTAGGAAGTTGAAATAGCAACTGTTTCAGATCAGAATCTTTGTTACAGGAAAAGGAACAAAAATTAAAAAAAAGCAACATAACATTCTACAGTTATTCAGAACAGTAATTTCAGGCATTCAGCTTCAAATATCCTTTGGCATTTATTAAAAATTCATTAATCATTCAATCCATACCTCACTGCAATAAAAATTTATATAAATCCTACAGTGTCACTGAAATACATTTCATTAGTGTCGATATATGTTCATGTCTATATATGTATATATCTGCAGAATCCCTCAAAATTTGTGAATTTAGCTCTGCAATTTAACTTTTTTAGTTAAACTTCACCTAAAGCCTTTAGGAGTCTTTTCATTTAACAGTACTTCTCAAGCAACAGCTTACTTCTTTCAATTCTAAAGATATTGTCAAAACCATAATTTTCTTTTATAATAGATCCGAATGACTACTGGAAATAAATATATGTGACGTTTTGTTTGATTTAAAAATACCACATTCATCTGATCAAACAGTATAGTAATAATATTCACAAAATTTGACATTAAAATGCATACATATTTGTTGGAACCAGATTGTAATCTATATCCGATATCTGATCCAAAATGCAGAGTGCAAACGTTAGTTACAGAAATAAGTCAAGTAGTACATAAAAATTGTATTATGTGATACTAATGAACATCATTTCCAAGTTAGAATATAAAATGTTTAATGCATTTTCTATGAGCTGTTGTTGTTAGAAATGCATTTATGAAGGTCAGTGAGGGGAAGATCATCCTGGATAATTTGTTGATAATTAACTGGTTTTTCACCTTTAATACTTAGGAACAAGCAGAAGTAGTTCTTACCTTGGGGATAGTGGAATCTGGCATGCACTGGAGAAACAAAAAAAAACTAGTTGTGCAACTGTTGTCAACTTTGTGTTCTTACAAAACAATTGTGGCAAGAGGATAGAAAGTGATAGTAACCCAGAGATAACCACTCACTGACATGGGAAAGTCACAGAGATCAGCCTTAGGTTGCATGACTGGTGAGGCCATTGGCAGCTCATGCAGTCTTATTTCAAAAAACCAATAAACAGTTAAAACAATAGCCCCTTGTGGGGGAACACAGCAATGGACATGCAACATTTTGTAGAAGGCTGAGCCCAAGCTGGCTACATGTAGGGACCTGGTTGTCATCCAGGACAACCGGGTGTCTTGTTCCCCAGGGTTCAATGGTGAACTGGAGCAGAGGAGCTGGGGCTTTGATCAGCATCAGTGTGAAGTGTCTGTGTGTGTCTGTGTGCTTCTCAGAACACAAATCTTAGAAAGCAAGATTACTGTCCACCCACTATACCCATCCTGCTTAGCAAGTAAATGTTAGATTATACCTTGGCTCTGTTCTCACAGCCACACCACCCACACTCCCCTGGGACAAGCAATTTACAAGGTAATGGCCATTTTTTTCTGTTCTCCAACCCATGGCAGCTAGAATATTCTTGTCTTGTTAGTACTATTTTGATAATGAATATCCAATATTTTTCTTGGTTTTGTATAGTATTGTTCTCTTAAGCCTTCACTATGTTGTATGTGTACCTATCCTTCCCCCTGCCCCAACACCCACACATACCCACATGCAGAAAAAGTCTACTGCAAAATTTTCGGTTGAAATTGCCACCAGCTAAAAATCATTAGAATTGCCACTGGTAATAAGATCCAATATATCACTAACTCTGTTAATTCCTTTATGCTTAGTAATATGAAAGTGAAGACATCTCTCTTCAATATCCCTTTCTCTCACCCCCTTAGTTTCTTTACCTGGTGCCTCTGGTGATACTTTTTAAATTCCTGCTTTTATTATTGTTCTACACATCAAGTGAGGCAGACCACATAATGTAGAAACTCTTTATAATGGTTTGTCATAAACCTAGTACATGTTTTATGAAAAGATGCAAAAACAAGATTGCACTCACTTGCGTTTTACTGGTGCCACAACAATAAACTCATACCACAAATACCAAATAGCAGGCTAATGTTAATGATATAGCAAAATTCTATTTTTCACCATTTTCCTGAAGTTATTAATCCGAGTCTGATAAGACTTTATCTAAGTTTCAGTGAATACAATTGAACTTTGATGCATACAGCTGAAAATATTTGTATAAAAGCTTTTTCTCTTTTTTCTTCTAACGTGTAATATTTTGTTTCTGCTTAAAATTCTACATGGAAGTTTTGAACATTACTTGAGCTTGACTGTGTTTTTTAAAGTTCATTACCACCTCCTTAGTAACCATTACTGGTCAGTTATGTAGCATTGGTTTGCCCAATATGCTGAAGAAGGTGGCTGAAACCTGAAAATGCATGAATACCATAAGAACATAAAAAGATAGATCAAAAGTCCATCTCAGTATCCCATCTCTGGCAGAGCCCAAGAACAGATTTGCAGGTAAGAACACAAAAGGGGAAGCATCCAAGTGACTGAAGTGGTACAAGTAACTGGCCCATTTTTGTTTGGTAATTTTTCTAATTCCTTTATATAAAAAAGAAAAAAAAAGAAAAAGAAAGGAGAAAAAGAGAAAAGAAAAAGAAAAAAAGGAAAAAAGGAAAAAGGAAAAAGGAAAAAAGGAAAAAGGAAAAAAGGAAAAAAAGGTACATTTAGAAATTCAGTGGATCAGACAAAAATTGTCTAACTTTTCCATGTGAATGAGTTAATTTATGTATTTACACACACACACATTCACATGCAAGCATACCCATACACATGGAGTTTGTTGAATTATTTCTGAAAATTTTTGATTAAAAATTACCTTTAGCTAAGCCTCAGGTTTTCATCATTTTTTAAAATACTGTTTCTTTAGTGGAGAAAAAAACAGCTGAAACACTAGGAAATATTTTCATTTTTACTTTTTCCCATGTTTTCTCTCTTTTGAAAAAATAAATACTTAAATATTATCTTTTCAAATATGTAAAGAAACACGTTTGTTTTTTGTTTACTGCTAACTATAATTTTTCCTGGAAACTAGTTGCAAGTGTAAAGTGTTTGGGAATAGCGTGACATACTATGAAAAAATACAATGATGTTCATCAAAATGAAATCTTGTAGAAACTCTTCTTTTCTTCACATTATTTAATATCTAGAATGCACATACCAAAATTCAATTTGACATCAAAATGCCCAGCACTCACTTGTTTAGCAAAGCTGGTAAGAAGGAAAATATTATGCCAATTCTTTAAGGACAGAAGTGCCTCCCCCTCCACTTACAGGTTGAAGCTGCAGTCACATAATTGGGCCTCAGATACCTGAGCAATTGCCGCTATCTCCCTCTAATCACCATACCCCAAAGTTAAGAACTGTTAAAGGTCTTGCTTTCAGTCCCAAATTGTTTTTCTCTCAGAAAGCTTCATTGTGGCACCCTAGTAATTTGCTTCCTTTTATCTGCTGGTGCGTAAGTGTGTTAACAGTCTAGGTCAGCATGCAGAGAACTAGCCCCTTTCTCAGGCTTTTTCTTCTGGATGATTTGGGGATATCTTATAGTACTTTAAAAATGCAATTCACTGCATTCTATTTACCTCAATATTGTATAATTACTTTATTATTATCTTCCACTGTGTGCACACAAGAGGATTCTCTCACTTGATACACTTTTTTGCTAATATTACTGAAAAAACACAGAGAAACTCAAGAGATCTGGAGTCGTAGTCTCTTTGGGTTCTCATCTGGATTCTGTCTCAGCTGGAACTCTTCCCTTTTCACGAGGATGGATTTGACTGACAACAATGGTAAAAAAATCAGATAGACAGATACATAGACAGACAAATAATCATCTTGTCTGATAGATTCCTACCAAGATGGTATGTCTTCTTCTCATCTAGAGCTTATGCCATTGATAGTTGCATCCATTATATGCATGTATATGTCGCCATGTTGTGAAGAGACTTCATTCTTCTTCAACATCAGTTCATGTTTCATACAAGAACTTAGTAGTCTTTCTTTTTTTTTTTTTTCTTCAGAAGAATGCAAACATCTGTGTCACTTGTTAGCAGGAAAGCTGGACATTCAGCATTCTGAAAAAATGGAGGCTGGAGAGAGAAATTTTCAAAAAGCATCTATAACTATCTGTGGGTTTCATCTCACTGAAAGTAGCCATCTAAAAGTTGGGCATAGCTTATTAAATATCTCTATAATCAAAGGAGAAAAATGAGTGCTGTAGTAGGCAATCCCATATCCAAGTTCCTCCTTCACATAGAGGTCCACCTTTCTTTTTTCTCTTCCCTGCCTGTCCTTCCTGAAGAACATGCATCTATCCATTGCAGCACTCCAGGCATGCAAACTGTCCCACAATGTCTCAGTTATCCCAATAATGTCGTAGCTTTGTGAACACACGTGGATTTCTAGTTCCTAATGCTTGTTTCTCAGGCTGCATACGCTTTAGCTGGACTTCCTTTTGCCCTGTTTTTATCATTCCTGAGGTCTTTCTTGTTCCCATTACCCTGCACCATTTGCTTTCCAGCCCTGTTGACTGCTAGCACACTTAATTATGAATTGCAATTATTAATTCTGACTTACCACACTTAAATGTGAGTCTTTCCTTACGAGGGAGATTGTTCTTAGTTTAAAGCCCTCCACACCAGCTTGGCCAGCCTCTTAGCAAAGATGTTCTTGCTCTTACTTTGTCAGGTGGATCCCATCTCTGTCTAACAGTCCTCAGTCCTCAAAGTGGGTCCCATGGTTGTAAAAGCCAAATTCCTGTCAACACAATCAGCTGCACAACCAGATGTTGACCCACAGGTGCAAAAAGTAACATGATTGTATGACTTAAGTGTGACAAGACTCAAAATCAGCTAGGGCTTTGAGGTAGATCTGTTTAGATTTTCTCTTCTCCAGAGAAGATGGAATGACTTTCAAACTTAATTTTAGTTTAGGTTTAAGTAGACTAAAACCTAGAATATTTAAGTTTCTGAATAAAGAAACCCTACAGCTATACGTGGAATAATAAAAAACAGTGTCAGAGAGATTTCCTGTGCACTGGAACCTCATTGCCTGTGCTATTAAATTGTTAGAATGGTCCCCAGCATGCTTTGGCGCAGGATGATAAGTAGTGTCCCTGCCAGATCCTAGGAAGGTTTGGGATTTAGCACAAGCCAGACATAATTCGCAATAGGCAGTATGCATTCAGCCACCCTGTTTTGGAAGCTAAGAGGGTTTAACAGTACAGTCATGGGCCATTCCCTTCTGAAAAATAGTTCAGGGAACATTTTGTTTGCTACTTTAAATGTAGTCAACATTATTAGGAAAAGTATTCTAGAAGTAAAAAATAAATATATTACAAACTACTTTTCTTCTCACAACTGTGCCCTTGCAGACAGGTTCTTGCTTTCGGTCCAGCCAGTGAAACTCATTTTCTTTTAAATTATGAGAAAATCTACTCACTCCTTTCTAACTCCTAGGAAATTCGTTCCAGCTTCTGGCTGCATACATCCCCAGAACAGTTTCTCACTCCATGCAGAAACTGTAAATTTTCAAATATTTCTGTGAGTCTTTTAAACTTTCTCGTCCTGTGCATACTCAGTTATTCTTATCTATACACCCCCTTTTTTTTGGAAGGTTCCATGTGTCCCAGTCATTTCTTGAAGAAGTGTAATCTAAGAACAGACAAACAAGATAGCATTCCTTGCATAGGGCATTACGCCCAAGCTAATTAGCTGAATTCTCAGCAGGGCTAATTAGCTTGGGCGGAGCTCCATGGTGAGGGACTATGTTGTCTTCAGTTCCAGGGCAACAGTGTTTGTGCCAACAGGCACTCTGCACAATTCTCCATTAGGCAATGCAAAATCCTTTGAAAAGTCTATCATTAGTAATCTGAGTTGAGGCAACCATTTTGAAAAACTTGGCTATTATGTATTTTCTAACCTAATTATAATACCTAACTTTAGCTACTGCTTTTTTCTCTAGACATATATTTTCCCCTTTAATTTCATTAGTCATTTTAGAATCCAGTTTGTATGAAAGTTGAAGTACAAAATGTGCTGGCAGGGCATTGAAGCAGGTGCATAGTCACCATGTTCTATCATGTATAACTTTATAAAGACTAGAGGCAGTGAAGACTTTGTTAAAATGATTATCTGTAATCCTAGACATTAAAAGGGCTCAGTAGGGCCATTTTTTTTCTATTGAAGAAGAATATTGTTAGAAACTAATCCAATTTATAGATGGGTCATTTGTGGCTCATCCGCATAACTGCAGGTCTAGATTTTCATGACAGATGGATGAGCTGACATTCTTGGTAGGAAGTGCGCTCCCTGCAAATACATTCGTATACATACATGGTATTTTGCTTCTATGAAGTTGTGAACGTCTGTTTGGATGGCATTCTGCCTACTCAGAAGTCAGCACAGAAGTCAAGCAATGGTAGGTTTATGTGGACAGTTGGCATCACCCTACATATGTCACATTTTGCAGGAATTTTTCATTCTGTGCCAGAATTACATATTGGCACCACATGCCTCTTTACACCTAATTACATGAATTGACACTTACATGACAAAGCAGAAATGGTTGATCTGAGAAGGAGGGAAAGAAAGGTTGAATTTTATGGTTGCTTTTACAAATGCAAGTAATATGTTTTCAGACTTGTTGGAATGTCAATATACACAAAAAGTCATGACCTTTCCACTCTTTCATGTTCAAGTCATTTTCCTGGAAAGTGATGCTCATCAGTGCCCTCTGTTTTGGCACAGATACGGTGATGAGCCTAAGTCCTTCTACTAAGAAGTTTGTATTATGTGCTTGTTGACCTTTGATGAGGGGAAATCAACAGAGAAAATTACTCCATTTCTTTTAAATACAGCATTAGAAATGCAGCTTCTCGTGTAAAATCCACTAGTAGTAAAATGCAGAGGGGGAAAAAAATCATACTGAAATCTAGTGCACAGATAAGTGGTCTGAGACTTCGACATGTATGATCATTCTTTTCTACAGCTCTTTCCTGTCTGGTCCATATATGGGCCAACGGATAACATGAGAGGGCTTAAAAGCAATCAAACACCTTCTAGGGCACCTTCAGCACCCTTTTCTACAGAAATACCTCTACTCTTATTGGTACAGGAACAGGTCAGCATCGTTAGTATGTCCTTCCTCCTTTTCTCTACCTTCTTTTTTTTTTTTTTTTTCCCTTTCTTGTCCCTTTCCAGTCTTGGCAGGGTGCTTCTACCATTTGCTTGTGCTGGCTGTGGTGTCTGAAAGACCATGATCCAGTGAAACTGGCTAACTTTGCAGAAAACTGAACCAAAAAATAAGAAGTGGATAGCTTTTGTTTTGGATTAGTGAATGCTGGATCTGACAAGCGTCCAGACTGCAGCAAGGAAGGAGGAGGGCAGAGGAGGAGGGACCGCTACACATTCTAGCATCAATGACTTTTAGATTAGGCGAGCATCTCAGAATCATAACTTCAGGTACTTTCCTGTAGACCAATGATACCTTTGGCTTTTTGTTTTGGTAGGTATCTGACTTTGGGGAACTGATTACGTTTGATTGGGACTGTTACTCAAGTTAGTAAGCTTCCCACTTTTTAGTGAGGACACGTGCTAGAAAACTCCAAAGCCTCTCTCAATCAGGTCACTTTCTCCCTTCAAGTCTATAAAGGTGGACAAATTATTTCACGTTTACTAGAAGAAGACTACAGATAATGTTAGGTTCTCAACAGAAGATTTTTAGGACATAATTTGCTGGCAACAGAGACAGAAATGACTTAAATAACTTAAACGTTTCTGCTTAAGTATGCTTAAACTGGCTCAGATGTTCATATTTGTATCACTTCAGCTAACCCTGCAATGAAGACATAAGTCTACTTAGTTTATGTGAAATCATCAGCATCAGCATCATCTCAGTGATCTATTTGCTCAAAACTTGTTCTCTTTCAACTTTCTTTAATTATTTGACCCCTCCACTCCTCCTGAAGTCATCAAAGGAAAGTGAATAGGAGCGAGGAACATTGTTTTACACATATGCTTTACTAGTTTATAGGATGAATTGACGACATGAGAGAAAAAAATAGCATCCTACAAAATGAGGGCACAGCAAATGCATAATCTTGATGCACACAGCTCCTCCTAAAAGCATTCTGCAATACTTGGGTATGCTTTCCAAAATGGTGTTACTCAGTCTTTGAGGTAAAGGTGTAACTATATTATGAAATCAAGCACTTAATAAGGGTTGCAAGCAATGAAAATATGACTTTATTTCAGAGATATAGAGAAAAGTTAATATTGCACTTCTAAAAAAATTGCCTGCAAAACAGCAGCTGTTTTTTGAGAAGACACTGTTCCTCATCCCCCCAAATTATTCATGTGACCATCATCTGTTGAACAGTTTCTGAAACTTTGACTTATCCAGTCTAACCATAGGCACCAATCTCTGTGCCCTAATGGGGAGTTTAATCTAAATAGTAGTTCAGACTTTCTTGATAGCTGATAAAGAAAATGAAGCACTTCCATTCAGTGATTCAGATAAAAAAATCACCTTCTATAGGTGCCTCTCTTTCTATTCAGTGCCTGTATAGGAGTCCTGGGTTTCTTATTTTGGTGCTGTAGTGGAATTAGATGAGATAAATGTGGGTATGTTTCTGGGTTCATTCTTAGTTCAGTTCAGTATAAGTAAATTGAGTTTGCCTAAATGACTTGCACTGCTTCCTTAAAACAATCTGGTTTATTTGGCCTGAAATGGGCCAGCAGTAGTCGTACATCCAGTTATCACATCTCAAGTGAGGAGTTATAACTAATAGCTATGGAGCTGTAATCTGTTGAATGGCTCCCGCTGTTCTGCAAGCCAACATCTGGCTACATCCCAAATTAAAAAAAAAAAAACAAAAACAAAAAAAAACCAAGAAACATTCTAAGTTTTTCCCTTAAGCAATTATTTTGGGGCATTGTTTTTGTAAGATTTAGTAATATATAATGTAAGAGGACATTATTTTTGTAAGATGCTTAATCATATTTGCTGCATAAGTTCAAAAGTCTAAGAAAACAGAATTAAATATGTATGATTTTGTATAACTGATTTTGGGATAGCATTATGAGGTGAGCTGGCATATACGTGATAAAGAATAGACTACACACTCATGCTTACAAAAGATTTTCTTTGTATATATTTCATTACAATAAGCATTTATTTAAAAATATTTTTTTATAAATTGCATTACTAATAGCTTTGCCTAAAACTTATGCAAAAGTACAAAGGAAAGAAAAGAACACCCAAACATGTTAAATGTTTGTAAAAATAGGTAGGTAGGTTTGGAGCTTCTGAAGATTTTAATTACCCACTTTTGTGAGAAACATTGTTGGTAGAAATATAGCTCTTTAAATTGAAGATTTAGAATTGTCTCTATGCAAAGTCTGAGTGTCTAACGCTAGAATGACAGATTGTGAAAAACCAAAAAGTTGTTGTGTGGGAGAAATATGTGTATTATAACTCTTAACTGTGTGGGAGGTCAGATCAGGAAACTAGATAGGGTAAAGATGAATGGTGTAATAAGGTGTGCTGATGAAATATAAGCTGCATATTACAATGGTTCATATTGGTTCCTACGGCTCTTCCTGTGAACTCCTGGGAAGTTCATTGGCATTTGCATATATGGCGAGGTTCACATGAGCGAGGTTCAAATACGAAAGAAAGTGTAATAATCCTTGATATCAAAAATAGAGATTTCCAGTTTCTAACTGGTGTTACCCTTCCTAGACACAACAGCGGTTTCAGTGGAATTAGTTATGTCCTGTTCTGCCCTCAGAGCATCAAGCTGGCATTTCTTTTATGAATATCACTTGGAAATATGTTCCTCTTGTGACCTCCCACTTGGTGTTGCAAGTGTCCCAGAAATCTTCTAAAGTGAAGTGAGTGAACTACTGCAAGGCCTAGAGGGTAGTGAGAGCCATGACATTTTAAGGGGCAAGCAATTTTTTTTAGAGTAAATTCTGGACATGACAGAAGTTTCTGGGCTAGAATTAAGGAGTCCAGCCTATTGACAAGTCCAGCTGCATTTTTCTAGGACTCATGATTGATAAATGGTGGGTTAAGAGAGAAGAGAAAAGGGTGTTCAAAGCTATTGAAATACCACCACCTAAATATTCATTGGAACATTTGCTGTTTCTTGGTATGATAATATATTGAAGCAATTCATATGTAACCTTTCCCCCCAAAAGGTCATGCTCTTTAAATTCTAAAACCGAATATGCACTAAAAAATTGTGCTGCTTCACTATTCTCCCCATATAGTTCATATAGTTATACGAGATCTATATGTGAGGGAATCTGTTTTACCTAGATAATTATCCCCAGCTCTGGTGACATTCTGCATAACTGTATGGCAAAAACATCACTGCCTTTTGAAAATAGCTGATATTGATACAAAGTCTATACACAGATGCACTTTTCTCATTACCTGAGGATGAGGGGAATCTTACAGCATATTCCAAATTTCTTTCAGACGACTATCAACAAATACTAATTTGCAACCAGTATTTTTGTCTTTAGAGTTCATGATGTGAGTCTGTTTGTGAATTATCAAGGTTAAGGAGGCTGAACAGATTGCAAAGTTCACTCATAGATTCATTAACACATAGGTAGGTTTTAGAAATGGTTCTGTTCTGTAATTCATTCAAATCCAAGTAGTCTGCCTCCAAACAAGTCTTAGCCGGCCTCTCTTCAAGCTTCATAGTTAGTCATGAGGATGTTGTGTATGGCTGTTTGAGGTCATGGCTGAGCACACCATCCCCATCAGCAGCAAGGTAATAGCTACTTCGTTAGAGCAAGGTGATAAGCTGGAGCAACAGACAATCATGGACTTCATGACTTATGATATTTTTCACTATTGAACTTCTCTAGACTTTTTGAAATATTAGAAGCAGTTCAAGCTCTTGTAATGGCTTTGTTTTCTGTTTCACAAGTCTCATTTGAATATACTATCGCTCTTCCAAATGAGAGCAGTAATAACCTCATTTTGCTTACCTTCCAAGCTAATGAAGAACAGAACATTCAGAAAAATAGAGAATTCATATCAACATTATCCCAGATAATATTGCTTCAGAAGGAGCTATTACGTCTCAGTATGGTCTCAATATATTGTGAAATCCATACCTAATATATATGTACAATAAGAAATACAAGTATGAGATGCATCTCATCTAATTTTAACCATAAAAAACCCTTAAACATCAAGTTTAGTAACTTGGTGTCCCTCTGTAGTGGGTGTACAGAGAAAGAAGCACCTCTCTTGAAAACTAAGTGACCACAGGTATATATCGACAAAGTGAACATCTAGATGTCTAAAAGTACTCATAGATATTCTGAAAGTAAGAGAGATGAAAGTCTTTCCTTCCAGTTATTCATGTATCTGTCTTATTAAGGGTGGAGAAGCTTGCAGTCTACAGGTACCCATCTCTCTTGCTTGACTATAAAAATAGATGAAGGCGACTAGCTTAGACTGGATGGATAACTTTCAGAAAGCAAAAATTGTGACAAATGAATTGTTCCATAAAGATTTCTACAGCAGACAGACACTGCAAGTTTTTAGTTGAATACTAAATTTCTTTAATTCATAACTTCCAAAACACAACTTTTTGTTTTTTGTTGTTGTTTGTTTGTTTTTTACAAACTTCTTCATTGCATTCAAGAGCAACTCTGAAGCTAATGTGAGATCTTGACAAAGTTTGGCTTAGAAAACTTTTCTTCAGTGATTTCAATAGGTGTAGACAGCCCTCGGTTTGGACAAAGTTATTCAAGAAATATAATTGTTTTACCTGAAATGTAGAATTTCAGACAAATCTATGGAACTTAAAAATCACTTTGCCGTCTGTATGCCTTCATAATACCAGGTTTCTGATGCTTGAAAAACCCATCTTCATCAGCTATGTATCTGAGAAAAGATGAAATACCTTTTTATGAAACAGTATTGGCTTTCCTCACTTTAAAATTCCTTTTCATTCCTACCAGATGTTCTTTCCAGGTTTCACAGAAACAAATGAAGTCATGTAAGTTCTGAAGTTATCTTCACATCTCAAAACTGAGAATGGATCATTTACTACTTACTGAAACATCCTTAGGGCACTCATGAGTAACAAAGGCATTCCCTGGAACTGAAACTTCGTGGGTTTCACAGAAGAAATCCTTTCTTGATCTGCAAGTGTTATTTTAGTCTGGTGACATCAAAATGCCAGAACAAAATTACTGAAATATTTTGTTCCTGATACTTTAGCTAGTCAATCAGCTAAGAGTGGAAATGGATAACTGCCTTCAATTTACTGAAGAATTCTGTAGTCAACACACATCATTTACTTGCCATTAAATATATGTATATTTTTAAATTATGAATAATTGTTATGTGGCTTGCTTAACTGGATCAGCTTTTAGAACATCTTTTTTTATTATTATTATTTTCTATCCTATGTATTTAGATGATTCTTCAAAGAAACACTCTAGGGGCACAGCCTAACCTTGCATTCAACATTTTCCTCAATCTTATTTTTATTTTTAGAGATCAGAATGGCAATCAAATGCCAAATCAACTGTTTTAATCTCTTCTTTTTTGTTTCCAATAGGTGCTTTTCCCTTACACTGTTTTTAAGTGCCTCACATATGAAGGTCCAAAAATCACCAGCAATGCTGGACACCATCTGGTGATCTTATTTCTCCTTACTTATACAACCTATACAGTCAAAATGGTCGTTTTTATCCAGAACTCCAGTTTTAGTCTAGGTTGAAAGAGAAGTCCCAGATGGGTCATTGCTACTTCTGACAATGCGGCAGGCTCACTGTGGCAGTGTCTTTCCATACATTATTCTTAGTTATAAGAGAGCAATTCATTTCAGTCACATACTAGTCATAGCAAACATATTTATGACCGTAAAAATCTACACTTCCTCCTACCCTCTCACTAGAAGTGTCTGAATACCATTGAAGATTAAGTCTTTTTCTTTATCATAACATAGGGTTTTGAAATACCTTTCAGTGAACCTCACTGTCAACATAACATTACAAATATTATTTATCACAGCAAATGATCATTAATTGGCCAGAAAAACAATTCAATGTGAGATGGATTTTTTCTGTTTTCTGTACTACCTAGCTGATGATTACCAGTAACCTATAAAGTTTTTTCAGTACATATTTTCTTCCTTTCAGTGCTGCTTATTTTCCGCAGATCAAACTTGCTTCATATCATGAGTTCAACACAATCATGCTTTTCAAGTGTCAGTGTCCCCAAGCACGTAAATGAATACTGAGCAGTTCTGTTAGTTGTCAACTGCTTTAGCAACTTCTAATTTCTTTCTGGCTTTTGGCTTCCGTATGATTGGGTAATTGGCTCTTCGGTGACCTTGGCTTCCACTTTATTTGCAAATGCCATCTGACTTAGTAACCATTCATAAAAATGTCCCTTTCACCTGACTTAGGCTGTCTAAATGAGCTAGTTTAGGCATTGAAAGCAGTCTACTCACAGCAGCGTAGGATTCCCTGCACTCTAATTTCTTTTGTTTTCCTTCTCCCTCAGAAGCTTGTTTACAGCCAGGTCGTATAGTGCTCTATCCTGTCTCAGCATAGACATACTTTTTGCTCTATTTCTTTTAAAATGGGTTAGGGTGGAAGACAAGGGCACTAAAGAAGGCTATGGAATTAGTGCTATAGTGAAGCAGAGGGTGAGAGTGAAAATACAACTCTGAAGATAATCTTGTTTACCCTATCCCAATAAATTTCTTAGTTCAGTAAGTTCGTTGTTAGAAGAAAACAATTCTCTACCAGTCTTATATCATATGTGGCTTACCTGGAAGAGACAAAATGATATGCAAGTGTTTCCTTTATTTATTTTGTATTAGGGAAAAGCAGGGACCTGATGAAAAAGAAGTAGAACAGAAGTCTCTCTGGGCTCTAGTCTGCAACATAATGTCTCTGGTTGCTGGAATCACCAGCTCTTCAGGTCTCTGAAGCTTCATAGTTATAAATCTTTTTCTTTAGACCCAGGAGCCTGGTTTAAAATCCTAGGAGCTTAGAAATGTTACTTTAATGCTGTTCCCTCAACAGTGCTGAGAGGAAAATGATCTTTCTTACTCTGTTTATTGCAGGCCATATTCCAAAACCCCCATTTACCTCTGGCAATCAAGTAATTGAGTCAATGTTAAAAGTTCATTATTTAGTCCTACATTCAGAGTGGCCGAGAGAGAATATTTAAGGTATATCAGATTTTCAATAGCCATAAAATACTCCATTGAAAGAATATTCTGATCTATACTGCCAGTACATGCTAAACGTTTTGAGGTTCAGTCTAATAATTGCAATTCAGAATGATTAAAGGACACTGGAGTAACAGTGCAAGTTATCTTTATTTCATACAGGAAACAGATACTTTTTATAATGAAAATAATAGTGTAGAGGAGCATAGTAGTTTCACCTTATTGTAATCACATTATGAATATAGTGGGAAAGATTCTTGTGCAACAGGATGGCTATATACAACATGTTATATACTGCAGCAGGCAGTATTAATAGAGGGGATAGATTCTTCTCCAGGAAGCCATGTCTGTGACAGTATAATGCCTCAGCTTTATGCAACAAAATTTTCTAACTGACTGGGAAAAGTAAACATTTTCAGAAGCAGTTTGTATACTAAGAGATTCCTGTTTTTTTGCATCAGCCTAATAGGGGCTGTCAATTTAATTAAAAGCTGGAAAATATTTACCACAAAATAGTCTTGCAAGAGAACAATCCAAAAATTTTTGTCTTGTTAAAAGATCTCCACAGTTAGTCTTTATTCTTCTTGAAAAATATAGCTTTTCATTTAATCTGCTGAAGAATCTGGTACACTTGTAATATTTTAAGTTTTATGTTTCATAGGTAGAACATACACAAATTATTTTAATGCTATCTTTTTACCTTGGAGAGCACCAGGATAAAAATGGATGTAAAACTACTAAGCCATATAAGGTGTATTTCTCCTTTTGTGCTTCAAAAATTTGGGATGTGTTTTATTTACATGACAGGTGATGGGAAACGTTCAATTTCCTCAATTCTGTCTGGACCTCAAGGGGAGCAAAGGTAAAATTAAGTGATAAGAAACCCCAAATAATCAATACTAAAGGACAAAAAGATATTAATATGACAACCTTTGCTACTAATTACCACTTTAATGCAGATTATATTTCTAGGATCAGAAAAGGATAGTGGTGGTCATAGAATGTAACAAGATATCTTCTGATAGTGATCAAGTGACAAACTCCAGTCTGATGTTCATGAGAGCAGATAACAGGATTTTTATTTATTCATCTTTATATGTCCCTTACATTTGATATTTTTTAGCTACTTACAAGTAATTACAATATACAGGTTTCAGAAGAATAAATTTTACTCCTTTTTTGATTAGGGAACTGAGGCAGAGAAGCTGTTTTTTCACCGACTGTAACCATTGATATCTGCACTAGTAAATTCAGAGTGCAAAATATCACTGAACCAGAATTCTTATTCACTTATGTTGGTGATCAGATTTGCAATAGTATTAATAATAAAATCTGGCTGAGGGTAGTTCAATAAGCTGGCTGTGGCATCAAGGGCAGCATCAGAATGTGAATCCTGTGCTCATGTGACCTCTATAAAAGTGCTATAACTAGTGGCTGTATACACAACATATTACCATGAGGAACCACGTAACCATGAAGTAGGATGATTGTTTTTTGACACTCAAGCTTGTATAGGAAACAACAAGAAGCTACTGCAATGCTAAGGTGTGAACTAACATTTGCTATTCATCACAGGCCCAGTTTGTGGATACAATATTTAAATGTCACTGAAATGGTTTTCTTTCTGCTGGATAGAATCTGTCAACAACAAATGACTGGAAACTAAAGTTTCCAGTATCTTGCTCTTTTATTCAGTAATTTCAATGGGTATAGACATGCATGAGCCAGAACAAGATTACCATTCTGACTGGCAGCATTTTACATGCTATTTGCAAGGAAGTAAATGATTATAACAAGGTGCAAGGCATTAGAGAATCTTGCCCATGTGTATTATTCCTATCTCTTTTTCACTGTGTGCACTCTTACATGTCTGACATTTAGGTGGTTAGAATATTCCATTTCAATACAGCTTTCAACAACTGCAATATGTACTCTGTGAAATTTTCACAAGTTAGAGCTCTGTGGGTAGTTTGTTTCTTAGAAAGAAACTGTTTTACTTATGTAACTGAAATCTGTAAGTCACAAATAAGCTATTATAATAATTACTTCATAAAAATATTTATTAATTAATTTTTATCCTCATCCTGCTTTTATTTTACTATAATATTGGCTTATTAATACATTGTGAAAGTAAAACCCATTATTTATTTTCAGTAAAGACTTATGAAATGTATGTGTAGTAGAGAAAGTAGCTTTTTTCTTAGGAGAAATATTCATCATCAAATGAAGTTCTTCCTCATTCATCTTTTGCAGCTACTAGGCAGCTAGTTAGCTTTAAATAATAGAAGGAAAAGATGAAATTCATTTTGAATATTTGAGATACTCTTGCTTTTGAACAGAAGAAGACATACACAGATGGTGACAGAAAGATGAAGAACCAACTGAGACAGTGATATTTATAAGAATACCTAGAAATTTCCATTGGTGTAAAGAAAAAAGAGAAGAAAAAAAGAAATAAGTTACGCGTTTTGTTTCAATTTCAATATTAGTGGTGTGTGGAAGATGGATTTTCTTTGGTTACGCATGATAATTTTCTGATGGTTAAAATCCTTTTCTAGATCCATGTACAATGGAAACAGAAACGCCTGAATGGGGAAGAAAGTGACCAAAGAAATATGTAAATTTTGAATTTTCATCTGAGTTCAACCGTAGCTCTGATAACATTCTCATTCATAGGCATTCTTATCCAGAGAATCTCATATCAGTGAAGACTGAGAGATATGTTGGAAAAAATAAGTTAAAAGGAGATAAAAGTGCTCCGCTTTTAGCTTTGCTACATGCCACAGGAAATCCAATGGCATGGTGTTTTTTATCCGAAAAATTCAGAACACACTAGCCAAGACTGTCCATTCTAATTATATTTCTGGAGAACAATACGAATCCAATGACAGTACTAATGTCAGCTGAGGATAAAACAGAATAGCTTCTATAAGTGAGGCATTCAATACTGATTATTTTTGTGTGAAGAAATATCGTTTACAGGAAGAAAAGTTATCTATTCTCCAAATGGACAAGGTCATACCTTATCATGATGGATCTATGACCAATTACTTTGAACTCAAGAAGCTGTTCTTCTTCAGGACTGCAGAAGTAAACCTCAAGATCTGTCAAAAGCCTGATAGGGAACTATGTACAATTTAGTAAAAGTGCATGTATAAAAGACAAAATAATTTGGTAAGTTTACACCTTCACAAAGGTGTTATTTGCAACCTAAGTTTTATATCCCTATAAAGACATACTTTTTTAAAGTATGGGATGCTTTCAAATAGATTTCATTTTTATATGGTGTATGAATGTTCTACCTTTTTTTTCCTATAGTAAGTGAATAATTGTTCATTCTTAACAGACTAGAAGAACAAAATGTATCTGAGTAGTCCTCTTGTTATGTAGTGTCTAAAAAAAGTTATATTTACCATAGAAATTGTTCTGCTGACAACAAAAAAAAGAGACATTTTCTCTAAGTTCCTAAAAGCTCTAATATGACATTGAGACCAGGTGAGTGCTGTACCACTGCAAGCAGGAAAAAAAGATGGTCCCCGACAATAAGGCTGAAAGTATAAATTTAAGATAGGAAGCAGAAACAACAAATGGAAGGTAGGTAGCCTGAAGAAAAAAAGAGACAGTAAGTGTTTTTGTGAAAGAGTATGGAAGAAAGAAGTCTTGATAGAACAGCAAAATGGCTTGATTACAGTTAGCCACAAGAGTATATCCTTTGTGTCAAAAGAGGTGAACAAGCATTCCAGGTGATCTGTATTAAGGAAAGCTTCGTATACATAAGCTTAGAAGCCCCTGAATACATTAGCTAAAGCTATAAGCAAAAGGTGTGATTCACAAGACTGATATGTAAACAGTTATAACACATACGTAGGCTATAGAATTCATTTTCATCATGAACTACTAACTAAACTTTAGCTATTTTAGGATGTTTTATTGTTGTGAGTTTTAACGGTAATGACATAAATTAAGTGATTTACCCATTGAAAATAACCTTAAAAATCAAGAGAGGTGCAAGGCTAAATAAATAAGAAATTATTCCGATATTAATGAGCATGAGGCCGAGAGAATGTTCAGATAACAAAGCGTAAAATAGGCCTCTCACTGTGAAGAGAAATCCTGGGAAAGTAACTGTATAATTACAATACGGTCTTTTCTCTCTTCTCTTCCACAAAGGTATCAGTAAGGGATGTCCATGATGGTCATTTGCATTACTTTTTCTCTTTTTTTCAGTCCATAAATATTTTATTTTTTGTCTAGAACAATCAAAATATATTGATATGTATTAAAGATAGTGTTCTTTGGCTGGAATGACTCGGGTTCCTCAGGCTTGTTCCAGAGCTTAATATATGATTGAGCTACTAGAAGCTGAACTAACACGTATGCATTTCAGGAAACTGGTTGCTTAATAGTATAAATGCAAACTGCAGATTGGATGACCAACCTGAAGGAGTATAATAAGGTAGTTGGTGAGGAGTTATGCGAAGTTCATCACTGAACAATGTTCAGGATAGAATTTAAGCCCAATAGTGAAAACATTACAATTAATGAAGACTATAATGTTCATTAGACTGGAGTCTGTAACTGATGGGTTTTTTTTTAATTTTTAAGTCACAGGTGGTTTATTTATCTAATTTTAGGTTAGAAATTGCATTCAATTCTGAACTGGGAATCCTATCACACCAGTGTTGTGGAACGTTAGATACTGTAATTTTCAAAAAGATGATAATTGCATTCTTTTTTTGGCTCACATAAATCTTAACCGTACGTGAACAAAATAGGGAAAGTGGGCAGGCTTTGCATATGGGAAAGACTGACATTTTATTTACCTTCCATATATTTACACAATGAATTTTGCCAGATCAAAATTCAACACAGAAGCAACCATGGGTTTTGCACTTACAACATGAAATCTGTTTCTGCTTAGATATTCTCAATTAAAAAAAATAGTGCTTAAGACTCACACATGTATGGCATACACAAAAATAGTTTCAATAAAACAGGATTCAGGCAGGTAAATTCTCAAAAGAAGGATAGTTTATCTAAACTTAAAACACAGAAAAAATCACATCTGTTCTCCTTCACTGATATATGTGAAAACAATAACATTAATTTATAAGACAACATTTAACAGAGATAAATAAGTCTTTGCTGATTTCCAGGCACATGCCCTAAACATATTTCCTGTTGATAGAAGGGAAAGGGGGAGAAGGAGAAAGCGGGTATATTTAGCAATATTCAAACTTTCTTTTGTAGGCACCATTGACAAAATTTGTCTCTGCCTTGACTAGCTTGATTAAGCTAGTCTTTGGGAGCTTGACTTCTAATGATATAGCTACATTCAGCAAGTGTCCTTTACCCCTTCCTCATTTAACAATACCCAAATTAAAATTACAGATTAATATATATAATCGTGTAGCACACTAAATGCTTTTTTAGAGCTGTTCCAGACCCATATTTATATACTAAGATTACACAGGTTAATTAACAATAGGGATTTAAAAGTTACATAACCACATTTTTATTTCATATTGAAATATTCTAGAGAGGTTAAATTTCATGTGGGTTAAGACTTCTTGTAGAAGTTCTTTCTTTTTTTTTAATGTTTTTGGACAATAATTCCTGTCTTATCTCCCAGGCAGGATTCACTTCACCTAACATTAGCCATCTACTATATAGATCTACACAAAAGGTAGTTATCTATCTATGACATTTTTTTAATTGTCATAGAGAAATAGGTGCCTTTATGTGCAATGCATCTCACCATAATGTAGAAAATAAGTGCCTATATCTCTTCATTAAAGATCTCTAGATAACTCACACAGATGCAGATTATGTGTAGACAATATGAATTCTCCAGATCTTTTTTCATCAGAATATACCCAGGCTAGAGTGGAAGATTGGACTTACCGTATTTTTTATGGTATGTGAAAGGTAGCTCATATTCTGCAAATATTGCTGGCAGGAAAGGAAACACAACAGCTGCACTGAAAACTATTTTTTCTCTGACAGAAGAGAAATGTGAAATGATATTTGCTTCATCTATTTGTTATTAAGGAAATCAATTTAGATGTTCAGATTACATTTCAACAATTCAAAT
This sequence comes from Dromaius novaehollandiae, assembly GCF_036370855.1. Taxonomy (NCBI): domain Eukaryota; kingdom Metazoa; phylum Chordata; class Aves; order Casuariiformes; family Dromaiidae; genus Dromaius; species Dromaius novaehollandiae. The sequence goes on from NC_088098.1 coordinate 182,918,651, forward strand.
GAATACCCATATCAGTTTTGTATTCCAAAAGGATGTAGCTTCTTTGGAGTTAGTAGCCCTAAGAATTTTGCTGTTCAGGTGAAAATTAGGGACTTCGTTCCATGAAGACATGATATTTGTATAAGTCCATTGTTAAGAACCTCATTTGCTTAAGACTGTCTACAATACTTAATATTAAGCAGCATGATGGTCAGTATTTCCAAAACTGGAGTGAAAGGGGGAGGAAAAATAAAATATTTTATGTCAGATGAAATAACATATTTACAGGACTGATTGCATTTCCATTATGATGTTTATTTATTTGAAGGTTAATGCACAAATACATAAAGCTAAAACTTTGCTTAAAGCAAAACAAAGCAAACAACAACAAAACCTAGTGTTGCTGACAGAAAGTTTAATATATGTGGTAAAACTGTTAGTACTAAGATGTACCAAATAGTCAAATTCTCCTTGCATCAGAGAGGGATTCATATGGGTGTTAGCTAGAATCTAGCTTCCAGTGAGTAGTATACCTTAAAATGGCATCTCTAATGTTTGCTGCTTTAGAGGTTACTGATGAAGTACTCTTTTCCATTACAGATGAAACATGGTACTTGTCTGTTTTTTGACTTTTCAAATCTTATTACACAGATCCAGAATGATCTGTTTGCAGTACATTTCTATACAACTTAGTCATATTCTGAAAAAAAACAAGGACTGAGAAAATGTGCCACTGCTCACTGTAATTTCTTTTTTTTTTTTTTTTTACTCTTTTAGGTGAACAAGTCAATATTACAGAAATGGAACTGATTTAGCTCCTCTATTTTATACCAGTTTTAGTAAATTCAGTAGTCTGAAGAAAGAGTTATTCCAAATTTGGCCTCTGGAAATACAAATATCTCTGAAAATACAAGGCAAAAGAACAACAACAAAAAACTGAGTATATTGATCACCGTTTCGAGTTATCAAACCCTCCTTTCTCCTCACAGACCAACATTTCCTCTGGGTTGCTTTTCCATTCTGTGCTTTCCTTTGTTGTGGTGAATGTGTTGAGCCAACCTGTTAACTATATATAGTACTGCCTTTTTGTAAGAGTGCCCTGGTGCTGTTTCAGTGACTGACCCTGAGTAGGTTTCCAGAATAATTAATGGCAAACATAAGGACAGATAGACTGCTGAACCAAGATATCTAACTAAGTCTCTGAAATATTAAGAAATAGGTGTCTGGCTGTCCTAGGAGGTTGATTCAGAGGTTAACAGCAAACTAAACAGTGCCAGAGACAGTTCTTCAACCATTAGACCAACTGATATAATCTGGTCATGTCCAAATTATTCCAGTCTTTTTTCTCCAAAACAGGAGTGGGGCTATGGAGGAGGAAGAGCTGCGTGCAGACTTCCTGCTTGGAACGGCCCCTGCCCATGCGGACCGGCCAACCATCCTGGGAACAATTTGGGAAGGGGCAAACTGGCCCAAGCCAAAACCATTCCAGGGACAGATCTAACACTTTAATGGCAGAGGTGATGAACTTTCTGTATGTCCTGAGTGCCTGTGACTCTGCCATGGCTCCATTTTAATTTACTCATATAGAAGCACCAAGAGGAGCCCCCCTCCTCCATCAATGGAGATAACTGGGTGTCACAGAAGGACTCTAAAACTTTTTTAAAAAAAGGCTCATTACATTCACTCTTGACTATATAAGAAGCTCTGGTGAGTCTGTGCTTCCAAAGAAGCAAAACAAAACAGCTGCTTACAGCCAGCAGGTAGAGAACACAAAATGTCTCGGTTTGTTTTTTTTCAGGAGGCAAAACTCCCATGCTGGAGCAAAACACCATAAGCAACGGATTGTAAAGTAGCCCACTTGTCCACCCTGTGAAAGCAGGGCATAGTGGAAACTAGAATGAAAGATTTATGAGGTCCCAAAGAGAAAGAATAATCAAGAGGAAAGCAAATTCAGTGGTGAGAGAGGGATATCCCTGAGGAGAGGTAATCCTATATTTTGATCTCTGTTTCCAGTGCTGTCTTCAATATACAGAAAAACAAATACAAGCTGTTGAGAATGACTAGACACAGCGGATACTTTTTGGGTTGTGCAGCTTTCTGTCAGAAATGCAATTTAGCTGAAATTTTAACAGCTACAGGAATATATCAGTTTCAGCAAAACTTTCTGACAGAACTTCAGTGTGGAAAAGAGTCTAAATACTTTGCTCTGAGAAACAAAAACATTCTGATAGTGATGTTTTTATTTTCTTTTTTACACTGAAAGGAAAACAGGGAGAGAAGAAAAAGTTATAAGTGTTTGACATAAATAAAGAGGACCGAGTTTAGCAAATGTGTGTATTTTTTTGCATTTGAAGAAAAATGAAAGGGCCAATGAGGAAAGAAGAGGATAAATTATGATAGAAATATGTAGAGAGAGTGTAAAATAAGGGATATGAACATTCATGCCCACAGAATATTGTGGGCCTTAATTTTAAGGAGATGTCAATCAAGTTTTTTCCTATGCATGTGAAAATGTATTTATAAAAATCCTTGTATGCATTTTGGAGAAATAAAATGCATATTTCTGGAATGTACTTGAATAGTACCCATGTGAGTAAATATATCTTAATGCTGAACTATGGATACCTAACTGAAGAAGTAATTTTGCCTAGATCTACTTGGCAAGAACTAGCATATGGGCTCCTAATCCTCCATAAGCTGTTAAGTTTGTACTTACTAAACTTAAAGGTTGTCCTATGACATTTTAACAATATTCATGGTTTGCGACTGCACATTTTAGCATTCTAAGGGATTTTTCCTTTTGGTAATACGTTGCTAATTTTCAAGCAAATGGTATACATTGGTTTTTCCTCTATATAGGTGTGCTTTATGGCAGACCATTCGAATTAAGCATAACAGCAAACAGAAGCCATTCTCTGGAGCGCTGTTTGATAACAACTCTTATGAATCCTATTTCTCCTGGGGAACATCATTACAATGCAGCACACTTCCACGTTTGATCTACTCTAGAGAAAACTTGGAATTTTGAAACCATTAGTTTTATCCCATGCACATCTGTTCAAACCCCTACTCTTCTCCCAGGACAAAGAATGTCTCATGTTTATGATATTCAGGTATTTGAAAACTTTGTTAGAAAATTATCCCCCTTATTAAGATAGTAGGAAAGCAAAGAAGAGGGGTAAGAAGACACTGAATGTATTCAACAACAGAAACCTCGAGGTAGGCAATACTTTTGCTAGAAAGTGAAGTCCATTTTTATTAAAATTCATATAAATTTAATATATATACATTAAATAAAAATATAGTTATAATTATATATAATTATATATCATTATAATTATGTATACACGTATATGTGTGCATATATATCCATACCTGTATATATGCTTATATTTCACTGGACTGGCAGACACTAAGTTACTTTAGCATAGAGAGGAACACAGCCATTCTTCCAGAGGTGCTTTGCATGTTGAATTAGAAATGTATGTTTGAATTCCAGTTGAATTACAAGTGCATGTTATTTTGAATCATTGGGACAAGATTCTGCCATTAATTGAAATATTTAGATCCTGGCACACCAAGACTTTACTCAAGTGCTTAGGTTTACTTACACGTGTGATGGGTACTTGATATCCTGAGTTATTGAAATATATTGACAGTCCAATGGTCTTTTATGTGCTTAAGTCATTCTTTAAGTTCTTTCACAGATCTGAACTCCTTCACATTTTCTCTTTTTATCTGTGTACTTTGAAACTTATCTATCTGATAAATATCTGATTGCCTTCTTTTGAAAATATATTATGTTAAAATATTTGGAACTAGAAATCAGCATTCATTTGTTAATAAGATAAACGTTGAAGTTCATGTCCCGAATGTAAAGCATATTGCTGAAGAATTAGTAGCCTCCTTTCTCTTTCATTTTGATGAAAAGCAAATAGGCTAGAAAGAGTTGATGAGTATCAGTATATAGAGACCAAAAGACTGCTGGATGAAGGTGCAGAAGTGTTTCTGTAAGTTAATATTTGGAAGTCTGGTGTAGGCTTCTGAATGGGTACCTTAACCCTGCCACAAAAAAGCACTGCTGCAGCAGCAGTCTTGATGCTAGACCGTTCTCTGTTTCCAGTTGACAATACCGCTTTGCAGTTGTCCCAAGTAGTCCTGTTAGATACGTGGCAGTGTGATCACCTTGGACTGAGGCAGTTTCAAATGTCACAAGCCTGGAAGAGCTGAGCAAAGTAACTCGTATATGTGGTTACATTTTAGAGATTTCTCCTCCCATTGTTGCACTCTAAAGATACCTAGCAATAAGAAAAGTTTACTTTGTAGGAATTTGAATAATAATGCAGATGTCTCAAAAACATCTTAGATTTTCTGGTAGTCTATTTTGAAGCATCTCACTGACCTTTAACCTTTTACAAGTTAAACATCTGTCCCAGAGATTCACTGTTTATTGAGAATGTAAGTTTCTTTGACACTGATTTTAGGATGGGACAAAATACCTTCTTAGTGTATTTACCTTTTCCATTGACTATAGAGGAAACCTGGCTGGAAGCTGAAGCTAGACAGATTCAAACTAGAATGATGAACCTGAGTGTTGCAAAACTCAGTTAAACTAGAGATAGGTGTGTTCCATCGTCATTCAGTATTTCTGTAGGATCAAGTGTCTTTAAAATATGGCCACCTAAAATGGAATTATGGGCCTGATGAAAAGACTACACGCAAATGTGTATGACCTGTTTTATGCAGGAAGTCTGATGACATTATTTTAATACTCATATCTGACCTTAAAAGATTAAGACTTATTCAAAAAAAAAAAAAAAAAAAAAAAAAAAAAGCTTTTATTTTAGACAACAAGAATAGTGGTCAAATAGTCACAGTGAATATTACTCTCTATACCCAAAACTTACTGACATTTCACAGTGCTTGCATTCCTCATTTCATCTATCAAACAGATCTGCAAGGTTATAATCTCCAAAATGTGTCCATATTCTGCTCTGTAAGTAAGTGGCAGCTTTTTTACTGTTTGAACCTGGACCATTTAAATTCATCTTCTTTTTCTTTACAAAACAAAAGTAATATATGAAATTTCATAGTGATTTTACATCAGATTGTGATCCTTTAATATGAAATCTATAAAACAACAACACAAAATATTATATATCATTCTAATGACCCAGAAAGTGAGGAAATAATTGGAAATATTTGTTTTAAATATTTGGGTTTTGTCATCTGATAATGCAGGGTTTTGATATATATTCTAGAGTATTACAAATTACTGTTATTAACTTTCATTCCCAACACTTATGTTATAGTCCACATGTTAAACTTTCATATAAGCTCTTTTCCCTCATGCTTTTTCTCTTCACACTTGGAAATGAATATTTATGAACTATATTTGTTCTAACTTAAGTTCCATCTTAAAACTGATCGTGTTGCCTTCACAACATCTGGAATGACTCTGTACGTATCTCAGTTCTGCTATTTGGCAGTCTCTTCTTGTTTCTTTGCACTTCTGGGTCCATATGACTATGGAACATATGTGTTATGTTATCTCTACACTTATACATAGATCTTAAAATGGAAGAAATGCTTTTTTTTATTATTATTCTCTGCTTGCATTTAGTAAGTGTAGCCTGTTCTGTGACTAGAGTGCTACAAAATTGCAATAATATATATCAGGAATAATTATGGTAAATGAATTATCACTGTTAAAAGCACCAAATTGGCACATTGTTCATTCTAAGCAGAGGGAATTAATTCAAGTTAGTAACACAAAGAAGATTTTGTGACCAGGGCCAAAGACTTGCCAAAGAAAAGAAAAAAAATACATATATATAGCTACTCAATAATTACCACTTGCCCTTTAAAAGAAGATAAAAAAAAAAAAAAATTAAATGTTAGTCTCTACCATTCCCCTCATAAGGAATGGGAAGTCTTGGAGGTGAATATTTTTTAAAACTAAATGTTCTTTCTAGATAAATAAGACTTGAACACTTGTGACATTCTAGCTTTCATACTGAGTACTCAGAGCCTCTGCAAAATAAAAAAGGCTGAACAATTTGCACCAGTTGTCTCCAAGACAACTCTGCTTTAAGTCAAGGCCAGCACTAAGCAATGCCATTTGGCCTCAGGGCCGGAGATTAAGCCCTGATCTCCATTAGTCCAGAGGTATAGATATAGCCTTTGAAATTCTGGCCAGCTCCACAAAGCTGCTGGTAATCTTCCTTCTAGATAAATTAAATGCACAGGTCCAAATTTGAAAGTGATCATTGTAAGCCACTATCAAAACACCTTTTAATAAACTGACAGATGAAATATGAAATGGTACTGATGACATCAGCAGCAACACTCAAGTTAAAATCTAGATCTATTTTCTTGGAACATACCTCACATTTCTTCTCAGAGGTATCTGTCATGAAATTTGCAAAAATATTTGGAGAACAATTAGGCTGTTGCTTCCATTGCCTGTAATTCTGAAGAATATTTCCTCAGTGTTCCCTTTTCTACCTTCCAGTTTCCAGCTGGCTTGAGTAAGAGCTGATAAGAGCTGAGATGTTTGGCTCCTAACACAGAAATATTTCTGTCCTTAGCAGCTCTTCTGAAAAGATCCAAAGTTGCCAGATTCTAAACTGCAGTTTGATTTGGTACTCCCATTGAGACCAGCTAAATGAAAATCATCACTCAAGGCCAAGATGATCTTTTAGAGAGAAATATTCAGGTACTGTGGCATCAGTCAAATCATTAAATGACTCAAGATTCTAGTTATCTTTCTCATAACAACATTAACCAGAAAGGAAGAAATAAAACTGAAGTTATTTAGATTACTAGTGGGTCTGATTTCTTCTTCAACAGAACTGTTAAAACTTAGGAAAACCTTCAAATTTGGAGCCTGTCACTCAGTTTGCAAGGAATACATGTGAAACTAAAAGTACTTTTGCATATAAAAATTGTTTTAACTCAACTAGCAAAAGGAAAACCCATGATACATTTACGCAAAAATAGAAAATGTAGTGTTCTGATTCTGAAGTCAGCAACCAAAAAAAACCCCCATGGAATTCAAAGAAGCTAGTATTTCAGCTGCAGATAGTGTGAGCTTTCCAGGTAACCCTGAGAATTTCAAGGTTTTGTTGCAGATTCTGATAGATCTTGATCTTCTTGTTTCTTTTGCTTGGAGGTGGACCATCCTTCATCATTGTCTTTGAAATATTATGAATACATGTCTATTTTCTAGCTATGCTGATCGGAATATATCAGAGGTTGTTATCTAGCATCCATAGTCCTGCTTGAGTCCTTACATAGCTAATCTGAAAATACTCTCATTGCATCTGAATTTGCTCTGTACTCTCAAATAGCTAACAGAAGAATTTCATGATTTTTTTTACGTATACAGAAACAAGATTTCTTAAATAAAATCCTTTTCTGTCAATTCTCTCATAAAAGACTGAGAATGTTGTGAGTAATACTAATGCATCTTGTGACATTAATCGTATGAAAATGAATCTGAACTATGCAAGCCTCTCTTTGGTCAGCAAAATAAAATGTTTATTATCAATGTATATCCTTCCAGATTACTTACATTATCTCATATTGAATACACTTAGGCAGTGTATTTGTGAAAAAATAGACAGTAATGAGGAAAAGATTAGCATTTACAGGTTTGAAAGAGTTCTATATCTCATTATCCTTTGTATAATTATCTGTATTTTTTTGGAATATTTTTGAGGAACTTCAAAATTGTCATAATTCTTTAAAACTGAAAAGTAAAACTAACATGTCTTAACTGTGGTTCCACATAATATCTGCAAAATATGTTTTTGTGGATGTGGAAAATGTAGCATATCCATTGTATAGAATTCATCTGACAACTATATTTTACATACAGACAACTATATCTGAGCCTGGCACCCCAAGTTTCTTTTGTAGTGAATGGAGAAAAAGAGGAACTTTGAGAGATTAAGTAATGTTATTTATTCTACTGAACACATAAATAAACTATGTTCTGTCATTTTTCTCTTCTGACTGACTACAGAAAGTAGGATGACTAGTTCAGATACAGACATGTATAATGTAGGTATTTTAAATTTAGGTGAGAATAATTGCATCCCTTGTAGTCAGAAAGCTGAAATGATGGCCGAGATTCTCCCTGGATGCACCATTTGTAACAGAGACTTGTCCTTACTGGTGTGTTTTAGTAGTATGAAAAATAAGATACGGTAGAAGCAATTGAAAATCTGATGTCTATACTACCAATCCATGGTAGCAGGCTGCTCTTGTGGTTTCTACTTGCTGTATATACTTTCACATTAAATTCTAACCATCAGTGAATGCTGAAATGGGAAATGAGAGACCAGCCACCGCCTCAGAATTCCTGGAAAAGATCTGGATCTTTATAGGATAGATATAAGTTTCTACTCTTTCTTAACCTCTGGTTTTGAGTCTTCACTCACTGTAATGCATGATAAATTAAACTTTTTGATATGGAACAGAAGGTGTCCACTGAGCTGACTGTCTCCTAATGTGGGTAACTGGGATAAAAATCCAGTCTGCTTCCATCTCCATCTGCAGTACCTGCTAATGCTGCCGCTGTCCCTAGTTTTTGTTAGGGACAAAATAAACAAACAAAAAATTCTGGCACAAGTCCATTTTACTGCTTCCTTTTGTGTAATTGACAAAATGTTTCATGCCAAACAGGTTCTGATTTTTTTTTCAGTTTGTTTGTAACTAAAATCCATTTCCTATGTTCAAAATATCCATTCATGAATTAAGTTTCCATTGGATTTGAATACTAATCAAATACATCAAAGCTATCTGTAAAATAATATTTTACTTGCTTATGTTCTGAATTTGATCATCTCAAACTGCTGGAATAGAAATATTTCTTTTTTAGATGAAAATAAGAACAAAGATTCTGGCTATATGGACTCATTTCAGGAATAAGTGCAAAAGAGGATTTTTCAACCTCTGAAGACATATCAGTTTTTAAAAACACTTTAACTTCATATTTTATACTTGATGCAGAATCCCTTGAAGTCAATTAAAACATTGAATCAGATAGTAAGAACTCAGGGCAACATATTTAAGCCTGCAGCTTACATTTTTTAAGTGCTTAAGTACAGCTATAGGTCATGAACATTAGGCCCTTAGATTAGAATATTCTAGCCGTACATTTTTATCATTAATGCGAAATAATTTCTAAAAAACATATCATATATAATTCTAAAAAACTTCTGATCTCAGAAAGATGTGGATTTCAACTTTGTGGGCGAAGTGGCCATTTGGGATCCACAGTATTTGCTTTGAATTTTAGGCAGCTGTTCACATACAGAATTAATTTGTATATACCATTAACATAAAGATCACATTTTAGGCTGCATATTTAAGAACACTCGAATTGCTGTGACTTTAGAATTTGTCACTGAACAACAACTTAAAGCTTCTGAGCTTGTTTGTGTATACAGATGCATAATGCTGGTTGGTTGTGAAGGAAGCATGCCTATAGTCTTCTGAGGTGTGTGCTAGGATACTAGATGCTTCAAAGGAACTTGTAGAGGCACACTTTAGCATTAGTATGTATTTCCATTGGTCAAGGATATATACATATATGTGTGTATATATATAAATATATACACATACACACACACATAGGTATGTGCATATGTGTGTTTCAGTACACACCATGGCTGCCCTGATGATCGGATCACTTCCTTTCCAGTTTGCACTACAGGCTCTCAGCAGGCTTTCCTTCTGTGAAAATCCTGTATGTACTGAAGGTATACAGGACACAGGACATACCATAACCACAGCTTTTGGAGAAAGTATACTTTCTTTGCTGTATAGCTATAGCTATTGACTTGACTTGAATATGCCCCTATGTTGATATTAAGATATGAAGTAGTTGCTTTTGCAGGATCAAGTGCCGTGTTCATCTGGATGCTTAAAGGTTACGTGAGATCAAGGAAAGGCCTGAGAAATTTATGAACGAGAAACTCAGTGAGAATCATTAAATACATAGGCTAATATTTACATCAGCAACTATTACATTACAATGGGATTGGACTAGCAGATTGAAACCAGGGATACAGGACTTGGTACAACTGTTCTTACAATTCTAAATGATTATTTCAATTGCTTATCAGAAGGAAAAGACCAGGCAGAACAACTTTTGAAGCAGAAAACTAGAGACATTACTCATTCCTAATCTTCCTGTATTTTGCTGTCTTAGACACTTTTCCCCTTAAAGTCTTAAAAGCACTTAATATATTCCATTGACTGCATAGAGAGCTTAAGTATTTACTATTCTAGAACTACTGAAAGAAAGAGCTGTAATGTAGGTCCAAGTTACATACCTGATTGAATCTGATCCCAGGCTCCTACAGAGGGTAAGATGGGCAGCTCACAGAACAGCTTTTGTTCTCTGTCATGAACATGAAATTAAGTAATGACATTTACAATAAGAAGGAGGGATAGGGCTGACAAGGTGCCAGAATAGTAGACCTGAGAGATAGCAAAAGGAGTGTTACTTTTAAGCCTGTGAACACTTCTGTTTTTTTTCAGCTTACGCTGGAACATAATGACAGATGTGAGGTAACTTGCAAATACCAGTAGTTATCAAGGGTAAGGAGAAGCTATTGATACAGAGAGCATTCATGGGTAAGCAGCAATGTGGACAAATGATCTCTCACTATAAAAGCAGGAGAGCATAACAACCTATACTTTCCAATTCTGAGGCCAGTCTAGAACAATCACGGGAAAAAAAAAAATCCCAACCCATTATCAGATGTAAGATTGGACATTTTCTTGATTTTGAACCTTAGATACATTCTGAAAGATGGGAGAGGTGTTCAGCTCAGCCAAGGTCTTGCTATTTCTTAGAGAGGAAATATTCTCATTTTGGGAGGCATTCTTTGAAGTAACTCTGAAAAAAGAAGGTAAGATTGGAGGAAAAAACTTCACATTTCACAGAACAGGAAGCCTTGTCTGGGTGAAGTGTGCTGCCATGGAGCACTGACGATACAGAAAAGGACTTTGATTACAAAGGACATCTCTTTCTATTACACGAACAATGATTTTGACCCGAAGATTTGCTTGTTGTTTGACATCATTGAAGAGTTGATGTTCTTGTATTTGTTTTATGTTTTATATTTAATATGTCACTTAATATATTTTCTGATTAAACCTGAATGGAATGCATGAATTTATTTTATGTGTATTGCAATGCTTTCTGGCCACTTATAGCACTTAGCAGTATTAGTTGCATGCACTATTACTAAATTTGCCCTTTAACTTCATGTTGTGAAAAAATGAGCAACTGGCAAGACTGCTCTTTTTCCTCACAAAATGAAGAACAATCTGTTTTGACACTTTAGTTTGCAAATTTAGCATGGGTGTCCTCTGCCATCGCCATTGTTGGGGTTCAGGATTATAAACAGCATGTTCTTCCAAATTTAGTCCTGGAGGGGATTTATAACTAACTATTTTTAGGACTCCCCCAATGGAAAGAAAAGACTTACTATTAATTTTAATTAATCAAAAAATTCTAATCTGAGCCTCCTGTGTCTTTAAGGCTAGCTTGGTGGCTGATTCTCTGTTTTGGATCACAAGCAGAAACATTCAGAGTCTGACCATCCTGATGCAAACCCCTAAGTTTATTCTGATGGGAAGTCTTTACAGTTTAGTGTCAGCATTTGGATTTTACCAGGTGCCGTAACCTGGCTTAATTCTCCTTCTCTTTCTCTCTCTCTCTTTTTCTCTTTAAAAAGCAGTGTCAAGTAGCAGTGCTATGTATAGCTGCAGGTTATATGTTCTGATATAAGAGAATTGAGATATGATAGCATAAAAGATTATATAGCATACTGTGCCAATGAAAGGATATTGAGGGGAGAAGCCTGTCCTTTTGCTTGACATGCCTCTCATAAAGTATATTTTTATTGTAAAAGCTAGTTGAAACTTCATGATTTTTTGCCTACACTATAGTATATCCTTTTATTACAGCCTATCTTTTTAGATAGATACAGATTTCAATTGACTACTGATAGTCATTTATGGGCATTTGAGACACCGCATACCTGGCATCATGTGTGGCTCACAGACATGATAAAGGACACGTGAGCTTCTGTAGTGGCACCTGGGCGCTAGGCAGGGTAGATTAGGGCATTTCAAGTGGAACTCGCATCTGTGAGCAACTGAACAGATACCTAGCTGTCTATCTGAAATCACGTGGGAGAGAAAAATTTGCAGCTTCCTTAAAAAGCATAGTATGACCATCTTTTCAGGTGTTATGCAGAAGTCTTCATATGAAAAGCAAAAAAAGCAAATAAAAAAAAAATAATTCCATCAGGTCATCTGCTTGGATATTTGAAGTGTATATGTGTTAAAGTGTGAATATATCAAAGTCTATCCATGGGGGTCAGGAGATGGGTTGTGGGAGAAATAAAAAATCTATTTTTTAGTTAGTAAAATTTATCAAGATAGACATCATTAAGATGATTCTTCAAACCTTAATTTCAAAATGAGTTTAGCTACAATCAAGTCCTGTTTTTTTCTTTCTTTTGGGAAGGGGGGGGGGCTAGTCATGCATGGATGCATCCGATTTGCAAATGTACACTTCTAATTGGTTTTACATAGCTCCTGGGTTAGGCAAAGGTCTGAGAATGTAGAATACTCATTAAACTGTTATTTGACATTCCTTCTTCAGAAGAAAAGGAGGAGGATGCAACAGAAAATTTCAACCTCTGTTACTAAATAACAGTGAAAATACTGGAAAACATCTTATAAAAATAATTGGAACAGTATGTTCACGGTTAAAACAGAAAGGAAGTAGAAAAGTACAAAACAAAAATGGTTAAATGCTAAAAAAAAATCTATTTTTACTTGTGGCTACGCTTGGACACCAAGGATTTTATTTTTATTAGTCATTTTCATTTGCATAGTTCTTTTTACCTGTGTATTTTTACATGGTTAGGTACCATCCTCTTTGGGAAATATGAGTCCAGGGACAAGCTGATACAGTAAACCTTGGAAGACCAAACCTTCATAAATATCAGCAAGGCTCAAGATTTATGTTTGCCTCTTATTAAACACTTAGCAGAAGAATGCTGTGGGACTGTAAACTTTTTGCTGGTGGCACCTTTTCATTTATATCAGCAACAGCTCTGCTGTTGTTTGTTTGGTACTTTCCATAAGTTGGCACCAACTGACGGTGAAGCAAAGACCCATCCAATTCTATTTGTTCATCTTCTGTCAATCTGCAGAAGAAACCTTAACTGGATTATCAGTCAGAGAGCTGTAGAATCACAGGTCACAGATGAACCATCCCATTTCATGCCAATCCATCCTACATGCAATGCATTTGTAGTATTCCTGTAATGCAGACTTATGCTATGTAAACCATCAGATTTAATTAGGTTACCATGTTTTCATAGCCAGTATCTTAAGAACAAACACAGCTAGAACAAGCTGATAGTTTTTATTCCTAGTTGTTCTAAAGCAGCATAATGTAAAACAGTAATTGACCCATCTGAACTTAAAAAAGAAAAAGAAAAAAAGCCATAAGATAGCAGCCTGAATGTTTCAGAATCCCAGAATAGTCTGTAGAGCCTGTCTTCTCTTTGGTTAGCGTTTCTCCTTTGCAGCTTGCGGGGGTCTTCCCCTGAAGTAACATCAGACCTAGTTATGTATACCAAAGGATGAAACATTCAGTAAAGACCCCTCTTAGTTATTCATTCCTTTAACCCTGAGGCTGCGGAATTTCATTTATGTTCAATATGTTTAATATTAAACTAATCAAAGACATGTTTTACCTGTCATAAACCATTTACCTGTTAAAAACTTTCCTTTGGTGTTCTTCTCCTAAGGTTCAAAATCTGGAATATTACCTATATACCTATTGACAAAATTTCATTATCAGAAGTGCAGCTGTTCATGACATTTTGTAAGGAAAAGCATATAAATATAAAATTAGTTGTCATTTTAGGTCTATTACTGGAATGCTAAGATTTCAGGAGATGCAGTAGAAATCAAGGGTACATTTTACTCATAGCAGAGCAGCACACAACACTTCTCTAGGATGGCCACTGACTGTATGAACACAGTTAATTGCAGCTATAGTTGGCTATGTATTAAATTACATGACTGAATTTAGTTGTGTCATTCAATAAATTCATATTTAATGTTAGCTTCACGTTATGTGTATAATCAAGGGGATTGGACAATCACCTTAATATGCATTTTTATTTGGTTGTGTATTTCTGAATTGGGAGCAAAGGTAGGTTTACACTCTTTTGTCATGAAGCCAACTGACTTGTATCTCAGATAACATTGATCATTTATTTGTTATTTCTCTCATCATCTACGCTAGGAAGTACTAGAAAATTTTAGTTTTATTTTCATAGTTTTCCTCTGGCTCTGAATTGTCTTCATATGCATTCCAGAGAGTTACTGTGTTTTTTTCTAGACATTATCATCTGAGACAATGTGCAAGTGCATTTGAAAAACTGGCTTAAGAATTACATCTATTACTAAGAACAGGAAATAGTTTTCTCTTTGTCTCTTTGACAGGAATTTCTGGAAGCTAAGACTACTGGGGATTTTTAAAGTTTAATCTCAGTTTGTGTGCTCTCTTGAAAATTGTAGGCATGACTAGACTTTCTCAAATAAAGGTATTTGTACATTCAAAACGATGATTATGCTTACACAGAGAAATATAATAGCAAGAGCACAACTGCCATTATTATTTAAAAGCTGCTTTTGAAAAAGAAGGGAGGCAATCCCACATAAAAGTCATGCCTTACCATCTCTGTGTGAAGTGTGCATATTATCAAACACACATTGGTTAAATAATTGTAATTGATCAGTTAAATATATTAGGATTTGTACTGAATTTCATATAGTTTAGGCTACAGTAAATGCTCAAAATCTATATCTAATTAGATTTTGTTAATCAAAATTGAATTTAAAGGTAAGAAATTCTAGAAAGCCAAGTGAAGATAGCTTGATAATAGCATTTTTTCCTAATATTGACACATATGGGGCACAAGTATATTATTGTTGGTATTGTGATATTGTCTAACATCTGAAGCCCAAGATTTAGCATGAAAAGGACATGTGCACATAGCAAAAAGATGATACAAAGAATTTTGTGTCCTGAACCCACATGTTCTAAATTTTACAAACTTAATCTTGAAGAAAAAAAAAATCACATCCTTGATTATCTCTAAAAATAATTCCTTTGAGTATGAGTGTCAATGTCCTAAAAGACTGAAATATGGTCGTAAAGTATGTCCTCAGTTCTTTTGGGAAATCAATATATTAATTCAGTTTCACATAGCAGGATTTATCAACCATATAAAGCAGGCAAAAGTGCTATGCTCAGAAAAGGTAAGGTTGATTTCATTGCAGAAGTAAGGCATCTAGTATAAGCTAATTTTCTAAGCTCCCTTAGAATCAGTAGTCAGATATGGGCTACCTCTATGTTATCTCGTAGGGTACTTCTAATTTGGGGGGCTAGATGCACACCTGAACACAGTCCTATCTGATCTCAAGAGCAAGATCTCACTGTTCATCCCTTTAACACCCTGACATCCTAGCAGGCGAACGTAGTTATATCACAGTTAGTTCCAGACAGTCATTCATCTGGTCTATGATAGGATGCAATCAATCACTCTCAGAATATGCCTCTCTCTCTCCATTCAATGTTGGAGGGGTTGAGAGTGTTAGCTTAAACTAGATGCCTAATTTCAGTCTGGCCAAAGCTAGGTAATCACCTAAAAAACTACAGAAACATGACCTGAAGGGAGCTCAAACACACATCTGATCATTCTTTTAAATAACTGAATGAGAAGCATTTGGATAGAATTAAAAAACACCTTAACTGCTCTATCATTTTTTTTCCAGTACTGTAAAACATCCAATGAAAGTGATCTCATTATCTTCCTTGGGAAGTCATTTTTGTGCACAAAATCTTACAGTTTGAAAATTTCCAAGTTTTAATTTACAGTTTCTTCACTAAAAATTAAGCCAATTTGCCTTCCCTCCAGTGATCATGAAGCAGAATGGAACCAATGGGGAAAAAAATGCTTCATTGCAAACTGCTTTCATGTATTTCTCTCCATCTTATTTTTTCTTGACTAAACAAGTCTATTTCTTTCAAATTTTCCTCATATGCAATTTTTCTATAGAGCACAGCATTCTTGTGGCTGCCCCCTGGGTTTTCTTCACTATGCCTTCATCTTTCTTAAAGTGTCTTGCCTGAAACTGGAAACAGTACTCTGGTTGAAGTCTTCATCTGTGCTGAATAGAGAAGAACGGTTAATTCATATATCTCATTTACAATTTTTATTTTTTTAATGTAGAGAAAAAAAAAAAAAGATTTAATATGTACTAGGATGTAGCATACAGCATGGTAATATGCAAAATGCCAAGTCATCTAGGATGGGTTTCAACTGAGGTTTAAATTACAGGCTTATTTAAAGCTGACTAAACATAAGTGTCCAGTGCCCTCTCGGAGGCCCTCTTGGATGCCCTAGGCCTTTCATGTGGCCTTCAGCTCTTTGTCTAGAAAGTCACAGTGTCCCAGTAAGTACCATGTCCTATTTGGCAGCCGCACAAAAATGTCCTGGATAGCTCATAGCATCTTGAATACCAATGTGTGATATTTGAATTAAGCCCAGTCTGCAATGTTTTTGACCATATGAAGAAGTTTAGTGTAGGGTGAGATGAATTAATCTCTGGACTGTATTGTCGGCACTGTCTGATCCATAGGGCTTAATCACTTAGCTCATCTGGGGTTTAATGACTAATCTAACTTTAACTAATCACTTAGTTCAGATGCAGACCCCTACACTGCAGACCCCAACAGTATAGATAAATTGTTCCCCTTAGGAATATATATTTTTTTTCTTACTGATGAAGCACAGACAGATATTGCTTAGAGAAATTGTTTAAATGTATTAGTGGAGACTTTTAAGAACTAGTTAAACAAACTTCAGTAGGGATGACTCTTGAATCGAGTTTTTTCTAGTTCAATTTTAAACAGTTATAATATGTTATTCTGAAGACTTCTTGTCTGTTAAAAAGAAAACATTAATACTGACAGGCACAGAATTTTACTAAACTCTTTTTTTTTTCATTTTCCATACTTCAGATATCAATTTTAAATTTTCTAGGGCCCTTTGATAATGCAAGTTCATTTGTATTTTGTTCTGTGTTGCTGGAAAAGCAGTAGACAGCAAACCATCCAGCTAAGAAAAGAATATCATCTAGGAACAGTGAAACATCAGAATTTTTTATGTTTTCAATGGATAATTTTCTAAAAGTTCTTCCTAAGTTTACTACATATGATGCAATTATTTTCAGTTTTTCACTTCTGCACAGCTTGTTCTGCAAATGTCAGTAGAAAATACATAAGATTTTACTCATCCCGAAGTCTTCTTTGGATGGATATTGTCAAATTAATTTTTATATAGATTTCTGTGTATTTCTCAGCTTCTTTTTTCTTCTGAAAATTTAAATGCATTTCTGAAGGTAATGGGCACACTGTCATGGCCCGAAAGGAGTCATTTAGGATGACCTCCCTCCCCTTGAGACCAACGACCAAGTTTGTGATGCTCTTGGACTGAATTAAGGTGAAATGACATCAGCCAACCAGTTTTACAATTTATTAACACAAAAGACAAGGCATTTGATTAAATATGATAATTTGATGGTGATAACTTCAACTAGATAAGCAGTTCCTATTCCACACATTTTGAACAGATCTTATCAACATTCACCAAAAGAGAGGAGAGAGAGAGAGAGAGAAAGAGATATCACCACCTGTGGATCCAGCGACTTCCCATTGGTCCTCTTCACCCTGGGTGTCTTGGCGGTGGGGGGGTCCCACTTGCTGGTAGGTGGGTCCCCTTTTTATACAGTCCAAGTCTCAAAGTCTTTGCCTGATTCCAAGAAACTTCATGCATATGTATTGGGGGGGGGAGACGAGGTGTGGTCTGGTTCAGCACAGGCTCGGTGTGTTCCAGGTGGTCACAGTGAGACCATTTTGGAGGTTGCAGCAGACAAGACCTCCCCCTTGGTAGCACCCAAGAAATGTTTAAGGCAAAAGTTCACTCATCTATTCGCCACACACACTGCATAGAGGACCAAGACTGTATCTGCCAAAGGGAAAAACAATTATCATAAAATGTAATCATTATATCACAGGAATCTAAAGTTCATTAAAGAATAGCACAATATATATCTAATGAGAAATCCCAGATGCCAATGAGACAGTGAAGTTCTGCTGCTTGTAGACTAGGTGAAACATTTTCTGAAAGCTAGATGAGGGGGTGTGCATATAGAGAGTCTCTTTTTGCCCAAAGGTTTGGAAAATACAGAGGAGTCAATTATTTTACTGCTGTATATCATATCTGCTTATGGAGTCCAAATGCCATTGATGCCACTGCCTCCTTGGTCTGAGTGGAGAGAAATATTTCTACCGGGTGCTACAGAATCAGGACAATATTCTCTCCATTCAGATAACAGGTATATGCAGCCCACGCCTGCCTGTTCTCAAGGTATCCTTTTGGTGAGCATAGCACAAACTGCTGCATTTGGATCTCCGCTTGAAGACGAGAGAAGCTGTTTCTTATCACCTCTGCAGAGGTTCTTAAGCATAAATTATTCTATCTCAGACAAGAAAATTATATTAAAGAGTACTCAGACAGCGTGGTCCTTAGATACTAGAGTGATAAGGACTATATGGATTTTGAATGAATAGATATAAAAAAAAATTTAATTCTGGTCACCACTTAAAGGTTGCTTCATGGGTAGGGAAGACATTTATTTCCCCTTTTCAGAGAGTGAAAGTAAACCAGTGATTCTCAATTAAATTTTGAGACTGAAACAACTCTACTCGATTAAATCAAAGGAAATTTTGAAAACTGAGGGTGGGTGTAAGGTTTTCAGCAAGCACTAAGTTAATGTAGGGAGCTGAAACTAGCCTCCACAACTTTATATGATTTTCTGTACTAGCAGACATTTCACAGCCACAGTTGGTCTGTATTATTTATTTGAAAGAGAAGGTAAATTTAAATCCAAGGAAAACTGGGTATAAGAAATACACCAGGCAGAAAAATTGCAGAAAAAAAACAGAGGCAAAGAAAAAGTGTCTAGAACCAGAGCCTTTGATGCCCTTTCACTCAACCCTGACTCATATGTTCTTATTTTCTGCCTGGGATTTTATTCTTGCATTTACATTTGTCAGAAATGACAGATGACATAGTATGTCAGGTCTCCATAATCCCCTTTGTTGCAATATCTCTTGTAACTTACACAAAAGTGCTTTGTGGAGAGATGCTAAGACAGAAATACTCCACACGTTTCTGTAGGAGAAGAAGAAGAAGAAAAAAAAGCTGCCAAATAGCATTTCTGCTTTCTGTTACTAATTTGCTAAAAAAAAAAAAAATGCAACTAGAACGAAACAACAATCACCATTTTCAAGAAAAATACACTATTTTTTTCCCTAAGATCCCAAGGCCTTATCCGTACTAGGAAAAAAGTGTGTTTCAGTATTAAAGATTTTTTTTTGTTTCCTTTAATCTAGACATTTCCTAAATCATCTATAAACTACACTGATTTTTTATGAGACTTAGCATAGGTTTATTTTGATAAATAAGAGTTCCAGAGAGAAAGCTTGGGCACTAGAATCTGATTTTCTACTCTACTTATTTGTTCTTTTCTTGGCCATGTTTTGGGCCATTCCAACTTTCGCTCTCCTAGATAAAGCTTGAACACAGCATTCCCTCAGACATCCTTTCAATAAGCAGTATGGATTCCTGAAGCTTGGGAATGGAGATATTTGGAAAAGTTTTGCTTCCTGGAGTCTGAACAGTATTCCAGCCCTTTCACAAAAAGCTTTATTAGCTCATATACTCCCACAACTCACAGCACACCTCAGGACATGCAACATATATTCATATATCTTAAGTTGTAGGAACAGCATTTGGAGGCTGTAGCACAGCCTTCATGTTTTTTCAGATACTTTGCACTGGAAATTTGCAGAAATAGTAATTGCCTGTTATGTTCACACAGGCAACACACAGAGCCTTGAGAGAGGAGCATGGATGCAAGACAGTTCATGCCTCTTAACCTCAGGACCCAGGTATGTCTCCTTGTCCTCTGTCCTTTAGCAGCTACATTGATACTAGTAATCAGACAATGACAGCATAGGCCTGGATAATGTCCTGTGAGCATCACTACTTTTTATACTGTTTAATTTTTCTCATGGCCCTTAGCATGATTATGGTTCATGACATACAGCATTATTCCAAACAGTACACATTATTCCTCAGATATGTGTTATTGCAAACAAACAATAACTTGGCACAGTTAAGGCATAAATGTGAACCAGAGACCTTTCCCTGTAGGTGGCTTGAATATAGCGATTCTGTTTTGTAAGATAAGAAATTTTAGCTAGGTGTGAGCAGTGCTATACCAGCTGACCTCAGTTTTCTCTGGCTGATTTTATTCACTGTAGAGACAATGTATCTGTTGTTATCTAAGGTGCTGAAAAGTCTAATGTTTAGGTACTAGGTGCCAACAATACCTGATAGCCCAAAGTTAGGTAGTAATGTCCATAATACATGCCCATGTCCATAATACATGGACAGAGTTTTGTGCCTCTGACTGAAGGAAAAAAAAAAATCAACAAAATGCTAAGTAGGATTTTTTTTTAAGTTAGACTAAAGGGAACAAAGAGAAATGAAGAATATTTTAAATCACCCTTTGATGATGTCAAATTCTATTTTTAGACCTAAGTGCATATCTTTCAAGTGTTACAGTACAAATTCCATATGGGTTAGGCCCTCAGTCCCATTAGCCTGCCTTAATTTCACTTTAGGCCCTTACGTCCCATTTTGAAATGACTTAAACTTCTAATTACTTCAGTCTTTTTGAAAATGTTTTTAAAATAACTATAAAAGCTTTGGGCAGCTGCTGCTCCCTCTAGAAATAGCACTGCAGTCGCCTGAGAAGAGGATCAAGGACATCCAAAAATGGTTTTGCCTCTCCTTTGTGCCCAACATTAAAAAAAAAAAATGGCTATCAGACTGAACATGTATTTTGAAAGTAAGGGTTGAGTGGCATGTAAAAAGACATAGTTAAAGAGGTCAGAATGGGCACACACTAATTCTAATGTTACAGAGATGACAGCATGACTGACCACTTGCTTTCTGCTTATTATCCTATGCAAAACATTGTACACATGAAGCATAGTTCTAGAAGGATATGAAAGGTAAACCCATGCTAACCCTCATGCAGTCAGCTAGGTTCCCTATTATCTGTTTTTTCACTCAAAAACAAAGTGACAAGTTATCTATTTGGGGAGCTTTTTTGCTGAATGCCTACTCTAGGAATTGTAAAGAGTACATCAGAGAAAGGGCAAACTGAAGGGTCTGCTGTCACCTCTTTCAGACAATGTAGACTTTTAGTCCATTTTGTGTGCTGCAGAATGAATGCATATCCATCTAAAAGAATTTGAACTTATTATAATTTCCATTACAATAATAAAGCCAATTTTGAGCTGAACTAGTAGACAAAAATGGGATGCTGAAGACTGTTTCAGTTATAATCAAATGATGAAGTCAGTGCCTTTTGGTTTATTTGCAAACCTTTCCGAGCACAAGAAGAATAGGAGGTAGCAAAGGCAGTGCTTTGATTGCAGAACCAAGACTACTAAAATATGCACCGTCAGTGTGCTGCCTTTCCTTACAGGAGCTGTAGAAGTAACCTCCTGCATTCAACAAGCAATAGTATTTTCCCAAGTGAACTTGCAACTTGAAGAGACAAGGTAGGCTGCAGCCTGTAGATTCATCAATCTTCTCCTGAGGCAGGAATGTACAGAGTTCATTCTATACTTCATTTTATCCAGTTCTTCTCATTTGGCCCAGAGATGGCAAGAATGATATGATTAAAAGCCTTTGTACTGTTTCACAGTACGTCCAGGAACTCCTTCTGGAACAGTGCATCTCCAACATATGCCTCATACACCAGACTGAAGCTCAAAGGTACTGTTTAGTCAGGATAGTCTCCAAGCAATTTAGCAGACTGGAAAATAGGCATTGGAGTGTATTTAGGATTTTGAAAAATGAGACTGCAATCCCAAGTAAAACTCTGCAAAATAAAGTCCAATATACTACCATTCTGGAGAATAATGAATCAATATCAGCTAGTGCTTGGAGTATAATTTATCAACATTAGCCTTGATGGGACATCCAGTGCAGTGTGATTGATTTAAACATGTAGACTTTTAACGTTCTGAACAGGTGGCTAACTTATAACAACAGTTTAAACTTTTATAGCATCTTATCATGCTGAGGCAGCTCATGGTGTTTTACAATGACATTAAAATTAAAATTTAATCTATCCTGCAGAGTTAATAATTAGCTAATGTCAGTTAAAAGTCAATGAAAACAAATCAGTCTTAAATGTAGGCTTAAAAAAGGAGAAAATAGGGTTCTCCTGATGTCAAGAGGCAATGAGTTCTGCCAAGCAGATGCATGACAGTTGAAAGAGCAAGAACCCTAAGTGACACTTCTGTGGGGGTTAAAATTTAAAAAGATGGGCTTTGATCCTGGTGCAAGGACTGCTTATGACTTTATTCAATTCCTGATTTATGAAGCAGGATAACAGTCCTTGGAGTTGGGGTCAGGAGGTAGGTGTCCTCTCCTTCAGCTGATATCTGCAGTCACTGGGATTCCACTTTTATTACTAGTCCAATGAATTTTGCATTCATTTCTCCAAAGTAGCACAATTTCAAAATGAAAGACTATTCAGCAACTTAGAGCCACATAAGTATGTAGATTTGAATCCCTTCAGCCTGAATCCCATTTAAATAGTAGGAACACCATCTCCTGACCTCTGTGTTTTACAAGAAAGGGGTGTCTGTTATTTTGAAAGAAAGGACATAGGTGCATTAGTGCAGGAAAGGTGTCTGAGTTGTGATCCTGGTTTGACATAAGTGCAGGATTTAAGTCTTGACCTTCTCTATTACATAAACCTTGCACAGCATGCTGTCTGTTGTGAAGCCCATTTAATCTTCCTCCTGCACTGTATAGAGAGTCATGGTGTTTAACTGAGGGCTATGGATTCCACTCAGGGAAGATGTTTGACTTCTTCCCTGAACTGTTCATTGGTGATGCCTGTCATTATCTGTGGACTACTGAAAGAGCCTGGAAAACTAACTTACCTTAGATATCCAGGTCTGATATGGCTAAAGAAAGTAGGTGCTGTGAGTCTCAGTGTTGCAAGGTCTCCTTGTGATTTAGCCCTCAAGTCACCTGTCTTTTATTATTCCAAGTGGAAAAGGGGAATTACAATATTTTCTTTCCTTATTGGTCTGATTATTACTTTCACCAGAACACTTGTGGAAGTATTTACATGAAGTCTATTAATAATTCTTAGGCTTTGTTGAAACTGAAAGGAAAAGGTAAAAATGTAGCACATACATTTGGTTTCTTAATCCAGCAAACAGCTGTAATGAAAGATGACCATATGAGTATTAGCATGTATATTCCCAAAGCATCCGGAGAGATTGCTTTCACTACTTGTTGTTGTCCGTGGTAGCCCCGTTAAGCCACGCTTATGCTACAGATCTGTCAAGTCTCATGCACTGAGTGTAAAACTTGTATGATTGACTCACACTCTCACATTCTTGGGTAGCTATGGCTGTAGCTTTACATGGATAAGGTTGTAGAACATGTCCCACATACCAGATTCCACTGGATGACAGTTCACTGAGCAGGACAGAGGCAGCCAGATAAATGAAGATGTTGCCATCCAACAGAAGTGTGCATTTAAAGCACCTCACACTCCCCAGCTGCGGGCTGCTGCCATACCACCTTCTCCACCCAGGTGACCCAACCCAGTGCAGTTTCAAGCATGAATGCAGAGAAAGCTGGGAAGGTGGCCATATTTTCACACTCTAAAAT
Source organism: Dromaius novaehollandiae (assembly GCF_036370855.1). Lineage (NCBI taxonomy): Eukaryota > Metazoa > Chordata > Aves > Casuariiformes > Dromaiidae > Dromaius > Dromaius novaehollandiae. The sequence continues at coordinate 182,942,590 of NC_088098.1, forward strand.
TTCATCTTAATTTACATGGACATACATTGGACAAGAAACTTGTAATAAATAAACAGGTGATTTCTATTTGTTCGGCAAAGTTGCAAGTATATGATAATCTTATGGCTTTGTGCATATATTATTGAGAAAAAAATATGCAAAAGTATGTGCAGAAGAAGCATAGCTCTCTGGTTCTTGTCAAGATGACAACATGGACATTAGTCTTGTAAAGTTTGGGCACCCTGTAGAGTTTTTATATGTCATCCTTAGCACCTTGTTAGTATTATAAAAATTGACTGATAATAAGTGTAATTAGGTCAAGATAGAGGTTATACCTGTGAAGTGTCTAGTGCCGGAATCTTGACAATAAGAGATAGCTATGCAAGGGAAGTATCAAAGAAAATACAAGGATGCATAATTAAGGGGTGACAGAGGTGAGCAATTAACATTTCGACATTTGTATTTTTTTCCCCAGGATAGAATAGTAGAATCAGAAGAGGATTTAAGTTCATATCTTACATAGAAAGAGGACAAAGATACTGTTAATTACTGTATTTATTTCACATTTGTGGGTTTGGGTTTTTTTTTGCTATTTTAATATTCATGTTATGCATTTTATTCAGTAACTTCTCATTTGTTAGCAGTGAACTAAAGAGATGCAGGTATATTTTCATAACTAAAGTATATATGATATAAATCAAGTTTCTGTGTACATGCTAATTACAAAGACAAAACAAGAGTTAACATGTTAAACTTGTTAACTACTATTTATAGGTACTTGTAGTTTGAAAAGACATGTACAGCAAGATAGTTTGGTATAAATTAAAATGCTTATTAAATGTCAGTAGTCCTAATAAGTGATTGATATCTAATTAATGTGTCATATGTGATAATTTTTAAATGTTAATTAATGCCTAAAAACTCAATAAGTGCTGCTTGACCTATTAATTATATTAGACAAAACCGTACAGTAATTGTTTCCTAAATGAAATGCTTATATAAAGTGTTTAAAGTGTTACCATATGATGCGGACATGGTGGCAGGCTGATTTTATATAAGGTCTTGATTTAAGGATAAGCTTTGAACTTTTACTTCACACATTTATGTAGAACAGACTTTCACTGTTTCTAGTTATGTTGAAAGATTTTGTGGCATCTTCATTCTCTTGCAAGTGAGAAAATAATACTGTGTGCTAGAACCTGCTGTAATTTAGAGAGGCACTGTGAAAGTGTTTCTTGTATGCCTATCAGTGTAGATTGGTCTTAAACTGTACTGTGCTTATTGTCTCAGTTTTGCTTATCTCCTTAACAGACTGGCAATGATGATATATTCTGTAGTTCAACCTAATCTCAGAGAGATCCCAGATCTAAGAAAGATGAGGCCATTAAGCAAAGAGATGGAGACAAAGTGTGCTCCAGTAATTAGAGCTTTTATAAAAGATTGAGGAATGCTTTGCGGATTTTCTGTGACTGGGACAAAGCCATCCTACTTCTTTAAAGACTCCTAGTCTTCTGCACCTCCTCTATAAAATGAGCAAAGTATTTCCTTCCCATATCAGTGTTTTGAAATTAAAAGCATTAAACATTGTTAAGTGTTCGTATGCTCTGATAGCTGGGAGCCAGAAAAGACATTAGAGAATCTTTATAATTAAAGCAGAATAAAGTGATTACTGTTTGCAGAGTATTTATGAGATGTTTATGAGATTTATCAGAATGATTTTTACAATATTTATATATGTGTATATACACTTGATTAATAAATGATATGATATGTATCTATATATATTTAATTTATTTAATGAATAACTTACATTTTTCTGTTAGAATCTAAAGTTTAATAGTAAAAATCTTAATTTTTCTAACTTAATTTTTTAAATAACTTTTATGTGAAATTTTTATTTTAATGTTGCAATTGAGAGACATTTTGTAAGGACAGTTCCTATTTTTGGACAAAGAGATTTTTCAAATCTTTGTCACTTGACACTTTAAATAAAAAAATATTTACAGTTCTGTTTTAGAACTGATTTGCATACTTATGTATTAGTTTAACTTAATCTGTTATGATGTTCTAGATAAGCTTCACAGTACTAAATCTATTTCTTTTACAGCTCCTCTCCTAGCATGTGTATTCACTGACACTCATTCACACGCATGTTTCGATGGAGCATGTTCAAATCTTTGTTCACATAACTTTCAAATTCTTGCTCTAAGAACATTTGGTAGGAAAATGTTCAGGTGGTTTACCAGGAGTGGTTTATCTTCCTTGAGATTTATGCTGAAAGATAAGCAGTTTCCCGTATGGGTGCAATCCTCCTTTATTTCGGGGGAGTACTGATTAGAGGGGCAGGCCTCCTGGAGCCAGTATGCTGACTTGCTAGTAAGATACCATCAGTTACAGAAAACATGTTTCTTATGCTGTGATCCTGAGCATCCACCAATGGTAAGTGTCAGACATAGCATATTGGGCTGGAACTGTAGTCTGACCTAGAATGGTAGTTTTCCACTTTTAATAGCATAACGTGACATAGATCACTGAGGAACAACTATAAAATAATGTTCTGAGTGTAAGCTCTTTATTTATTTCATTATAATATTGAAAGATAGATCTTAGGATCCTATTCCTTTTGGAAACATTTTATTTCCTAGAGTGCTATTGTATGTTGGCATTCATACAAATTTCCCTATAACTACCTAAAATTTCTTTATATATACCCTTGATATAATATGCTTTATATATCCTTGATATAATATCCTTCAGCATTCAGAGTACTTGATTGCCAAACATAATACTGCAAAGAGATTCATCAAGGAAAGAGAGAGAGAATGAAAGAATGAAAGAATGAAAGAGAGAGAGAGAGGAAGTGAAACAGAGAGGAAGCAGGAGAGAGAAAGCAAGGGAGAAGGAGAGAGAGAGACAAAAAGAAAAAGAGAAAGAAAATGGTGGAGAGGAAAGGGGAAGGGAGGGAGGGAGGGAAGAAGGGAAGGAGGGGAAAAGGAAAGGAAAACCCTGGGCTTTTCAGTTAAAATGTAACACAACTGAAATCAACTGATAGGTAAAACTCACGTGGTGGACTAGAGAATCAGGCCCATGAGTAAAATTATCTCTGTTAAAAACTAACAGCCCTGAACAACTTTGCACTGCTTAAGCCATTAGAGAATCAGCTTTTCAGAGACAACAATGAAATTAATTCCTGTCAGAGGTGTGCATAATGATTATAACTTCTGCAATTATAGCAAACAATAGGTTTTTCACCTTGATTTGTGTACTTAGAGTTACGACCTCATGTCACACTGAGAGAAATGCGGCAGTGTCACTGACTTGCATTCACAAAGTGCTACCGTAAGGAATCCTAAGTAGGAACATCAACAGCTACAGCAACTACTAATGGAAATAAATGCAGGAAGAAAACAAACCCCTAGGTCACTAAAGAAAACAACAACAGCAAAAAAACAAAAACTGTGCATTTAAAATAAGAATAAATTTGCTTTGGAGGCTCCTGAAGTTCCTATGAGTTACAAAAGTTACAATTATTCTGGAGAAATTAGGCAAGAATTCGGTGAGAATTAAGACCCCCAAAGGAGTAGTATTCTCTGTGAAGACAATGGATTTGAGGAGGGTTTTCCAAGGCTCCCTGTTTAGTGAATGAGTAGATAGGTTTCTCCAGCAGGTGACTAAGAATGGAAAACTAATATGGTCTGTGAGGGAAAATGAAAGCTCAAGGAGTGTTTTTTCCCACAGCTAACCAGAAGACAACTGATTAGAGATGCAATCAAGACCATCTGCTCTGTAGAGTTCAATACAGTCTAGAAGTGCCACAAATGTCAAATGCAGGCATTCAGTGCAGCCTCTCAGCAAGGAAAACTTGTCCTCTGAGAAATATTACTGTGTGTGTCTCTGATGCCAGAATTAGTCCGTGTAATGCCACATTAGGCTCCAGGAGGTAGTGTTGACACTGGCTGGGATATCAGCCAGATTGATAGGACCTTACACAGGCATTGGGTATCTTGAAAGACAGGACAAAATTACTGGGAGATGTTTGGATATTAATATCTTCAAAAGAGACTCTGAAATGTGAATGGAAGAAGCACTGGCATAGTGGATAGAGTAAAAATGCCACTGTCAGGAAGGATGGTCTTTTCATTTTCCCTTATCATGTGGGGCATACTGGCAGGAACCACCTCCCCACCCTAAAAAACCCAAACAAACAAACAAACAAACAAACAAACAGAACCCCCAATATGTTTAAAATCTCTGCCTCTGATTCAAGCTTGGGTCCATAAATGTATTTTAAGAAGTGAACTAGTTTAATTTAAATGCTAATGTGCAACTTAAAATAACATGCCTTTTTAGCTCATGACTGCCATAAATAATCATTATTAGTCTCTTTTCATATATCTTAATGGGATGCTCAGGCTGACCCTCAAATGGTCTTTGAGGGTGAACATGTTGCTAAGATCACTGCTCAGTGATTTTGCTGATGATTGTTTTGGTGTTCATTGTTTTTCGAATGTGGTACGTAATAAAACTGGTCTCCAAGCTTTGTGTGTATAGTGGCTACATGTGCAATTATTTGAAAATAGGTCAAATTATGTTCAGTTCATAGCCTACAAATAGTGGAATGGGGAAGAGAACCATTCTCACAGTTCCCATTTCAACTATGCAGGCTATTTAATAACACTGCAAGTGCATCAACTTGAAGATTGGTTAGTTGGTAAGGTCAACAGATTTTTGATAACTTGAGCTATTATCAGACATGAGTCCTTATTACTGACTGTTGGCAGACAAGGTGAAAACAAAATCCTTAGGAAGTAGCAATGCAAAAATATTTTCATCCTCCCTTTGGTAGATTGGGGTAAATAAAGCAGCTTGAGGGTTATATCAGAAATGCAAATATAATTTTATGAATGGTAGAGCTAGAGAAAATGGAAGCAGAACTGATTAGAAACTAGTGGAACAACTCTATGTATTAAGACTCACTACAGTTTTCCTGTTTTGACAAGATGAGCAAAAATGGTTAAATGAACAACAAAGTAAAAATTGTACCAGCAAGGTGGATAAGTAAAAGGTAATCATCATACAGTAGTCAATCAGGTCTCTTGGATTACATCAGTTGGTCCAGCACATGTGACTGATAATTATGTAACTGATGGTGAATAGGTTAAGTAGATAGTCTGTGGTGTTATGAATTCATGTGCCTGTTTTCTGCTATTTGATTGAACTTAATCTTGAGTTTGAGACCTACCTCCTCTGCACAAACACCAGGTGTCATTGGTGACCAAATGGCAATATTCTGTCACCTCAGGGGATGTTCAGCTCAGCTCATTTTTAGGAGTGGGATTCAGCTTGGCATAACTTAAAACCTCTATAGGTAGGTGTCTTTGTATGAGGTAGGTGTCCACCCTGCTGTTAAAGTTGTTGGAGATTTAGGGAATCATTCAGCAGTCCACACATAGGCACCTCATGTGCCCTGTGGTATACTCTGTGACCTTTCTGAGGGAAACTGCAGTGTGTCTCCAATAAAAAATAAATAAAATAAATTCTGAAGAGCTATTCTGCTGTATCAGACACAGATAAATACTTTCAATGAGTGACTGTAGACTCCACGGAGGGTATTGACTACATCTCCGTTAACTGAAATGGGAGCTCAAATACCAGATTCACATATGGACACCTACATTACAGAGACCTTTGATGTTTAAGATTTAAGTAGCCTAAAAATAGATATCTCCTGCCATCGTAGATGCTCTAGGGTATTACACATAGCCTCCAGCTGCTGTTGTAGAAGGTCACAGGTCTCACATGTCATGTCTGTCAGCCGCATAGGGCATTTCAAATGGCTTTAAACATGTATGTTTAGGCACCTGATTTAATATGAGTAAACTGGATCTCAGCCTTTGCATCTAGAGGTTCTTTAAGATTAGTCATTTATAACCTCAGATTAGATAATTCTGTTAGAAATATCTCTCTGTGCTGTCTTCTCACTATACTAAACTGCTTGGAGTAATACACATAGCATGATGAGCACAGACAGAGACACACATAAAGCACTGGATACTTTTGTACCGAAAGGTGACCAAACTCTGTCTGTGCACGCGTATTGTCTATGATGTAGTCAATAATGTCAAATAATGATTTCAAATAAGATCCAAATGGATTCAAATTAGACATATTAAAATTTTAGACCTCCTTCTCTAACTTACAGACTCTTGTAGCAGTATAACAACTTAAGAGGTCACAGAAAGGAGCTTGCTCTTTGGAGTTCTAGATGATTAAAAGTAAAACAATCATCATACAATTAATGCATTATTCTTGGAAGATATTGAAGTCCCTTTTTGCAATCCTAAAAGATTTGCATAAATTTTGCAGACCACATTTTCAAAAGAGTGGTCTCTCATTTTGGAGTCTTAAAAATATTACCGCATTTTTGAAACATCCTCTTCACTAAGAGCTACTATTTTTTTCTCAATACTTGTAACTGAGCTCTATTTAAAATTTTTACCATAAAAGGAAGAGTAGAGGCATATTACAGAAACAGTAATTTTCCAACATCAGAGTTAACTTGTATAAAAGCATTGGTGTTAGGGGAAAGAGAAGGAGGGAGGGAATGAAGAGCCTGGGACATCTGCAGAAACTGTAAGTAAACATTTATTAAAATTCAAAACTTCATGGAATAACTGTTTCTTTACCACTCTATCCTCTTCTGAAATATGTTCTTGAACATGTCATGTGTTTTATTCTAACCTACATGGAATCCATGCAGGTCATTGCCTCACATATATAGAAACCTACCAGCATCTAATACAATTTCAGAATAAGAAAATCTGCTTCTGTGCACCTGTTTCAACTTCGTATTCTTGGCCCACCTGCAGATCACCAGATGTTCTGCTATTTCATTGCTTGCATGTCTCTATGTGTACTTTATTGTGTTTACTGAAGAAAATGCTTTGGATAAAGTTATTGGAGACATTTATTTATTTCCCTGCTGAGTGACAAACCAGACTAGATATTCTCAACAGATTTTCATCATATTCCATCCTACAAGTGCTAATGAAGAAAAAGGTTTATGTTAATAAGGGAATTAATGAGTCAATGTTGTGTGCAGCATATTACAGCAATTTACCGGCATCTTGTGGCTTCCCAAAATTTGCATTTTCTTGCCTTTACGTAAAGTAAAAATCAATAAAAAAGAAAACAAATTTGATATACAAGCTTACAGTTTGAAACTGTGAAGAGTTATTACATTCCTGAAGAATTCCTGAAGAGTGGAAAAATGCTTAGTGAGATCCTACATGAAAATGAAAAAGAAAAAAAAAAGATGACTTTGGTATGCTTCAGGGTGCTAGAAAATGTATGATGAACTAATATGAATATGCCTATGATTTTCTAAGGAGGTTAGGGTTGCTCTTTTAAAAAAACCTTCTGGCTAGTAATTTTAATTTAGATTTCTACCTTAAAGAGAATATTATAAATAATTACAGATCAGAGTTAGATCCCAGATAAGTGGTATACCACTCAGCACAAATATATTAAATAAAACAGTAGTAAGAAGTTTTTTAAGGCAGTAGATTCCAGATTTTCTCTTATTTTCATTGTAAGCATGTCAGATAACACTGTACCCAAACAGGCTGAAATGATGTTACTTGTGTTCATCTCTTCCTAGCTACTACCCTTCCACAAAAGAGTACCGAGGAAAAAGTCTCACTTGTGCTGACACATCCTTTCTCTCTGAATGTTCCCTGGTCTATAGTCACTGCATGTTGATAAAAATGTTCTCAAGGAATCTGTTCATATTTTTGAGATTTCTGCCTGCTCAGTAATTTCAACGGGTTATTACTGTGGACACAGTTGCATCAGATAGATGTGTCTTTTTGAACCAGAACAAGTTAAGTCAATGCATCAATGTATACCATGGGCTACTGTTAGCATCGCAGTGATATTCAGGGTTATATCTCTTCATACCTCCTGGTGGAAAAAGTCCAGCAAAAATCTGTAGGATAAACTTAGCTTTACTCAGTACTTGCATTGTTGAAAATATCAGGAATGTTCTTACAGCAGCTCTGGTACCTGAGTTTGTTTACAAATCGAGCTGAAGATTCCAAGTAATGGAATAAATAACCCCGCATCACATATTCATTGCACATATTTGTTGCTATGTCCAGCCCGAGGCAAAAGGCAAACCATGCCTTTTGCAGATCCTTCTGAAAGCTTTGCCCACTTATTCAAGAAGTCTGATTTTTTTAGTCTTACTGTCAGTTGTTGTTTTTACTAAGGACTAATAGATTTATTTGCTGGATACTGCATAGTTCATATCTGACATTGGTACCTGAAGTGTCTGTTGCCAATTTGCTTTGTCACTGTTTCTGTATCATCATGCTGTTTCTGCCAGCATGCTGACAAGGGAAATAATTTCAGATCTATAACAAAACAGAAATCACTGAAACAATCACCTTAGTCAGTATGTGGTGGAAGTGCAAAAGAAAAACAAGGCACTACCACTGTTGACAATAATTGCAGAATACCTTCAGGGGCTTTTTACCAGAAACTGAAATTCTTCCTCTTTTTTTTTTTTTTTTTTTCTTCTTCTTGACTCTCTAGGCATTCAGATTTCTATAAGGAAGCATCAATGTTTATTCATAAAGCTCTACTTTGCTGTTGCTTTTGCAGTCACACACCTTCCTGGCTGCTGCCGTTTCTAAACTTGAGGGAGCAAGGAACCAATCACTTTTCTTGAGTTTTCAGGTCTATGGGACTGCAAACGCTGGTTCTTCAAGTGCTTCCTTAAAGCCCTTCTTAAAGGATATTACAAAGCTGCCTCCAATGGGCTCTGGGATTTGGAGATTCCCTCTTCTGGCCTCCGGGCCCACTCCCACTCACAAGCACCCCCATACCTGCAGATCCCTCGAATATCAGCACGGTCTCTCTCACCCTGACTAATACCCATGCCTGGACCATGGGCCTCCTTATCCACCTCTGGCTCAGACTTTGAGTTTTTCTAAATATAGCTTTTTTTTCTACTCCCTAGCTAGTCCAGCTTGAAGTTAGCTATCAAAGTACACACATAAACCCACACCCATTGATTTAAATTCACTAGAAGAAAGTATAAACATACTGAGGTCCCTCCAACTACTGGCTCTTAGACCTCTCCCACATGCCTACTCCAGTTGCTGACACCCTAGACACGTTGGCCACTGTCACCTATGGTCCAGCTCCACTTGATATCTCTTGACTTCACTCACTCCAGTCTCTTGAGTTGCTGGAAGACCTACAGACCCTGTGACATGTGTCCTTTCTCCACCTGCTGATTCTTAGACCAGCGAGCCCTATGGCCATGGTCCTTTTCCCAGCTGATGACATTCAGACCTCTCTTTCACACTAGTCTCTCCAGTTGCTGGCACCTCGACTTTGCAGCACTCACACATGGGATAGAGAGCAAACTACACAGAAAGACAGATAAGAAAAGTTTTAATAAAAGGATAAGGTAGAGTGCAGTGATCAAGTGCAAGGCTTAGTCAGACAAGCATACAGCCCACTGCCTCCTTGCGTGTGACCTGCTCTTTTCATCCTTCCTTCTCTCCATTTTTTTCTCCTTTGTTCCTCTCCATCCCCGTTTTCCCCACCTTTGATCCTTGCCCGAAGCATTCTTTATACGTTTTGTGTAGTCCCCCAGGCCCTCCTCAAATATCCATTCTCATGTTTGTCTTGTTTCCCTCTTCTTATCAGCTACAAAGCCCAGGTTGGCCCTCTTCAGAGCTATGCCCGGAATTACTTAATGGCCCATCAATTAGTGGCTGAAGAGTTTTGGTCTCCCTTATTGTCTCCCTTATCCTTCGCTTATCAGGTTTGTGTCTCTGTGTGTTTTGCTTATTGCTTTCTCTGTTACTTATTATTCTCTTTGAACTGAAAAGGTCTTTGATCTGATAACCTTAATGAACCTAATGCTCTCACATTCCACATATCCTTACAGCCTTGACCTCTTCTGTTTAACTTAGACTTTAGAAGAGTGAGAAGAAAAGATATGAAGGAGACTTGGATAGAGAAAAAAACAAAAACAACAAATCAGGAGAATTTGGAGGAACAGAAATTGCTAGAAAAAGAAGGGAAGAAGAGCAAAAACTGCTAAGGAAAGGGCATCTGTGTTTAGCAAACAAGGAAGTAACAGGGATTGAGGACAGGTCAAAGTGGGAAACTGGGGACACAAATACTACTGAACAGGAAACCAAAATGATGAGGGAAACAAATAGACAGTAAAAATGAAGTTGGCAAGAATAAGCATTCCTAAGTAAAGGATTAAAAAATATTTATTAATTTTTTAGTAAATTTAGTTAATTTTAGTTATTTTTTTATTAAAAAAATGTGTTGCAATGTTCCAGTAAGAACTGTAGGTTCTAGCTGAGATGAAATATCTTAATAAAAACACCAGACTATAAGCATCAGTCTTTGCCAGAATAAACTTGTAATCTCAATTGACAAGCAGGGTGAAGTGAATAGAAACCAGATAGTGAGATCTTCTCAACTGGTGGGGGCCTCTCAACTATGCTCCTCAAAAGCAAACAAAAATCATAGCAGTGTGGAAGATACAATATAAGGAGGGGAATGATTGAAAAAGAAAAATAGTACAAATACTGGCATTTCTCTATGGTAAAGAAGAACACAATGAAAATTGACAAATACAAGAATGGGACTGTTGTTATTTATGTTGTTTCATGATTTGTTTAGAACTCTTCATATTCAGCTTTGAACCTCATCTTTTAACTTTTTCCAGCAAAAATTCAGCTTAATTTTGTACACCACATATCCCTTGCCATACCTTGCTCTACCACACTAGTAAAAAATAATAATGACTTGTTCAGTGACATATTCAAAATCTTCCTAATTATGCACTTTCTTATTTCTACTAATGTTCCATCCATTCTAAGGCAGTCTAGAGGAGACTGAGGGGACATAACAGATATTCAATATGCTAAAGTTTTGTGACAAGAAGATTATACTCATTTGTTCTCCATCTCCACTCAAGATAGGTTTAAATAGCATGTGAAAGATTTACTTGAGTCATTTTTAAATATATATAAATAAGAATGTGTGAATATTGGGGAAAAAAAAGATTATCCATGGAAGCTGTGGAATCACCATCTCTGGAAGTTGTTAAAAATGGATGAGACAAACACCTGTGAAGAATGGCATAAGTACAGTTGCTCTTACCTAAAGGCAAGTAGATGTTCTTTTGATGTCCCTTTTTTTCTGTGTTTCTTAAGTACAAAATGAAACACATTATTCACACTGGAAAAATTGCAACAACCAATCCTGGACAGAATGCACTATGAGCTACTTGTCTAGGTCCAATTGTTGTAACAGAGGAAAAAAAAAAAGTTATTCTCTCTCTTATCAATTATTACAATATCTGTAAGGTTTGATTTCAGATTTAAAACTAAGGGCTAAGACACAAGTCTGTGAATATTTGCCTTTGTGCAAATCCTTCCCACCTTTGAAGCTCATGAGGTTGCTCTTGTGATACTTTAGTATATAATGAATGCTCTGTATTACAGAAGACTAAACCTAATGGTTCCCTTTTACAAGACCTTTAGCCCTTTCTTGGACTTTCAGTAGCTACTTGCTACTAGACCTGCAACTACTATGGAGCATAAAACAGAGGCAAGAAAGGAAAAAAATCATTATAAGAGCAGTATCCATTACTGCCTCTTGTAATCTAGACTTCTTGCCTCTGCTTCAAAATCATTTTTTCTTCTTCTGCTCCTTCAGGTATCACTAAACTTTTGTGGAGTACTGATCACTATTAAAGGAGGATATGGGTATAGGAAGTGAAGATTAGCTCCTATCTTTTTCTGCAAGAATTCTCAACTTGTATAACCTGCAGGGCTAAATAAGCACCAGGCTGTGATTCTTGTTGTGCTGGCTATGTTGAAAAAATATTAATAAGTGCCTACAAACTTTCCATGAATTAATAAGAGATCAAAGTATCTGTTTTCCCCAAGATGAACCCTCCTGGGTTTTACACATTCAATTTTTTCACAGAGGGGTTTGAGGACTTGTCCAGTCATTTCAAGGGAAAAAAAAAAAGAACAGAATAGAAGTTACTCGTTTTTCTTTTTCTGAAATGCTCAATGCTTTTGTGGAAACATCCTCTGGACATGTTCCCGAAGTTTAACAAAACAAAAAGAACCGAACCAGAGCTGCAAAATTACCAAAGTTAAAGGAAAGTTAATACCACTAAATATGTGCTGAACTCCAAGGACACTTCCAAATAAAACTTCCCTATTGTTCCTTCAGGAGCCAAAATGATAATGTAATATAGCAACTGAAAAAAAAAAAAAAAAAACCTTTCCTTATTAAAATGGAAAAATATTCTGCAGTGTCTCAAATACATTTTCAAATGAAGGAATTGTCTTTTTTTAATAAAATATATTAATACTATATGATAAAAAGTGCTTTTAAAATTATTTATATCTGCTACACATTGATTTATACTGTTTTTCTAAGAGGCACTTCTGGGAGAAGTGAATATTAGAGCCAGAAATTAGTGATTAGACTTCGAAAGCTTTCCACTACATTTCTAAAATTAGTTATTTTACTTAGTTTTCAGTGTTTCATTGGAATGATAGCATTATTGTCATTTCATCAAATTTATCATCTACTTTACAATTGACTGCAACAGTAGAAATTAAGCCTGAGGGTGCTTCCTACTATACTGTGAACTAAACCATAGATTTCATAAAATCTTGTAGCTTGGAAGGGATCTCTAGAGGCCATTTAGTCCAACAGCAAGTTGCTCAGGAACTTGTCCAGTCAACTTTTAAATCTCTTCAAGAATGAAGATACCACAACTTCTCTGAGAAACCTATTAAACCCGCCCTCATTGTAAAATTGTTCTTCTTTATACTGAGGAAAATTTTTTCATGCTGTAAGTTGTGCCTTCTGCTTCTTGTCCTGCAAGACATCTAAAAGGCAGGCAGTAAAGACAACAAAGATCTCTGCACAGGAATATTGGATAGTATAATTTCTCTGGCATTAGATTATGTAGTCCACCACAGAGAGTGATGAGTTGGAGACTGTAGAGCCTGTTTTTAGCAGTTCAACAAGTGCCTGAACAGAAGACATGAAATCAAAAGCCAATAAAAGGAAAACATAGCAATCCGCTTGAGCCCTGGACAAAGTGGCCAATGTTAGTCAGACTTGGGGAGTGTGTATGCAAATGCTGAAATGCCAGTAAACACTGTTGTAATTAGTTTTCTTAGCACAGAATCATGTTTGGGTGGCAAGTATAGCCTATTTTTTGGATTATTAGCCAGCACATAGGTCATAAAACAAGAAGAATCTCAACAGGACATTGAGAACAGATTACTCTGCCTTCAGAAAAGAACAAACTATAACTAAAAATAAAAATCAGTCTTCTTTTTAAAAAAACTTGTTTTCAAATTGAAAATTCAATAAAAATAAATAAATAAATAAAATGCTGATTTATTTTCCCTGTACAGCAGTATTCAGGTATTACTCATAGAACTTCCATGTTCCTATCCATGAGAATAACAAGTCCTTAAATTATGTTAAGTGTACATAAATGATATTCTGCTTTTAGAAATAAGAGATCGCATGACGTAACAGTGAAAAATATAGCCCACAGCTTCCTCATTAGAATTTCATACTTCTACCTCAGTCTTTAATTAGAATTTAAAGCTGAGATCTAAAGCACTAGTTACAGCCAAAATAGAGCTGGATTTCCTGACCTTTAACTGAAGTGTCCCTTTCATCTGAATATTTGATAACTTTTTTGCTTTTAAGAGAAGGAACAATTTGTTCTGGGATAACATGATTGTCTGCCCAGGGGCAGAATTTTCAAAACAAGTGTAGATGCAAATATTACACATGTAAGAATCTGCTTTTCTATTGGCAAACTGACATTTGCAAGTGCAAATCGGCTGGCAGGAAACAGAGTTATCTAGTTTATGGATTCAAAAGATTAAAGTTATTTTGAGTCCACTTAGAAAGATTAAAGTTGTTTTGGGTCCACTTACGCAGATTTGTGGCATGGCAACAGGAAGGCATTCTGGGGATGGTAGTTTACAGAGTATTCACAGGAAAATACATACTAAAACTACAGCTAAAGCTGCCATGAAAATAAATATTAGATAGCTTCTTTGTAGGTAGGAGACATCAAAACCCTTACAAGTTCACAGGAGAAAAAGAATGAAGTACTTACAAGAAACAGGACCTGCTGAAGGTTTATTGAAGAAGCCTAAAAAAGGCCAAAAAAGAGGCCAGAATGTCCTTCAGCAAAGCAGAAAGAGCAGCAGAAGTCTGTATTAATCTAGTCTGTGGTTTATTTAAGAAATAATTTGTCATCAACCTAAAAACAGAGGAATCAGATAGTTTTGCCAGTCAGTTCTGTTAATCAGAATAAGTTTCTTTTAGATGCAGTTAGAACTTTGTTTTCCTGAAAATCACAAGATTTCACCAGTTACAATGATAGGTGAGATTTATCTGCCTTAAGTTTATACACGTATATTAGACATCTACATCTAAGCTACTCGCATGGCCTGTATTACATAACTATTCCAAGAGAAGAAAAATAGCTGTCTGGAGGCTTCTCTTCCTTGCTAATGATGATGAAAGGGGCTAAGAGTGACAAATTAGGCTTTTAAGGATTATGTTTAAAATTTAGATTATCTAACTATTAAAGACCTAAGTTAGGCAAATGAATCCCACCCTGGTCTGCCTATAGAGAGCTGTGGGTGAAAAAACAAACAAACAAACAAAAAACCCAAACCACAGCTGCACCAAATGCTACAGAATTCAACCTTATGGGCAGAATATGAAAGCTCTGGAGGCAGACTGTGCTACACCTGAAACCGTCATAAAGACTGCTTGCACTGACTTCAGGCATAGTCTGATCCTATCGTAATATTTGAGGTCAAACTGGAAATGTTATTTCTTATTCATTCTGTCTTTTTTTTTTTTTTTTGGTCTTGACAAATGAGTTATGTTTGTCTAGTGTTATACCATCTTCTTTCTTTATAGAAGGATACAAGAAGAAATAAGCCTGATTAAACCAATTTTCTCTGAATAATGGATCTTGTCTTTGTGTCTCCTGATGTCTGCTAGGAACTTTGCAAGTTTTGTGCTTTTTTTTTTTTTTTCCCCCCTCCATTTTATTATATTGTTCAGGTCTCTTACATTAATGGAGATTAATTTAATGAGGTTATTCATGGTCACTATTCTTACTTGTAGAGGTATATCTTGATATATGCTGTAATGAAATATAATCCTATTTCTTTCAATAAGAGTATGCTGGTAAAAACCATGTTTCTCCTGTACCATTGTCAAAAGATTAACAATTACTCAGACTGCAAAGAACTTGCTTTTTGTCCTTGTGCCATTTCTTAACTTATCTTCTTCTCACAGGCTTTAATACTTTTATTCTTATTGATTTTAATCACTATACCCATGTTTGCCTTTTTTTAAATTCTAGTCTGCTTTCCCAAGTAATGTTTTTGAAATGCATTCATTCTGATTTTTTTGTGTATTTTTTTTTCCCCACTAGCTCTTATCTTCCTACAGAATGCACCTTCAATAGCTCAAAATATAAAGGTACTATTGTCATGCTGTTTGCCCCCTCCTTTGCTGTGAGTACTACTACAGTTGTATCCCTTTTGGATGCTTTCTAATTCTAACCTGACTTTGTTTATGTCTGACAGATGCAAGAGAAATACCTCAAGAGGATATGGCCTATCGATCAACTAAAATACCTAAGTGGTTATAGTTGAGCTTTTCACAGAGCAGTGGAGACCCAATGTAAAGTGAACCCAGCATAAATTTATACCATCCCATCATCTGACCTACACTTCATCTACTTTTGCATTTTTAGCTTTCAGCATAAGGAATCTTTATCTACTAAACCCAAAACAGCAACTACAGCATCCGTAAGGGATTACTTCAGCAGAGCGGAGGTAAGTCAGTATATGAGTATGAGTACTCATGTTAACCCTGAGTAGCGTAGGGTCCCTGAGAGCTTGTTTCAGGCTGTAACTCTCGGAGATGTCACTCCGTCTATTTCCTGACACCCCAAGGTGCACGTCTTGGCCAAAGACTGGCAGAACTGTGTCTTCCTTCTGGATCCGCCTGGGTGTTGCAGGTTTACAGGAATATGGGGCCTTTGCTTTTTCCCTTTCTCCTTTGTAGATTGCATCTAGGGTGGAATAATGAAAAAGTAGCTAACTTCAAAATGGATCTTTATTGTAACTCCTTTCTTGTGTAATAATCATCTTCTTTTACTGTCTCTGCATACTTTCTTATTTTATCCTGGTTCTGTAATAATAACTGTAATAAATAAATAAAACTTAAAGGGAGGCCTCACCTCTGCCTAAATAATGTCACAGCATCTTAATTCTTCTGCTAGTCTCAGCTTTCTTTTCTGTCCAGCTGTCACTGTTAAGAGGTCCTGGAAGATCAGTATTTTATAAATCTGTGAAAAAATGTCTCTGCTTGTCCTAAAAGAGGGGATGGTTTCCAGCTAGTGGTAATGGATTTTGGCAGCTGTTTCTCTAGGTTTGCTACCCATTGCAGACATAAGGAACAAACTTCTGTGTGCCCTTCTAGTAATCAACTTTTCTGATTGGTCTATTTTTAATGGGTCCTTAATTATATTCTGTTTCAGAATATAATTATATATATTATATTATTATATTATATATATTATATATATATATTATATTTTATATATATATATTATATATATATTATTATATATATTAATCTTTTATCACAAAGATAACTTTTGTTTCATTTATCAGCCTTATGCTGCGGTATGTGTTGCTCGTGATATCTTATTTACATTTGTAAAATTATGTGTACTCCATCCACTATGTGAGCTTTGATTTAAAGAGATTTAAACAGTTTGAGGTGGAGTGTAATTAAATTATCTCACTCTGCTTCCCTGGAAACCTCAATTAAGAGAGAAATATTTCTGTTGCAAATTAAGTGTATTTTGTTGTAATTTGTAGGAGAAAGAAGAGCAAAGATGGAAGGGAAGCATTTAGTTGTGTTTATAAGTATAGTGAGCAGAGACGGTTACAGACAAAACAGACAAAACCCTCAAGAAGAGGGTTTTAATGTCACCAGTAACGGCTATCGTATACATAAGACTCCAGGAATGACTATTGTGGTTAATATAATAATCAATAAACTAATAACACTTCAGTTCCTTCTAGCAGTTCTGCTGTACTTACCTTATTTGACTGTCATGTAATAGTGATGGGATGAGTCAGAGATTATAGTGTTACACTGATGGCGAAGAGCTTCCTGTGGAAAGACTAGCATAAGAGGATCTTTGTCATAGATCAGGTCTCTTCCTTTTTTATTTTGTTAAAAGTAACATGATTATTGCCGTCACTGTAAGAGGAAAAGAGAAATTGTTATTCTTTATGGAAGAGCCTTCTGAATTCAAGCAACTTGGTAACACAACATTATTTTGAGGAAGTGAAAGAGAAATCTGAACATTTTGCCCCATTCTCAAGCTGAAAACAGCTTCAGGTAAGACATTCAGAAATCTTGATCTAATTTTCTAATTTTTGTATTCTCAAATTCTGCCACTTCTCTACTAAAATGAGAAGTCTATAATGAAGGGAAATGGCTCACTTGTTTGAAAACTTCAACTGCTGGTGGGATATCCACAAATAAAGTAGTTACCAAAATGGCTATGATGATGACTGTTGTAATATATTTGTCACGGCAATCTAAGTTATATCTACATTACACAGTCAATGAAAGTTGAACTTCCTTTCTAACTGCCTGCCTTGTAAATACTGCTGAGATTCTGGGCTTGACTGTAAATGTCCTATGAGGATCTGGAAACCATCTCCAGCAAGGGGCCAGAGGCAAACTGGAGGTGAAGTGTGTAAAGAGAAATACAACCAGTTGTGATCTACCATTTGAGACCAGTCCTGGCTGTATGAATGCTTTGCCAGCTTTCTGTCCCAGTGTAAAATCAAATAGGGCTCACTTAAGCCACACATAACTTAACTAGTGATTTCAGTGCAGATGGCCTATGCTTGTCAGTTTAATATTGAACAGAGGAGTAAAATAGAGATGAAATTTCCCTGGAGGGAGTGGTTTACCTTTGTCTGTTTGGCCTGGAATTGGAATAGCATGTAGAGAAGCCTCACCTTGGTCCAGATGTGAAATAAATTGCAGTGTGGATGCATCGTCAGCAGGCCAGTCCTCATGAATCTGCACATGGAAAGCTTTCTCTCTCTGCTACTGTACCCAGTGAGCACCATCCATGGCAAAACTTCTGTTTTCACCATTCTCAAGGTTTCCTTTTATTCTCAGTATCTGGCCTTAGTGATAGCCAATCCTCACGCATTTGATGTTTGCTAAAGAATACTCTGCAATTTGCTACCTGTCTATTTTATGAACAGACCCAAATACCAGGAACTCCATAGTGAATGGATCAGAACTGATTCTCCAGCAAAGTGAGGTTACCATGCAAATATTTTTGATGGCTCTAAGAATAATGATCCGTGCTGGTTATATCAGATGCAGAGACATCTCTTTCTTGTAATCTAAACATACACAAACTAGTAACTTGCTGGGATTTTTTTAGTTTTTTTTTTTAATTTTTATTTTTTTCCTGTCTAATGAACAATAAATGTATTTGAGCCCTGCAACAAAATCATGGCACTATCTTAAGATCCTTTTCATAACTTGAGCCCTATATTGAAAATGTAGTAATTAATTAAAATGCATGAAACATTTTTTGTTAGATTGTACTGTCATTGGTAAGGTAATGTCAGAACTTCTTTTTCAAATGCCTCTTGATTTTAAACAAATCATCCATAAAAAATTGCTCAAGGTTGAAATGTGAGCATGCTTGTAGAAGCTATGAATTAGGAAGTCAAATGTGTTACAGCAGAGGTCCTTAAATATAGGGTGTCTTAATATGATAATTGTAAGATTCAGTCAGTGAATTACCTGAAGACTGTTAATTAACATGAAATTCTGATGTTGCCTTTGTTTCATAGCCATTATGAACTATTACATCTGTGTATTGTCATGAACAGAGAAGTTTTTTTTCTTGAATTGTAAAACACTCGTTAATACTACAGTGTAAAAAGTGATGTATATTTTTAACTGACAAATGAACTATATATAGGCTTCTAGGGAACAAATTCAAGACTTTATTTAAGACATCAGTAATACAATTATTTTAGCAAAGTAGAGACAGTTTATTTTGTTTTGTTTTGTTTTTTTGAGTTCCACAAACAAGTGGGACCAGATTTCTAAAATGAGATCATGATCTACTGTCTCCAGGATAAAGTTTGGAAAGAGTTTATCATCCTCCATGCTGACCTTTCTTTGTTTACTTAGACCCTCATTTGTGTGTTATAAAATATACTCAAATCTTCTGAGTATTTTTAGTTCTGGTGGTCAGTTTCGAAAGACAACCTTCTATCCCTCTGGAATATAACCTTCATATAGCACAGAAGAAGCTTTCCCTCTTTGGACCACTCCCCAAGTCTTTTCAAACATCATTAAAAAGCTAAGGATGACAGACACACATAAAACCGCATGTAACCATTGCTCAAGTTATGATAAAAGCCAGGCTATTTGCTTTGTTCCCCTTCAATCCTTCCCGAATGCTGCTTCGAAAGTCAGCTTTATCTTCTGAAGCTCAGGCCACAAAACTCCCCAATTAAAATTCTCTCACTGCTTATCCTCCTTTTAGTCGTGTTCAAGGTCCCCATCTTCCCAATCAAGGCTACCCTTTCATTTCTTCTTAGCTCACTTCACTTCTTGACTACATGCAAGATTCCCACCTAGGAGCTGCTTTCATATCCTCCTCTTACTTTTATCTGTATCTTGTTCTCTCCTGCCTAAGTTGGAACTGCAGCGGAAATCCTGCTCTGCAGCACGGACACCCACGGCGCCGATGTGGAAGCCGCTCTTCAGCTGTGCCCTCCACCCTTGCCTGCCCATTAGTCAGACGATAAGAGCCCTTCACTTTTGCAATGGACACACTGGCGACTTCCAGAACTGAAAGCATGATTCGCTATAGCTTAATGTAAGAAGCTGGGCTCTGTGGTTGGGAATGAGGCTTTCTCACATTCCCCTTGAACGGGGAATAGAAAAGGATCATAGCACAAAAAGACTAGTGGATTGTGTACAGACTAACTTGCATTGGTTATGCCATCTTAAGTGGTCCAGAGCACTGTGTGAAACCTTGTAGGAATGAGATTTCGTGCTCTGTTTTTTCTGTGCAGTTTTAATTCATCATTACCCCATCTTTCTTTTTAAAATACTGAAAATAAAAAACTTCAATTAAAATAGCCTGCTTCACTGAAATATAATTGGTGATTAATATGCCCCTGGCTTACTGGAGCTGTTGATCAGGGTGCAGCTTGCATACATTCCTTATGTGGCATAATTTCAAAGAGGAACTATGTGAATTGAAGATGAAAATGAAACTTTCTGTTTTAAATGTCTATCATATGCTTGCTATCTGTTGGAATAGGAGATATAAAGAGATGAATATGAGTATGTTGAAAAAAAAACTTTCATATAGTTTGTTTTGCTGGCAAAACATTGCTGAAATCACAGCATACTTTTGAGTTTTCAGGTCACAGTGCAGCCAGCTGGTCTACCCCCCCCCCCCCAACACACACACCCCTATGCATATGGCCTTAAAAGAAATCTGTACAAAATCAAGATTGTATATCATCATGTTTAAATAGCAGGTTTGATACTAAGTTGCAATTAATCTGCTAAATGCCTCTGACTTAAATACAACAGGCAGATGCAAACTCTGAATGCCGTGAGCAAATTGAATTGATTGGTCCAAGAATAGTTTTTTACTTGCTTATTGCAAAGTGTTAGGAATCTGGATAACACGCATAGGAACTGGAAATTCATACTTATTAGAAGAAATTCAGTATAAGTAGTATTGCTGAAAGTTGGTGAGATGATATGAATGATTGAAGTGTTCAGATTATTGTTTGCAACTTGCTCAGTAGAGATTGAGAGGACAGGGAAATGAAGGGATGACACTACAATAAAGACACTGCTCTCTAGATATCTCTAGATCACTGCTATCTAGATTATCTCTAGATAATTCTAGAATAGGATCTTTAATGCATGTAGATCTTGTGTCATCAAGAAAGGTAGAAAAGTCAGGAAGATGAGTTTATGGGAGTTGTAGCTGATAACTGAATGGGAAGGGAACGAGACATATTATTCCTTAGGCACCTGTGTGGAATGAAACAAATTGGATTTCAGTCTGGGATATGAGTTTTTATGCATGCAGTAATATACAATGTAAGTATTTCTGAAATGTTTAAATGATAATTTCATGTAACAACTGTATCTAACATAAGATTTATGCCAGGTTGTATTTGGATGAAGATTAATTAGTTATTAGAATAGCTTGACTTGATATAATACAGAAGACAGTTTTAAGTACTAACATCTATTGGAAGGGTGGGGGGAAGAAGAAAGAAAGAAAAGCACTTTGAAATCATCAGGGCCTGAACAACATGTGAGCTTGAGGAGACCTCCTGTTCACCTATATTCATTCTAAATACATCAGAGAATACCAAAGAAATCAAAGAGACCTTTTATTGTCCCACTTAAATAAATAAACAATTCAATTAACTTGATCAGGTAAATGTAACATATTTAGTCTGAGAGTAATCCAAAGGAAAATAATGAAAAAAACTTCAATGGAATTCCATTGATAGAGGACTAAAATATATGAATATAATTATGTGCCAACACATTTTTTATGGAAAATGGGTCTTGTCAAACCTTATTTCACTCTTTGATGTGAGTACATTTTTTTTTTATAAAATTAATAGCATATATTTAATAATCCTAGAGTTTTATCAGATATTTGACCGCATGACATGACATTCTGATTTAAAAATTAATGCTATACAATATTAGTGTTACACACAATAAATGCATTAATGAAAGAATGAATAGCACTTCTCAAAAAAGTAACTTTATAGAGGAAGCATCCTTATAATTTGCCTTCCTTCCCAATGGAGTTCTATAGGAAAAGCCAGTTGTCTTTTAGGATCTTTATCTGTGGTAAGCATAAAGACTGCGATTCCTTCCCCCTAACTTTACGTGCCTCTAATATCAGCATACACAGTTGTGCTAGTCATCCTGGACTCTCTCTTGTCACAAGAGACAAATAAACTCTTTCAGGGTAGATGTTAATGACGTCCTTTAAAGTTAGTGATCTCTGAACTATGTACAAGTGGACCACTTGGCTTGTGCTCACACTGTACCTATTGACATAATTATTGTTTTGCATATATTTAATCCATTTTTAATCAGCATAAGAGCTGTACTGCATGCTCTCATGCTAACATTTTTATTGCATGAAACTGAAGGTATATGTGTGCATGAGATTGCGGGGATGGGATTATGGATGCTGTAGAACTGCACAAGACACCTGCATCTATACTGCATTTTGGGGATGGTTTTTGGACCAAGCTCCCTCCAGAATCACACCCAAGTTTTCCTTTGGAGGTAACTAACTGGTTTACTCCAGAAAGATCTTGGCAGTGAATAAACATTTAAGTATCGCGGATCACTGAAGATCTTATATATATCAGAAACACTATGAATAGAAGTTTTATCTTGGAAAGTGGCAGCTTGGAAAATGATTTTGGAGGTAATATTGTGCAAGTAATTGAATAAGAACTGCCAGTGCAATGATTTGCCAAAAATCTAGCAGGATCTTTAAAGATCTAAGTTAGGGAGTAACAAACAGCTTTTAACTCCATGCACAGAATGAGAGCGATCAGTACCAGATTTCTGCATACAAGTATGCCATCACTCTTCTTATGGGGTGGCTGACAAATTGGAGTGGGTACAGCAAAGAAGCCAAAAAAGACCACCCCCCCCAAAAAAAAAACCAACCAAACAAACAAGCAGAAAATTTTTCAAGATGGAAAAAAATGCCTTATAGTAATAAAATTAAAGAACACTCTCTATTTGTCTTAACAAAGAAAAGATTGAGAGGCGACTTGATTACAGTGTTTAAGTACCTTTTCAGAGAGAAAATTCTGAATGCCAGAGAGCTCTTTCATCTGTGTGACAAGGGAAGAACAAGAATCACTCATTAAAAGGTGTATCCAGAAAACTCCAAATCAGATATTAGAAGTAAACTTGTAAAAATGAAGGTCATTAACCATTGGAAAAAATATTAAAAGTGAGATTTATATGTATGCCAGACTTCTCAGTGGGAAGCCATTGTGAAAGACTTTTTTTTTTTTTTTAGACTTTGTCTTTTTTCTGAAATGCTTTGTATGTCCCTATTGACTCTTAGGTGATAATACAGAATAGAAAGCAAGGTCCAATACATGAACACTTTTAAATATACTATGAGGAATACATTAAAAATAAAATAAATTTACATCTATTTTTTCAAACCTATTTATACCACTAAAATAATGCTCAGATTGAGAGAATTTCTCAGAGCCACAAGCCATAAAACTCTAAGCACTTTATTAAGAAAATAAAATAACTATTACATTGCTTATTTGTTAGGAAGATTGGCCCTGTAGTTCTTTAAAACCCCAAACCCATGGATATCACTGGAAATTTGCAAATGGCTTTTATGAGAGAATTCCATGCAAATGCTTAGTCCTGTCTATAGCTATCTGATACAAGACACAATGTTTTGGAATGAGTACCTTTAATGCCAGGTGTCAGAGAGGATCTGTAGGGAATGCTCTGTTTATGCAGATGAAGCAGTTATGGACTAGCCAGAAATAATCTAGATTAAAATTTAAACTCTGACTGGGGTGCTGGCTCAGTGCAAAAATGGATTTAGTGGTTTATATTTCTCACGTAGGAAGACGGAATAAGGAACTTCACAACTATTGCATCCTTCTGCAGTTACAGTGTCAAACATGGGGACAGGGTGGGTTGATCAATATTTCTGACAGTAGAGAAATGTAAATTGCCCCATCTGAGGATGAAGCTCATGGAGTTCCACATACTTAAATTGAATGCAATGTAATAATCCTCGCCTTACATGAGATGCACATTTTCTGGCCTGGTAGCATTTTTTTTCAGTAATTCTATTGAATTAATGATGATTTCAAAAGGCAGGAAAAAAGAAGGTTTATAGAGGCCTTACAAATAGTTTTTTTGAAAGAAAGAATAATCTAAAAAAGCAGAAGAAATGTAAAATGGAATAAGTTGCTTCAACAACTTCAAGTCAGCATTTCACACACTATTTGAAGTCATTCAAAGGCAGTCCCAGCATTAAGGCTGCACTGGTTTATAACAATTAGCTGAACGAGGATTTGGAATAACCTTATAGCAGTTGCAATAGAAAACAAGCAAATTCCTACTTATTCTTAAGATGGAGTTTGATTATTTTATAAATTTGCATGCATGATATAGATATCTGTGATAGCAGAAGTCTGAACTTTATGAGCCAATTAGTTGCTTCCAATGCTGTATATTTGTCCCATGAAGTAAAATATCAGGTAAAGAAAAATAGTATTATATCCCACAGTGGCAGGCTAACATTTCATGACCATTTGAAAGGGAATTTTCCGTACTTATTTAACAGAACACCAGAGCTAGCTTTGTAGAAGAAATACTTCATAAAGATAATTTCATTGTGAATCTTTTGAAGTAAGATTTATAGACATCATAAAATGTGTACACAGGGTAACATAACCGAGGCGTTCTCTAATTGTTCATTGAAATCAATGTGTGCATACAACTATGGGCTACAGGACTCCAACTCTTGACTTTTTAATCACTTTCCTAAAGGTATCCATTTCTCATTGGAGGTGAAGGATGAATGCATAACTATAAGTGTGAGGAGGATGGTAACGGAAATCAGTAGTATTTATTAAATTACATATCCAGCATTTCTTGCTCCTCTAAGCATATGCAACCAATAATGAGAGGTTAATTAACAAAGTGTGCTTTATGATCCTCTCTTTCTCACTGAACAATCTGTATCCAAAATCTTTGCCAAGCTAGGGTTGAAATTTTAACTAATTATTCCTTTGTTTGTTTTGGTCTCCTCCCTCTCTCTCACCAGAATCAGCAGTATAAAACATACAAAAATGAATTAAAAAAATAAAAGCAGCTGCCTTTCTATTCACCAGTAAGAAAGTATAGCATTCCAATCCCCAACACAATAGGAAATTAATGAAAAACTTGGTCAAAATGAGCAGAAAATAGACCTTTCTTTTTTGCCACTGTTCTGCTTGGCTGATACTGTATCACTGGCTGCAGAGCTGATCAGTCTGGAAGTATTTTCTCTTTGGCAATACTCGAGAAGTAACATAATTGGTGAAAACAATAGTGCTGGTGTTCAGAATGAAAGACTTATGAATAGGACGTTGGTAGGTGAAACAGGCTCACTATGGGTAGCTATAGCAAACTTTACTTTCTACCATCTTTTGTCCTCAGTTCAGCAATATACTTAAGGAACCATTTAAGTCCCATTGGACCCAGAACCTTATTTTCCTGAACAGGTTGTAATGTTTTAACTACTAGGGCAGCTGGTGTAATTGTGTTAAGATTCGTAACTTTATATGTTGCAATATATTCAAAAAAAAAAAAAAAAGGCAAAGAATTTGGAATTCTAGATTTCATTGACTTCTCTTCACATAACAACTTACACCTAATTTTTAACTAGCATATGTTCATTTGTCTGCTTAGATTTGGCATTTATTATTGAAGTTAAGTATTGTTTTCCATTATGGTTGGTGTTTTGATTTGCTCTTTTTGTATCAGTCATCTAGCTGAGGCAGTTTTTTTTAAATTTGGGCATTTATAAACATGCTAACAACAGAACCTTTTATCATTGCTCATACAGCACAATTCAACATTTCTTTTAAAACTATAATGGACACCATTGGTAAATTTTAATTCAGTTAAACTTTCAGGTTTCCTTCTTTCTCTGAGTCCTACTGGCATGAAATTTGCAAGGACAAATGTCCCACTGAAGTTAGTGAGATACTGTAGAGAGCAGAGGGCTGAAATAACAGATGGCAAAATCACCTTTCTGTACACAGGCTTTTGTAACCAAACCAGTAGTCCTTAGTCCTTGGAAAACTCCAGGGGACATCAAGAAGACCGGCAGATTTTGACTTGATGTGTTAACCTTATTCAAAGAAATTATATTAGCAGAAATTGATATATGTGAGTGAAAATTTGAAGCTGCATTAAAAACAAAAAGAAACACAAGTAATTTTCACTGTTTTAAAAAGTCTGTTTTCCTTCTCTGTGTATATATTTAAAACAGGCATGATTAAAACCATGCAAAAACAAACCAATTGATAAAAAGTAGGTATTTTCAAGAACCAGTTATGGAAAGTTTGTGTGCAGTTTCAAACCAAAAGAAACACTTTGTAGATTTTGTTCTGTTTGTGATGCAAAAGAGTAAAGTCATGACTTCAAAGGATATTTCTTTGTTTGTTTTTTGCTACTTATGGCAAGTTTATATTCTTGACAGCCATCAATCTTCCAGAAACACTCATTGTCTCAGATGTTTTAGGACCAATGTGAAATGGAGAATTGTCACAAAAAACATAAAAGCACAATGATAATTACATTTTACCCATACTTTCTTCTTTTTTCTTTCTTAAAACTTTCAGGCATTTTCAGCAAAATTTTTTTTTTGGTTCACCTTGAAGCACTCTTTTTCCATCTCATTCATAAGTGTTATCTTCTGCTCTGTTCTCACTGCGTAAATACATGTATTTCAAATGTTTATCCAAAGCTCGTCTTCTGACTTATGACTGTTATCATTTTTATCCTGCAACACATTTTTTCCAAACAGTGATCTTGTTCCACTTGTGGAATCACCTATTTGACCTTCAGTAACTTTTTCTCTGTTCACTTGGGAGTTGAATCATTTCCATTGTTAGAAGACAGTTACTAGTACCATTCCTTGAAAGTGATGCTGAAGTGAATGCTATTTGGTGGCTTATCTGCGTTGCCCGTGAAAAAAATAGCTTAATCTGTGAATGCTAACTGGCAGCAGATAATTTTGTGTGTATGTGTGTGTGTGTGTCTGTGTAAATGTCTGAAACGGAACTTTTGAACTCTCAAGCAGAAGCCTGCTAGTTGCTAGCTGCAACAGGTACAGGCTGGTTGTAAATTTTGATGACAACTGAACTAAATAGAAGTGACATATCCTGAATCCTTTGGTTATTGAAGAGCTGTGAGACAGACCCAGCAATTAGTGGGCTGATCATGTGTTATACTTCTGTACTTCGACTATTCAGATTGGGAAAACTGGGGGCTTAGGAAGCCAGAAAGAAGAGTTGGTGCCAAAAAGAAGGGTTTCTGGAAATAAGCATTCTTGGAGAAAACAAGCGTGCCTGGAAAGAAGGCAAAACCCCTAACTGGAGGAGAGATCCTAGAAGTGGGGAAGATCCTGGAGATGAGGGAGCTATGTGGAGATGAAAGCCAGGGGATGCCCAGGGACCGTAGTCAGTGATGCCCAAGACTGGTAACTGTGATAAGTGGCATAGCACGAACTTTCTTCCCAACCTTCCTGGACCAGCAGCAACCTCCCTGTGGGGAAGGAAGTCAAGACCTAGTGAACATATAATGCTGAGGGAAAAAGGCTGAGTGGATGTGAGATACTGAAGTGGTGTAGAAGCCCTAATCTTGCTGGTTCTTAAGTAATCCATCCTGGTATCCACGTTCGCTACGGTTTGTCACTTCTTCTGTCTTGCCTACAACAACCTGAGAGTGCAATATTTCCAAAACTGATGAGCTGAACATGCCAGAAATTAGGTTTTAAACATGTAATGTCTGTTACTTGCTTACCCACACAGGTAGATGAGCAGCTCTTAAAAGGAGGTAAAGAGGAATCTGTCTAACATCTAACCTGTGCCAGCATTTTAGGCTGTTAGGTGAGCTGTCTTTCTAATGTGAATACTTTTTATATCACTAAATAGAAAGAAGCAACCATTCATATATTCCTAAAAGTAAGCATATAGTTTGGTAAACACATGGTCTGGATCCATGCTAAACCAACTACTTTTCTCTATTGAATATCTGTAGAACTTTGACAGTACTGGAATACTTGTTCACTAATCACCTAAAACTGAGGAGCAGTTTTAGCTGCTGATGAATGCAGTTAAATTGGCTATATGAGGTTTAAAATAAAACATAACAAAACAGTTTTCCAGATCCTTAAAAGTGCTCTGTGAAAAAAAGAGAGAACAACTTCTTTTCTTAATCATAGTAGAAGTTTTAGGAAAGATGCATTTGTTTTGAAAAAATCAGGCAGAGGTTATCTCTAAAAAATCCAGATCAACACTGGGTCAGCAGTAGTTATCCCCTTATCTGTCACCATTCAGTTTCTGACAAGACTTTTTTTTTTAATGCCTTACCTAAATACAGTCACAACCATCTGTATAAACACTAGTTTCTCCTTGATAGATTGGTCAGACCCTTTTGACTAGGAGAGTGGGAGAACAATGAACATGAAAGCCAGCAAGCTTCCTGCTCTACAGAAATACATTTTTTGTGATGGTATTCCTACTTTTTTTGTTTGGATTTTTATGGTATTCATGTCTTCAAATCTCCTCATTGATATGTAGACGAATCAAGAAATTACAATTTAGTGAGAAGGGACTCATTAGTTCCAAGATGCTGCAGTTCAGCCTTGATGCTGATACTCTTTCCACTGCATTCAAGTAACATGTGAAATAGTAAGTTATTGTTGCTGAAGATCATAAGAATTAGAGGGATATTTTCAATCACACATGATTTTTTTTTTTATCCCAGTGTCTGTGATCTTAATATATTTGTTTTGGGTTGAATAGCCTGATAAAAGAAAAAAACAACTTATCTACATCTATACATAGAAATGATAATATAACCAGAAAAAGTTGGAAAAAATATATGTCTATATATAAAACATCATTTTAGATAGTCTCTGGCTTGATCTATACTTGCTTTTGACAGTGACCCTCTTATCTCCCCTACGTACCATGTTTTGATTAACATCAGAGGGTTAATCTTAGAGCACATGAACTACATTCCTTGTGGATTAAACTATAGTGGAAGTTGTGCAAAAGGAGTATACCTAATGAGCCCTCCCTGCTAATGTGCATTCAGTCCGTGGGAGAAGACTAGCCTTAGTCTGAAGTAAAACCCCACAAAACATATATAAAGTTAGTGTAAGGCTCTTGCCAGCAGCTGTTTCAGTTCAAATTCTGTCTTATAGCACCCACATTATTTTAATGTAGACATGATCTACAAAGTATGTTAGTGGTGATCTCACTTTTATTGTTTTTGTATTCATTCCTCTCTCTCCCTCTGCCAAGTTTGCAGTATTTACTTTTGTTCTATGCTGTATACAGGAGATAATTTCTGACAGTAACACAGAATTGATTAAAAAAATAGGATTATTACTATTTATTGGCTCTCCCACAGAATCTAGAGAGGCAGTTGTGATCAGAAATCCTTTTTACAAGGCAGTTTGACCAATATACCTGGGTCCTGGGCAAGATTCATACTTTAGATATTGCCAAAATTAGAGCATAAAAACTAGGTAGATAAAATAAAGGCTGGAGAATAAAAAGCAAACAAACAATAAAATATTACAAAATTTTACTATGATTTTCATTTTGCAGAGAGGACATAGGGAATGAGGCTTAGAGAGGCTAAGTGCAGTAAAGAGGAGATCACAGATTATTTGCAGAAAAAAAAATCCTGAATTATATTTTTTAGTGTGTGCCTTAGCAACAGGATCATTTTTCCTCTGCAGGAAAGATGATTGTTCTGTCAGTACAGATCTCTGTTGGGTTAATAAACTCTCTTAAAAACTCAGATTTGTTTATATCTTTGCACAATCACAGTGACAGTGGCAGCACTATGTCATTATATCAAGGAGACAAAATAATATGGTTAAAGTTTGCTTTTTAAGTTCCATTTCTTTAGTTCCATTGTTGATAGTAGTATCAGCTTTGGACAGGTCTCCTGGATACTAATTACAGGAAAAATATTACACCAGCAAATGTGTCTGCAAAAAAAGAAGACTGACTAAGACACTCTGAGAACTTGTCTATTAGGATTCCTCACTATGAATATTCTCAGTCATTAAAAAAAGAGGATATTAAGAGCTAAGAGTGTCAGATTAAGTACTGTATCAAAAGCCTACAAGCAATTTTGAAGCTTTTTTTTTCTTAGTTATATAAAAGGGAGAAAAATAAACTTGTGAGAGCAAATATGCTTAAAAGCACAGCTCACTAGGATTTTTTGTTGTTGACAAAATTTTTTCTGGCATAAATTACCAATTAATTTAAAGTTTTCAATTAAGAGTTCTGGTGACAGTAAAGAAGAGATGGTGCTCAGGAATTCTAGTTGAAATTAGAGAAAGAGAAAACAAGAGCAGTCCCAAAATAGCCTGTCCCAAAGATCTTCTTTTGTCAGGGCATGTGTATTAATCCATGTTCCATTTAAAATATAATATATATTTATACAGAGTAAAATAGGGACTATTCAAAGACATTTCTCCATTCTGTCTATCCCTCTAGAAGCCTTCGACTCTGGATACTAATCTGACATGGGAGAAGTGCAGGATGCAAGTGAGAACCTGAGTCTTTCTTGTCTCAGAGGAAAACTTTGTCAGTTTTGAGCTGTGCAGGGGACCTTCTGGGTCCTTCAAGAATTTTAGGAAAAGAAATGTCTGAGTTTTCATATGTACATTCAAGGCAGGTGCAAAAATCTGTTGCTATTTTACTTGTTAAGTAGGTACCTTATTCTATAAGTAGCTGACTGAAAGATAGGGGATCACTCAGAAATGCTACCAATAAATATAAGAAAAGCAGAAACTCATCAAAAATATTAGTTTATTATTAGAATATTAGAAATGTTTCTTACTTCCACTATTTTTAAGACTCTGCTAATCTCTTCCTCTCATTTTCTCCATGTACTCAAATTTTGGAGGCCCTAAATTTTAATTTAGTCCCAAACTCTAAAAGAGCAGCTAAGAATGAATAAAGTAGCTGATTTCTTGCTACTGAGACTGGCAAGGACATATTTGAAAAAAGCAAACAGGAGAAAAACAAGCATCAGACTGGCAACAATCTTGACAGCATACTACAACTCTGATAGGCAGCCTGTGCAGAGGGGAGAGTACAAAGACAGCTACAAATGGCAAGGTGCACATTTATGAATACCAATACAATTCCCCCTCTGCTTTATCATCTCTTTAAGATGCTGTTTTTCATATAACACTTCTACAAGCAGCTTTATAATTGCTTTCACTTTAAATACCTAAATTAAATATACATATATAAAGTAAGGAACATTTGTCTTGCACCTTTCTCAGGAGCATGACACTTTTTAAAGTAGCATTGCTGATTTATAAGCAACATGACTGATTTTAAGTCATATCTGTGATTTAAAGTCAGAACTTCATATACTTTGGGTATTAAGATCTATTTTATGAAACCTAGTTTATTTGTTAAGAAGAATGATTTACTAGGCAGATTTATTAATCGAGGCTAGGAAATTTAAACTAAAGCTTAGTTTAAAGTCTTATATTTATAAATTAGATTCTTAAATCAAATTCCAATATATATATAATGGAATTGGTTCTAGAGATGTGCAAATAGTAATATATCCAATACCGCTACTACCTGAAAATAGCAATGATCCTACTTTCACAATTAATTTGATTATTATTCACATTGGTGAATCTTATCTTTAATTGATGACTAACTGAAACAAATAGTGACTTTCAAAGAAGAAATGAATAGCATTAACTAGGTTATTATGAAACTTAGATTCTGAACTCTGTTTTTTCAGAGTTGTCAAACTGTTGAGTTCTTGTCCCAATGGAAGTGTTACTACCACTCAAGCAAGAGGCCCAGCTTTCATCTGCTGTTGTTTCTTCCCATCATATTATGAAAGAAAATATAGAGATAATATAAAATTCCCCCTTCCCAAATAGTCCAATAATTATTCAACTTTTTTTACAAAATTAGATATATTCATATTTCTGTCATGTTCAAAAGTCCCAGGACTCTGAAAGGAAAGTTGTACAAAGTACGCAGGAAGTGAAAGCATTCAGCAGTGACCAAGTTGATATATATTTGAGCATTTTACCTTTTAGTCAAACTCACCTATCTGAAACAAATTAATTAAAAATTATTATATTAATTATTATTATATTAATTATATAATTAATTTAAAAAAACTTTTCTGCCTCATTATGCACAGTCATGGCTAGAAGCATAAGATTTAGATAAACTGAAAGCAATATGGCCAAAAGGTACATTTTTTAATCAACTTCCTAAATAATTAACTTCAGACACAGCAATATGTGTAATCAATATATGAAGCCCACCATAACAATTTGTCCAATATATTGGAAGTCAGTCTTTTAATCCTTTAGCAGTGTCTTGCAATGTTATCCTTGACCTGCTACCTCTCATTAGCTCCCTTATTCTGATGGTATGTTGCTTTCAAGTGAAAAATTAAGTTTGACGGAGGAAGCCTTAAGATGTTTCTGTGAGCTTGTTCCACACATTCTGTACACATAGTTCCTTCCTGAACTTGTAGTCATACAGTTTCACAAAACCTTTTTGGTCTACTAATATCTGGGGGACTAAACAGAAAAACTGCAATCAGTTTGAAGGCTGCATGTCACATCAAAATCAGAGATAAAAACTTCTTAAAATAATAAAAAAAAAAACTTAACTCTTCATTCTGCTTTGTAGACAGAGTTGATGCACAGAAGAATAAAAAGCCTTCTGTTGTGATGCTTTCCTCAGATGCTTTGTACGTTGCGCCAAACAGAAAAACACAAGTAGGTAATGTCCTAGGGCTTGTTTGACTGGGAACACTTGAATGGCATAGCAGAGTCCTTCTCAACCCACCCTCTCTGAAGACAGTCTTCAGTGGAGTGTGCTTTCCTTTTGTGTTTGTCCAGAATCTTTTTACTTTCTCTGCAGAAATCCCTACACATCTGTTCAACAACCCCATCTCCTGCTGAGGGAAAGATAGTGATGGATTGCAGAATCCTCTTCCACATTCTGTTAATCCTGGCATTACCTTCCTTTTCACATTCAAAGTATAGTAACTGCAAGTTACTTTTGTTCCACCATTTCACCCTCTTACAGTGTAAAACAAAATTGGACTACTTTGGTTTGATTTCACTGAGCATTAAGGCCCTTGAAACACCCTCTGTGGATATCAGCTGTCACAGCGTAATGCATCCCAAGTAGCAGGTGATACTGAGGCACAGTGGTGAGAATACCTTCTTCAGTGCTTTGGAATTTAGGTGGTAGAAGTACACACTTGAGTGCTACGGCAAAATTTAGTGACACCACACTTTTTTAGGGAAGCATGTTGTGAATGTTCTCAGGAGCACTTCCTTCTGATGATTGCAAAGTAAAAATTGCTTTCCAAGGAGGAATTTGCAATGGAGTTCAGGTTATGGAAGTGACTAAAAAGTTATTATGAAAGAAGTGGCCTGAATCTCGGGCTTCTGCCTAACCCAATTGAAAACTCTAGTGTGAAGTGAACTCTTATACTGCTCCAGCTTTTAAAAATCTCTGAATAACCCCTTTTGGCAAAAGAGCTGTTCTTCATTTAAATGTTTCCTACAACTGGTGATATCTGAAGATGTGGTGGTGACCTCCTGAGTCACTCTGAAAAGGCAGAATATTAAGTCTCACCAACACACAATTCTGCATCTATTAGCAGTCTGACAGTCCTCTCAAAACAATAAGATTTCTATCGGCATTCTGGAGATAGAGAAAGGAGTTGGAGAAAGCAAGAGTGAATATGCATTAATGGAAGAAAAAGCAGTATAGCAAGGAAGAATAGAATATGTTCTTTTTCCTATGTTCATACATGGGATGACATGTTCATATGTGTAGAGGGAGAGTAGTTCAGTGGCTACCTAAAGGAACACAAGGTCAAAGGGTAAGTGTCATGTTGCAATGAACACGGCAGACATAGAGGACAAAGGAAAAGAAGAAAACTACATCACCTCTTCAAGTTGGGCAAATATTGCAGCTTACCCATGAGATTGTACCTTATCCATACTGACATCTAGAGGTGTACCAGTTACTAAGATTTATTGGTTAATTACTGGAATTAGTTTAAGTGGGGACAACATACTCAAGAGAAAGCACAAGACTCCTTCTCATAGTCGAACAAGGGCTATCAGTCTGCTATACTGTTCACTTAGGAGAGTACATTTTGTATTCTTTTGGGGCAGTAACAGAATAGGGATGGCAGAAGAAGGGGCTTTGTGGGGGGTCTGGTGTCAAAAGAAGATCCTCTGAATTTCTAACAGAGGAAGAATAGCAGCTCTTCTCCTCCCTGAATGTACTGCCCCCATGTATTGACACACCATCTCATTTCTTGTTGTGGTACCAAAGCGGCAAGGGGTCATTCTTGTTATGGCTCAGGTTCCAGATATACTTAAAAATAGTACTGCAAATGACAGCAAGGTTGTGGCGCAGACCTTTGTTCTTTTTGCTCTGAAACCTGTAACTTTGACACTGCTTTAGCTGAAAGGAGCAATGAGTTTGAGTTACTAGTTGTCGTGTCATCACTATAAGCTTACTGTATACTTTAGTGACATACATTTCAATCTGAGAAGCAGAGAGAGACTTTATTGGATTTATCATGAAGGGTAAAAGACAAGACAAAATAAATATTAAAACCAACCCATAAAAGAGACAAATAGTGACTGTGATGTAAATACCTGGCAAGGATAATAAGATAAATCCCAGAGGAGAAAAATATAAGGAAACAAAAATGAAGAGAAATTCTGGTGGAAGCACATATTACAGAAGAAAAATATTGAGCGAATAAGGTAAATATTGGGGAGAAGGCAGCAAAATAACAAAGAAAGTAGTGAGGGAATAGGAAAATAATAAAGTATAGCTACACCAACTGGTTATAATAAAACCATCCACTAAAGTAAGACAAATATTACTCTAATAGAAAGGGAGAACTATGAAAACTTCTGGGAATAAAGGAAAGACTTGAAATAAGACATATGTATCACAAATGTGGTTGTCAGAATACTACACAAGGCTTAATGTAGGCAGAGTGAAAACAAAAGCAGAGACATATTTTAAATAAGATAAATGAAGCTGTGAGAGGCTTGACTGATAGACATTTGATTGTACAAGAGAGGGGCTATACAAACTTTAGACCAAGATAAATGTTTTGGAAGCAGGCTGAGCCTTCCCAAAGTTAGCTCAGTGTTTTTCACACTGTGATTCACTGTATACTTAGGAGAAAAGGATTTGCTTATTTGTAAGATTAGGAAGGAAATAAAAAGAAGAAAGTGTGTGTGATCCAAAGGGTTTCATTGAAATACTGTTCTCTATGCTGAGTATGACTCCCGCACAGGACTCATAAATACTTACCCTGTTGTTGTGCAGTGGGTTATTTACATTATGCTGGTGTCCAACGGGAACCATAAGGTCAGAGCTCTCATTGCTCCACAGGCTATTTACAATCTTCTGAATATGTGGGTGGTGAGAAAGAGTCCCAAATGCAGCAGAAGACTGGCTGGGAGTTCAAACTAGCTATTAAGGAGCTTAGTAAACAAGGAAAAGAGTATAACAGCAATAAGAATGCATATTATATAAGTTAGCAGTTGTACATTTTAATGGTGCCAAGATTCCTGAAATCCATGCTCTGTTTTGATCTGCTTTAGGGAACTCTTAAATCCCTTGTTATTTCTAGGAATCTAACAAAAGGAAATGGCCACAGATGATCGCAGGCAATTGCAGCAGTTGTGCAGAGCTCTTGAAGCTCACACAGCTGAGCCATATCCTTTTCAATGGGGGAGAAAAGCCAAGACCAAGATATTTTCTGGAGTCAAGTGGCTTGCCCAAAACATATGCAATATTTCTCCTAGCAAGGATTTATCTTTGTCCAAACCTCCCAGGAGAAAGTCAGTTCTGAAATGACAAAAGGGAAGGACATAATCCTTCAAAATATCAGAGCTAGCAGAACTGGCTTTCACAATTGGAGGTTTCTGGTGACAGAAGAGGATAAGGAAAAGATCAAAGCATGAGTTAATGCTTCCTTTCCTTCCTCCCTTGTGAGCTACCAAGTACAATTGTACAACATGTTGTCTGCCAATTGTACTTGCAACCGATAAATTCAATGAAATTTTCTGATTCAGTAATTCTTTTGTCTTATTTGTCTTAATCTGATGGATTATGAATTTAAACTTGTTTTATGCTATCAAAAACATAACTGAGTGGAATTTAGAGCTGCATAGGTGCTGGGGAGGGAGCTAGCTCTGAGAAAACTCCCAAGAGATCTCAAAGCTGCTTTGGTTTTGTCCAGGGATATTTTCATGACCTGAGTGCTTCCTGGTTTCAATCTGCTTTTTATTTAAAAAAGCTTTAAGAAACACCCCAAAACCTGTTTCCTTCCCTGAATATATGTTGCTTCATATCATTATTGCTCTGCCAGCTGAGACTCAGCCCTCAGGCCAAAAGCTGCTGAAGCTGTGCTTGTGTAACATAGGTGTTAAAAGAGAGATAAATGATACCCTAGAAATAGAGATTACTAAAAAAAGTTCACATTTAGACAGACATTAGTTTAAGTGATTCCTACACCTTCTATCCAAACTAAACCAGCTCTGCTTACTTCTTCTCCTGTGTATCTCCAGTCATGAACATGCACTCAGTGTAGCACCTTTTTGCATTGTGGCAAAATGGGGCTCTGAATAATTCCAGCCTTTCTCCCTCTCCTTAGTGAATCTTGGGTATACACCACTATTTTGTCTATCAAAGCCCTTAATCCAGCAGATGCAATCAAATGCATGATTTAGCATCTCTGTCAAATTATCCCGCCTTTTGACTACTCATATGCAGATGAGGTCTAACTCCTGTCAAGGAAGCCTAATAGGTAGTTTAGTAAGGTGGTGTATAATCGTTCAGTTTTCATTGTTGATGGGATATCACATAGTCAAATATATTATTCCCAATGATAATTTATTCTCTGCTGTGGGTTTTTCGTTCTTTTGAATGAAAATGTCTTTTGAAATAAGAAAGTGAAATCATTGGCCTGAATGATAGCTTAGGAAAGCAGACATTCAAGCAGCAAAGGGAAGGAAATGTTGACAAAAATTTTAAGTTAGGCAACCAAGAAAGAAAGAAAGAAAGAAAAAATGCATATAGATGAGAAACTGTTAGCAGGAAAGTTGCTGGAGTAGACAAATGACAAATGGGAAAGGCAGGTGATATT
Source organism: Dromaius novaehollandiae (assembly GCF_036370855.1). NCBI lineage: Eukaryota > Metazoa > Chordata > Aves > Casuariiformes > Dromaiidae > Dromaius > Dromaius novaehollandiae. The sequence continues at coordinate 182,979,823 of NC_088098.1, forward strand.
CTGATACAATAGGAAAACCAGGGCAAGTGGAAGAGGAGACAATAGAGAAACAAAATAATTCAATGGCCTCCAAGGAAGGAAAGAATGGGAAAAAAAAAGGAAAGATAACAGTTTATCAAAAAGAATAATAAGAAAATGAGGCAGAAAGCAGATAAAAAAGTAGAAGAAACATTTTAGCTGTGTAAATAAAAAGGGGGGAATGATGACCATATGAAGTAAACAAGCATCCTTGTCAGGAGTTCTCTATATTCACCTTCCATCCCATAAGTAACTGAAGTTCTGCTGCATTTTATAAACCAGAAGTATTGACTACACATTGTGATGTCCAAGTGACCTTCACTTCTTATGAACTCCCTTAGTTAAACCTTTTATGTTGGGTATATTATGGTAAAATTTAAATTGGGTCTTGTCATGAAATAAGATAGATTCTAACCCAGGTTCCCACTGGAAGATACATCAGTTGAAGATTAAATTCATAGACCTTCCTTCTAAAGAAGAAAAGAGTGACTTTTGTTTAACTCAAAGCCACGGGAAGTTCCCTGCCCTGTCCCTTCTGCACCTCTCTGCCCCCCTTTTATTTAGAGTCCTGCATCATCGCTACGTATTAAGGACAAAATAAACCTTTCAGTTTCTGATATCTTTCATTTCTCAGTCTGAATGTGTGTGAATGAGTAGTACTCTATACATGTTTATGTGTATATTTTTAGAAAAGATGTGAAGAGACTCACCTTTTCCCTTGGATTTCATCCCATCTTTCTCTTCCAGGAGCTATTCTTAGGTCCTATAAATGTACCATGAGGCTCCGTCCCTCCTTCTTCAACACCCTTTAGCCATTCTCACAGTTTTAACTACCATCTTTACTGAAGACTTGCAAATCTGTATTGCAGCTGCTCTTTTATCTCACCATCCCAATCTGTCTTTCAGCCTTTCTGAAATCTATTTCTGCATGATATCTCACCTGCAAGTTAGACTCAATGCTTACAACAAAGCTGAACTGTTTGCTTTTGCTGTTTGCTTGAACTGTTTTCTCCTTCATCACTCGTTCCCCATCAGGGTTGGCAACCCCTCTGTATCTCTGCCTCTGTCTGAGATTGCCACTCTGTCTCATAACCTGAGATTCATCTTCAGCTTTTTCATCTTCCACAGCTCACATGTTGTAGCCCTTTCCAAATCTTTCTGCTTTTCTTGCATAACATTTCTGGTACCTGACCTTATCTTTTGTGCTGACTCCTTGGGCTCTCATCATCTTTCATTTTAATTACTGCAACTTCTTCCGTTGTGCCATACTTAACATCCTCATGGATTCAGCCTGACTACAACATAGCTGCTAGGATTGTTTTTCTTGTCCATCAGCCAGTCCATTGTCACCTTTCCAGCTTTTTAATCATTGTAGTGGTTCACTGTGTTTCACAGTAATAATTCTTTTCCTTAACTCCTCCTTAACTTCTTTCCCAACTCTAATCCTCTCTATTTTCCCTTTCTCTTATTTCCTCTTCATCTGCAGTGCTGGACTTGTACAAACACTCACCTAACTCTTTAGATATCCCCGTGCTTTTGCTTACATTGTTCTTAAGACACGTAACAGCTTTCCCAAAGTTGTCTACAGTCATTCCATCCTTTTTCTTGTTTCATATCCCTTTTCAACGACCATTTTTTGTTCTGATGCCCACAGCATGCCCGTGAAAAAAAGGGGCTTGGCTGAACAGTTGTTTGGGATAGCTGATTTTAGAGTAGAGCAGTATTAGGTTGATCTGAGACCACTAAGATGTGACCAGATCTTTGTGTTAACCTTCTCTTTTCCTTATAGCGATTATCCTAATAGAAATTATTTGTTCTGTCTTGCCATAAATAAATAATCTGGGCCAGGCATCCTTACTCTCTATTATCGTATGCGTCTACAGGGCCTGGCAAAATGGGATCTCAAATTAATTTGGACTCTTTTAGTATTGCCATGCTACTGCAGATTTACCAAAATATGCTTTGGCAATTTTATTACCTAGTGTAAAAAGGGTAAGCAGCTACAGAGAAGCAAAGAAAGCAGGTAGAAAAATGCATAATTGCTTGTTAGAATTAATTAGTATAAATACTAATTCTATACTTCAGTGTCAAATCTCCTCTTTTATCTAGTAAGAGTTCAAGTGGCTTTAAATAAAAGTTTGAAGGCCTCCAGGAAAAGCTGTCTTTGAAAATACAGCACCGAAGTCATTGGTATGTCTTTACAGGAGAGATGCTATTAGTGTGGACAATACAAATTATATTTCATCACATATATATGTTCCATATATAACCCATTTAAAGATGAAATGTTAATATAATAACATTGTGAGACCTACAGAAATGCCTTAAGTAAAAGCTTAGATAAACATGAACCGCCCGCCACTTTTTCTGCTTGTAATTGTATGCATGTTATATTTTTGGTGCTTCTGAATGAAGATCCTAATTCTTTCTGTTTGGACACTTGAGAGTATACAGCATCCATTATATAACTAACACTAGCTCTCTGGTGACAGTAATGGATATACTAATGGAATGAGGACTTGACCTACAATCAATCAACCTGATTGGCAAATTGCTTTAAAATAATGATTGTACGTATATTCATTATGAAATAGTTACAGAAAATGAACTATGAAGAATGCTATTAATATTTAGAAGATCATCACTTATTTGCAGTAGTTCTTTACTTTGTAACTATGGAAATTCTCCCAATGATTTTTTGAGAGTGCTTGAAGTGACTGGACAGAAATAGGCTGCAGAAACAAAGCAGCATGTAATGTTTTCTGCTGTAAGAAAATGATTGGTAGTGGTTAACAGCCAGTCCCAAACTATGAAACAAGATCCCAAAAGATACTGAAGATAATTCTATCCTTGCTATGTTCAGATCATTCTCCAAATCAGACATTCTTCCTACAAATTTCTGTCACAAGACATAAAGAAAAATATTAAAATAATGTTATATGAATAAGAGTCTATCAAGCCACCTAGAGTAAGACAAAGAACTGTCAATATACTCAAGTCAGGGAAAGGCAACACTAAGAACAAGCAGAATTAACTGATAATATATTTAGGCTGGAAAAATAGAAAAGGTTTATCCATTTGAATAGTGACATTTTGGAACAGGATCAGTGAGAAACCCTGGTCTTAAGATTGAAGTTGAGGAGTTTATGAAAGTTATTACATGATCTGAAATACCTGCAGGAGACAGGAATGGAAACTAAGACCTGAGAAGTTTGTTCCAGTGTTATTATTGTATTCTTAAATGAGGTTACTAAACTAAAGACCAGGCTCTTGCTGGTACAGGGTCTGAATTTCATGAGAGCCATTTTGAGAATTTTCTCAGACAGAAGGGTAGTTGTCTTTCTATTTGTCTTCTTGGCTTGAGGGTCTCTCTTTACTATTTCTGTGTGGTGGATGTTCACAGAAAATTCCAACAGGCAATCCTGTGGCACAACATTCATCTAACAGATGTGAGAGGTCATGAATTCTGGTACAATACCAGCGGTACAACTGAATGCTAACAAATATGCTTCTGTAACTAAAGGACTAGGTTGGCTGTGACCACTAACAGACACTATCAGAAAAAGTTCTCCTGTGTTTTGAGGGACTACATTCCATAGATGATGTTATAATGCATGTTCAGACATCAATAATGTTTCATATGTTCAATAAGAAAATGATTAAACTTAATTAAAACTGCTCTATTATGACGAATAAACACTTTGATTAACTTTATTGCCTGCTTTCATTACTTAGAGAAGTTGTGATGGTCCAGTTTCCCACTGTGTCACTGGTACTTAAAGACAAAGCAGTCCAGAACAATTTGATAAGCCAAAGCCAACAATTAAAATAGGAAAGTCAGATAGTAGGACTCCGTTTTATATTCTTGGCTCTTTCAAACTGATGAGTAAATCATTAGCCATTCTTTGTCTCAAGTTCTTTACTCCCCTTCCCCCCACATACCTTCTCTTCTCTTTGCTTCAGTAGAACAAGCTTTATAGAAACTTATAATGTCATGTGGGTTGAGAAGCTTAATTAATGTAATTTTATATTTCTCTATTAAAGATTGTGTAGAAATGTAAATTACCATTAAATATTACATCACACTTAAAAGACAGTCACTTATTTCTTCCAAATGTATACTGATGTTTTATGGTACACAGGAGTGCTTAAAATGACTTTGCCTACTGTTGAAAGATATGCAGAAGTAGCTGCTCAGCTCTTGGAACTGATTGAACAGAATCTGTTAAAATAGAAGTTGAAACAATTTATCAGACCCAGACAGCACCTACAAAGCAAATTAAATGGACTCACCTGTGCCCCAGTAGTAATAAAGAGTAAAGCAGCCACTACAGCTGTTTCCAGAATAATAAAAATGGTAAACATATATCCTTCAGGAAATTTCTCATTTGGAACTGTATACCCTCATATGAATACACTTGCAAATAAACATGCACCAAATTTACTGAAATATCTGTCCCTCTTTTCCTCTGGCCTGTGTTAGAGGAGGTAAATATGCCACATACCATCTCACTCCTTCCTTCTGCAGAGACCACAGCTTGAAACAAAGCAGTATAAAAAATCCTACTCCTTGCTGAGCAAAAAGGCACTAGTACTGAATGTTCTCAGCTCTAAATATGCTAAAATAGTTATTCTCACAAAAAAAAAAAAAAAAAAAAAAAAAGAAATCATAGCCTTAGATAAGTTCAGAAATGACCATATAGTACTTGGGATTCTGAGGCCAAATGGAAGAAATGCTGCCTGTTAGAGACAAAAATATCTAGTATCCCGAGACACTAGTCTCCCTGAAAGCTGAACTATGTCGGACATCTGAAGTCTTTAACTAAGATGCCTACAGTATGTCTATGTCTGTGATATTTTCTCTAGGTTCTGTTTACAGTAAAAGACACTTTTAGAAAATGATTTTTTCTGACCTATTTTGACAACCTAAGAACCACTTATTCCTCTTCATTGAATACAAGAAATCTGAAAACACTAGCTCAGATGTTGACATCTGTATATGGTCAGATAGATCCCATCCTACTATCACTTCTGAAATCTCAGCTTTTCTCCTAACATCTCCTCATAATCACTAGGTTAAGGTCATTATGCTGAAAAAGTGGCAATGTTAAATTTCCCCTGCTTTCTGCTTCCTCCTTTCTCAGTTTCTGAGGGTAGCCCTACTGTTGTTCCAGCTATCACATTTATAAATCTATATGCAGCTATGTAACAAATTGTATCTTTTGGACAGCTGAATCATATACTTATTGCCTTACTGCAAGGAATATTTTTCTTTTTTGATTCATTTAGTAGTACTTCTGCCTCCCATAGTTGAAGTGTGTTCTGAAGACATCAAAGACACTAATGTACTGAATTCCCATCGGCTGGGTGCCTTGGCTACCTGATCATGTTTACACAGGGCCAAAGTTTTCCAGAAGTAAGACACAGAAGTTGTACTTTTAATACTACTGCTCAGTATCTTCCAAAAAGAAGCCCAGTCCTGCCTTTAGGGCCAGTCTAGAGTCAATGAGTGCTTTATTATTGGTTATGAAGAATGGAGGACAAGGGGCTGATATCTGTGTCTCACAGACCCTGAGCTGGTATAAATCCAATAGGGAAGCTAAGCAGACTTTCACTTTCAGACTGTTACTTTAAAAAAAGGTGAGCTTCTCAAAGCTTTAATTTAATCTAAACAGAAATAATGACTGCTTGTAGCTCTCAAAAATGAAGTCACTTAGGGGCCAAGCATGTTTTAAGACACATGCAATGCAAAATACAAGTTATAGCTGTTGTCTGTCTCGCTTACTGACTATACATAATACCTAGTTTGAATGCAAATACATAAAAAGAAAGCCATTCCCTTCAAATGAAGATTTTGCATCAATAAAAAGCAACTTCATTACATATTAAAAATGAAACTTAATAGTGAAATCTTTTTGGAAAGAAAGCTAAGCTTCTCTAAGATCAGATGTACAGTGGATTAACCCGAAAAGTCTGGCAAATGTAGTTTTAGTTGCTTTTCTTTATTATTCTAGTGAAATATCAAAAGCATTCTGTTTTTAGCAGGTGGTAACCATTCTTCCAACAGACTATGTTCATCTCTATGCCTAAATTTTCTATTCTTTTACTTTGTTTTTAAAGCTTGATTAATAATAGTTTTTATCCACCACATGATTTTTTTCCACCATAGTTAAGAGAAGTGGAAAAGACAGTGGATAGACTATAGAGTGCTATTTAATGCAAATGATTTAATGAATTTGAGCTGCCAGTGATTCAGGAATTCTCAGAAATGTTAGACTTTGGTAAAAGCAACATCTTAGGTTTTATTGAAGAGAATGCTACAAATGTCAAAGATGTTATTTTCATTGCCGTGTTTACCTCTCTCTGTTCTGTTTACCAGTTCTTTGATAGTCATTTTACTCCTATGCTGATGGTACTAGTGAAGTGATCTTCACTATACTTCGTTAAACTAGAATGTGTTTTAATGCCGTAAGAGGTATCATGGGCAGCACTGTGTCTTGCAAACTATTTTTGTGTAATTCATGGGGGCTTGCAGAGCTTAAGCATTATACAACAGTGATAAGACATTTTGTGACAGCAGAGAAATGTAAACAGAAGAATCAAACAGCTTCTAGTGACTTCCCATTGTTCTTTATTTTCAGAAATAAACTGGATTAAAGGCTTAAAGTACCAATAGAAGCGCTCATCTGATTCAGAAGCGAGATGACAATGCAGAGTCTTTGCATCTCTTGATCTCTGCTAACATACTTCTGCCAGCTCTGCTGCTGGCAAATCTAGGTTGCTTGTTTTAGTCAGACATTTTGACTGCATGTTGAGTAAAGATCTCTCTCAACCTTTGTGTGTGCCATTTACAGTATACATCATAGTTAAAAAAGGAGAGAAGGAAGCAATTATGCTGTAGCTACCATATATCGCACTATTCAAAATAATCTCACTACCACCTGCTTCCCCTTTCTTAGGATAACAGAACAGCTGGGGTTGGAGGGTACCTCTGGAGATCATCTCGTCCAAGGCCCCTGCTTAAAGCAGGGTCAGCTAGAACAGGTTGCTCAGGACACTGCCCTGTTGGGTTTTGAATATGTCCAAGAATGGAGACTCCACAACCTCTTTGGGCAACTTGTTCGTGCTGGACCACCCTGATAGTAGAAAAGTGTTTTCCTATGTTTAAATAGAATTTCCTGTATTTCAGTTTGTGTCCATTGACTCTTATTCTGGGAATCACTGAGGAGAGTCTGACCCCATCCTCTTTACACCCTCCCTTCAGATACTTACACACACTGATAAGATTGCCCCTCAGCCTTGTCTTCCCCAGGCTGAACAGTCCCAGCTCTCTCAGCCTTTCCTCACAGGGGAGATGCTCCAGTCCCTTCATCCTCTTAGCAGCCCTTCGCTAGACTCGCTCCAGTATGTCCATGTCTTGTACTGGGGAGGCCAGCACTGAATGCAACACTCCAGGTGTGGCCTCACCAGGACTGAGTAGAGGGAAAGGATGACCTTCTTCAGCCTGCTGACAACACTGTGCTTAATGAAGCCCTGGATGCTGTTGGCCTTCTTTGTTGCAAGGATGCATTGCTGGCTCATGTTCAACTTGTTGTCCACCAGGACTTCCAGGACCTTTTCTGCAAAGCTGCTTTCCAGCTGTTTGACCTCCAGCCTGTACTGGTGCGTGGAGTTTTGTTTTTCCTCCCCAGAGGAAGGACTTGTCATTTCCCTTTGTTGAACTCCATGAGATGCCTGTCTGCCCATTTTTGCAGCCTTGTCGAGACCCTTTAAATGGCAGCACAAACATCTGGTGCATCAATCACTCCTCCCAGTTTTGTATCACCAGCACACTTGCTGAGGGTGCACTCTGGTCCATGATCCAGGTCAATAACTATGATGTTAAACAGCACTGGTCCCAGTATTGACCCTTGGAGAACATCATTAGTGACTGGCCTCCAGCTGGACCTCATGCCACCTATCACGACCCTTTCTGTTGAATCTAATCTTACCTTTCATTCTAACAAAGGTCTTCCGGCATGTGTTCTTGTTTGGAGTTCAAAAGGGATGCAGCTCCTAACAGGACTCCAGCTGAACACCTAAATGTCACCATCATCAAAATCATTATTAGTAATAACATAATCACATTTAATGATGATCTTCCATTTTAAGCGCATTGGGAAAAGGGTGGTAAATCATCTACAGAAACATGAATATGAGATACTTTTTTTGGAAAAAGGATAGGAATATCTTTCAAGTGATCTAACCCTGCCAGAGACTACCAGAGAGTATATATGCTCCTCACAGCATGTCACTGTGCTTTAGTGTTCTTAGTGATTCAAGGAAAAGATGCTTAGTTTTTATTTGTAGAGCACAGATATCACAGGAACATTCATTAATAACTGTAGAATGATTCAAAATTCATGAATTAAAAACAAGCAATTATCAAAAAATACTTGGATGTGGTTGCACTCAAACAGTGCAAGATGGAGAAGCAGCCCTTCCCCAGTTTAGCAGAACCTTAAGTTTTGCCAAGTGGTTTAAATCTCTATTTAAAAAATGCAGTTCTCACACTGCCTCATTTCTAACCAGTGCTATTTTATGTGCTTGTCCGATAGACTTGAGAGGACAGCAGGGCAATGCCACTGCAGAACCTTTCACTGTTTTGGTCTGGTGGAAAACAATGTAAATGGCACAGTGTCAGGTGAAGACAGAGCCGAAGGGAGTGGAGTTTTCCGTGTCTTTAGAGGGGTGCTGTACTCTGAATCAGATTAAGAGCATAACTTCAATATGACAGCATTTGACACATGGAAGTGCAAGAAGGATGTGGACATTACTGCAGCGAGAAACCTCAGAAACCAGGTGTTGGAGTGATAAGATCAGCACTCACACCTGCATAGCTCTCTGATCTTTGCAAATTAGTAGCTTATAAATACAGCTCAAATTTGTAAGGAGAAGGAAGAGCCTTCTCCTTCCTTCTGGGTCAATCTAGTAAAAGGAGCTGTTTAAGTATACCACTCTTCTGTTTGTTAAGCCATGTATTATTTATCAGTAATAAATTAGGAATTTTAAACTCACCTACATTTACAGCTCTTCAGTACCAGTCACACTTAACATATGTATCTCGAGAAAATGATATTTATAAAATCAGTTTTAATAATGTTGCTGCAGGAGTAAGGACAGGGTGTAACAACAGAAATGAATTTAAAAAGTTCATGCATTATTAATACTGAATATATAATGTCTATCAAGGAAGGAACTGCAATAGTTTAATAAGATACTATTCTATGGATATTGATGTGTCAAAAACTCTCAAGTGATTGGTATATTCATTCATACTTCATTAAAGATTTACTGGTGTTTAATTCCAGGCAAATTCGAATATGAGACACATCTCTGGAAAAAGAGGCAAACTTTTAATAATATCTCCTAGTCTGTTTATTTTTAATATAATTTATCAGTAATACTTTTGTAGCAAAATGTTTGTCACTCAGGCTGAAATGTTGTTCATAGTTTATTAAAGTTTTATTGCTGTTTCATTCCAGAGGAATGTCTGCATGATATGCATTATAAAATTCTAAGCAGTGCGAAGTATCAAAAAAGAATAACCTTATGCATTAATATGCTATCATGTGATTTCAAGGTGTGACACTAACTTTGGGACACAGCATTTACTCACTGAAAATGGGATAAATGCTTTTCATACTTTATTAAGTTTTCTGGGAAATTTCATTCTTCAGCTTTAGCCTGGCACTATTGACTGAAGATCCACTTTGCCCATTTATTTTGGCTACAATACCAAAGCAGTAGAGCAGTTAATGCCGTGAAAAAAAATCGGATGTGCTTGTAGTGCTCTAACTGAGTCATCTGAGTGGATGACATTCAAAGGAAAATTGACAGTATGTAGGAGAAGAAACGATAAATGCAGGAGAGAGGAGATCTGAGTTAATTTAATTCCTGTTGGGAAAATTTGCAAACGCTGAACCGCAGCTGAAAGACAATGGGTACAAAAAGATTCTGATATAATCCACTAACAGAAGTGGATGTACCCAAAGCCTCAGTTTGGGTCATTCGTGTTCAGGTTGCAGGAGTGTGACCCAAAGCTTTTTATGTGCTGCAGAATGAAAGGCTGTTTGGTACACTTGTGAAATGAGAGCTTTTCTTACTGAAATTTGTCTTTTGTAGTTTACCTCTATCATATATAACAGGTAGTTGTGTAAATATGCACATTGCGAGTATATTATGCTGACATTCTGTTGTTGTTATATTTTACATCCATCTTTCATTCAGTTTTTAAAGACAAAAATATCTGCACCAGGTGTAAGGCAGGAGAAAATCAGACTTAGCATTTCATTGTGTATTTCATTAAATATGCCAGATAAAGTTATTTTCTGCTCTCAGCTGCCTTATTTTAATCTATACCTACACAAAAAGGTATACAGTGCATTTGTATGTGCTAGATCCAAAGGAAGAATTAATACATCCCTAGATACCTTTGTGACTGTGAGAAAACTTAATGTCCTTCAGTGACAACAAATAATGTTTGCACTTCAATTTCTTTTTTGTAACCTATTTTAGCTGTGAACCTTTGTAGGTTTATGCAGATTTAATGCTTCTTTGCAGCTATCATGTATTAATTTCCAAAACACTTTGCAGTTCAGTCTTCTAGCAGATCTCTATACATTCTGAAGACTCAAACCTTGCAAAAGAAAGAAAAAAAGAACGAAAAAAAAAGAATTCTAAGCCTCAAAAGTTTAGATTGAAAAAAGCAATTTTACACAGTTTAGCAGTCTATAGAAATACAAGTAAGCAGATATTGTAAATCACTAATAGAGTACCAAAACTTTTTCATGACATATTATAACTAGGCTAAAAAGTACTGCAGATATAACTCCTAGCAAATTTTTCAAAGTAGTCTCAATTAATCTTAATTTTTACTGTAACATTTATCAGAATTAACGCACGAAAGATTATATATGTGAGCTATTTATATGATAATGAAATTGTATAAAATCTGCACTATGCATGAATCAAGCATTTATATTTGCTTCCTTTCTTGCTGTGTTTATTTAGTTCTATTTGCAATCTTGTAATTTATTTTCATATGCCATATTTATGAATTAGGAAAACCAATCTATAGAAGTTTTGATCCATAAAAGGGACCATACCATTTAGGCTTTTATGGTTCCTAGTGTAACCACAGATCAGCTGTGTCAGTTGAGGCAAGTGAAATCTACTATGTGCTCCTTTCTTCATCTATAAAATGGATTTTTTACTTCCCTCTCTGTCTATTGCATCAAAAAGATGTTATGAGGATAAAAAAATCCATTATGGTTATGTGACTCAGATATTATGCTGCCGATGACATGAGAATAGGTAGATAAAGCACTATTTCACATATGTTATTTTTCACTTTAAAATGCTGTATATGAGTTATTCTAAGTGAAAACTGCTGTATTTTAAGAACATTTAAACAAAATTTGACTTGCTATATTTTTAAATTCTGTACAGTGGGCATATATCTACCTTTACATGTATTTTTATATACTAGAAAGTCATTCAGACTCGATTTCTGTCTCATATATAAGTAGGGGAATCAACTGCACACAATGTATGTAACGAATTTTTTGATGATGATAGTAGGATAATCTGGGATTTTATAATCTAGAAATTTATTTTGGCTGTCTCACCAACTCCTGCGAAAGCTGTAAAAAAGTTCTAATAAGTAAAACTGGACATGTCCACAAAAAACTCCATATTGTGATTATTCCTTACCTGGACAGTTGGTAAACCCTGCTGGTGAGAAATCAGACAATAGGAAACAATCTTCCTTAGTGCTGTTTGCTTTAATTATATTGTCATTCTATTGTTGTTTTCTTCATGAAAAGAAAACTTCTTCAAGAAATTAAAACTTCATTTTCTTGGGTTGTGCCACACATCAGAAAAATAGAAATACATTTTTTCCCCTTTGTTGGTGCCAACACAAAATCTGTAACCTTACAAGCTAAAAGCAAAATATAAGTAAATAAATAATTCACTCCCTCTCCCTGCCGGTCTTCCTCTTCTTCTTCTTTGGTCCTCTCATTTTTTGTAGTACACTTGTAAAGTCATCAGGTAAACGAGTAAGGAAGGAATTCACGAAATACAGAAGACTAAGCATCAAAACTGTTAAGATTTTTTACTGGATAGCAAAGAATGGCCTCTGTAGGGTCCCAGAACTGGCACTTTTTGTTGGCTAACCAGGCAGCATCATACTAACACCAATATGGAGAACATTTACAGTGGCAAAGACTTAAGAGTGAGATTGTGTAGATTTCTGCAATATTTGCCTCGATCGTTCTCCAAACAGACAGAGTTCACTTCCTTTTTCCCTTGCACTCCTCTCCAAATTCCCAGATGGTAGTGGCGATGCCAGAAGCTTTTGTAGGCTATTGCTTCAGAGACAGCGGAATGAGCAAATGGAGTGGAAATGCATAAGTTCACAGTCACTGTGTTGACCTTCCTCCTTATAGCCAAATGCTCCTCTGTGTTTTGCACACTTCTGCTGTAACGGGCATTGATGAATCAGATTGGTGGTGACTGAGGAAATTTTATCTTTAACTTGTTTTGAATTAGTACTACTGTATTATGATTTGAAAATGCTGATCATTGTGTCAGGCTAAAAAGAGAATGTTTTGCTTTCTTGTGGCAGACTGCAGTTTAGTATTCTGTTATTCACGGTGGTAACAGAGATTTCCTTGTAGATCACATGAAATGCACTTTAGATTTTTACAGCTATCAGGAATACTAAATTGTTCCTTTGTATCTTTTGGCCTCACTGACAAAAGGTACTTACTAACAAAATATATGTATATATATTCCTAATATGAAGAAAGTTATTTATTTTGGAGTACTGACAGGTAAAGTGTCTTTACTGACTGTTGGATCTCCCAGTATAAGATTTACTGCTGAATTTTAAACAAGGTTTTTGTTTTTATTGATATTGTGCATTAGTAATTATTTGATAAAATCTATTTTACTCCTAGTTAGCAAATATAAAATTCAGACGGCAGAAGATCCTTTACTTAAGATACTTACCATCTTAATATTTTAAACCTTATAATCCTTCTCACAAAATAACTTTTAATAGTGGAAAAATATTACATACACCAATGACACATAATAGCTTATAGAAATATAACATAAAGGACTGAAAATATTAACAGCTTAATAAGTACTTTCCTTCCCTCTGCCAACTCACATATCTTTATGTTTGACAAGACCATGTGATTTGGACACATTTTAGGTTTATCCTGATCGAGAATCTTACAGCTGCACGAATATCTTAAACTAGGATACAGATAAACATAATATTCTGCCTTTAGGCAGTGTCCCACTATTCAGATGACTGCATAACCTGAAATATCTGAATTTAAGAGTGAAAATCCTTATTTAACTACAAATTCTCTTTTTATTTTTTTCCCCCTCTTCAATGGTATATATATTATTGTAAAAGCAACTAGATTTTTTGAAGTGGATTGTTTTGTTTCAGGGTTTTTTTGGTGATGATTTTTATTATTATTTGTGTGAAGCGTTGATGTACAGAGAAAGAAGAATTTGTAAAAATGTAGAATTTGATCTTTCTGTAAGAGATTATCAAAGTCATAGTCATCATTACCATGTCTCAGTCATTCTCATACTAATGCACATATATTTACAAAAAATGCCTAGTTTATTCTGTGAACTGAGCATGATAAATTGAAGGCCTCTGACTTGAAGGTATTAAAATAACTTGCTGCATTCACTGCATTATGGAGAAGACCATTTCCATACACGTGTCTTCTATGGAGATGATTTCAAAAGTGCTTTGGTTTTCTCTCTTCTCCTCTAATACACTATAGGCAGATTGTTTTTAAGTACCAGTTTTAATCCATTAAGTTTAATGACTTTATTCCAGTTTTATATCAGTGTCAGACTTCAGTCTGATTTTCTTTTTTGTTTCTTTCTTTTTTCTTTTTTTTTCCTGTATTGACTTGTTTCTTGGTCCCTGGCATGTTTAATTACCAGCCAACTCTACCAGAATCTGATAGTAGGAATAAAAGAAAACTCAATTCCCTCCAGATATTTCAAATTCAAGGTCTAGCACCTTATAAGTATATCAGCATTCCTCTTGGATTAAGCAGAGCTACTCTTACTGTGGAAAGTTGGAGACTGCAAGCTTGGATTGTACAAACATTAAACAAGTACAAATAAAAATGACCTTACGCTACTAATCTAACTGGACTATCTGTTTTAGCATATTGAGTTTTGGTTGAAATGATTTCATTGCTTTATTTCATACACTAAGAAACAGTGAACAGTGTTCCTGGGAGACTGGAAATCTGAATATTTATGAATATGGGATCAATGATTAAGATAAAAGCATCTCTTTGCTGATCACAGACTGCTCTCTTTGGGTAAAATAATAAAACAAAATAATGTGGCAACATAAAAAAGTCAGAGCTTGCTGAAGGTCAGCAAATGTGCTGCAGGCATTGAATTTGATAATCACATCGGTCCACAGGGCAGAACACTTCCAAACATTATTAAAAAATGCAGCTACTGTACAATGGAGCATATGTACAATAATATCACAAAACTTCATTAATATTAACTAATGTTTTCATAATTGTTTAACGGTGAAATATTAACAAACTTGGAGGTATGCTGGCACAAAAAACTTAATATTCTTGGAATCTTGGGGCAAATATTTGAGCCTTATTCTGAAAAATTATTCTAAATGGGGTGTTAAAAATGCCCATGTGTAATGCTGGCTCACTCATCTTGGCACTCCTGAAGACAGAAACTGTTTTGCTTTCATCCTGATAACTTTGTAGGCCATGTGGGTGGGTAGGTGGGCTGTTGTACATGTTTCATTTTAAAGTTTCATTCCCACACCATTATAGTAATCAATGAAGATACAGAGCTGTACCAAAATGGGAATCACTTTTTGTTGATGAGGAAATTCTGACACAAAGACTTGCATAAAATAACACACTTTTACTATTTTGAAGAGCTGTGTTCCAGATCCAACTTTATTTTGGTTTTAGGATGGTATATGAAAGTCTCTGGCAGGTTCATGATTATTTTTATTGAGAGCAGTATAACTTACTAAGCATATGGTGTCATCCTGCTTTTCTCTTTCCTTTGTTCTTTTTCTCTTTTCCTGCTCGCTCTATACACTTCGCAAGATCCCTTTACTCTGTCCTTCAGTTTCCCTCATTGTTATTCTTGCCTAAGTTATCGAAAAAGTGTTTAAGTGTTTAAAGCCATTCTAAAGTGATGTGTATGCAAAAAACTGTCCACAGACCATTTTTCCACGTCTCCTGCCTCCTGAATGGATGGATGAACATCAGCGAGGAGCTGTGCTGCATTCTGTTGATTATTGTCTCAGTTTCTGCATGCTATTTGAAAACTTATCCTAGACATTGAATTATTAATTCTCTCATGGAGAATTATAGTGCTTGTCAGTATGGTAACCAAGTACATCTCAGATGTTAATGCATGCATTTTCACAGTATCCTTGTAAGATATTAGGATATATTATCCCTATTTTAGAAATGGAGAGCTAGAGCACAGAGAAAGGCCAAAAGTTTCCACTAATTTTGGGTGCCAATTTTTTTTCAGAATCTTTACTATAGTGCAGCATGTCATGTGTTCAAGGTATGGCATTTGTGGACTTCAGTTATTAATACGTGAGCTCAGCACTTTTGCAAATCATCCCCTGACGGTTGCCCTGGTAATACGTGAACTGTGAGGCAATGTAGTCTTTTGTGCTATGTAATTGCTTGATTTGGTCCTCCTGGAAGAAGAGCAGACACAGTGATGGGATGGGGACAGGGATGGGAGGGGGGCGGATGAAGTAATCACAAACAAACAGCATCATTTAAAATCTTTCTGAATAATCATTTTCTCTCATTTTGATTCCCCCTGTTGTGTTGATGGATTATTATTTTTTTTAAGCAAAAAGCAAAATATTCCATTCTGAACCATTAGAAGTATTTTATAAATACACTGAAAACAGTTGATATGCATGCATCAGTCATGAATGTATGCCCAAACAGTCAGAGAACACTACGAAAGGAAGGAGATAAATATCTGAAGAGTTCTTGTCACATCTTTGCTGAAACTCCACTTCCAGTCTCCATTCCATACTGATGTCTAGGTATTAGAACTGAACTTGTCAAACCCGGCACATTATTATTTTTATCTTTTTTTGTATATATATATATATTCTTCATTTCACCTATAACTATTAGCTCAGTTATGCCAGTAAGACAGAAAAGTCCTATATTTTTTTCAATATTAATTAGCAAATGCTTACTAACTTGTGCAGCCAAGCTTTCATTTCACACTTTGACCTTCCCATTCACAACTGTTACAAAACCCTTTGTGTTCTGTGTGCTGATGAAGAGACACATGTTGTTCACACAGTGGAGCAGGCAGAGGGAGGAGGAGAAGCTGAAGTTCCTGAAAGTTAAATAAAATGGACTGTTCCAGTAAGAATAACTGCCTTTTGTTGCTGAGGTTTTTCTCCCTGTTCAGTTTTCCTGAAGCTGTGACTCATGAGTGTAAACGTTATTTGCAGCACTATGAGAAAAGTGGCATTAGTATTTTATTCTTCTCATGCTCAAAACTGCAAAAGCAATTGCGCATAATCTCCCTGGTAAGAGAATTATGACCGTTTGCAACTTCAGAACAAGATATACAAGAAAAGTGTGAACTTTCTTTCCCAGGCAGAGATGGAGATTCATCATTAGGAGGAGTCTTTTTTTTTTTTTTTTAGACTTTTCTGTGAAACCTTCGCTTAAAACTCAAAGGGAAATGTTATCCCTTTGTTACTTGCTAGCCGTCTCCTAGTTTGTCCAAGTGGTTTTAATTCAGTAGTAGCCAGTTAGAAGCTGTTTAAAGATTGCACAAAAAAAAACCCGGTAGCATGATCTAGTCACCTCTTCCCCCCAAAATGGTCGTTATATAAGTCTGTCCACATGTACACATACAGCAAGCAGAATAATCTCTTGTCATGTTCTTTCCCTCAGTAGCTTCAAGTTTCTAAGGGAGATCTCTGCACTCTATCAGTGCAAATTTTAGGTGAACACAACAGCACAAGGCACTGTATCCTAGACATCAGACTACAAAACAAAATGTTTAATTAGATGGAAAGGAAACTCTATTACAGTAGAGATGCCACCAACTACTATGCACCACAGCGCTTTACAGAACCCTAAAGTGCTGAGCATCCAGCTTTACCTTGTGAAGAAATTAGGACTTATAATAAGATACAGCAGAACCAGCTTCTGTCTCACCTCATCAGGATGACGAATTTATGGGTAGAATAGCCGGGGATACATTTGCCTGGCTAGAGCTTAAACATCTGATAGGCTGCATTTGATGAGAGAGGGTCACTTATTGGCAGCGTATACCACTGAAAATCATATGGTATTTTTCACATGTTCATTTTATTGTTTCATTGCACTAATTTAGGGAGAGAAAGAGGTTAGCTGGAAGTCTGTCTTTCTGTGACCTTTATCAACAATACATGAATGAGTATGGTTTCAGACTTATCTGATAACTGAGTAGCTCAAACATTAACATATATGTAAAAAGATTCACTTTAATGTTGCCAGTTGATATATGCAAGGCTACTGTAAAATATAATTTAATATTCTTTCACCTCTCTCCTGCAATTTTTAAATCATATGTCAAAAGAACAATACATTTAAACAAAACTTTTCTGCACTGGCTCCTTCTTCCAGTTACAGTAAACAATGAATTAAGGTTGCTACTCGTTGCTGATCCATCCTGTAGGAAAACAAATAATACTTAAAGCAACATGATTTTTCTTATTTATGGCTCTAGGCAAGTTGTTGATTCAGAAACTATGGAACCAACTCAGCAATACATTTATTTAAATATATGACTCTATCTCTGTTCAGCAAAGCAATATTGCTTTTTAATGCTTTAAAGCTATTTTGCTTTAAGCATAAGTCCCACTGGTTTTACTGAAAAACTAATGAAATTAAATGTTTCATAGATCAGTTCCTAAATATCTAGGGTAGACGGAAAGCAAGAGAAAAGGGAAACAATTACAGTGACTGGGGGGAAAGAATCTTGATTCTGGAAGGTGGCAGACTAGAGCTTCTGTACTTTTGTAGGGTTTCCATTATTAATTATTAATTTATTTGAGCCAAGAATTGAGTGTGAAAACAGCAGAAGAAAAGAAGAAGGGAAGGAAAGGCAGCAGTGACTGGGAAGGTAAGTAGAGGAAATGTGAAAGAGAAAATATAGAAGGGCTCATGGAGGACAAGAACATGGAGTGATTCTGAGGAGAGGTGATTTGCTTGCTGACTGAAAGCAGTGGATTCTAACATGGAATTCTGTAGACAAAACTAATATTTCATTTGATTTAATACAGTTTCCTGTTGGGGTGACCTATTACACTTATCTATGACATTAATTGTCTGAAAACACTGATGGTTTTCTAAGTGAGAGATATTTATATAGCTGAAGATGATATTTGAAGACTCAGAATATTTGCCTGAGGGTAGATCTCATATTAAGATAAATATCTAGATAGAGCAAACTACATAGTTTTATTTCCTCAGTCAATAAAGGCGTATTTCCATAATATCAAGAGCTTTGGAACATTGGACCTATGCCCTAGAGATCATAGACAGATTGGGGCTCTGAGATCACGTGATGGATGACAATATTGGACAGTTTTAGAGAAAGGCGTTGTTAGTCTAGCCAAGCTTCCTGACTCTGCCTGGGACCAACACCACTGAAACGTATAGCAGATCATCTAATGGAAAATAGTTACCTTACTAACACTTGCAAATCATTTCTACTGCCTATGATAGTTAAGTTTAGCTTATGCCCTGAAGTATGAGGGCTTTCCTTCTCTTTAACTCAGTCCTCCAAGTGCAGTTGTTTATATTTATATGCGTTAACACTAGGAGGGACTTTTGGTATCATCTAGTCTGACATTTTTCATAAGCCAGCAGATCTGCAGCTGTCAAGGCATAGTTACTTTGAGTTATATCAAAATGTTTAGAAATGCATCCAACTTTGACATAAATGCAGGTAGTAACCGAGAATCTAGCCCAGCTTTTTACTGCAATACTTCAAATTTCTCATGTAAATGCTTCCAATGTCAATGTCCAGTTGCTGATTGGTGATGTTCCTTGTCTGGTAAATGGAAGAGCCTTGTACTGTCAGGACTTTCTTCCTTTTTTTAGGCATTTTAAAATTGTGAACAAGTCATCTTTTAACCTCCTCTTTAAAAACTGAGAAGGTCAAACTTCTGTATTCCTTCACCCTGATCCAAATCTGTAAATATCACGAAACTGATCCATCTACTCACTGAATGGATGAAGAGTTTGTGTAAATGTAAACACAGTCACAGTGAGGAAAAAGGAAAAAAAAGTTTATAAACCTGTAACTAAGGTTAATACGATGTAATTGTCTAATTTGTACCTATATCTTGCATGTGTACTGCTTGCCAAGCAATACTGTAACAGGAATGTAATTTGCACAAAACTATATGATTGATGTGTCAACAAATGAACTTGTCTAAACACTGAATTAATTTTAAATAGGGATCTGTACTTTAACAGGTGTAAGTGAAAAAAAAAAAAAAGACTAGATCATTTGGTGGAGGCTGGTATATTCTCCTTTACTTTTTTGAACTACACTGATTTACAGCAAGCACCTGAGGATCCGACCCATCTCATTTCCATGTTTATGCAGAATTTTAGAAATCTTAAGACTACTGTTTAACGATTAACCAAATCAGACGCTTAAAAATCATATGCACATCACTGAATCACTAGACTCTGTCCTCACACAACATAAACTGTGTAAACTTCATTTATCATGCAGCGAAAGTACAAATCTATGAGTGCTGCTGACAGAATGGTAATATGTTTGAATGCAGCCATTCTCTAATCAAGCAGTGGAGAAACCCTGGGGAAAAAAATTAGATTGAACATTTTCCATTTCAAACTGTTTCTGTACACTTGTCTCAAACAACATTGCATGAGAATGGGAGGTCTTGGAATTTATGTTTATTGCAAACACGATTACAGATGTTTTTAAAAAGCTACAAATGTGATGGCTGTACATAATGTGATGGCTTTCCCATAACGTGAATATGACCCTTTCCTCCTTTTATGCCTAAATTTCTTATTGACACATTTCAGTCACAACAAATTAAGACTGTTGAATACATTCCTGATTCATAGGTTTCATCATTTATCTTTTAACATTTAGACTTATGGGAAAAATCTGTTTTCCTGGAGATATTAACCTATTTTAGCCAACTAGTCAGAAATTAATTTTATATGGTCATAAAACCTTGACAATGAACTATGTATAGAATATTCCTATCTCACTTGCTTTTATTGCAACTTTTAGTACTGTTAAAATACTAAACTGGAATAATAAATAACCAAAAAATACATAATAATGCAATGCATTCAGTACATACCTTTTTTAAAAAATGACTCCATTCTGGCAGGATGGATGCTAAAGTCCATTCATACTGTGCATCCCTATGTTTCAATTCTGGATTCTTGGGTAGGTGTATAACAGGCTTTAATGTTGCTATAGGTGATTACTACCCTGCAATTTCTGATAGAAATTTCCTTGAGACATAAACTGTTGGCTATGCACTGTGATAACAAAGGCAAAGCTTTTGTAATGTTCTCAGCCACAGCTGCTAGTACATAGAGTTACGAAATGCCCCATTCGATTCTGGTATACTTCCACTTAGTAAAAGAGTCCTTCCAAAAGTGTGCCATTAAATAGTTTTTTTTTTCTTCCTTGTTAATGTTCTCTCTGTTTCTTGCACATGTGTATACATACTCAGCCTTTGCATAGCTATTCTGATTTACACTACCTTAAATATGGCACTAATCCTTTTTGGTTATTTAACTTATGCCAAAAAAAATCATCTTCATCTCTTTTGAAAGAAGGGTGATATCTTGCAGCAGATGGAAGCATAATCCAAGCCTGAAGGTTTTTTTAAATCTTTTTTACAATGAAGAAATAATAGCAAGCTGAATGGAACGTGAAGTTTTGTCTGAACTCAGATAAAGGTGGTTTGATGTGGGAAAATTAATTGTAACTTCTTCTCTTTGAGGAGGTTAGAATCAGAGGGTACATTTACTCTTCATATTTGATAACAAAGAAATCATGATTCTGTTGTCAACTATATGGAAGAG
Source organism: Dromaius novaehollandiae (assembly GCF_036370855.1). Taxonomy (NCBI): domain Eukaryota; kingdom Metazoa; phylum Chordata; class Aves; order Casuariiformes; family Dromaiidae; genus Dromaius; species Dromaius novaehollandiae. The sequence goes on from NC_088098.1 coordinate 183,001,062, forward strand.
TTGAAATAATAATAACAATAAAAAATCTTGGCTCTCAAGAAGTACCATTATTCTACTTTCCTTATTTAATGCCAAGTCATATTCAAGCTTTGAACAGCCTCCACCCCTTTTCAGCAGAGCAGGAGTGACTTCTTTTTCAAAAGCCCGCAATCTCTTTCTATAGTTAGGCCATGGAATATAACAGAAAAGGAAATTTCATAGTGGAAGATTCCGTGAAGCTTAGACTGTTGTTAGGGCAAGAGGGAGTATCGGTGGGACTGCAGGGGCATGTGGGAGTTTAATGTTTTGCCACAATAAGCTCTGAAGGCATAAGCATCTGTGAAAAAATAGTGATAGCAGCAGGAGGACTGAGAGGCGTCTTCTGTGTTCTATATTATCATGCTACTAGATCACTTCTTGATCTGGTCTATAAAGCATAGGATTGCCAAAGACAACACAGCTTAGTTTTTTATGTGTCACTTAAAATATATATATATTATGATATGGTTTATCCTTACCTTTTTCACTGTTCAGGAATTTTAAAAAACCAAAACAAACTAGGACTGATGTAAAATGCAATGAATATTCATTTAAGGGGTGTGATTGATATTTAGAATTATTTCTCATTCATTCCTGTATACTTCAGAGTGTAGTACTTGTTTCTACTGTTGTTTATCTATGGCAAGTTCTTCTGTCCTAGCCTGGAGGCTTCTCAGCATGGTTCATATAACACTGATGGCTAAAGACTTTTTTTGTTTTTGCCTCTGGATGACTTAATTAATTGCAAAAGCTGTAAAGACCTTCTGGAGGCAAGTTCCCTGGACTGCTAGAAAGCATATTCTACAGTTGTGTTATTATTTTTCATAAGCATATATTAATTCGTACCACTCATGGACTGGTGTCATTGTGTATAAGCTGGAGATATTTCGTGATAGGCTTGGGATCAGCCAGAATTTCTAACAGCTAGGTGTTTTTGCAATATGAAAGATGTTTTTAGAATGAGAAATGTTCTGAAGACTCAGAACACAATGGTTTGTCTGCCCCCTTCCTAACATTTTCCAGTCAGATTCAAAAGCCAATACAAAGACAGGAAGATCTTGCCTTACGTTAATCTGTTGTGCAGTTTGTTATAAAAATTCCTTAAAAATTACAATTGGAAGTAATTTCAGGGAAGTTTAAATACAATAGCAGTTTAGAAATTATATGGAATATAATATAATAAATTACATGAAAAAGCCTTGAAAAATTTACAGAAGTGCTGACATTAAGAAAAATCTTGCAAATGATAGGAATAATCAAAAAATTCTGAGATGCCAGAGATAAAATATTTCTGGTAATTACCAATTTTCTTTAAGTTCCTATATCAGGAAAAAATTTAGATGTAAATATTTATTGCAAATATATATATATATGTATGTATATATGTGTATGTATATAAAAACTTCATACAAAAATGCCGTGTTTTTTCCCGAAAATGTTACTGTCATCTGAGGAAGCAGTTCAATCAAAAGCATTTTCAGTTTGAATTAATTTCCTTTAAACAGAAGTGAAATTAATTAATAGAGGATAGTTGGAACCATTCAAGCTTCTTTGCTGACAATTACTTTTTGTTATGAATCTTTTTCATTAGAATATCTGAAAAAAAAGGAGGTGGAAATAGCAGAAGTCCAGCTCCCTGACTGAACTCACAATGAAACAAGGTAAACAAAGTCACCAATTCAGGTCTCAGGAAACTGGGATATAGATTGAATCTCACCTTGTCTGAGATTATGATTAGAATATTAATCAATGCCTATAAAATTACTGTATTCCTGGTATACCTGTTATAAGTATTTAAAGGGCACTTTGAGTGTTTTGGGTTGTCTTAGTATTTTGCAAGTGGATTTGACAATGACTGACTGAAGAATGTATGGCTGGAATGAAGTTCAAGACTGAGATGATGCTTTCTGATAATTAGTTATTTTTTCCTTGCTCTTCTCACATGTATTCTCCCTCCTACTTTCTTACTGTTGGTATATTCAACAGGAAGGAGGAGTTAACAGAGTTCAATAGGTTCTGTGGAACATATAAATGTGGAAAGAGATATTTAAGTGAGAATAGCTGACATAAAGTCATAAATGAACATTCATTATAGAAGAAGATTCAGAGAGCAATGCAACCAGAGACAATAAAAATTGAATTAACTGAGTTAATTAGCTGAACGCCAAGGAACAAAGAAGTATGAGGAAAAACATATAAGAACATGTATGAGGTCAGAAAGAGAGAGAGTGTGCAAAATATGGCTTAAATTTCTGACAAAGCTTAAGCCAAAGCAAGGAAATTCTGACCAATGTACAGAATGCTTATGAAGGGTCAGAGAAAAAGAAGAGTGTAAACTACATTTCAGATTAAAAAAAAAAGAGAGAGAGAGAGAGAGAGAACTGAGATCGTTTAACATCTGACACTTTGCTAGTTAGATATACTTTCGTGAATTTAGAAGGAGGAAAAAGAATATATATGAATGAAGATGAAGGAAAACACACACATGGACATTGCAACAGTATTTTCTTTGAACATTTTTACCCCAACACTCTTGATCACCACACATACTATTTATAAAGCCACTCATTCATTTTACCTGTGATAAGACTTATTTATGATATTATGATGGTAGCCAAAGACATTAATAAGAGTGAAAGTGCCATACACTGTAAAATGAATTAACGGGGTCTCAGACCAAAAACTTTGTGCTGCAATTTTTCAATTTCTTGAATTCTCTTTTAGGTCCTGCTAACTTAACATGACATTTAAATATGCACTTCTAGTCCAGTGTGTACTTAAATGCCTTCATAAAGGAGGATCTACAAATATATATCTACAGTCTAAAACCCACCAGTATGCAAAGCTGTTTTCTACTCTATCTTTCCATGCTTCCCAAAACAACCTCTTCCTTAAGTTGTGTTAGTATAACTCTGTTGACTGCAGCCACGCTTCCTGCTTTTCACACGAGAAATCTGAAAGTGATTCAGTCCCTAGTACTGCCCATTTCACTGTCCCATTGGGCTTACAATTAATATAATTTAAATTTAACATCACATGCATAATTCCCCAGCCTAACAGATGGTCCCCAAAGCTAACAGATGTCATCTTATTTATTCACTACTTGATATAATATTTGTGACATAACCATTAGCTTCTGTAGAAATAATTCCAATGTCAAAAACAGAGAATAAAGATTTAACAAAGTAAAAAAAAAAAAAAAAAAAAGAAATCCAGAATCATATAAATCCTCATGTGAAAGCAAGATCTGTGTTGTCCTGCATTTATATTAAATATGAATAACTGATTCAGGAACTCACTCTAGACAAGTCACATAAGCACATCTTTAAAGTTATGGCCTGTTGAATTCAGAGTTTCAGCTTTACTGAGAGGAGGGTTAAAAATGAAGGAAAGGAAGATGACATGTACAGTATAAAGGAGAAATTAGTTGTCATGATATTTTTCTGATGTTCCATCGCATGCTCCACTTCCTTTGGGATTCATTTGCAGGGCTAATTTTAGGAAGCCTATTTAAGTTAGAATTATTTACTATGCCCAGTATATATGTCTCTTCTAAAATCCAATCACATGAACATGATTATCTTGGGTGATTATGGACAGAAACAGAAGTATATTTTTTGTGATAAAAAATGTATATGTTTAATGTTCAAATTTTTATTTTTCCTGCTGCAAGAGACTTAATGTCCTTTTATAAGCTCTCTCAGGTAGGTTTGGGAATGAGCAGGAAATGCCAAATGCTTATGCAATGGGCTGGCAATGTCATTTTTGTTTTTATCAGGGGATTACTCAGAAAAACAAGTTTAGCTGCTGATTCAGATACATTTGTTTGCTGAAGAAAGGTAATATCCCATCTTGGATTATTTCTTGTAAGACATATGTGGGATGAGCTACATATAACAGTAGTTGTATGTATGCCTACACCTTCTGGGCTATAATATTGTTAGTGAAAGGGATGGATGGGGTTACATTCTCTTGTCCTGAAGAGCATTCTGTGCTTCCGTTCTGCCAGTTGCCTGCTGTTGGATGTGGGGCCTGAGTGCACCATGAAAGTGACTTCCATGAAAGCAGCTTGTGATTTTGGAGAAATGCTGGGTTATCCTACACAATGTGTGCAAGGACTGGCCACTCCTTCTGAGCAGGAGATTTAGCAATAAATTATGTGGGGAAACCACCTTGAAGCAAGAATTTCCATTTAGAGATTGTGGAGATAGCACTACAGGTACGGATAAATACTAATAAAACACTATAAAGATGTCAATTATCTAACACAACTTAATATTGAATGCATTCTTTTACTTTGTATCCTTCTTTAAAGATTCAGATCCCTTAACTGGTTAACTAACACCTCCTTAGCTTTTCCTCCTTCCTACTCCATTCATCTATTTTTTTTTTAACATTCCCCTTCCTTTCTCGTTTGTGTTTCATATTTTGCATTCATCGTTTATACAGTATGTTAATCATGTCCTTCACCAGTCCCTGCTTTAAACTCCAAGCAACATAATGCTAGCATTCTACCTTTGGTAATACAGGACCAATAATTTTGGGTGCGGACAACCTTCTTCATGTACCAGCTCCATTCAGTCTCCTACCAAAGAATGACTAATAATAATAATAATAATATTAACAACAACAATAATGCTTTATATGGCTCCCTCTTTATCTGGTAAGCTTTATTGCTTAGTGTTGTAGGCTGAGTGCTGAGAGACAACAGGAACCGCGCTTACAAAAAGTATAAAATCACTTTGCTGCGTATCTGGACAGCCACTTGCAGTGCTTTCATTGCTGAAACCATTCTTTTTATGGAGCATCAACTATTCGAATATTATTCTACTACACTTCTTAGTTTTCTGTTATGGCACAATGTGATCTATGCACTTATTTTCTTACAGAAAAGAGTGAATGCACTGAGAAGTAATCTGTTGATGCAGTAAAGATATGTGATGGTTCAGTAAATATTGCAGAACTAAAGTAGGGAAACAACACAAGAAAAAGAATATTGCAGAAAGATCTGGTGATTCTGCAAATAGCTGACACATGCAGTCTTTAAATACTGAAATCAGTGGGGCTTTTTGTCATATTCACACCAGCTTCAGTAAGGACTGGATCAGGGTCAGTGCATGCATGCTAGTTCTAGTCACCATCCTGCTGATACGTACACACTTTTCAAATGATCCATTAGAAAATTTTCATCAATAATTTTATGATAGTCCTGCTGGCATTGACAGTCCTTTTATTCTTTGTTTTCTTTCTATTACTTGTTAGTGAGAGATTGTAGAAATGCATAGCAGTTAGGCTGTTTTTTCATTCTCCTTTAGCACAATCTCCTCACTTACTAATAAACCAAGATTTTTTTATTATTATTATTTACTTTTTCTGTACCAAGTGGGCTTTCCACTGATGCATCACATCTTTTTCTTTCCATTCCTTTAGTGTGCAAATCTTGAAATCAAGACTCGAGGCTAGATTCTTTTCCCCTCTTCCCCAAAGATTTAAGCTGTTACAGTGCCTCAGCTTTACGTGTCTTGCCTCCTGAAGCCCTTTCAGTCATATATGATACGTTTGCCTTGCTCTTACAGCCTACTGTCTGTGATCTGTATCGCCAGTCCTCATCCTTCACTTATATATAGATACACTGTCCTTTTCTCATGAAATAAAGCTGGCGCAAGAGGTGATCTTATTTGCTCTAGTACTGCCAAGGTCAGCATCCCCCAACAAAAGGATAAACCTTTGTGGTGGAAACCTTATTTGTCTGAGGAAAGCTTTCTGCATCTTTTTTGCATGTCCTACTTTTCAAGCAGAGGCTCTGACCTCCATCTAGAAGGACATCTTGGAGCAACCACTCAAACCTTCCTGTTTAAGCAATTATTTTTTTCAGGGAATAATTAGTTTACTGGGCTTATAACATGTTTGTAGCACTTTATCAAGTAGACAGGAACAATTAATTCATGAAAGCTAATATGCTTTAGGTATGCCTAGACAAAGGAAGTTTTGGGGCATGTCCAGAGGTAAATATTTGGGGCAGCTAAGGAACTTTGTTAATGAAGGAATATATAGTGTGAGTTTTGAGGATTTAATTTTGGATTTTGGTATATCTGAGTTGTTGGAATTTGATATCATCTAGGTATTTAGATGGCCATCGTGGAAGAGGGTTTTGTTTTTTCTGAAAATGTCACATTATTTCCAAATTCCAATCACATCATTCAGGCCAGTTGTGGGCACAGTTCCATAACATTTAAAAAATATGTTGTACCATATAAAGTGGTACCATCATATAAAAATGCTCCAAAGACCATCTGGCTAGAAATACATCTGTGAATTCCTGTTAGTTTAAGACAGAAATGGAGCGCCAGGGAAATTTTGTATATTTTGGATGAATAATGAGTCAGATAGATAAAAGATGTGAGAGAGTAATGGTCATAGTCTTCTAAGGACAGAGAATAAAAGACAAACATATGAAACAAGGTAAATAATATTCAGGAGTCAATGACAAGAGGAACATCAGGAAATCAGGAACTGCTAGTGCAAGGAAAAAAATTAAGAATGAGGAAACTGAAAACTTGTATGAGAAATAGGTGTTACAAAACAAAACTGATGAAAAAGTGGGAAGAATAGGAAAATAGGTGAGAGCTGAATAAGTGGAGATAAATAATAAATAAAATACAGAAAGAATAAGAATAAGAAGGCAAAGCAACATGTGCTTGGGAAACACTGTACTAGTTTGATAGCCAAGAAAATCTTAGGATGTGGGTAGAGGTAGTGGCCACTGAGAAAGGCTGTCACATCTGTAAAATTGATTGCTAGGATTTCATTCCTAAATTGATTCCTAAAATTCCATCACTTTCTAGACTTGGGGTAATAAATTTGTGGAGACAGGAGCTATAGAAGGTAAAAGAACTCCTTGCAGATGGTGGCAATGAGCTTCTGTTCTCTGCATGGTGTTTTCTAAACTTGTGGAGAGAATGATGAATTTAAAAAAGTAATGCAGCTACCAAGCATCAACATCTTTAGTTCAGCATCTATCTATTGTTCATCTGCATTTTATCCTCCTCCTGCTCTTCTGATGTGTGATGTTTGAAAAAAAAACATGGAAATGACATGCAAACTTTCTGGTCAGATTCCAGGACAGAATAAACTTGCAACAGTTGCTGCAATGCACCCTCTGAAAGACATTAGGCATCAGCTACCCCCCCGCCCCCCCCCCCCCCAAAAAAAAAAAAGTACTCTATACAAAGATAATTTCTTTCTGTTCTTCTCCTTCCCACTCCTGGAAGCGGATTACTTCTCTCCCCTCCTCTCCATTGTCAACCACAAGTTTAAGCCCTCACTATTATCTTCCAGCTAGGCCCAAACACTTATATATATATAATGAATATAAGGTACAAATCCTAATGTAATGTATTTGCAAGCTGGAGAGATGTCAGCGTAGCACCAGCCCTCTGGATGATATGCTCTAGGAACTGCAGCAGCAAACAGCTTTATGCAGATGAAGCTACTCACCAGGATTGCTTTGGCTATGTGTGTTAGGGAAATTTCCGTATCACCCCCTAGATGCAGTTCCAGCGCTGAGTGAGAGGGTAAGAATTTTAGTGTATTTTCTACAGAAATCATGGTGCCAATGAACCACCTGTGTAGATGCAGATATATACTTAAGGGTCATAGGTAACCTGAACAACTTCAGGCATAGTAACTTGGCCAGAGGAAGACTTTTAATGGTTATCCAATGATATCTGCCCACCAAAGGGCAGAAAGTTACTTCTTTTTAGGACTCTGAGTGGCATTAACCACACCTAACCTTAGACCCTTCCAATGGATATGTTTTCATCTGAGCTAGTCACTCTTGTTTCCTTGTCAGTGTCAAGAATAATATCTTTTAAGGTATGATTTATCTCATTCTGAAGTATACATCTAAAATAGATCCCCAGACATGCCTATTTCTTACCTAAGTTACTATATATTTTTTTAAAAAAAAGCTTAATTTTCTTTTGAATAAGTTTCACCCTGAAAATACGGTAAAATAGTACTTTCTTATTTCTTGAGGGCATTTGTAAATTATTTCAGGCTCTTTAAATTAAGGTTTAAAGAAATCAAGCACCGAACATCAGTATGCAGAGCTTGTGATTTACAAGAATGCCTGGACAAACACTGTTAATTTTTCAAGAGAAAAGAGTATGCTGACAGAAACCAAACAATGTTGAACCAAATTTTGCACTATATAGCTTATTCTTTCTAGTCATCTAGATCTACTGTAAGAAGAAACACACAGACAAAAAAAAAAAATAACCCTACATTGCGATCCACCATATGGAAGCAACCAATTTACAGTATATCTACTGCCTAAGCTTCAGTACCTTTCTTTTTAGTCTGTGCAGTGGCCTATTTTGCAGATACATTTTTGTTTCCCTGCGGATGTTTACATATCTGTTCTGTAACTGTATGGTAGTTTCTTCACTGTAATCATTTGAATTGGAGGAAGCAGAGATATTCCCACATCACACAGCTATATTCCTTATATCCTGTACGATATGTGTTCATCTTTACTCTACAGGAATCTCTATAGTCCCTGTGTATATTCAGAGAAAAAAGGATGTGTGGGGGGTAGAGGGAAATCATGCTATCCACACATAGCAAATTTGAAAGCATGAACGGGTAATCAGCTTTAAATCAGAATGACTTAGCTGTAAGGGGCATGTGTCTACGTCCATAGATACACTTTCCTTGCTTTGCACTCTTCTAGCATGTCAAAGTAGCCACAAACCTGGCAGGTGAAGCTGGGTTTACAACTGCCTTGCATCACGGCACAGCAACTGGTGCACATTGGCTCATGTGCCCCTTTTCTGGTGCAAATTGATGAAGGAAGTGAAACTTCACAGAAATGTCTCACCTCACCTTGGGAAGACCAGACTGACATAAGCCCTTAGCTGGTGTAAATTGTGAGGTCGGTGGAGCTGGACTGACTTACACCTGACTTAGACCAGTTTCAGATCTAGCCCCAGATCTTGGTTTGTGAAACTATGACTAGAGACAATGTAGTGACATTATTGACTGTCAAGTCAAAAACAGTGTCTTGTGGGAAGATAACTACAAAATAGTCATCACTTCTAGACACTATTTTGTTGTCCTCATGAGTTGGCAAGACAAGGTGAACTGTGTCATGAGAAACAAACATAACGCATGGCATCACTACAGGTTCCATTAAAAAGTACTTTTCTCTAGCTCCTTTTTTTTTTGATTTTTCTCAGCAATAGCCATAAAAACTTCATTGCAGCCACACTTTGTAGGCATTCAACAAAGTAATGCCATTCAAAGTTAAATTCCTGCTAGACTGTTTTTTGCTTGGCATAGTGTTTTGAAACACTATTCTGCCAATGTTGTTAGTTTTTCTTTCATGTATTTTGTTGTTCAGCTTACACCATAGTACTTACAGTGTTTACGTAGTGCCTGACCTTTTTTTACTGTTCACATTTAACATCTTCCCAATTCAGTTACCCATTTTGATTGTTTTTCTTTTTTCATATTCCCTCCTGATAAACAATATTTTATTGATTCAGCTGCAGATTTTAGTGCCTCAATATGTACAGCTATAGTCTATGTGCTACAGTACATAGTTTGATGCTTCAATTAGATATTTTACGGATCCAGCTGCACATTTTGATGATCCAGTTGGATTCTTGATTTTCAATAAAATTGGCAATCACAGCGTGTTCTTCGTTAATTAAGCTGATTACAGTATTTTGATAATCAGTTTGAAAACCCAGCTCACAAAAATACTCCTTACATTTGTTTTTATAATATGGATAACTACAGCCAGAGGTTTTGGACCAGACAAGCAAGTTTTCTTAGTTATAATGAAAATGCAGTGACAACTGAATGTCACTTTGCCACAGACATGTTGGGAAGCATCTAGATTCAGGCAGGCTTTCCAGTGTTCTGCTCTTTGCCAAGCATTTTCTAGGTAATTCCAGTCACCAGAAGACTTTCTGGACTTTCTTTGACACAGAACTTACAAGAGCTATTTAACATAGCCAGGGCTTATTAAAGGGGTCTCTTAAATATTCCACTAATGGAGAAAGTTTCCTTTAATATTTAGGAAGTCAATTATATTGAGATGCTGTGCACTAGAATGGTGGTGTAAGGCTCTGATTTTAAGAACTACCACATCTTAGAAATGGAATATATGTCTACAGTTTGCATTTAATATCAAAAAAAAAATAAATTTAATAGAAATAAGAAATGTTTTTATACAATTCACACACATGCAATATCATATTAAATGTTTTAGAGAGAGGTATACAAAGATAGAAAAGAAAATTAGATTTATATCTGTCTTCAGGTTGTTTTCAAGAGATTATAATCTTTGTGTATTATCCAGCTCACAGGATGCTCACCCAGTCTGGAGATGTTACCCACCTATTCTAACACAGTCCTTTCTCAGTGATGCTTTTCTAGAGTCCATGACTAGATCAAAGCATGCTCTCAACTTCCCTCATGCTCCTGTGTGGGTGGTCAAAGAGGGCAAACACCAATGACTCCTGTGGCATCCACATAAGGAAAGAATGAAAATGTTAATGATATATCAGTTATGTGTTTCTGTGTGTCTCATTTCTAGCTGATAAAAGTTTTTATTTGTTTCTAGCTGAGACAAATTCTATGCACTTAAATCCTACACATTTTCCACAACTCATTCAACAGCAAAACTGTGAATTTGTCCCTCTTTCTATTGTTATTTCCCTTGGGAAGGCCACCCATCTGTGGAGTCAATGAGGCTTCTGCCATGGTTTCATCCTGTAGATTACACAATGTAACTGCTTTTGGCTATTGAGTAGTAAAGTAAAGTAAAGTCCTACTTTGGTTACACTTAAGAATGGATCAAATACATCCATTTCAGCTCTGGATAACGGCTCCTTAATAACAAGAAACGAAGCTCTACGGTCCTTTTCTGCTTCTAAAATATATTATAGTCTGCACTAGTCCTTTCCTTCATTCTGCCTGTCAGGCTAGTGAAAATTATTCTTAAATTAATTGTAAATTTGCTATAGCCCTAGATATGCTGTGGAAGGGTAGATGTGCTTTAGCTCAGCCCAGCACATACAATTCATATGGCTCACCACTGGTAACCCAGCTTCCCTCATGCAGCTCTCCTTCTACAGACTCCTGTTTTCAAAGAGGAGTTCCTTTAAGGCACTTTGGGCAAAGGTTGTCTTCTATATTAATAAGGAACACTTTTATGAGGTGGGATATATCAGTTGCTGTCACTTACCACATGGTCTCTTCACTGTCTCCCTAAATGGATGAAACTTATCTACCATTTCTTTCTAATTTCTTCCAAAAAAATCTTTCATTCTATCCTTAATACTAAGGCTTTAATGGAATATATCTGCCACTGTAACTTACAAAATTCACATGGTTATTGCTATTGCTTACCACATCACATAGTTGGCAGCCTGTTATCTTACGTTGAAGCCTCTTCTTAAACCTTGTTTCTGTCTTGCTATCAGTACTGGGGTTTCTATGTCTTTCACAGCAATGATTGTTGCTCCTATGCCTGAGATTGTGTCTCTTCTGATAACAAATATCTGGCTCCCTCCACCTTAACACCACTTATAATAATTTATATTTTACTGTGGTTTCTATTGTGCATTTGTCTGGAATGTGAGGTTCAGATTCACTCTTTTCAAGCGTAGGGTATTACGGCTTTAGAAGCTCCATTGATCCACACAAATGATGGGCATTACACGACTTCAGAAATGAAAACTAGCTTGTGGTTGATTAGTCTTATTCTTCCTCTCTTTTTTCACCCATACTGAAGTTTCATTTTTCTCTCTGCCCTCTGTTCTTGAAAACTAGGTTCTAAATGTTCACGTGTAAGGCAGACTTTGTATTTGTTTCTTCAGTTTTTGTGTGTTTCCTGAACTCTTTCATTTTTGTCACAGTACAGAACTATCTAAGAACTGAAAAACTCACTAATGCATCATTAAACATTAGCTCCTTCTTTTATCACATCTTTTATAAAAATATATGAATTAATTAATAGATATTTTCCTAAAGCTCATTTGTCTGTGCTTCTGCAAGGCACATTATTACTGGTGGTAGGATACCAGGGTGATGTTAAACTTCCTCAGTAAAGCTTCCCTAATCAGGCTGGAATTTGAAAGGTTCATACAGATATGGGGTGCTGAAAACACCTTCTTCCTCCTACTGCAGAGTTGAAAGCACACTTTACAGTCTTTTTCTGCTTTATGCTTATTGCACAGACTTTCTGTAGATATAAAGTACAACTTAGATATGAACCCTCTTCTAAATGTGGGTGTAATTTGTTGAAGATGGACATTGCGGAAAGGAGGGTCCTGGCACATTGTTCTCTGCCTTGCCTCCATAGCAGTTCAAGCATGTTTTTCATTCCCATCAGTTCTGACTGCCTCTAGGGGTCCATTTCAGCAGCTTCCAGAGCATTTTGGGCCACCTTCTGCTTTTGTTTCTTTAGCTTTCTTTCCAGTTCCTTCCATTACATTGTGATCTGTGGTAACAACCCTTGAGTATCCAGATTGCTACTGACTGGGCCAGCCTGGGGCTGCCCATCTGGGACTGAATTTTTCTCAGCAACCTCTTTTTCCCTCTGGTCATGCTGTTCTAAAGCTGATCTAAATTCCTTGAGATTTTCTCCAATGCAGCCTATGCTTCTCTCTGAAAAAAGCTCTTCACATTCAGTTTTACTAAATTCTGAAAAAGCTCAACACAGGCTAACCTTGTCTTATTTCAACAGACTTAAAGTATCTATTTCCCACTTTATAGTATTCCTTACCCAATCTTATTCTGATTTGGAGTGCAGTTGTGCAAAACCACGGTGGAGTCTGTGGCTGAACAAAACAAAACTTTTCCCATGGCTTTCTTCTGCAAATGTTAATCTCATCTTCCAAAAGAAGCAAGTTTGTATTTTATGCTAGCAATTTCTCTACTTAAATAGAAGAGCAAATCTTCATCAGTGTCAGTGATGAGCCATGATTCAAACTGATTCAGAAAAGGGATAAATCTTATCCACAATGTCATTATGCTCACCATAACTGACAAAAAGGTTCATTATTAAACTTAGTGGTGCACAGTCTGTGGCTTTCCAGCCACAGGCAGCTCACAAGCTTTTACAACCACCACACCAGAACTCATTATACAACTTGCAACAGGGTAGTGTTGGGCAGGAGGTTGACAGATGACATTCTGAAGATGACACAACAAAGTTATTCTGGACCCAGCTTCATGACCCCATCTTCAGACTGTCAATGAAATCCCTGAAAAGCCACTGTAACTGTGGCCAGAGATGCTCTGAGATATGTAGAACATGACTTGTAGCCCTCAGATATATCAAGAGTGTAATGTATACAGCTCTTTTTAAACACTAGGCAGTTCCCGCATGCCCACTGGTTTATCCCTGAATTAATCTATTATTCAGCATCAGAACTGGCTCTTCACCTAACATGTGAGAAATGGTAGAAAAAATTGGCTTTGGATTTTCTGGTGTGGAGGATGGAGACTTTCGAATAGGTCAGTCTTTGGTTATGAAACAGCAGATAATTAATTGTTCTGAGGATGCCATAGCTATTTTATAACAACCATCACTCACTGACTGATCCACAAACAGTAGTTCTGATATAGCTGTTGCCTAACGTTTCCTCCTCTTTCTTGCATTATCGCTTCAGCTGCAGACCAAAATGGGATAGAGTAAGAGAAAGAAAGAGAGATCCAGGGATGCTGAGCTTTCTGTCAGGACTGAGTGATCTCTGAGGTGATCTCTGCTCAGGTGATCTCTGTTTAGTTCTGTCTCAGCCAATAAACTGTAAGGAGTGTTTGGTCCAGCCTCTGTCCCTTCCAAGAGGTCTTTTCAGCAACATTAAGGAAAACACGCCAGCGTCCCCGTGTTCACAGAAGAAAGTCAGAGCTGAATTGTATGGTAAGAATAACAGGTTTACTTTCCTGCTCCAGACTCCCTTGATCAGGTGGAGGTCTGCTCAACAGCTGCCTCACATGATTTGTTTTACATATTCTGCTTTCCGCCTCCCGAATAAACAACCCATCTCCATTCACTCTTTCTCCATTGGATCTAGTTTTGCTGATTCTACATCCTTATTGCACAGTTTTTGGCACTAGTCAGCAGCTGTGTTTTGACAGTCTTCGCCCAAGGGGCATTCCTGATACTTCTCTCTCACTGTCTGTATCCGGAGGCTTATCCCATTTCAGTTTTACTAGTTTAGGCCCAGGAGAGAGTTGGCCGACCACTTTTCCCTTACCACTGTCTGTAATAATCAACAGGTTAACCTCAGGCCAGGACTAGTCATCATAACGTGGGCTCCCTATGGTGTTTCACTGAGAGTAATTACAATCAGACTAGTACTTGAAAGCAGTGCTCCTTAAATATTATCAGCTGTCAGACTGTCTAGTTGTCATTCTGTCCTTTACCTAGACTAGAACTAAGGTGGGATGGGAGATGAGGCTTCCAAGAAGAGTTGGGAGAGATGCAGCTAAGATCCCACACTCAGTCAATACCATTGCACAGAAGGAGCTGGACTACACTATCTTAAAGGTAGAAACTGCACTGTTTCCACAGCTGGTAAACAGATAGAGAGACAGAATCAGGAAGAAGGAAGAAAGCAATGGACCTATGAATATCTTCTTATTTGTAGTATTCACTTGTAGTTAAGTGATAATGGACTGGAAAGAGGCAACACATCTTCCTACCCATAATATGCTTCTCTCATCTGTGACAACAGGATATACTCTGTGGGAAATAGGGGCATTATTTCTTTATTATCTGTTTGTACTATTCAGATTTTCCGACCAGTGCACCTTAGGGAGGAAGAGGCTCCCAACAAGCTGCAATGAAACAGTGTGCCGGATAGCTTTAAATAGAATTTCTAAGGGGTAAGTAAACTTTGAGATGTCAGCTGCATTCAATAAAGTCTGCACATTGATTACATCTCTGTAAATGTGAGGTACAGTACAGAGTAAAGGTCAACAGATTAAATATGTAGTTTAATCAGCAAATTATGTAAATGAACACAAATGAAATATACCATCCAACCATTAAGATCAGTAAAGCATGCAACTCTATTAGTAAAGTGTTTGAGTGCTGGCAATCTTAAATATGCATCAAATTTACTAAACTTTTAGAAAATTCAGTTGCTAGAAGAAACAGCTAAAAGAGTTTTTTTCAGCCAGATGTGTGGGTTGACCACTATTTATTCTACTGGAACTATCTAAAACATGGCAAAGAAAAATTAGAAAAATAGGGAAAAAAATGATGGCAGCAACAAGAAAGCTGCATGTGAAGCTTTTTTCTCCACCACTGGAGGGTGAAGATCAATTAGTGAGTGGTGTGATAATACAACTACTTGAAACATACCGATCAATGAGGTGGAATTTCCCGACATTGAACAACTACTGTGCAAGGCTCAAATAGCAAATTCCCTCCCAACTCATCATCTAGGTCAAAATCAGCAAAGCACTTAAGTACATGCACAACTTTAAGTGTAGGAGTAGTACCATGGCAGTCTTTCGCTCCCCTTCTGCTGATGTTATGGAACTTGGAGACCTGGGATCAGGGCTCAGTTGTGCTAATTACAGTTCATAGACAAGAAGAGAGTCAGCCTCTGAAAGGCTAACAATCTAGAGATAGACAAAGTGTGGGGAAAAAAAAAAGAATTATTATTCTCGTCTCTCTATCTTCCCTCTCTTTTTTTCTTCATAATTACAATAATTAGGTTAGAGATGTTGGATTATATCCCAGATATCATTATACATATTAATGGGCTTCAGAAGTGTCATAGTGTTAACACCAATGAACAGTTTAATACCAATGAAGAACTGTTTATAGACCCAGAAATAATAACCAAACTTTGCAAAAAATAGTTAGAATCCTTGGCAAGAAAAAATGTCATAATGTAGATTGTTTTTCTTTCTCTGTTTGCATTGTTCGTAAGATTTAAATCACTGTAACATGATTTTTCATGTTGGCAAGTAAATGATCACATTTCTTTCATTTATTGCAAGCAAGTAAAACTCTTTTAGAGGGAGACACAAGGTCCATTTTCATTAGTGTTTTAGCTTGGGTCAGAAATTTGCTTTTGAATTAATATCACAGTGGTTCCCCTTTATTTTTCTTTTTTTCATACCAGAGGGAGAGTTGGAGCACACAGATGGATTTCTTTCAGCTGAAACTCAGCTGGAAGATGTCTTCCAGGAATGCACCTAATGCTCTCCAGCTGCAAATGAGCACTCTATCTCAAGGACCAGATTAAAGCTATTTTTTTTACTAAAATAGAAGGGGACAAAAAACTCTATATGTGCATTGTGCAAACATTAGGCCCTCAGGACCAACTCTCTTGGTCTAGAGATCATGTTCTGTTCATCCTCACTACTTGCTAAAGCACGAGTGACTATAATATACCAAAGTTTGATCCCCATCATGACATGATGCATACTTCTAGGACTGTGATAACTTATCTCAGTATGTAAAGATCTCAGAGCTTGATGCCAAGCAGCGCCTCTATACAGATGGTTGGTGAAGAAAGGAAAAGATGGGGGATATTTTTAAGGAATATGTTCTGATAATTGTATACCTGCCAGAGAGTCTTCTGTGCAAAGGAAGCCAGCACTGTTGTGCTAATTTAGCATTAGAGTTCATCAGTACTTCTACAGAGATGCAGAGTTTCTTCAGTGCTTTCCGAAGTTTAGAAGTAGCCTCTAAAAGCAGCCTGAAGTGTGAAGGACACCCTTCTTCTACCCCTTCTCTTTCCACTTCCTATTTCTCTCCTCTTTCCTCTTCCCCTGTCCCTTCCCTCCTGTAAGGCAGATGCCTAATACAATACTAAGATTTTCAATTGTTAAGGAAATAAATTTGATCTGGTTTAAACTTGTAATATATCCCTTCTAAAAAGGATCATAAATAAAACCCTTTCAGAGTTTTTCTTTTTATATTGTTGATATTTGTAAGGGAAATGAGAAATTCTTGAGTTGACAAATTATGCAGCTTGATCAATGAAATATTGTGCACGCTGGACAAATTAAAGTCTGCCTAAATGTAGGCATGTACAATTAGATTGAAGTGTTTAAATCAACATTTACGTTTCTAAAGCTGGAGTTTCAGTGGCTAACTTTTGCTGGTCAGGGATTTCTATCCTGATGAATTGATAAAAAATGCAAAACAACTAAAAAGAAAAACTGCAGCTTTCTATTGCTGGACACATTTTACTTCTAAAAACCATTTTTTTCTGATCTTTACACTCCCCTTATCCTTCAGTAATGAGATTAGATCATTCAAAATTTTTTCCTTTTCTTTTTTTTTTCCCCGTGGGATCAAAAGTATTTTATACTGTTAAGCAACTTTTATCTAAATAATGCCCCAAGGCCCAAAGTTTACATTGAGTCCTAACTCTTTGGTTATGTAACCTCTTGTTAATATGTTAAGATGACAAGATACATCCTCATAAATTGCTTGGAATAGTGCTTTGGACCAAAGGTGCAAGATGATGACAGATATGGCTTGCCAGCCTGAATATTTCTTTTATGTCTTGTCTCTACAAAGAGGTTCTGTCTCTTCATTTTACAGAAAAGCTAACTACCCATGTGTCTTTCCATTAGATCACACCTACTGATCTTGAGGTGTCAAAAGTATTTGAACAGTGAAAGGAAGGCAAACAAAAACCTTATAGTATGTGGGCAGCAAGAAAGGTAGTTTATAAGGTAGCTGTCACTTAGAACCCAATTTGGGCTAGCTGAGCAACCGAAACAATGAGCAATGACCAAGTGCTGCCTGTGGGAATCTCGATTCCAGGCACTGCAGAGCTGGGCAGTGCCTCAGGAATGAGATACTCCACCCAAAACGGTGAGTCCGCTTGTTCTAAGCTGGACAATCAAAAGAAGTGATTATATCTGGTTAGCAACAATGTATGCTCCGAGATGTAAGTAGATGCTGACAAATAAAAAAGACTTTGGCTTTATATGTTTTGGTTTATTTTCCTGGTAAAAAACAATCCCTTTGAATAGGGTAAAGTGAGAATCATATGTTTTCAGAGTTTCCAAGGACCGCATAAAACAGATACCTGCATTCTATGTGTGTCGGCCTCACAAGCACATCCCTTCTTTGCACGCTGTTCTGGATACCCTTCATCATACTATCATATGTAGTTTATGGTTTACACCTAAAAAACTATAGTCTGGCTCAGAACTGAACAAGTAATACAGTAACACTATTTTTGGTAAGTAGCAGTGTCTTATAACTACAGGGGCATATCCATATACAATTTATAAGCACACTTAAATGAGTAATCAATTTAACTGGTTAATTATTATAACAATGCACAGACATAAAACTGGATACCATTAAAGGATTATTTTTAAACTCCAACAAAACTAGAACTGGCAAAAAGTATACACAGAAACAAACTATATACACATATATATACATATAGATGGGATAGAAAAGGCTTTCTACAGAGGAATGGAAATTCTCCAGATTTTGAGCTGCTAGGCATGATTTAAAGAAGTTTGAAAATAGAAGCCTAGTGTTCTTGATCAGGTACTCGGTGAACTACTAGGCTGAGATTGTTTTCATGTGTATTTCTTCCCTTACTGCCTGTTGTCACTTTCCTTCCTTATATGTGCAATTTACATTGTTGACTCCTCCTAACTTATTTCTGTGCCTCCTTTTTTCCACCAATTCTATCCAGTCTGCTGACTTTTTCTTTTTGTTCCCCTAGGTTTCTCCAAGGAAAAACAAAATCTGCTGAGGTGCCATTCTCAAAAGCATCACATAGAATAAGCTGTCAGCATTTACCCTTCAGGTTCAAATAGAGATTGGTATTGTCCATTTATTCCAGGCTACTGAGTATTCAGGAAATAGGTATGCCTTACAGAGCCATATGTCCTCCTGAGCATCCCAATAAACAAGACAACATTTAGATGGAATAACCTTTGACTTTGTTTCTTTAACCCCTTTGTGTGTATGCTTCTGAAAGCACAGCAAGGCAGTAGTTAAACATACGCACTACAAACAAAATCAGCTTTTGCATAACCCAAGTGAGCAGTCTTACTGCTTCACACAGATGTGCCTGTCATCAACTGCATGTGTTGTCTCTTTGAGCAGCATGGATCATCCTTTGCCCATATAAACTAAACTGGCTTTGTAGCTATGTTCCCCATGGAAGCAAAGTCCATGCGTGAACTTGCCTGGCATGCATATGCCTCTTCTCTGCTCTCTCAACTTTTGAATCTATTGATTTTAGCCAGATCTGACAGAATAGTAGAGGTCTCAAAGATAATTAAATGTCAGCTCCAGTATCCTGCACATTTCTCAGTTAGCAGCTGGTATCCCTTTACTCTCTATTCAAATTTTTCCATCCAAACCCATGCTAACTGCTTTAGTATTCAGAGAAGTTTATAATCAGCCATGGTTTGAACAGGAGTTCCTGTTGGTTGATTCTACTGAAAGCCCCCACTACCACGTCCAAAATACTCTGTGGGAGAACGCTGAAAGAAAAAAAAAAAAAAAAAAAAAGTGAAATGTGTTGCTTTGGTCTAGTGTTTGAGGTGATCAGCTTATGAATATTCTGTGTGTTCTGCACATTGTCAATCAATCATCTGTCTACAGTGTATGTGGCAACCCACCTTTTGCTACACAGATTGTGTGTTCTAGAGAGCTGAAAGGGAGAGAAAAAGGGGATCAGAATGCTTTTATTTTGTACTTTTATGGACTATACTCGATACTTGAATGAGTTTATTTATAAGATTATTATTCTATGTAATGCATTATTATTATTAAAGATACAGCTTCAAACTCACAATGACCCATGGGTATTGTTTGTTTCTTCAGAAAAAGAAGCAGCTCCATGCCAGGGAGACTGATATAAGGAAGTAATATGATCTGAAAAGAAATCCAGAATGTCAGAAAAACATGGAAGAAACGAGAGAAGTGTCAGGCTTTAAAGCAAGAAATGGACATCTGATAGGAAAGAGGAACACGGACTTCTGGAGGCAGGGGTACAACTTGGCATATTCTCCCCTTTCTGGGAAACACCTCTTAGTTTTTGGATGGAAACCAGCATTTGAATAATTAATAGTGCATCTGTATTCCTGCTGATATCTTTCCCTCTATCTGTCTAACTGTTTATTAACAATTAGAAAAGTAAGTAGGCATACTGGATGGCTGGCTTTGACAGGGGGTGGTAGATACTATCATAGAAGCTATTAAAGTATTTTAGAAGTGTATAGGAGAGCTGCACTGTAAACATAGCCACAGGTAATTTAATAATGCTTAAGCTAGCCTTTTATAAGGGAATGGTAGAGGGATAACTCAAGAATTATTCAGACCTAGAAAAGGAATGTGTGGAAATTAGATGAATATTGTAGAGCAGAATGATCAATGTCCTAAATCATATAAAAGAGAAATGTGACAAATGGTGGGTGTTTGTAGAATTAAATAAAACTTCCTATTTTAAGTGACATTGTGTAAATGAGGCTACTTTTGATGGAAATATTTCTGGAAAAGAAGAGAGGCAACATAAACAGGAGAAAGAAATCCGGTTAGTAGAAAATGACTCTATGAAGAAAGAAAGGAGGGGATAACTACCAAAAGGGAAAGCTTGGCATTGTAAAGAGTATGGTAGGAACTACCTTATTTGTTCATTAGTAAGATCTTTCTCAGCAGTGTAGGCAGGACTGACTTTGGTTTGGTTTTGCATTGCCTCAGGTGGAAGGGAAGAAGAGCGTAAATTCTGGGTCATTCAGGAGGGAGAGAGGAGTGTGAGTGGGACAAGGAAGGAGCTTGGGCATACAAGGAGGTGCATTACAGAGTGTAGTTTCTGACAAGATGCCGGCTACCGGTGCAGCAAGAAGCAATGCTGTGCCGAGGGGAATGGGGAGGCCAGTGAATGCCCATTCTTCAGGTTTCTCCTGAGGTGAAGGCTCTCATCACCCCAAGCCACTTCATCTTTTCATATTTCTCATCTCCCTGGCTTAATTGCTTTGTCTTGTGGGGTAAAAGTTGTTTAGCTATTGAATAGCAGTGACTGAAATGGTCAGTGGGTGACTTACGGGCTAGGCAGCCCAGATTCTTCAGAACAAATTAAATATTGAGAACAGATGAAAGCCTGCAATGTTTACATCATTAAGTTTCCTTTGGAATCACAGGACCAGTCACCACAGACCAAATGTAAATAAATAAATAAATAAATAAACCACAGTCAGCCCCAAGTAGAATCATAGTGTCAAAACAAATCCAAAGTATTTGCGACTCTTTTTAGCTCCTTTTAGTGACTGCCAACACATAAACTCTCTAGTCTTCTAATTAAAAACAATGATAATCTCAGCAATAATAATTAACAAAATAAAAAAAGACAAGAGACTCAACTGCTATAATTCAATATATTTCAATTATCTCTGCAAACTTTTTACAGATACTGGCTCAAGTATTTCAAGACTGAAAAATGAAGACTGAAATGCCTGCTATACTATTTAATATGAAGGTTTGAGCTAAATTTAAAGAAAACAGAACCATAAGAATTAGATTTAAATTTTAAAAAATCATATGGCCTAACTATAACAAAATTCATCCTCTTTTCCTCCCTCCTCAGATAGCAGAATGAGCGCTATAATCTTCCTTTTTAAACTATTTAGTGTATTTGGTCTTTGAAGATATGATTTCTCAGTTCTGAGTTTTAATAGCATATATATTAACTTTGCTATTTTAGCTCAAGCTGACCTTCCCTTTAGAGCTTCAGTAAATATATTTTTTTTTAATGTTTGCGTTTACAGGCATGTTTTATCATATGTTTTTTGGAAAACAAGAGAGAGAGTTTTGTGAGGGTGAAAAATTCAGACATAGCTATTTGCAAGTGTAAAATTATATCCATAGAAACTGAAGCCATCTTTGAAAATCTAGTCATTAGAGCACTAAAGAGATCTTTTTAGGATTACATATAATACATCAAGAGAAACTCAGACTAGCATATGAAAGAACACACACGTAATATCATTTTCAAACTTGAAATATTCTACGGCAATTTTAAACATATATAGTATACACTGCATGAGTCAGCCATCATGAATGAATTCTATATAAAAAGTGCCTTTAAATAAATTACCAAGCTAAATATTAAAGAGAAGCTGAGAGATTATACGCCAAAGCAAACACGGTGCACTCTTTATGAGGAAAAATGCTGAACAACCTACAGAACGAGCCATCTAAAAGGTTCAGGCTTCTCTGTCTTATTCTCTGTTTGTGTGTTTTATTACTTACTCTCCTAATATGCTATAGCATAAAGTCAGCATAATTAATGAACTGATTTAAAAAAAATGCAAATATAAAGTTTGTGTCTAGTTAATGAATTTGCCACTGAATGCCATTTTCTATGAAAGAGTGAGCACAAATTCCTGCTGATTTACTTTTTCAAAGACTTCCAGCAGATAGGAAAGAAGAGGAAGGTGCAGCCAGGGTGTCATTATGTATTTACAAATCATAAATAAAAAAAATAATAGTTAAATCAAAAATAGGCAGTTACTCCATGAAATTTATTGACTGCTTAGGATAGCAACACCTTAAACCAAAACTCACTTCATTCTGGAGCCTAAGAGCTGACCACTAATTTTTTTGTGAGAGTTCTTATGCAAGCCAGAATTCTCATTTTCAAGTACGGCGTGGAAATGACTCAAATCAGCTCCTGTTAGCTTGGTTACTCCAGATTGGCCAGACTGTATTTGGAGGAGTACAGTCAGAAAAGGGCTGCTTACTAGTTTTGTTTATGTAATTATTTTAGAAGTTTCTCATATCTTCTCCTCTCTTAACTGGGGGAGCACTGAAGTTTGACACTAGGCTAAAATCTGTCCATACACATTCTCAGGCGCTAATTTTTAATCATCTGATGGTAAATAGAAAATACATTTTTCAAAGCTGATCCAGTTTCTTTTACTGAGGCATTAATTTAGTCTATTTTTCTCTTTTTTTACCTCTTATGTCATTGCTCCATCTAGATTACAAGACTCGAAATGTCCATATTCTGGGGCAAACATTTACAGACAAATCCATCACAATTTAGAAGAAATGTAGTACAATTTTATAGGAAATGTATTCAGAAATTATAGAAATTAAGGAATTACAGTCTGCCTTTGAGCTGTGTGAGAAGTTCATGATAAATTATACAGGATGGTTTACTAAAAACTATATGAAAGTTTCTCTGTTCAGTTCTACTAGTTTATTATAAAAAAGATAGATTATGTATATGTAACAACCATTTTTTTTAAATGAATCTATAATTATCTGTGCTGTCATTGTGCTCTAATAAAGTCATAATCAGTGGGACTATGTCTTTTCTGCTCATGACTTACAATACACTGCCACTGGTATATCTAGGATGTTTGAATTTTTATTTCTCTGACTTCAGCAGTATGTCTTACAGGGCTTCAGTCAGAAGGGCAGACTGAGAAGAAACATTACAATGACAAATGACTACTAGGGAGACTGCAATATTTTGTAGGTTGAGGGAAGCATTAAGCGACAGCTTACTACAGTTTAGAAGTTGGTTGCTTTTTGTTTGCTCCTCTCTTTTTAAACATACTGAAGATACACTTTACCACCTGACACCTGATGTCTTTTTTGTATCCTTTGACAAAAACAAGAAGTGCACATCACAACAAAGCTTCCTTGATAAATATATAAATATAAATACATGTGTATATTCATTTGTGAAACAGAGGTACCATATTGCTTTGAACTCTAATGGCAGTGCCTCTTGGCTATCAGTTCCCTCATGATGACCCGAAGAAGGAGTACACACAGACATCTCTGCTCTCTCTAAAAGAAGAAACTGTACATAGAAACTGTATTAGAAGCTCAAAACTGTAAAGGAAGAAATTTTCTGAACTGTTTATCAAAGAAAATAAAAAGTTCCTTCTTCCTCTGTTGGCACAATGACATGCATACATTTGCCATTTCATCTGAGCTATTTCTTGCATAATCTTATAAAAATATACTTATTTCTTATGCATCATTGGAGCCACTATAGATAGTGTATAATACTCTTCAGAACATGTTAAGGAATCCAACTTGCTCTTTGCTGTTTTGTGTCTTTTCTACAAGTAACATCACTTACAGGAAACTAGATGTGAAACAAGCATCTTTCTCTAGGAACAGATTGAAATCCACGGCATGGACTTAGTCTTCAAGGATAAAATCTTATTTCTGCAATTTACCAACTGTTAAATCTACAAACATTAACCCTGACATGAACATTTCTTTTTAACTACAAGCGCAGGAGATAGTTGGAACTGCAAGATTTTTTTTTTTTAATTGCTTGAGAAATTTCAAAGTGTGCCAAGACAAAGAGGTAAAAATGATATATTTTTATTTGTATATAATTTTTAATGGGCTTATTCAATAATATGGTTGTTTTTAGAAAACACTTTCTCTTGGCTGTATTCCGATAAGACAAAAGTATTATTATGGTGAGATTACAATAAATGAGACCATGAGTCAGAAAGATGTCAGCATTGATTATACGTACTTTTAAGGATCTTGAAATGAGAAAATGACAAACCCTTATCTATCATCTAACCTTAAGTCTTACTTAAAGGGAGATATTACTCTTAACTGATGAAACTAGTTTACTGAGAATTGATATTAAGCGCCACAAGCACAGGTAAGAGAGAATACAAAATTTTATTTTAATACATAGAGTCTAAAAACATAAAATCACTGACATTCAGTGACTTCTTATATACATCTTTGGTTAACCCTGTTTTAATGATTTCATGATGATCTTGTAATGTTACAGATCTGTTTGCAGTGGGCAAGACAGCAAAAGAGATGTATGTGTTTTTGAACATACCATTCTCCTCTATGTTATTCTTTTTTTTCCCCCATTTCATCAGTGTCCGTCTATACTATGTTAGGTTCATATCAGATACTTACCACTCAGGTTCATGTACATTGCCACTACGAATGCTTACACAAGTATACAATTATACTACAGCAAGTTGAATGTTACTTCTTTCCTTTCATGAAAACCCAATGAAGTCAATATACATTAATGATCTAAACCAATAGAGCATGTCATTAACTTCATGCATTCACATCAATGGGAGCATTCACATACTTGAAGTTGAATAGTGTTTATCTAGACTTTTGAATGAATAAGAATACAATGTGAAGTATTCGTTAAATGAGGACAAAGGGTTTTTTTGTTGTTTTGTGGGTTCCCCCCCACCCCGCTATTGACCCCATCAAACTTGCATGAGAAAGCACTTTGACTACCTTTTTGTTTTACATTTTCTTCCTGAAAAAAAAAAAAGCATCAGAAGTAAACAATATGTGAAGCTGGTTGATTATTTCAACATATTGAAATATCCAAAATTGCTGTTTATTTGCCAATGTGGTCAGTGTTTCTGTGTGGGCTTTGTCTATAGTTTTTCTTTATGCCTGCCTATGGGACAGGAAGGAGTAAGCTTATGGATAGCATTTCTTTATGGACTTTCTTCATGTACCACATCAGAAAATGTCAGCAGGTAAGGATATTTAATCATAACTCTTCATGAACTGTAATCAAAGTTGAAGCCATTACCACTGACATATTCATCTGATTATGAGTAAATGCTAATTACATTTCTTCAGGTTATCTAATATCAGCTCATCTAATCTTCAAACTATATTTTTCCAATGAAAAAGGTTCACTGAAATCTCCATCTGTAATTCCAGAAACAGTATGTATCTTGATTGATCTGGATTATTGGGAATGGGATCAGCTTAAATTCAGAAGACCTGGAACATCTTCATAAGCGTTTTTTTTTTCTTTTTCTTTTTCTTTTTTTTTCCATCTCTGAGCTTCAGCTTTACATTACACCCTGAGAGAATGCCAGCTCTGAAAACTCTCAGTTCAGTTTTACTTGCAGTATACGTCAGGAGACAGGAATACCATGACCTTTTGTACCACACACTGCACATACTCTTGCTCTCCTGTAACTGGTTTCAGCACAGTTGAATTTGTTCAGATTTTCTGTGTAGTGACATACAGCACATGTTCTGTAAAACTTCAGTACTTTGGAAGGGATTCTCATTTAGCAGTTTTGGTGTTCTTCTCAACAGTATCTAATTTCAACAGCTTTAGTAGCATTCTTGATTTACAACAGTTTGAGGAGAGACCCAGAAGCATTCTTCATATCATGTCCTCGGTTTATCTATGTGTTTTATGCACTTCTTGAGGAAAGATCTCTCTCTACAGGATCAGGAGGTGTGAAATACACAAAACAGAAGACATGTCCTAAGAAACATATGCAATAAACTAGAATTTCTTAGAGGGGAAATCTCTTGGCTAAGTCTGCACAAATATTCTGAATGATCTGCAGTGCAAAATAAGCACTAATCAACACTTTTTAAAGTTTGATTAATGATATTTTAATTTGCTACATGGAAACATTTTTCCTGTTGTGGCTAATTATTTTGAAAAGCCCCATGTGGGTTCTGTCTACTACTACTACTACTACTACTACTACTACTACTACTACTACTGCTACTGCTACTGCTACTGCTACTACTGAAAAACCAGTTGTCTTTACCGTAATCAATGACATTGAATAACAACCAAAAAACCAGTTTTCTCTCTTCCTTCTTGATTGAACGCAGTAATCTTGTGAATACATGACACAGCTATTTCAGAAATACTCCAACGAACACTAATTTTAGAGCCATATGATTTCAGTGTTCTCTACCTTGAGGCTTCTGTTCAGTGAGGGGACTAAGACAATACCTGCATTTACTGTTCTCAGACAGCAATGATCTGTTTTATCTCACTTTCACAGACTCATTCAGTTTATACCCTCTCTGCCTTGCAACAAACCTTTTTTCATGAATTGTCAGCTTATATGCTTACAGAAGTACTTTCAAGACTTATTGTGGAATCCTACTGTTTAGAGAGTTTTGGGTTTCTTTCTTGCATTTACTATGCTTATACATCAATACTTTTCATGTTAACTGCTTGCAGAGAATTACTGTAAATCGTATACTGACCTGTAGGACTCTTACTGATATTTGGTATTTTCAAATTTACCAGATGATGCTTTGACACTTCCCCAGACTGCTAGGATGAAAGTATCACAACTGTTCCTGAGAGGAGCAGCTGATCAGCAGAATCTTTTAAGTCTTAGAAATAAAAGAGCAGTAACAGAAGCACCCATCTTATAAATGTCCTTTCCAGCCAATGTTCTATCTTTTCGGTACCACCGAATACGTCATGCAAAGTTTTCAGAATGCCTATTAGCCAGAATATGATGACAATGCTCTGGTGAGTCATGAGCTTATGTTTTTCTTGAACATACAGGAAACATCTAAACTGTTTTTAAAGGGCTTTGTAGAGAAAGTATTGGGAACACGTTATGTTGCCAGGTACACCTAGACAGGCTGTCTGCAGTGTGCCTGAGGAGCAGATGCATTAAAAAAAGAAAACTGTTGCAAATCATGCCAGGTTCATGGCTGTTCTAATGGCCTTTAAAGTTTTTCAAAGTCACTGAAATGATCTTTGAGTCAAAAAGACTTCACATCTGTCACATGCTAAACATATTGCTATGAAAGGTGTTAAAAATGCCATTATAAAATACTTTTGTAGATATTTCCTAAGTGCTCTGTCTCACAATAGAAGTGCCATTTCTAAAACCATCTGCTGTGACTTTCTCATTTCTAGTCTGTTCTTCTGCTCATGTCTGATTTGTTATGAATCAAAAGGCAATCCACACATATCAAAGCATAACATCAGAAGACCTTTCTCTAAAAGAGGTTTCACCTGGATCCAATTGTGGCACTCACGATTATATGTTGGAAAAAATCACTTGTGAGACTGGCTGTGCTGAAAGTAATGCATATATTGAGGTGCCTAATTACCTGGTTTACTGGTAATTAGGCAAAGGTAACCCAGTGCTAAATATTTAATTGTATGTCAAATGTACAATTGATTCTTCTTACAATTCATTGTGGATGTCAAATCAAAGACTATTATTAGAATGTTGGCCCTATTTGTATATTCTATATAAAGTGCTTGCAATCACAATAATAATAAAAGCAAATAACAAACAAACAAAAAAGCCTATTACATTATTTGAAAGCCATTTAAACTTATTGCATTCAGTTCTGGGCACTACATTACCAGAAAGATATTGACAAATTGGAAGGAGTTTACAGAAGAGCAGCAAGCAATAATCAGGGAAGAGACTGATTTATGAGAGAAGATTAAAAGAGCTAAATCTGTACAGCTTGGCTAGATAATGACTAAGGTGAACTAACAACAGCCTAGGTTTAGTTAAGTCCTTCAGGCACAGATGTGCTTCTCAGAGCACTGTAGAGCTATGCTACACCAGAAAGAATTTCAGGAGGGATTTTTACCTTAAGGAAGAAGTTTAGTTCTTTCCTGTTGTAGAGGAGAACAGTGAAAATTGTCTAATGTTGAAGGATATGGACCTGTGCCACTTCATGCCTTCTCATCTGTCAACAGTTCCTTAGGACTGATGTCCATGACTGTCTCTGTTGCAAGGACTCCAGAACAAACTTGTCTCTGAGCACTTTCCACATTCTTTGCTTCCCGGTGACATGTATCAGAAATATCTGAATGTATTATGTATCCTCAAAGGTAGAAGCAAATGCATTTTTTCTAAGCTAATCTTGACTTTAGTAGTAGTGGGAATGCACACTTGTCCCAGTAGGTCATCAAAAATTATTCTTGTCTTTTTTAATTCTAATTTCTCTGAAGATAAATGTGGAACAATTTTAGCATGAAATTTCTATATTTCTGTATAAAAATACTTCAGCATTTAGAAATTTAGGGGAAAAAAAACCAAACAAAAGCCTCTGATCCTTTTCGATAACATTGAAATATATAACCAATATGAGGTTGATGAATATATGATATTCAAAGTAATAATGGAATAAACTAAACCGGAATGAACAGAAAAACAAAAACAAAATAAAACAAAATCCTTAAACACAATAGCAGGCCCTTTTTAGTTGCAACTGAGAGAGGAAGTTAGCTCATCTGTATGTATTTACAAAACATAAAAAGCAGGAGGTAGAGCATAAAAGAAGAAAAAAATAAGATGAATCAAAGTTATTCCAGGGTAACCTCGGTGGGAGCATGCATCAAGTATAGATTTGCTACAACATAAGTTCCTACAGAATTTAAAGCCTTCCTGGGATTTCTTGATATGTATATTCTTTACTATAAAAGAAATGGAGGAGATATCTTCAGTGCTGAAGGAACAGGGAACATTTTGATAAAGAGTTCAATGGGAGCAATAGAAATGGTCATAGACCCCTATAGTGTACTTCTTTCTGTCCCTCTTCATTTTAGCTTATAAGCCAGATTCTGCATGTTTTCTCTCCTAACATAAACACTCTTTTTCATTTTCAGTAGATACACGCTCCTACAACTTTTAAAATGAAATTTCTCCAAATGATGTCGAAAATGATTATTGCGGTTGGCTACATTGTATCTTCTGCACCACAGGCAAACCTGAACCAATAGTATCGTATGAGAAATCTTACACGTTTGACTCAGGAACACTCTAGGAAATGCACACTAAGAAACACGCTCTAGGAAGCACACTTTACGAAATTCTTTTGTCTTCAAATTTAAGAAATAAAGGTATGCTTTTCCTAGCACAAAAAAATATTTTTGATGATCTCTGGGCTACTATAAAAGGGATAAGTTATATGTGCTGGAATCCATACTGTCACAGTAAAAACTCCTTTGCTTCAGGAAATTTTATAGGTTCTTAGCTGCCTTTGGTTTCTTCTTCCCCCTGCAGATCCCTTATAGAACTCCTTGTCTCTAGCTCAGATTATTTTATCTAGACTTTTAGCCATTTCTTTATGCCAAAGTTCACAGTAGTCATTTCTTTCATGTTCATTCCTCTAAAACAATTTCAGAAGAGCCTTACAAAACTTATACTCCTCTACCCAGGAGCTGGTGACCCTCAGACTAAGATCTGGTGCTAATAGAAACTCATGAAAATGCTGAAATACCAGTCCATTTCTTGCTGTCTGTAAGTCTGTGTCTTTTAATGTCTCATACCATTGTAACCTTTGTATTGGTTAGGAGGGCTTTGTAGTACAGGCATCATGGACTTCTTGTGTTATCATGGATAAATTTAAGGTGGTCTTGAGACTTAAGTGTAAACATATAATACATGCTTAAAAAATCAACTTTTTTCACTGTCCTTATTATCATAACTGTCAAAACTATCTCAAGGATGTGAGCCTTGATATTTATGGCAGCTAAAAGAGCAAATAACTGTCAACCATGTCACTCTTAGATTATGCCAAACAGAATGTTTGATTTCAAAAATAATACCTAGAAGTGGTTTGATCCAAAACATATAAAATCTAATCACATGTCTGATGTTGAATTTCTCAAGTTTTACTCAAATCTCTAGCCTCCCTGGCATTCCCTGAAAACTTTTGGATTTCTGCATGACGTTTGGTGCACAGCCTCATGAATTCCTCTTCTGTGCTTGCAACAGCAATGGGAAATACTGAGAAAAGAAGTACTTCAGTCTCTGTTCATCCAAATATACACTTCATTCACCCTGTCTCCTCAGGGAGTTTGCAACTGGTAGTGTACAGTGATGCTCGGTGGAAGAAATATCATTAAGGATGAAAATGGGTTACTTGTATTTTTTTTTTTTTTGTCCTCTGACTATAACAGAAAAAATAATAGTTGCTGAAGATGTGTTGATTCTGTCTCCTCCGACTATTGCTTTGCATCACAACTTTAAGCAGAGTTTCCTGAGGTGTAAAAATTAAGAGAGAATGGATGGGTGTAGTAGGTAAGAAGATTCAAAGTCAAAAATGAGGCGTTGCATTCTGAGATAAAAAGCTTAGCAATAAGTAATCCTTTTTTATCTCTGGAATTTTATGCCTTTCCATCACATTTCCAAATTTTCTGCAATCTTCTCTCAGGAATGTCTCTCAAACAAGAGCTCAATATTTATATTTATTTGTTTGACAGTGACTATGGCCAGATTCTGATCTTAGCTAGATTGGAACAATTACACTAAGTTTGGCTGTGTTGTTTGATTATTATTATTTTATCTTGGGATAGTGAAATCAGTATCTGTACTCAGAATTTTTTTAAAAAAAGTGAAAGTCTTTTATAAGTTCTTTAACTAGTTTTCTTAGCACACTGTACTGTGCATAAATTCAGCTGACATTTTACATAATTTCCAATAATTCATTTATTAGCTTTAAAGTCAACAGCTATAATTTCTATCTTTTTTTTTCCTGTTAAGTTACTTATTTGTTTTAACGTTATTCTGGTTTTGCTAATACAAAAGTGAAATAACTTCTGCTGAGGTTGGCAGAGCTGCCTTGATATGAAAGACACCAGAATCAAATCATAGAGCATGTTTCTAAGCGTAGCAAGCAACACATATATGTGGTTTATCAAAATATAAAATTTTTTGTAAATCATTTTTTCTTACACTTTCTGTTTTAACTTGTTATCACCACAGATAGAACACACTAAAAAAGAAACTATAACAACCTTTACCAAGAAAGAAATTTTAATTTATTGGTGAAGAGTTGCATAAAAATTGAGGTCTGCAAATAAGTTTTTTGATGATCACATGTATATGGCAGAAGTGATTTGTTAGGTCCAAACATACCACAAAGATTCAGGCAGCTTGCTTTCCTTCCCCAGACAAACTCCTTCTAGGTCAACGGGTCCATATGCAAAGAGAGAAAGAGCATAGGATAGTCTGAAAAAGAAATAAGTCTCTGTGGAAAAGGGATAAATGTAAGAACATTTAGATCATCTGAGAAAGTATCTGTAAGTATGAACAGAAAGATAATAAAGCCCTAGACCAGTGTTGCCTCTCCCTGATTAAGGAATGAGGGTCAACACCTCTTCCTCCACATTTAAAGGAGAGTCTAGGATGAAAACGGCCATTGACTCAAATGAAGATGCTGCTGAAAAATAAATTTTTAATAGTTGACTGGGATATATAACTAGGAGTTGAGTTCATTTGTGTAGAAGGAAGAGCTTCAAATATAGATCACTGTGGCTTATTATTTTCCAGGCCAATGATTTTGAATTTAAGGTATAGTTTCAGAATTTTGCATTTCCAATTCATAAATAAATTTGTATGAACTTTAATAGGACTTGATAGTCCTATTAAAACCTCAGTTAATGTCAAATGTCCAAAGATCCTGTGTTGAGCATCTATGGTTTCACACTGAGAAAGAAAGTCTCTTCCAAAAATTGTGGAGAAATAGCAGTAATATACCACTTTAGAGGTGGATATTAATGGCAAGAATTAAATTCCTCTCATTGACTTTAAAGATTAATTGCTGCTTGACACATTTAAGCGTAGCTTTATAATGTAAATGTAAAATTCTGAACATAGGTATAGCGACCTATATTGTATTTATCATAATAAAATTTTGGTTCTTGCAATTACATCTGATGACAAAAATTGCACTTATGAAAAGCTGCAAGTCTGTAAGAAATCATGAATGAAGGACATTTGTGATGGACTGATTGGCAAGATGTTTAAACCTGAGTGTCTGAAAGCTAGAGACATGATATCTATACACAGGCACATCAGTGTAGAAATCTAGAAATCATTTAATCTAACAACAGCTATGATTTAAAAAATACACCAAAGCTGAAGCTAATTCCAGTAATTTTATTTGTTTTCTATATTCAGATTTAGAAGTTTATAACTAGCAATCTAGGTTGAAACCTTTGATAGTACAATTAATGAATATGTTTATTTTTCTGTCAGAAACGGTGTTGCACGAGACATTCCCAAACACTGAAGAAAAATACTTTCCTGTTCCACTGTTGTGGCAGACAGATGAGTGAACTTTTGCCTTAAACATTTCTTGGTACATAAGGTCCAAGCAAACCATAATCCTGAACAAGCCATCTGTCCCCAGCGGAAACAGGACTAAGTTGCTGCAACCCCCGAAATGGTCTCCCTGCGACCACACAGGACACACCGAGCCTGCGCTGAACCAGACCACGATTGGGCAGAGACTTTGGGACCTGGACTGTAAATTATTGCCGTTTTTAGCACAACTTCTATAAAACTTGCTTAGCATGAGTAGCTAAATTTGCTGAAGCCTTAGGCCGCACTCCTTAGTTCAGTGAGAAAGGTCCCCAGAGCAAGTGCAGTCTGGAATGATAAGGGAGTTACCAGCAGTTTGCATTCCTGTGCACTGCTGAAACAGTGCTAATTGCTGGAGTTACCACCTCTTTGTCAGGACCTTGAGAGACAATGGCTGGACCCAAGAATGGAGACACACCTGTCAGCAGAAACGGCAACAGTAAACGGCCTACCTAGGGACAGTGAGGAGACCCAATAAGGAGCAGGAGACCCCAGACCAATATTACTATTGGTCTGAACTACCATGTGAGGGGGGAAACTTAATTTGAAAAAGCTATAATTGCCCAGGGATTTCTTTGTTTGGGGTCCCTCTTCGGAAGCACCCAGCTTGAGCTGTGATTCGAACGGAGTCAGCAGAACATCATCGGCCTCAGAGTGGTGGTAGCTAGCTTCCTCTCTCCTTTTCCAACTTTCTCTTCCCTTACCCTTGTTCTGTTCCCCTCTTCCCTTTGCCTCCCCTTTGCCTTCCCCCTGCCTTTTCTCCCCACTCCGTGGAAAATAAAGCTAAAAGGTTGTACGATATTTGACCGGTTTTAGCATCTTAATCTCGTCCTTGGGATCGTAACGAAACCCTCCCGATATTGGATCGGGACAACTGTCTGTAGTAAATAGTCCCTTCTAAAAGGGATCATAACTTTGGCTCATGTGTCCTTAAGGAGCTGTTATTTAAGCAGGAGTCTATAGCATTCATAAAGGTTAGCATCAATGACTAAGCTTGTCAGTTTAGGATCTTCAGTTGACTTACTCATTCACTTCTTGTTGTTCTCTGAATAAAAGAGAACTGGGGGGAATATTCAGGAACAAAGCACTCACTTGGGAAGCAGAGAAGAAATTTATTGTAATAATAAGACTTAAAGTAACTTACATTACAGTAGTGTCTCCTGATGTATCTGCTGGCAAGGTGTCTTCTTCCTACAGAAAGTATTTTGAAATCTGAAACCTCTTTCTGGCTTAGGCAATGCAGGGAAAAAAAAAACCCTTACTTTGTAGCAGTAGTTCTGATGAAAGCAGCCTATAAGTAGGCAAAGATATGGATGTAGAAAAAAGGTGTTACATGTATGGAAGGTATTTGTTCACTATATAAGGATTCATGAAAGTGAAAAATAGAAAGTTAAAATCCCTCATAAATTTGGTACAGGATCCTTGAAACAAGATTGTCTTTTGCTGCGTTCAACTATAACACCTCTGTAGTGTAGCCAGGATGGTTTCAAATACCTACCACCATGTGCAAACAAATACTATGTATGCCTTTTAATTTAAAGATCACAATATAGATTCCTAGTGTCTATTCATTGCCTTAAAGTAGTGTTACTTCCCTTTTACTCAAAAGTAACAGATAGGAAAACAAATCAGTTTAAAGACAGATATTAGTATTCCATGTGATCTTTCTCGTTAAGTCTCTGAGAAACCACCTATAGTTTGCATATTTTAGAAATTTGTAAGTAAATGCTGGCTGATAGCTAAAAGAAGTAGTGTAGGTATGGCAATTAAATACACCTTACCTTTCTGCCTCAGAAAATTTCTTACAGTTCCCATGTCCCCTTATCATTTTTTTTCCCTCATGTAAATCCAGCCAAACAGCTAAATTAACACTCTGCAGCAAGAAAAAAATATATATAATCCTACTAGCTTTTTATTTTGCTTCTAATACTCCTCAACAGGCCATAGGCCACCCTTTTCTTCCCTTTCCCAGTGCACCCTTTTATCACAATTTGAATATACCCACAGCTTTCCCACTTTTGTTTCCTGGTACTATTCCTGAGGAAAACTGTGGGAGAGCCTGGATCTGTACTGACATTAAAGATTTTGTAGTAGAACACCTTTATCCCTAAAGAATGCTTGAAGGTGGTGTGAGATGAGAACACACACTCATTTCAGCAAGGTCTGTGCTTTTAGAAGGGTCAGAAGCTCAGAGATAAGAAGCTATCAGTTCCCTGACTCCCAAATAAGACTCTCTAGAGGAACAAGGTCATGTCAGCACTTAACCTCATCCAACCAACCCCATGATTATGCTATGAGAGAGAAAAAGAAGACAGAGGTGTCTGTAAGGAAGTGGGCTACTTTGCCTTTAAAAAGAAGAAAAGATTTAATTCTAGACAGTAATCTCATTAGTGATGGGACATGAGGCTTTGATTGATTCAACAGCTGTCTATTCAAGGATTCCTTCTGCATTGTATTACCCCTCAAGATACTGGCTAAGCCCTTTGCTGTCCCAGAAGCGAAGAATAATGAGGACATGGATCTGCTCCCTTTTCCTGATATAGGAGAAAGTCTGTACCTCACTCTTCACCCTTTATTTTGCTGGATTTTCCATTTTATATCTAAAAATACATGAAACTTTTTAAAATAAGTATTTCATATTCCTTTATTTTTTAAAAAATAAATCTCATTTATAATTTAGTTATATAGCACCATAATGTATATTGTTTTTAAAAAGTTCTAAAATGCTCAACATAAAAAAAAAATCCCAAAGTCTTAAGGATCTCAAGAGCTTTTGACAATGGAAGCCTGAGGTTGAAAATTAAAGAATTACTTAAATGATCAGTGTTGTGTGCTCTGATCTGATAACTATCTCTCCAAAAAAAGATGTACAGAAGTAAAATTTTGTGATCCCTTCAATATTCACTTCATGAACTGATTTACTGTGTAAACAGAAAATTTCACCCACTTACCCAAAAAAATCCCTTCTGAAATATAATATTTTAATCTTGGATTCTCTGATCCTGCATATGACTTTTAATGTTAATAAAACCTTCCATAATATTTACACGTGTATATATAAAAATATATATATACACACACTTATATTATTCTAATGTTATTTTAAAATTATGATCTAATTAAATAAGATATATTTAAATTATATATTGTACATTTTATATTATATATTAATCTGATAAATACATCATATTACTAAATAAATAATTTTACTTCACATATTGTCATGTTGCTGAATAGTACTTCCATGATGTTACAGGAATTCTAGATTTTATTCCTTGCTCCTCTGGCTCCTGATATCACTATGCAGGAAATATGTTGATAGAGGCAAAAAAGGAATGGCAGTGAATGAAACGTATTCAAACGTAAGACTTCTGTTCTAACAGAGAAGATAGTTAAATTTATTAGTTCTTGTTTTGGGCTAGTGTGGATCAACGGTTGAGTAAAGTTTTTAAGGCTGAACTGAGGTTGAAAAACAGTGTAAAGCACTAGAGATGAGACTGTCTGGAGTTGGTAGATAGTAAAATCATCTACATTTAGGGTCATATGTATATGTATTTATATACATGTACACACCTGCATTTTCAAAAGTTATTGGGATCTTTTCCATCATTCTACTTCATAATCTTAATAACTGCATTTAGGGCATTTTCTCTATCAAAAAGATTCACTTTCTTCAACTTCTCTTATAAATCTTTAATACCTGCCACTTTCAAGGGTACCTATTGTATTTCTCGCTTTGATGTGATAACCAGCATTATATACACTACTAAACATGACATGTAAATAATGCAGTATACAAAAATAGTTATACCACCTTGCTGGATTTATATCCTATTTCTTTAACAACACAATCCATCATCTTCTTTACCTTGTTCACTGTGACCTTGATACTGGATACAGGAATTCATGGTTTTCTTTTCTTTTTTCCAGCAATAAAACTTAAGACTTATTTTTTCAGTGTGCCACAGATTTGCTCAGTGCTTACTTATCACTTACAGCTTTATTCTTTACTATTTGACTTTTTTTTAATGATGTCATTCATTTATTGAATTATACTTCATAAAATAATGGCCAACATTTTTATTTTTAATTTTCCTATTTTTTAAAAAAATCAAAATAATTGAAAAAAATTATATAATTAAAAATAGGGTTTATAAAAGTACTGAAAAACATATCAGAGAGACTACCTATATTACACAAGAAAAATATATCAGCCAGTGCAAAAGGAAAATAATATATATATATATGAATATCTGATGCAATCAGCATTTATTGATAGGGCCTGCAAAACTGAAATCTGTTCTTAATTGACTAGGCTCTCAATCTGTCATCTTATTAGAAATAATTGCAATGTGGTATCTTGTTTATTGGAAAACTATTGCTTTATCTGTATAAATGGATTCAATATACTTTCTCTTAGAGTCTATATTTGTAATAACTTTCATTTATTCAGGTAAGTAAGGCAATATTTTAGATTTACAAAACAACTTAATTCAATATTTTGACAAAAAAAGACATATATGTGCAAGCTATATTTTAATTTTCTCTTTGGATTTTCAAGCAGAAAGTTGGCTGTGCTTTTGTAGCAGTGATTCAGACCATTTCAAACAGCTAGCTAGTTTTCATTAATATGATGAAATTTATTTCTGTACAAAGTTAGGCATAAGGCTTGCATGCGGTGTATTTTACAAAGTCTCTTTGTCCAGATGTGTCAGAAATTTTTTCTCTGAATTCAATTACACTTTTTTTTAATATCCTCATCTTTTCTTGGTATACATTCCTGAGAGAAGGAAAAATATATGGAGTACAATACCACAGTAAATTAATTTATTTGGGCCAGCAGGAATTCATAAATTGATACTTGCACACTGATGCTGTTGTTGGGTAAGAATTCTCACAGTTTTCCCTCAGGATGTACATGGGGGTACCGAAACGGAAGCTAGTCTGTAGCATTCTGTCTAATTCATGTCTCTCTTGTCAATTAAAACTGAACCTTTCCCAAAGTTCAAATCATATCAACTAGGTCTACAAATCTAGAAAGCCCTCTGGAAACTGTAATTCCTCAGCCCCGGTTTTGCAAAATGGATTGAATAACAGACTGCCTTGGGGAGCACCACTAAAATAAAGCTCTAATGGAACTGAAGACCTAACCAGCCAATTTTCTAAACATAGATGTTAGTCTAAATATGCTGTGTTGTCCCCAAAATTACACCGTATGATTAGGAATGTCTGATTTCAGACAGCACTGATTACTATCAGGAAAAGTAATATACTTTGTTTCTTCTAGATGTGTTTTTTCATACACAAAATATTCCTTTTTTTTCTTCTTTTTTCAGGTATGGAGTTCATTTTCATACTGTTTTCTTTAATACCTAATTGTCGAGCCCCTTCTTCCACAATACTAGTCAAATATTATTATTATTATTATTATTGTTATTATTAGCCTCATGCATAGGCCTGAAAATTATGCAGTAATATGGCTGTATTTTCATTCCTTTCTTATAGAAAAAGGAACCCTGAATTAAACACATATGCACTTCTGGTTTTGTTAGACAAGATGAAAAGTGATTGGATTATGTTGCTTTTCTTTCTTTTGACACACAGTTATCAGCTGTTTTTAACAGAATAATCTTTTCCCCTCCTACTTTATATGTACTGTTATTCCTATTGAAAGTGCTTTGTGCTGCTTGATTCTAATTATTCATTTATGCACACTTAATGTTTAAATTTCTCAAGTATCATTATAGTCTGCCAATCCTCTGCCTCATTCTCTTTTCTTTGTTGTGTTTTGCTTTCTTGATTGTTCATGAGAGTGTTCTTTACCTGCAGTCTAACAGTGAAGTCTCCTGCTCTTTGTGACACTATAGGACAAGGTCAATCAATTGCAGTAAAATAAATTGCATTTTTTCCATAGAAGTCAATCATGAAAATAATTTCTGCAAACTTTACTTGATTAGGGACAGTTTGTTCTAATAACGATTTTAAATATCTTGATTGAATACTCCATTAAGCATTCTACCTCTGAATGCATTGCATTCTACCTCACAACATATACAAATAGGAGAAAGAGGTTTACATATTTCATGATCAATTGGGACTTTTCCTCCCTTCTTCCTGCCTTAGAATTAGAGAGGTCATTTGTGTGCAGTCTTTGGAGACTGAGATGGAAAAAGTGGATGATGGGGAGGGATCGAGTCACTGGGAGTCACTGGACCAGATTCTTCCATCCATCTGGTCTGGAAGTCTAATTTGATTTCAAAGGCATTTTTTTTTTCTTTCAATCCATCTAGCTGGAATATGAGTTGCATGTGTGTGTACGGCCACATAGTTTGAAGGGAGGACACAAGATGTGGGTTTGTGGCTGAGGAATCCAGGAGATGGAATGTGAGGAGAAACAAACCATCATAGAAGCAACAGGCATTTCAAGCAGATAATGCCAGAATATGTCCACGACATGCTTTCTATAGGTGTTCCTAATTGTGGGCAACTTTCCTTCCACTGTCTCCTGACTGGATGATTTTGGTAATCCCAAATGGACACTTTATTCAAAAATCCCCTATGGAGTTTGATCTGTAAGCATTTTTTTATTTCTCTCTCTCTCTCTCTCTTTTTCCTTTTTTTTTTTCTTCTTCTGGAAAAGGGGTCTAAAACTGAACACCTAATTGACACATTAGGGAAAGAATCTATGGGAAACACAGTGAGAATGGAGGGTGGATGAATGACTGGAGCAGGGAGGCAATGTTCTTTTACTCCAGAAGAGATGCTTTTTTGAACAAAAGAGAACTTAACTCAGAAAAACAGAGTTCTGTCTACTCTTAATTATTTCTACATTTCAGCTATTTTAAAATGTAAATGCCTTTATAGTTAAAGGAAACTCCTACCTGCTGAAAATGTAGACATGTTCTAGTAATTATGATTTAGCTTCTTGCAGACTTGTTAATGTAATGTCAATTCCCTTTATGGAGTTAAAATAATATGGCAAAGAACTTTCTTATGCTATTTTATTCCATGCTGTAAAAATTTAAATGACAGAAATTTACTTAATATGCCTATCATTTTGATACAATGAGAAACGTAAAGTTTTTTGTCCCTAAAGTTGTGTACTGAGGCAAGCAAAGGCACACCTCAGACATCTGTGAAATTATGAATGGTGTGGAAAACATGAATTCAGAATAAGTAATCATGCCTTTTCATTATAAGAGAGAGCACAGCAAGGAAATTCTCAGGCAACAACATTTAAAAGAAAAAATAAATACTTAAGTGAGGTCAGAATTACTGCCAAAGATCATAACATAGGCTCAAAATTTAAGTTTTAATTTGTTCAAACGGAAGTTGAACAAAGTTATGGATGTATGTTCATTTCTTGTCCTAAAAGGCTGATCAGATAAACTGCTGATCTGAGTGGGGTAGATTTCTATGTATTGCTGGAGAATGGTAGACACTCTTGTCTTTCAAGGCCATCTGAAGTAGTGAGCAAAAGTCTTTATAGAACTAACACTTTACTATGTGTATTTTCTCCTCGGAAGCAATTCTCTTGCAGTGGGTTATACCTTAAATAATAAAATGAAGGGCTATTAGTCCATATTTTGATCCATTTAATAATAACATGGAAATTTTCTTTAGCAACAGAATTATGGAGGTTTTATTTAACTGTTCTACTGTCGGAAGAATTCTCTAGACCTGTTCAATATACTTTGGTTTTGGCCTTTTTTTTTAGTTGAAAGGTAATGTAAATTTAATAGAATTGTCATAGTATGGATTTCAGTACATGACATTCCTGTTAGAATAGATAGATCTTCTTCTTATAATGTTCAGTATTATGTGGAAGGAAAATTATGAAGAACAACCACATATTAGAAAGCGGTAGCTTAGTTTAACCAGTAAGAAAAGCTGAGGATCACATCATACCTTAAATATCATCCTGTACAGTTAGATGGTTATATCTGAAACTGTGTCTTGTTATATTCTGTGTAAAGAAATGGAAACTTTTAAGTCATGTTTTATCTGACTTATTCTAAATGTCTACATTAAAAAGAGAGGAACAGTATCTTATGCACGTCTGTTGATGCTGTCTGAAGCCCAGGCA
Organism: Dromaius novaehollandiae; assembly: GCF_036370855.1. Classification (NCBI taxonomy): domain Eukaryota; kingdom Metazoa; phylum Chordata; class Aves; order Casuariiformes; family Dromaiidae; genus Dromaius; species Dromaius novaehollandiae. The sequence goes on from NC_088098.1 coordinate 183,042,070, forward strand.
GCTAACTCAGGTGTATACATCTACGTTCTAAATACAACATTTGATTCCAGTTTCTAAGTAGTCTTCATATCCTTCTGGAATTGACTATTTCTAGAAAAACAAAAACAAAAACAAAAAACAGTTTAAACAGTCCAAAATAGGGTCTAGACACTGCAGTACAGTAAATAGCTCCAGCATCGTACATGTACTTGTGGAATAGGTCACCAAGTTGTTTTATCTAATGTAGTTAACTGATCAATAACATCAATATGTAATAAGCGTGGTAATTAAACATACTTATAATCAAAAAAGAGGTAACAGAAAAAGGCATGAAACATAGAATGTTAGTATAAAATCCCACTGGATGCCACATCCCTCATAATTTGAAAATTGTCATTAAAAATCATTAAATACTAATACTGCTATTGATACTTCTTGTAAGTCTAATAAAAGAAAGCAGAATTTCCAACTGAAAAGAAAAAATTGTTTATTTATTGCAGATTATTTAGAATGTTAATGTTTTCTAATTAAATTGATTAATTGACAAGATTGCAGAACAGAAATAAACATGGTAATTTTTAAAGACTTGTAGAACACATTGACGCCTAAACATAAATTATAAAAATCACAGTATAGATCCTACTTTTTCATACTGTTTTGTACTGATCACCTAAAATCATTCATTGCTTATATGGTGCTTTTTTATCTAACTATATCAGAACCCTTGAGAAAGGAGACCATGTTTCCCATTCTATAGATGGGAAAAAAATATGAGCACATAGCAATGAATTGACTTCCCAAGATCATAGAAGTTATTTATTTGATTTTAGAGATCTACTTGGGCCCAAAGTCCACTCTTACAGTCCCACTGGGCCAGTATAACTTCATTGTCTTCTATAAAGTCGTTCTGGTTTGCTACAGCAACTGATAGCAGGAGTTGACCCTGAATCTGTAATTCCAGGACTGGAATATTTTGGTATTTAGAGTTTTTGGACTGACACTGGATCTGCTGCTACTGTATATAGCATCTGCTGACCTGTTTAGTCAGTTGTCTCCCAGGCAGAAAAGTTAGGCTTTCAAATTGTTGCTATAATGCCAAGTAACTGTCCAAAAAGCAATGCCAAGAGTTACACGAAGTATTTCTTAGCTGAGCAACTACAGTATAAAACTCTTAGCACTCCTAGCACTCAGTTCAACCAACAAAAAAAAGAGAAGAGGGAAAGATTTAAGTGAAAGAAATAGTATTAGGAATGCCAGCTGTGATCATTATACAGACTATCTTGCCATTCAACACAAGTAAAAGATTGAAAGGCTGGGCTTTGCATAGGGGTAAAATCACCACTGAGAGGGACAATCTCTCTAAAAGAAAAACTGGTAGCTTTATCAGAAATCTTATTTTAAACTATAAACCCTGATCAGCATAGAGGAAATAGACTCCAAAAATCTAACTTTAAAACTGATTAAGCCAGAGCAGAGAGGTTTCAGACAGTGATTATAGCGTATTTAAATATTCTGAAAAATTCAGAGAATGTGTTTAAAAAAAAATTACAGGTAGCTGCCTTGGGCTATTGCTTACACTAAGGGTCCCATCTCCTGTTTATTGTTTGTTTGTTTGCTTGCTTTGTTTTCTTTTACTGGCAAGCTTAGCAAGTACCTAGGAAATCTTGTCTGCAGATCAATGGTGTGTTGAGCACAAGTAATTAATAACCTGCTCTTCTGAGAAATGACAGCCTTTCCTGTCTAAGTTCAAACAGCCCCTACATTTCCATGTTCAGAAGAGCTAAGTGTTTGCTCTAGTAATACTAGTGATGTTATTTTTATCTCCATTTCTTTGCAGATCAGAGGGAGTGAAGGTGGCATTTGCATCAAAATGTTGTTATTTCTCTTTCAGTTCTCTTGGCTGAAAAGTTGCTCTCTTACATAAGTAGCAATGAAATATATTTTAATACTCTTCATTTTTTTAGACTACATGGTGACATCCAAACTAGTAAATTAAACAATGCTTGGAAATGTTCCTGGGAACTGGAATGTCATTCTTTGTAATGTTGAATTGTTAGAATAGTCCCTGGCATGGTTTTAACTCATGCCAACCAGCGTTCTTCCAAACAAATCCTTGGCATGGTTGGAGAGTTAGAAGGTTCAAAGGAGCTATATCCAGAGACAGTTTGCACGTAGCCGCTCTGTCAGGAGGATAAAACTGTTTCATAGTGTAGATAAGGCTGTTTTGTGCCAGCCAGTCTTGAAGGCCAGGCATGCTTCCAGCCACACTAATTTACTGGAATACATTGTTGCTGGCAACATGGGTTAAGTACACAACCTAACTGCCATGTAGGTGTCTAAATCTGTTTTGCTGCTTAATTTTGTCAACATAGGAGAAATTTAAAATAAGTAGGCACCTGTGCTTGTACCATACTAGCCTTTGTTGTTCCAACAATTAGTTCATTCCCAAAGTTGCTTAAGTCTAGCAGGTAGCTAATGAAAACACAATAGAATATGTGAAGTAGGCTTGTTTTGCCTTTTCTTGTGCAATATTTGATGTGGAAGTACCATTGCCTGCTTTTATACAACTTACCCCATATTTTTGAAAAAATGTTTTTAATTTTTGCCTGATGTAGGATTATGTACTTCTGTCCCATTAGTGATATTGCATATGGAATGGATAAGTCAGAGCAGCGAGATTAATCTCACTTAGCTTTGGTTATATATGGTGGGATTCAGCTGCCTTACTATGTCATTTGAAAGGCTGCAAAGAATTCAGCGTGTCTGCACAGCACAAGGGTGCATGACACAGGATTTAGAGGAAAACACACTTCTAGAGAGAAAGCTGTAGGCCAAGCAGAATTTTTCATATCTCCAGAATAGCTCTAATACTTATGCTAGGCAACTGAATGCTGTCGCTGGACTTTAAGAGGGAAATCGGCTACAAATTGCAGCCATTAGACAGAGGTGCCTGCATGTGGGCTGGCTATTTAAGCTAATGAGATGATCAGATATAACTGTTTATTTTAGGGTGAGCTGAACAGATGCTTTAGGGTGAGCTCTCTAGATGTCACTGAACACTCTCATTGGCCAGCTTAATAGGCTAGACCCTAAATGTACATGTAAACACATACACTTAGTCACACAAGTGCTTACAGTCTGGAGTTGAATGTCTCCACCATCGTCTAAGGGCCCCAGCCTAGATGTATACCTCACTGCAGATGCTACAGAATACTGTTCTGACCAGAAGGTCTCTTATCCTTCCTATGTACCAGCCCTGTACCCTGTACCCCTTTTAGGTACCCTTGGGCACCTTGGATGACACAGGATGCCTATGATTTCATAGCTGAACCGATATGATTAGCCTGATGTAAATGCTGAGCTCCAGAATATGATATCTGAGTCCCTAAGGTGGGCAGGCAGGATGGTTGCATTGCAAGAGTACCTCTCGTTCCTCTTCCTCCATACTCTCTCACACTCTACTTTAGGTGAGGCCTTTGTTCATCATATTAGTTTTTCTGGATACTAACCTTAATCACTAGCTCTTATGATTTGTCCAGGGTTCCTAAGTACTTAACTCTGGGCTAAAGATTCCATTAAATGATAGAAGACCTAAAAGATAATGCTTTGGCACTGTCTCAACAGAGATATGGATGAGAGATTCGTCCCCTAAATGGCTTAACTGTAAGACTTTAAAGGAATGTGATGTTCTGCTCTGCTCTACTCCAACGTCTATTGACATTTTTTTTTTAATTACGTGCAAATATACATCTTATTTCTAGAGGAATCAAACTGTTTTAAGTCTAGAACTAAGGTCTTATCTTAAGGTGTGGGAAATAAGAGATCTGTGCCATTTGCAAAACTCTTTGCTGTCATTCAAAATCTAAACGTAAAATTACTTGAAAATGCTTGAAATGTCAGTGGGATAACAGCTCTTTGTGAGAAGAAGAGTTACATTTTTTCACCTTTATCTTTGCAAATTTAACCATGAATTGCCTATAACCATACTAAAATGCTTTTAATGTGATTTGTAGTATAGCTAACATACATATAACAACCAATGTATCTGAAGATATCAACTATCCGTAGCCACGGTAATGGTTTCTAATAAGTACTGGCACTTCTGGGAGGATGTATTTGGTGATAACTTGTATGCTATGGTTACTACCTTTAATGACTGTCTTAATGCAATTAGATTATCTCCAAAAAAAGAAAAGTATTGATGTCTTTTTTATTTTTTCTTGCCTCCTGTTTACAGAAATCACCTTTTGTGCATCAAATACTGCTTTGGGGGAGTGTTTTGTTTGTTTGTTTTTCCTTTGTAAAGCTAGCTTAGCAAATTGACCAAATGAAAACTCATTTGAAAAGGGAGAAATGTATAATATCAATGTTCAGAAATTGAAGACCTAGAATCAAGTCATATAAACTTTACACTCCAGTCAAATCAAAATATATATGCCCAGGTGAGTATAGAGTGTGAAGATGGATATTTTTTGTTCATAAAAAATGTTAAGATAGAAAGTAGCACATATTTAATCATTACTGTGAGCTCAGTTTTAGTCTGAATAACTCTAGCACATTTCTGCACTTCTTTTTATGTCCCAGATCTTAAATTCCTGTCTCCTACCCTGATCCATCTTTCTGTTGCCTGATGGCTGAAAAATGGGAGGAAGAAACTGACAGTAGATCTTGCTATTGAAAAGAACTGATGTGAACCAGAACTAAAATTTTAAGTGCTATTTAAATACTTACACTATGCACCATCTTTTGTTTGTGCTAAGCAAGATACATTTGGGAATATAATCAAACTCCTTGAGAAGAAGTTGAATTCTAGGATCTGCAGATCTACTTCTGTTGAACAGGAGAACAAAAGTAAAACTGTAAATAGATATTTTGTTCAAGGAAGTACCACATTTAACCCTAGAAGAAATGAAACTAGATTTCAGCTTTGGATAAAGTTTTCTTATTAACTGCACTTTCTTTTTTTCCCTAAATTTCTTAAATAGCTCAAAGTTTTCATTGGCTTTACTGCCTAAAATTTTCTTCAGAGTTGGTTTGGTCATGATTTTTATTAGCTTTGGATAAATAGCAGAAAATTTATTTTGACATTAGTTTTTCTTCTGCAGACATATTTTGTATTATAATTTTTTTTTTTGAAAAAACATGTTAAAATTTTCATAAAGCTGAAATTCCTATGTGGAAAAATGTGATATCAAATTAAAGCCCCATTATGATGAATAGTGATGGAATCACCTCTCTTCCATTGTTTACAATTTTAGTTCCTTCTGTAGGACCAAGCAGTTGTTAGCACAATAGAAATTTACCCTCCCACAGCCTAGTTGTTTGGTTAACCATTCTTATCACCATCAAAGTTTTTGAACCAGAATACTAGTCTGCGGAAGCAGTAATGGTTCAAGGCCTCCTTTTCCTCTTTAGAGCTGTTCTTAAGTGGGAAAAGGAAAGTGGGAGGAGGACGAGATGCTCAGGTCTAGGAATGAGCAGAATATAGTGGATAGGCACCCTATATCTGGGAGTTAGCAGGACGTAGACTTTAGTAAGAACCTAGAGGAAGGACAATAAAAGAGGTGCCTCTATAAACACACATGAAATTGTCTTAATAAAGACATTGATTGAATGAATGAAATGTTGATAAATGCAGTGGGAAGAAATTTTCTTTAAAAAAAAAACAAAAAAAACCCTTGTATATCAGTATTTCACATTCCTGTTGCAGAGATCCTAAAGGCAACACCACCAGTGGTTTTAGAATTAGAAGCAGAATAGACCGAGCTAATTAATCCCACATGAATAAAGTAGGAATATCGCACCATTGATGTAGGGAACTCTGTTATCTTCTTTAAACAACTCTGCACTGTGTAAACATGGTTATACCACTCTCTTGGAAGCCTCAGAACTATATGCCCATGGTCTTGCATAGTTTTCATTCATAGTGCAATGAAAAAAAAACAAAACATGAATATGAGTAATGTCTCTGTGCAGCATTAATTCTAGGTAAAACTTGAGCATGTTGCTCAATGAACCTTTAGCTTGATTTCTGTTTCCTGCTATGATCTGACATTTTCTATATGGTAGCAGTCAGATTGTCTTTTACTTTCTGTAATGAAACGCTTATCTTTTCTTCTTCTTCCTTTTTTATTTTAATGCAAAGGGATTTATTTCCACACAATGATATATGAGAACTTCTTTCACTTTGTTTTTTTCAAATTACCATTTCTTGACAGGTTGTGCTACTTTCTTTGATATTCTAGTTGGACCTAATACTATACCATATTTAATTTCCTATGAAACCATTTGGAAAAAAAAAAAAAAAAGAAAGGATATGGAAATATGCTAAAAGTGATCAAATACTGCCTGCAACCTGGAAATGCTGAGAGATTGAAAAGCTGAACGTAGCAGAAGGTAGCGTTAAGCTAAAATATTGCTGGGATACATATTTCACTTAGGCCTGCTCTCGATATGCTGGCCAACCTTGATTAAGTGTCAAGAATATTGAGTAATCTGGATTCTGGAGAGAATGTTTTAACAGGGTAAAACAGCCATCTGAAAGCTGATTTGCCCTTGATGTAAAATTTATTGCAACTATATGCTAATGACCTTATTTCTGCATCTTCAGCCATAACACGGTTTATACTCTCTTTGCATTCAACCAGCTAAAAACTTGTTGTTCCAAATTAGTAGTACCCAAGAAAGGTCTCCAGGAAGAATTTAGGTGTGAAAATAATGGCACTGGTAATTTAGAGGATGGCAGTTTTCTTTTTTTTGCAATGTGCCATGCACCAGTGAAAAGAATAATGGTGCAGCTTAGAAATACCATTATCTAGAGGGGAGAATCCTTTGCGTGTGTATTTGTAACTTAATAGAATTAGTAAGAAACATAAAGGAAAAACTGTTTTTACCCTTGGCACAGAAAATGTTTGGGGTTTTTGCTAATGAGGTAGTGGGACAAAAGTGTGATGGATGTACTTGTTAGGACTGGAATATATTTTGAATGAATAGTAAGAAAGGTTGTTTTAATACTTTGAATGGACAGGATATTTTATAAAGATAGTTGTTTTGTCTTTGTAATTTTATATACATGTATGTGTTGGACAATATTATGACTTAACGTCACTTTGGTGTAAATGATAACAAAACTACCTTAAGCTAGTGGAATATGGTTCCACAAGTTCATTGTAGGGGATATACAACATTGATATTTAATCAGTTAATATGAAAATTAGTCAATTTGAGGATAAAAAAAAAAAAAAGAAAAGGAATGGTTTATTTGGGTACTTCACCAAGGTGATGTCAGAAGAATTGTTGCTCTCATCTTGTTTCTGCCATTCAGAATAGCAAGTGTGAAAATGCTTGCCTGGTTTTCAAAGTAATTCTGAATTTAGCAATAAAGATAGCTCCTGTTTTGTTTGTTATTGGATTTTTTTTTAACGTGCAAATTAAATTTCAGTATAATTTTTTAGAGGGACAAGCCTAAAAAATCAACAGCTTAGTAATTAGTAAGTATAAATTTCATATACACTTAAAATAAGTTGTTTAATAAATCTGGAACAAATCATAAGTTTGGATGAGTGAAAAGTACCACTAACTTCTCAGCTGAGATTTATCTGACATTATCATCCATTTTTGCTTAATTTTTGCTTAACAAACATATTCTTTGCTTATAATCTCCAGCTTGCTTTATTACCTGCAGCAACATCTATTTTCCATGTAGTTTCTACTTCCATTTCATAGCTTAAAAACAAGTAACTTTTAAGTTATACACCTCGAATTTCAAGAAAAGTTTCTTTCAACGTTGCCACAGTTCATTTTCCACTTTATTCAGTATAGTTTCATTACAATGTATTTCAACTCTATCCACATTTCAACAGGCCTAGGTTTTCATCCCTATGCTTCCTAAGGAAGTATAAGCCAAATTCAGCACTTTGTGCAGCCATGACCTTTATTGTTTCAGATAATTTTTTCACTATTATATTTGAATTTAATATTTTAAAGGTATTGTTTGGCAATTTTTCTTTCTGGCTGTGTTTTAAAACTGCTAAAGTTAATACTTGCCACAAAGGAAAGTCTGATTTCAGTGGATTTAAGAGGAAAGAATTCTGCAAGATGGAAACTACATGTCACAATTTCGCTTCCTTTGGAAACTGATCCATGACTGCCCATGCACCATGTGCTTGTGTATGTCTACATGTACATGCATGTTTTTGTGTGCACATGTCTGAAGGAAGTCCTGGGGGGAAGAAGAAAAACTGATAATAAAAGCAAAGAAGAGGTAATTTTCTTGAGTTAAGTTTTGAAGTCCTCAACCCAAATTCTTAATGAACTCTAGATTTCAGTCCCTACATGCCCTGAAGAACCAGATGTGTTGTAGAATGATTTCTAAATGACATGGTGAATACCCAGGATAAGCAGGAAAATTCTGCTGGAAGTCAAAGTCTCAGGTGCTGAACAGATTATATTTTAGAGATTCAAGGTTGTTTAAAAACTTTGCAATGTAAATGGTATTTATGAATTTTTATTCCTGTATGTTTTAAAGTAATATATTCTGTGAAGTAAAACATCTCACCATAAATAGAAATTTGATAAATTCCATATTTATTAAAAAATATTGTCCTAATCTACAAACATTCTAAATAAAAATTCCAGAATACCTGACCTATATTTGTACTTTTAATGTTATCAGTTAAAGAATCTAAAAGGTATCATTTTTTTTCAGTTTGACTATTCTAATTCTTCAAACAACATATATTTTTAATTCTATTTGCGACTGCTTTAGAAATAAATATTCATATAGGCAGGTAAATATCGAACAAACACATGGACATTTTGAAGCTGCATTTGATTTTAGGATTATCCAAAAAAATGAATAAATTGACTTAAACCATATCACTGATACCACCCTGCTCAGCTGGCATTTTTTCTATTTCTTTTTTGTTCATATTTTCCCTTTTTATCAATAAAAACAAAAAGAATTTTAAATATAATTTCTTACTTTCAGACACACACACACAAAGCACAACGAGAGTAGTTTTCAGTCTGGCAGACCTAATTGATCTAGCGGCCTAATTTTTCCTCTACATGCCTTTAAAAGTATTGGAGGAAAAAAACAATAATTATATATATATATATGTATGTATGTATGTACATATGTATATAACATTGTTTTTTATTTAGTTGTATTCTGGTATATATATTTATTATATATATTCTCTATATCTATATCTATATATCTATATCTATCTACATATAAAAAAAATTCTGTATACTTATTTGGCTTCCCAATTTTTCAAGCTAAAAAAAGACAAAGTAGTATGAACAAACAGAAAAAATTGTAAAGCTTTTTAAGCTGGGAATGAGTTATCTGTAATAATGAAAAAAATAGATCAAACCACTTAATTGAAAATAAAAAAACTGAGGGTGCTTTTAAATATTTGACATCATCACATGTATTTTAGGATAGAAAGAAATAATCAGCTTTGATCCATCTTATTCTATGTCATTCATAGCAATGGTTATGAGGCTTTAACATTTCACATCTTTCTTTGGATTACTTGCATTCTTACAGAATTTTCAGTCTTTTATATTTATCTCCTTGTAAGTGAAAAAGGAAAAAAAAAACAATCAATCAGCACAGATATTTTTAGAAATGTTAAGAAAAAGAAATAAAACTCAATCTATTAATTCATATCACATGGAGGCAAAAAAATCAAGGAGATGTTTTATAAATGCAGTGCTGTAAGATTAGAAGGAGAAAAATAAAGAGAAGTAAAAGTTGAGAGCTGCCTCCTGTCAAATGTTTTATAACTCAGTGAGCTGATGTGGAAGATTTAATAGTCAGTAAAACTGTACAGCATATCATTGCAAGCCAGGAAAGATGGAATTGATTCTTGCTTAAATGGGAATAAGAGGCTTTCTGTGTCAAATGTGGGGAAAGGTATGTGTCTCTCAATTGTAAAATTCAAAGACAGCCATTAAGAGCTTGTCACATTTCATCATCAATAATAAAATGGTATTCTTACACCTGATGCTGACTAAGAATATTTTCATCTGAAGGATATACATACATACATACACACACACACAGACATATATAAAAATAGAGAGACATCTCATCTTTTTTTCTTGCTTCTCCCCTCCCCACTTTTATGCTAATTGTGGTATTATTGACCAAAGATTTACAGAGAGACAACAGATCAACATAGCTAATCTGGTTGCATTTCTTCTCTGCACTACATCTGGTACCTCTGAGCTCTGTTTGATTTCAGTGTCTCTGATTTTATGCCATTTATGCTGATTTCATCCTAGAAATTTGGTTTAGTTCTGTAAACCTTCTAAAAGATATCACTCAGGGTTGTGCCTGTTGAAGAGTTATGATCAAGAATCAGCTAACCCATTGCTCAGTTAATTTTTGTGCCATCCTTGAGTTCTATATACAACAGTAATAGAAGTATAACACGTTATTTGCATGATAGCACTACAGCACTCTGCTTTCCCTCAGTGCTAAGACTTGGTTCTCCTAAACAACATGCTATGCAACTTATTTATGGCATTCAGATTAATATTAGTGGATGCAAGCTATAAAGATGTATCTTGGAAATGTAAAGACGCCAAAAAAAAGTATTAAGGCATAACTTTCCTCATTACTTAAACAGAGCCTGAATATTCTGGAGTTCCACTTTGGCTATCAACTATCTCCTGCCTTACTGTGGGAATTACAGAGAACTGACTGTTTTGCTCTGTAAAGCAAAATTCTTTTCAAGGCTGGAATGGTAAGGTTGTAACCATATAAAATTTAAAGTCATTGGAAACTGTTCATTCTTTAATATGGTGAAAAAGCAAAATATATCTGCATGAAATACACTGTGTATATGCCTGAGATTCACCTCTCCCAAGAGAAGATACAGGTCTCCCTATGTTAATCTCCTGTGACGTATAAATCTTCAAAGGAATTTACAGATGGGCTTGCATATGTCTGCTCATCATTTCACCCTGAGTGTTTCACAAAGAGACCAAAAAGAATCAGCAACTGAATGGCAAAATATAGCCAATAATTCACATTGCAGAAGAATAAACAATAAAGATCAGAGTTCCTCATTAGACACTACAAATCCAGGTCTAGCAAATGATATTACAACCTTTTGTATGATAGTGTAGCAACTGCTAGATGGTTTGGGCCACACTCTCCAACTCCTAGTTGGCCCACCACTGTCAAATATCTTCCAGATTGTTTCACAAAGCATCCGAGGGACAGAGTAAAATTTCTAAGATGGTGAAAGGGGCAGATGTGGCCTTCATGTTGGCTTTGAGAGAAGACACAAAAATTAATTCTGTAGGTGACAGACACAGAATGAAAAGGCAGCAAAGGTTTTATGATTCTTGCATCTTGAAAAATATTTTTTTACAGAAACAAAGTAGTTAAAAAGAGTGGAAGGGTTCTCTCTTTCTCCACCCAAAAACTATATAACAGAAAGTTACATAGGGGTTGATTTTTCTAGGATTTTGTTAGGCAGCACCAGTCTTTAAGTGCAACACTTCATTAAAAATTTGGTAATCAAATGAGGAATGCAGGATCGTTCACATTTGATAAAATCTTAGATTATAATTTTAATCAGTAGTCCCCCCAAAAGGCAGTTAAAAATCACCTTTGTGTTTCCATGAGTTATACTGAAGCTCCCAGGGTGGTGTTCCTTAGGGATTAAAGCTGAAGGTATGTGTTACATACCCGAGGATATACATGAAAGCACACTGCAAAGCCTGCCTTCTGAAGAAACATCAGATCTCCATGGAGGGTGCAGGGCGCCAAACAGTGTCCTCCACATCGCTTTGTTGGAGGGGTCTATGGAGTGCAATATCCCCTGAACTGTGCCCATATCCTGTCTTCAAGAAAGCAAGCTGGAGCAGTTCCAGACAGACTTATGCGGTGAGCTGATGATTAAGCAGTGTGGACTTACGGGGTCAAGGGACTGAGCTTGCTTCATGGCTCTCCTTTATTCAACTGCACAGATACAGCCCATGGGACTCTGGTAAAATGATCCCAGAAATAGCAATGGGCAGATGCAGTGAATACACCAAATTTTATACCTTCAACCTAACTTACTTCTCAACTATAATTACTGGGCCAAATTTCAATTTCCATATAAATAACAACTCCTTCCAGGAAAATGGGAAGAGCTTGCTGTCACCTACAAGGTTTGTTTTGGAAGACACTGAATTCCCACTTGTTGGTTGTTGTTCAACCAGTCATTTTACCTTGCTTGTCAAAGGATATAATGATATTTATTTCTTCTTGAAGTAATTTGAAAAAGGCAGTAAATAAGTTAAGTATTTATTGGTGTGCTGACAGGTTGGGCATTTTTATCTCAAGGTTTCACAAAATCTTGTAAACCAAAATGGTGATTAAATACTTAATAAGTTCTTGAAATCACTATTGATGACTAATTTAATGTGCTTAAACAGACAGGGGCATATATTGGCAATGATAGACAGCAATTTGGGCGACGTTCATGTATATAGTGCAGAATACCTCTAGACTATTTATTTAGTATCTACGACAGTCCAATACCACAATCTATCTCTTGTTTTTTTTCACAAGGACAGAAATTCTCCATGGTGTTAAAACATGTCATATTTGACTGACTTTAATGGTGTTTCAATGCAATCAAACATTACACACCAAATTCACTAGGGACTGCTTGGAATTTAGCACTTCCACAAATTACTGCTACTTAGTGAAGTTTCTGTGTATGAAATATAACATTAGACTTCACAGACTGAGATTCAGCTCATCTAATACTCACCTACATCACTGCAACTAGTGTTACCTACTAGATAGGTATCTTTAGAGGCCTATAAAGAATCAATAGGCACAGGGTTATACGCAAATCTTGTCAGTCATATCCAAGATTAGTTTGGGAAAGAAAAATGTAGTAAGGAAGGGATTGTCGCTTTAATTTTTGAATATTTTTTACATATTGCAAACATTACCCTGTAGAACTGAATCAGGAGTCAAAGAATCAGGAGGTTAAAGAATCTACATGTACCATAGGAAGGGACCAGATTTCATATCATGACAATAGCTATTTACTACATAGGTGGGTGACAAAATGAGACAAGTTTCTAGTGTTGGTTTGTATCTCAGTTCTCAGCTGAAAAGAGACAAAGCATCATTAGAGCCCAAATTAATGACATCTAACTTTAGGCACCTGATAGATGTATTTAAATTAGGAGATTATTTTCTTATGCCTATACATTCCATAGAAAGACTTATGTAACTCCAAAATTCCTTTCATTCCGCTTTTGACTTTCTATGGCTTTTCTATGGGATTTAGGATAACTGTGCTACTAACTCATTTATCTACTTAAAATAAATAGAAAAGAATCTATGTTGAAGTATGACAAAGACTGTTATTCAGTTACAGGGAGAGAGGTGGGGAAGGCAAACTTTTGTTAATATCCCAACAATTTTTTCCTGGTGATAGGCTCCAGATCCTTTTTAAATCCCATATGTCTGCCCTCAACCTTAACAGAGACCAGTCTCCCAAGTACAGACTACATCACAGAACAGGGTATTTGTCCACCCTGTAGCAGATACTTGGGAGAAGGTTTATTTCAACTCTCACTGTCCATGAGAAAATGTTTCTGTCATGAAGTTTATTTAAATATCTATTTACATAATAGTAATAGTAATAGTAATGGTAATGGTAATAGTAATAATATAGCTATAGTTGCAGTTTCAACTGCCTAGGCAGCTGCCTAGAGACACCAGAAAGTTGAATACTGTACTATTTTCTTCTGGAAGGGTTCTTTTACTATGATCAATCTACTTTATATCCCTGCTGAGTTCTGACTTCTTGTACGGGTCATTGTTTCTTATTCCCTAATAGTTCTACTAGGGATGTGCAAACTTAATATATTTCTACCATTTACTGAGTTTGCCGAATCACAAGGAACATGCCTGTGTTTTATGAACTCTCATGTGGGTTACAATGCACAGAAATGAAAACTGTATATTCACACATATCCATAGAGTCAGCTGGCAGCAAAAAGACAGCAGGGGAAACATTAAAAAAGCCTTGTTTTGTTTTATGGTGACTCTCCTAGGAATAAATTGCCAATGATTCGGTTTCTTACAGTCTGTAAAGCTATAGTCCTGGCTAATGTTAAAGGAATTGTTTCCCAAAGGTATGGGTTATGACTACCACAATCAAACAGAAAATATGATACAACACATATGGTACTTCTCTTTACATATTGTACAGTAAGACTTACTTAAATATATTGTGGAATAATGGAAATATATAAAGTTAAGTAATTACCAACTTTCAAATATTGGCATTAAAAAAAATTTTCTAACTGCCTCTGAACAGAGTAATTTTGCTTAAATTGCTTTCTATATCCTTCTATTAAAGGAAAGATTCAGGAGAATGCCCAATGCTAATCTGACTGAAAATTAATCAGAAACAAAACTGTGTAGCTTAGTTATTATCCTTTGAAGGTTTATTATTATTATTATTATTATTATTATTTCCTTTGATTATAACCTTTTAAAAGTACTACAGTCTCCAGTTTTTGTTCATTTGGTGTTGTCAATACCGACTGATGACTTTAACTATTTTGGCAAGTTTTAATGATTAAAACTATCTTTTTATATTCTATTAAATATTTGAAAACCTGGGATACATACAGACGATTTTGACAAGGGGTCACTCAGCCAGTTCTGAGACTTGCTTACAGTTCAAACCAGAAACTTAGAATGATCGTCTTAGAAGTATATTATAATTCACTAGTGTGTCATTAGGTGGGAAGTTTACCACTAGGCATTCATGAACATTGACTTCCTGAGGTTTCCATGTGGAAAGGATGTGAGTGGATGGTGGGGAATGCTATGTTTATGGCTACTTTGTGGGTCTTTGGCTCCTTAGTCCCAAGAAAACTGCATATCAGAAATCTAAGGACCCATACACGCATCAGTGTTCAATAACACTATCTCCACAGTATTTCTAGTAGGGTTAGATATAAAAATATTCTTTATTTTTATATCTGAATCATCTCCAGGATGGTACAGTACTGCAGAGTTGCTATGAACATCCAGAGATCTATTGGCACCTGCCAATAAATAATATAAAATAGGCTTATTCTCTGGCATTAACAGCAGGGCACAGCTTTGTCCAGCCTACCCACTAGGGACAGTCAATGACCTAAACATTAGATGGGAGAGTGCTAGTTCACACAAGCCGAAACCATGCCAGAAGGGAATGCTAGCAGCTAAACTGTGAAGAAAATTTTTTGTGGAATGTCCTGAACTTGTTTGTGTCCTGGTCCTAGTTATTAATAGAAGCATAGTCATTAGGTTCAAGCCTGAAGAGACTGTGAGTTTTTGTAAATCAGAGCTGATTGAACAGATACTTCTGATTTTGCAAGATAATAGCAATAATTGTTTTACCATGGAGAATAAGAGTTCTAGTTCTGGACTAGCATACAATTGGGATAGATGTTAAGCAAGCCTATAAAAAATAAAATAAAAAAGAGGTGCTCCTCAAAGGGTTTAAAATTTAATTTAATTAATAAGCTAAACATATGAATAGGAATAAACCAGATGAATGGGGGGACAGGGAAATAATAATATAATAGTAGCCATTGTGTATGTTAAAATTTCAGAAAATAAACAATGAGCTTTACTTCTCGAGCTTTTGTAAAAAAAGAAAAGAATTAAACAAAGTATTAAAGAGAGACTTTAAGAAGGATGACGAGGTAGTGTCATGAATATTTACCTTTAGCACGCCATGTGCATGAAGGCATGTAGAAGAGAAGCTGATACTGATGGGTGGGCACCTCAGCTGTATCTTGACTGTTCATTTCAGTAAGATCCAAATATATCCTTTCCTGCACTCACCATTAGATCTCTGAGTCTGGATGACCAATAGAACAGGACTATAGAGCCCATTGCAGAGTGAGGCTGTCCCACTTTTCAGATAAAACTTATGTGTGCCAGTGATTTATTGATTCTTTTTTAAGTAAATGGTTTATAAATGTGAAAAAGTACTTATAAAGGGTTCATATTGTACCATGGTGAGGATTATCTCAAAGTGTGTAATTCTAATCTTGCCTTATGATGCACATGGTATAAATACTGTAGATTCTTTCCCAACATGAGTCACCCACAGATGACATATCTTAGACTCTTGCAATATTTATAGTTAATTTTATAGCTAGGAAACATTGGGACCTTTGCTTCAAAATGCAGATATCTGTTGCTACTAATAAGTCATAGGGTTTCATTTTTTTAAACTTTAACCCTAGCCCTACTACTTAGAGCATAATAGTTCTTCTCTCTAATCCTCCCAGAAGCACTATAGAGGTCACAAATTATCCCAAACGCTGATGTCCTTATGACTAATCAGCTAGCTAATGATTTGTATTAAACATAATGCTTCGTGCCTTGCTGTACAGAAAGATACAGTCCATGTGCTGAACAGACATAACTTCCACACTTCTATCACTGATCTGATTAGCGTTGGCTCTGGTATTTAACTCAGCGACTTAGCTCAGTGCTACAGTATGGCAGGGCCTCTGATCCAGGTTCTGGGACTAACTCGATCAGCATTTACTCCAACGCCCAGTTCAGCCTCTCTTCTAGATGTATCTAATATAGAGTTCAGATGAATGAATATCTCAGCTAAAAGTAGTGGTAGCTTCTGAGCATGTTTATGAGATCAAATCCAGTAGGTAGATTTTACTCCTTTAAACTAAAACTAGAAGCAAGGATTTGGACTCTGCTCTTTCTGGAGTGTTTGGGTTCATCCTACTGCCTGACAACACCCTTTTCTTCTTTTTTTTTGTTGGTGATGGTGATTTTTGTTTTTGTTTTTGTTTTTGTTTTTGTAATGAAGCAGAGATTTAGTCCCCTAAATCAGGGCTGGCTTTGCTTTTAGATTAATCAGTAATAAAGTATCTGAAGAAACTTTAGAAAAAGCCTAAGTGTGAGATGAACAGTTACAGGATTTTTTTTTTTTTCATTTTGATTGTCCAGAATCTCTAACAGGAGCAGACACAGCTGTACATGAACATGGCTGTGATGAAATGAAAGCCATGTCATGACATTCTCCTTTCTTTTTGTTATCTGTGATGACTCCAAAATTACATATTTTTCTATTCTCTATTTCTTCCTCACCTTGCTCCTTCCACTAGAAGCATTCTAATAATTTAGAGAAAGGAAATGAAAAAAAGCCAATGCCCCATTAAAATCCCAGTTTTCAGGGGAAGTGTTTACTGAACTGTCCATATCTACATTATTTCAGATTTTGTAAGCCTTTATTTTAGAGACTTTCTATAAAATGTGGCCACAAATTTAAGGCTTATTTTTTCTTGAAATATTTTCTATTTGTCTGTCTCAGACTGTTTACAGTTGTTTGAGTTTGTTTTTGACAGACAGAGAGGGATAAATTTCAGGATGAGTCTGGAGAAAAACACATTGTTTTCCTTATGCTAATCATAGAGTCATTTGGCAGAAAGCTGTAGCATGTCCATGCCTTGGAGAAACAATTTTAAACTTGGCAGCTTGTTTGCCCTACTATTTGAAATACCCTTTTGCCATCCACATTCTCGGTGGATTTCGGCTAAGCTGCAAACCTCTGAAAATTGCAGGTTACACATGTTCAGTCGAGGCTCAGTCTGTAATATGAAACTAACATTCCTTTTTAAAGGAATCATGTAAAAAAAAAAAACATTCGGGCTTTCCCATGGAATGGAAGGAAAACAGCTTAAAGTGATGAAGGCTATAGATAAAAGGAACAAATAGACCCAAAACCATTGGCAAGATTAAGCTTTCTGACTATTGCATTGTTAGTTTCCGCCAATGAGCAATTCAGTCTACACATTCTACGGTCATTTAACTCCTTGTACCATCAGAGGGAGATGTCTGTAACATCTGAGTTTGGTGCCTAAGTATGTATCTGACTGATTTTGTATTCCCTTGACCCAAGACATGCTTGGTTCCCAGCATTTAAATTCAGGAAGCAAGAGCGAGACCGATGCTGTCTTCTGTGTATTTCAAATCCCATCATGGCCAGCTTCCAGAGTGGAGTGGATTTTTTCTGTGTTTACCTAAATTTGGTGGTGTTTTTTTTACAGCCTCATAAGAACTATCCTTCAGCATTCTCTTAAAAAATCAGAACACAATACTGTTAATTCTACTGTTAGAGGGGAAAGCATAGTAACTTGATTTCAAGATTCAAATAAAGGAAAGCAAATTATATTCCAACATTTATTATTTTAGATATCTGAAGTTAGAACAATCTAAAGATTTGGGGATAGCAAATCATTGCTTCAGAGCTTGAAGGCTGGCAAAACTGCAATTCATAAAAAAAAGAAACATCACATTTTTCAATTAAGAGTTCAAAGGATACATGTTCTTCACACATATGCCATAGCATATTGCTTGTCATAAACTGCAACTTTCCAGCTTTTTCAATACAGAGTATGACAGCAAGAGTTGAAGATTCAGGGACAAATGCTTGCACTATAATTATGTATCACAGAAGATGATAATAGTTTGGATTTTGTCAACTTTTGCATATAGATTGCTAGCCTATACATGGTGCTGGAACCACACAATGCATATTGGTTGATGTTGTCTTGTATGACAGAGCATTTGTAATGATATAATGAAGTAAAAAAAAAAAGGGAACCAAAAGAAACTACCTTTAAATTGTATACTTAAATTATATATATATTTATATTTAATATATCTTATACACCTATTATCTGTGTTTTGTATACAGATAGCTCTAGATATATAGATACATAGATATAATAAATACATGTTGCATAAGTAATCAGCTAAGAAACCCTCATAGAATCAGTATTCAATCTGTTATTTTGGTCTATGGATGAAATACATATATATATATATATGTATATGTATATGAGGAAACAAGTCCCACCTTTTTGGTAAGCTGAAAAGTAACTTCTTCTCATAGATGACCATAGATGATCAGCTGTATACATCAGTACAGATCCACTGATATTGATGAAGCTACTCTGATATGCTGTAGCCAAAAAATCTGTCTCAATTTGCCCTTTATATTATACAAGTGCGTTCTGAAACATGTGCTTGAAAGCCAAAAAATAAAGTAAAAGAAAAAAAAATTGTAGCTGCAGAATGGTTCCATAAAATAGCAATGGCCACATTTCTACTGTATTTATATTATTGAAATCAACAAAGTCTTGCCAGAAAAGAATTGTTCTTCTCTATCTCCTGAGTGATATATCAAACTCCTATATGCCTGTTTTAGTTATTCATTGTAAGAAGCAGACGTTAGAATTTGCGATCAATTAGAGACTGATTTTCCTTTCACTGTGTATATGCTATTTTGACAATATAGGCAATAAGAGGTTTTTTCAATATGAAATATATGTCTGGACCTCAGTCCTGGTAGCAAATAAGAGGTAAGGTCAGACTAGAACAATATGAACTGGACAAATATTTTCTGTTGTCGACATACTGTAATAACTGGTAGCAGTGTGATAGTCAGGAATATTTCTGCAAGACGTTGTTCTGGCTTAGACTTCTGTACCACAAAAATATTGCCTTTTACATTTTAAAAATACTTAATTTTAAGTATAATATGAAATGTATCTGAAGTATCTGAATTTTTAAACCACTGAAAATGGACAGGAAAATACATGCAAGCAGGTTTTTGGAGATTTTCTATTTTGCCAATAAAACTTTCAAGCCAAAATCCCTGAAGAACCATCTGTATCATGATATTTTGGCACTTCCAGTTCAAGCCTCCTGAGACTGGAAGAGAAATATTTATATAAGTGTTTAAATGCCGCAAAAAGGTTTAAACAGAGTGTGACACTAAAAGTAGACTAAGGTTGTAGAATTCTCATTTCTAACTCAACTGGTTCACTGATCCCCCAAAATGACACTTCTGAGAATTATACTGTGGCATTCAGAGACAGTTTGGGGCTTGAATTGCATCAATATTTCACAAAAAAACTGCCTCTCTCTAATTCTGAAAATACATCCCCTCAGCCATTTTTAAAGCTGTCATATGAACTCTATTCAGGTTCTTAATAGAGTGAAAAATGAGCTGACCAGTACTGTTCTACTCATTTACTTATAGCTGAATACAGTTTTTCATAACCCTTGAATATTTGTAGGGGCAGACAGCGAGGGATTGGACAAGATAGAGTTAAGGAGCCAAAAGCCTTGGGAGGAATAAATAGCAGTATGTAGATAAGGTAGTAGCTGTACGGGATGAGAAGGAGTGATGATGGGAACTTGACCTTTAGGAAAGTACTGATCCGGGCTATAGCTTATATAAAGGGTTTGCTTGTTTGAATAAAGTTGATTCTGATCCAGCACATCGGAGTCTGTGAATCAGACCGCCACAAATGGCGCCCGAACAGGGACCGAAGACTGACTTCGTCCAGGGCTGTAGAGGCAGTGGTTAGCTGAACCGGTGGCGGAGCCCGGCTGAACAAAGAGCTGCTGAAAGGAAGCAGAAGGGGAGCCGCTGAAAGGAAGCGGCATTGCGCGCAACAGGTTACCTACCGCTGGATGGAGGTAAGCAGCCGGGAACGCGTGGGAGTCGTGGGAAACGGAATCTCCCCGCAAGATAGGTCTGTGCTAAACATAATGCAAAAGAGTTTGAAACAGCACGGCAGAGATATACGCCCCAAGATCTCAAAATGTTATTGATGTGGGCACGCTTGAACTGTCCCGAGGTGAATTCTAGCATGATTTATAGTCTCAGTACCTGGGACTCGATCAGGGTTAAGCTCTGGGACGTGGCAACAACAAATGATAAGACGGTGGCAGGACTTTTAGCTCTGTGGCATACCATGCTTGAGACCCTGAAAGAGCATAGCAAGAAGAAAACACAGGGACTGGAGGCACCCGCAGCCCCCACAGCACCTCCGTCAAGCGACACGGTGGTGGGGGCAGTGAGTGGACAGGAATCCCCAGGAAATGACCCAGACAATCCATTTGACCCAAGGCTGATCGATCCGGAACAGGAGCCAGACCTCTATCCACTTCTTAATGCGCCTTGCTGTGTCCATCTTACGGCCCCTTCAGAACCACCCCCCCCTCAAGAGACAGGGCAGCCCGCGAGTGCGGACTGCCCACAACCCCCCCGCACTGACCCGGCCTTCTGGGAAGGATCCATCACCCCAGGGCCGACGGCAGGGTGTGACTACACCAGCTGGGCATGCCTCCCGCCTGCCTTCTTCCCTCCCTCCTTTCCTTCCTGCCTTCCTTCCCCTCCCGCCCGGCCCTTCCTCTCTCCGCCTGGTGCCACGTTCACCTGGTGCCGCCACCGTCAATCAGCAGGAGAAGGAACATGGGGAAAGCAGAGCAGGGCCTCAGCCTGGAACCACAGCACAAGCTCAAATTCAAAGAGCCTTTCACAGATGTTGTCACCACAAACCTGAAGCTCGGCAATCCTACAGACAGAAATGTATGCTTCAAAGTTAAGACCGCAGCACCACGCAGATACTGTGTAAGACCTAACAGTGCAATTATCGATGCAGGAACATCAATTAATGTTTCTGTGATGCTACAGCCTTTTGACTATGATCCTAATGAGAAAAGTAAACACGAGTTTACAGTTAAAAAAAAAGAAAAAAAAGAAAAAAGAAAAAAAAGAAACAGTCTATGCTTGCTCTAGCTGATACTTCAGATATGGAAGCAGTATGGAAAGAGGCAAAACCAGAGGAACTCATGCATTCGAAACTTAGGTGTGTGTTTGAGCTACCAACGGAAAATGATACGCTTTATGACATAGAAATGAAATTGTATCTACAACTGCAACAAAGACAGATTCTTCTGTAATGTCTAAATCAATAAGTCGCTCTTCGGAGGCACCCAGCTCGAGCTGTAATTACTGCACGTGTGTAATTAAAATTTAATTATTTAATTTGCTTTGATTTGGCTCTGAACTTTTCTGCGGGAACCTAGGGTCAGGCCCTGTTATGGTGGCGGACAAGCCTAATTTCCATAACAGTTTGGCCACCCAGATGGGACCCTAGGCGACCACTGTCGGGGCCTCTTGTCTCCAAATGAGCATCTGGCGCCATCGGGTGAGTTCACCTGGGATCTTTTGGCAATGAGAGGCACCGAAAAGGTGAGTCTTAAATTCCTGCCTAAATTCTAAATTCTGGTCTGGTAGCAGTGCACTGTAAGGGGTACGCGGGCTGGCCACCGTAAGGCATACCAGGGGATGGGTGCGAGTCCCATCCCCAGGGTTTGAGTGGGTTTTAAGTTCCAGCTCGGTCCAGCCAGAAAGGGGAATGTGCAGCCTGATCAGCATAAGGCGCACTGCAAGACTGTAAGACAAAAGTCTAGAGTCACTGTGACTGGTGTGAGTGTGAACAGTACTGTCTGTGCGAGTGTGTATAGCCTGGGAATCGGCCGGGGCGCCCGTCGACTGAGGAAGCCACTCGCTGTGAAGGGACCGCAGTCCTAGCAGTTAAAGACTCGGGTGGTGTGAGTTCCCAGAGAGTGAGAGAAAGAGAGTGTGTGATTAAAAAAAAAAAAAAAAAAAAAAAAAAAAAGTTGGTCCAACTATGTCAGGAGGATTGCCCATTCCTGACAAAGGAGGAAAACCCAGCGGAACCCAGCAAGGGACTTTTGATCAACAGGCTAAATTGTCCAATGATTTCTTTTTTTTCACCAAAATGCAAAAGTGCTACAAAAAACTTATCACAAGAGACCAGGCCCAAGACATTATTCGAAGTTGCCCCGATTGCCAAAATGTATCCCCGTTACCACCCTACTTAGGGACCAACCCTTGAGGCCTGCAACTCTGCAGTGTCTGGCAGACAGACGTTACCCATTATCCCTTACTGGGAAAATTGAAATATGTCCATGCCTCTGTAGATACCTTTTCCCATTACGTTGTCACTACTGCCTATGCTGGGGAAAAAAAAGCCGTGATGTATGTCGTCACTGGCTTGCTTGTTTCGCCACAATGGGGGTTCCCACTCTAATTAAAACCGACAATGGTCCCGCATACACTGCGCAATGAAAGTGGGCATTTCTTCAAACCTGGGGGGTCACTCATGTGACCAGAATTCCCTATTCCCCAACTGGCCAGGCAATAGTGGAATGTACTCATCGTACTCTAAAAAACATGCTTGAAAAACAAAAAAGGGGGAATAGCCCCGGTGCCTCCCCACAAGAGCAGCTGTGGAAAGCCTTATATGTTCTCAACCTCTTAAACTGTTACACGGACCAAAGTGCAGTTAATAAGCATTTCTCATGCCCTACGTGGTAAGAACAGCCTCAGGTTCACTACAAGAACCTGGAAACGGGTCAATGGAGTGAACTAGTAGTCTTAATAATGTGGGGGAAAGGTTATGCTTGTCTCTCCACTGGTAACAGGCCTTGTTGGATGCCTGCACGGCTGATTCAACCTGTTGACGCATCCCTCGAAACACCAAATGAGGACTCAGAGCCAGTTAAGATGAGCCCATTTCGGGACATTTTCTGGCAATATCTGCCTGCCTCGTGCAGGGTCAATATCGATTCATAAAAGCTTACTGCGACTATGCAACCTTACTAATAAGTTGTAGATAGAATCAGAGTGGAACCTTTTTGAGGGATAGGACTGGATGTTAGGTTTGGGGTCATGGGTTAAGAAGGTACTGGCGTGTGGATTGGTAATCTTGCTAAGATTTCTAGCCCTTGCTATCTATCTCCCCTGCTTAATAAGCCTTATGCAGAGAATGACTCGAAGGGCTTTGCATCAAGTACTTGCTGTACAAATACACACTGCACTGGCAATACTTAGTTTAGAAAATAAAAAAGGGGGAGATGTAGGGGCAGACAGCGAGAGATTGGACAAGATAGAGTTAAGGAGCCAAAAGCCTTGGGAGGAATAAATAGCAGTATGTAGATAAGGTAGTAGCCGTACGGGATGAGGAGGAGTGATGATGGGAACTTGACCTTTAGGAAAGTACCGATCCGGGCTAGAGCTTATATAAAGGGTTTGCTTGCTTGAATAAAGTTGATTCTGATCCAGTACATCGGAGTCTGTGAATCAGACCACCACAAATATTGTTTATTGCTTTAAGGAGCATACTTTAATCTAAGTTCCTACTTGCTTTAAATATCTCTACAACAAAATCTCATGTTTTCCTAGAATGTTTAATAAAGCAAAACTAAATTAAAAAGTCATTTCTTTTTACTTATTTTTGAAGTAAAACAAAAAGAATAAACCTAGGAAAAATGCACTCTTATTAAGAAAACTGAAATTTTGTGGTGAAAAAAGATAGATGTCTAAACTGTAGATGCTGAAAATAAGGAAGACTATTCCTTGCCTGGTCAGATTAGCTCAAGAATTTTCAACAGAAGTTAGGAGTTCACTTGGTTCATTTTTACTAAGTTGGTTTAGGGAGCGCTTTACCAGTCCCAAATTAAATCTGGGTGAGAAGCGGTGATAAATAGTAGGCTGTGCTGTTTGGTGACATCTCTTAACAATAGAGGTGGGTCCATGAATCTGTCCACAGGCCTGAGCAATTTAAACAGCAGGCCTTTGCTAATCTAGTTCATTTAGACAGAAGAAAACCAGAGCAACACTAATGTGAATGATATCAACAAGAATGTGTGAAGCAGAATTTGGAAGGGAGGCAGCAAATCTAGTAGCTGCATCCAGCTGTGCAGTTGTTTCTAGAGTGCACATCTGTCTACTTCCTCATCCAAAAATAAGCTATGTCCACATAACTTTTGTCTTCATTACACATGATATTACTGTAATTACATCATTAGAAAGTCACACTCATAATTAAAATAGCAACGTTGGTATAAAGGGTATGTATTCTTCAGGCCTTACCTACACCACAGTTCAGCAGGTTTCTCGAGAACATGATGCAGTCCTGATGCTGGACAGGCAATTCCTCTGGCACTCTTTTCTGTGTATCCTGGCAACATAGTCAAGAAGATGGTGTTTGAAATGGATGCAGGAATTGCATGATGCAAGCTTCACATGAAGCAAAACCCAATTACATCTGAATATTTCAGGCACTTAGTGAATAATAACATAAATATAAATATTTAGGTATTTCCTGAAAAAGACTTGCAATATTTTATGCAAAACAAATGTTACATTGCCCAGGTAACATTTTATAAAACTTCTCTATAGAGATTTAGTAGCTATTTAAACAAAGATGATACTCCCAGAACGGATGTGATTGTGGGACTTCTATTTCCACCACATTCTATCAGTAGTATTCAGACTGCTAAATCCACTCACTGTATTGGTTTGTAAAGATATCTTTTCCATTGATTTTTTTTTTTTAATTAGGTTGTTATATTACGCAGATTATAGAAATGTGAATTTAACAAACATGAAATTTGCTAACTGCACTACTCTGGAGACTGACAGACAGATTTTCAGCACAACTGTGTGGATTGTATTGGAGCTAGTTTTGCACTGGTCATGGTCTATCAATCCACTGATGGAAAGCAGCAAAAATGCCTTCATGCCTCTTTGCAAATAAGAAAGACTACTTTATCTATCTATCTTTTCCCTAAACTTCTATATTTTATTCCTGTATTCCTGTTTTTCTTCGCAGAAGCAGGAGTGCTAATATAATTTCTAGGACTGCAGAGATTTTGGTACTTGCAGCTGCTTTCCCTGATTGATGGGAGATTTGCTTAGAACAGTGAAATGGCACAGTTTGGAGATTTGTTGAAATCTTGGTCCCACTTCAGCCTCCTCCAGAAGCAATTTAGTTTGTATTGTCTCTCCAACATCATCTGCATGCCATCACCTCTGTGACATATCAACATATGTAAAGGCAGCTGGGACAGGTAGCAGCCTGCCATGGCTAGGGCACTTTGCAGGTGAGTTCCTTCAAGGAAGCAAAGGTCCAAAGTGCTGGATATACCTGATGTTTCCACTTCTGTGTACCACTTAGCTTGCTGTAAACTGAGTTTACCTTTGGTATAAGCGACTATTAAGTTTGGTACATCTGGCACCAAGCCTATCTAGTAGGCTCGCACAGTCATTTAAACCACATCTACTTAGAAGACTATGTGAACATGCACTGTATGACTATCCGGTTTTCTTAATCTCACGTGCTCAAATGATTTTCCACTTGATCCTCCCTGTATGTGAAAGTGTGTGTCAGACAGTATGATATGCTGAAGAGGGGAAAGAGCATAACCTGGAGGTAACTTGATGAGAGTGGAGACAGATGGCTGGTCTGAAAGCATCAGAGGTTTTCTCCCAGAGTAGCTCCCAACATACAGATGGTGTGCGGCTCTAAAGTCTGGCCATTTGATTACCGGGGCAGATGGTCCATTACTGTGGGGATTTAGAGATGTAAAGGGATACATGACAGGTAAGTGTCCTAGGCCCATGTCTCAGTGGCCTAAGGTTGCACAGACTGGATTTAGCTTTTATTTCTTTTGAAGGCTGGCTTCTTTTGCTGAGGGTATTAACAAGGGTGTCGATACCATCATTTTTTGAGTGCATGCATTATGGACGCTGCCTCAGTACGTAAGAGACTAAGACCGACGACAAATTTTTTACAAACCACTGAGCAGCCTCAGATATTCTGAAAGATTATGTTCACTATAGATCTGGAATGTCTAAATATTTGCAATGAGTTATGTGTACATATAAATATACATACATATATATATATATATACAGAGATTTATAAATACATATATGCATCCCTATATAATACACATGCACGTGCACACACACACGCACACACACAACTACAGAAAAAAAAATATTTATTTTTTCAGGCAGAACTGTGCTGTGCTGCTGAGAGAGAACTACAAAGCAGAACTGGCCAACCAGTTTACCCTCAAAACAAAATGGGAAATGATCTTGACTGAAAAAAATAATGCTCATTAATAGATATGTTTGGTTATTACACTTTAAAAACAGGCTTTAGTCCATAAATAGACAGTGTATATGCCATACACATACAGCACACCCACTGTGTATTTATTGAGGAATACAAGCATCCTTGTTTTAAAGACTTGACTTTTTAATAGACATAGTCACCGTTTTAACACATTATTAGAAACTTTTATGACCATTTCTGAGGTATGAACAGCTGGGTTCACAGAGACGATAGCACCTGGCTTAACAGGTGAAAAGAAATGAAAAATTACTCTACTGAAATATTTAAGATCTCTAAAACAGTCTTTAAACAGCTCTCCTTCAGCTTATGAGGCACATGCAAAATATATAGTGTATTTCACAGCATTTCTTCATCACGTGCTTATTCTGTCCTTATTCCAAATTAAAGCAGAATAAGCCTAAATACAGTCACATACAATGTTGTGTGTCCATCTATATGTAGTGCTTACTCGTATATGTGAGTTTACATTTGTAAGTGCACATGATACACACAAGAGCTGTGGGGTAGTAAGGTAGCAACTACTTAATGGTTCAGTCCTGGACAGGTAGTCAATACAGGCACATTGCAAAGCAATATGTACTGAATTGTCACAGTTGCTGTGACGGTATGACCTTGGGCGAGTCACTTCATTCTCTTACTCCATTCCCATCTAATCTCTTGTTTTGCCTGCCCATTTAAAATAATAATTAAAAAAAAAGGAGGTCAAGTATTGTCTCCAATAGCTTTTTGTACAGCATATGTTGCAGTACCTTGATCTCTTTGACGATAATAAGAACAGGTATAAGTGAGTATAATGCACACTGCGTAACAAACAAATGTATAGCCACATTCCAAACACAGTATAGTAAAAGGAATGCTTGAACATAGAGGATATGACATTTATTTAAAAAGTATACAAATGAAAAATATTTTTGTCTTATCTCTGAAAAATATCTTTTTACAGGTGCAAAACAGCTTCCATCTTCCATCTCCTCTTGAAGTTTTACAATCAAACTGACATGTTTGAGATTAGGGGAGGGGCATGACCACTAAAAGCCTCAGAAATGTTATTGTTCATTTTTTCTATAATCAAGATTTATTGAACTGAGCACGTTATGTTCTTTTTTTCCATTTGGATTTTTTTGCGGTCATGGGAATTAGTTTTCAAAGAGGAGCTTACAACCTTTGGCCTTCATTCATGTGTAATATTCCTAAAATGTGCTATGATATTGATTTGTGTAAGCCTTTTAATGCCAGCATTTTTTAAAAAATGCATTTAGTTTTGTGTAGGCACAAAGTTTGACTCTTCCATTTGAACATAATAGCCTATAGGATGTCATACCAGCAATTAGATATTGAACTTGTTTTGTTTTCAATTGGTCTGATTTTTTTTTTTTACCTTAAAAAGTTTCAAATTAGAAGTAATATACTGAACAACAACAAAAAAATATTTATACTTTTTTACTGAAGGGTTTTTTTAGCTTGTAAAACCAGATCCAACCTTTAAAAAATGAGGTTGCTTACATGGTTTCAAGCATATCTTACTGAAATCAGTGAGACGACACAACTGCTTATAGATATAGCCTTTGAATGTTTCCAGCATAGGAAACCATTAGTGATCAGACCATGTTACCTCTCCGCTGAAAAGTTTTCTTCATCTGCATCACAGATTGTTTGGGGAGATAATTCCCCAAACAATAAAAGTTTTATCTTATAATACAATCCACAAATTATCAATTAAACCCAGTAATATCTACCCGTCATATTTCAGCCACAGTGAAGGTTACAAACGTAAAGCAGAGGAGTTTGTTCCATAGCCTACTGTCTACCACTGTCTTCCTGCTACAGATCGCCACAAACAGTTTTGTATTTTTTGCTTCTGGTTCTCCTTGCACTGACTTGAGTTTTCTGAAGATGTGAGTTATCAGAGAACACTCTCAAGTGCTGATACTTTTAAAGGCAGCCAAATTATCAAAAAGTGCAGGTTATTTTTTTGAAAATAGAGTAATCCTAATTACATTTTTCTTTTTTCCTTTTTTTTTTTTTTAGCTCAATTAACTATGAACAAGGACTGAGCAAAATTTCTGAATCCGTGGCAGCCAGATACTTTAATACGCTACAGGAGTTAAAGTATATGCAGTATGAGAGGAGTACAAGGAAACTGGGGTCTTAAAGAATAAAATTGTACTTAGTAATCTCTTAGCAGTAAGAGAATTTTTTCACATCTGTATATACATTTTGGAGTCCTTCAGGATGAATTATGCTTCATAACAAGGACAAGACAAGGTTTGTAAGGAGGGTTTGTATGCCCAAAAACTTATCGAATTTTTCTAGCTATTCTAGAAGATGTTTCATCTACTTACAGGCCTTGTCCTGTCAATGTCCTTAGTCCATCACAGTTAAAACAGAATGTTTCTGTGCAGAAGGCTGTTATTTTAGCCCAGTAATGATATATGCAGTTCAGCCTTCTCAATAAATTTCAGCTTCTCTATGAACTCTTCAACAATTTCGTGCAGTCTTATACAGCTAGAAGTAATTTTGAGGGCATAAAGAAACAAAGCTTTTGCCTTCTTTTAATTAAGACTGCCAGAAATAGGGACAATTTTATATCATTGGTGCCTTTTTTAATAGAGACCCATTTCTGCTCTCAGTGGCTGACATGAAATCACTAGTGAACACAGATGACTGTACGTTTTATTCATAGTCATGCAAGGGGGTCTGAAGGATGCAGTGAACTGGCACAATGCCTTTCACATCTGGAGCCTCTATTGAAATGCTAAGACCGTGCTTTAATTCCTATTGCATGCTAAACACAATATTCCTGATCCCGCTCTACTAAAAGTAATGGCAAAACTTTCATTGGCTTAGCTGGGGGCTGAACTGGTCCCTGAATTACTTGCACATTCAGTAAGTGTCATTTTCTGTATCTGTGGGTGAATTACAGAAATGCCAGACCCAAAGAGTTTCCGCGGAATTCTCAGCACTAATGGAAAATGGTTACATCTGTTTAAGCTTTCTTGTATCTGAGAGGATTAACTCCCAAAGTTACTTACAATTCAGAGAGTGACACATTTTTTTTTCCAGAAATACAGTTTAGTACTTAGCGAAAACACCCCTCCTTTGAAATTCAGCCTTGTGATTTCGTAATGAACAAAACTACTTTTCTAGTCTATCATATATTTATACTAGATTCGGTACTCAGAGCTGCATTTAGTGCTTAACTGCGTAAAAGTCAATAATAACATTTTGAATTTCTTTAGGACTGGGCATTAAACCAGAGGATCTCAAAGCACTTACAGAGCCCCAGTTAATTAAGCAGTCATAACATGTTATGCAAATAAAGGAAGAGTGCTTTATCTGTTTAAATGCTAGGGAAGTTTTAGCTTCTCCAAGCATAACCAATAAAACAATAAAAAAAATTTTGCTGTCAAATAGAGATGATATTTGGCATCATCTGCTGTGGTGTTAATAGCTATATTCCTCCTCCATTGTTTTTTTTTTTTTTTTTCTTTTTAATAGCCACACATATATATATACATTATCCATATATTAAAAGTTCTGTTGCTAACACATGTTCGGAAGGTAGAATTCATTACTTTCACTGGATTGCTTACATTGTTTTAGAGCTGTTAGGCCTAAATTTGCCACAGCCTACAGGTGTACGCTAAACCCCATGCTACCCTTTCCAGACATAATTTGAAAACATTGCTTTAAAAGCCCTGGGAGGCCCCTGAGCCATTCTAGCTTGGTTTAATTCTTTTCCTGTATAGCACGTTTCATAAGAGTGTGCCCCATAGCAGTAAACAAAATCTAATCAATAAAATCCACTGAAATTTGACCTTCTCTTCACCTTTAGACTTGGTTGGACTTTTTATTATATTTTATTATTTTTAAATTACTAAATAAATGGTGAATACAGCTTTGTGTGTTTCCTTACGGTTGGCTGCAGTTGTTTTGGGTAATCAGTTACTGGTGTAATAGCTCTTTAATTGTACAGCATACATAGACCTGGAACAATGTATTCATAAATGGGCTCTGGTTTTCATTTAATACTTGAATGCTTCTGAAAGGAAGAGGCTGTTAATACTTGATAGAGTCAAGTAAAATGCAAGATTCTTCATTGCTGTTTTAGTGCTGTGCTGCAATCTGTCCAAACAGAAGTCTTGCTGCCCTTGTCCTGAATGTGATCAGCTGCTACCAGATGTCTGAAAAGCCACATGGTGACTTTATGATGCAGACAAACGTCCATGAAAGCAGAGAGACCACAACTGGATCCTCAGTCATCCGTTTGAAGTAAACGAGTATCCTGCTCGTTACAGTTACAGCTATACAGTATAGTTACAGCTATAATGACGCTGTTGAAGACTTTGTTATGTCAAGCACAGATTAAACACAGAGAGCTTGTCGTACTGTCAGTCAAGTGTGAGACCAAAGCTTGATTACTTTCTGCGTTGCCTATCTGTAAGCTTGCGCTCAGTTTAGGGCATAGGGTTGAGCTCTGATCCCCTTCTCGAAGGCATATTCGCAGCATACTCTTAATGTTTAACCAGGTGCTCACTCTTGCAGTCTGCTAGGTCAGTTAAAATTGACTGTCAGATGCAGCAGTTCATCAGCTTGTCATTTGCTAAGCATAATGTGAACACTTTAAACCTAAGCTACAAACAGCACAGCAAACAAGGATGTAGACAAAAAGTACATGGGTCTCAGAGTGCATCTCTGTTCCTAAATAGAAGAGGAACAGGACAAGCCATGATCATTAAATCTGCAAGGCTACACCTATTCCAGGGAACTAAAAAGGGTCATGTCATGGCTGCAGGCACACAATTGTTAAACCCACACTGTTAAAATGTTAGCAAAATACATTACATGAGCCTAATCTGAGCCAACTAGTGCTCTGAAATAATGCCTGCCATGATTTGGTCGCTAGCATAGGCTAAGGACTGTTCTCAATAAGTAGTAAGCTATGGCTAGCCTTATCTGGAGGGTAGGGGAGCTAAGTCTGCGTCTATAAGGCATGCTGTTCTACCTAGCCTTTGGGGCCAAAATACAGTCCCACACAATCAGATATGCAGTGCTGTTGTTCACACTGCTTAACTGTTGTCTTGGTTCATAACTCTGGTCTGGCTCCCTCCAACTAGAGCTCTCCAAGACAAATCTGTTCTAGTAGGTCCATGTGGGTCTAGTGGGTCAACAAATTTCTTCCAGATGACTTCAGAGCCAGGGATTAATCTCAGTTTGTTTTTATTTAGTAATTTAAACAAAGTCAAAAAAAAATCTATTGTAAGCCTGTTCTGAAGTCCACTCCACACATTATATTGTAGGCACAGCCAGAGAAGTTTGGAGCTAGGCTGTCATCTGTGGTCTGACACGTTTATACAAGGTTTTGCCAGAATTCCTTTAGTTAATGTAATGCTTAGTATATGCTTATTTCATTACTTACTTGTGACAAAAGAATTAAAATTGTAGACAAGAGTAACACAAAATCATGCGTGCTGTCCTTTCATAGTAGCTAGTTTTGATAGATGTATCCCACATCTACTAAACCATTTTCCCTGAGACCGTATAGGAGAAATTCAATAAAGAAATTGTTCTTGAGCTGTCCAGCACCCTCCATGGCAGTTTCAGCAGCCTTGACACAATACTGTTTTCTATGTTGCCTAAAGCCTCAAAAGCAGCTTAAGGACTTGGCAAAACAGCACAAGATTTCCTATTAAATGATGACAAATTAGAAAAAGAAATAGATTTTCAATGTGAAAACTCTTTCTGTATATCAGAAATGAAGAAACCATTACATTGAGCTGTACTCTGACCTCCTGTCATGGCATCTTTACTGAATTTATCAGTATAAACTTTGAAAAGTTTATAGTGCTTAGACTCAAGAAAACTATAGAGGCTGGAGTCAAAACCTTCCAGATACCAGCTTCCTACATACAGATGAGGAAAAAAAAAATAGCTAATCCATCTAAGGAAGCTGCAATAGACATCTCAAAGTCTTCTCAGTAGAGATTGCTGAGTCAGCCCAGGATATTAGCTGTCTTGGTTGTTCATTCACTTACCAAATTCAGAAGACAGCTCAGGTGCTTTAAATTTGATGGGGCCAATATTTGCTTCTGTCAGATGAACAATTTCAGGAAGCTCAGGTCCAGTCATAAGTACAAAATTCATTGATGTGCTATAACCATGAAGAAATTAAAACCTGAATTTCATGTCTGCTAGATGAAGCTCAATTTTATCTTCATGAGTCCAAAACTGGTGCATTGTATTACATAATACTTACTTCTCTGCTGACATTGCAACTCTCTAGTTTGTAATACAATATTGACATTGCTAGTAACAGGCCACAGGCTTTGTAACGAGTCTGCAAGGCCCTTTGGACTGAGGCTTGTCAGGTTTGCTTTGTCTGAACTTTTTTTCACCTGCCTGCAGCTCTGTTTTCACTTGGTTAAGCTGTAACAACAATTTTTCTTCTGATCAGGTATTTATGGCTAATTTGTTTTGTTTATCATTTTGTGGTGCAGTCATAGTTTTATACAGATAGCAGTAACAAATACTTTTTTTTTTTTTCTGTGCAGAGTGAGACAGTTGTGGTTATAAGGTAATGATGTAGTATAGAGAAATACTCGTCTGGTCTGGTAGCAGAGGCCTTGAGAAGTGGACATGTGGGGTGTGGCACAG
This sequence comes from Dromaius novaehollandiae, assembly GCF_036370855.1. Taxonomy (NCBI): domain Eukaryota; kingdom Metazoa; phylum Chordata; class Aves; order Casuariiformes; family Dromaiidae; genus Dromaius; species Dromaius novaehollandiae. The sequence goes on from NC_088098.1 coordinate 183,075,589, forward strand.
AGGAGTACAGGGGTGGGATGAAAACAACTCAGCCATGGTCAGGTACAGAAATGCAGACCTGGAGCTGGACTAACCTGGGTTTAAGGGTACCAGAGAGAACAAAGTAGTAGTATCTCACATACCAAAACGCCACCATATATACTAAATTTGCATGTCATGTGGAGCTGCAGACCAATGAAGAAACAGCAATGTGTAAAAGCGTGTGAGTAAATGTATAAAAAGGACTCCAAGTGGGTCTCAGTATGAAGAAGAGGAAACCATCAACTTGAACACCATATTCCTCCCAGCGAAGGACTCCAGGTGGTGATAACTCACTGTAGTACCCACCCGACCAAAATGAAACCACCAAACCCAAGTGAAAGGGTGAGCATAATACTGGGAAAAGAGGTAGAAAGTAAGTGCATGTGCAATCAATGTAGCTGCATTATTGTTATCACAAAGACTTTGTTTCTTACAGAAGTATTCTTTTTCTGCAATAATTTGATCTGAAATAAGAATGATTCATGGATTAGATTGTTAAAATAGCCATTATACTAAAACTAAATTCATGGCTTTATGTGCATGTGTTTCCACTTTGATGATAAACAAGATTTTGAATATAACAGGGCTGAATAAAACCCAAGCTGAAAGCAAGAAAGAAGGGGTAAAAGCCTCCTAGGTTGTTTCAATTTAATATTAAACTCATTTTGCTCTCTCTTCCAAATTGATCACAGATAGAAAGGCAATAAGGGTCAATTTAGGTCCCCAGATACAGACACTTAGTGGCATTTTAGAAGCTCTGCGGTATCCAACGTATCTATAAGGGGTTGGTAAGCATGACATAAAACCTGTGAGTGACCTGCATTCCCTTCTGGACTTTCAACAGAAGACTACTTAGGATAACTTAGGGAATCTCAAATGGCATTAGAGGCCTCTGCTCAGGGAGCTAAGCCCTAAAAACTGCAACCAGATCTGTCTTCAAAGAAGAAAGAAATCAACCACTGGAAATTCAAATCTCTGAGTTCTGAAGGCTTTTTTCAGATAATAACCTATCCCATTTGATTTTGACTCCAGATCAGATATTAACATGAAGACTGTGTTCTGATACCAGTTCAAATTCAGCAAAAACTTCATAAGAATGCCTTGTAATTATGCTCTCAGCTGACTGTTGAATTTATGTGATTTGTCTGCAATGCTGGTTTGAAAAGTTTGCAGAACATAAGCTCCATCACAAAACCTTGATTTCCTGTTGAGTACAAACCTAAATTTTTTTTCCAAATTTATATCTGAACTTTGAGTTCTCACTTTGTATCAGATTCAAAACAGCTTTCTCATTATCTTTATCTTGTTATCTCGGTTTTCTAAAAGTTTGAAGTATGAGAAATACTGTTTACAGTGAATAAACCAAAGCATTCAAATATAGTTCAAATTACAATTGATGTTTCTCAGGCAATTGCTGGTCAGAGTCACCTTGCAGAAAGTGACATCACTTGTGATACTAATGTCTTTAGAATACAAAAAAGAAAAAAGACCATTAATCATTTTTTTTCTGTTTTCATGCTTTTTTAAATAATTGCAAGAAAGACTTCAAATGTTTTAATTTTTAAACAAAGTCTTTAATTTTTAAATATTAAAATCCTATTCTGATTGTGAAATTTGCATAAAAGATGGATAAAAACTGGCTCTTCAGTATATTCTGTTCATATGATGTTAGTGTTGCAGGGACATGACATAGTTTATAAGATGACTACCACAAGTAGTTAGCTCAGAAATGCCAGTTTTAAATAAATGCTTCATTTTGAAATACAGTTCAAAGTCAGTACTTTGTAATGTTTTTGTCCATGTGTAGCTTCAGACTGCTGTGCCAGGAAAAAATGGAACTAGCTTTCTTTTAAAACTTTCAGTTCATATTTTCAGGTCAATGTTGCTTTAGTCCATTGACCTGCATTTTATTACCATATCATGAAAATCTCTGTTTCATACACAGCAGTAATGTCTTTCAGGCATGTTACGATGATATCTGGCTCATGTGCTAGGTGGAAGACAGGCCCAGGAGTCTAGATCCAAAAGGCCTTAACTAAAAACTGGCATTATTGCAGAGGAACTTGCAAGAAAATACTTTGATCACTGTGACCCCGTTCCCTTCTACAAAACAGATTTTAATCAACAGCCATTACTCATAAGTTAATGGCACATTTAGCTAGTACATTCTGGGGCTGAGTAAGTCCCAAATGGAGTGAAGAGAAAGGGGAGAATATGGCACAGAACTCACCATGTACCAGCTCATCGGTGCAACACCGAGAAAATTCCCAATAAAGACAGACAATAATATGGCAGATGACATATGCAGACACTAATCTTGGCATTTTTAAGATGGTAATTCTTTTAATGCTTCTGATTTCTCCAGTCTACTTGGTGCATTATTTCTTTTCTTTTGTAGTAGGGATTCATATTCTCTTGTTTTCTTCAGATTTAATGGGCTGAATCCTTATGTCCTTTCTCTACCTTCATTCCCCTCATCTTCAAGCAGAACTTCGCCTGGGAAAAGGTGAGTTAGGGATGTCAAGGTTTGACTCTCAAACGTTATACTAGCCAATGTTTTCATTTATATCTTTAGGCACTGGACTTAAACACATATCAATAAAAGAATCCATATATTGCCTGAATTTTCTATAAAGGAAGAGCAGTATAGAATAAGCAGTTTGCTAGTCTATAAGGCTCCTTTCTGCACTGTATGTTAGTTACAGGATCATTATTCATGATCCAATAAAGTGCTATTTTTGTATGTATATCTGCTTATTGGTATATCATAAAATTTATTTGGCATGCTGTACCTTTCATTTAAGTTTTCTGACATTGTTTTTTGTATTTCCAGTTGACAGGTTTAATCCCCTTTAAGCTTTTTAAAAAATATACTAATTTAGATAACACCATTTTTAGTGTTTTATTTTCAAATGCATTAAGCACCTCAAAAAGAAGGTCTTAATGTGATTTTAACTCGTCACAACCAGACAAATATAAAATCCTTCATACTTCTTAAAATCTAAGTCCGCAGGTAAAGTTGGGGTTATAGATCCATCACTTATTAGACTTATGCCTTTATAAGATGAGTGATTTAGAAGTCACTTCAGCTATGCATTACTATATCCAAGCTTTTAATGTATTAGCCTGCATTTTGCTTACAAATCTTCTTTATATTTGTGCCGTTAGTTTTAGAAATGACCAGACCAAGCTGTAAGATTAACATCATCCACATGAAACAGCTCTCTCTCTTACCTTCAAAATAAAATGTGTGCCTCTGACACCAGACTGTCATTTTTGAAGGTGAGCTTCAACCCAATGGCCTTCAGCCAGCTGTGCACCTACCCGCTCTCCCTGTTCAAACATTTCCCAGTTACACTAGGCACATTTAGAAAGTGAAAGAAGATAAAGCTTTGCATATCAAGGCAAAAGTGGTAACATGGACGATACGAAAAAAAAAGGTTCTTTTCTTAATTCTTCTAAATTGCACCCTTTCTCTGCAGTTTATAGTACTAACCACTGCTTGTGGTAGCATTTAGGAGCAGATGGATCATTGGTCTGTTTTAGTATGACAAACTGACATGACAACTTGTTACCCAACTGTGTGTGTAGGCTATCTTCGCTATACATTCCCACAATTTCGTCTTTTTAAAAACAGAATCCCTCATCCCTTTCCAGTCTAATTCTAGTTTTACCGCTTATTGGACATGCTTTTGTCTCCTGTAATGCTATAAATATTTTAATGTCCATACTGACAATTTTTAATATGTTTAAAATATGTTTTAAATAATTTTGCTGTTGCTCATCTGAAGTGCACAGCTTTGACAATTAGTTGAGCATCATTAACCTACCAGCTTTAAGTTTTCTGTATTACTGTAAATTGTGAATTCATTTTTTTTCAAATCTTTTTCAAGACAGTTATCTTATTTTCTCCTAAGGCATCACATTAATTTTTATGTACTTTCTTCTGTCTCTATCTTAAAACTAAACTGAGATGAAATTCAGCCCTCATTGGATCGAAGAAGGATTTTTCACATCAGTTAGCCAGCTTGACAGAAGCTTTAATACATTTTCCAATGATGGTTACAAGCATGTTGTTAGAACAAATGCTTACACTTTTTAATATAATTCCAATCAAATAATCTTTATGAAGGATTAAAAGGTAAAAGTCTGTAGAGAGAGGAAAAGAAAAATCTGGTAGATGAATCCTCTGCCTTGCAATTAGTGTGTGAAATGCTTCTTTTAATGCTACTTTAATAACTCCCTTCTGACCGTAAGTTTTTCAAGGCACTGTATTTCATTAAAGAAACTACTGCAGTTCATATAGGTGTGGCTGAATGAGCCTTAACAGTTGGAAATAGCAGGAACAGCATAGATGCAGATACATAAAAATGACACTAAAAGGAATGTAAAGAGAGAGAAATTCTGATGAGCTCCATGTAAAACTTTATTCCAGTCAGAAATTAAACATATTACATTACTGATAATGACTTGAATGCATAGACTGGTAGATAGTTTAGCAGAAATAGCATGCTTTTTACTTATTTTGCTAAAGTTTGAGGACACTACTTCTGATTAGGACAAAACAAGAGAGTCCCAAAGTGTTTTTTTTTTTTTTTTTTTTTTTTTGTGCAAGTAAGTAGACCAAATATTTTTTTAAGAATACAGGATCTTGACTGAAAAGTGTATAAGACTGTTTCTTACACTCATACCAAGTAATTTGCTTTTTTTTTCATGTATTTTGTTTTGAGTAGCTTTTATTTAAACTTTTTCCATGATGGAAGTTGATTTCTTTCAGAATGACATGTGAATAACTTTAGTGAACACCTTTCCTAAGCCTAAGTTCATAGTGCCAAAGCTGGGGCAAGGTTTTGGACAATAGAAAAGGCATCATCAGTAAAAACAGACTGTTTTGTCTGTAGTTCCATATTAAAAACAAAATTCAGATTTTCAAATTTATGCATACTGACATCAATGGGACACAAATGCAGATTTTCCACCTATACTATAAGGCCATTGTGTTGATTTCAGTTCTTGGTTGTCTCAAATGTGTTAAAACAACCAACAAGATTGACTTAAAAGTCATATACAGAGCATTACCTTTCGGGATTTTCTTCTTGCTTCCACATAACGTTAATAACAAGTTGATTGGATCTGAATGCTAATAAGAACATACTTCTAAGCAATACTTAGCAATATTTATTTATTCCTATGAATGCTCTAAACATCATTTCTTTGGACATGAAATCTAACAAAGTCAGCTGTAGGCACTTGTTAACAAATTAGAGGAATCAGTTTTTCATGTACTGGTTTTACTCTGTACTCATTTTAAATATTCTCCAGAAAGTGTTACCAGCAATTGTGTAATCCAAATGCTCACATTCCAACACTGATTTAAAAAAAAAAAGTTCTAGGTAGAAGCAGGTCACCAGTTTGGAATCAGTAATACAATGATTTATACCTAATGAAAGACCCTGTAAAATATGTATCTCATACTATTAAAAAAATGCAGTTACAAATGATCCTACCTATCAGATTTTTGTGATATCCATAAAGATCATTCCCTAAGTCCTGAAGATGAAAATCTTTATGAGAACTGGGAGCTGATCTCTGAGGGAAGTAGCTGAATGCTACTGAATAAATGACAGATTGAAAAAAAAGAGAAACAAAACAACTGCTCAACTTAGGTTTTGCAGCACCACTCTCATAATTGTTAAGAATGAGGACTTAAGGTAAATTTTTCATAATGATTAACAGTGTGCATATTTTGAAAGACTGAAAGGGAAGGTAAGGATGAAAAATTATGGACACCTGTCCAATACCCGGCTGAATCAAATGCATGAGATCTTTTGGTTTTTTTTGTGTTTTTTTATTTGTTTATTTGTTTGTTTTATTTTCCCACTAGACTTAGCAGTTCTCCATGCACACACAACATACATACAGCTTTCCATGGATCTTGTGAGCAGGTCTACATTATATGCTGTCAGTCACTGTAATGTCTCAGTTTCTCTTTAATACTGATGACAACTATGATGTGAGATAGACTTTTTGTCATTCGAATTTTACATTAGGAAACCGAGACCTTGAAAGGCTGAAGCACAGATTCTCAAAGGTTCTTTTAATCATGGGTTAGGATTTAGGCATCTGAACAGTCTGGATGGAAGTGACTGCAGAAGGCGCAGAGGAAGCCTGTGCCACAGCCAGGTGCTACGTTCACCGCTTCTGAGCTGTTATCTACGGCTGTAACTATAAGATCATACTTGCGACTGTTTTTTTCTTTTTCTTTCTTTCTTTTTTTTTTTTTTTTTTGCTTTTGGGGCTACTGTTAGAAGAGAAGATAAGGATATACTCAGTATATTGTCTTTTCCTATCTATCTATATCTACTATCTAGAGTATACTATCTATAGTATTTTTTCTGAATGACTTTCTGAACAAGATGAATACCCTGATGGCCTCTCCAATACAGATGAGACACCTTTGAGCTGTAGCAACCCCTCATTTGGTTCTTTTTTGCCTGTATTTTATAAAGCAAGGAGATGCCTTCTAATGTGTTAAATGAGCCGTTCACAGTGAAAAGATGGAAGGTTTTGGTCACTCATGAGAAACTAAGAATTGCATGGTGTCCTGTGGGGTTTGGATCAGAGGGTAGCCTGAGCATTATTTCAGATTTAAAATATTCTTCAGTGATATTGCTAAATCCACTTGCCATGTCAGAAGGTGAGAGGTAGGTCAGCAGGCCAGACACAGAATATCTTCATGTAAGGATGAGGAATTTATTAAGAGCCAGTGAAGGGAAGCCCATGTTTCAGTTTATTAAACACAAAGGGAGGACTTTTACAAGAGGGGAGGAACAGGCTAGCTCCCAAGAGCAGTGTCACATTCAGAAGTGTTGTAAGAAACATTTTTGATTTTGAGTGAAAATAAACCTTTTTGAAACTTAAGAAAAGTTTGGTTTTGCTCTTGTTTTCTCATTTTTTCATTATTTTATCCATTTATCCTTATAAAACTGGCAGTATTCTATGTCTCATGAGATACTGGGTTTTTTTCATGTCTCTTAAGAAAGACCTTCTGCTCATAAAATATGGAGCTTAGGCACACTATAGCAGCTGGCTTCCTCTCTTGTTCATACCACCCTGCTGAGCTGATGAGACACAGGCTCCAATGCTAATGTTAACTTGCGCTGCTTATTAGCTCCATTGGATATTCACACTCCTACCACAGAGCCCTGCAGTTTTGAAACCTTGGGCTTTTTGTAGCTTCCTGATTTTTCCAAATTTCTCAGTGTTCAACTCTTGTATACTTTTAAGATTGATCCCTGAGGCTTCTATTTTTTCCTCCCTTTCCCTTATTCTACAAGAAAACCCCTGAGGACACTAATTGAACTGCAAAGCCATTCCAAAGCATGCTTGCCAATCAGTGATTTTGTAAATAATCCAGTAGTATTGCCAAAAAAAAGTTACTTGCCTTCAGTTTACTCATATTTTTTATGTCATTCATATGAAAGACAGCTGTATGTTTAAGGATTTACAGTCATGCATTTTTGGCTAGTAAGTTTTTTTTTGAATGATTTACCTTGTAAGGATTCATAATTGCTTCGATCAACAGTCTTTGGATTCAGTGTCATTTATCAAATAAGCAAACCAACAAAATGTCAGCACACTTTGAACACTAGAAGTAGAAGCTGGATGTAACTACACTAGCAAAGCAATCCTATTACTAGACAAAATTCAAGATTTGGTCAGGTTGGAACAAGAATTTTGCAGACTGCAAAAACTCAAAGGTTTGTGATATCTGTTCTAAGGAAACAAAAGGTTTCGTATAGATTTTGGTTATATGGGATTGTAATATTGCCCTTAAGGACCTGACTTCTGCCCAGTTGTGTGGATATACTAGCAGGATCCATGCTGAATCTTTAGCCACTAGAGGGAAAACGCATCAGACAAACTATTGCATTCATGTTAAAATCATCAATTTTATTTGAAATATTGCTTAATTGTTGAATTTGGACCATGACTTTTCAGGAGAGTTAGCAATGACAAAAGTATGAAAGAACAGTAAAAGTGTGATTTTTTTCTTTTTTAGGTAGAAGATCCCAAGGGATATCAGACAACAGTTCAAACGTATATTTAAATGTAAGGGCTTTTACGAAAGTAGAATGAAAGAATAAAATTTTTAAAAAAAGGAATGTAAATTGAAGATATTTAATCTTAAAATTTTCAGGGTATATTAAAACAAATGCTACTAGGACTAAACACAGGGTTTGAACAGAAGAAGGCTGTAACCCAACAATTCTTCCTGTGATAATAGAAAGTTATTACACTCTAAGTTCATATTTGTAGCCAAAGTTTAGCCTTTGTACAAATGGCTGTATGAAATTACTGACATTCAAAAGCTAGGTTTAATACTATGTGGATCAAACAAAAAAATGTGACTTATTAACTTTACATAAAACATAATATTTACTTAATTTTGGCTAGAGAATATGGCGAGTTTCCCTCATGTACTCACATACTCAAATAGAAATAAAAATCAATATGTCCCAGCTTTTAAAAAGAATGTCACACTTACTGGCTAGCAAAAAAAATCTAAAAGATATTTGAATACAACATAAATATTTCATATAGCAATGCAGTCTGGATTACAAAGTATTTGAATGACGTCGGATTTCAAATAGTGAACAAAACTATACAGGATATCTTTCATTCTACAGTAAGCTGAGGCATAATATATGCATGCTGACATGTAGTATTGATTTTTCCTTATGTATGGCTGTATTAATTTTTAAAGTTCACACAGCCAAATGTGCACCTTTCAGAAACAGAAGCAAGCAAATGAATAAAATCCTCAACAGAAAACTCCATTATGAAATTTTTGTTAATGGATGTGTGCATTTAAAAAAATAATTTATTTTTGCAGTCTTCATAAGTATAACACCTTCTTTTATACTTTTACATTTACAGATTTTACATATACAATCTATATATGCTGCTTTAAATTTAACTTTTGTTCAAGAGAAAAGTTTATTTCTGCAAGTCATTTTATAAACTCAATAGCTGGAAGCAATCCGATTCTGACGCTGTTTGCTTTTTTCTTTTTTTCCCATCGTAACAACAAATAAATAAAATAAACAAACTCAACCCTGTAGCAAGTTCATTATAGGCAAGTTTAAAAATCAGTGTGTACTGTCCATTTTCAATAGCACCAAAAGCAACAGAATATATATTATGCAAATTATTTAGGACTATTCATCAAAACATAGGAAATGCAGTAAGGGAATGTTCCCCTGCAAACTTAAAATGCATAGCAGTCTTCTTCATCTATCTTTCTGGCACCCCCAGCTCGACTCCAGACTTTCATCAATTTCTACAAAATAGCTCAAGCTTTTACGTCTTAGAATTTTTATTGTCACTGCATATATTGCTTCAGAAAAACATGACGGAAATGCCACTTTTGCAGTGTGATTGCTAATTGGCATTCCCATTACTACAACTACACAAAACACAGGAGAACACAGATTTTCTTCCCAAGTGATATCCACTTGCTTTGGATATGCTTATATATTCTCTGCTAAGGGATGTTGCCTCCAGGACTTACAAGGTCCTTCAAATTCTGTTTACAAGAGTCAGGATGCTTTATATCTTTCAGGGAGAAAGTTCCTAGATTGATAATTGATTGTTTACTTAGGTAGATTTTTTTTTTTAGACTAATAATCCTATTAAAGAACTTTAGACGGAGATTAATGACAGTTTAGGAACCTCCACCTCATTAAGATTTCATTGGTTTCTTTTGGAATTAGAAAATGAAATAATGGAAATGCCAGATGTGGTTCCATTGACTCTGTTGTTAATGGGAAAACAACTTCATTTATTAACCAATACAAATAAATCTACTGGTAATTAGGCCAGTGTCATATTAAGACACAAAAATAATGCCGAGTATGGACAATCTAAGTGAACAGATTTGGTGCTATAGACTAACTGGGTCTAGTTTGATCCACTGATGGATAAGTTAATGATTAGTAAAGTAAGTTTTACAGTACTTCAGATGTTTTATGGCACATAGTCCAGAACCCTCTTCATTGATTTGCTGGGACTGTTTGGAGGGAATGCCAAAACGCCCTGTAGATGTTCGCACATAAAATTCAATTGTGAAACCTAATGTGAAAATGGAGTAACAGTTACAGGTCTGTTTACTTCAGTCTCTGAGGCTGGATGTGTAATGGAGGAGCGACAGCTATATCTCTAAGGAAGGAACTTATCAGCCCAGCTGTGAATTTAAGAACCTGAATTCGGTTTTGAAGAAGTGATTCACTCTTATTCATAACAAAAGGTTAAGTTTTATGACAGCATTTGACAGAGAGTGGGATTCAGTGAAAATGGTAAAGAAGGAAGTTTCTCTGTAAATGTACACTATATATAATAAGCTGCAAAACGGAATTGCCATTCTTTAAGAAGAACACTTAACAATGGTAGCCACATAATATCTTTTCTACAATTGCACTGGGGGCTGATGGCAGTATTTGAGTAGCTTAGTAGTTGATCTCCTTCCCCTGGAGATTGCACCTGATTGCTGATCCTGTGAATGAAAGTAGTGCGAGTACAGTGTATTTGTACTATTAGAGATGTCACCAGGCAATGCACAGGGCTGCAAGTTGTCAGTGAGTCAGTAGCAGAGTGACATTATCTACACAGTCTTTTGAAACTGAGAAAGCAGAATGTTCCTTTTGTTCCTCCAGGTAAATTGCTGCTTTGGGGAAAGAAAAAAAAAAGGAGATCCTGAACGCCTAATGAAGCTGGAAAAACAAAGTGAAAGTCAGCTTTTTTTTTTTTTTTTTTCCTGAAAAGTCTACTGAAGAATGTGTCTTAAATATTAACAATAGGGAGGGAAAATAAGTCACTTTAGAGGCTAAACTTTTCCTCCTTTTTGCAGCCATATTTAATTTAGGATTATTTAGCTGTCCTTATGTTAATTTATTCTAATTAAAGAATCAAAGAAAACATTTTAGACACATTTTTTAGACTGGAAAAGTAAGATATCTAAATTCTCTGAATGTCTTTGTCTCTCAGCAGACCAAAGAGAAGTGGAGGTATTGACTGATCACCCAGGAACTCTTACTGATGTTGTCCTGGTGATAATGTGAAACTTGAAATCAAAGATGAGGAAACCCACCCTCTCTAAGCTTGCCTAATGACAGTGCAAATCCTGTTTCGGGTGTGAAACCATTAAGTACTCATACTTTAAAGCCGCTTAAGTACAAAATATTCCTCGTAAAGAGGCACTCTAATTTAAAACTTGATGTCAAATTTGGACTTTAGTATTGGACATGTGTTCCTAAAAGACATTGACTCTCAAAAGCTCTTCTTTAGGCACATTTTTCCTACTTTCTTTTTTTTCCTGAAACCTAGGAACTGGTAGTTTGCTTCTTGCCTGCCTGTGGAAAAGATCAGTCACCATCTCAGCTCATCTGTTCTCAGCACCACGCAAGGAGACGTGAGTCAAAGTCACCCCCTCACCCATGCCTTCTGCCAACAACATACTCCAGAGAGGCAGAAAAGCAGAGAGCATCTACTTGAGCCTCTGCAGGCAGCTACAGGGACTATTTAGGATGTAGTCTGATCAGGAGATTTTTTTATGCCCTGTTACATTATTTTTGTGAGAACATGATCCAATCACAGCTTCACCCCTAGAAAAATACCAGCAGATGGGAAGTAAAAAAAAGAAAAAAAAATCCTGAAGATTTTCTCCCCACAATTTTCAGCTAGTCATGCTTTAGGTAAAGGACCACACAGGTTTTCTCGAGAGGCTGTCAGCACTGATATATTGGCCAGAAAGATCATTGCTGAATGACACAAGATATCCTCTTTATTCCAGCAGTTGTGTACACTTTCCTCAGGTTCTTTAGTACTTGTCAACACAGAGAGCAACAGATCAGAAAAGGGCAGACCATGTTACTATAAACAGTATAGTATATAAACAGTTACTACAAACAGGCTATCGGACTGATCATATGAGTGAATGAGTATACAGATAAATGTAATTATTTTCTTCATCGCATATATCTCCTATCATAATTGTTGCCTATATAGTGAAGGTATCGGGGGTTTTTTATACTTATCTTTCCTTGCTAACTATTTTTAATAGAATTCCCTCAGTGATTCTATCACTGTTATCCATCCTAGATGATTTTCCTCAAAAATCAGGCAGCGTTTATCTCAGTGGCAAATCCCAAATACTGGTAATGCTGTTAAGATATGACATAAAAGTAATATCATTAAGGTATGACTTTCACTGAAGAGTCTTTTAGATCTTTTCATTGTGCCATATGCTACCTAGTTGTGATTAGGTAAAACCTGGCACAAAAGGAAAAAAGGCATTATGATAGTTTTAGTCTAAGAAATACATATTTTTTCTGTGACTACAGAGTCCTTTATAACATTTGAACACATCACCTAGAGGTCTGTTAACAACTTCAGATAAAAGTTTCAAGTCTCTTTAGAAGGATGACATTCGTTGAGTTGGCAACCAGATCCTCATTTTAGTTTGAGGTTATGCTCACCCAATCTAATCTCCTAGGATACATGAGGCATAAAATTTTCCCTTCTCATTCCTGCCTCCTGCCCATGAACTTGTACTTGAATACAGCAGCTCTTTCAGAGAGGCAGCCAATCTTTCTTTAAAGGTGTCTAAGTGATGAAAGGTAAACTCTGTATCTTTAGTAAACTACCATAGTAGTTACAGTTATCTTTATTATTCTAAATAATGAATGCCAATGTTAAGAATTTTTGTCTCTTCTCAGCAGGCATTTTATTGTGAAATTTGAAATGGATTGGACTATATGTTTATGAGATATGCACTCTACAGAGGACCAATATTTTACTTTTTAAAGAAAACTTACAGTTTTGTTTCTCCCTCTACTTCCATTGCTTATCTGAGAAACAGCTTGGCCTAGAAACTTCAAGTTTATAGCACTAGCTAAGCCCAAAGGTGAACTATGTACAACAGTATATGCAATGTGGCTAATTTAAAAATTATTTGCTAAGGAAAAAGAAATTAACTTCTGGATGCTATGCAAAATCCCTGCAAAGATAATAGCTTTAATGAAGAGTTCTTAACAGCCTATGGGATTCACAATCTCTTAGTTCAGTGTCACAGCAGATCATGGTAGCATACATGCCCAATTGCCACTACTTAGTCAGGATAAATCCTTATTATTCAAAATTTACCTCCACTTTATCCTCACAAAGATGTCTCCCAAGAGAGTATATTTCAAAGGATTTAACGGCTGGTCTCACTGCCTCACTTCCAAATTCCCTAGGTTATAGCTTTCACATTTTGGCAAGTGCTCTGACTAAAACTTGCAGATTTATAGGTACCTTAGCTCAGGTCCTCTTCATCCTGAAGCTTAAACAACATTTTGAAAAGGTCCTTAATAATTATAAGAGTAACAACAACAATAATAGTAGCAGCGTGTGCCTTGAGGCACTGACTCAGCAAAGCACTTATGTATGTATTATCTTCTATACACTTATTTGTATTTTTAAAGATACTTAGAGCTTGCATATTTTATGGAAAAGAACTCACCTTTTTTTGAAGTGATGCAGGCTACAAAAGTGAAAAACCCATAAGGTGTGTTTGGTCGCCTACACATAGAATCATACCATATCAGAAAAATAGCTGATCTGGTGAATGGTGTGGCATGTTGTACATTTATCTGACCATGGGCGTTTTGGAAGAAGATCCAAAAAAAACCCTGTAATGGAAAAATCTGCCCATGCAGATTTTGGGGTTTTTTTTCCCTCTCCTTGCAGGCACACACCTCAAAGCAGGAAAGTCTTTATTCATTCTAAATGTAACCCTTTCATGCAGAAACCTATTCTTCTCCAAGCTGGGCTTTCCAGTCCATGCTGCCTACTCTGCATTTTCTTTGAGTGCTAGCAGTTTGGGACAACATCTATTTCCAAATCATGCTGAATGCATTTCAGGTTCTGAATAAAAACAAAACAAAACAAAACAACCAAAGCCTTACCATACTCTTATTGCAACTTTTATCTCAGGTACACTTGCCAGCAGGATAACAAAGTCTCATTGCCTGGAGATAAGGGGAGTCAGAAGATTAGCCACTACTGTCCCAGATATAGAAATGTAATCATATGAACAGCTGAAAGAGTCTTATAAGGTGAGAAGTCTGCCTAACCTGCAAGCACCCAAGATTACTGAAGCAAAAAGGCCGTCTTTTGAATACACATGTGCAAAAAGTCTATGCAAGCCGTTTTTAGCCACCAGCACACATACAGACACAATTACCTCTCTGTACATGCAAACTAGGCTTCTCTTAAACATCCAAGAGTGCTCATGGCTGTTCATGCCTCTTGGTAATCTTTAAGTAACAACCTAACTTATCAGAATGCATGCTGATGAGTTTGTGCCCGTTGTATTATGCTAACAACATGAGCTCTCCCCTTCATGCATGCCTATGGCCACTACTACCTCAGCTCTCTTGGGCACAGAAAACATTGGACTTTTCTTTCTTTCTATTTCTTTTTTTTTAAATTGCATTTCCACTACAGATGCCTCCCACAATAGCAGCAAAGACTAGGGCATATGAACTTTTTCACCGTTTTGCTGATTTGATATTTCACTTTTAATTTTGTCAGATAAAGCGGGCTTTTTCTCTTCTTTTTCTTTTATTTGGTGGCTTCCAACATGGGTGTTTGCCACCAACGCGGTTTTCCTGATCAAGTATCACACTTAAATCAGTTAAAAGACATCATTTGGATGTTGTTACAATCTCTTTCCTGGAATTTAAGAAATGACTTCAAACTGTAGCATTATTAACTGGGTGTTGCTTTAAAACAACGTAATATATGATATTACTTCAATAGTTAGAATCAGTTCAGCCCAGAAAGATTCATCTGTCCTTCTGCTCTCACACAGATAAAATAGTTTTCTTTGTAATATTTTCTATTAACTTTAGCACACTTTAATGGCTTTCAATGATAATGCTATTTCATACTTGTATTGATGATTTGATTAAAAAATTGCATAATATCCGTTATTATAAATTCCCATTAATTATGGCAACTCAGACTCCAGTTATTTGCATTTGTTTTGTTTTTAAAAATGAATACTTTTTCATTCCCCTTACCTGCCTTCTCAGTTAATGTCTTTTGTTCCATTATCAGATTACTCCATTCCAATTGAAATGCTAGGTTTCCTATGAAGAAATAATCATTTTCCAGAGAGATTTGGAAAAGAACTGTACAAAGCTACAAGAGAAGACTGATGATGGGCAAGTTTCTAAGGTTTTAAGAGGTTAGTTTTGTTTTCAGAGTCGTCCTGAGGTATGGATGTTAACATGAACCTTCTCTGAATTAGGTACAAACCAGTGGATTTCTTAGTTGTGTGGATAAATCAGCCTCTTTGCTCAAAAATCACAACCTTATATGAGACTTATTTGGAGCAGAGGGTTCGGCAGATCTCTGTCTTTAGCTGACCCTAGTCTGTGGCTAGGTAGGATGCTGTGGGACTTGGCCTCCCCCAAGGATCATGGACCATCGCCAGTCCTCTCCACCCCTTGGGCACCACACAGTACCAAAAAGCAGAATAAGTTATCTTCCTCTTACTCCCTCCACTATGGTGTCTTTCATCTTACTTACCACTGTAAATTACTAAAATGTAGTATGATTATCCAACTACTATACACATATACTATTAATACACATGTGCTTTTCCACCAAGTTCACTTACTAATAGGTTTTGCCCTGTTTGTAGCTACAAGAAAATGTTTTTTGAATAAAAGAGGAATTGGAAAACACTGTATCCGTCTTTCTTATTTTTGAGGATATCTGAAAATTGTTGCATGCCTTACTGCTCAGGTGAATGGGAAATGTTTTGGTACTGCTACTATCCCATGGTTTCAGACAAAATGAAATCTTCCCCATTTTTTACTCACGTATACCAGCAATAGCAATCCCTGGAAGAACGGGTTATGAAAAAGGTATGCAGATGCATCCAACATTTTAGTACTTCCACTATTTGCTAGATTATCTTTTCCATGCTTCATTTTCAAGAACTATCACTTACAGAAAGTTGAAGGTGATAGAACCAGCATAACTATTTTGAACATGTCCTGAATTTATATTGATGATAGTCCTCTTTTTGGTTGTGCATAAATTATGACTTTTAACTTGTTCCAGGACTGTTTAATGTCACATGCTAACATAAAAAGAGTTATTTGTCAGTATGCAGTGATTTGATGGAGATGAACATGTGCTTGCATTGAAATGTGCTAGTGCTGTCTGTGCTGTCAATATGCCTTTGTACATGCACTTGATCAAGCAAAAGTTTTAGGTAATAGGTGGATAGAGACTGTTAAACTCTGCAGGTAGACAGACAGCTATGTGTGATGCTGCAAGAAGCACAATAATAGTAATAATAATAATAATAATAAAATGATAATAATAGCAACAAGAGCTTGAAGTTGGCTCAAAAACCTGGAATCCCCCCTCCAGGCTTTGTAAACTATCAGCTCTGGTATCAGATTTGGACCTTCTGTTCTTGTCATTCTTGGCTGACGTCAATCTTTTTTAATAAGAATAGAGAATAAATTGGCATAATCAATAACAGTCATAGGCAATGTAGTGCTCACATATTCAATGAAGTGTCTGAACACACTTGGTGCATAGCTATTAAGAATCTCTCAGATACATACACGAAAAGAAAACAAGAAAATAAGTATCTTCACATAAAAAGTTGTAATGAGTATGGGAAAAGCAAGATTTTTTCTTTTTTCTTCTTTCTCTCTCCCTGCCTTCTGAGCATGATAATTGACAGTTTTAGAAATAAATTTCTAATTTAATCTGAATTTCCCTTGTGTTCCAAGTCTCTGTTAATAACAAACAATTCAGATATCTCATTCTTAGGAAAATATTTTAAGAAAGGAAAGTGCCATATAATTTCATTTAGGCTGAAATGCATCCATATGGATGACAACATCTGTAAAAAGAATGGATCCACTTTTGTCAACAGTCTTACAATTTCTATTCATGAATAACTTATGCTCCATTTATGCTCCATTTCTAAGTTCCACTGGAAAGTTATACAACACACCTTTTGCATATAAATTGTGTTACAAGAAAGGAACACATGGTCCAGAGTTTAAATACCTGATAGTTGGGGATATCCCAAATATTCATGAGCAGCCTGATTAATCTGATACCTGAAAAACAAAGTCAGGCGTATGGCACCCAGACTTATGAACCTCCAATGCTCTTTGCTGGAACAGCTATTCCCTCTTTAGTATTCAGCACCTGTCATAGCTTGAAAGAACAATAAGGCTAAACTAGAAAAAAGGAAAACATGCTGGACAATTCCTTAATTGTCCTATGGCCTTCTTATGGAAAGGATATCCCCTAAAGTGAAATAAAGGCAAACTACAAGCTTTATGTCAGTAACAGTAACACTAGTTAATTAACAGCCATGTTAATGTGTGCTAGATAGAGTAGCAGACTGCTGAAGAAGAAGGCAAGCATGAAAAGAGGGAAAAAAAGGAAAGAAAAGACAAATATACAGAGAATGATAACCAAGAACACTGATAGCGAGGAAATACTTATGGCTAATAGTGCAGGGACAGTGTGGGGGAAGAGAAAGAAGAAGCTGCAACAAGCACATCAGTAGAGAGAAACATTCAGAGCAAGAATCTAATATACAAATAGATTTAACAAGGATAGTGCCACCCTGTACTAAAAAACAACTACCAGCTTTGTAACTTGATTTCAGAAATAGGGCAGACTTATCATGAAAACATTTTCCAGTTATGCATACAGAAGTTTGGGTTCATTTTCTCTCAAAGGAGAGAATATGGTGGTGCTATTCTTATTCCTTGTTTTTGTATTAACAGCTGTTTTTTAATTCATGCTTAATATAAGAAACTGTCTTGTCCAAACATGTTTTAGGAATATTTTTCTAACCATCTGTTTCCTGAGGTGAAGAAAGAATTTCATTATATTAAGTTCATATATAATAACTAATGTATATTCATCCCTAAATGTTTTCAGAAATGAAATTTTAAAACTGTGCTTCTGTCTGATATTATATAGTAGGCTGTGATGTCCATGATATTTAATTGCATTGATTATATTACAACACAGCAACATCACTAATTAATAGTTTAACAATTTTTTTTTTTTCAGGGAAATTAGGCAAACAATCAATGTGTCAGTGGAACCCACAGATATGCAATAAAACAATTCTGCCATTTTTTTTCCTAGCATGTACTTGTATTGCTTATAAATGTAATATCCATGATTGCTTAAAATAACCCACAGCTTTAACTGTCTCTATTAAAGGTTAAATAATAATAATAATAATAATAAACTAGATTTCCACATTCACAATTGTTCTTCTTCTTCCGGAAGAGCATCTTAAGGTTGTAAAGAAACCTCGAAGTTCCATACAGGGCACATGTGCTACAAAAAGGGGGTCAGTCTTCAGAAAGTGGATGAAAACTCACATAATTTAACTTTCTGATTCAGAATACTTTAACACATGCAGACTAATACAACAGTGGAAAAAAAAAAACAAGCAGAGAAAATTTCTGTATATGAAGCTAATTGCAAAAGTCATCTTCCTGTGGTAGGATCACGAGCGTAGTCCTGTCTTGATGCTGTTCTTAAGCCAAGAATTTGGAAGCTGGGGAAGGAAGCAGACGACACCTCATGGGCCGGGCTGCCACAGGAGCTGCCAGTGACTGCCTCCTGCGCAGAGACAAGTCTTTACTGGTTACTTGCAGCTGGATGGTTCACAGACCCTGTCACGCTGCCCGAGTCATGGAAAGCTGCCAGATATGCTCTACTGCAAAAAAAAATAAAAAATAAAAAATAAATAAATAAATATATATATATATATAAATATATATGTTTTTAACATATTGGCATTAAGGGACAGTGCCAAAGCATATGTTACTGTGATTTAAATAACTACATTTGTTCGGATTTGTGTATGTGTAATAGTTGAACTTGAGTGGGCATACTTTAAATCAGTTTAGTCAAAGTAGATCAAAATAAAGTTTAAACCAGTGTAAAGATAGCCACAGGATTGTTGGTTTTTTATTATTCTTTTTCTTTATTTTATGTTTTTTTTAATCTCAGGTCGGCTATGTCATTTTAATACTACCACATGGTAGAACAGAATGATTTACATACAGAGAAGGCATATTTCAGCCTATTTTAGGCTTTTAAGCTAACTAGAAAATAAGCTCATTTCAAGTTAAAACAGAAATATCTACAATACCAAAGCTGTATTACTGAAGCCATACAAGTTTATGTGTAAGCAAGGGTTTAAACACACCTATGAGGAAATGCTTTAGTTTATGAAGTTTCCATTGCACTGATTTTTTCCTCTAAAGCAGAGAAGAAAATTCTTGTGCTGATTATTTTTGTGTGAATTCATGAGAGACAGGCAAAAGAAGATGTCTTATCCTCCATTTCTGATGGGAAAACTCAGAAGAATGAGAATTAACTTGAATGAAAATTTAGCTCTTGCTAAGGTAATATTTACATAGTTTGAAAGGGGTTTAGAAAAAGGAGGAATTGTTTCAAATAGAGGTAGCAGGAAAAAAAGTCTTATTATAATAAAAAAATAAATTTTTTTGTAAAATAAACAAGCAAACAAAGCCTCCTCTAAAATAATGGTGTGAATTACTGTAAAAAATAACATTAAAATAGTCATTTCTTTATATTACAATACTGGTGTTTTTAAACATTATGGACTATTGTCAAGTTTTATTTTCTATTTCACCCTGCTTTGGGGACTCTGCCTGTTTCTAAATATGCAAAAGAAAACAATTTATATTTGAAAAGCTTTGCCTATGAAGGTTTGGAAGTAAAGCGTTTTGGAACTGCTAGTGTGAATTACAGGGTTTTCTTTAAAAAAAGAAAAAAGTAGAAGAAACACGGGAAGCTTCAAAAGGAGAAGATAGATTTCACGGGGCATCTGTTTAGCCAGCTCTAGTTAAAAATGGCATTCAGCTGTAAAACATCAATATGTCAAGCACATTACTAATATAATTTTTATGACAGCATAACATATTGTGATGACATGATCCTTTTCCATTTCTTTCAGCCCCACTCAGCTGCCTTTCCTATTCACAGATACTCTTTTAGTGGACTCATTTTTCGGTGAAAAATGAAAATCTCCATGCCAGCAATTTAGGCTAACCAGCATCTTTGTCTTCTGCAATTACCCTAGAAATAGATAATCTCCCACTGTCAAGTGTTCTGCAAAACTACTCCAGTCCCACGTTGTCCCAGATGGTAGCATGCACTACAGGGGCAATACTGAGTCCAGAATTTCTGTGCTGCGGCAACCTGTAGGAAATTAGACTGTAAAATGTAGAATAGAGTGTAGAAAAGAGGAGATTTAAAATAAATGTGTATATATACATGATTTGGTACAGGCAGGAAAAAATTACTCTATAATTCCTTTCAAACCATTGTACTGCAAACGTTTATCGTACTTTCATGAATGTAACCCATTGCTAATCTATGAAGTAATTATAGTATTAATAACAATAATCTTCAACTCAACAGCTGTGCAGAATTTATATGTGCCCAGGTACTGCGAAAGGAAATTTAGTGCTTTTTCTTAATAGACTCTTTGCCTCAGATCCCTCATAATTTTGTCTTGACAGTGATTTCCTTATTGACACTTCTCTGTCTTTCCAGAATTCCTTCTTATCTGAGAGTATAACATCCAGCACTGTAAGAGAAACAAGAAACCTTCAGAAATAAAAGGGCAGCCAGAGCTGCCCCCCCAAGGGTTTCCTCCGGTGGCAGCAGGTTTTTGGTGGGGTTGGACCATGGTGGGAATCCTATGGTGACATCTGCGGCAAATCCACTGCTCAAGCCGTGTTTCTGTCCTGTCTGGCTCATACAAGCTGGGCAGCTATGAGTCCACAGTAGCATTGTCTAACATTATGGAAAATCTCCTCTTCTTTCCCACCAAGTCAGGCCTGCCTGCCCATGGTTTAATGTATTAAGTGGGATGAACAGAAACTGAGCAGCCATGCCTTTAGAAACAGGTCTCTCAAGCAGCACTGCTCCCTCTCTCCATTTCTTCTACTTGCCTCTGTAACACTGCAAGACGATACCTGTTACCTGAGTAGGGGATTGCTGTACCCAGACTGCGTCCTGAGGTCTTCCTCCGTCCACTGGTTTCAGTAAGAATTTTGTCTTATAAAAACAGCAGAGAGATTTTTTTTGTCTTCCCTTTTAGGAATTCCACTGATGTGAGCTCATTCATAGCACGGCCTAATAATTCTGTAAATGGAGTAAATAATTCCACTCTAATGTTTTGTTCTACAGATGCAGCATTAAACAAATAGTTCTTCTGGAGAGAAGAACTCAGTCATCCCCACCATCTTTCCTCTCGTTCTTCTCTCCTTCTCTCCCTCCACAATATGCCCTGGCTGATCTTTTTGTTTCTATTTTAAAGACTTTTAAATAACATTGGTTGGAAATTTGGAATGAAAAAGGTTTTAAATTAAAAAAAAAAAAGATTATCTTTCAAGTCAAAATCAAAAAGACTTCCCTTAGTCTAATATTAGTCCATTTTATTTTAAATTGTTTATAAAAATGACTTTATGAAGTAAAATGAACATACAAAATGGGAAGATACAGTGTAACAGATCTTTTTTACCCAAAAACATATCCTGTGGAAAACCTTTCCTTTCTTTTAATGTATATTATACTCACAGTGTTCACATTCAATGGTGAACCAAGTTATTACAATTTGCACTCAAAAATAAATCTATATTTACAAATATTTAATCTTCTATTAAAGTTAAGGTTTTTTATATCTTTAAAATTTCTCATAAGTGTAATATTTTTAACTTATGAAAGATATATTACAATCTGTATGTTACATGTTAATTTTGCTAAAGACATGGCCCCTGGGATCAGGTATTAAGTTTTTTTTTTTTTTTAATGTCATTTAAAAAGTAATTTTCAAAGCTTTTCACTTTCAGAGAAAAAAATACTCTATAAATATGACTTTTATGGACTCAAAAAGAGAAAGTGAGTAAGAAGTTTTTTTTCCTTCTAAATTCTCATGTTTCTAAAATAACTGCATGAGTTTTGAATGCTTGTTGAATGCTTGGGCTTGACTAAAGTAGAAGTAGACTTTTAATGGTCTCACTAACTCTGAGAATTGGCTTGACTGCCCTTCCTGTGAAATACTCTACTATCCAAACTCCTTGGTTGGAAACCAGACACTTCCATAGTTATTGCTAAACCACATATTATGCTTCAGATAACTTCCAGTTCTTACTTAAACTCCTTTTCTGTACATGATTTATCTTTAACACATGACAAACCAATAAAGTGATATGTGGGCGTTATATAACAGATGTACTATGCTTAATCTAAATTTAATAACCAAAAGTAGTTTCCATTGAAATTAACATTGCATGTTGCAAGTAACATTGCAGCATGATAATTGTAGTCTTGGGATAAGTTTGCTTTCAAAAACATTTTGGAAAAAAAAACCATTTTTATTAGTTGCATCTACAGTTCCTGAAGAAGAGACGAATATTGAACCAATAAAATCTTTACATATAAATACATTGATTGCAGAATACTGTACCATAGGCAATGCTTGATAATAGAAATATATCTTATGTGAATTGAAAAAGAATATGGATTTAAAATTAGATCCTGTAAACATTGTAATTCACTAATTTAGGCACCAATACAAATTCCCCAATCCTCTAAGAGACTAATAAACTTGTCATGACACAGTTTCATTGAGGAGTGATGCAAATGCATGGCATGCAACTGACTTTCTTTAAGAACTGGTAGAAATCAGAAACAGGAAGGCCCTTTGTCAGGGCAGGAAAAGGTCCTTAACAAATGAAAGTATGCAGAATTTTTTTGTAAAGGTGCAATGCCAAATTTGCCTAGGCCTGCATTGAATCCTGAGATTAATAACTAATCCTCAGTAACTTTGGCAGAAGCTTAAATACACAGTCTTCCTATATGCCTGTAGTCACCCTGGCACAATGCTCCTCCAGTCGTTGGTGGGATGGTCAGGAGCAATCACAATGCCAATAATATATGACAGTAAGTAATGAAAGTAAGTAAGGATATACTTACATCAGACTGTAGGTGGAAGGTGGGAAGATAGACACCATTTCTTCAGGCATCCCATGATTGAGGTGAAAATGACAAAAAGTAAGGCTATTACGTACTGCTATTTCATCGTACATAGATGAATTCAGAGCTGTACTACAGAGGGAATGATGTAGAGAGCAGAGTAGAAAGCACATTCTGGAGGCAAGAGATGAGATTTTTATTCTTGAAGAGTTTAGGAACACAGAGATGCCAAAATACACTAGAAATAACTTCTTAGGGAAAAAAGAAAAAGAAGAAATTCCACAACACCCTTCATTCAGCTGTGTGTGAGGAGCAGGATATGTTACTGTGTCTGCAGTAACTCAGCGACATACCCCTCTCCTCACATACAGCTGAATGTCTGACTTTACATCTTCGGAATCAGGTAAATAATAAATAATAATAACAAAAAAAAAAGATAGAAACTATAGCCACATAGAGACTTGGAAGGCTGTCCAGTATACACTCCTTATTTAAAACAAGATTAAATATACTTAAACCATTTATATTAAAATTATTGAGAATAAATGAATGAAGTTATTCCTCTGTCCACTCCCTTTTCTTCCTCCCATGGCATTAAAAAATTGCTACCTTAGAACATGATAATTTAAAAAGAATAGAAAATAGAGTTTGAAAAGGTCTATGTGTGTGTCCTGTCCACACAAATCATTGCTACTGCAGGCAGGGTCTAATTTATAGTAAATAAATAAATAAAATTCCTAGTGAACTGAAGCTGTGTTCATTGTAATATACCCAGAAAATCACTGACATTCCCAGACTATTCTACAAGAGAGAGCTGTTCTCCCCTGCCTTTCGCTACATTTTTTCAGTATTTGATAGTTCCTGAGAAAAAAGAGAATGATTTCTGAAAATCTCTGAAAAACAAATTCAAAAATTTTTAATGAAATACCTTTAAGTAGCAGTTTTTTGTTAAAAATATCCTGTATGATTCTATTTGTATTTCTTTGCATAAGGGTGATTTTTGTCTCTAACTGTTCCCCTTTATGACTGGAAGATTTTGAGGAAGGAGGGCAATCTGCAGAGTTAATCACTTTCTTTGTGAATAAGGATGGTTTTTTTTTTTTTTTTTTTTTGGTCATATATATTTATGATAAAGGTAGAAATGTTTAAAAGAAGCTTTCTTAACTTCAGAAAGCATATGACAGTTATTTCTCTCACAAAAGGAACGATTTAACCTTGGAGAGCTACAACACTGTTTGTTACATATTTCTCTGTGACAGAAATTTTAGCATGATCTTGACAAGTCACTAAGACATTGGAAAGCTTATGTCAAAAGGTGGACAGCGTTACTTATCTTTGCAAGCAACTGAAGTAAGCTTTAATTTAAAACTTTTTTCACACCAAAAGGAACATGCGGTTCTGCTAAAAGACATTTTACACTCTTGAACAATTATCACATTCGTATTTGGTAAATAAACTGTGAAAGTTTAAGCAGTGCAACAATTACATGTGCATATTATATTGAACATTTTATTATGTTCTTGAAAGCTGCAGAAAATGCAGTATTGATTTTGGGCAATATGTTTCATTCAGGTATTAATATAATTCAGTGCTTGCCAATGAAAGATTAGAAATACAGTGAACTATTCAAAAGTCATTGAGGTACTGACAAAAAGGATACCTCACTGACTCTGTATCACTTATTCAATGTGTCTTCTTGTTTCTATTTTTTTCTATTTTTTCTCTCTTTCTTACAAGCTTCCTTTCCTATTTATAAGCGTCAAGTTTTGAAGAAGCCAACAATTTAATACAATTACTCTGAATACCAGTCATGTCTTATTAATTGCATTAGTTTGCACCCAAGACATCGTTTGAACTCTTTATTTTTCTTTCTTTCAGTTTCAGCTATAACAACGGTAATTCATTAACTCCAAGAAATTGAATTAAGCAAAATATTTTGAAGTTTGATAAGCACAAATTTCTGAAACACATTATGCTAATACACAGGTAATTTGTTTCACATTTTTTTCCCAAGTAGTTTACTACCTACAGCAAATATTTTCTTATAAGTATATCTGAAAAGCAGAATAAAAAGAAAAATGCCATTCAGTCCACAATATACTGATATTCTTCTCTTATTTACTACTAAAAGCTGATGCATTCATTACCATTGTTATGGCAGTGCAAGATATGCAAATCTGTTAAAACTGCCTCGTGACAGATGGTAGAAGTATTTAATATGTTTGTTTCCAGTTTACTGTCTAAGCGCAGGATGTGTTGCTCAAAGATTGGAGGCTGGACAGGAAGGAGGAAAGCTGCTTGCTTGCCTTGCTGCTGCTGCTGGCTCACTTTGGGTCAGGAGAGGCGCTCAGAGGATGAAGCATCATCTCCGAAGGCTTTTGAGCATGACCAGCCTTGGGGAGCCTTCTGGAGAGGATGGCCGGCAGCACAAGTGCAGTCTGAAAGACCCTGCAAGCTGCTGGGGATGTGCCAATGGTGGGGAATTAATTCATTCAGAGTGAAGCCTCTGAGGCAGCAGCAGCAGACAGAGACCTTCTTGCAAGGGGATTTGGTGGAGAATGCCCAGCCCAGAAAGACCCTGGATGGTCTGGTCTGGCAGGTCTATTAGGAAGGACTGGAGTAAAATATTTGTTCTTCAGGACCCAGGGTAGGTTCATTTTTAGACCTTTAAACCTATCTCACCAGCAGGTTGGTGCTTCACCTGCTCTGTAAGGTAAAGGCTTACCCTTCGCTCATGTATTATTTTGGTATTCTAGACAATCATTAATGTGAGAGATCAGAAGTTTGGTGTCTTATTATAGTTTAACTTTAAGGGGTTAAAACAAAGAAAAAAAAAAGGAGTGGAAGTGGGGAAGGGAGCAGTTTCACCTCAAGGATCTGGGTGACTTGGACTCCAGTGACAGAATTCCAGACTTTTGCTTTCTGTTAGTGACAGCATTTGGGGTAGAAGATAGCTAACCACACCACAGAGGCCAAGAGGCTGAACTTTTAGTGCGGACACAGACATGGCCTTATTCTGTTCTTATCCATGTGAGAATTTGGACTAACATCATTAAATCAGCGAGGAGAATCAGACATGTTTGTATCTCTGTTGTAGACTTAACTGCTTTAATAAAAATGTGTTTGCAAGGAAGCTGCCTCCAGGCTGAAAAATACATATAAGTGTGGCATATTCTCAATAGGAAAAAAAATAAAATTAGTAATGGAAATTTCAGGTTGAAAATACATCAGTTGCTTTTACTTGGAAGAAGCAATCCTCAAGTGGGAAAACACAGAAACAAATTTCCAAATGTACATCCTTACCTCTGGTACAAATCTGTTTCTCTTTTAGAAAACTGCCTGAGTAAACAGTTCTGAGGAAGACACAGTTTTGCTACAGGGAAGAAAGATTTACAAACTAAATCAAAAGATGTAGTTTGCAACTGCATGGACTGAAGGGTTAAGAAGGAAAAAAATGAAATGCCAAGTACACCAAATGCTTTCATGTAAGAAGAAGAACAATTATCCTTAACAGACACGCCAATTCAAAGCCTTGGCAATCAATTAGGGATATTTAAGTCCTCAGTAGAAGGTTTATGCACAACCTTGCTGATCATTTGCTATTTTTTTCTAAAATCAATTATGAATTTACTATTTTTCCACATATAATATTATTATAATATTTTTACATATAATATTACTCATTTTCAATAAAAGCTTAACCCTTTCTCCTTTAATTAGTTATAAAAAATAAAGAAATCCATTTTGAAGGTTGTTTATTACCTTCACTCTCTTCATATAAATTTATCTCTGTGGCCATAAAATGTCAATGTTATAGTCATAATGTCTAACATTTTCAAAGTGTAATAATTATATATTATAATTTACTGTATTACTTCCATATGTTACTGTGTTATAATTGTAAATAAATCCAGATAAGGACTATAAATTTACCAGTGCAATAATATATTTTGTGACTAGAAAAACATTGATTTTTCTCATACTACTGATGGGTTTGTGCAGTTATAGATAAGTTTGTCAAAGTTGTCAAAGTTTTCATCATTGGCATACCAAATTGCTGCAGTCTTAAATTTCACACAGAGTATACAATCTTAGCAGGGAAGCGACATTCATTTTACATTTTTGGTATTGTTTCAGACATTGTAGATACATCGACAGAAACACAATGCAGGTATATAAAAAATTCAGTTAAAAAAAGAAGTGGTATTTTAGCATAAAGGAGAATTGCCACCCTTTATTCTGACATCAGCTGTAAGGAAAAGAGCTTCTTGCAGTGTACCAGAAAATTTACTATCCAGAATGATGGAGAAGTGTTGTTTGGGCTGATTAGAAGAAAAGAGTGGCAAGAAAGAAGTCCTGAAGTCTCAGCAAGGCAAGGAAGAATTTGTAAATTGAAATTGCATACCACAGACAGGCCCTTTGGATGCTGATCCAAATGGCACCAGGAGCACGATTTGGTGCTAATGAGCGAGTGTGCTGAAACACTGAGAATTATGTAGGAAATCAGCCAGGCGGCCACTCCAAGCCATCACGATACCTCACAAAAGCAGGTCAGTAGTAGTATGACAAGACTAAGAGGCAGAATATGCTTCCTTGTTTTCTAAAACACATTTAGACTCAGAAAACTACTACAGTTTTTGTGACTTTTGTGACTCATGATTTTCTCCTAGTCCTTTCATCTATTTTTTCAGGTCCTATTATAGGTCCTAAACCAGGCCCTATTATGTCCTGAGAAGCATCCACTAGTCCTGGATTGTACTCAGAAAGGGGGGGGAAAAAAAACAAAAAAAACCCCAAAAAAACAGCAAAGCCATTTAGTTTAACTAAAGAAAAAAGATAAAATGTCTTAAGAATTCCTTATCTGCTGCCAGCATTCAAGAAAATTCCTTGTACCACCAACTGGCCTTTTTTTCCTATAAGAAACTACTATTTTAGCTCAACATAGTGCATGTGATTGGGCTCTAATGAGGTCTGCCTTCTTCCTTCTATCTTTTAAATAATTTCCTTATTGCATTTGTTTTGGATATTAACCCCATTTCTTTTAACAGTCCTTTTGGGACATATAAGGGTGATGTTTTGCTCTCTTCTCCACTTGATGTTTAATGTTCTTCATCTTTCAGTGGTATCACTGTCATCACCACAGTCAGCATCTAAATGTATGCATCTGCCAGGCACACAGTTCAAAGTATTGGGGATCATAACTTCATGCAGGTTCAGACATGACAACACTTTGATTTTAACTGAATATTGCAAGTGGATTTTTTTTTTTTTAGCAATGGCTCTGTTTTTTTTCCATAATTTTTCTCTGTTGCAGTTGGATATTTCTGAAATAAACCAAATTTTTTATGCAACTGCTGTATAGGTTGCCACATGCAGTAAATCTCATAGTTACAAGTAAGTCTCATACTTACTGTATATAAATGACACTACTCTGCAGGCCCAGTTGGTGAATGTTACTTGTCCAGCATGTTTCAGACAAAACTGTAGTCTGTTCTCTTTCTCTAACTTCTTTAGTAATTTTTTTTCCCCCAGTGGCATCTAATGTCTACATCTTCTAGAAAAGAAGGCTAAATCAGATCACAATAAGGTAATTTGAAGAGAAGATAGGAATTCCTACATGGACAGTGAGAAGGCGAGAGGAGGTGGAAGTGCGAAAAAACATTTTTTCAGGGCACATTGCATTTGGGATTTTAGCTCAAGTTACAAGTGACTTATCAAAGAGTTCAAATGTTCCAAGCAGACCAAGGGAGGTTCTGACATTCCAGCAATTGCCAGGTAAATGCTTATGACCATTGGCACTGAATAGGCATTTGCAGAGCAACCGTGAGACCATAAGCTAGAAGAATCTCGTATCTTTTCAAACATAGTAATCTCTGTACAAAATACTATGTTGTCTGACTAAATGTGGGAATATGGGCTTATACAGGCTGACTTGAATGGAATAGTTTACAAGTGAGTTTGAATTACTTCATTTAAAGCACTTTGTCTTAGAGCTTGGGCAATGCAATATAGAGGAAAACTCAGATGCATCTTCAGATGACAAAGAAGGTTTCTTCAAAACAGGTGTCATTGAACATTCCTTAAGATTTGTTGAAGCTTTTCCATGCTGTAATTAGGAGACTAAGTTGATATACAGGCTGCTTTCAAAGTTGAAAACTTATTCATGTAATAACGTAATTGCAAAATTTTAGCATAAGTATACTGAAGGTTACTGGTATTTCTGGATTTAGAAATCTGCTGATTAGGGAGCAGAAAAGGAGTTAGGGAGACTTTGTTTTCATCCTTTGGAAGTATTTAAGTATATACCTAAATTTAGACTCGTAAGCAGACCTATTCCATGCATGCTGACGCATCTTGAAGAACAGAGGCTTAATGTTTAGGAAAAAGTGACATTTCTCTTAACAGGGCATGACAGTATTTTATCTTGTATAATTCCATCTGTTAAAAGTTATATGGGATTGTGTTGAATGGCATTTTATCTTTACAAATTGCTAAAGCATTTTGATGCTGCTAGGAAGATAGAACATTGCAAAAGAAAAAAAAAAAAACAAGCATTGGTTGAACTATGATTAGCAACTAAATACCCTTGCCTGTAATATTCTGCTTTTGCAATAGTTCAATGTTGAGAATTTATATAAGAAGAAAGGTCAAGGATTATGCACGCATCATCATGTAAAGCAGATTTTTTTCAGAATTATTTGTGCTTATGTGCAGATGCTGCTGGAAATGCTGATGGCTTGCCTTGTGAGTTACTGAGGACACACAACTAAATTAAATGTAGAGAGTCCTCTAAAAGGGCATTAACTGGTGTGCATTTTCTATCCCAGATTCAGGTGACTGAAATGTGGCCCTAAACATAACCGGATAGGAAGTGAGACAGAAAAAAAAAAGTGTGCATTTTTTCAGAGATCTATTTTAAATGAAATCAAGCATGTATGAAGCCCTGAAAAAAATGACAGTCCTGAGACTTTCATCACACCCAAACTATTTTTTAAATTAGAAGAAATAAGACAATAGCATTTTACCAGCTGGATTATTACAGGCAATAAATTGATGTCTCTTATTTTTTTATTTCTATATTACTGTTAATATCTGTGGTTGCTAGGAATTAGTATGACATAAATTAAACCAATGAAAACTAGTCCTTCCTAGTCTGCAGGCAGAGATAATATTCTTTATGTTCTAGTTAGTTATTACTTATGGCAAAACTGAAAATAGGTTGTTCCCAAGAAGTTTACGAACAGATAAGACTGACAATATACTTTTTCTTTTTTTTCTTCCTGTCTGAAGGCTGATAATTACATGTGGAGTGAAGCAGTTAACTGTCCTCTCCTACCTGCATTTGAATGGACAGAGAGCATTTTAAAGCACTGAAAATCAGTGTGTAGTGAAAAAAATTGTGAGAAGTGTTGCTACAGTTTCACCAGATTCTAGGTACATTTAGCTTTTAACATCTGTTCGTCATAATTATTAGAAATAAGCAAGCGACCTGGTTGTGACCTGAATGATAGCTCAAATGCATAAAAACATTATGCTTTTTAGGAAGTATTTTCTAATAAATGTTCCATACCTATGTATGAGCATACAGTGTTGGAGAGGTAAATATCTTTTTCTATATAAAATCTAGCTCACTAAAGTAGAGGCAAATTTGTATCTGCATTCAGGCTAGTTAATAGAATTTATTTGTTTGTTTGTTTTCCATTTTGCTGTGGGGAAAGGGATACTTCATATTTTTAATTCTTGGTGCCTTTTTAGGGTGGCAATATAAGTAATACAGATCGGCTACAAAATATTGTTTGAAACATCTTTATCACTTCAAATTTGATCTGTTTTTAGTTTAAAAACAAAACAAATGCCAAACCGAGATACTTAATTCTTAAGCAATTTAAAAAACATAGTATAAAATTCTATCTTCTCTTTTTTTCCCCATATGCATATTCTTGCTTTCTACTGTACAATAAACAGAAATTAAAAAAGACTTAATAAACACGCTGTTGCAGAATTGAAAGGGTTTGACATTTTTGTCAAGAATTTAATACAGTGAAGAAGCATAAATCAAGCATAAATTTCTATTAAGAGAATAAGAAGGATATCAGCACTTAAGTAAAAATTAGGAACTCATTTTCAAGTGGACACTTTTTTGGTACAATTGAGCATATCGTTTTGAAGATAATTTTTACAGTGAGAAAAGAGGAGTTGGTGGCACCTAAATGCATTTTTCAAGCACACAAATGTAATGTAGAACAAAAAAAAAATGCGCAAATACTTTGAAGAATTACAGATTTGTTGCAATATTTCCAAAAAGTGATGCTTTACATCCATTGTTTGGTAATTTCATCATTTTAATAAATTAATTTAAGATATCTGCAGTATTTTACAGTATTAAAAATTACTTTTTGAAATGCTCTGAGCAGGAGAAACCATTTTTAGTATTGTTGCTTTTGAAATTACGACAAATTAAAACAATCAGAGCTCTGCTTTCCTGTAAGGTCTCATTGGGATCAGCTCTTGGCTTTGTGTTATTGAGTACTTTTATCAATGACCTGAAAGAAATCATAAAATCATTACTGATGAAATTTGCAGATGGGTTGAAAATTGAGGGAGCAGTAAATAATAAAGAGGATGTATTACTCTACAGAGTTATCAGGATCATTTGACAAGCTGAACATAAACAATATCTGGTTCAATACAGCTAAAAGTGAAGTCATGCATTTAGATTCAAATAAATTAAATCATATTTATAAAGTGCGACACTCCAGCCTGGAAAATAGTGACTCCTAAGAAGGGCTGGGCTAAGATCTAGTCCACCTAAGCTGCAGATGAGTCCTAGAGATTTAACCTGACTGTAGTCATTCATTAAATAAGCAATCAGATCACATCATCTACTTCCCAGAACTGCCTAACCAGAAAATGTCAGGCCTATTTCTAAAGCACCCTTCTGGGGAGAGACAGACCTGAATTTCACATCATAGCCTTCTCATTAGAGTACCCACTCAGAACTATAAACTTTGTTTTAGGCCCTTTTCATCCTGAGTGAGATTGAAGCTGTGCGACTGACCAAGAGTCCACAAAATATCCCAGGTGAGCATAAAAGTTATGAGCCTAGAATGAGATCTAGAATGAGGTTGAGAGAAAAGGGGATAAGTCTGTTCTAGCTGAAAATCGGAGAATTACATTTTTGCTTCGAGGTCTCAGGATTGTTTCTGCTGTAACAAAATGTAAAATGCACTGACTTTCCAAACAATAGCACTTTAAATCCTGTTCTTACATTTTTCAGGAAAAAGTTGTGTTTCCTTTATTTTTTCTGTCTGACACATGAGGGTGATGAATATCAGGGGGCCTGGTAGTTTTCTTCTCGACCATGCCAGTGAAGGGGAAGTTCTCAAGGAGAAGTGGACAGGTCATGCAGGTCAACAGCTGATTGCATAACTGATATCAGTAAAAGGAATTTGACTTTTATGACCATGGGCCCCTCTTTGAGGATTAAGCACCTCTGGGAAGAGATGGGATCCACCTGACAAAGCAGGTCAAAAGCATCTTTGTCAACAGCCTGGCCAACCTGGTGAGGAGAACCTCAAAGTAGGAAGGATGGAGAAGGGAGATGATGACAACCCACAATCAAATGAGGAAATAGTGGAATGATCTGGCAAGTAATGTGGGAAGGGTACCGTGGACAAGAAAGACCTTGTAATCAACATAACAGGGTTAAATTGGACTCACTTCAAGCATATGCACATAAATAAGGAAGTACCCAGTAGACAGCACAGGGACAGCTCTCATATCTTTTCTGGGAAATCAGCATGACTGGGAAGTGCCTGTCAAGCACTTCCTAGTGAGTCTGAAGTGCCTATACACTAACACATGCAACATGGGGAACAAACAGGATGACTTAGAGGTCTGCGTGCATTTGCAGGGCTTTGATCTCATTGGATTCACATTGGTGGGATAGCTCACATGACTGGCATGCTGTGATGAATGGATACAGGGTCTTTAGGAAGGAAAGGATGGGAAGGCAAGAAGGGGAAGTCACTCTGTATTTGAGAGAGCAGCAGGAATGCATGGAGTTCTGCATAGGGACAGATGATGAGACAGATCAGAGCCTAAGGGTCTGGATCAACAGATCAACTTGGAGGACATTGTGGTGGGTGTCTGCTACCATCTGAGCAGGAAGAAGTAGAGGAAGCCTTCTTAAGACAACTGGAAAAAAACTCATATTCACAGATCCTGCTTGTCAGGAGGTACTTTAACCACTCTGCTATCTGCTGGAGGGACAACATAGCTGGGCACCAGCAATTCAGAAAGTTTCTAGAGTGCATTGATGACTACTTAATGACACAGAGATGCTCTGCTTGGACCTCATGCTTACAAACAAGCAAGAACTGGTCTGGAATGTGAAAGTCAGGCAGCGTTGGCTGCAGTAGTGTGAGATGATGGAGTTCAGGGTCCTGAGAGGAGGGAGAAAAAGCAAAAATCAGGATCCTAGCCCTGAAGAGCAGACTGGCTTTTTCAGAGCCCTTCTTGGAAAAATGGTGCTGGAAAGAAAAGTGGTCCAGGAGAGCTGGTTGATTTTGAAGGATCATCTGTACTAAATTCAAGAAAGGTCTAATCTGATGAATAGAAAATCTAGAAATGGCAGTGGTAGGCCTGCATGGATCAACAAAGAGTTCCTTACTAAATTCAAACACACAAAGGAAGCATAAAAGAGGTGTAAACAGGGACAGCTGACTCAGGAGAAATGCAGAGACACTGTCCAAGTGTGCAGGGATGGGGTTAGGAAATCAAAAGACCACCTGGAGCTGAATCTGGTGAGGAATGTGAAAGACAATAAGGAAGGCTTCTACAGTA
The DNA here is from genome assembly GCF_036370855.1 of Dromaius novaehollandiae. Classification (NCBI taxonomy): domain Eukaryota; kingdom Metazoa; phylum Chordata; class Aves; order Casuariiformes; family Dromaiidae; genus Dromaius; species Dromaius novaehollandiae. Next base: position 183,109,585 of record NC_088098.1, read on the forward strand.
GCAGCAAAAGGAAGGGTAGGCAAAATATGACCCTGCCTCTGAATGGTAGCATGACTGGGAAGTCACCCCAGTCCTGTCTGGAAAGACACACTTTCAGCAATCCCAGGCCCCTGACACCAGAGGGAAAGTCCAGAGCAAGGAAGACTTAGCTTCAGCGGAGGATGATCAAGGAATATTTAGACAAACTGAGTGTGTACAAGTGCATGAGGCCTGATAGGATGAACTCAAGAGTGTTGAAGAGCTGGCTGACATCATTGTGAGGCCACGCTTGATCATCTTTGAAAGTCCATTGGGTAGCTTTCTGATGACGAGAAGAAAGGAAACATCACTCCTATCTTCAAAAAGAGTAAGAAGGAGGGTCCAGGAAACTACAGGCCAGTCAGCCTCACCTTGATCCCTGGGAAAGTGGGAAAGCAAATCCTGCTGTAAGTAATTTTCAAAGACAAGAAGGACAATAAAGTGATTGGTAGTAGTCATTATGAATTTATGAAGTGAAAGTCATACCTTATAGACTTCTATGATGAGATTACTGGCTCAGTGGATGAGGGGAGAGCAGTGGATGCTGTTTATCTTGACTCTAGTGAGGCTTTTGATACTGTCTCCCAAAACATCCTTATAGATAAGCTGATGAAGTATGTGTCAGGCAAGTGGAAAGTGAGGTGGACTAAAAACTGGCTAAAGTGTTGGGCTCAGAGAGTTGTGATCAGCAGCACAAGGACTAGCTGAAGGCTAGTCATTAATAGTGTCCTCCAGGGGTTAATACTGGGGCAAATACTATGTAACATCTTCATTAATGACCTGCATGATGGGACTAACTGCACTTTCAGAAGATTTGCAGACGTTAAATCATCTCATCATACATGAGATGATTGTACTGTGTTTCAGAAGCACCTCAACAGGCAGCAGAAATGGGCAGAGAGCAGTGTCATGAAGTTTAACAAAGTGAAATGCCAAGACCTTCACCTGGGGAGGAATAACCCTATGCACCACTACAGGCTGGAGGCCAGCCAACTGGAGAGAAATTTGGCAGAGAAGGACCTGGGGGTCCTGGTAGACAACGAGCTGAACATGGCCCAGCCCTTGTGGCTAACCACAGCATGAGCTGCATTAGGAAGAACGTTGCCAGGAGTATGGCGATCCTTCCCCTCTACTCCACCCTGGTGAGGCCACATCTGGAGTACTGGATCCAGTTTTGGACTTCCCAGTGTGAGAGACATGGACCTACTGAAGCAAGTCCCATGAAGGGCCACAAAGATGACTAAATGACTGGAGCATCTCTCAGATGAGGAAAGGCTGAGAGATCTCGGACTGTTTAGCCTCTGTCTCTGGCAGTTGGAGTTTTTCAGAGAATGGCAATCCCACAGTGAAAAGTCATCAAAACAACACTTTACAAGACCTCTCTTTCACTGTAAAATATGAATAGTTCTGATACGTACTAAATAGCTTGATTATGTTAGTTTTCCAGCAACTCAAGTCTGTAAGCAAACCAATTTACTGTATCACAAACTACATGTATCTAACAGACCTCAAAGAAATTTAAAAATGATTTAAAAAGTCATAGCTGTGAGTTTATTATGAAGTTATTTGAAGAGCTGAAGGGGGGAGCTTGGCCATTTAGCATTAGATAGTCTCTAATTCAACAACAAGGTTGAATTCCAGCAGCTTAATTTCATCCTTTTTTTATTATACTCCTTTACATGGGTAATTAGAACCTAAAATGGAATTTTTCTATTAAACAGGAACAACTCAGACTGGCTAGGCCTGAGGCTGGAGGATTTAGACAGCATCTTTAAAAAACACCAAGTCATGGTTTTAGATGGAAGAGGATTATTCATTTTACAAATCAGCATTTTATGTTTGGAAGATAAAATTAATAATTCTATGAGCTCTTTGTTCCCTGGGGGGGGGGGGGGGGGGATGGGAGGATCTTCTGTCATCAGCATTTCTTCTATACTGCTTTATACTGTTTGCTTACCTGTATTTGCCCCATGGTAAATAAAACAATAAAAGACAATAAACTCTTCTGTTCTAGATCAGGCACAGAAGTGTGTAAAACACTCACTTTTATTTACTACAAAGTGCATTACATTTCCTTATACCTTTTCAGGACTTAGGCTGATTACGATTTACCACACCAGTGGTAAAATATTTAACGAGGGATTGCAGTGAAAAGTTCCTATGGCTGTTGCTCTTTAACAGTTCCAGAAGTAGCAATTAAGACTGAATATGCTAAGCACTGTGTAGATTTCAATATATGGACCATCTGCTGAGGATAGTGATATAAATATATCATTATATATATATATATATATATATATATATATAAAGTGTATATCTATATGTATGTATAAATACACATATAAAGATTATATAAATGTAAAGAAGTTTATAAGTGTGTGTATATATATATAATGATAATTGATACAACAATATGATTTTTTTAAAAATAATTTTGAACTTGATTAAAGAAGAACTAGTTTGACCAGTTCTGTAAACTGGTGATTCTATATAATTTTCAGTAGAGCTGCACTGATTTTTTCTGGCTAGGATAATGGTCTCTATTATTCATAAAATTCCATAAAATTTGTAATTTAATCTTTTTTTCTCTATAAATGTGCAATACTAAATATTTTATGCTCTAGCTTTTATAGCTTTTCACAGTTTTCTATTTTTTCTATAGAATTTTTAAAAATAAAACAAAAATACTGTAATAATTTCCAATATTTTTTGCTTTTGTGAGAATGAGGCAGAGAAAAGATATAAAAATTATGCACAAACAGAATGTATTTTATTTTGGTCATGACTAACCAGTCAGAACATACAAGGGAAACTCATTCACATTAAAAGTACCAACCACGCTTTCCATGACTGTAGCATTCTCTTTTGGATTGAAATACTAAACATGCTTATCAATACTTATCTTATTCTGCATGGTACTCAGTGAAAGAAAGTAAAAGTAAGTGAAAAAAAATGATTTTTTATCTGTTCATTTCTTAACTTCTTTTGTTATATTCCTGAATTTCTTGGACTTCCAATACTTGATTTTGGAATGTACTATAAATACCTAGGTATATATCTGTAAGATCCTGATATTTTTGACGCTAAGAGATTCTTAACGCAAGCCTTTTGTATGGCTATTAGTAACTGGTATGCAGGCACCTAAAGGTAATAGTGCTTATGAGTGCCTCCTGAAACTAATAGGTGATTTTCTAAAATTCCTTCAAATATTTAAATTAAATAAATGCATGTGTGAGCACACACGCATACACATATTTCCACAGTGTTACAGTTCTCATCAATACTTCACAAAAACAATACTTTTTTAGAAATACTGTCATCTTCCTATAAATCTTTAGCTAACTTCAGCTCCAGACTTTATACATTCAAACAATCCACAGCATAATAACATACAAAGAAGCCAGAGGCCAAATACCATTAGAAGATGAAGGACAAAGCTGTGAGGGACTGAGGAGAAAGGAAATCTGTTAAGAGTGAGAGAAGTCTGGCACATACTTCCCCACTCTTCATTCATGTACACATAGACATTTTATTCTTGCTAAACTGATTTTTCTATAAGTACCCTGCAATTTCTACGGACAAAAATATGGAATGCATAAAAGAAACAGATACAGTGATTTAAGCTATCATGTTAATGTCTGCAGAATAGGTGTTAGAACTATCAATAGTGGTATTTTTTTTGTCTCTGTGTTACCATCAGGAAACTTGCATTTTCTGCAATTTATGAGGTGCAATGAATTAGGGACGGAAATTATTGGTATATTTGAGTAGAGTTCAGTGAATGATTTCAGTCAAAATATTGGAGACTACGGGAATTTAAAGCATGCTGAGACATTTTATTTCCACAGTTTCATAACAATACAGAAGACTGTAGAAATTCCTTTTTTTAACTTACCTTACAAAAAAGTTTTAGTTGTTTATCCCCAGTGTATTTCATTTACAGATTATTCTACACTTAAAGAAAAAAACAAACAAAACCATAAAAGTTAAGTAATCCAAAAAATTAGGCAGAAGGTTTCCTTTTGAGTAGGAGGAGATTTTTAAAATATATGCTTTTACATTTATTCCTGTTTCATAATGGTGGAAAACTGATTTTAAAACTGAATTAAAACAAAACCAAAAACAATACTAAAAACATTTTTTATACAACTCTATCTAGGAATTCAAACATTATCTTTCAGATTTGTTGCTTGTCACAAATGTTTATTACATGTTATTTTCTTTCCTCCTGTCATTTCACCTTTCATTTCCTAGGATTTATAGGAAGAGATTCCTTTTTTTTAAGCAGTCACAAATACTGCAGTGGTATAACTGTAATCACACCTGATTAGTTAGTTGAGTGCCAACTACTTTACGTGGGAACAACTGTATAATGTGAGAGCAATTATGTGATTAGTTTATTCCTTCTAAGCTTAAGCATTATCAAGAGATCAAAAATGGCAGGTTATGAGGTAATTGTTTTTTCAGCAACTTTCAGTATTGCCACCAAGTGATATTAACTACTTTACCATTTTATATAGTATTAATTATTGTAAATTTTCCTGGATTCTGAAACAAGAGTGTAATTTTTTCAATGGCATCATTTTTTTCTGGTGTATGCTGACCTTAGAATATATGCTATGGTCTTCTATATTGTGCAGAGATTTCTCAAGCTAGCACAAAAAAGAATTAGCTCCAGACCTGTAATCAGTATTGTCATTTCAGCAGAGCCGCACAAACTACTTTCTCCTGCCTTTGACATAATTTCTCCTACTGCTGTTTAAGGCCAACGCTTCACTGCTTCTTCCAGATCGGAGTGAGCATCTCTCTGCCTGACAATGTGTCACCTCAAATAGAGGTTCAAGCTTGTTGGGAACTAGTTTGGTGATCTCCAGTACTGTATTACATCGTGCATTGTATTCACGACCATAAGTGATCTTTATCAGTCCTTCATCTTGGCAGTCTTCCACAGATACCCACTGGTGACAGAGAAAATTTTGCTAAATGCTTTTATTTTATTTTTCTTTTACATTCATTATGTGACTTTGCTGGGTACTGCAAAACCCTCTAAAAATAAGAAAACACCCAAGGGATTTTCGGTGTGTCTATGCCACTGTGCCTGAAAACAATAACTAAAAAGGATTCAGCTCCAGTTTCAAAACAAAGTGGACAGACTTTTTCAACATACCCATTTAGGTTCCTAAGTAAGAACCGAACTCTAGAAAAATGAATTATTTAGCTGTCTCAATGGGAGCTGTCAAGAGTCAGCGCTACCAGTTTTGACCTGCAGTTTTCATTTCTATAAGCCAAGAATACCTCACATTATCGCAGATCAGTTGAGACGCTCCTTTTAGTTGCAAATAAACTGGTTTTCTGTTGAGATTTAGGAGCAAGCACAAACTTGAAGTAGATGATATATCAGGCTGAGAATACCTTAGAGTTCTGAATTAACAAGGCTCATACTTTTTTTCTCATAATTCATAAATAACACAGGAATGCTCTTTGGGTCAATATAGAAATTATTTCAGGACAGTAAATGATATGACTACCAGTCATAATGTGCTGTTCTACTTTCATTCCTGTTACTTTCTATTCACATTGCTGACATTTGCAATTTCATTAGATGCAACTGAACCAACTTTCATGAATTTTATTGGCAGAATGTGGAAATAATTTTGTCTTAACTCTGTAGTACCATTATCACTAAAAGGAGGAGACAAGTTAAGCCTGAATCTCACTATTCTGTAAATACTCCCCATGAAGAAAGGATGAAAAATTAGACTGTCCGAAATATTATTTGATAATTTTTTTCAGTAAGAAATTTTAAACATTTTGAGAATTACCTTGTAAGGATAGGTGAAAATCTATTCAAGATTAAATAAAATAAGACTAAAAAACATTAAAAATCCAGGAGGTAGTAATACCGTCATCTAATCTAATGCTCAGTATAACAATGACCACAAAATTTTACCCACTAAAAGAATAAGATCCTTAATTAGTGTAAATCAGCATAGTAATAACAACTTCACTGCATACTAATAGGTTCACCTCAACTTTTGATTAGTCTATTTGTAGTTATTTATGTATTGTGTTCATTTTCTCTCTTTTTTAATCAGTTTTGATTAGTTACAAGACAAGTATTCAAAAACAAAAATGTTAATAGATACCTCTGTTTACTAGTATCATTAGTATCATCACTAGATAAGTGATTCATCTGCTCTAATTTGGGGGTCTGAGCATTTATATCTACGAATAAGTTGTTCATCTTAGGAGCACATTGTAAGTTATGAAAGGAAACTGGTACCGCTGTTTTAAGATGAGAGTCTAAGGACACAGAAACTTTTTCTTTCTTAGGCTACAGTAAATATTTCTATACATTTTCAAGATAAAGGAAAGGATGAATGAAATATTTACCTATTCAGAGTAATTCATTGCAGATCAGCTAGACCCTAGACTGGACTGACAGCAGTAAAGTGGACATGGACTAAAAATGTTTTAAAAATATTAATGGAGATAAACAGGTAAAGCAAATATCATATATTTCATTCTTCTGTGTACATACTTAGCATTAGTTTAAAATTATTTCAGAAATTCCATTGAGTTCCATTCCACAGGTATGAAATATATACCTGGGCACAATTCTGTATAGATCTGATACAGCTGTTCCCATAAAATGTTTGATATGGTTTCTGATGAGAAATTATCCATTCAGTTAATGAAACTAGAGTAAGTATAAGCTTTACAAGGTAGGTAAGGTACTAGCTAAAGTGAAGAAATCAGTATGTTATATTGTATAAGTGAAAAATGGAAGGAGATTGCTGATGGGAGGATCAATATCAATTTTGTTATTAACACTGGAAAGAAGTGTAGGACCTCGTTACTTGAAATTTGTTTAACAGTACAAGGTGGAAGACACTTCTGTAACAGAAAGGTATCAATACATCATTCAGCAATTTCTGTATGATCTTGAAGACGTACTAACACAAACAGGACCCAGTTCAGCACATAAAGCCTAAGGTCTGGTCTGAAAATTCGTATTGCCCATTGAGACATCATGGCTTTGGTTGACAGATGAAGGCAAAAACAAGATATAAATTTACTGGGACAAAGTTGTGTCAGGTGTTATGCTTCTAATAAGGAAAGGTGAGTATGAATGACATGCAATAAGACATGATTCATTATATAGATTACTGAATGGGGCATTGCAGTTCCAGAATTTCTTCCTACCTTGACCAGATTGCATATAGAGGAGAAAGGAAGAGCCTTTCTGCTAGCCTCAAAATTAGGAAAAAAACCTGTTTCTGCCTTGGATTTTATCTTCTCTCTTCTCTCTTCTAAAATTGGTGCTAGAGTGCCCAGAATTGGAAGCATGTGGGAGAAGGGAGGTGGATTTTGGCCACTGAAACTTCCATCATCTGTTCCTCTCCAGTAAAGAGGCAAACCAGACATTCACCACTCATTGGAGCCTTTCCAAAGCAGAACTGAAATCCAGCAGTGGTCTGTCACTTCTTTTATCAGCACTCAACAGGCATTAACAGTAACATTGCCATAATTTGATAACGGATATTGTGAGAAAAATAAAAAAACCTTTATTTTACAGTAAATCATGTTCTCCATTTCCAGTATGGGCATATGTAATTATTTCAAGTAATTTAAAAACCCATATTGTATGTCAAAAAGAAAAGTCTAAAGGACATAGGCTTTATCTAGAAGGCGTGGCTGTGACAAATATTCACAGATATATAGTGTTGTCTCATTTATGCCAGTGTAAATCAACGAGAAAAGTTCAGTAGCAGGAGTTGCACTGGTGTTTGGCTAAATCCGCAGAACTTCTCATGCCACTAACTCCTACGCCCACTCTAAATATCAGTGGCAGACAGGCAGCAGGCTCTGGATACATGTAATAAATACATGGTCTTACATTTGTTGTGTATTTCATTTTCAGTGCAGCAGAGATATGAAGCAGGGGCATGAAACAATTTAATGCAAATGTGTGACTGGCAAGGTTTGCAATAAAGAAGGGCTAAGACAAATGGTGCTTCCCTGCACCTTCCTGTAGTAACTTTAATGCAAAAATCCATAGATAATATAAGAACTACAGGACATATACTGTACTTGATCTTAAAATTAAGAGATATTGCCACTGCTATAGAACATTGTCAGAGGATAATGGTCTCCTGCTACCAAACACTGTAAACATTGAGATGAAGCCAAGACATTTATTTTCCAAGTTATTGATCTTATGACAAAATTCTATTACAATGACTTTATTTCTAATGCATGAAATGATAGATGTAGATTTAATAACTTTATGTGATGGATGTTGATGCAGTAAATTGACAGCACCTTGCACTACTATCATTACCATACTATGTATGGATTGCTTAAAACTCACAGAATAGGTACATTGTGCCTTTCAGGCATTCAAAGACTGGTTTACCAACAGAAGCAGAATTTTATCCCCATTGTTATCACTTATTTTGACAATTAATAGATTTTTTCCATTAACTGAAATAATTTCTGTTAAATAATATTTCTGCAAATATTGGACGACATAGTTTTAAGTAGCTAAATGATGTAAGCTACCTTAATTTTTTATAGGCGGCTCAAGTAACAGAACATACTGTGGAGGGAGGGGAAAGCACAAGCTACGATGGACCTTTGTTGGATCAAATGAGCAGACAAAGAGAACAGGGAGGAAAATAATCCCAGTAGATCCCCAACACATCTCATTGTATATGTCCTTAAGTACCAGGTAACCAACAGAAAAGAAATTTATTTCCCTACATTATCAGAGTACAGGTGTGTCAAAGAATGGACTGTGATTTTGAGAATGACAGTATTTTTTCTTGTCTGCATGTTTTTGAGGCTAGTGTATTGGTTAAGCAGTGAAATGAAATGTCTTCTCTGTTACTTGTATTATCTCCGTGTAACTCTCACTATTCATGAAAAAAAGAACAGAATTAGGCTTTGTCTGCCAACTTTTGCTTCAGTAACACCTTTTCACCTCCTATAGACTTCCATAAGATTACATAGGATGTATCAAGGTCAGAATATTTGGTGATGCTATAATTTTTAACAAAATATTTTTGAGCAAAATATTAACTAGTTTATAAAATACATGTTTGAATGTAAGCAGGAGATACTCAAGCTAGACAAGACTGAAATAATATGATAAATTGTAAAATAACAAGAATTTTATTAAACAGGTTTTGGAATTATTAATAGCACTCACAAGAGCATCCAGTTTTCTCACAGGGATTATGCAATTTATATAAATCATTCAATAGTTAAAATTGAACATGCCCAGTATACAACAACACTGATTTGAGCAGTTATCACAGGATGAACTTCTGACTTCTTTCAAAAACACAGAAGCAGTACTTGTCTTACATGTGATAACCTAAAAGTTAGAGAACTTACTTAGGAACGGAAAAAACTCCCCTAGGATTCAGCTTCTTGAGATGGTTCACATACACAGCTCCAATCTTCTGGAAGATTATTTAAATATACCATTAAAGAGTGAGATAAGGCAACTTCTATCCGCCATGTTGATGTCATGGTGCAGAAAGAAATGAAAAATTCTGCAGATAGATTTTGAACCCACCAACAGTTGCTGTACAGCCCATCTGAAACCTTGAAATTTTGTGAAAGCTATGATAAGTGAACAGTGTAGCAAACACATGAAGTCTATTCTGAGGAAAGCCCAGTGTATCACTACTCTTTACTGACTTCTGATCAATAATGTTTCATCAATAGCTTTAAAATATTATTTTTGACCTCATGGCCTTTAAGTGCTTGGATATCTCTTTTTTATGCCACTGTACTTACAAGCAGTAAATTCTACTGACTAGTCTCCTGATTCAGCAGTGAGAATCCTATTTTTCTCTGTCTTTCTCTCTTCTTGTTTCTATGAGGAGCCCTTAGTGGCAGAACTTAGTCTTTCAGCTGGAGTGACATAGATGAGCTTTGTTAGTCTCTATGGGATGCTGATTATTGCTATTAAAGGTTTGCTCAGTGGACAGCATGAGGAATGACAGGAAGAAAAAACATTTTGGCTGATGTGTGTACTGTATGGTGTGAATGTCAAGAATTCCTATATGGGGCATCTGATTGTTTATTTGCTGTGTCTTATTCTTGGTCCTTGCATTTGAATACGTTAAATGCTACGAAGGCATTTAAAGCCAATGGTATTGGTCCTAGAGAGACCATGATACGTATATGATAATAAAGACATGTAGAAAAAAAAAAAAGGAGGGGCTGAATCTTGCAGTCTTTCGGTGAACAAAACTCCTACTGTGCTTCAGCAGGAGTTGTTTGCATTGAATAGCTGGATGATCAGGATCACAGATTTTGTTCCGGCCTATAATCACAATCTACAATAATAGACACTAAATCTTAGTATTTCCCACTTTGTGCTATTTCCTGTACTTTTTATTTTCAATAAATCCTATACTTACAGTCAGTAATCTCACAGCAAATGTAACTATTATGAATGGTAAGTAGTTCCCACCTCTTCAAATAATATACATAAACATATTATTACTTCTATACTCAAGACAAATGTTTTCAGCAGATTACTTTTAATTGGGTCTAGCATATTTTCTACCATAATCATCTATGAGCATTTGTATATGCAGACTAGAATATTGTATGACAGAAAAAAAGGCCTGTTTTGTACCCTACTTTTTCACATATACATAAGCCTTCTTAAACACAGAGAACATGTGGATAAATTTTGTTCATATGGTGAGAGCAGAGAACAAATGAGTAAACTTTTATGCACAGGACTGTAAGAAAGTATAGGAGGGGAAGTTCTTGTGAGGAAAGTGGTATGATAACTCATGATTAACTGACAATACTAAATTTGGGGTTCATAGGAGCAATGGAATTGGGGATTAGAAGCTGAATGATGCTGCAATAATCGGCCTGGCTGTGAATACCATTAGCTTTCTATCGATCTAAAGACCTGCATTCACATGTCAATAAAGTGAATGAAATTGCCTTCAGTGGATCCATGAGAGAGCCTCATTAAAAGAGTTCAGTCTAATGCAAAATCTTTTTCATTCACTTCATTGTTCCACAAGCCCAGAGAGTTCAAGTGACCATGCACTAGGAGATCTGCTTGATCTTTAAAAGCCAAGAATTTGTAAGGAAAAGCAAGTTCACAGTCAGATCAATAGTTCAACTGCTGCAGCCGTTCCTAGTTCCATCCAGGAAGAGACCTTGAGCAAAGCAGTAACAATGATACTCAGATTTTAGAGGAAAAGTACATATGCACAATCATGTGTGTGTTTTCTGTAGTCAGTGCTTTCAGCCTGTATGCCATTGCCTGATGCTATCGCCATTGATAGCCTATGTAACAAATAAAGAAATGCCTATAAGTTAACTTTGCACAACAGTTTTACTTCAAATTCAAAATGCAACTGAGAAAGCTATTTAACTAACCAAGTATTGACTGCTTGCCTTTTTGGTTCAAAACATTCTGAAGGAACATGTGAGATCTTAAAACAAAATTCCTAAACCACCAGCTCTCAGTACAACATAACAACTAATATACTGATGAACATGTTACCTAAAGCAATAGCTATGACAATTAAGAACCAGGAAAAGAAAGGAGGAGCACAGCAGTCTTATAAAAGGAATTCAGTATGTCTTGTCTTTTATTATCTCTGTAGATTTATTTTGTCTTCAACATACTTTCTACTCACCAAAGAACAGAATTTTGCAAATGCATACATACATTAGGATCACCATAATAATTGTTTTTCCCAAAAACTGTCCTATCATTTTAAAATATTCAGAAGATTTAATATATTTAAACAAGATGTTCTGGAGATGGACATCAACCCTGATTATATGTGGGTGTGCTCAGTCTTTGAGTTACATCTGAAACGTAAGACATCAACTTACATAAGGGCTTAGTTATATCACAAATCTGAGGGCAGTGAGCACAAGAAACAGGCAAACATATCTGAATCTGCATAAAAGTAATTCAAAGTACTAAAATGAATGAATACTAAATCTGTATCTTTTAATTCAAAATTATGCCACTGTTTAAGTATATTATCTGCTTTCACTGAACTGTCTCAGTGCAGTTGAAGGATTGTGCATGAAGATTTTGCCCAAGCCATAAAACATCATCTTTGTATCAAAAGATATACTGTTAAATATATTTGTCACTCAGCATAGGTAAGGATTATTGTTTTTAAAACAGTATTTCCTGCCTGTGGGTAAGGCCGAATGAATGAAAAAACTGATCTTTCAGTTCAACAGCTGAAAAAAAGCAAAGCAAAGCAAAGCAAAGCAAAGCAAAGCAAAGCAAAGCAAAGCAGAAAAGAAAAGACAATGGAAAATATATCTGAACCCCAAATAAATTTGTGCATAAGCATCTGAAGGGAGGGCGAAAAGAGGATGGGGCCAGATGCTTTTCAGTGGTGCCCAGCGATAGGACGAGAGGCAATGGGCACGAACTGAAACATAGGAAGTTCCATCTGTACATGAGGAAAAACTTCTTTACTGTGAGGGTGACTGAGCACTGGAAGAAGTTGCCCAGAGAGGTTGTGGAGTCTCCATCCTTGGAGATATTCAAAAGCCGTCTGGACCAAAAGCCGTCCTGGGCAACCTGTTGTAGGTAACTCTACTTGAGCAGGAGGGAAGAGCCAGAGGTCCCTTCCAGCTTCAGCCATTCTGTGATTCTGTGAAATTTTATTTTTTTATTCTTTTCTGACCAACTCAAAGGAAAAAAAAAAGTCAACATGGAATTTTGTATGTTATACATGTTGTTTAGTCATGGACAATTATGAGAAAGGAAAAGAAACAGTGTTCTAGCTTACTAGTTTCTCAAAAATTGCCATATTTCGCTTAGCTTTTTCGAACACTGACTTACTAGTACAGCCAAACTTCGGTCAAATCTTTCTCCTGTCTTAAGGTTACATTTCTCATCAAAAACATATATTGATGTTGATCATACATACTTTTGATGGGGAAGAAAAAAGGTTAAGAGTGGAAAGTCATAAATTCTCGATCATTTGTGTTGATAGCCTTTCACTTTTGTATGAATAGCCAAGTACAGTTTGTAGAGGAAGTCACAATTTTGTTTTTCTTTTAGGTGAGAGTCTGAATCTTTAAGCTAGATAAAATTCCTGTACACTTGCATTTGATGAATTACTATTTCAGAGTTCATAATATATGATGTGAAACAGTTCTGTCATGAAGAAATAGTAGCTCAGACTGTCCTTTAATATGGTAGTGAGACAACTTTCTCACAAGTTGAAAATTACACTCTTTGTCTGAATGAAGGGCAAAATTTGGACTATATTGTTTCATATCTCTGGAAAAGCCCTTTAACATGCTGCAGAGTACCTTAGATACTTTACCTATAAAACAAAAGGAGCAGACTGACACAATCATTTCTTCCTCCAGTTTTATGAATTCAGTTTTTGAGGAAATTCAGCTTAAGAAAATTCAATTTACTGAATTCAGCTTGAATTAAAAAGCAGTTTGAAGACTGTATACAGGACAGCAATTACTTTATGTGTTTCATGTCTGGCATTGGTAGACCTCGTCTGCCCTTTACAATTTTACTTCCTTTTGCTGAAATGTCAGCTTTTTGAAAATGTTCAGCTTTTTGAAAGGCCTATGACTTAGGCATGCTCATGAAAGTAAACTCTCACATTAAAGTGTATTTCCTTTGCAATTTCAGCTGAAAAGGATATTCTTTTCTGCCTGTTTTTTTGTTGCTATACAGTACTGCATATTATTAACCAGTTATTAAGTTTTGTTTTTCTTCTCTCTTTTCTTTAAAATGCACATAGTAAGATTTTGTCAAATAGCTTGAATAAGCAACAAGATAATAATGAAACAAAAACGTGACCCTTCCACTTACAAAAGAAAACAATAAAGCATTACATGTTTCTTTCCCATGGAGAAAAAGGTTATCTAAGTACAAAACAATATAAACCAGTGCCTTTATATTCCATGTACTCTAGCCATCATTGTATAGTACTGGCCAATACAGTTATCCAAAGCATCAGTGTTGAACAAGTTTAAATTAATATTCTTGTTAAACAAAGCTTCAAACAATACCTCTTTTACTTCACAGCCATTAGATTAGTTTCTAAGGGAATTACCAAGGTGCTCATACTTTAAAGGTGAATTCACAGTTTACTGTGTATTAGTAGATCTATTCACTAACAGTATGGCTTTTTTTTTTTTCTTTCTCTGCAATGTAAATTCTTCTTCTCTTAGGCTGCATTTTGTTTTAATTAAAGAAAAAATGTTGTTCAACATAGACTGCCCCAGAGAACAAATAAAATTGCAATCTTTGAATAATTCTTAATGTCCTTTGTGGGGTTCCCTTTCCTTTGAAGTCTATTCGGTTCAGGTTCTGCTACTGGCAGTGAAAACATGGCACATACAGCCCTGATCAGAGCAGATTGCCAGCCAACCTTTCACATTCTGTTCCCGCTATTATTCTGATACTTCCCATCATGTTTTTCCCTTTCCTTTGAAGTCTATTCGGTTCAGGTTCTGCTACTGGCAGTGAAAACATGGCACATACAGCCCTGATCAGAGCAGATTGCCAGCCAACCTTTCACATTCTGTTCCCGCTATTATTCTGATACTTCCCATCATGTTTTTCCCTTGTGCATTTCACAGTCACCTCTTCTGTGTACCCCGACACACGTGGTTACATCCCTGGGCTTCACTCAGCAGCCCCACTGTGATGGTTTGGCCCTCAAAGGGAGAATAATGGTGCTAACATTTATGTCCATTTGGTTAAGCCTTTTACCATTATGTTACGTGGTTTACAAGAGAGATGAAAGCCACAGGAAAATAGTATTAAGATGGCATAGACAAAATGTTCTTGTGCTGTAACAGGCCTTCAAAGGAAGGCTACAAACCAGAAAGATTATTTTGTTGATTAGAATGCACTCCAAGTATCATTGAGTAACAGCTCAGTCATTAAGTACAATACCTTACACTCATCAAAGAGGTAAAAATATCTTGTATTATAAGATTAGATAAAAGCAGAGCAAGCAAAAAAAAATAAATAAATAAAAAGGCAGTATTTTATTACGTTTATTAAGTTTGCCTGTCTTAGAAGCTTTAAAAAAGTATATCTTTTCATAAAGGCTTATTAGCCTTTAGTTCCCATTTTCCCATTTTCCCTTTCATTATGAGGAACAATGTCTCTTCAGAGAAAGGCGTGAAAGAATGATTGTTCCTGGCAGTACACTGATATATCCATCTCACAATATTTGGTCCAACATAGTATGTAAGAGGAAAAGGTGAGAGGTGAAAAAACAATGATTGTGTGTATCTAAATACGCATTAGTAAGGAAAGGGCTCCAGGCGTTACCTTATTTACAGACTACAGAAAACAATGTTCTGCTTTTGGAGTCTGTTACAGTAATGCAGATACAAATGTATGTTGCAGTGAAGTAAAACTGACTTTAAAGAAGCTTTATTATAGAATAACTGAAAGGAAACTTACTAGCTACTTACTGTCTTCTGCTGGGAGTCAATAAGAATACACAAAACTACGATCTGCTTTCCATGTCTATTCTGTGCCTATAGATGCTGGAAGTCTGTATATGGTCAAGAGATATGACTAAAGATAGAGTGTTATAATAAGTAGAGCTGTTTTCTCTTTCACTGATCTGTATTCATATTAGCATTTCAAATCCATAAGTATTAGGACCCTTTGCATCTGGGATAAATCAGAATTCCAGTTCAAGTCCAATATAATGAAGTTTCTCCAACTGAAACAAACACAATATTGGCACTGTGATATAAATCAGATAGCTTTTGTTTTTTAAAAAATGTCTTTATTTAAAAGTTTATAAATGTTGTACAGAATTGTGCTGAGGGAAAAGAAACCTCTGAGTTTACAAAATATTTTTTACTCTCGTAATTTACAAATTTTCTCTTTCAGAATTAGTTATAAATTCTGACTTTCAGATAGTGCCCCAGAAAATCAAACAAATGTTTTGTGTTTTAGTGCTGTTTTAGTGCTTTCAATTATCTTCTTTGCTTTCTCTGCTCAACCCTGGGCTTTTCCTGATCAGTAACAAAATATCTGCTCACTGTAAGTGATAATAGGCTCTCTCCAAGCCTTCTACTTAGAATTATCTGATATGGTTTATCATCATCCATTTATATACGTGTGTGTGTGTGTGTGTGTGTGTGTGTGTGTGTGTGTGTGTGTGTATGTGCGTGCACACGCATATATATGTGTATATATATATATGTAGGCTAATGCAAATTGTAGGATCAGAAAAGATGTTTTAATTATGGAACTCTCTAGCTTAGCTCTCTATATTTACAGAATTACTCATTTCTTTATTTCCTTGTTATTTTATTCCTTGAATATTTTTTGCTGAAAAGTATTTAATATATGTTATAATCCTTTATTTTGAAAATGTACATCACTGGCTAGGTGCTTTTACTTCTCAGAACTGTTTTTTGAGATCCTCATTTCACTTTGCTGAGACTTTGTGAATAAGTCGTTTGTATTCTATACACATCTCCATAGAATTTATTTTCCTCCTTCATAGACTCCTTCATTATTAAAAAGGTCAATTTGCAACAAAGATTATTTAACCTCTATATTATTCTGGAAGGCTGGAGATACAGTGCCACTGTTCAGGTTCTATTATTCAGAGTGTGTTGTGATTCTGCTTTGGTGCACTATAGCTCCTGAGGGTGTTGCAACAGTGGCTGTACTAGAAGAAGCAAGGACATGACCACTAAATCCTAAGTTTCTCTTATCCAGTTTCAAGCCCTCTTGAGGAATGCTTGCTGATATACCATTTCCATTGCCAGTCTGCATTTTAGAGGGGAGCTCCTCTGATCTAACTTCCCTCTGTACACACCATTTGCTTTAGCTGCATGCAGGAGCTAGGATTTGTCCCTTTAAGGGAATGAGTGGTTAAAGGCTTATGAATAGAAATTAATTGAAAATGTATCCTGAAGTGCTTCTTTTGGTACTGCGTTTCAAGCTAGGGTTTCAAACAGATGAATATTATTTTGTTATACTTTATGTACTGCTACGTAGTATGTTAATACCAATCATAAAATCTTTATGCTGTAGAAAATGGTAGAAATAGATACTGTAAGAATACTGTTCATTTCAATTAATCACTTAGGTAAATGCACCCTAAATTATTCTCAAGTTCTCATTCTCCACAGAAATCTCCTATTATTGATTTGCTTTTATAGATATCATATCTGTCCAATCAAAAATCTACAAAAGCATACTATGAGATGCAAGAGATTCTTACTAACACAGCTGGGTTTTTGTTCTCCCCTCCTCTTCCCTCCTCTCCTCGACAAGGTTTGTTAAGCAACTGTGTTCTGGAGGAAAATAAATAAATAAATAAACTTAATAATGCAACAATAAAGCTCTCTCTGAAGGACTCAAATAATTTGGTAAAAAAATGCCAAAAACTTTCCTTTTTTTTCTGCTTGAAATGATTCTGACAGGAGAAGGTGTTTACAGCTATCTAGTAAGTGCCACAGCTACCATCACTAAACATGATTCAAAGCCCCTTGAGAAAAGAGGAAGGGTTTTGTTTTTTGGTTTTTTTTCTTTTTTACTCCTAAGTTCAATGGGCTGCAGACCGTGTTTAACGTCAACAGAAATTGTGGGTGCTTATTATCAACCTCGCCAGAATGCGCAGCGTGTGGCAGAAGTGATTTTTCTTTGATTCAAAAATGGAATAAATGAGTAAATAAGATCTTTGTGTAGCATGAGACATAATTTTTTCCAGATATCAAGGAGGGTAAAGGCAAAATTTACTGGGAAGGTGCAGTTCCAAGTGTCATGAGTTTTGTTTGTCCGGGGTTTGCACCCATCTTGATAGTTAGCAACGATAACTACCTAACTACCTAGTTAGCTAGAGTTAAAAATGATAACCTGAAAAAAGAGTTTAATTTTCATAGGTCTGCTAATATCACTGGTCACAAAACTGTCGTTTGTGGCATGGTATAAAGTATGGTGTCCACCCAGAGAAATCTTATAATTTGCACTGGATGGGTGGCATCTCTGAAGTATGTCTTCTAGCCCTGCAGTCTCCATGCGAATACTGTCCTTCAAACAAAGTATATGCTTAATCAATAGGATTATATCAAAGTAAAAGCTAAATTAAATATTATAATGTGTTGCAACAAGGTTAAAAAAAGTAAAACAAATATATGCATTAGTTTTGCTACTGAAGAATAACTCTTTAAGCCATAACTTCAGGATTCCTGAATCTGCTAAAAATATGTTAATTCTCTTGCTATCCTTTTGTTACAGCTTTATTTCTTTATGGAATCAATCAATGTGATATTATACTATGTGTCTTTTATGGGGTGAATTGAAAAACCAAGAATTCTTCTGCATATACCATAGAGAACATGAACTTGAGAAGAGTTGCCTCTCAATATCAAAGCATCTTTGAGCTCACAAGATCAGAGACCAGTTGTAATCATGAAATCTCTTGTCAGAATACAGCTTGTTCTACAAGTTTACAAATGTTAGACCTGGAGCTTGTCCTATGAAACAGAATAACATCATCAGGAAAAAGACCTCTGCTAGAGACATTGCTTCCTAGTGGAGGCCCTTTTTCTATTTCTCTTTTCACTAACTAAGCCTAGGTCACACTTTGCCCTTCAGCTTTACCATTTCTGGTTAAAGATAATAAGCAAGGAATACCAAGACACATCTATTTCTGATTAAATTCAGTGAAGGTGAAAATCTGACACTATTATAACTTAAGGCTAACTTGCCCTGTACAATACTGAAAAGGATTATTTCTGTCACCTGCCTGCTATTTCCTCACACAACACAGTCTTTAGCTTCGCCAACCTTACTAGCTAGTATATTTTATAAGCCATATATTTTTTTAAAAAAAGGGTAATTATTTACATGCCTTAGTAAATTCAGTTTGTTCTGAAGCAATAATCATGATATAGAGTCAAAAAAACCCACATATACTTAAAAGTACCAAGTAGGTCTTGTTCCCTGCTGACAGTGCTGCAAAAAAACTATTAATTTTCACCCATGTGATTTTAGTGTTCAGTGTTTGGTGTCCAACTTAAGAAATTTCTTCAGAAATAGATGCTTAGCACATGAGAAAATCAAGACTGCCTAAGGTATCTCAAGTTGGGTACATAAAACTGAAGCATCAAAAATGACTTGCTACTTTGAACGATAACATTTGATATTATTGAATTAGAAAATGTCCACCTCACTCAAAAGGACCTTCCTCAGGGAAATGGCTATTGGTGAAAAATCTCTGAAGTGAAAGCCTCTCCCATTTACGCAAAATTTGAAATAATTTACCCACTTCAGTGAAAACTCTAATTATGTAGTATGAATGTCTGCATACATCAAAAAGCCAAGCAATTAATCAAGCCTATTACTAACTTTTCAAGCCACCCCAGCTGTACGTGAAGGAGGCGTGAAAAATTAAAGTTCAGGAGTCTAAAAAAATACTCCAGCTCTATTCCTTTCTTTGTGGGTTGGGAGTAGTTGTGCAGGATTCACAGTAGTATTCACTCCGTGGGTGATTTTTGAGATGGGCTTTTCTGATTTAAATCCAATTTGTATTCCAAAATTAAAACACAGGATGGATTTGGCATTTTCTGTGCCAACAATTTTCTGAATCAGACATACCAACTAAGCTGCAGTGATTTTCTGAGTCACTTTTAGTTTTTTTTTTTTTTTATAATTAAAGCTTTTGAGAGACTCAGTTCTAAGCAGCTGCACTAGAGTAACTAGCAGGTGCTCATGTCTCCCCTTGAAATATTTTTTATCCTACCATGATACCTGCATGTGCTTCAGCAAAATAGCTTCTGAGTGAGCACAGGACAGATCATGATCCCACTACCGAAGAAGGTACAGTCGCATTTGAATCGATACCCTGCTCTGCGTAATAAGGAAAGAAGACATCAAAGATGTTTAAGAGTACAAAGGATATGTGTGTTTACCTGTGGAACTAGACAGAAGTTTAGCATGAAGTTTCCTATTGTTTTTGTTTGGGTGTATATAGGTACAAAGTTCTGTAGTCTTGAATGGCCATTATAGATTGGTTGTCTCCCATAGTCATTTGCAGCCCAGAGTAACAAGAATGGAGAAAAGAGAGAGGTAAGTGGAAAACATAAGGGCAAAGAGCACTGTGGAGTGTATTATGTAAGTGAGAACAAAAAAAGGCACTACACTGATTATCAGACTGAGTTTGAGAAATAAAGAGTGAGGAGAGAGAAGAAACAGGTTTTTAAAGAGTATTAGGACAAAGACTAAGGAAACAATAAGAGCAAAGGTGAGAGCTGAAGAGGTAGAACACTGAAAACATAAAGCTGCATATGAGACAGTAATGAAGAGGAGGAAAGAAATGACAAAAGTTGAGGAGAGAACAGTAAATGCAGAAAGAAAAGGGAATGAGTATCAAGTATGGAAGTGAATACAAAAAAGTTAATAAAACACAATTGTTTTCAATAAAATAGAAAAACAAAATTATACAGTGCACAGACATTATATAACTTCTGCACCATCTATTACTGCAATAGGTCATTCACCTGGTGATTTTTAGTTCATTGTTTCCACCCAGAAGTAGAATCTGATGATCTGTTTTGCTCAAAGTCTCTTACTTTCTCCTGAGGTATCCGGTGACTTTTGATAGTCAGATTCTAGTAAAAACATTTCATATCATTTTCTCCAGTTGCTATTCCGTCTTTCTCAATGAACTGGTTAATCAAGTTTGTAGAGGAATTTGGCTTGCCTATCCGGCTTTTCATTCTCTCTTCCTTTAGTCAGACTGTCTCCCTCTTCAACTCACAAAGCTGCAGGTCATCCAAGTCTGAGTACAAAGACTTTGTCCTTTCTCTGGTGACATGCTGGATACATTCAGTAAGTTGTCCGTATTCTGGCCATTTCCCAGAGCTTCTGGACTGGCTCTTCCTTTACTCCCCTAGACCTGGTTAACTCCTGTCTTTACAGAGGAAGATCTCAAAAACATTACTAGTCTTTTTACAATTTACAAGATATATATATACCTTGTATATCTCTCTATCTATATGTGTATATATATGTGTGTGTGTGTGTGTGTGTGTGTGTGTATATATATATATATATACACACATATAAAGTTTCCTGTATAACCAATAGATCATATATGGACTCTTCAGATTCATAATTCCCTCATGTTTTAGCCAATTTTGTAATACATAGAGCAAATCAAAAGACTGAACCGAACTTTGAAAAACAAGGTCATCCACTTTTGATGAAAATTTCTTCAAACTGTGTTTAATAGCCTCCATTGAGGAAAACTCCACAACCTCCACAGATACATGAAGACTAAATGTAAGATGTGTATATAAAATTAAACTAGCCAAAGAATTTTATTTCAGGATTGCTCGCCACCAGCAGTTTGGAGGAACTCTGATGCAACAGTAATTTTGGTATGCCAACTTTTAGATGCCAAATTTGAGGACCTTAAAAGTGACAAAGTTTCAGAAAATAGATGCACAGCACAATCAAAACGAGGCTCCTTAAAAATCTGAATTTTAACACACAGAACTGAAAGAGTCAACACTGGCATTCACTTTGAAATAGTGAATTAAACAGTACTGAAAATATAACCCCCCAGTAAAAAAAAGATTTTCCAGGAAAAGGTTGGTGGTTCGTGGCAAAGCTTTGACATGAAAGTCCCCCATAACTACACAAGATTTGAAACAATATATCCACTGAGTGAAAACTCTAATTATATAGCGCAGGTACATCAGAGAGCCACACAATCAATCAAGCCTGTTACTAAATCTTCAACCTGTCCCAGCTGCATGTGAAGGAGGAATGTCATTATTTTTAACCTTACAAAATTTCTTTGTGCCTAACCAGACTATTTCTTGCTAGAGTTTCAGCCTTTATCTTCTTTTCCTGTATTCTACACATAAAGAAACAGATAATTCCCCTCTTCTCCACATTTTCTATGTACATGAAAATGGTCTATCATGTCGTTCCTTATTTTTCTAGTGAAAATGATGCTGGTTCTTTCCTTTTTGTTTTTTTTTGGGTTTTTTTTGTTTGTTTGTTTTTCTTTGTGAGTATTCCTGCTGTAGTTTTTCCTGGGACTGTCTTCAGTTCATATGTTTCTTGAAATGTAATGCCCAAAATAGGAGAAAATATTGGAAGAATTACTTCTTGTGTTTCTGTAGAGAACCGGTACTAAATGCGGTTTTGTCTCGACATTGCTGCTGCTGAGCTGCTGCCGCCAAGGCGCATCGGGCAATGCTGCACCGGCGCCCCCGGGAGCCGTCCACGAGGTAAACAACCTCGTGCACCTGCACAGGGAAAAAAGGTGCGAAAAGGGCAGAAGAAGGCTTCTAGGGGAACAGCACGTCTGACACGAACTGCATGTACACGTTTGCGATCTGAGCATGAGCAGGAGACCCCCAGATGCCCCCAGCCTGTTTCTGGAAGGTTCTGAGAGGGCGGACTGCGCATGACAGCTAATCTGCATGGGAAGTTGGGGTGGGGGGACGGAATCCTGCTATCGGAAAAGGAAGCAGAGGGATATTGGGGCCCAGGCGTGTTCCTGACGACGGGCGATTGCCGAGCCCCGTGGTCCCTGACTCAGAGGGCTGCATATTGGCTGGGGAGGCTGAACCCTTTGGAAAGGGGGGATCCCCTAGCTGTAACAGGTTCCGTCGATCAATTGCTGGAAAGTGTACAAAAGGCAGCTTGTCTGCAAATGATGTACGATTGGGAACTCGAGCCACACCTGAGCTCTCCGATGTTACTGGCAGTAGATCCTGAGCGGATGACACCCCTAATACGGGGACTTCCTGGTTCCCTGAAACTTATTGGGATCCAATTGCAGGGGAGAATCGCAGCTGCCCTGGAGGGTATGGTAACCCCCGAGCATCAGTGGCTGGGGAAAAAGGTGTGGACCTGGGGGGAGGTAGCCCAGGAACTGATCAATTATGGGAGAAAATATGGGCCAGTCGGCTGGATTTACCAAAGGGTGGAAACTAGGGCCGTGCGGGCGGCAGAGCCCGCAAACAAGCTGCTGGCATTTTCTGGGAGGAGCCCAGACTTAGCCAGAAGAGAAAGATCCCTGACCCGGCAGGGACTGTGGCAATTGGGGCTGCAAAAAGGCGTGCCCCGAGACTTGATGGACGGGCTCCCGACCAAAAAACTAGAGCTCCTGGTACAGAGGTGGTCTGGACAGGGACCCCCGCCCAGACCGAAACACCAACCTCCCTCGCCGGCATTAAACGTGGGGGAGGAGTTCGAGGGAGGACGAAAGGGCGGTGGGAAAACTAGCTCCTCCACCCCCTCAGGGTGAGGGGGGAGGCGGAGGGTGGATGTTTATAAGACAACTCACCTGCAATAACAAAGGAGACTCGTTAGTCACCCTAGCGGTGGGGCCGAAGAAATGGCCCGTAACCTTTCTAATTGATATGGGGGCCCAAATTACAGCACTAACACGGAGTGAGGCGGAACGGTGTGGCATCTCAGTCCCGTCCAAACACCTAATAGTTTTAAATGCTCTGGGGAAGACCCAAACTGTGCCCACGACCCTGGTAACATTGTGGGAAGAGAGTCCTGTGGACACCATGGCGGCTGTGGGGCCTTTTCAAATGAACCTCTTAGGCATAGACGTCCTGAAAGGGAAACAGTGGCGGGATTCCCAGGGGAATTCGTGGTCTTTCGGTGTTCCTCAGGTCAGAAGACTAACCAGAGATTTCGGTGTGGCAGTGCGCTTGCTGCAAGCGGCGCCTCCCCTCCCCCCTTCCCGGCTGACTAATGTAAAACCCTATCCGTTACCTTTGGGAGCCAGAGATGGAATCACCCCAGTATTGGAGGACCTGAAAAAACAGGGAGTTGTGATCCTGGCACAGCCCCCCTTCAATTCCCCTGTATGGCCAGTTCGAAAACCAAATGGTAAGTGGAGACTAACTGTATACTATTGGCGATTAAATAACAATACAGGCCCATTGATGGCAGCTGTACCAAACATTGCTGAATTAATAGCGACTATCCAGGAGCAGTCCCACCCTGTGATGGCAACAATTGATGTCAAAGACATGTTTTTTTATGGTCCCTTTGCAGCCTGAGGACCAAGAGCATTTTGCCTTCACGTGGGAGGGACAGCAATACATGTTCAGTGGACTACCTCAGGGGTACAAGCATTCCCCTGCGCTAGCACAAGAGCTTGAAACTCTCCCCATACAGGCGGGAGTCAAAAATTATCAATACATAGACGACGTGCTCGTGGGAGGGAGCCAGGTAGAGGACATTGAGAAAACACAGCGCGACATTATTGCTCACCTAGAGCAGATAGGGCTGACAATTCTGCCCGAAAAGATCCAAACTCCCTCCAGTGAAGTAAAATTTCTGGGCATCTGGTGGAGGGGGGGATGACCTGCATTCCCCCAAATACCCTGTCCTCGTTGGACTCAGTTAAAATGCTGGAGTCCAAAAAGGACTTGCAACATGCTCTAGGGCTGCTTGTATTTTGCAGGAAGCACATTCCCAGTTTTTCAATTGTGAGGCCATTATATGACTTACTATGGAAAAGGGCTCACTGGGAGTGGACCTCGGTCCACGATGAGGTGTTGCAGCTGCTGGCTTTTGAGGCGAACACCTACCAAGCTTTGGGGCCAATCCACCCCACCGATCCTATCCAGATCGAATGGGGGTTTGCCCAGACTGGGCTTTCCATCCACCTGTGGCAGAAGGGGCCAGAGGGGCCTACACAGCCCATCGGGTTTTATTCACACAGCTTCAAAGACACTGAAAAGCGGTACACCACGTGGGAGAAGGGGCCGTTTGTAGTCAGCCTTGCTCTAAGGGAGGCTGAACGAACTATTTGAAAGCAACCCATAGTTCTCCGAGGTCCGCTTAAGGTGACCAGAGCAGTCCTGGCAGGGACCCTGCCCCCTGACGGGGTGGCTCAGAGAGCCTCCGTACGAAAATGGTATGCGCAAATACAGCACTATTGTGAATTTTTTTCTGTAACAGAAGGAGCCACTAAAGTATTAAATATACAAGATGAAGCAGACTTGAATAAAGAAACCCCTCAACTTTCCCCTGTAATTCAAGTAGCTCCCCCATTTTCCGATCAGATCCTAAATGCATGGTTCACAGACGCTTCCTCAAAGCAGGAAGGGAAAACCTGGAGATACTGGGCTGTGGCACTCCAAGTGGGGACTAAGGAGCAGATCATTACAGAGGGAGAGGGCAGTACGCAGGTGGGAGAGCTGGTTGCAGCGTGGAGCATGTTCCAACACGAAAGCCAGGCTACTTCCCCTGTACACATCTACACGGACTCATATGCAGTGTTCAAAGGCTGCACAGAATGGCTTCCTTTTTGGGAGCAAAATGGCTGGGAGGTTAATAGAATAATAAATATACTTGGAGAGCAAAAGATGCTAGTGGGAAAACCCACTAGATTCACATAAAATGGATTATTCCCTCCTTCTGACCCGAGGAGCGAGTTTGTTCTTATTTATGTTTTCAAGGGCGGTGGTCTGACCAAGATGCATCTACTGCTCTGGACCATCCTGATTCAAGGATGCATCCACGAGGGTGACGAATGACCACTCTCTCTACCTTCCCTCAACCCATTTAATCCCTTCGAGAACAACAAGTTCGTGTTCCTGGCGAAAGCAGTAAGCCGAACTTTCAATTTAAGCCACTGCTGGGTTTGCGGAGGACCGCTAGGGTTATCAAGATGGCCGTGGACGTCCACACCCCTCACCCCAGACCAGATCATAAGCAATTACAGCGAAACCACGGACGACACGTGGGACGACAGTGGGACCTGGCCAATTCAGTTTCCAGCCATGGGGCAATATTGTTTAAATTGTACCCAGGAGGGAGGGATTGAAGTGTGGGAAAGTAAATGTCAATGGACACTCACTTGTAAGCTGCTCGATAAAAATAGGAATCTCTACCTATGGATGTGGCTTGATGAAACGGGGTGCAATTGGAGACTTGAGGGATACTGGTCAAACAAAAATGAAACTGTAACTCACCAATGACCCAATTATCCCCCTTACAAGTGAACCTGTGAATGGAAAGACACTTCTGGGGCTTGGTATTGTACCGGCCGAATAGGTGATAGGGCGGTCATATTTGTCAGCCCTCTGGATGACAGGACGCAGCTTACTTTCAGTTCCCAACAGGGATAAACGGGCCGTTTGCTCAGGGCATTGGAGCTAAGAAGGGGCATTATTGGATCTGTGGACACACAGCATATAAAATTTTACCTGCGGGATGGTCGGGAATTTGTTATATAGGGATTATCAGACCTTTGTTTTTCCTTTTACCAGAAACAGGTGGACCTCGGTTAGGCATAAAGGTATATGATAACCTCGGAGACAGAAGTGTTGCCCGTAAGACGCGATCTCTTCAGGTAAATTTGGGTGGGACGCAGAAATGGGGGAATAATGAGTGGCCTCCTGAATGAATAATTCAACATTACGGGCCTGCAACCTGGAATCCTAATGAGCCAATATCAGGGGCGAGAGAACCAATTTATAACCTAAATCGAATAATCAGACTACAAGTGGCTCTGGAAATTATTACCAACAAAACCGCGGAGGCAATAGATCTTTTAACTCAGCAATCCCAACAGATGCGCACGGCAATCCTTCAGCACCACATGGTTTTAGACTACCTGTTAGCAGAAGAGGAAGGGGTCTGTGGGAAATTAAATATTTCCAACTGTTGTTTGGAAGTAGATGATGTAGGCGAGGTAGTTCTCCAGTTAACCAAAGATATCAGAAAAATAGCCCATGTCCCTGTCCAATCCTGGAACGGCTGGAGTGGTGATTTGTGGTCCTGGTTACTGGGGGCACCGTGGGTGAAACAGTTAATATTGTATTTGTTAGGTGCAGTTGCCGCTTTAATGTTCTTACCTTGTATAATTCCTTGGTTTGTTCAATTAATCCGACATGTTGTGTCAAATATGCAGTTTGTTCCTACCACCTCGCCCGATGGCATAAAGAAAATCCGTGCCATCCATCGGCCATGGCCAACCACAGTACCCATCATTTGAACTCATTCCCAGTTTATCCTGAAGGAGGAAATTGCATATTGACATCCACAGCGCATTGGCCAGCTGTTTTATGCCTATTGTAACAATCATCTACATCGTTAACTCAGTTTTGATGTTCTGTGAAATCAAATGTTGTTAAAGTTGTTAAAGAATGAGCTTGCATTGAGCAACACCTCTGTTTAATCACTGTTGAGCACTTTTTTTTTTTTTTTAACCGAACCCATGTTGTTCCTTTTACTCTTCCTGCGAGTTCCCCCCGCCTCTAATTCTCTCTCCCTTCCTTGCTTGCTTGCTTTCTCTCTCTCCTGCCACCAAGCTGCAATGTCGAGCCACGGGGTGGTGTAGAGAACCGGTACTAAATGTGGTTTTGTCTCGACATTGCTGCTGCTGAGCCGCTGCCGCCAAGGCGCATCGGGCAATGCTGCGCCAGCTCCCCCCGGGAGCCGTCTGCGAGGTAAACAACCTCATGCGCCTGCACAGGGAAAAAAGGTGCGAAAAGGGCAGAAGAAGGCTTCTAGGGGAACAGCACGTCTGGCACGAACTGCACGTACTCATTTGCCATCTGCGCATGGGCAGGAGACCCCCAGAGGCCCCCAGCCCGTTTCTGGAAGGTTCCGAGAGGGCGGACTGCGCATGACAGCTAATCTGCATGGGAAGTGAGGAAGCACCTCCCAGAGGCGGGGCAAGAACCTATAAAAACTGCAGAGTGGGTGAATGGGGGCTGGGGGCCTTGTTTGTGAGGACTGAAGATCTCGAGTGGAATCAGCGGAACATCATCGGACTCAGAGTGGCGGTAGCTAGTTTCTTTTCTCCTTTTCCAACTTTCTCTATCTTTTCCCCTTACCCTTGTTTCCCTCTTCCCTTCGCCTTTCCCCACCTTTTCTCCCCACTCCGTTGAAAATAAAGGGTTGTACGATATTTGACTGGTTTTAGGGTCTTAATCTCGTCCTTGGGATCATAACGAAACCTTCCCGATACTGGATCGGGACAGTTTCATATGATAAAATCCTATTCTGTTTGCCTTCTTTTGCTGACTACCTGATCCATGGTCTAGCATTTGAGTAGATAGGCTTACTAAAATGGGCATATCCTTACTTAATTTCATCCCTATTTTCCAAGCCATTTCTCCAATTTGACAAAATTATTTTAAATTCTAATTCTGTCCTTCAACATTCTAACTGTCCCTCCCAGTTTCATGTTATCTAGAATAATAAGCATTTCTACTTCATCAAACAGGTCATTATTGAAACATTTGATGCTCTAGTTTGATATTCAATAGGGTATCATTATCATTATTTTGAAACTAGTGAGAGAATTCTTTATTTCTGTTGTTCTGCAGACTTTAATTCCAAACCACTTTAGACAGAATACACAGATGAATCATATACATGATGCAGATTCACAGATTGGCAGGCTAGATACAGATGCTATACAAGTTTCCTCCTGTCCCCTGAAGCAACTGATGTTCTTCAAAAAGAAACACAAGGCACATGGTTACATGATAAATTTTCAATATTCTCACAGAAAAGAGGTGAGAAAATAAAATGGTAATATGTAATTCACAGCAGTTTGCTAAAGAAGAGCTGGAGTTACAAGTCTATTACACTAAAGAGTCTGAAAATGTGCCTGGAAACTACCCAAAGCATTTTCTCTATTTAGTGCTGTGTTTTACTAGAACATAAAAAAAAAAAAAAAAAGCAAGAGAGTAAAATTTAAATAATTAAAATAGAATCTCCTGAGTAAGACACATTAGGAAAAGAAAGGACCTGACAATCAGTTTTGCTTGTACTCTTTGGATCTTTACAGGGGGGACCTTTCCCTAAAGTCTTACTCTCTAATAGAAATAGTCTGAGGCTTTAAGCAATCAACTCTACATTGTGTCCTCTGGTCTCCAAGAAAATCTTTTTGTCTCTTCAGATTTGATAGTATATCTTTTTTCTCCTCCTCTTAGGCATCTCTTAGAGATGTCATACCACCCAGTATTAGATATCTATAAAATATCGTATTTATCTCAGCTAATCACCCTAACCTCTGTATTCAGTCAATGGAAGAAAGCAGATGCTTAGAGAGTAATTCATAAAACTATTTTGATGTCTACCTTGGGATGCTCTGATTCATGTCCCAAAAGTCCCTATTTCTCTGCTTTGGCTATAAAAGGAGTTGTTATGATTACTTCTTTATCACAGATGTCTAAATTTCTTCAGATTATACCCATTCCTCCATTTTTCCTATTTGTAATGTCTCTCTCTCTCTCTCCCTCCGCCTGTCCTGTCCTGAAGTCTAGAATCCTCTCCTGGCCAAGCAAACTCTAGAGCCTTCTCTTTTTGTGTCCCCTTTTTACTAAAACTTACAGAATCCACATAGCAAACTGAAAGCAAATAATAAAGCAGATGCATTCTGTGCTGTTAACAAGAAATGCCTGCTACAATTTTTTTTTCCATGTTTTATTTTCAATCAGAATATGAGAAGTAGCGGAAACAGAATCAAGACACATTCTAAATCCATTTATTTGAACTAAAGTAATATAAATAGACCCTTAGAACTGGAGCAAAGTGTCTCATAAAATGTCATGATAGAGATGTTATAGATGTACAAATCAACCATTACAACCAAATAAGTAACTTTATGCCTTTGATTTTGGATGCTGACATGAACATCCATGAAGATTTCATTGTTTTCCATAATGTAGCACCTACACTGGAGATGTTAATTCAGTTATCAGTTATGGAGTTTAAATTCTGAGAATAACAACTTTTGTTGCTAATTTTATGATGATCACTTACGCATGGCTGGCTTGTGTCAGATGTAGCAATTGGATTGCAACAGCATGAATAATAAGTGTCATAGTTATACATAAATGTTTTTTGGTTTGTTTTTTTCTTATTTGACACGCCAGTATCTTTTAAAATAAAATATTCTCAGAGATATCTTGACATTATTAATTAAATACAAAATGCAAAATCAACTGCATCCAGATTATGGCAACAGTAAGAAATAGCACTGGAAAGCTTCGCTTATCCTTTGATATCAAACTCTGTGGAAAGATTCAAATAGGATAGACAAGTATTTTTCAAACCTTTTCAATCTGCAGACCATGCATATTTTGTTCTGCAAATATAGTTCACTATGAGCAAATATGTATTGAAAATAGGCTTGCTTAAAAAAAAAAAAAAAACCCACACATTTGTGGCCTCTTAGAAGCAGTCCAAAGAAATCCATGCTCTGCAGAAAATGACTAGGATAATTGGTAACTGCAACAGTTCGATGTTTCGGCAACATAAACACTGCCTTTTGTCAAGGAAATGCTATTCACTTCAGTCCATTCAAGATGATAAAACCTGAATTCTTGAGGTAAATCAATCACTGAGATGGTAATGCTGAAATACGCAAGCTCCAGAAGGAGAGATGTTCCCAAGAAAATGCAAATAAGAACTGTTGAACTCATATTTTCAGCAAGAAAATGTTACAAATACATCTCCTGCAAAGTAATTGATCTTGTAGGGTTCAGTATTCAATCAAGATTTGAAAGGAGTGTTTATAAATTAATTCGAAATCTTAAAATACTCATGACTTCAAACATTTCTGAAATACAAGTTCAAGATGTGTTTCAGGTGTGCTGCTCCTGTTTCAAACATGAGCATCTGATTACTCAGCTTCATTCATTGCAAGCCAGCTGTCAAAAAGAAAGGTCGTTCAAGTCAGTTCAGAAACATCTGAGTTCTCTCAGCCAAACTGAACGTCAGCTGTTTTCCACAGCAAGGAAATTGATAAAACTGATGCTGGGGTAGATGTGAGCGATGCTGTGGGCATGGGCATTCTGTTGTTCACTAATCACCATGTCAAAGAGCCAGGTAAAGAAAGATCTGCCTCATGGAGTGCCTGCGTTCAAGGTGATCAGCCTTGAGTGACACCTGCCTGCCTAGGTTGGTTGGTTGGCCCCGAAGAGCTCATTCCCCAAATTTGTATGAGGTATGATTCCCTACACTTTCATTTTCAGTAAATCCAGCAAAAAAAAGAATTAACAATAAACACTTTTTTGTGTTGGATTTCAAAAATTTGCTGACAGTCTAAAAGCTGAATTAATGATCAATTTATTCTCAAATTTACTTATGCTGCCAGATGTGTTGTCTGAAAGTTTTCATCCTTTGGCAGAAACACCGCTAATTCTGATTGTACTATTTCTTTCCTTGTATGTACCACTGGAAAATTTAGTTTGGGAGTACTTTCATAAGGTATCTTAACTAACACCTTTTTGATTCCTTTTGTTTCAAAAAATTACTATAAAAAACATCATTCCCTCCAACACATTAGTACTCTTTAGATTTCTGGCAACTAGGTTGGGCACCAATTTCATTGAATGGTTCACCAGCCAAAACATCCTTATATTCCTTCCCTGTTTTTTGAATGAGACATGCTTTGGTGGCTGCAGTTTTACTGTTCTTGATTTGTAGGCTTGTTCTGCTCATTTCTCTTCCTTTTATGTTATTTCAGTTTCACTTTTTACATTTTTGCTTGCTTAGTTTTGGTTTTTTTGCTTCCTTCAAATGCTGCTAGGAGTCTCTGGCCATGCTCTTCGACTGTCTTTCCCCAGATCAAAATGTCATCTGTGTAGACCTTAGTAACCTATATGTCATCAAAAATGTGTTGTATTTTTCAGTAAAACACCTTGTGTACTGAACGCAGCCCAAATGGCAGTCTGAGGAAACAATATTTCCCAAAGGGGTTGTTGAATGTGCACAGATATATTCTCTGTTTTTCCAAGGGCATCTAGCATAACCCTGCTGATGCATGCAGCATAAAATAAATATATATTTGGCATCAGCCATCACTTCCTGAACATCTCCCCTTTGGAGGAAGAAGAAAATATTAACAAATACATTCAGATCTTTTGCTTTGTTTATAAGGATTTCTGACATTTCCCCCCCCCCTGCACACACAATGGCCAACAAATGTGTACATTCTATTAGTTTGGTACGCAGCGATTTCCAGAGCAATGAGTCCAACTCATTCTCTGAGAAGAAATGTGGTAAGCTTATGAACTGGTAGACATTTAGCATTCTTCAGTACTTTCCTAGTTTGTAATACTGCTTAATCCTTGGAAGCCCTGTTTGGATGTTTCCTCAGTTACGATGATCCCTGGTTCTTCCAGTGAATATGTTGTTGATGAGACACAGGATATAAAACATTTTCATTTCAATAAAATTTATTTTTATACCACAAATTATCCAATACTGGGTATCTCCTGGCACACTAATTTTGTATACATATATTTGCTTATATTTGCTCTTACAATGTTGATGGGAGAAAAAGATGCAAAATAAGCTGTGATTTTATGTACATGCAACTTACCGATGTCACAGAGGAGGTCATTTTAAGGAATCTACATGAATACTACTTTCAGGTATGTTAATTCTGTTTAAATGTATAAGCTTTCTTTTGCAATTATTTTCTATAAAGAGGTTTAATAAATGTTTGGTTTTTTTCTCACAAAACAAACAAACAATAAAAGGTCTTTAACCTCTTTGTTTTCCAAACAATTTTCTATTCAAAACTCCACGCTTTATTTATTTATGAAAATAACTCTTAAATTTGAGATAAAGATTCAAAATTTTCCCAGATATCCAGCTGTCTAAGATAAAAAAAAAATGGTGGGGGGGGGGAAGAGAGAGAGAGAAAGAGATACTCTCAAATGGAATGAGAGAAAAAAAGATAACCAACAGGACAGAGAATGCAAGACTTTGGTATATTTATGGCAATAAATTCCATTTCCTCTATTTATTCTATAACATTTTATTAATTTTCCATTGTGGATGTCTTATGTATTCACACTCTCACAATTTGTTACTTCTGAAGTTTAGTGGTGTAGTCTTTCTGAACTTTCTGCTGTATTTTCTTTAATCTTTAAGTTTTCTGTTAAATATGGAGAGAAAGAGCATTAAGCAATGGTGACTGTTGGAAGCTGAAATGGACAGTTCTGGAGGGAGAGTACTAATGAATCCGTTAGAATATGAGTGTGCAAGCACACTGTTACTGATCAGGTGGAGTTCCTCTCAGAGTCATCAATCAATTTTGAAACTCTCTCTGTCTCCAAAATGGGCAATCCTAAAGGTTTGAACACTCTGCTCTCATATTTTGAAAATGAAAATGAATTAAATTTTCAGCATTTCCTGTTGAAATAATATTTTAGATCCATTGTAATTATGCTTATATTTACTAAGTATTAAAAAAAAGGAAAAAGATCACTGTTTAAAAGAGTATTGTTGAGATTATCATTTTATCAGAAAAAAACACACAAATTTGCTTTGGGTGAAACTGAGACAAATGTGTTTGCTTTAATTTTTCAGTTTTTTTTTGCTGTGTCAGCCATTCCCCTCTCAACTACTTATTTATCTTTAGATATAAGTTGCAAATGTTTTTTATGAGCTTTTCCAATGATAGATAAGTAGGGGAAATTCACTCTTTTGCTGAAGCTCATTCTTGTCTTTGGATACTACTAAACTCTCCTCTCTGCAATATCTGTTATCTCTCACTTACACATGTGAAGAACAAATATTTGGCATGGAAAAACACCAGATTCCACCAGAGAGAAATTAAATCAGCAGAGGTTTTGAGGGTGGAACAGGTTAGTATTGGTGGTGAGGGTTTATGTTTCTTTTTGTTTGTTTTCTGAGACAGAGTGTCAGAAAATCATCCATTATACCCAAATAATATATTTTAAGAATTTAAAATTTGTTTCTTTGGCTAGTGTTTTACCTTTTTTTTTAATTTCCCTCTCAATAATCATATATAGTTCAATCAGGAGAAGGAATTAATTCATCCCAACTCAAGTTTGAGTGTCTGAGGCCTTCCAAAAATACAGAAGTGCTGCTTCTCCTTGATCAAGCTTCATGAGCTATCCATGATCTAGCTTCATGAGCCATGAGTCTACATCCTCAGGGTGTGGTATTTGAACTGAGAGTGAACATAAAAATGCAGAGCTAGAG
This sequence comes from Dromaius novaehollandiae, assembly GCF_036370855.1. Taxonomy (NCBI): domain Eukaryota; kingdom Metazoa; phylum Chordata; class Aves; order Casuariiformes; family Dromaiidae; genus Dromaius; species Dromaius novaehollandiae. The sequence goes on from NC_088098.1 coordinate 183,143,621, forward strand.
TTTTCATTTGGCCTTATTCTCTTCTAATACAATTTCACAGAATCACAGAATCACACAATAGTTGGGGTTGGTAGGGGCTTCTGGAGCCCATCTCATCCAATGCCCTTTGCTCAAGCATGGTCAGCTAGAGCAGATGGCTTAAGAGTTGTCCAGCTGGGTTTTGAATATCTGCAAGGATGAAGACTTGACAACCTCTCAGGGCAACCCGTTCCAAAGTGCAACCACCTTCGTAGTAAAGAAGTGTTTTCTTGAACAAGTGGAATTTCCTGTTAATTTCTTGTAATCACAGTCAATGTGTAATATAACAGAAACTCAGGAAAGCTCATAGATGCCCATTTCTATATTTCAATCCACAAAGCACTTCCACAGATCCTCTATAAAAAACTCATACCACTGTGTGAAACCAGGAAATCTCCATTAAATAGCAAGAAAGAAAGAGCTCAAGAATATTTTCATTGTCTACTGCTCATGCACTTTATTAGATAAAAATACCCACCCAGAAAAGTAGACCACACCATATGCCACAGAGACAAATAACAAATTTCTAACAATTTCTGTCAGTCTGACATGGAAGAAAATTCCTTCCTGCCTCCAAATATGGAAGACATTTTAACCTTGACAGTGGGAGTTGTGCTGCTAGCTTCTGTGAAGATTGCACTCAAAGCATTTTCAAGCAAAACCATGGATCATTGCTTCTCAGTTCTATGTTATTTTTCTTCCTTGATATCTTTTCTCAACCTTGTTCTCAGCTCAACTGGCTGTAGTTTGAGGACGCTGACGCCTTAAGGACATAAGAAATCCCCTAACGGATCATGTTGATGATTTATGCAGTTTCTCCAGTTCCTAGCTTCCGCACTGGCAAAAGGAGATACTATTTAGGGTGACCACACAAGCTTGGTGCCTTTCTCCACTGCATTTCTCTTATAGTCACCTCAGGCTCCAGAATTGCTTTGTTAGGGATATTAGAGCAATTTTCCTCACCTAGTTCAGTTAGTATCCATTAAAAAACCTACTTTCATTTTGTTTCCATCTGCTTGGCAGCTTCCCAAGTGGCTTCTTGAGTTGAAATAAGAAAGCCATTCTAACACTAATGGTAGCTTTATGATGAACTCTGTTGGTACAGACAAATGACAGAAAACCTCACTTGCCAGATATGCAACATGGAGGTAGCATTTTTCAGATGGTTTTCAGCATAAAAATAACCCACAAATAGAAGTATCTATAAAATAAAGAAATCAGCATCAATGTATGATTTAGGATCGGTTCCTTTGTGTGCTAGAGAGAGAGAATCTTACTAAGGGTAAATGTATCAACGTATTAATATGATATTTTTGGCTATCAAGGAAGACTTCCTGGAAACCTAGGCAATTCAAATGTAGGAGAAAGCTAAGCTTGTGGCTTAAGTACAAAAGGTGAGGATCTTGAAAATCTGTTTTCTTTGTATTTTCTCTATTTTTTAAAACCTCCCCTTTTTTTTCTTGCATGCTATTCATCTTTGTCTTTCCTTTTTGTTTTGTTTTTTTTTTCTTTCTTCTTTCATTACAAAGTTCAAGGATAGCATATAATAAGAACATTCATCTCTTCTAAGCAGAGTCGTGGGGCTAAATTGAGCAATTTAATTTCCACAAATATAAACTCACCATTTACCTACCAGTTTAAGTCTATGAATCTTCCTTATCCTTACATCAACGTAGCTCACAAAAGAATTCAGTCTAATGAATTATTTCTTTTTATTTTGCTACTATTCATTTAGTCCATTATTTTGCACCTATAATCCAAAATAAAAAATAATATTGTAAAAATTTAGAAGGGGAAAACATTATCTTTAAAACATTAATCTCTTCCTGAAGCATTAAACCCCACTACACTTACGTTTAGGCCTATGGGTACACCTGTGGAATAGTGAATCAATATGGAGCCAAATTCAGAAACATTTATCATATGAAAACTACATAAATATCTTAAAACCTTATATTGAGTGTCTTACAATTCATATAATGTTATTAACGGTAGCTGACATAACAGTTGTAATTAAAAAACTCTTTTTCATGTAGTTATTTATCTGTAAGTCTTCATCAAACTATGTTTCAAATGAATTTACTTTCAGAGAGAAGAACAAAACATTGATTTGTTTTGTGCAACTTTCCTCATTACATTACAAAATATATTATGTTCCATATCATACATTACTTTGTTGCAAAAGATGTATTTACAAGATGAAAACATTACTAGTAAAAGCATTCCTTTTTGATATATTTTTGTAAAATGTTAATGGATATTCTACTAGTCATCTACTGAAAGTATGTCACATGTTTAGTCACATTGGAGATGTGCTTGTTTATTTTGATTTGTATACGGATCACCCTGCTGGCTGTACTCTGGTTGTGAAGAAATGAGGGGTTTTAACAGGACTTCTAGCATTCTGTCTGACTCATGATAATCAGCCTGCCAATTCCAACCTTCCCTGGCAGAACAAGATATCTTTAAAAGATTATTGTCTGTGTGTCTTAAAGGAAGAAGAGGAATTCTTTTTTGTTTGCTTGCCATGATTTTGGTATTTTCTTAGACCAATGGATAAATCAGCCTTTTTCACTCTTCAATGACGCAGCAGAAAGGACGGTTGTTTTTTAGTCCTGCACAGTGATCTAAAAGCATCCCTACTCCCTGTTAGGATCTGCTGTTTCTAAGCATCATGATCAACAGCTTAGCTGTCTTTCTAAGTCTTATCAAAGTGCTCTCTGAAGGTTTTGAGGCCATGAGTCTTTTCCACTGCTGAGTGCACCCAGTCCTGAGGAAGACCACAGTTTTGGTGGATCACAGAGTTTAGTGCATTGGCCGTGACCACCTCATCAGATCTAGACTGAACAGCAAAGTTGACTGAGTAGGGCTTTGAAATGTGATAGAAACTAGGTTGCTCTTAATAGCCAAACTGAACTATTCCTAGCTAGAGATGTGAACATTTGTCCTCTAGGTTCAGCAGCCCTTAATCAGAGGTGATGTCCCGATCTATGTATACTAGTATGTTCGAAGGGAGACTGAGAATGTGGTCTTTGGATAGAGCAGGGCAGAGAAAGAGTTATCTCTGAGCTTAGACAGGGCAGAAGAGCACTTCAGAGAGCAACTCAGACAGGTAACTTCTTCTAAGACAGCTGATGTTATGACTATCAGAGGTTTCACAGAAACTACTGCTTGGACAGCAAAGAACCTGGAGAAACTGGAAGAAATATCCAGGAATGGCTGCAGAAGGTTTTGTTAATACTCAGTGTTTTTAAAAGGACTTCAGAATGGCATTGGTCAACTCAGTGACAACTGAATAAGCTGCTTTTGCAGATTTATACTTGAATTTTCCAAGTCACACTGTTTTGAAGACAGCGTTCTGCTCACACAATGCATACAAAGAGAAGCTCTCATTTATTTAGGTACATTAGAATCCATACTTTTCTAGATTTTATACAGAATTATTTTAGCTGTTATGTAAGTGTAAAAAGATAATTTGAAATATATTTCCAGAATAATTGCAGATATTTTAGCTAAGTTTATCTACACATGCATAAACACACACACGCAGAGACCCCAAATTTTAAAATACAACGATATTATTTTATCTCATATTTTTTTCATGGCTAAGAGTTACTATGTGGACTACATTATCTATGACCTATAGCATAACTACTCAGGAAGTGAAGAAGAGCAGGCTAATCACGATGGGAGGCAAATTTACTACTTAGATATTTTTAGTTTGTCTAGCAATATATCTACTTAGATCATGACCTTGATGTGGTTACAACCTTCTATCAACAAATGATGATGAATTTCACATTAAAAAGTTGCTTTCTACTTTCAGAATGTGTTGGAAAGTTATTCTGTGTGGACCACTGCAAATAGGAATAATTATTGTAAGCATGGTTTGTGACAGTTTATGCAGAGTAAGTTTCTTTACTGCTTATGTTTAACTGTCATTTGTAAGACAGCATGAACATGAAACTAATCATAAACACTGAGTCTAAAATGGCCTTTGAGAACAAAATTTCTGGTTTGTTACTTGTTTATTTGTTAAGAGAATACAGACAATCAGAATATGAGAATACAGTTTATGACAAGGTGACTGCAGTAGGAGCAACAAAGGTGCATCACAGTATTATTCAGCCATGCTTGCAGCTCATTTAATTATGACAGCAAATTAACTAGTGTTGAATTCTGACATTAGCCATTACTAAAATGATAGATTTCTCTCAATACAGCAAAAACTTCATGTCTTGTCAAAAATATATTAGTTACTTTTTCAGTTGGGAAAAACAATTGCATATTTTGTTGAAAAGGGAATATTTTTCTTTGTAGTCCCTGTTGCTTCAAATTATAGAAGTATCAGACCTTTTTCTGAGGTGTATTCATTATTACCTGGGTAAAAGGAGAATAATCCATTGTCTGCTTGATTATTTCTAAGACAATAATGGAACAGTATATAATATTTATATATCTATATATACACATGTATGTATGTATGTATTTTAAAAGGTTGAATCTGCTACACTCCGGTTGAATTTTGACAATTTATCTTGATTTACAGCAGATAATGATAATCCCAACTTTGGGAGACATCATTTTGTCTACACATTAATGAAAATATTAGAATGGATATTTGTTTCTAGCCAATCGTTCAGCTTAAAATCTATGACACATAGGAACAAATACTCTGGGAAAGTAACGATTTGTTCTTAACTGAGGTAAAGACTGTCTTCAGGACTGTCCAAAGATGTAAGGAAATTTAATTCAGATGCTGTATGTAGTTCTCAAAAACTTGTCTTCACTTTTTGGTTTTAGCAACTTTGGTGGATTTATCTTACTGAATTTTAGTCAGATGAAATTTAGGCACCTAATTTCTAGATACATCATACTGTCTTAATAAACAAAAGCACTTCCCCAAAGTGGTTCAGCTAGTCTTGCTTAGTATAAAAATCCACAGTGTGGGTAGATGTACAGCTTCTTCTGACCTAGCTTGCAGTTTGAGGTTCTTTAATAGTGAGCTTGATTGCACTGTGTAAATATACAGTTTTATATGTAAAATGTGTTTGAAACATTTTTCACTAACACATCACAAATTGCCCTTCTGGTACCATCCATTGCTCCTTTTATTTCCATGCACCAATGTCTTTGATCTATTCTTCTTTTGCATTGCGAAAGAGTCATGAAAGTAAGGTCTGAGAAAGTCATCTTCATCACTACAATCATATTAATTGCATTATGTATTTCTCCTTCCTGCTTGCATTTCAGCAACCATCTTTATAAGGTATGCATGAAAGCACAGCTGAGTACCAACAGGGAAACAGAGGCACATAAAATATTGAGAAAAGATAAATGAGGCATTTTCTCAGATTTTTCAGGCTGAAACAGGTGCCAAGGGAGTTTTTTAACCTTAGCTTATGTGGAATGTAACCATGTGTGATGTGAGGTGTGTCCTCCTTCTCCCTCTTCACAGCATGGTCAGACACCAGAGTATGTGCAAGAAGACCAGAGGAAGAAGGGTGAACTGCAGCTCAAACATCGTACCAGCAGGTCCTTCGAGACTGTTCTGAGGTGCTTCTGCTCATGGTAATATGCTCCTTTAGAGCACAGACAACATCTTTTTTCTTCTTCCATGGTTCCTGACAGCAAAATGCTCTGGAGTGAAAATTTTTCTTTGTCCCATTTGGAAGTGGGATGAAGGCTCCTTATTCTCCTAGGCACTTTTGAACTTTCAGTGCAGAATGAGGAACAGTTGCTTGCAGTGTACAGAAGAATACTGATAATCAAGTTAAATTAGAATAAAACAGAAATGTTGATACTACAGATAACTCCAGAGATATTATTGTAGTGTTATTTCTTGAGAAGCGATTTTAGTCCAGCATATTTTACACATCAATTTGGGCATGGTGCATGTTCTTGTTTCAATATATACAATGTAGAGAAATTACTATTTAAGATTAACCAAAGACAGGCATCCTAATGCACTTTCCGCCCCGCCCCAAGAGATTGTCTTTTAGTGGCATATCAATCAGCAGTATAATATTAACTTTTATGGTCTTTAAAGGTACTTTGTACATGGTATGTAATGGTAGAATTGGAACTCAACCAAGTGAGCAGATTTAAGTTAAATAACAATAATGTTAACCTTCTTACATTAACTAGGTAATAGTCCCTGGAAATCAAAGTAAGGTTGTGCACTTCACTGTACCTTATGAGTTACAACAGTACATCTAGCATGATGTGCTGTTGTACTCAAAGTAGCACAGATGGGCAAGATACCTTGGATGAATAAGATAATATGGTCATATAATATCATTTTAAAATGTGTATATTATGCTTATAACTTTTACAGATTACTTCCAGGCTGTTTAGCCATATAATCATGTTTCTTTCATGCAAGTGTATTAGATAACAGAATCCCTCAAAGAGAGCAACTTTATACAATTAAACTGCAGAATATGATCAAAAGTCTCATTAGATACTATCCACAGTGAGACACTGATGTTTATTCTAGGTTTAAGCTAAACAGTAGGTTAAAAATAATCATAATCTCAGTGTGTTTTACACTATTTATAACACAAAAGGATGAATCAATATTGTGATCTAAATAATAATTAGTTCCATAAATTGAAGTAATTTACACTACAAATCAGAAACACACACAAAGAAGTATTTCAGTGTTTAAAATAACTGCACTGAAAGCTATGAATTTAGATATATTAAATCAATTCTAGGTTTAGTTCTATTTATTATTTGATTAGATATATTTAGTGATTCACAAAAAGTATGATATTTATCTAAAAAGAAAAATACCTATGTTGACCTCAAATATTAGTAACCTTGAAAATATAGTCAATGTGTTGACAGCCTGCTGCAGTAATGTTTAAGCTTCTGTCTGAACCAAAATTGGGTGTTTGATTTTTTTGCTCTAGAATGTATGCAATTTGTGTAAAAAATTCCAGTGACTTCAAATCCAGATTTAAGAGCTGAGTTATCTGTAAACCTTTTCAAGACTTTATGTCTTTGGTTTGTTTCTTAGCTGACCAAACAGAAAACCATGAGTAACTGACCACTGTTTAGTAAATAGTAAATAGATCAGTTGCTCAGTTGGCATGCAGAGCAAGAAAGTCGATACTGATCTTCCTATCAGTCACACCAAAATCTGAAATTGTGTTTCACTGAAGAGAGAACAGTTCTTATGGGGAGTAAATCCCATGAGCCTATGAGTATAAAAGAGTTTAAAATTAATATTTATAATTAGATATCTACATATAAGTAGCTACTTTTAAGCTAAATATATAAGCTCACACTATAAAGCACAGGTCCACTATAAGTCCTGTGACATATCTGCCAGCCTGTAGTCAGTGCAGGCAATGCAGCTCAGGATGGATTCGGCTCACCCTAAACAGATAGCTAGAGCCTTAACATAGGTGTCTAGTGCCTTTTTTAGACCCAGGGAGTTTGACATATCCATAGGGTTGGGAATACAGCATGAGATGGCTGGGAAACTCAAGCTTTTCTGCAATGGCAGCTGGAAGCCAGGTGGGAAGCCCCACGCCATCTCAAATGCTGCTAACTGACTATATGTGGCCAAACTGAGCCATAGATCTCCACACAGCGGTGACCTATATGCATCTATGTGCATAAGTGCATACAAGCATAGCTTTTCCATTTACTCTTATATGTAGACTCTTCCATTTATGTGTCTTAATCCTAAACTGAATCTTTCTCTAAGTTTCTCCACTTCATAAAAGAAACAATGAAGGAAGAGTCCATAAAGTCACAAAGGGCCTTTTTTAGTGAATAATTTTTTTTTCCACAATAAAGGAACTAGATATTATCAAACAAAATATAAGGTGATAAATCTCAAACAAAAAAGGAATGTGATTTTAACTCAACCTGCAAGATCATTGCCAAAGAGTATTTTTCTTTAAAAGCCTGGTCAAATGAATGCATAAGAAAAAGTGTCATGAAAGGCCTTTAAACATAATAATACCAATATACTTTCCAGCTCTAAACCACAGATTGTAGGAGGTAAAGTACAAGTGGAAGTAATCCACTGCAATTGTTTTTTTTTTTTTTTCTTGTACTTGAATATCTTATGCTTTGTCAATATATATTGTGTCTATTAAGTTTTTACCTCCCATACCACGTTGTAATACCTGAGTCATCAGGCTATTTAGCCAAATAATCATTTTTCTGATTTTTCATACCAGTGCATTATATAACAGGAATACTCAAAGAGAGAGGCATTGTGTCCTATTGGATTATTTACATAAAAATTAAACATGCTATGTCACTGAGAATGATTGACTAATTTTATATCTACATAGTTAGGACAGTGAGCATGTTGATGGGACCTCTACCATTAATTAACTTTTTCTTAGTATGCCTTTCATTTACAGAGTGCATTCACTCCAACAGACACAACTGAGAAACTTGTGATATCTTATATAGAGATATGCACAGTGGCTAGAACAGTTCCTTTTAAATTAGGAGATAGGAATTTGAACCTCATTCTGTTTGCTTAACTTGCTCGGTTTTTACTCTAACTTGCACCTTGATTTTGGAAAATGCAAATGGAATACTTTCTGTCAAAACTCAGAATGTTTTCCCAATAAAAAGAATAAACAAACAAATAAAACTTTTTTTCTTTTTCTTTTCTTTTTCTTTTTTTCTTTTTTTTCCTCAAATGACAGTCTTTGTGGCAGAACATTCCTAAATGGCTTCTATACAAGAACCAGATTTGCTGCAAAACTTCAAACTCTGGTGTGATACAAAGACTAGGTATCATAATCATGCCATAGATTTGCCTCGTCCAGGGTACAGAGCTTTCTCACTTTCTGTACAAGAACAGCGAATCCTAGAAAAGGACTCAGTGACCTGTGCATAGGCATCCAGTGGCATTTCAGATGCGCTTGATGCCTTGGACGCCCCGTTCACATGGGGCTGTGCGGACCTTAGAGGAACCCCACGTCTTCTAGAGCAGATAATGAAGGCTAGACCTCAGGGAGCTCAAGTGGCAGTAATGCATGGGTGATGTGGGCTTCTGGTTGAAGACCCTACAGTGTTTGGAGAGGATACTGGCCTTTCCTTCTCAGAGGACCATTTTCATCATCACTGTAATGACTGTTTTCCTCAAATGCAGAAGCAGATGTCTTAAAAAGAGAAAAAGAAGGCCTATTTTTCTCTAGTGGGAAGGAAAAGCTATTCATTTAAACAGTAATGCTTTTTTGGGAGGTGGGAGAGGCTGTCAGCTACTGTTTACCATTTCAATCCTTGGCATGCATGCCCTTTATTTTTCTATCTGCATGAGAGGACAAAACTTTCCAGGGACAAGGAATGATTTTAGTCTCTACAGGACTTTACTCTAAATGGTATGTTCATCTCTGTACCGACTAGAAAATTCATAGTCTTTTTACTGTCCTTTCTCAGCTGTATAAAACAGCACAAGGTCAGTGAATAAAATTGTACAAAACATTAAATGTCAACATGTGTAATCTACAAGAACTTCATTATTTCCTTTCTTCTGTTTTTGCTAGCATGTTGCTTTATGCAGGGGAGATAGCTTATTAATAAGGGTATACAAGAAAGTAAATGAGACAAGAAAATAAATGAGTATTTACCAATGGGGATGGGGGAACAATACAAACCTTACTAGTTGGTTATGATTGACGTTTAATAAGCCATTCAAATGGCTACATGCCTTGTATTTGCCTTGTCAGATGAGCTCTAAAAGTTGAGTGGCTGTTCAATTTGCAGGATGGACTTTCAAGCAATGAAATTGCCTGAAAATTTATAAACTTCATTATTGGAATATAAGTGCAACATGGCAGATGAACTATTGCAAAGTACAATGAATGCATGGACTGATTATAGCTGCTTTAGCATTTAAAGAATATTGTGCAATTGTTCAGCCAGCTCTTTAAAATAGCTGCAGTGAAATAAGTATGAATGTGCACTAAAGCTGCTTAATGCTCTACAATCACGTTCTCACTCCTCTGCTTAGCCTGAATCTTAGTAATTGAGAACATGAATGATAGCACTCACTGAGAGAAGATACTTTTAATTTTCTACAGCTTCATGAATTAGAAGGTCTTTTTAAGTTAGTATGTCTCCTGTACCCAGTTTTACTGTTTGACAAATGTAAAATGCATCATCCCACTATCCTTTTTGGATTAATGGAATTTCAAACTAGATACCCTCAATGAGGACATGAGGTTCTAGCTTAGTTAGTTCATAATCATACCATTACGCTGGCCAAGGTTTTTAAAAAAAACAGACTAAAATTGAAGTTCCTAAATCCATTTTTAAGCTCCCAGGTAAACAGCCTCACTTTTAGAAAGTGCAGAACACAAAGTGGACCTAGTTGATCCATGGATCAACTAGCAGTTTTTGGCAATGACATTTTATTTTTCCACTATATATAACACTCAAGACTGTGTTATAAAGAATCTCGTTTAAATACTTACTGTCTGCTGCTACATATTTAATATATAGATTCCCTGTTCCCAAACTATTTTGCCCATTCCATGAGCATCATTCCAAAAACCTTTGTATTGAAAGGCTTATGCAACATCATGTCTCTTCCTTATCTTTCACAAAATGGCCACAAGAAATTCAGCTTCATTACAGAGTGGATGCCTTTTGCTATGTGAAATGTTGAGGCTTAAAGAGACATAACCTTTTGCTTCCTGTAAATGTTTAGCTTCTATTGACTACCGAGTTGACTTTTACTGAAAGAAAGATAGCACTTTCCTTTTCCTGGAAATGGATCATATAAATTCACACTTACATCCATGCTTTTACATCCTGTCCTGCTCTGCTTTCACTGGTGAGGTGACTGTATTTCTTTCTGAGTATCACAGAAGAGATATGTACTACCCCATTAACTGTATGGCCTCGGCTGTTCTAGTTTCTTTAGGAATGACACATTGCATTACTTTTAGACATTTACATAACAGTTTAAAATAACAGAATTTAACTTTCTGTCATTGGCATGTATTATATTCACTTCTGCAATTAGTTTTGCTCAGTGTATTGTCATACTTCAGTATTTGCAATATCATAGGTTTACTTTTGAACAAAATAGGCTAGACTTTTCACAGTAATCCCTTTTCACAGTTGGAAAGATAAGATAAAGGTCTCACAGTCTGGCATTTAGTGAAATACATTTCTTAACACCTCCACCACCAACTAAAAATCAAAAAATCAAACAAATAAACAACAAAAAAACCCTTTATATTTCAAAAGAAACAAGGGAAACACAAAGTGAGCAGATGGACACTAGTTAAGAAAAATATCTGCAACTATTTACAGTAGGAAGAAAAAGAGGAGGCTTTCCAACAGTATGCATTTATCAGAACCTATCTGGCTTATATGAAATAAGTTACTTGAAACCTGGCAGTTGGAGGCAAACTTTAAAATATCTTATTAAGTCTTGATGCTTACTGTGAAGGTGGTATATTTATTACTGCTTTGGTATAACAACCAACCAATATGAGATTGCAGGTATTGCGTCTAAATGTGATTTTGAGGATTTGGTTTTATAGATTGTGGGTGACTATCTGTTGGCATTAAGAAGCAGAATTATTCCAGCCAAAGCTTCCCCAGAGATGAACAGAACAGAATTATAACCACCTTAATGTCTTACATATGAAATACTGTCTTAATATATTCCAGAATTAATTTCTTCTTTTTGCATCACAGTCCTGACTCATAGTTAGTTTGAAATCCATTATAAGACCAAGATCCATGCTTTTTTTTTATGTTTCCTAGTCAGTTATTCTTCTTTTTTATTTTTATTTTTATTTTTGCCTTTGATTTTCTTTTCTAAGACTAACCTTTGCATTTCTCTTCATTGAATTTAATTCCGTTCATTTTTGGTGTAATTTGTCAAAATCACTTTACATTCTTGTCCTGTCCTTGAAAATGACTGCCACATCTCCTACTTTAATGTCCTCCATTTATGAATTCCATCTATTCCAATAGATAATGAAAATATTGAAGAGAAGCAGGCCCAGGGCAGATCCATGAGGAATGACACTTGAAATACCCTCCTAGGATGTGGGCAAACTGTTAATAACTGCTTCTTCAGAATGAGTTTTCAATGGGTGATTACACCTTGACTGTATTTCTTCAGCTTGCTTAAAAGAATGTCACACACAAAAGTGTCAAATGACTGAATAAAGTCAAGCTGAAGCAAACCTACTGCTTTGCCTTTATCCACTTGGCCTGCTAGCCTGTCAGAGAAAGAAGTTAGATGATTGACTTGACATGATCAGTTCTTGACAAACCCATACTCTCTGTTTTTATCATCTTATTATTTTTGATGTACTTATAAATTGATTCCTTAATAATTTCTTCCAGAATCTTGCCAGAAACTTGAGTTAGACTAACAGAGCTATAATGTTTTTATAATGCTTATTTATTATTATTATTATTATTTATTTTTAATGTAGATATTAAGCTTATTCCATTTAGAACTGTTCTGCATCCTGCAAGCTCTCAAAAATAATTTGCCAAGGATTCAGACTTCTTCTTCTTTTTTTTTTCTAATTAATTCCTTATGTAGAAAGATGAATTTAGCCAAGCTACACAATTGAATTTGTCTATCATCTCACTTAAAAATACACTTTTGCAATGTGTTTATGGAACCTTTTTCAGTGCTTATATGTTCCTTGCTAATGGAAACTCATTTTGCACCTTAATCTCTCTGATATTATCCCAGTAGGTTTGTTCTCTCCTGGAGGCACATTCTTGGCCATATATCCTGGTTTCCACTCTTTATGTATTTCTATGATATTTATTTTCAGATCTTTGAACAGTTTCTCATGCTGTATTTCCATCTTACTATGCTTCCTATCTTCCCGTGCAATGGGATAGTTCGCCATTAGAAGTATAACCATCTCAGCCTTTCAGTAACTGCCAATTCTCCCATTCTCCTTCATCCCTTAAACTCTCTGTCCAAAGCATCTTGTCTCTTGGTGTTTCTGAAGTGTATTATCTTTATTTTTCTTCTCTTCTATCTTCATTTAGAAAAGTGGCCATTATTATTATTATTTTTAATAATTTTCAGTCAAATTATGTTGTACCTTAAGATTCCCAATCTATATTTCTATATGTTAGAGCAGTCTAAAATAACATGTTCCCTACTAGTCCCTTTGCTTTCTAAACAAAAAGCATAGTTTTGGTTGAATACTCGTGATCGAGTAATCTGAAACCTTCAGTGGAGAAATAGTGTAGCCTTCTTTTACAGAAATGCTTCTTTCTTACTCATTCATGTCTGCCTGAGCCTAAACTTGCAACTGAGAGATATGAGAGTACCTGTGCACTTAGATTCCTGTGTTTATTATCCCTCAATGTTATAGTTTAGTATAGTTTATAGTGTAGATCTGAGCATGGCCATGTATGATATATCTTTAGTACCAGTACCCACAAGGAGAAACAACATGGACAACTGTCAGGCAACTAGGCAAGACTCACACCTATATATTTTGTCTCTGGAAAGAAATCAGTGTGAGCAAGTGCTTTTTCAATATACAAGACACTTTCTGTTCTGTCCTGGGGAATATGAGCTGTAAAGCTTCCCAGACCTCAAGCAACCTTTTTTTCACCATTAATCTTGCTGTAACAAATTATCATGAAGCATAAATTAGCAAAAAGGTAAAATTTCAGCACATTTCTGATTGTGTTCTATTTTGTATCTAAAAGCAGATGACACTTTTTAAATTTCTACTGTATGCACTAGAGATTTGGTGCAAGGAAGGTCAGATTAACACAAGATAAAACTGATTTCTGCCATGTGGTAGTAAAATCTGACTAGAGAAGCTCAAAAAAATTGGCATCAGTGAACCCCAAATGATGATCTAAAACCCATTTGAATTTAAGCACTGCCTCCTCACCCCTCTTTAATATGTAGTAGCATAGTTAACATGTGAGTGAGCTAGTTTGCTATACCATTTCCTAATGCTAAACTCCAAGAGAATGATTTCATAAGTTCATATGGCTGTCTCAGTGAGTCAGCTTTGATTTGTACTTCAGGACAGACTGCCTTAGAATGAACACACAGCTATTATCTAGCAGATGTCTGTGGTAAAATTTAAAAAATTACAGATGCAACTGGAATGAGCAGGGAATCAATTATGAGCCACAGAAGTTCTTTCAGCCTCTGACTCTAATTATATTAATTATGAACAAATGCAAAATGTAAAAAATGCCATTTCCAATAATCAAATAGAGCCATCTTTTTTTTTTTTTTTTTTTTTTTTTTGAAAAAGAAAGTTAAATGTACCCTTTTTAAGTAGTTCATAATAAAGCCAGTGCTTAAACACACATTTGATTTGGTGACTACTGTAAAATTACACTTGTGTCTTCTTTATTTATGGATATGTAATTTTGCTTTTAGTGCAACAAAACGTATTAACAGGAGCTATTTTAATTTAATATAAGCACAATCATGTGGCCACTTGTATCCCTACCCTAGCTCATGTTTCTGTTTCTGTCAGTTTATAGATTTGCGTGAACCCAATTGTATGGAACTCACTTTCAAACTATAAATAAGAGATTGTCTGCCCTGAAACATTTCTTACCATAAGATACAGGAATAAAGACAAGTTTTTAAGATAAGATGTCCCTTATGAGGGAACACAGAAAGCATAGGCTTCCAACAGAAGAATAGCATGAAATAAAGTCCTGTTTCAATGTGAAGATGTTCTAGGTAATGGAAAGGATCATTCCAGGCCTCTAGTACTGAGGGCCTGGATTTCATGCTTAAAAGAGACCTTCCAACCCCATATTCTCACAAATCTAAGTGCATGTAATTTTACACTAATTTAAGCTAATGTGACAGAACTTCTATGCAAATTCATTATAAAGAAAATGTGATCCACAGAATGGTCTTAGTCCACCTAGCAATATAGTACTGTGTGTAAATAAGATAAACATAAAATGGTTTAATGGATCTGAGGTACTTCCTTTAAATGCCTTTAATGTATTAAACAAATAGCATTGCAGTTTTTGCTCATAAGATTGTGAATAGTTTGTGATTTTACATTGTGAAAGCTCTTAAAAATGTGATGATTTGCTTTTATCAAGTCAACAACCTCTTTTAAAAAAAAAGAAAACACAGAAAACAAGGGAAAAAAACAGAAAAAAATGTCTAAGAACTGTGAGCATTAATGAAAGCCCATTTCCACAGAGACCATGTATTCCTATTGTGGTCCAAATATGCTTAAAAATACAATCCATCCTTTACTGTCAACAGGGTTGAATCAGGCCCACAGAGAGCATCACTGGTTACTGTAGAACATATCCCTTCTGCATCAGAAAAAAACAGAAAATAGAACCTTTTCAACTCGAAAGGGTACCAGGGAGCTCAGCCGGTACTGATGTATCTTTTTTTCTTGTGACTAATAATGCAGATAGAGGTTGCCTGTGGAGTAGCTATATTTTCAGTCAGTACTCTTTGCCTTGCCAAATCTTCTGCTTGTGCATAGTCATTTTAAATAGGTATCCTGGATCATAACTACTTTATAGCCTCTGCTGTGAAACAAATACAATTATGCAATTAAAGACTATAACGTTTTTGAGCAGATTATACCATATTTTAAAACTGTTACACTTTATCATTGAAACTGACTCAAAGTATATATATTTTTATGATACTATTTCAGGTTACATTGAATGGAGGACCATGTGTCTCAGCTTGCATTACTCATATGTATTACATCATATTCTGCGGATGTTACCAGAGAAATTGTGTATCTGCTTTTAAAATAATGCTGTAAACATGGACTACAGCTTCTAACCAAAGCAGAGATATTGCACACCATTGCAAGAGGCAGTGAAATCAATCAGCAATTATGCTACAGATGATTTAGGTTAGGTGATTTCACCAAGCTTATTTACATAGCCTAGTAAAAATAAAAATTCCTCTTTCACTCACATTATAGTTAACACTAATATACAGAAAGAAACATCTCTGCATGCTGAGAAGCAGTGGTAGCTAGGTGTGTCTATGAGCTTCAGAACTGTTCAGTTCATATTGAAAAATACAAAATATAAAATATTAAAAATAACTAAGATTTTTGGATACCACATAATATTTTGGTTCTTAGTTATCTCCTGTTCTCCTGGTTTAGTTTAGCTCATGGAAGGGAGGAGGGGGGAACCCTGACCAGTAAAAAACAAACAACATATGTACACAATGTATTGTGCACACATACATATGTGTGTCTGTGTGTGTATGCATTAGAAAGCAACCTGGAGTCTTTCTGTGAAAATAAGATTTAAAGTTAAGACAGATGCAAGTGTGCCTCAGATTTTCTTACCTATGCAGATACTTTTATGTCAGATAAAATGCATAAAAGAAAATGAACAAAATGCTTAAAATATTTAGATTGATTTTGGTAACAGAATTTGGGTGTGTGTTTGTTTCTTTGTTTGTTTTTTGTTAGGAACTTCCTAGGCAGGAACCTAGGCCAACAGTGTGGTTGGATTCTAAGGCTAAGCCATTAACATGGAAAATGAAAATGCCTAGGATAGGGAATAAAAGCAGAAATTTTGAAATTATTTGCTTCAGGGATTGTATTATTCAGGATACAATCCATCAACAGATTGAAAACCATTAGGAAGAGGCTTGAGTAATTAATTTGTGATCTCTTTTTTCTAAAGCTCCTAATGCGTAGTTCTAAAGAATTTATAAGATGTTACCCTTGGAGATAGAGTGCTGAGGAACCTGGAAGGAAGATGCTAATTTTTACCCTGATTTAAACACTCTTAAAATATATGCTGTAACTTTTATTTGGTCATCAGGTAATAGCTGTGAAAATAAAGACAATATGAGAATAAATAATATTTTTGAATAGGAGAAAGTACATAGCCACAGTAAACAAATTTTGTTACCTGTTTCAAGAGGCGGATCACAGTCCTCATGTTTTCCTCGGCATTGCTGCTTTCTTTCCTATATCCTTCCAGCTTATTAACACATATTCTCACTCAAGAGAAAAAAGAGGGGAGGAGAATTACACAACATTAATCATGGTAAATCTGCTTTGATAGTTTTTTTTTTTTCTTCTTACAGAAGTGAGGATGGAGAAGAGCATAAACAACACTCAGTTACATACAAAATACATTAATGCATGCTGATTCTTGTAAGAAAAGGTGGAATTGAAACAAATCTTCGTGTAGCAACATTTTGTAACACAATAGAATATCATGTGGATCAATAGCGTCCCTATCCCTTGTATTTTCAGCAGTCCACAGATATAAACCCATTTTTATTTTGGGGACAGCGGAGTGTTTGAATAGGTCTCTATTGTACAGATTTGGGGTGTGCTCTATCAGCTGTGCCAGAGTGACAATACCATACATTTGAATTAAGGCTGTGAGTTTCACTTTTCCAATCTTTGGAAAAGCACCTCAAGTATGGTTACAGAAAGTAACTCCATATAGAAAATAGGATGATATATGAGGTTGTAAAGCAAATGTATTTAGAATATCATAAGATTTTAGATCAAATCTCCAAATTTTGGAAGTTCCAAAATTTTGGAACCTTACGTTCACATGTTTTAAAATAAATGATGAAAATCATTTCACATTAGTTTAAAGCAAAGCTTAAACATGAGGCATTGGGATTCTAAAAAACTGTGTAAGAATGTTATGAGTTAAAAGTGACTTGTTTTTCAAATTAAATTTGACAGGCAATTATTCTATAAGAATGACAACTAGTGTAATTGCTTTTACTATTTTGGAAAAAGAAAAAAGAGAAGGAAACTAATGAGCTATCTCATTTTAAAGAAGATACTGGACATGAATTGAGTATTATAATCACTAAAAATACCATGTGAAATTCAATATTTGGATCTGCTTCGGGAAGGTATGTGCCTTTGCAGCAATTGCTGTTACGGACCAGTGTTTCAACATTCATGTTGACTACATCAGCAGTCAACATTTCCCATCAATGTATTGTCTCAATGGTTACTGGTTTAGTAGGTGATTTATTTCCTACAGTAAGAGAGTATGACTTGATAGGTTACATATTCCTCATAACATCATTGACACAAATGAATTTAATAGCACAGATCAGGTATCTTATAGTAAAAGGTCGTCTAGAGTTGTTCGTGTCAAGCAATCCCATAGTTTGAGTCAAGAAACTATAAGTTAAACATGCACCTTCTTATCATACTTAGGAAGAGAGAACTCAGGCAGTTCTAGGACATGTGAAATGATAGCTTCAATAAACTCTACCACTGAGTCTGCAATACACAGAATAAAGACTATATATCAAGAAATTGATGTAAAAAGACCATAAATGCCCCACAGGGCTATTAAATCCTCAGGAGGAAGATTATTGGCAGCACACACTATAAAAAGCCAAGAAGAGCTTTTTAAAATATATTCAGTAAAAACAAAATCCTGCAGTTCATACTGTGACAGAATTAGTATTGCCCTCCAATGCTTCAATTCTCATTTTGGTCCAGGGTTTAACAAATCTTCAGCATTTGTTTAAATTTTTCCACAGCATCATGGAGCAGTATGAAAAGGCACTTGAATGCCACTGAATTTAGTGAATATATTGACTTTTTGTAATAAAGAATGCAATATTTTAATATGCTAATTATACCTATAATTATAAATAATTATATATAATTGTATATAATGACTATACATAATACTAATAATATATAATGTCTTGCACCACAGGGTTCCACAAGAATTTTTCCCCATATGGAAATCTGTTCCTTTGGTTCAATTTCTCACATGTTTTATATTCTCAAATGAGTCATCTTCTGGGCCACTAGGACCCCTTTTCCCCATTCAAAGTATAAGGCCAAGGATTAAAGCAGATTGAATCCCGCCCTTTACAGCTGCTTTGTCAAATGACAAGAAATATGCAGGAAATTTATGTGAGCCAGAAGTTTTGTAAATCTGCCTCTCTGACAGAGGAATTTTCCTTTATGGTGTTTTTAGGGTCGGATGCTAGCACAGGAGGCATCAATGCTCTGATGAAGCTGTTTATTTTATAAAATAGTAAAAAAGAAGCAGAGAAGCAAAACCCAAAGCAAAACAGAAGTGTTTCACTAAAAATGTCATGTTAAGATTCAGTAAGACAGCTTTTTTTAATTTTAAAGTTTTTCTTCCTCTTGGTGATGCTTATCCTCTGGCTGGTTAACAACTGAGTGCTCCATTTCCCCCTCAGCTTATGTATCTCAGAAACAAACAAGCAAATAAATCCCAAACCAAAGAGTGTCTGGTTCATTTTGAAGACTTAAGGTGAAGTCCTGTGGTTCTAGACAAAGAGATCTAATTAGGAGTCACATCCACAACAGGGGATACAACAATTTCTGAGCTAAACTCTTGTAACCTAAGGACAGCACTGTTCAGAGTTCCAAATCTAGTCCAAAAATAGTAAAATATTCAGTGTTGTACCTAAGCTTATAAGGCTGGCTGTGGACCCTGCTCCAGTTTATTACCTGTGGGACTTCAGCTGAGGTATACAGATGTACCAAACCTAATTCTAGGCAAATGAGTCTGCGTGGTCTTCATATGTTTCTTGCGATAGATTTCCATTAAGTTGAGAATCTTCGTTCCTTGCTGTTTTGCACAGTATAGGTATATCCTGTCTCAGGAGCATGCTTATGGAGTAACAGACTTTAAATTAGCTGTTACTAACTCAGAAAAGTGATCCTGGAGTCCCTGTGGATCTGATATGTCTTGTATGACCTATGGATCATCCTCCAAAATTGTCGACTCAGTGTTCAGTGGAGATAAAATCAAAAAGAATATCAGGAATTATTAGGAAAGGGAAACAAAGGTAAACACTCATTATACCACAATATAAATCCACTCTCAAATATTGTATTTGTTTCTGATCATCCCAACTCAAATGGATCTAGCTGGGTTAGAAAAGTTTCAGAGGAAGTCAATCACATGGGCAAGCTTTCCAGAATCCCTGAATGTTGTGATCTACGTATGCTGCTTTGGCAGAAGAATTCCCAGCCCCCTAACCACCCCCCCCCCCAGCTTTATATCAGATCTAATTGCATTCTTAATTCAAAACATGAATGATAGTCATCCTTGCCTCTGTCCTCCCATTTTTGGATATTGGTCTCTACATGAAGAAAGCTGTGATAAGGGCCTACAAAATCATGACTGGCATGAAGCAAATGATGAATAAGTGATGACTATTCACTATTTGTCATAAGAAAGGAATTAGAAAATACCCAGTGAAAGGAATATTCAACAGATTTGAAACAATGTATAATTAAATTATGGACCCTATTGCCACAGGGTATTGTAGAGTTTAAAATGAATAGATTTAAAAAGAAAATGAAAGAAAGTCAATTCTACCAATGACTGTTAAATATAGTGATCCCAATCCAATCTCCCAGATACAGGTTGGGGAACAAATACTTTTTTCTAATGCTAGACTCAAATACTTCTCAAAATGATCCCTACCTAGCCTGCTTATGAACAGTCTCTTTGCCAAGCTTTTTTTTTCTTTTCTTTTTTTTCTCCAGATACATGTAATACAAACTATGTTAAATTTAAAAGGAATCAACTTGGAGATCCAAAATAAAGGCTAATATCCATATGCATACTTAATTTCATTTGCAAAAAATTATGACATGTCTAGGTTTTAAATCGGAAAGAAGTCTCATTTTGGCACTCTTCTGTAAATGTCTGCTTTGTAGAGTTCTCCTTGAAACACATTTAAAGTTTGTTGCCATTCCCATTAAAAGGAATGCAGATTTTTCTATTGCATTTAATGGCTTTAGAATGGGAACTTACTGAGATTGTGAAATTTTTGTTTTGTTTTGCTTTCCTTGAAAATCCAAGACTCCATAAATCATATCTCAGTTCTTATCTGCAGCTACTGATAATTTTTGGTGATACCTCAATCAATGAATAAATACTGTTTCTGAAGTGCATGGGAATTCAAACCAGAAAAATGCAAACATGAAAAAAATAATATGCAGTACTTAGCCCTCACTGAAGGGTAGGAAAAAGATATAGTCAGACATTCAGTACATAAACTGAACAGAAAATATACACAAATATTAATTAAAGGACCCTGGCTAACATTTATGCAAGCTTTAAAAATATTTGTCATTCAGAAACAATGCAAAATAAAGAGGGGAAAAAGATGTTTAAATATTAATTACAAGCTGAATGGCATCTTGAGAGATGGTGCACGGAAGCTGGTTGGTTAATACAGGGTACATTAATTGTCAGGAAAGGCCTTACGCATACCAATGAAATAATAATAATCATTGCAAAGATACATTCCTTAAAGATTTTTTTTTTCACTCTTTCATCTTATAATAGCAATAGGTACCTTCAGGGTCTCTACTATAAGGGTTGCTAAGATGCTTATCTTGCTGATGTACATGTACTTGGTATCCGACCTTGTCATTAAGTGTTTGGAAATGTGTAGGAAAGAATAAAATTGTCCCAACAGTTTCCTGGGAATAATGACTAGCTACATTTATTTCCTTCCTTGTGATCAATAAGCCTGAGGAAATATCTTATAACTCAATTACTATTGTTTAATCTGCAAATGAACTTACCCCATCCTGCCTCCTGCCAAGATCCCGATGTATTAGAGGGCAGTAGTTATATCAAGTGGCTGTACTTAATCTTAACAGAGACAAGAAAAAGATGCTGGGTTTGTCCCTGAACAATTAGTATCAGACCACAATCCGCCCTCTGCACCAGACTGATGAATACATACATCTGCTCCTACATCCTACATAATTTGGGAATACAGGACTCTGAATGAGCTTCTTCCTCTGCCATCTTAATCACCCAGATTATTCACCAAATGCTGTCATTCAGAGGTATTTGTTTTGTCATTGCACCATATAATACAGTGAATTCAGCAGAAACTTTTTTTTTTTCATTATTGTTTATTTGATATCTTTCTGTTCATTTGCTGCATTCAATGTCAACAATAACCCTGAAGACAGGCTGTGTTTTTTCTGTTCAGCTACAAAGGCATTCATAGATTTTTAGCAGCATTTTTTGTGTCCTTTGTAGGGGGAAAAAAAAACTAAAAAAAAAAAAAAAACTAAAAACCTTTGCACTTGTACAGGATTCTAAAATGCTAAGGAATTGCTGCAAGTTTGAATTTTCCCCACTTTTTTTTTCTTCAGTCTGCTACAATTTAGGTGGGGAATTAATACAAGAGAACAAGTGCATAATTGCTCATCTACCTATTTGTTTTAATTTGTTTTAATTCATATTATAACAAAGTCTGAGTGAGACAGAGGTCATAAAGAAGGATCATGAGGTTTAGATTATTATACAGCCTTGAAAAAAAATGACAATTCATATCCAAAATGTAGCACAGGATTTTGATAAAAGGAGAAGTAAAAAGGGTAGTGCCTTTCCAAAGGTAATCTGGTATGGATGCATGCTGGTTAAGTTTAGACTCCTAACTTTAGCACTGAAATCCTCTGTGATGAAAAATGTAGAAAGATAGGTTATTCCAGAGGTTATTCCAACCATCCTAATCAATAAAATTTTCAGCTGGCAAGTAAAATAAAGATTATGATTTCAGTAGTTGCTAGCAATATTGCCAGCATTGACTGAGACGTTATTTATACAATTAGTTGTCATGTATTAATTGATTACTTAATAAATTAATAATAATAAATTAAATGTTCAAATTGGAGGTTGCAATTAAGGTTGTTCTCATATTTTTAGGATAAATATTTGTAGGATCAGATCCCGGGCTTGAGTGTTTCTAAAGGCCTTATCTGAGGATGTATCTCTCCATATATCTATATTTCCTAGAACTCCATGTATCGTCTAAGCCACAATGCAAAGTAATAAAAACAGTAACAATACAGAGATGACAAAATCTGAAACATTGTAAATTAAATTCTATGGGCATATTTTCTTCAAATACAAAGTGGAATATAAATCAGCAAAGAATTTGTCACTATGATTTTTGAAAAGGCTGAGTGTGGAAAATATGAACTTGTTAACTGCTCACGTAAAAGACTTTTCTATCACAATCAGGTAAAGTAAGTGGACTGCATGGCTGATATCTCAATGAATTCAGTTTGGTCTTATCCAATTGCTTATTTAATTCTTAGACATGGCAAGCAGTTTAAAAGCAAATTAACATTGTGTCATTTCTGTTTCACAGAGCTTGAGTCAAGAAAATTGCCCTCCAGGTGTGTCCTGAATAGTGTGTTGGCTGATTCACTTCCAAAGGAAATTAGTGATCTACACTGTTTGAGAAAATTATTTCCAATATGGTGAAATCTTTTCCGACAGATACTAATTTGAACACTGAAATGAGCAGTCCCCATTCACAACAGTTATCATATCTACCCACATCCAAGAGAATTATAACATGACTGTATTTTTTTTTTGAACAAGACCTTTTGCTTTATCGTATTTTACTTTATTTTTTCTCCACAATTCACATGTTTGCTAAAATCCACAAAGGTTTGCAGTGTTGAATCTTTTGGCTTGTTTTACACACTTTCTTACCTAGAGATCTACATGAGATCAATGCATAATTATGACATACTATAAAGCATTTGATACTACTGGCAAGGGGTACAGAGCACAAAAGCAGCAGAGTCACTCTTTCACGGGTGGCCGAAACACCCTAAAGATGTGGGCACTTACTGTGAGGTAAGAATGGGTGCCATGATCAGAACTGTGTAACTGTGATTAAAACATAGTAAATGTGAGATAATTCAAAGGGGATTATTTCCCAATGAGAGATGTGTATCTAAGTGAGATTGAATGCAGTTTCTGGGTGCCTGTCTCCTCTCACTGATGACAAAGGAAACATAAAGCTTCACTTAGATTTATTTTGTTTTGCTTTGTTTTGTTTTGTTTTGTTTTTGCCTAAAAGGCAAATGAATCCTACCCAGCAGTGGAAAAGAGATTATTTTAGATTCAGGTAAAATCAATCATATAATCACTGCAGAATATAACTCTACATCTTCCAGCATAAGTATGGTTGGCTTTTCAGATAACAAATTAAAACTGAAAAATATAATTCACTAGTTATGGTATTAATTTAAAAGTTATTTGTATCAGTTCAGTTGTAGATGTGCCAGTAGCACAAGGACATTAAAGAAAAATATCAAGGACATTATAAGTTTACGTGGGCACATGTAAGGAGCTGGACAGGCAGTTAGGAAAGTGGAGGATGAAAGTGATATGTTGGTAGAGAAATACCTTCTTTGAAAACAGCATTTCAATAGCATCAATATATATCAACAGAGTTCCTCTCTGAAAGAATGCATTTCATGCACTGCAGATTTAACAGGACACTGGTCTTCATGTGCAAATTAGGGTTAGCTCTTGCTTCTAATTCCTATAATGATGTGAATGATCCTTTAAAATCAGTCTTTAACATAAATTTAACACCTCAAAAGGTGAAATGCTCTTTTCATTGCATATGCCATGTGTGATTTAGCTCTAAAACATGCAGCATAAGATAGTGTTAAACTGGGAAAATTATTAGAGGTAATTAGAAGTTACACTCTGTGTGACCATGTGTTTAGAATTAGCAGTCTTTTCAGAAAAGAACTTTGCTCATCACATATCATATAACCTGATATTTGGAAGGGCAGCGTATCCATTGTTATCAGTAAGAAAGTGCCTGTATCATAATTGCTTACATGGACCAGGAAGAACTAAATTAGTCTTGCCTAGTTAAATTGTACCTAATACAACTTCAGTAGGGAAATATCCAAACTTTATTTGCAAAATTTTAATGGATAGTTTTCTGGCAATAAGCAGTTGATCCTTACTGGTACAGAAAATGATTGGTATTAACCAACCATTGCAGAGATTAATCCCTTTAGTACAGATATTATCTGTAGAAGTTTAATTGACTCCAGCTATCCAAACAGACTAAGAATCTCTCTATCTATTTTAGGCTGTGGAATGGTAAGAGTATAATTCAGATGAGTACAAAATAACAGAAAATGAATATTAACACTGAAAAGTATTAACAGTAGCTTAGAAAGGAGGTGAAAATAATGATTTACAATCTCTCTTTTAACTCTCTGGAAGACCAATAATGACATCACATTGTTTATGTAATGAAAATTCTCCACTCAGTTCGAATAGAATTCTGCTGGAATTCAGTAATTTCAAGATGATTTGAAAATCTTCTGTTGTGTCTTCTATAATTGCATGCTATTTAATGAAACTTAAAATCTAGTTTTGTGTACAGAGAGTGTTTTCTCAACTTTTCACTGTCTAATGTTCTTTCCCTACACTGTGACTTCTGACTGCAATCAGCAAATACATAACAGATCTAACAAACATGACAAATTTTGATTTATGGTATTCAGCAATGTGGTGCAAATGTATTAATGAATACAAATCTTGTAAATTTAATTTGCATGAGTCAGGGATGTTGTTCTAGGCACTGACAATGTATGCTTACATATAAAAGAAGGATCCAAAATTATCAAACATATCCATATTTCTGACATGTTTTGCCACAAATATCATGTGACAATGTACTGTCCATTCTCCAGGTCAGCAGCTGGATGCTGCTTTCTTTGAAATCAGAAAAAGTAGATTTATACAACCTGAGGGAGTGGTACAGGATATGTCCTGAAGTGGAAAATAATGAATCAATTTACTGCACCTATTATTTAATATAAGGTCACTTTGACCCATTATAGTAGGAGGATGGTTAACTTAATGGCTCTGAAAACGAGTAACTTTGTTATTGCAGCAAGACTTGTGAGATTCAATTTGTGATTATACTGCATCAAATGCATTTAGGAAACAATTATTTTTCCAAAATATATTTATACTTGAAACAAATCATTATATTTCTTCTTATTATATATTATATTAAGCTCTTAAAATTGAGGTTTATAATTTAAAGAATGTGTGTGAAAGTAGCTCATCAGATTTAGTGGCATGAGGTAACTTAGTGTAAAATGATGAAGTGTAACATTTAACATAACGTAGTAGCAGTAAAAAGTAGTGGTAGTGTAACAATGGTAGTGTAATGTTACCAGCGATCCCTGCATTAAAAATAGACTGTAAAAAGATTACATGCACAACAACCCTGCCAGAAGATAGACTATTTAAAAATACAGATATCTGCTTCTGGGTGCACCCCACGAGTTAATTCCAGTTACACCTTCTGCATACTTAAAAAATTCTCAATGAATAGAATGGTATTCAGTTCTATGTACACTTGTGGTAACTCACACAAAGCTAAATATTTAAGAGCAAACCAATATACATGGCTTCTCTGAGACACAGCTGGCTTCTCTGAGGCAGAACAATGTTCTAACACACTGGCGGGAAAATGGTAAAATACAGAACACTGTTTTTAATTTGGATACTTGACTTCATTAAGTAAGATCTAAACTCATTAAGCTAAAGGTAGACCTTAGCACTGTGAATTCTGTTGCGTCCTGTGTATCCCTTACTAAAAATAATAATAATAAAAAAATCCATGGTTTTCTATTGCAGGACTTACAGCACCAGGAAATTTGACAGAAAACAGGGATACTATTTATTTCACAAATATGAGCTAAGTTCATGTAGGGAATATTAATATTTCATCCACATATTGTTATGCAGTATTAGATTATAGAAGTAAATTCAGACAAATTCCCCATGAGAGGGTCCAGAATCCAAACCAATGTGTCATGATATTGGGAAAAATTAATTCTAGTCTACTAGCTGCACTGCAGTTAAATAAGACAAAAGACCAGCTGTAATAAAATATATGTATGTCATAAATACATGTTAATTTGAGATAATAATAAATAATTACTGTGTTAGAGAGTTACATTCAGTAGCATGGAAGGTGAAGAGAGCTATAGTTCGTTATTAGATGAAACTGCACTAAAGACGAGCACTGATGTCATGTCTGATGCCTATTTGTAAACACCTCAGCTTTGAAGAAGCTCAAATTAAATGAATGTAAGGAACCAAAAATATTTCCAGTGAGCATCCTAGAAAATTATGCCTATTTTTCTACTTAGATTGACATCACCAGTCTGGAAATGGACATATCCTTGGAAACATAGACACTATGCATCATATATCATTATTTACTAGTCAAACATATTCATTCATATGAGTACATTTTTACTGTGTGTATATACGCAATATATGCAAATAATGTATGCTTGTGTGTTTGTTTGTGTGTGTGTGCATGTGCACATATATTTACAGATATGTGGCTGAGCTATTGAGAGATTCTCAGCTAGAGGTCCAGAGACATGAACTCCAACATTGTTCAAGACTTGAAACCATGACAAGGCTGATTCCAGTTTAAGTCACTATAAAAGAGAGGAGTGACAGCTAGAAGTGATGCTTGCCATGCTACTCCTTTTTGGGTGCCTGGTTACTCAACATGCTACTTACCTAGCTCAGAAGCTGTAATCTCAAACAGTAGGCTGTCTTGGGGACACTTTTAGTTTTGTAACAGGAATAAAACTGAGGTGTGAAGAGAAAGAGAGAGAGAGAGAAAGAAAAGAGTCCACTGCTTTAGGAATTAAAGAATGTAAAAGATTCAGTAGCTGTGATTCCTGAAGAAACACTACGCAGAGTCCAGATAGAGAGGAATAAGTGTAAGTTTCCTATTGGAAAAGAGACAATTTCCTGACAGCTTGTATCCCTAATGGTGTCTCTCCTAGGGACTAGTGGCACATCATTTTCTCTTTCTGTTCAGATTCACTGTCTTCGGTACTGGACATAAGCATAGACAAAAGCGTTATTATTCTCTTTATCTAGTCTGTCAGCCTGCTGTGAACAGGAAGAGCAACATTCTGTGAAGAAACGTACTTCTCAAATGACCACATTAGTATTACCTGCAGTTTATTCTTAACTGTTGTTTTCTTACTTCTAAAACTCTTAATTTCTAATCAGACCTGAAAATGTCATTTTACAAACACCTCTGCCTGCTGGTAAAAACAAGATATTCCTGCTGAGTGTTGTACACACCCATCCAGGTTAAAGTTAAAGAACCACAAACGTATAAGTGAAATTAGCTCCTGTTTAGGTCTCCCATAGCAGGAAACCAATTTAAATCACTTATTCCAACCAGCAGACAACAGAGCTGAAAAAAGAATTTAATTTTATTCCTGTTTCTTCAAGAACAGATACAATAATAACAAAGAAGGTTTTCAGTTAACAACAGGTTTTGAAGGTAAAGAGCTGACTAGGCGACTGTGAGCTGTCCCCATTTTTACTTATCCATCCAAGTGGGTGATCCAGATAGATGGGTTTCCCTCTTTTGTTTTTCAGTTTGAAGTTTAAAGATGAAAGTGTGTGTGTGGGGGGAAGCAGAAGATGTTTCCCCTCAAACATTTCATTCTCACTTATCTTCACAAGGATGAGGTCATAAACTAGGCTAGTGCTCACATTCAGGCCCAAACCCTCTCATTATTAACCCATTGTATGTGTTGATTCTTTCCTGATTTATAACTGGAAGAAAGAAAGGAGGAAAGAAGGCAGAGAAAATTCACATGTGATCTTTGCCCCTAAAGGCAAGTAGAGACTGGCTTTTCAAGCTTTACGTGAACAGACAGCTAAGGGAGACAGTGAAGTCTGTGATGTCTGCAAAATGCTCAGCAGTACTGGTTCTGCGTTTGGTTTCAGTGGGTACTATGGGCGGAGTCTGATCACCGCAGCATGCATCTAAATCTGCATAAGGAGCTCTCATGCCTCCAGCCCTGGACAAAAGCATTTAGGTCCTCTGTCGTATTGGCTAGCCTAGGGATCTCTCAGATCACCAGGGCACATCAAATGGTACTGGATGCCTTTATATAGCCAATAACCCAATCCCTGGCTTCCTAATTTATTATTATTTTTTTATGGGTCTTTTCCTATTTTCACACATCATTTGACTCTCTTTCTTTTTTTTTTTTTTCTGTGTGTGTGTGAACATTAAAGATATACACATTCTTGCTGCAGTTTGAGACAGCCTGATTAGCTATGTGCTGCCAATTTTTAAACCTGATTCATATTGTCCTTTCTATTTTCTTGTGACAGCCAAATTTCCTGTTCTGAGGGAAATTCAGAAGAGGAAAAAAAAAAATCCCTTCACACCCCTCCCTCTCTCTTTCTCTCTCTCTTTCTCTCTCTCTCACACACACAGATTCTTTTCTAAAACAGAACAAAAAACTCAGTGAAAAGTTGATGCTCAGAAAGGCAGCACAGGTGGTGGGCCAAGGCTGGAGAATCAGATCAGCTATTTGTTTTAACCACACCAAACTTTTCAAAGACACCTGGCACTTGCTGGACCTGCAGACCTGAGCTCCCTGATGACTGTCAGGAAAATGGAAAAAAGGCCAAACAGTAGAAAAGTAAACAACACCATGGGACACAAACTAGATCTAAGATAAATAAAAGAATAAAACATTTCTGACAGGTATTCCTGTCACAATACAAATAATTGTTGAAAACAAATAGAAAAGTCCATGAAATGAATGGAACATGAATTCTTCATCCATGAGACTGGTCAGTAATACAGCTACCATGGAATAGGGAAAACAGCTACTACCATACTGCTAATAAAAATGGACTTTTCCATGAAATGATAAATAGGGGAAAAAGTCAAGCAATTTCCTAATTCAATGCTTTCTGCATTGTCAGTGAACACAGACTGGCTCATTTATTTTGCTTTTAAAAGCTGGGTTTTGTTTGTTTGTTTGTTTTTAATTAATCATAGAAAAAATTGAAGCCTCAAAAAGTGAAATCCACCTTGTAGGCAGGGTATTTTTTCCTTCAAATAAAAGGTATTTGAAGCATTTTCAAGTTAGCAAAAAACAAAAAGAAACAAAAAACAAACAAAAAAACCCATCGAAGACACAGCACCTGAGGTGTCCATTCTACATTCTACAGCATGTGCAAATGCATAATTGGCCTGTGCTGACTGACTAAATCACAATGGATATCCGTAAAGTAAGTGTAACTCAGATAATTCTTTTATACCAAAATATAATAATTTATAAATAATTTTGGCATAATTGCCAAATAATTTTGGAAATGGAGAGACAAAAAAAAAATCCTTCATAGTCATGATATTTTAATTTAGTTTTCCAACTAGTTGTTGAATAACCTTACTGTAATTTTATCTGGAACGTATTTTCCAATTTTCTTATGAAAATGTCATTTGGGAATAAGTAAAAAAATAAATCTCAATAAGGTCAATATATGTCACTTCCACTTCTTCCCCTTATCACTATACCAGTAACCCAAAGATGGATATCTAATTTGAGATGATCTATTCTTCACAAATCCATACCAGCTTTTTGTTGTTTTTTCTTTTTTCTTTTTTTTTAATGGCTTTATAATTATCTAGGAAAAGGAATTGTTTAATCATTTCTTCCACTATCTATGAATCAAAGTCAGGCTGATTGCTTTATAGGTGTCCAAGTCCTTTTTGCTACTCTTTCCACAGTTAGGTATCATTTGCTATCTGTTCCTCTAGGACCTTCTGTCCTCCACAATTTCCTAATACCTAGATATTTCTTCTGCTGATTTCTTAAACACTTCAAGGAAAATTTCTCCCAACCTATATAGTAAATTTCTACTAGTTCTCCTTCCAGGAAATTACTTTCTGGTCTCTCTCTTGACTTATGAATACATTCTAACCTATACTTTCCTTGTAATTAGTTGCATATATAATTAGTTCAATATCTTTTACAATCACCATTTTTAAGTGAGAAGATACAGCATGTCTAAATCTTTCCATCATTCTCTTTAGTCTCTGTTTGCCCATGTAAGGATGAATTTATATTTTTTTTCTATCTCCTTCTCAATGTATTTATAGACACACTTTGTTTCCAATTATGCTGTTTGATAGCTGCAACACATTTCATGCCTTTACCTTGGTGATTTTACATCTAAGGTTTCTGTCATTCCTACCACTGTGTCCAGATTTCACTTCTGAATTATTCCCTTTCAAGTTCTGTCATATGGAAATTCACCCAGTATAGCAATATTGGTCTCTCTTTATTTCTTTCTGTTTTTACAAAGCACCAGGACAATTTGTATCTATACCTTCAAAACCATCTCTTTTAGGAGTTACTAGATCTCTTTTTCTACTCAGAAATCTTTCCCAGTGGGCTTTACTTGCCAATCCATTGAGCTGGTTGAAATTTATAATTTAGGGCCATTCTCATTAGTCTGTAGCTCTCTTTCCTTCTTCCTTTAGATATTTATTCCATTAGTTTGTAAGCATTCCCATCTAAATTCTTTCTTTATGCAGAATCTTACATAGTTCTCTGATTCAAATTCAGTCTAATGAAATTGCCGTCTGTATCTCTCTTACCTTCTCTTCAACCACAAGCACCTGCCCCTCTGTTTCTTCAGGGTATTCTAACTGTGGTCATGTAAGTCTTCATGATGTTCTGCCCAGATGTTGAGATTTCATTTAGTCTCTTGGTTTTTTATTAGATGAATACTGGACTTACGTGGAATGAAGAGCAGCATGTCTGCTCAAAATGCAAGCAGTTCATTTTACCCAGCAGAGAAAAATAGCTGTCTTTCCTCTCCACTGACACTTTCACCCTCTTTGCCAGGACTGTCTTCCTTAATTTCAGACATGCCCTCATACATCCAATCATTGAAGTGTTCAGGTGAAGTTCAGTTTAACTTTATTAGGCATCTAAACTTCTGTTGTTCAGTGAACCAATCCTTCTGAAGTAAAGACAAAATTTAGTTGGCATACATGCATCTGTCATCTTAGGCACTATGGGTTTTTTCTTTTGACCTTCATTTGCTACTCTGGTAAGACATCTGGTGTCATATCTGTCAGGAATGGTCTCAGATACCCTAGACCATTTCAAAGGACTCAGATTATTAAATTTGTTCTCTTAGATGTTTTTGTAGCCAAATTACTTTTTTGTAAGTGCACTTTAAAATATTTTGAATGTAGATTTTCCACACTCCTCAACATTGGTGGGATCTTATTTAAACAAGACGTGGGAATATTTTTGCAATTCCAGGGCTGGGTAATGAGAATGATTAGGCTCAGAAAATAGGCTGAACAAAGACAGGTTGCAAGAACTGGATTTTTAATGTCTGGAGAACAGAAGACAAGAAATCAATATTCAACCATTTAAAAGAAAATAGCCAAAGAGGTCTATCAACATATTCTGAGATGAAGAGAAGTATCTAGTTTAGTTTGCAAGAAAATATTTAAATTTAATATCAAAAAGCAAAAAAGCAATAACACTCTCTCCAAATACTATTAAACCCTACCTTGCCTTTCTATTTATAGGTTAATTCCTGGATGTCCTAAAGGTGCCTTCCGGACTGGTGCTCTGAGCCCTATATTTCTGTGATTTCATGAGCTCTAAGGATTCATAAATTCATTTGAATAAAACTTTTCAAATTCATAAAAAGAAAAATGTTGGAAAAAAAAGGTATATTTTTCTCCTGAGAAAAAGTATTAGGCAGTATTGCAAAAAATAAAATTGAAAACAAATGATGAGGTTATATTTCATAGGCCTATTCACTCAGAGACACTGTCCTAATGCACTTGTGGAACTCCTTCTCTGGGGCAGTCCTGTGGCCAACTGGTTTAGAGTATCATCATAGCTACTTTGATTGTCCTCACCTATTTAATCACACACTTGAACACAGAGTAACTCCAAAATGCTGCATAGTACAGGGTAGGGATGATCCATAGATAATAACCAAATATACAAAAGAGACGAGTGATCTGTTAAGTCTAAATTTTCAGATGTATGATACATGAAAAGTGCCTTATTCTGGAATGATGAAGCTCAGCTCTTTCAGTGAAAATAGATCACTTTAAATATAGCTATTGTTTTTTTTTTTTTCCTGATTGTATCCTCTTTCTCTGTCATAGGAGCCTTATGTATGACTATCTGAATCCTCTAGACCACACTGAATATATTGTCCAAGGGTTTGATTAGAATGTATGCCCACAAGCATCCAGTGCCACTTGAGATGGTCTAGACTACTGAGCCTTGCCTCCAGCTCTTCAGGAGACCACAGTTCTCACAGATGTCTTGATTCTCTCTGCCAGCTCTGTGCAAATGTCACATAAAATCTCCGATGTCACTAGGTGTAGGCAACTTAATCAAGCCCTAGATCTTCACTACCTGTAAGGAGAGTTTAAAGACTTCTGAGTTAGTTCAGTTTTTCACATGTTGTCATCTAGTACCATTTGAAATGCCCCATGGGCAAGATGTCTGCATGCACTAGGAGACATGCTCAGAAAATATGTGAGATACCTTTCTGCAATAGCATCTAGAGATTAGATTGAATATGCTAGAGCATCTCAAATGGCACAAAATGCCTTCTTTCAGACAACTGAAATGAGCCCCCACATGTCAGGTATTTGGATTTAGGTGAGAGAAGTGGGCTATTCTACCACTTAAATGTCCCATTATACCAGAGAAAATGAATCAGTGTAGTAGTTAAGCAGTAGCAGGTTATATATTTTTTTAAAAAAAGGTTTCACACTGCTGTTTTGTTTACACTTGCTAGACTTCATTATATAATAGATGCATATACATAAAAATAAATATTAGATTATGTGAAAATGGAGTTGCTTTGTTTTACGTATTTTTCAAGAATTTTTAAAACATATTGTTTAGTCTGTATTGGCCTTTATATATCATGCTATCGACCTTTTTACTGAAGTTATATTTTCCTTGCAGAACTTAATGTAGTTACTGTTATTGTTTTGGCTTTTGTTTGTCTGTTTTTTTGTGACAGAGGAAAAACAATTTGAGATAATTGGAAAAGCAATTCTCCTTTTCAGATTACTTTGAGGTACAAGATAGGCCTAGTTGCAGGTAATGCTGAAAGTGTAGCTTATTTTAGTACAACAGACTTCTCCTAGACAGATCGTTGAAAAATATTTAATGTTTTCAGCATTAAAAAAAACTATTAAGCTGCTATTGAAGAGCCTTGGAAGATGCCTATAGACTTTAGTGGTCTTTGGATCAGTCCGATAGTACTAGAGACAAGTTTAAGAACTCATAGTGATTACCTAGCTAATAACTGTTTCTTTATATTTATATATATATGTAGGTAGCTAGGTATGTTAGGTATATGCTTGTCTATGTATATACACATATGTATATATTAAGCATCCTAGCTATAAACAGGATTTTAGGTTATTGAATATGGAATGATGCCTGTCCTATTCTTACAATAGTTTTTGATAATCATTTTACAAATGCTTGATATAACATAGGAAAATGTACACGTGTATTTGAGTGTTTATAGAAAATATAAATTACTGATGACTTAACAGAGAAAATATTTTATAAAATATAGTAATCCATATTTTCATTACATTTTCAACATTCTTCCTTAATGTACAGAAATGGGAGATATATGCCTAGTTCAAAAGCTTTGCATACTTTTTTCATTATGTCTCACATAGATTTAGGCTTGATATCTTAAATGACGCTTCCTTTTTTTTTATTTTCACAGAAGATGAAATCACTACCCATAATTAAAATGTTCATTTTCGTCCTTGTTTTTGTACTTGGAAAGAAAATGAATCATGAACAAATTGTTTTCGGTTTTCTTTTGTCCATCTTTCCTTCCTCTCTCCCTCCCTGCCTCCCTGCTACTGGTTTTCTTCCCTTTCCCTGTCCTCATCCCTGTCCCTCTACCTGTCCCTGTCACTTTCCTCTTTTTCCTTTTCTTGCTTTCTTACTTTCTTATTTTTTTCCTTCCTTTCTCTCTCTTTCTTTCTCCTTCTCTCTTTCTTCCTTTCTCTCTTTGTCTATTTCTTTGTTCCACCTTCTCTCTCTTTTCCTTCCTCCTTCCCTTGCCTTCGCTCTCCTTCCCTATCTGTCCTTCTCCTTTTCTTCTTTCTTCTAGTTTTTTTTTGTATCTTTTGTTCTCTCTCCCTATCTCTCTTTCCCTCTTTCTTCCACTCAAAGCATAATAAGGAATTTGAGCTTTTAAGTATGATTCTTACAACAGAGTAAAGTATAACACAAAAAGCAGAGTTGCGTAGACATAGGTGGAAGACTACCACCAGTTCAGTTGTCAGTAACAGCAAATTTTGGTATAGGAAAACAGTGGTAACACACTCTTTCAGAGCTTTTACAGCTATCATCTTATAAATCTAGCTATTATGTTTTGAGGTATTATTGCTATTACCTGTCCAACCCAATGATCCACCAGACATTACTATGTGTGTAGAACAGTTGACAGAATAGGACATGCACTTGTGCTTGATATACTTCTGTTCATTTCTCTGAGTGAAAATACACATTTTATGGTTAGTTCATATTCCAGAATATCACAGGCAAAGATTGGTATCAACTTAAATTGTCATTTCTGCATTTGACAGGAGATGTCTACCAAAACCCTGAGATACTCTCATAAGATTTGGTGAAAGTAACAGCACTAATATAAAAAAAAGTGTAATTAAAAGCATCATTTTTTTGTTGATCATGTTCTAAACCAGCAAGTATAATACTTAAGTTTCATATTTAGATGAAGAAGACTCTTTTTCTTTCAGTTACTGATGATGGAATTCATCTCACCTAAATTTAGGGTTAGATTCATCACATCTGACTTCAGGTGTCTAGACATCTGAGAAAGGTGTCTAGACTTTCATTATAAT
This sequence comes from Dromaius novaehollandiae, assembly GCF_036370855.1. Lineage (NCBI taxonomy): Eukaryota > Metazoa > Chordata > Aves > Casuariiformes > Dromaiidae > Dromaius > Dromaius novaehollandiae. The sequence continues at coordinate 183,179,220 of NC_088098.1, forward strand.
TAATAGACTACTCAATGGAGTCAATGGAGTCTACAGAGTGCTTCATCTGTCACCTAAGGTAACTGATTCAGGTGACCAAATATGGTTGTCTACTTTCGGATGAGATCAATTGCTTTCCAGGTTCCATTGACTGCATTGACTGGATTTTCATTTATTACAGAGGAAGTTCAGACATCTATATTGTAGAGACCTGTAGTTAACAAGATGAATTCCTCTCCTAGGGGCTCAGGTCACCTGGTCAGCCTCTAGTGGCGTTCGACATACCCTAAGTATCACACCTAGCCTTCAGCTAATCCTGAAAAAGGGAAAGTCTGTATCTTCTAAAGTGTCCATGCCCGCCAGCCTTGAACAGATCTCTTAGAATGTCTCAGATAGCACTAGGTACCAAAGATGCAGCAGCTACATCCTAAATGATACAGCATCTAAGGTAATTACCCCAAATTCTCTTTATGGTTAATGGACAGAAATAGACACATAATAATAGGCAATGTTCCTCCTAATCTTGTTCTCTAAACAAACATCAGATAATTTGTGACTTCATTGATTAGTTCAGATGACTCCCTTTCTGAACATTTAAAGCATCTAGTAATATCACTGCTTCCATGTCTGTTCATTAAAATGTACTTCTGCAAGCAAATGAACTATGTATTACTCAGAATGATGCTGCAAAATTCCTATTACTTTATGATCATAACTACAATCAGTGATAATTTTATAGAGTGTAGGATGCACTTTACATCTACCCTGTTAACAATATCCGTTCTGAAAAGTAATTTCTAACTTCTAGACCAAGTGATTCAGAGAGTTTTTCGTCTACTCCACTAACAACTAATCTCTTCTAAAATGGCTTAGTCATAACCACTTTGAATCACTTGAACTTAAACTTTTCTGGGCTACATTTATTGCTCTTGAATCATTAAGGCATGGTGGTAACTGTTTTGTTTTGCAGTTAAAGTTCCTGAAATAACATGTGGGCTGTGTATCAGCTATCAATGTGATGTCATGACATCAGAAATAGGAGTTACTCGAGTCTTGAGGGTTCGAGACCTGACAAGGTAGTGTGAGGTAAAAGTGATTAGAGGTGGTGCAATATCATCCCCAGCATACACAAGAGCTTACTATAACCATCACTAGCCACTAGTTTTATTTTGGAAGAAGCTGGTTAATTACAGAACCAAAGCCAACAGGTATATGTGCACTGTGAATGATCTCTTGACAGTATGTAGATTGGTGCAGATAACAGGACTCATTTAGAATCATAGAAATGGATGGATGGAAGGGACATTGGGTCGTTCAGTTCAATGTCCTACACCCCATTGACACTAAATCAGGCCATGGCTTTGTCTACTGGGTCCTGGAAACATCAGGTGGAGGAGATGGAGAGTACACAGGCTCCCATACAAGCTGTTCCAGTGCTGTACCACTTTGCTAATACAAACCTTTTTTTATGTCTTGTCTGAATCTCCCAACCCACAATTAGTGGCTACTGTTGTCTACAACTGCTGAGAAAAAAATGGCTTGGTCATCTTTCAGCTACTCTTGAAATAGTCGTAACAGCCATAACATGGGATTTCATGTCTTCATCAGAGTGAAGAAGGCCAATTTGCACGACCTCTCTTTTGACAATGTACGAGTGTGTACACTTGATTATAGAGGTTTAAACTGTATCTGTATTTGATTTGAATTTGAATGTGTCGGGAAGTAGATGCTAAACAAGTGATTATACAGAACTGAAGGATCTTAAGAAGAGCTAACAAAGATAAATAGCATAGATTACAATGACTGCTCAGTGTCTTTTTTTTCATGGCAGATTTTCTTGTTCAAGATGCAGAATTATTAAAAAAAGCACTGGGAATTACTTTTTCAAACACTTATAACTGTGCTGAAGTAAACTGGATTATCTGTGTAACTGCCAATTTTTAAGACAATATTTAGTTGAAGTTAAAGCTAATGATAAAGTTTTTATTTCCATAATCAGTGGTTGCTTTAATTTGTTTCAGACAGTTCCTGCAGTATTATTAATTGCTAATTATAAAATAACTGATTATATAATTACTTCATTCTTTACAAATATTTTAAAAGAATAGGAAAATATGGTCATCCTTTATGGTTAATCTAGTAATTTAGATGCTTCAAAAAGCTAAATTAAACAATGGGAAATTCTGGGCATAGGTTTATTTTGTTATTGCTTTATTTTATGCCTAAAGATTATCTACATGAGATATTAAGGCCTGTCCTCCCCATGTTTTGGACACTCATCTACTTCAACTTATTTCTCACCTTTCCCTTTCTTCTTGGTTCTCCTCACAATTGGAAGAGCATTACTGAAAGCACAGAAGATTTCAGCTTCCATCTGTCACTTCTGGTGCATAATGTTAATCCAGCCTATAAAAATGGAAAATATAGTTTCTGGAAAAGCTTTCTTATCATCCAGAATAGTGCGTACTGAATCCACATGGTACTTTTAGATAATTTAACAGTCAGTTTCAAATAGTGGCTTAGGCACAGGTTCAAGTAACTGCAGTTTAACAACTCACTCTACTGTAATAGTTATTAGTCTGCTCTTAGCTGGTTGAAATTCTAGCTGATAGAATTAGGTTAACACTTTTTTATTATAGTCTAAAAGAATTCAAATGAATTCCATTGCAACTGTTCCATTGCACACGTGCAACTATTACTTAAAACATGATAACTTTATTGCCTGAGTCATTAGGCCTTGGCTTGATCTGCTCTAGCTTTTAACATTTAAATGTTGCTCCTAAATTGATCTGTGCTATCATATTAGTCTTTCCCTATTGTAAATGGAGACAGACATCTTTAATAGGTGGTTTGGACTAGGCATAATATATTTCCTCCAAATGCTAAAATGTTTTCCTGACTTTACGTTTTCAAAGAAAAAACAACCAATCAACCAGTCAACCAACCAAAAAAAAAAGAACCAAACTCAGCCTGAAGACATCTGTATTTGGAAATATTGAATATTTTAAGCAACTGTAAAAGAGATTTTAATGGCCAGATAGTGTTGGTCAGTAGGTATGCTATCACTTTAGCAATACAGCATCAATCTCAACATTAAGAAAACAAATTTCAGATACCATTGCATAATCTTTTTTTGAAAATCATCAATTGCTGCTCTTAAGAAATGATATCCAGCTTAAAAGTATATTCACTTCCATTATGTTTTATTCCATTAAAGAAAGATTAAAGAAAGAAAAATCACTAAGAAAACACTGTCTATCATTATTAAATCCATACTGATACAACAATTCCCAGCAATTCGCAAATATTATTACACATAACCAAACTTGATATAAGCCTTTTATAAGCATAATGTAATGTTAGTTAGAGAATTTTAATGTATTCTAGTAAAATACTTTAGAACATATTATTCTGTAGAACCATAGAATGCCTTCCATTTGCTTGAGGAGATTCAAATAAATAAAGCATTTACTACTAACACAGGAGCATGTGAAAGTGCTTGCAGCCAATGCCATGTGATGGGAGTCAACCTGATATGTCCACATATGTATTCCTTTTCGGGAATCATCCTTGTACTGAACTGTTTCCCATGTTGTGACTAGGATTTGCTAACAGGAGCACTGAAAATAGACCTAGGGGAAAACATGAAAATAAAAAAAAAAGAAGAAGGAAAAGCTAACAACTAAGCCAGTACCTAATCAGGTATTAGTGCTCAAGCTCACTTTCTGGCCATCTTTTTATAGTTCCCTCCTAGTCCAAAAAACTGCTTGTTTCCAGATAGAGATTTCTTCTTTCACTGAGCTATTAAAGAAGATCAATCGGGTCTAACCTCAACTCAAAGGATTATTCATATGCCCATACCTTATGGGTCACTGTGATAGCCATGAACCCAGTATAGGAAAATGGCTCATTCAGCAAGTTAGCTGTTATGAATCCTATTATGAAGAGAGAGATTATTATCTTTTCCCATGTATTGCTCAGAGCACCAAGGTACCAGGCTCAAGGATGCAGATCCCATTCAAGATCAGGCCTCTGGAACTGAAAGTTACTGAATACTGAATTCTTGTGTCTAGCCTAAATAACATAAATAATCTCTCTGCATTTCTCTGTGAAGAAGTATACTACTTTATTACTCAAACTGCTCGACAAATTGATAGGGTACTTTTTTCTTGGACTGGATTATAGCAACCCAATAAAAATTACAGTTTTGCAGTTTTCAGACTAATGAAAATGTCTTGAGAGTCTAGTTTTTCCCCTGTCCCATCCCCCTTATGCTTAAGAAATTGTGTCATACTGATTTATGTTGTTCCAGTTTCTGTTCTCATTAAAACCTTTGTCAAAAAAATGAGGTATTGAATTTTTTTTAATGCCTAGTCCATTATGTGGAATCATGTACTGTGTTCATGTATTGTACTCCTATGACCTATTTTGAATTTTAATTGCTTTGCCAACTCTATTTCTTCCCAACAGGCTACCAGGGCTATAAGCAGGAAGTGTCCAGCTAATCAAAATGCAGACAGCTAACAGGGTCAGTGTATAGTTGTGGGTCACATTAATTTAGTTTACATATTATACAAAAGTGGAAATCATGGTATCGGTTTCATATGAAAAGCTTCTAATGAGAACATGTAGCAGTACAATACTATTTTCTTTACATGCAAAGCCCTGAAATAATAAGGATTAATTAAAATCTAGCAATATCATTGTGGTCTTCTTCTGAAACCATCTGAGTGATTTTAGTATTTTGTCTTCCTGAACCTTACATGAGAAAACATATTCTGCACATAAAAAAAGTCAGGCAATACTGAGAATTTAATTACTGTCCATTTCAATGAAACAGATGACAAAATTTTGAGATGAGGTGATGAACAGATATATTTCAAGGGTGAAATTTTAATAATAAAATGACAGTTGTATTTCTTTTTGTCTACATTCAAAGCTTAAATCCATTATGTACTACACATAACAATATTTTATAGTAAATTTACATAATTTCTTTCATGCTATCAAAAAGTGGATGGCAATACTCTGATCTCAAATCTATTGAAGTAAATGAAAAGACTGCCATTAACTTTTAAAAAGTTAACAAAAATAATACCAAATGATCAAGGGAGAATTCTGCATAAAATAAAATTGTGCATGTGTGATAACAGGATATCAAGCAATATAAGGGGAAGCAGAACTTCAGATGCATGACAATTAAAGGCTTTTACTGGGGACAATTCAAATTTTATAGGAATGAAGTCCATGACTTCCTAGCTGGTCCTCTCTTGGTCCTTTTTACTTTCTAAAGGTACCTGTCCCCTTAAGACACAGCAACTAGAAGTTTAAAAGCTGGAAACCTGAGTTTATGGTAAGGAGCCAAGTGGAATAGTGAAGCCCAGAAGGAAATGATGGGCCTTGAGATGGAGGACTTGGCAAGTTTGCAGTTCCTCTGATCCTCTTCTTAATTCATGTGGTTACATCTCTTCCACTGGTGCTGTTCTTAATTCGTGTGGTTACAAAATGAAGCAAGTAGCTAGATGATGTATTTAAGTTATTTTCACTCTCTCCATAATGGTCAGGAAGTATATGAGGATCTTCCACTCAAGAACATTGGGATGATGTTTCTTGCACTACGCTGATGACTCCGTACTGCCAAGGGAAGGGAGAGGGGTCAACACTACACAGCCTCTCCAGTGGCTCCTCCTAGTCGTACATTACAGATAAGTGACTAGACAAGAAACCTGGCTGGTTTACACAACCCTTGCCAACACCTAAAAGCAGTATGCTGAGGCCTTAACCCTGTAGCATTGCTGTATATTATAACAACAACATATTATAACTTTTTGTATAAAAACAGGATAGCGTTGCCACCAACTCTCACCTATTTCATGAGACATGGCTTGTGAGGAGAGCTAGCACCTCTTTTAGGAACAACTTACAGGGCTAGGACAACTGAATGCCTGAAAGCATGCATGAATAAGAACTGGTATATATGCAAAAGCCTGCTTTTCCATTCATAATATTTTGTCTTATAAAGGGTATTATCTTTCTGTACAAACCTTGTCTCACATAGTTCAACTATCTTGCTTACAGCAACATTAGTACTTGCATTTGAGGGAGTAGACTGTAGGGGCTGAAATGTTAATATTTTATGGTTTTAAGCCTATAAGACTACAGGTTTTCTAAAAATGTTTTCATGCTTTTTTAGACTTATCTTGGTGTGGGAAATCCTGATTCAGTTAAATTATATAAATTTTCAAAGTTAGCTCAGGAGAAGACTCTTTAAGCTCATTGAAACTACATATTCAACTAACAGATAGTGGCACACACTAGTTTATATATTGGCCTTAGCAGATAAGTAATCTAAAAAGAAAGTCATAGATTCATTTCTTATTCTTGATGGCAGCCCAGAAAAAGTCACCAGGTGGTGAAACCTGTGAATATTAAGAGAGAACCAAATCTCTATAGTATTGTCTGTACTATATCCCAGAATTAAAATGGACAAACAAGTCTACTTAATTTAAATCAGACCCAGATGATCGGATTCTTTTAAGCATATTTTTAAATTAATTTAATTTATTTTTGTTGTCATAGTACTCCTAAGCATACTCATGGAGATATAATGAGTACCATGGGTTCACTGCAAGCTTTATATCCAAGGATATAAAAAGAAAAAAAAAAGTAGACTAAAAGTAGACAAAAGCAGAAACATTAAGAAAGCAGTTAATACATCAAGTGCAATACAGTATTTTGCAGCAATGCTTCCTTTTCTTTATTAGCCCAGAGTTTAGCAGAAAACATCCATGCAAAGGCACTCATGCCTATGACAGTGAGTGTTTCCTGATCATTTAAATGTGTAATGGACCTTGTCTTCTTTTTTGCATGTAGGGGTAACATTAAAGACAAAACACAGGAAAGCAAATTCACATTTGTTTGTTATGTTCCAAACCCTAACATATTTTGAGCACTTGCCACTACCATTTAGTGGGACATCATTAAGCTGAAGATCAGATTTGCTGGTTAGTATGTGCTCTCATATTGAAAGGAAAGCTCTTCACTGTATTAAGAAGCTTAGACTGGTTTTATTTCATCCAAGTTATTCTCCACTCATTATGCTTCACTTTCAGGAATATTTATGATTTCAGCACATATGTAAAGTCCATCTATACTGCACTAAACATTATGGTAATTACATCTGTAAAATATGCTAAACACTTCCACAATTTTTATTTCTCTAAATTCAAGTGGAAGCACCCAGATTCTGCACACACACACCATTACTGCCACACAGTACATTATGTCACTGGTTTGATCTCTAGTAAAGTTTGTAGTGGGATCCACTAGAGAAAAAGTTGGTTCACAACATAATTAAAAGCCTTGTTTTGATGCACATTATCTTTCCTTTATCTTATTCTGTTATGTTTTCTTTTGCTTCCTTCTCCTCCATGCTGTGCTTGAATGCTAATGTGGCAACAGCTGCCTAATATAAGCCATGTGATATGTTTGTGCATCCAAAAATTCAGTCCATACTTCCCCCTTCCAAATTATTTGGTTTTTCCACTGCAGGAAACTTGCCTTTCCACCGTCTAAGAGAAGTCATTATGTACCTTTGACCACTGTAAGTCATCTCCACTGAGGACAATACTCTAGAGGATAACACGAGTTCTTTGTGAGTTTAGCCTTTGCATCTGAAATCTTATAAAAATATATATTTTTTTGATTTCATGTAAAATAAATATTTTTTGTTAGTGAAGTGTTTGATTTATGCATCTGTCTGGACAAAATAAAATATTCTAAGATCCATTTTTTCCAACAAAATACAGCTTTTGGAAAACATTTAATAGGTTGTGGAACCAACAAGGATTTCTTTTAGTTGGGTATTCTGGTAACCATGGATCATGCTTTGTTCAATCAGCTGTAAAACTTCAAATAAATAGACAAATAAATATATAGAGAGAGACTCTGAGACATTTACTTCAGAAAGATCATTCTCATCAGAAACAGAATCAGGCTGCACTCACTGTCCTGTGATATTTAAGAAAGTCATTCTAAATATTATCAAAGTTTTTTTGTTTTCTACTGAAACCTTTTACTGTAGAGGATAATTTATACAAAAAAATAGAGCATCGCCAAAAGAGGGCTAATCAGAAAGCAACATGCTTTAAAGAAATGAATTCAAAGTACAATACATTTCTTTTACAAAGGAATGCTTGTATCCTTAATTTTGTGATTTTTACCATTTGGATTATCTTTAGCCTAATCTGAAATATGACATATATTAGTGCTGCATTGTGTGGAATGCAAATTCAGAGCAAAAAAGGAATATGCAGAAGATAAAAAGAAAGGAAATGAAGAAAAGAAAGGAAATGAAGAAAAGAAAGGAAATTTCAAAAAGGAAATGAAGTCGGCTTTCTTCAGTCTCCTGGATGAGCTCACTTCTCCAATACCTTTTCTCAGTTCCCCTTTTCTGCAAGTGTTATGCAATGGCTTCTTGTAGCTGTTGTAGCTGTTGTAGTTGTTGTAGCTTGTAGCTGTTGTCTTGTGGCTGCTGTAGCCCTTGCCTTCCTCAAAACCTGGTACACTCAGTTAACAAATGTAAGTCAGGTGTTATTGATAGTTTCTTTCTTTAAGGTAAATCTTTTAGAAGAACACAGTCATTAGAATTCAACTGTCAGTCCTGAAAAGATTCCTTGCGGATTTGAAACCTCTATTATCGTGCTGACTGTTAACTCTTTCAGCTTGCTTTCTGTTTTTTCTAAGAACCTCTATTCATTAAAGTGTACATGTTCCTATTGGACAATATACTTGACTACACCTGAAGACAATACAATATTTCCTCTAAGTGACATGTAACTATCTTCTCCTCAAAAGAGATAGAATTGGGGTTCCTGACTTAATATCATGGAATTTGTATATGTTAAATTTTAGACTATTATGGAATTAATTAAAAAAAAAGCATGTTTAACTGAATTAATCCAAATGCACATTCTACCTTTCCCAATCAGTTGTAATAAAAATACTTATCTAGCTGATCTTTTGCATTCCTAGCTTCACAATGGCTTGCTTTCTGAAAGAGAAATAACAAATATTGTCACCAAAGATTCCCCATGGTAAGGTGGTTGTGGCACTTTTGTATACCACGAAACAGGGATTTCAAGCTCCTTTCAACTGAAACAGACCCACCGCCAACGTCTCTGTCTTCCTAGGCAATATTTATTGCTAGGCTATGGTGAAAATGATTGTCCCTCTGTCTTTCTCCAAATAATATGACACACGAATATCTAAAGTTATGCACCCAGAATATTTCCAAGACAACCAGGGAGATGTCTCTTTAACTTAAGTACCTATTTTGGAAATCCTGGAAGGAGCCTGTCTACATACAAGTTTTGAGTGTTGTTAGAGGCACAGGTGAGTTTTGACACATAAACTCCAAATTAGGCAAGAGCTAGGTGTACTGGATTCAGTGCAAGATGGGAAAGAGTGATTCAGCATATTTAGGTATCAGATGAATAAAGCAAAGGATAAGCATGAGGTGTTTAATAAATTATGGAGGATTAATCCATCAGATATATTTATTAGATTTTTGGAGGTGTTACTGAGGTCAGAATACAGTACTATATAACTTTAGTTGCTCAGAGAAAAAAAACGCTCTGAGTTAGAATTTGCCATTAAGTTAAGTCTTTCAGGTTACTTTCAGGTTATAAATCTACCAAAAAGTAGTGCAGGACAGAAACTAGCCACTTGGCTTAATTATACTAAATACAATTAATTAATGCAATGAGAATCTCTGAGATACTCAAAATTAGCTGTCATAGTCATCAGATGTCTTTTTTAAAGCTTGTATGTTTCGCTAATGAAGGGAATTCACCATCCCATCATACCTATTTAAAATTCTCTCCAAAACCTACTTTAGAGCAACCAGAATTTGTCTTCATTACCGTTAAAAGAGAGTTAGCATGCAATTCAAAACTACGATGCAATGAATTGACTTCATAGAGCATGCTGATCTTTGATGCAAGCTCTCTAGACAAGCACCTTCACTGAACTCAAAAAGCATAACTTCAGATTAATTCAGTTCAGCTAACTATTCTAGCTGAAGGATAGCTTTCATTGTTTAATCAGTTCCCCTCCATATGTAATCCCTGATCTGCCATATAGGCATGATTACAGAGGAAGTTCTTCTTTGAATGTCATTTTCCGAAACCAATATAGTATTCTTGAGCTTAACTAGCCAACTGTCTAAGAACTTGTTTTACTTCCTAAGGAGAGAGGCTTTTTGAAGTGAAGAACAGCAGGCAGTTAGGACTGAAACAGTTGTTTCACAGAGCATGAAAAGGAAAATTAATTAGAGGTGTGACTGTTAAAGTCTGCATGTCACACATTTCATTTATGTTTAAAAGACAAATGTAATCAAGTGAAGTTTTTTAGATGCATACTTTAAAAACATAGGATATGCTTATACAGACAGTAGTCAACAAGTCATGAGCCTATTTCTGGAACAAATTAAGACCAGTAGATTTATTAGCACTAGCACTGTGCTGTGTTAGCAGGTCTTGCCATGTTGGCATGAGTATGTGACTTCAGGAACAGAGACATCTCTTACCGTGAAGGTTTGGAGTAGCGGTGGAGCTAGCACATAATGAAGAACTTCTAAGAAGCTTTCTTTGCTATTGCAACATGAAGTGATGTTTCTTCTCATTTAATTTTGCTAGCCAGGAAAAAACAGAGACTGTCAGAAGTCGCTTCATCCCACTAAGTTCATCTCAAAATGGGATGCACCGCCTTCTCAGAAAGTCTTTCCTTTTCCACTGAGGGGAGTTCCTCTCGGTAATACTCACTTGTCCTAACTTAAGCACTTTATGCCTTCCAAGCTGCCTTAGGGAAACCTCCCTGGCCTCCAGCTGCCTCCCCAGAACATGAACCTTCTACAGATAATCTCATATCTGTCAGCACCTGCATCCTGCCTAGTCTCCAGACTTCCATTTTGAGATGTCCTGGGGCATCTAAAATGGACATGTGGAGTAGAGGCAGGATTGCTCTGTTACCCAAAGCTGCACTAGAAACCTGTGTTTTGTTTGTTGCCTGCTAGCCCTGTAATATAGTATTGCTATTGCTAGTAACAGGCCACAGGATTTGGGCTGAGTTTATAAGGCCTCAGGAATAAGGCTTGTCAGACTTGCACTATCTGAACTTGTCTTGATCAACCTTCAGTTTGGTTTCTCTTGGTTTGGCTGCAATAGCATTTTTTCTAATTGACCAGGTGGCTATGACTAGTCTGTTTTGCTTTTGTTTATCTTCACATGGTGCCACCATGGTTTTACGACTCTAACACAACGATGTAGTGGAGAGAGATACAGCGAGCAAGAGGAAACTATCAACACAAATGCCATATTCCTCTCAGCAAAAGATTCCAGATGCTGACAATACAACAACAGATGATGATGCTCACCTCAGCCCCCATCCCACCTCACTAGAATGAAACCATGATGGACCCCAGGGCCTGCAGAGCAGTGGAAGGGTGACCATAGCACCAGGAAACTAGAGTATGTGTATAACAATTTTAGCTATATTATTGTTATTACAGAGACTTATTCTCTGTAGAAGTATTACTTCTTTTTCTGCAAGAACAAGAGCCAAACTAGTAGTAGTTAGTCTGTAAAGATTTTAATTATACTAACAATATATTCTTGGCTTTTACATTTAAATACATCTAATGTGTGCTTCCTCTTTGCCCATACAACAAGATTTTGAGTGTAACAACTCCAAGGAATTCTTTTGTGTTGTACTTTTTTTGTTTCTTTTCTCAAATACTTGGAGGTTAAATATTACAGAAGATGCTCAGTTTCAAGAACCAATAGGGCACATGCGTATATATTCACATTATAAGCCTTGTTTAGGATTTTTTTTCTAAAAAAATGAAAAAAAAAACCCTGGCTCAGCTGTTTGTTTTTCCACTTCTTTGAAAGAAATCTAAATCAGGCTTTGATAGACTTTAAAAGAAAGTCTGACAATTTATGGCATAGACCATGGATAATATATGACATGAAGAAGGTGCTGTATGTCCTAACTTTTTTCTCATCTGTGTGTGTATAGATATGCATGTATATATGTATGTGTGTGTTTATGCTGGGTGTTATATATGCATACACATATTCACACTTATGAGATATCTCATTTTGTATGCTTCTACGTTTCCTATTTTTATCTATTACTTGGGTGCTAAACCAGTGTATGACAATATTTTCTCTAGATTTTTTGCAGGCCAGGTTCCATGGATTCAAGTGACTTACTTAAGTGTCTTAAGCTTCATATGCCTTGCACTACTAGATTTATAGCTGCAGTTCTACACATTCTAATGCTGCCTTTCTCCACTTGTGAGATTTATTATTATTTTTACTTAAATATATTCTTATGTCATCCAAACTGAAGTTCGTGACCAGGTAAAGATTCACTCATCACTGATTATAAATATTACTACTAGGTATGTTTCCAGAATACTACTTTTGAGGAAATGGGGAATAACCTCAGTCATGGAATTTTTAAATAGTTTTCTAAAACCTGTCATGTGACAAACACTTGTTCAATATATCTGATACATGCTATAAGGTTTGGATAGCAAGACTGAAAATACCTTTCCAAATTTCAGGATGAAATATTAAGATAGAATTTTCCTCTGAAAATTCTAATTGTATTTGAAGTGCAGCTCACTTCATAATTTTAAAAAGTCAGCATGAACCAAGAGTGAGACAGTATGATATTATTATGGGGTTTATGAGAATCAAACAATCAGAAATAAATACTAGATTTTTTGAAGGTCTTTCATATCCCTTTCCCTAAAATATTAACTACAATAAATAATTAAACAAATGAAGTAAGTCTAAGGAATTACAGATAAAGCTAAAATTGAAGTTCATCTTTGTGCTAACACAGAATTGCAGTTGAGAAAGGCATTTAAGTATGATGAGAGAGTTACTATTTAAAGAAAGAAAAAAGTGTGTGAACAATGAAGTATTGGGGCAGAATGAGCCCCATACATAAGAGAGTGTTAACCCTATTTAAAAAATAATAATAAAAAAAGTTTTAGTGCATGCCTATGCCTGAGCTAATCATGAAAGACTCCATTTATAGTCAACAGAGAAATATAGACCTTTACAGAATATGATTTATTTCACTTCAAATGAAACCTCTAAAATTGATCAGATTAGCTGTACTCTAAAAGAGCCTTTCTTTCCCCATTAATCAGAAAGAGATTAGCTTAGTTTTAAGTGTCTACAATGTGAATGTGCAAATAAAACTAAAACGTAACTCATCAGATTACTGTAATACAGTTGTACTGCTTTCCATATACCCAGTCAGATCCTATTTTAAAGAATGTTTTGATAATAGTAACAAAATGGGACTATTCAAGTGGGACTGAATAGTTAGATACCAATGAAGTTACCAAAGGTGGGAGCCCATCTCCTTAGAAAATCTCATCTTAAAAAATCAAAAAGTCAAAAAGCTTTTTCTGCTTCTTACTGACAACCGTGGCAATTCTGAGTATTTGAATCTAATTCACAGTCCTTGTAAAAGGTAAACACAGCAATAAGAGATTTAAGCAACTGAATACTTGTTTAACACTGAATAATTCTCTCAGACTGAATAAAATGCCATTTTGAATTTACAAAGTTGCTCTCGACACTCTCTTAAGAATGTGCCATATGCTTATTCACATAATGTAACTGACATTTAAGATAAACCAATTTATACTGATTTCCAGATACTCTTGTAAACTGCATTTGAGAACACTCAGTTTGCCACAGTTTGCTAGGAAATTGAGTTCTTTCTTTCATTAATTGTTTTTTTTTTCTCCTGTAGCAAGATATTATCTTTCTCAGTGTCTGTGTCTATCTAGCAGTTATCACTAAAATATCTAAGTGTACCAGAATAATAAAGAATTTTGATATCAGCCAAGTACTGATATCAAAAAACTTTAAAAGTTCATTTTCAAAACTGAGATTATCCTTAATATGACTGAAATTTGCCATCACTGAAACTGGATATATGCAGAAATTGTCCTTCAAAGATTCAGGGCACAATGGAAAATCAGACTAGCTGTAGAAAATGCTACATTAATTTCAAGTCTGGCTTAACCCCAGACACCTGAGAATTTTATTATATTAGACAATGGTGGAATAAAGGCTTTTCAGGCATTATGACGATGTAATGTTTTGTTCATCTTTAAATGTGGCTATTCTTTACTTTTAGCATAGGTCCATTAAAGACACTTTAGAAACTCTCGTGTGGCTTCCAGATGCTGATTCTTAAATTTGTGGATGTTTCTTAGCTCCTGTGTCACATTTGCCAGGGCCATATCTTTGATGATCCTAAACATCTACCAGTGAGTCAACCCCATGAGAGAAATCTGCTTCAACTAAAGCTTACCGTCTAAAGTCAAGCATCTAATCTTGGTTAGTCAGCTGGAGGAGAATTTAACTGTACAAACTGTTACAAGTCAAAATCTTGTTTATGGGCAAAAAGAAAACATGCCTTGAATATAAAGCCAAGAACATATTGTTAGTATAATTGAAATATTGACAATCTAATCCAAGAATCATTATTAGTTCAGCTCTAATTCGTGCAGAAATAGAATGAATATCTCTATATAGAAAAAGTCTGTGTACTAACAATGCAGCTAAAATTGTTATACACATACTCTTCAGTTTGTACCCCTTTTCTACACATTATGCTCACCTTTCCATTGCTCCATGTGTCCTAGGGTCAGTGGTTTCATCCATTTCTCTGCACTATACCACTGTTTTAGAGTCATAAAACCATGGCAGCACCATGCAAAGGTAAACAAAAGCAAAACAGATTAGTCATAGCCACTTGGTCAATTAGAAAAAATGTTATTGCAGATAAACCAGGAGAATCCAAGCTCCAGGCAGGTCAAGATCAGACAGTGCAAGCCTGACAAGCCTCATGAAGCCTTGAAGGCCTTGAAGCCTTACAAACAGCCTAAATCCTATGGCCTGTTACTAGCAATGGCAGCACACTGTTACAGGTCTACAGGACAACAGAGTAAATCATTTTATATTCTAAAATTCCTAAGTCATTATCCCCTATGTGAGATAATGATCTTCAGTGTCAGGTTGGTTCTGGCTTTTGATTTTTAAAATCACTGGAGGAAACGCTGCAAGTCTCTATTGCTCTTCTGTGTCTATTTTATGTGTCCTTTGATGAAACTGTATCATATTTGTAGATGAATCAATTAAGTGATACTAATCTTGAGTATCTGAATATGAACAAGATTTCATACTCTTCTAAAGACTTGGAACTTTTAACAACAGACATTTTCCCTTATAATCTTTTCTTTTTTTTTCTTAACTTTCTTTTCTTTTTTTTTCCATCCACATTGTTCTCTTATGCATTTTTTGCTATCACCTGCTGTTAGAGACACTAAAGACTTGTCCTGCCCAATCTCTATATTATGTGATCTAATGACAACGAAAGTAATCTTTAAAATGCTTTTCAAGACATTTCTTTAAAGAATGCAGAATCAAAGGACCAAATCCTTTAGACTATTCACAAGTGTGAATTGACTGGAGAATTTAATTTAACACAGACTGAAGTTGCTAAGAAAAATGTGGATAACTGTAAGACTTGCATTGTTCAAGTATTCATAGTTGTGCACTCTGATCTTGTATTAATCTGGAATCAAACCCAATTCTAGCTACATAATCCCCAGAAATACCATCTTTCAAATTAACACTTCTGGAAATAAATTTGGTTTCATTGCTCTTATCTGTAGGATGTGAAAGTGATAGATAGTAATAATACTCAGATAATTTGGCATCTTCTTAGAAGATATGGAAGTGTACAAGTCTACAAAGTATACATTATTCTTTGAAAATGTAGCATCGCATTCCTACAGTGAAAAAGCTGATATATTGAAAGAGACCAAATTTGGATAAGACAAGATCCTTGGACAGGAAAGCTTAAATACTTGTAATGGGAGGTCTCATCTTTCCAGCCAAGGGATAGAAAATGCTTGAAAAAGTATGAAATTCCTATGTCTTCTCTGCTCTTGAAGAAATAGTAACTACTCTTCTGATCAAATCCTTCTAGCGTTCAAGAAAGAAAAGAGTTGTTCTTGTTGGCTTTTTTTTAAATTTTTTTTTGTTATTTCATGAGAACACACTTGGAATAAGGAAAACTGGAGAAAACAGAAAAAAGGAGAAAGGAAGTTTCAGACGCAGAAGGAAGGAAAACACATGGATTCTATCCTATTTCCTGCAGTGCTTTATTATTGCACATCTTATCATCCAACAGGGTGAGCACAGGAACTCTTAAGTTTCCTGTTTGTATATTCTTTCACCACTGTATAGGAGTGATGGGACATGCCAGCTATCCTTATGAAGGGGTTAACCAAGAAATTTCACACAAGTTGTAACCATTATGATTTCAAAATTATTCACCAACTAAATATCAGAACTTCTAATTGTACATTTATTTTGTATAATTAGGCAATATGTCTAACCCCTATTGCTTGACATAGTAATATATCTTTATTTCAAATGAGAACATTGGCAGAAATTAATGATAAGAAAGTTTAGGTAATTAACTTAAATCCAATCTCCTGAATATTTATGACAATCAGTATTTTGCTTTTGCACAGATGCTAATTTTTTTTTTTATTATTGAAGAAAAGTCTAATCTCATTCTGCATCCATAGCTTGCATTAGGGGATGAAAAATTTATAGTTCAGCAGTTAGAAGAACCAATAGCTAGAATAACCCATTCCAACTTATGGCCTTAAGACTTATTTTTCTTGTTATTTAATAGAAATAAGATATATGTTAAAATGTCCCAATAAAGCTGTTTGAAAGAGCTGCTCTGTTTTCAGCAAAAGAGAAACTCCTCTAAATTAGTGAAATCATCAAAAGGCTAAACACTTGATGACAGTAGCTAGCACAAAACAAGATAGTTTGAATAGTATGCATTACAGAAGTAATATATTTATATATCTATATGACTCAATTCAAATTCACAGGAGTAGTAGGAAGGATTCAAAAATTATTTCTCTAACCATGAAGACCCTAGGGAGAAAATAAGGTTAATTATTTACTGTGTTTCATACTGAGATTCATATTCTGGTCTCTAGTCTGAACTAAGGTAGCTACACATTAGACCAATTACAGATTTTTCAAAGCACTAAGTGTCCTCGAAATTGAAATTCATGGAATAAGGAAGTGAGAAAAAGAGGTACAGGCAGAGAACACTGAAATATAAAGACTTGACATGTGTAGGTTCAGCAGTCGCTTGATAATCCATTCACATTATAAACTGTCATTTTAGGTTGATGCCATTCTCAGAAATGATATGTTCAAACAAGACCAATACTTGTAGAAGAGACATCTGAACTTTAGAGTGAATGACAGGAGACCCTATAAATATGTTTGATTGTAGGAAGGTCAACAATTTAGTATTGTCTGAAAATTAGATCCCTTAATTCCTCTCTCAAAATGGACGTCCAATATTTTAAGTACTTCAAGCCATTATGGGCTGTAGAAAATCTTTGCTGAGTCTTCTATAAATAAGCTATGAGGTGGATGCTCAAAAACATACTTTCTCTAGTGAACGAATGCATGAGGATTCAAGGAATTCATTATGTTAGCTACATCATAAATTTCATGGTGAAACTGATCTTGACTGTTGTCTAAACAGGAACGCATAACCATTGTTCACCTATTTTTCTCACTCCCACATACCTTCCAGAGCGTTATTTTATCTTCATTCCTAAAGATGCATTAATAGTTTATGCAGCTGTTTGGAAAGCTATTCTCTGAAAAATTCCTGAAGATGGTATTGGAATGATTCCAATTCAGTACATAGTCATATAAAATAAAAATCTATTAAGAAAGCTCTTATTTGTTGAATATTTACACTATATTTCAGAAAACTGGAAAGATAACAGAGAAATTCATGAAAAGAGTTACTGAAAAGAGATGAAATAGTTGATCTTGCTGTTGTCAAACATGAGTTCCATTGGCAGCATATAACAACTATGGTTAAATATTAACATTCATTTTTAACATTAAATACTTTGT